>NC_084848.1:17176067-18426067 GCF_033115175.1 Lepus europaeus
TTTTTGAAAAGGATCAGAAGGAAAAGTCTCTTTCTCTTTTCAAAAATTTTAGAAAAAAATCTGTTCTATGACTTTGCATTTTGATCAGTCTTTAGTCATAAATCCTTACATCTGGGGAAATCATGGAAGCTAGCATTTTCAGCATGCTGTTTTTTGGATAAGGCACAGAGCAACCTCCAGCTGGTATTATTCACAGATGTGTATACACACACACACACACACACAAGTTGTTCTGTCACTCAGGATATGTTAGTTTCACCTCAGCTGAGGCAGAATTATTTTTTTATCCTTAACATAATTCTTTTAATTTAGGAATTAGCTACCCACCTAACCCATTACCACCTTAGGCTTCATGCTCATTTAGCACAGATTTCTACACCCGGTAAAATGTATTCACAAGGCTTATGTGACATCTTGGCTCATCACACACTCAGGCTGATTAAATAGGTTCACAGAATGAGATGATTGAAGGTAAGAGCCTTATAATTACAGAGCATCATATTTAAACCCAACTTGGAGGTTACTTTGCAGATTAATTCATTTAGCCTCCTATTATTCCTCAAAATAGATTTAATTTTTTCCAAATAATTTAACAATGTGGACCCATGCAGGTTTTATATAATCACATCCAGTTCATGCAGATTTCATTTGTATGTGAGATGACTCCAACATTTTCATTTTTGCCTGTGACATCACATTTGACTTAAATTCATTAATGCCCTAAATCATGCTCTTAAAAACTCCCCCAACTTTCTGCATCTCGTTCAAATCAATAACTTACTTGGGAAAGACACAAACTTGGGAGTTATAAGTGTTTTCTTTCCTTTCATCACCTCTTAGATCTCATTCATTGGCAAGTTCATGAAACCCTCCCTATGAAGCCCATCTTGAACCTATCTCTTGCTTTCCATCTCATAACCACTGAAGCAATCTTTTAAGAGGGTTCCCCTAGTCTATTCTTACTCCCTCTAATCCATTTCCTACATGGAAACCAGGCTAATCTTTTAAACACTTTTATCAGATAGAGGGCAAAAATCACTAACTCTAAATTAATTTGTGGGGGGGGGGTTGGAATTGATTTTTTAATCCTTTTTCTTTGTAAAAAGTGACAAGTTGATGTCAAATTAATGCATAATATTCAAAAACATCTTTTGAAAGAAGAAGAAAATTAAAGAATTTACAGACCTGAATTCAAGACTTAGACTGAGACAGAAACAAATCTATTTTAGAACATTGCAATTTGATCAGTCTTCTGTTACAGAAGCTTATGTTTAGGATATCATTGAAATAACACTGTCAGAATAGTATTTTTTGTATCAAACAAGAGCGACTCTCATCTGGTATTCACCATATTTTTAATGTATTCCATATGTTTACCATTTCATCTAAATGTAGCTTCCTTTTTTCTTCTTCATGATAGACTGTCTATACCATCTACAAATTCTGCATTAGTCCATTCATTGGTTCTGGAAGCTTTTATTTGTTTTTATCTGTATTTATTTTTTAAAGATTTTATTTATTTATCTGAGAGAGTTACAGACAGAGAGGGAAAGACAGAGAGAAAGGTCTTCTATCCACTGGTTCACTCACCAAATGGCTGCAATGGCCAGAGCTTCTTCTGGGTCTCCCACTTTGGTGCAGGGCTGCCAGTAACTGGGACATCTTCCACTGCTTTCCCAGGCCATAGCAGAGCTGAATTGGAAGAGGAGCAGCCAGGACACCAACCGGTGCCCATATGGGATGATGGAAGCACAGGTGGAGGCTCAGCCTACTACACCACAGCGCTGGCCCCTGTATTTTTATCTTTAAACATTACTTCTATTTTTATATCTTCCTTTTCAAATCCCTGTTCAATATATGCAAGTAAAAAGTTAACATTAGGCTCTGACTGATACAGACCTCCTTGTGAATGACCTTTTTGTCTCCAAGCACTGTTCCCTTACCTGCAGAAGAGTTAAAATAATGGTGAAGTTTCGATCTTACACCTGGATTGTGGGAATCTTGAATTAGCATTCCAGCATTCAGGTCAGGGCTTGAATGACTACAATAATTCAGAAGACTGATGCTAAATTGAGGCTGTAGCTGCCATGTGTGGTACTTGGAAAGCTTTGGTCACTTCCAATTAGATGAAGATTCTATACATGCTGTATCACTTATATTGTATGTTTTTTTTTTCTTTAAAGATTTATTTGTTTATTTTCAGTCATAGTTGGAGAGAGAGAGAGAGAGAGAGAGAATCTTTCATCCTCTGGTTTACTCCCTGAATGGCTGCAATGGCCAGGACTAGGCCAGGCAAAAGCTAGGAGCCAGGAGCTTCCCCAGGTATCCTATGTGGGTGAAGAGGTCCATGGACCTGGGCCATCTTCCACTGCTTTCCTGGGCACATTTTCAGGGAGCTGAATCCAAAGTGGAACATCCAGAACTAAAACCAATGCCCATTCTAAGATGCCGGTGTTGCAGGTGGTGGCTTAACCCATTATTCCACAACACCGACCCTTATTGTATGTTTCTATAAAGTCCAGTAAGCATAATACTAGATTAAAGCCTGTTCATTTCTCTTGAGTCTGATTGCCAATTCCAATTAAAAATAATAGCTATTTCCCTAATGAATGATTTAGAGTTTTACACTATATTCTCCCCTACTCTTAGTCTTTCTCTGCTTTGTTTTTCTGTATACTTCTGCTGCATTCTAAATAAAATGTCTGCGTCTATTTTTTAACCATAAAATTGATCTTTGGTTGAATCCAATTTTAACCCACTTGTTGAGGGTTTTCTCCCCCTGCATAAATCATTTTCTTTTCAAAACTTTTTTTGTTCTTCTGTTTACTTTTATAGTTTACTTCAATAAGTATTTTATGTATATTATGTTGTAGTTTATGCTGAATAATTCAATAGAAAATTATTTTAGTTTGTTGTTGACTTTGTTTTCTGCTTTTGCTTATGGTAACTGATATCCTAATCGGTTTGGAATCTTTAGATGTGAGCTCTTATTTGTTGGATTTCAATCACTTTAAAAATTATTTATATATTTACTCGAAAGGCAGCATGACAGAAGAGAGAGAGAGAGAGAGAGAGAGAGAGTGAGAAATTATCCCCGTTTCTCTTCTCAAATGACAGCAATGGCCAGGGCTAGAATAGGTTTAAGCCAGAAGTCTGGGAATCCATCTGGGTCTCCCACATAAGTGGCAGGGGCTCCAAGTGCTGGGACCTATATTTGCTGCGTTTCCAGGCACATTAGCTGGGAACTGTACTGGGACTTGAACCAGTACCCAGATATGGAATGCTGGTGTTACAAGTAATGCCACAACACTGGCCCCACTCTTTGACATTCCTGAGGTATCAAATTGTGGAAATCTCCTTCCAATTATGTTTTGCATTTTAAGAAAAGTGTCAGTGTTACTGATCTGAGACAATTTTTATCATCAGTAAAGATTCCCAAGATAATTGTAGCAGCCTCAGGTTTAACTAAGTCTTTGAGTTTGATACAAGGTTTAATTTCTAGGATTGAAATCTGCAACTCCATTTTTCCTGTTCCAGTATTAGCTCTGGTTTCAGTTTATTTCAGGTGTGCAAAGTCAACAGTGGATCTGGTGATAGGGAAGTCATTGAAATTTCTCTTAGATATTATGAACCTAACAGTCTGGGAATTTATTGTTTGGTAAGAGTTCAGACTTTCAGATTCTCTCTTCTATTTGTTAATGGAAGTAAATATCACTACATGATTTTCTGCTATTTGCTATGATTTTATTCTCACCACTAAAATACAAGTTACATGAAAGAAGTGAACTTTATGAGGTGTTCATATTTGCTGTGTTTTTGTTCTTCCCTCCCCCCAATAATGTGTACACAGAACTTTGATCTCTCTGTTCATTCTACTTGTCAATGAAGGATTTTCTGCCCTTCATACTAATTGCAAACAAATTAGTGCCTTAACATTTCTTAGCTGACTATTCTTAACTAACTGTACTCAGTATTATTGATGGGAAATACCAGTTAAATGAGAGGATATTATGCTTTTATTAGGTTGAATTTAAAACAGCATTTGAAGTTTTCAGGACTGGGAATGTGTTGTACCTGGCAGTAGTGTGATAAATGTATTAATGACAGGGCCAGAGTATACTGCACAATCTTATTTAAAATATACTCTATAAATAGTATGGCATAGTTATAGTAATATAACAAGTAATGAAATAATTCTAGCATAAACATTAAATAATTGAGAAAGCTTAAAATAATGTATATGTATTGAATACATATGCCAGGCTGTGTGCTAAGCCATGGAGATTTTGGTGTTGAACAAAAATAGTTCTGCTATTGGCTCATGGCATACTTGTTATATTTCATAATCAGTGTAGGACCATGATGAAAAAGAAGTTATAATGAAGAGTGTGCTAAAGCACATAACCTCAGGTAAACAACCTGTATTTTAGAGAAGGGTTATTCTGATACTGTATCACATTTTTATTCTTTCTGATTTTCTTCCTTCAGGGAAATCAGTTGTTAAATTCTTATTTCAAATTCAAATTATTCTTAATTCAAACACAAATTGAAACATTTGCATTGGGGAATTTAACCTTGGATTTCAGTACTTTATCCTTTATTATGTTTGTTATATTCATTCACATTTGCAATATCCTTTTCCAAATCCTTTTAGCCACTTTCAAGGAAATGTTATACACCCTGATAAAAGTTACATGATCATGGTTACATTTTTAGGCTAAATGTGAACATAAACATAAAACATACACTAACATACCAAGAAGTAAATCTTCCTAATGTACTCCATTCTTCAACAGGTATATCTTTTAAATTTTTTCAGTTGTTGACATGTTCTGAATGATGAAAGAGGATTCTAGATTAAGATTGCCTATGGCTGATATAAAATTAGGCAGAATTCATACTAATGAAATATAGTTCTTATCTTGAATTGAGTGTTAACCAAAGCAAACTAGGCAGAATTCTGTACCATGGTTAAAATGTTTTATGTGCTTTGAACCCATATAGGTGTTTATCAATTCAGATATTAAATTCTTGGCCAGTGCCGCAGCTCACTTGGCTAATCCTCTGCCTGAAGCGCTGGCACCCTGGGTTCTAGTCCCGGTTGGGGTGCCGGTTCTGTCCTGGTTGCTCCTCTTCCAGTCCAGCTCTCTGCTGTGGCCCAGGAAGGCAATGGAGGATGGCCCAAGTGCTTGGGCCCTGCACCTGCAAGGGAGACCAGGAGGAAGCACTTGGCTCTTGGCTTCGGATCAGCACGGTGCACCAGCTGGCCATAGCGGCCATTTTGGAGGTGGATCCATGGAAGGAAGTCCTTTCTCTCTGTCTCTCTCTCTCTTACTGTCTAACTCTGCCTGTCAAAAAAAAAAAAAAATTCTTTTGCCTTTGTTTTTTTTTTCCATTTTCTTTCGTTCTTTTTCTTTTTAATTCCTTCTTTCCTTCCTTCCTTCCTTCCTTCCTTCCTTCCTTCCTTCCTTCCTTCCTTCCTTCCTCATTCACTCACTACCTTGCTCATTCACTCACTCTCTCCCTTTTTTCTTTCTTGCCTTTCTTTCTCTGTTCTTTCCCTCTTTATATCCTTCTTTCTTCCCTGTAGATAATAGTAGCTGCTAAGGGTTGCTCTCTGTTAGCACTTTCCCATAATATTAATACTGAACACTGATCAAATTCTTCCTCACATGGAGACTTTTGTTAGCAAAAATTATAGAAACAATTGTTAAAGGAGTCTATAAATTAAAATCATCTCTGCAGCTGCATTGTGTTATAGCTTTTCATAGGATTCTTTGAAATAAAGTCAAATTTCTAGAGAGATAACTTAATAAAAATTGAAAACTGCATGAGTTCTTAAGTTCATGACTGAAGAGAAAAAAAGCATTAAGATATCACCTTAAAAGGTAAAGAGTGAAGCTATCAATAACTTGTAATTTTCTGCCTTTGCAAGACTTCCTTAAAGTATAGGCCAAAAATAATACTGTGAATTCCAATATCTCAAATAAACACATTAAAATATAGAACATTTAAAATATAATATCAATCACTAACTTTTCTATATCAATTAATCTGTATAAATGGAAAAAAAATTTTTCACAGGCAGAGTTAGACAATGAGAGAGTGAGAGACAGAGAGAAAGGTCTTCCTTCCGTTGGTTCACCCCCCAAATGGCTGCCACGGCTGGTGCGCTGTGCAGATCCGAAGCGAGGAGCCAGGTGCTTCTCCTGGTCTCCCCTGCGGGTGCAGGGCCCAAGCACTTGGGCCATCCTCCACTGCCTTCCCAGGCCACAGCAGAGAGCTGGACTGGAAGAGGAGCAACTGGGACAGAATCTGGCGCCCGAACTGGGACTAGAACCTGGGGTGCCGGCGCCGCAGATGGAGGATTAGCCTAGTGAGCCGTGGTGCCAGCCCTTAAATGCAAAATTTTAGTGTTTGTTAGCTACCATAAGCAAAATGTTGGAATTCATTCTACTTGAGGGAAATCCTATCAGAGAATACAGAAATTATATGATTAAGAATTAGAGATATGAAAAAGGATGTATCAGGCAGAGTCTACCAAGGAAACAGAAATTACTTCAGAATTAGTATTGGAATACAACAAATTGGTTAGCCAGGTGATGGAAGAGCTGACAAGTTGGAACTGGCATTGTGGCAGAATGAATTAAGCTGACATTTGTGATGCTGGCATCCCATATCAGAGTGCAGGTTCCAGTCCCAGATGTGCTGCTTCCTGTCAAGCTTTCTTAATATGCCAGGGAAGGCAGTGGTTGATGACTCAACTGCTTGTGCTCCTGCCACCCATGTGAGAAACCCAGATAGAGTACCTAGCTTCCTGCTTCAGTCTGGCCCAATGCTGGTTGTAGTAGCCATTTGCTGAGTGAACTATCATATAGAAAATCTCTCTCTCTCTCACTGTGTGTATGTGTGTGTGTCTGAGTGTGTGTTCCTCCCTCTTTGTCACTCCGCCTTTTAAAGAAATTAATAAGCAGAACTAACAGGTCACCACAGGATGGTGAGCTGGGATCAGGAAGTTGCCACCATAGCTAGACTAGAGCCATGATAAAGTGGTCCTAGAACTGACACACTCAGGCCAAACTCTTGCTCGTTGATTGGAAATTGTAAACTCAGAAGAGATACACCCACCGTTGGAGAGGTTGCCTGAGGAGGACAGAGAATGATGTATTCTTTATCCCCTTCATTTGATGACTTCCCTTTACCATCTATACTGTCTCCTAGTTCTGCCTCCCATAGGTAGAAAACCAGTCAACAGAAGATCCTAAGAATGATAGCCTGCCTGGAAGGAACAGGAATGGATTTGAGATGAAACAGAACTTAGACTAAAAGTTTTAATTCATTCATAATGAATCGATGTTGCAGCAGATGGGATCTCGTAACCTGTCCCCGTTCCTCCTCCAAAACAACACCAAAAAATTAGTGAACTGGATTTGTTTGAGATAAGCGTCCAGATAATGAAAGCTTTGAATTTCTCAGTTTCTGTTTTTATCTTTTACTTGCCTAAAAACCATTTGAATAGCAACAAATAGCAATTTAGAGACATTTTATATCTCTGATTCAGTTCTAACTGGCCCTCCAGTCAGTTTTAGCACTAGTTGGATAAACATAGATTTTTGACCTTTCTGACTGGTAAGATGTTGTACAACGTGTCTACCCTCTGCCACTTTACACTAACAAAACAGATTTGAACTTCCTTTGAATTATGTACTTTAAAAGATTTTGTATGTCTACTTCCTTTTCCTCAAGACTTAATTCACACAGGTTAAATAGAAGGTCTGGAGTGGTTCATTTCTCTCTTAATTAAAGAAGTATGTCGGTTTATAAAAACATGAATTTTTCTAAATTAAAATATTCGTATTTTAAGGAAGGTGTTCAAGAGCAACACTTGTTACTTATGAAATGCTTACTTCTGGGCTGGAAAGGACAAGGAATAACTCTTAAATATAGTAGACATAAATTTCCATGGCTCTCAAATCACTTTATTATTGGTGAGATCATGTATTTCTCATCTCATACAGATAAATGTGAACACATAAAAAAGTTAAGAATCTGAAATTCAGCTTTAAAGAATTGATCATCCTCTACAAATATATATCTGTGCTTTAAAAAGTCAGATATCTAGTAAATATATTGAATATGAAAAAAATATTGAATGTTCCTATTGTTAATCTCTAAATTTACAGGAATCATGGCTAGTATCTATTATTACACTGTGCTTCAGTGAATCATAGAAAGGCTTTTTACATATCAAAAAAGAGAACATTGTAACTACAGACACAATAATAATCCTTAGCCACTACAAAATGTTCATATGCCAGCTTATTTAATAAATTGAGTCACATTTTAATTGATTAGAATCTTGAAGCACTATTGACACAATATATTTGGATTTATTAGAAGGCTTATATGAAGAAAATATTGTAAGTTAGTGTTTTTTTATATCAAACAACTCAGATTTTGAACAGTAAGTGAATCAGTTTAGAAAAATACCTTGAAGATTCCACCACATAGGGTAAATTGTTGCTGAATATGTTTATTTTGTGCTGGCCAGATGGCAAGATATTTCAACCTTAATTAGTTTACCTCTGAAATGACCATTGCATCCTTATCATTTGTGGTTCAGTTGCTCTTACCATCGGTTCCTGTGCTTACTTTAAATTTAGCTTGAGTTTTTCTGCAAGAAATTCAGTAAGTTTTACCCTATCTTTCTATAGCTAATACTACTTGGATTGCTCTACAATCATTTATTGCAATAATGTGAAGGCTACCTCTAGTGCAACTGACTTTATTGTCTGTCCACACCTCTGCCATATTATCCAATGAATCCCAATTCATGAGAATATTTGATAATGAATCCAGATTCAAATAAAACAGAAAATGAAAAAAGTAAACATTCTTATGAAAGCAGTCTGGAAAGTAAGAATGGAAATTCTGGGTGGTCTCTTAGAACCCATCAAGTATTTTCTATACAAAGGACCACACAGAGGAAGAGAAAAACTGAAGCATTTTATTACATTGTTAACAATTCTTTTCAACAAAGTTTTTCCAGTTGTTAAAATGTAGTTGCCTTTAGTGCATGTGTATCTTAGAAATTCCCTGTTAGCAAGTCTCTGGGATTCTTATCAGCAGAACAAAATAAAACAGATATTTAAAAAAAGGCTTATACTCTGGAAAATTTAAGGTTAGGAAAGATAATATTCTCATCTACAAAAACTGTTTCCTAGCTTTATATTTTCATTAGACACCCTAGTTTAGACAAAAGTTTTCATTTTTTAATTTCCTTTTTTCTTCACTTTCTATATTAAGTCACTGCACTCTAGGGCTGTCTTCATCATAATAACTTTTCCACCTACCTTTTCCTTTCCACATCTGTGGATTTGCTCCAAAACCAATTTGTAGCCGATTAAAAGTTAATTTAATAAAGATCATCTTGCCAGTGATCATAAGCTTATTTCCTTTCAACACAATTGAAAGTTCCTCTTGATTTGTATTCAAGGCTCCCTGTAATATGATCCCACGTACCCTCTCTAAATGTTCATCTGCTGTTCCAATAGTCCTCAACTGGTCCTCCTTTGCTGCTTTTCTCTCACTGGGAAATTTCTTCCTCTGAGAAAACCAGTGTGACTTCGTGCAAGAGTTAATAATATCTCAAAAAATTCATGGAGAATATAAATTGAGAAACACATTGATTTCAAAATATTTTTTCACATGTTATTGTAGCATATCCGAGCAGCATTTCATTTGAAGTGGTAAGAAGTACAGGACAACAATTTGAACAGAGCCCCCCTGTCAGAGCAGCAGAAACTCACTGAAGCAAGAACAAACAGAAAATTTATGGTGAACCTTGGAATGGGAGATGATGAAATCCTTAATGCTTTGTGAAATGCTTATATGGACAATAACCGAAGAAAATCAGCATTTTACAAATGGGTAGATCATTTTAAGAGGGAATGGGGTGGGGGAGTAGAGTTTCAGCCCAGCAGATAAAGCTGTTGCCTGCAACTCTAGCATCCTATGTGGGTACTGGATTGAGTCCTGGCTGCTCCACTTCTGATCCAGTTCCTGCTAATGGCTTAGGAAAAGCAGCAGAGGATGACCCAAGTCCCTGGGCCCCTGTCACTAAAATAAGAAACCTGGGAAAAGGTTCAGCCTGGCCCAGCCCTGGCTATTGTGGCCATCTGTGGGGTGGACCACCGGATGGAACATCTCTCTGTATCTCCCTCTCTCCCTGTAACTCTTTCAAATACAAAAACAAATCATAGGAAAAAAAGAAGAAGAAGGGATGAGAGGAGGTTGAAGATGAAGCCTACAGCAGCAAACTATCCATATGGAAAAGCAACCTTGCTCTTACCCTATTTGAAAAAAAAAAATCAAGAATAGAAACAATAGCCAACACAATAGACATCTCAGTCGGCTCAGCTTGCACAATTCTGACTGAAAAATTTAATTTGAAAAAACTGCCTGCTCAATATTTCAAAATTCTTGCAATCATATCTTCTAGAAAAAAAGAGTAGAACTTTCATGGGAAAGTTTAAAAAGTGGGATCAAGATCCTGAAGGATTTCTTCCAAGAATTGAAATAGGAGATGAAAGATGATTTGATCAATACAATCCTAAAGACCAGCTCAATCAGAGCAATGGCTACCAAAAAATAGAAGTAATCCAGTCAAAGCAAAAGCATACCAGTCAAGAACACAGGTCATGGTGATATCTTGGGATGATGCTCAAGGTTGTTTGCTTCTGACATTTTAGATTTCCACATTCAGAAGGCGTTTTGACAAAGTGTGTGAAGTATTTAGAAGAAAAACATCCAGGAACACTTTCCATAGCACCCTTTTCCACTAGGGCAAAGTTCCTGCTCATTCAGACATGGGCATGATCAAACAAGGGCAAATTTGTGAGAGTTTCAGTGCGTAATCATTAGGCATCCGTTTCCAGTCCTGATTTGCCTGCTTATGACTTCATTTTGTTTCCTAATCTTAAAGCATCTTTAAAGAGCACCTATGTTTCATCTGTTGTTAATGTACAAGAAGATTGCATTGACATGACTGAATTCCTAGTACCCCCAGTTCTTTAGTTATACACTAAATGGCTGATATCATCATTTATAAAAGTGTCTTGAACTTGATGGAGATTATGTTGAGAAACACAGCTTATATGTTTTTTTTTATAATTTAATTCCCTTCCAACACAAATTTTCCCTTTCCCCCAGAATTGTGTGTGTATGTGTGTGTGTGTTTAATGTAGCGTATCTAGTTTAACTCTTATACTAAGTGTAGATAAAATTATAATATCATCATTATTATTTTCCATTTGAATATGAGAAAACTTAGACTCAGTAATATTAAGTAGTATACTAGAGGTTTACTTATTGATGGAAAATACGTATTTTAAAAATTTTGCAGTAATCTAGAAACTTTCTTATCGAAGTGAGATGCACATGTATCACGGTGCAGACTATACACAATGGATGTCTTCTACAGTCTGGAAGCACCCAAAGAGAGTCATCTTCCTTTATTTGCTGCCTCTCCAAATGCTTAATTTAAATATATATCCTTTATAGGACACTTAATAAGTCATTATTTAAAAAACTTTATGTATGTTATTTGAAGGGAGAGTGAAAGATAACAATGTTCCATCCACTGGTCACTACTTAAGTTTCTCAAACAGTCAGGAATCAATCAAGCAAAAGTCAGGGGCTGGAAACTCAACCTGAGTCTCCCACACGGTGGCAGGCCCTTAAGCACTTGAACTATCACTGACTCTCTTCTGGGGTGCACATTTGTAGGAAGCTGGAATGGACAGTAGAACTGGTACTTAAATGCAAGAACTTGGAGTGTTATCTTAACTGCTGTGCCAAGCACTTTCCAAAAAATTCACTATTGTAAGGAAACAGTGACAAAATATCTGTAACTAGAATGGTTTGATCCTTTGATACCTAATTAAACAAATAGAAAGTTAAATGTGTTGTTTCTTTTCATATAAACTACAGAATTCAGAAAATAGTGATTGAGGTTTTTTTTTTTTTTTTCAGTTTTCTTTTCTGACCACCTGTTTGGGTCTTCACTGCATTATGTGGCATACGTGTTTTTCCTTAGGTATTACCCTGTGATCAGAAAGGTTGCTAATGAAATATGGCAGAAGCAGCCTAGGGCCTGTTTCTCATCTGGAACATGCTGGATTGCAGATTTTTATTTATCCTGATGAACTGACAGTGGAACTCAAGAGACTTAGTTCAATTTCCTGCCCTAGACAGGCACTGTGAATATTACCCACCCCCTGAAATTGTTTCCCTGAAGGATGGCACAAATCCTGACTTTATAAGATAAACACATTCGTACTCCATCTCTTTACTGTGATTTTATGCCCTTCATTTTAAAACAAGAAAAATTCAAGTCTGCCCTTCTCTTTGCAGTTATAAAGAGACCACACTTTCAGAATCATGTGCTAAATCAGGACAAGTTCTTGTTAAGCAAATGTAACATTATTCCACACAATTTTAGGAGGACCTATGTTGCAGAATGATGGTGGCACATTTGTTATCATATCTTTAAAATAAATTATCATTGGGGAAAGTTCCTTGGCAGAAGAACGACATGTTACAATTTAACATGCAGTGCTGAGGTCTCCCAATAACCCTTAAGCACATGACAGCACCATGGTGATAAAAATGAAGATAGTAACTCAAGCCCCAGATTGCCACATTCAGCTCTTCAGATAGTGCATTGCAAACTGCTTTTGACAAAATTTGATCCCTATCATATAATTTGTGCTTTAGAAACATTATGTCCTGCAGAGAGAAATTATAACTAAGCAATAAATGTAGATTATATTTTTTTTACAGACCCCTGACTTTAATTCTATTGAATTAGTATTCCAGCATAGAAAATACCATAGGCCTACTAGGTGACAGAGGAGGAGCTAATTGCTCGTGAAAATTATACAGAGGCCAGGATTTTACTTTACTAAGTCCTTGAAAAACACTAATTATCCTTGTATTAAATGTTTCTTTATAGAGGAAGAAAAGAATTGAAAGATTTTTATTTTCAAAGATGCATGATAATTGGAGCTGAACTAAGACATAGGGGCACATTGAGCAGATAACTGATTTAGTGTCATAGAATAGCTACTAAGATGTCTGAGCTTCAAAATTACATTGTTTAAGTATTTATCTAAAATTTATGTAGTAGAGCAACTGGGAGTTGTGTATGGAGGTTTTGTTGCGAGTGGTATAGCCAAACTAACTCTATTGTGTCAACTTCAGTTCTGGTCCCAAACTTTTATGTCCATTAACCAGATCCACCTGCTCCAGACCATCTCTGGCATAATCTCAGAAATATTGTCTTTTCCAAGTGATTTATCAGTATTTTCTTTTCAAATGCATAAAATTCTCCCCTTTGGAGTCCTAGTGAATATCCTTTCCTCATGTTTATTTATTACTTTTCCAATGATATTTTAGTATTAAAGTGGTATTTTAGGTCTTTACATAGTGGGTCCTGGAAAGTAGACTGTTACTACCATCACAAATTTCCACTAACACCACCACCAAAACAACCACTATTATTAATACAACCTTGAAGATACCATCATCATTGATCTCGGCATCACCATAAGAGTCATGTCCACATTAAGCACCATATTTAACTGTAACAAGTGGCAAACAAAATTGTTTTAGAATAGTGCTTCTCAAACTTCAATGAGGTCATGGTGGAATATAAAATCTGGTTTATACGGTCCAGAGTGAGATTCTTCCTTTCTGATATGCTCCTATCAAATGCAGTACTGCTGTTCTAAGGACCAGCCATTGAGATGCAAGGTTGGTGCTCAATTCTATAAAAGTATAATATAAAAATTGGGCTCATTGCTATCAATAAGTAACAATCATCCACATTAGAACAGTTTTTAAACACATTCAGTGTGAACCAATATAAACTTAGAGACAAGATCAATTAGAGCCGAGTAATGTTACTATAGACTTACTAGATTACTCCTTTAAATAGAAAATTAATCAATGTTTAAATACAAGTACCATAAAAATATAATGAACATAAGTGCTTATGGACAATACTTTTTTTTAAAAAAAGTTATATACCTAAATAAAACAAGCAAACATGTCAATAAAGATAATCAAATAGCAAGGATATTGACATAAATAACATAAAAATACTATATTAATATAGGAATGGATCATAAGACAAATATACTTCAGAAAGGGAGAGAAAGTATGCAGATCTGGTTTGAAAAGACCTCGGGAATAAAGGTTAATGTTTCTGATGACCACTGAGAGTTTTATAGCTTAAGAATTTGAAATTCCTAATCAATTTTTCTTAACTTTTCTAGGTACATGGCTTTTATCCAAAAGTTAATCTAAGAAAGAGCCTAATATAGACTTAATATTTTTGCTTCTGCGTCTGCAAGATACAGCTTTATTCTAGCTCATTGTTTTCTCCTAAAACTTATGATATATAGAAATATTTTTCACTGAATTTAGGGATTAGGAATCAAAGGTTCTATCCATTCTACTGTTGTTAACACTGATGCTGACTAGGCTTGGCAAGTGTGTTTAATTCTCCTCTCAGAGTGAGACATTATATTCTTATTTACCCTCCAAACTCCCTGTTCACTTTCATCCCCAAGTCATGGCTCTCTGTAATGCATTTTACCTTTCTATTTCTATACCTTGTTGGAAAGTTCATTCATGCAAATATGGATATACAATATCTCCATTCCTGTTTTTGGCTATTTATTTCTGAAATGACATATCGAGGTATAACATCTAAGAATTAGACTTCTGTGTTTCACACATTCTTCAATGTTTGCAACAAGAAATTGAATCACAATATCTAAATAGTGTATACTTCACTTCCGAGCTGTAGACAGAACAAATGTGCTTGTTCCCCAAAAGGGTAATCAGAAATTATCCTCCGCCTGGGACAAAAGGAAATCAAGCAAGATTATTTAGTTCTGTTGTAAGTGCCAGAGAGCTAGTTTAGACTAGAGAAGAATGCTGAGAGGTCCCTATCTATCTGTTCCAACAGATGTGTTCAATCTGGGTACATTTCAGCACATTGAGATGTAAAAATAGAGAGTGAATTTTTTTAAGTAAACAGTGCCTTGTATTCCATGAATAACCATTTGAATACAATTGTACATTTCAACTGTATTGTGTGTTTTTAATAAAGAAAGCACACAAAGATCGCAGCATTCAAATGGAAATGATTTTTCCGTCTAAACTTGTCTAATATGATGGTGGCAATTGTATAGCAAAAGAATACTTGTCAAATCTAAGCAAGGTTGCAAGAATTTTTATCTTCCTGGCATCTTTGTAAATATGACAGCTGCCTCTATCATCAAATGAGAGGATATGATGGCATCAGAAATTATAGCATCAGGTGGAAGATTAATAAAAAGTAAGTTTATCACTTTTCCACAATAATAATAAGGTGGGCCTATTCATGTTCTTTCAATGTACATTATTATCTCATGTTTAGGATTGTATCATTCAGAGACAATTTATATAAATGAAACAATTTTATCCCTAAGAATTGAGTGTTATTTTGATTAAATTGTTATATTTTGTAGGAAAGTAGATAACATTATTTTTGTCATAAGGTTCTGGAGTTTGAATATAAGAACAAACATCATCACTTTATATACTTTTTATATGACATAAATTTGATGTAATTTTTATCACATTGTAAACTGTAAACCCACTAAATTTCAGGTGCTCCTTAAGTGACAAGAAGAAAGATGTGCATGCTTAGGGAACATGCTGAAATGGAACAAGCCAAGCATACCCTAAGTTCAGTTCTATTCTGAACTGTGCATTGACCCTAAGCTGCTAAAACCAGATGCATTTTGATTTTTTTACAGTAGAGATTATGTCAAGATTTAGGGATGGAAATGTCACAAATGCAAGTCACAAATCCAAATAAATGAAAGTCATATTTCTAATTTCTACTTTGATATTGTTATAATAAGAGCCAAGTGTATGACTGGTTTGTTGCTGCTCCTCTCTCTAACTCAATTCACACTTAATTGAGAAGATGCGCAAACCTAATTGTTATTATCTTCTTGCTACTACCATTAGTACTCATTACTATTTTTCATATTGTTGTTCTCAAATTTGTTTGGATTCCTTTCTTCTAGTCTTGCCAACTGTAGTAGAATTGGGTCCTCTGGCCTGGACTCAAAAGCCTGAAACTTATTTCTACTTTTCTCCTTGGCACTGTTTTGATTTTTTAAAAGGTTCAGCTTATTCTTTGCAATTATTTCTGCAAGACTCAATTTTACAACTTCCATAGCATGTTTAAGTACAATTAAATTATTTTAACTATGTGAGAAGAACACATGTCTGACCATGCGCAATGTAACAGGTACATAAGCTTAGAATGATTCAATATCTAAAAACAGACAACAGGGGGAAGGTCGTTTGGCCAGTTAACACATGCACATCCCAAATCAGAGTACTTGATTTCAGTTCTTGGGTTCAGCTCATGACTCCAGCTTCCAGTTAATGCAGAACCTGAGAGACAGCAGTGACAGTTCAAGAAATTGGATTCCTGATACCCAAGTGAGAGTTCTGGGTTAAATTCTAGGACAGTAAGGATTGTTTAATAACCATCTGTATTCTTCAGAGATGGGGAATTTTCAGAGGTTCTTGGAGTAAGCACAGTATCCTCAAGTATCTTTAAAACATTTAGTTTATGATTATCATTTGGGGATGGTGGTAATTCCAAGTGGATTCCAAAATGTGGCAGTTACAGTCTCCAACATAATTATGATCTCCCATGATAGGATCTGGTTATCAAAAGAGGGGGGTTGAGGAAGGAAAGAAAGGAGGGAAGTATGATTACCTTTATAGAATTGTATCTATGAAATACCTGAGATCTGTTCTCTTTATATTAATAAAAAAATTATTTGAAAACCGTAATGCAATTTCCATGTTTACTTGGAATTTTCTGTCCATAACCTATCATATCTGTATGCATATCACTATGTATGTTAATATACTAGAAGTGTTGTTTACTTTTTACCTTGCCTTTTGATGGCAAATGTCCCCTAAGAAATATTAATAAAAACTATCATTGGTAAATATATTTATAGACAAAACTTGGTCATCACAGTTATCTTTAATAAAAGCAAAAGCTGGCCATATCTAAATGAGACATTTAAAAGGGATAGAGTTGAAAATTTAAAAAAGGATCATTTTGAAGTTTGTAATAATTTTTTACCACATTGTCTCAAATTCTAACATGTGAACCAGAAAGTACTTCTTGCTGACATATCAAGCTGAGGATTTTTTTTTGACTGATAGATCTCAAGTCTCTACTGTTTCAGACCCAGGTTTTCTCTATATTGTGGCTTTATGATCCCTTTCCATCTCACTGTCATGTGCATACAGCTTGTAGATAGAAAAAGGACACTGGAAAAGTCATATCCACCTCTGTTTATATTTTATCAGTAAGACCTAGTAATAAAATTACCCTAACAGTAAAAGAGCATGTATCCAGGACAAAAAGGACTGTATTTTTATTCCCCAGATTGTAATTTTTATTTCCTTGAAATTAACCCAGTTTAATAAATACTGTGACCTATTTTCTCAACCTCAGTATACTCCCTGTGTTTTCCTGAACAAATACATATCTTCTCATATCGTTTTGAGTTTTAAAATATATTGTTTCTTTTCATGTTCATTTTCCATGGCTCTGCTCTATGGGAGAGTAGCACCTACTTACCTCTCAACCTTTGCTGATCTTGCTATAGAATTTTTTTTCTTAATATTTCCAAACGGCTATCACAATGTTACATAATATTATCTCCAAACTTCATTGTTGTTCTCCTTCCCTGGAACTTAAGTTCAGGGATATTGTTCAGTATGCTCACAACTTCTTAAACAGCCCCTGTGCCCATACACAATTATCTATTGAGAAAATGCATGCCTGCATACATTCATTCATAATGTCAATAAATATTTTTTGAGAAATGCAATCAAGAAGCTGTGTCTTAGCCCCTGGAGATGAAAAGTTAGGAGGAAAAAAAGTTAGTCTCAATCCACTTTAAGTTTGATTGTGGCAACAGGTGAGTGCATGGATAGTTGGGAATATGATGTTATAGAGGGAGACACATAGTGATTTGGAATTGAAACAAGGTTCCTTTCCCGTTAGGGGAAGGGAGATTAATATGGACTCTGGTGAAAGACATACCTACAGAGATCTCAAGGATAAGGATGAATGAAGCTTTGAAGCTGTCCAAAAGGGGAAACAGAATTTAAAGACATATGTAGTTGAGATTTAGCCGGCGCCGTGGCTCAGCAGGCTAATCCTCCACCTTGTAGCGCCGGCACACTGGGTTCTAGTCCCGGTTGGGGTGCCGGATTCTGTCCTGGTTGCCCCTCTTCCAGGCCAGCTCTCTGCTATGGCCCGAGAGTGCAGTGGAGGATGGCCCAAGTGCTTGGGCCCTGCACCCCATGGGAGACCAGGATAAGCACCTGGCTCCTGCCTTCAGATCAGTGCGGTGCGCCAGCCACAGCACGCCGGCTGCGGCGGCCATTGGAGGGTGAACCAACTGCAAAAGGAAGACCTTTCTCTCTGTCTCTCTCTCACTGTCCACTCTGCCTGTCAAAAATTAAAAAAAAAAAAGACATATGTAGTTGAGATTAAAAAGATAGTTTACTCAGGACATCAAAAGAAATTCAGAGTGTCTGGGACATAGACTGTGAGCAAATGTAGAGAAATGAATCTACAAGATTGCTGTGAGGTAACTTGTGAGACCAGGTGAGAAAGTTTGAATTTTATTTGAGAGAAAAAGGGAAATAATTAGCAGGTGTGAATGAGAAAGTGGCGGGGTATTGATACGAGCAAGTGGCCCAGTGTGTTAGGGGAGTGGAATTATTTCTAGACTGACAACACCACTTTGATGTTGTGGTGGATAAGGACTCTTGAAGGGGCATTCAATGCCCTTCTTGAGTTCATCATGTTTAATGAAAAGTCTCCAGGGTTTCCCATAAAGACGATTTCCAGATCATGGGAACAAGAAGACTTTAGGTGAAAGGAAGGCCATTAAATGTACAAGAAAGGGAAAGAAACATGGTTTTGGATTGAAGTTAGCCAACCTCTTGAAATTTCCTCCATTAGAAGGTCACAGAATCAGATCTGATGCCTGGACAATTTAAAGGTCTGAGTAGTTTATTTCATTAATCACTAATAATGTTAGCATTTTTGTCTTAAGAGTAATCATTTATCATATTCCAGCAGAATAATCCAATTGTGACTTAAATTAAATAATGCCTTCCTCTCAGTACATGATGCAATTGATGTTAAAGGCAGCAAATAACTGAGGCAATGATTTAGGCCATTGGAAATGTACTCATCTCTAGCTTCCATCCTCAAATAAAAAGAACTCTGGTAAATACATGTTGTTTTATTTTATACTATTATTTTTATTTTATTTTCCAGTGATCACACAGAAAACCAGTGAACAAATAGGAAATCTTCGAATGAATTCTGTTTTGCTTATCTGAATACATTATTTGCCTTTCCTCTTGCTTCCACCTTAGACATTTAGATAGATAACATTAACCACTGACTTAGGTCCTACTAGACCCAAGTCAAGGAGTGAAGCAGCTAAGGGGTAGCCAAATTACTAGGACATGTTTCCAGCCAGAAAGAAGTTTAAAACCATTCTATACGTGTTCCTTTTACAAGATTTGTAATGCACATTATTACATTATTGCTAAGATTTGCAGTAAAGTAATATATTTTACTTTATTTAACCCAATACTCCCATACATTATTAAATTGCAGAATTATTTCTCATGTGACACCTGTTCAATACCTGTGGAATGCTAGTGTTTGGAAAACGTAATCTGGTGGGGTAGATCACCATCCTTCTTCTGTTCTGTGAC
Organism: Lepus europaeus; assembly: GCF_033115175.1. NCBI lineage: Eukaryota > Metazoa > Chordata > Mammalia > Lagomorpha > Leporidae > Lepus > Lepus europaeus. The sequence goes on from NC_084848.1 coordinate 17,195,973, forward strand.
AATTCATCAGTATCCTGAGGATAGGGAGAGGAGAGCACTATTTGTATATTATTCTTTCCCATTTTAAAAAATACCAAAAGAATTGGAATGCTAATTGTAGACATTATTCTTAATAGTTTTTTTGGGTACATATGTTGATAATTTGGAGAAATAAAAGAATTTCATTCAAATAAGTGAGAGTAATGTGTTTGAAATTATCATTTTCTGTTTGCATAGTAATGCCATTATAATTCCATGGATTATTGTAACCTTTTACTTAATATCAGTTGTGCAACAGGGACCGGCACTGTGGTATAGAAGGTTAAGCCTCATCCTAAAGTGCCTGCATTCCAGATGGGTGCCAGTTCGAGTCCCAGCTGCTCCACTTCTGATCCAGCTCCTTGCTAATGCGCTTGGAAAAGCAGTGGAAGATGGCCCAAGTACTTGGGCCCCTGCACCCATATGGGAGACCTGGATAAAGCCCAGCTCCTTGCTTTGGCCTGGCCCAGCCCTGGCTATTGTGGCTATTTGAGGAGTGAGGCAGTGGATGGAATCTCTCTTTTTTTCCTCTCTCTCTCTTTCTCCACTCCCCATAATTCTGACTTATAAATAAATCAATATTTAAAAATAATTGTAAAATAGCATTGTTTTGCCATTCATAGAGAAACTCCTGGTAAGACATAGAAGGATTTTGACCCTTTTATGAAGCATCTCTCACTTCCCCAAAGTGCTACTTGCTGCACACCTGATGGTCACGTAGCTCACAGGACATAACTTAGCAAAACCACTTAGAATTTAGCATTTTTTAGTTTTTTATTTTATATTATTAAAATATAGGTCTTCTTTTTTTATTGTGATGGGAATAAATGAACAAACCCAATAACAACAAACAGCTTAATTTGAAAGTGGACAATGGAATTTCATATAGACATTTCTCCAAAGAATATATACATAGGGCCAATAAGCCCAGGGAGAGATACTCAATATTACTAATCTGTAGGGAGATGGAAATCAAAACCACAATGAGATATCACTTCATGCTGACTATAATGGCTCTCATCAGAAAAAAAACAAAACAAAACAAAACAAAACAAAAAAAACAGCAAGTGTTCAAGATAACAGAACTGGCCGGCGCCACCCTAGCTCAATAGGCAAATCCTCCACCTGCGGTGCTGGCACACCAGGTTCTAGTACCGGTCAGGGGGCTGGATTCTGACCCAGTTGCTCCTCTTCCAGAATGGCTCTCTGCTATGGCCCGGGAGCACAGTGGAGGATGGCCCAAGTGCTTGGGCCTGGCACCCGCATGGGAGACCAGGAGAAGTACCTGGCTGCTGGCTTCGGATCAGCGCGGTGCACCGGCCGCAGCGGCCATTGGGGGGTGAACCAACGGTAAAAGAAGACCTTTCTCTCTGGCTCTCTCTCTCACTGTCCAGATAACAGAACCAGTTCTCAGTGCTGATAGGAATGTGAAATAAAGACATGCATAAAACCCATTAATGTACTCTTTAAAAATAAAGCAGAGAATTATCATCTTATCCAGCAATTCTACATGTAAGTATACTCATTTACCCAAAAGAATGGAAAGTAAGAACTTAAACAGATTGTTCGTTAAGGATTTATTTATTGATTTGAGAGGCAGAGTTATAGACAGAGAGAGAGAGCCAGAGAGAGATCTTCTGTCTGTTGGTTCATTCCCCAAATATCCACAATGGCTGTAGCTGGGCCTATCTGAAGCCAGGAGGCAGGAGCTTCTTCTGGGTCTCCTACATAGGTGCAGAGGCCCAAGTACTTGGGTCATAATCCACTGTTTTCCCAGGCCCATTAACAGGGAGCCGGATCAGAAGTGGAGCAACAAGGACTTAAACCAGTACCCATATGTGTTAGGAAAATGATGCAGTTTTATCCATGGCTCGATCTACACCCTGACACTATCCTAGGCTCTAGCCCCCGCCGCCATTGCTGGAAGCTAGGTGGCCACATGGCCCAACCACTGGTGTCAAGCTCCACCCCCATCCTAATGGGATTCACTGCTCCTGCTTCCCTGCCTACCCTCTGGCAAAGTTTCAAAAGGACCTGTTCCTGAACACATGGCTCTCTCTAGCCTCCTCCTCCTCTGGTCTTCTTGCTCTTCTCTCTCGTCTCTGCTCCTTCCTCTTCTCTCTTCTATCTCCTGCTAACTCCCTCTTCTTCTTTTTTTTTTTTAATCACTCGCTCTTCTCTCTGCTCTCTCTCTTCTCTCCTCGGTAGCTCCTCTCCTCTCTGTCTCTCTCTCTCTCTTACACTCTCCTCCCTCTTTTTCCTTCTTTGCCCCTTCCCTCTGGTCTTCTGGGTTTTCCCCAATAAACCCTTTCCCTTACTCCAGTGTTTGGTTTGTTTTGTGATGGCCTAACAATATGGGATGCCGGCACCACAGGTGGGCTTAACCCACTGCACCACAGCGCCAACCCCTTTAATAGATATTTGTATATGTGACAGCATTATTCACACTAACCAAAAAGGGATAAACATTGCCAATGCATTCATGGTTGAATGGATAAGCAAAACACAGTACACATATGTAATAGATATTACTCAGTCCTGAAATGAAAGGAAATTCTGACATATGCTGAAACATTGATGAAGACATTATGGTAAGTAAAATAAGTCAGTACAAAAGGATAGATACTGTATGATTCCACTTACACAAACTGTGGTACAGTAAATTCATAGAGACAGAAAATAGACCAATGTTTTTCTAGGTGCTGAGAGGACAGAAAAATGGAAAGATATTTTATAAGGATGCAAGATTACAGTTTAGGACAGTGAAAGCAGTTTATAATATGGATTCTGATGGCAGTAAAATTATGTGAATGTATTGAATGCCACTGAACTAAGCACTAAAAATGGATAAAATGTTCAATTTTATCTTACATATTTTTACCACATTAGAAACATGAATGAATGAATAATTCAAGCTTTTTGCCCATTTCACTTTTAAAAGATGTGCAATTGAGGTACAAAAAGAAGCAAAGAAAAGCTCCACCTTGCTATTGAAAACAGGTAGCAGGAAATAGAGGAGCATAAAATACACTTTCAGACAAGCTGTTAATTGATGATGATGTTCTATAAAATAATAACCATAAAAAGACAGTGACATTCAATTATATTAAATACCTTTTCTTATGTGAGCTCTGAACTTGAAATCTGGTTTCTCTTAGTGAGAATGTCCAATGCCCAGTTGAGATATTTTTGGAGTGGTAATCAAAATATTGAGAAAATTCCTACATTGTTTGCTCATCCAGATTTTTTCAGTGTGACTCAATGCTTGTCCATGGTCATCACTCTTACTCTAGTGATAAGTAGCCTACATTTCAAAATAGTGACTTTGTCCAATTTTCCTTTTATGTAAATATTTGTTGAATAAATTAATGAAAAGGAAACTAAGATCTAGTGATTTTCATGGCTCAGTAGTGTATGATTGCTTGGCCACAAAATGACAAATTGAGATTTTAATGTTTTATCTGGTTCATAGTATAATTTTCCATCCATGTCAATATATGTGGGCCTATGCTAAACTGTTACTTTTGACTGCCGTAATAATACAGATCCATAAATGCTTGTCTTGAGCTACCCTGCTTCTGATCCAGCTCCCTTCTTATGAACTGGAAAGGCAGTGGAGTCCAGCCTGAGTTCTTGGGCTCCTGTCACCCATGTGGGAGACCAGATGAAATTCAAGGGTCCTGGCTTTAGGTTTGCCTAGGTCTGGCTATTATGGTCATTTGGGGAGTGGGCCAGCAGATGGAAGAACTCTCTCTCTCTCTCTTCTCTGTTTCTTTCTGTAACTCTGACTTTCAAATAAATAAAATAAATATTTTTTCTAAAAAAATATTATAATCAGTTGATAGCGCAATTGGAAGCTTAGAAGCTTTCATAATCTTCTCTATTATGAGACAAAGAATCCTGCCAACACATTGTCTTTTTGTTCCTAAAAAGAAATTTTCACAATGGTCCTATTCGTCTACCCTCAATGAATCATTCAATTCAGAGTAACTACATATGAAGAAACTACAAGACATTTAGCAGTGATTTATTAAATCTATTGAAAGCATTGTCATTTTTTATGACAAAGTTCTGATCACAATGTCTGAATTACAGTAGCAGTCTTTTGCAAGAGAGCAATGAAAGGTGTCACTGGTGTATCTCAGAAGCATTTAGCAGAATAATGCTTTGGAGATATCCTTTCTGATTAGGTTGCCCTCACTTCTGCTTTTTTACTAGACTACTTTTGTCTGAATTCTTTCTTTTTTTTTTTCAGGTTCCACTCAGTATTTTAAGTCTGTTGAAGACCTAAATTGTTTTATTTGTTGTTTTAGAATTAGTACAATGGGCCGATGGCGTGGCTCATTAGGCTAATCCTCCACCTCCTGCACTAGCACCCGGGGTTCTAGTCCTGGTGGGGCGCCGGATTCTGTCTGGGTTGCTCCTCTTCCAGTCCAGCTCTCTGCTGTGGCCCAGGAGTGCAGTGGAGGATGGCCCAAGTCCTCGGGCCCTGCACCCGCATGGGAGATCGGGAGGAAGCATCTGGCTCCTGACTTCGGCTCAGTGCAACGCGCCGGCTGCAGTGGCCACTTTGTGGGTGAACCAACGGAAAAAGGAAGACCTTTCTCTCTGTCTCCCTCTCTCTCTCACTGTCTAAATCTGCCTGTCAATAAATAAATAAATAAATAAAGTCTAGTACAATGCTTGGCTCACTATAAATATTTATTGGTTTATTGAAAAGATAAATGATTGCTTTTCTTCCAGAGCAATATTTGGGTACATTGCAGGCCAATGTATTCTTATTAAAAGTTAAAAACAATAATGTGACTCCTTAGAACTCATGGAATTAAAAAAAAAAATTTTTATTATTTGTTGATTTCCTTGATGTAAATCTTCATATTCTGGCAGATTATAAGCAACTGAAAGTTTGTCAACAAGATCATAAAGCATTTTGCAATGTTCAAGATGGTGTGTTCCAGCCCCATCACGATCTGGCTTTTGTATACCATAGCAAAAGGTGTTGCTATCAAAGGAACCCAGAAAGCTAAACAAGATTTAGATGGAAAAGCACTTGTTTGTGAAAATGAGACTAAAACTAGTGCACATTTGTCCTATCTACTTGAAATTGGATATTCTTAGAATTGAAACAGCTTTAACTTTTATTCACTTCTTCCTCTTCTTTTTTTGATAGAAAAATCCCAGAGAAATATCCATACTAAGAAATTAGTATACTTTTGATGTTATGTTTGTTTTGTTTTGGTACAAGTGAGTAAGCTCTTCTTTTTTTCTCTTTAGTATTAGAGACCTATGCACAAAACCCACTATATTTTATAACATTACTTAATTTACCTGTATCCCAGAAATGTTATGGGTTGTTCCTGCAGTTTGGGGGTGAAGATGGACACTCCAGGGGCTCTCAGCTGATACAGTGCAGAGGGTCACCTATGTTTCATAGATAGGCATGTTACTTTTAATAAACAACACCAACTATTTTTTTTTGGAAAAGAGTTAGCGAGAGAGAGAGAGAGAGAGAGACAGAGAGAAAGGTCTTCCTTCCATTGGTTCACCCCCCAAATGGCTGCCACGGCCGGAGCTACTCCAATCCGAAGCCAGGAACCAGGTGCCTCTTCCTGGTCTCCCAAGCGGGTGCAGGTGCCCAAGCACTTGGGCCATCCTTCACTGCCCTCCTGGGTCACAACAGAGCTGGACTGGAAGAGGGACAACTGGGACTAGAACCCGGCACCCATATGGGATGCTGGCACCGCAGGTGGAAGATTAACTAAGTGAGCCACGGCACCGGTCCCAACACCAACTATTTTTGTACCTCATCTTTAAGAAGGAAAGTGTGTTTGGTTTAATAAAATAACACAGCTGTCAAAATTGCAGGGTCTTCTTTTCTTTGATGTATAACATTATGGACAACACTGGACAACTTGGGAAAGATGAGAGCAGAGAGGGCAGGGTAAATCATAGTTTTGCTTCAGGAAATTTCCTTGCATGACTGATAGCATGACACCCCAAAGGATTTCTGCAAAGCCCTAGCACCTTCCTAGGGAGAAAATGCCCAAGACCCAGTTGACAAAGGTAAACAGCTAAGATCTCCCCAGATGGAGAACAAAAAAGAGAGGGTTATAGCCTTTAAATGTTGACTTACAATTGATGGCTGATTCCTAAAATAAATAAGAAAAAAGAATTCTTTGGAAACTTTTCTAATACTTTGAAATCAATTTGTATGTAAGTTGCTTCTATTGTAATATAAAATTCAGTTTATTTGAAAGGTTCTGATATTCGCTATTCTAACCTCTTAACACAATTCCCCTGAGTTTAATTTGTCTTCATTGTTGAAATAAACTAGCAGTTTCCATAATTATTTTATACAATTTTCTAAGATTAATACCTATATTCCTAAAAGCTGATTTACTTCATATTTGGAGATTTCAAGTAATGGACCTGAAGTATACAATATAGTCAGCGGAGTGTGTTTTGAAAGTTTCTGCATAATCAAAAGTTATCAGAATTACTATGAACGCTGCCTGCTACTTTGGGATGGTGTTGGGGCAGAACCAATATTTTATTGAATAAGCTATTGTATTTCAGTGTTACCATATGAGGATATTAAATATAGACTATATTTATATTTTATAAAAAGAGTGTAGCATTAATCTTATGAATATAAAATTAACTGGAAATTGATCTCTGTAAAAAATAAGAATGGAAGAGGAAGAAAGGTGCGAGTATGGGTGGGAAGGAAGGAGTTGGGGGAAGAATCACCACGATGCCAAATTTGTGTATATTAAATGCATGAAGGTGCATTCCTTAAACAAAATTTAAAAAAAAATTCTATGAAGAATCATAGTTAATACTGTTAAGAACATGATAGAAGTCAATGTATGTTAGAATGGTAGCCAAATAAATCCAATTTATATTTTAGATGAAAGTTGAAAGAAAATAGTGTTTGTTGTATTAACTGCTCCTGTACACATCTTTTATACATCTTACTTTTGATATGATCAAAGGAAAATTTATATCATATGTTGGATACTGTTTCTTTTCCTTTCTTTTACCCTCTCTAAGAAATAGCTACAATTTTAAGTTATATTATAAGACTATCTGTGCATAATTTGAAAAGTCTATTTATGGAGTAACTAAATTAAATTAAATCAGATGTTTATCCTCGTGTACATAATTCCTTGACTGGAAGAATATTTTGCTTTCAACTCATTGTTGTACTGTCCTGTAGACTCATGCCTTCAGTTAAAATTAACAAAGGCATTTAGGGAGAAGGTAGATGTTATTTGGGAATACCCCCATCCAATATGAGAGTGCTAGAGTTTGAGTTCCAGCTCTGTCTCCTATTCTAGTGTCCAGTTGATGTGCATTCTGGGAGGCAGTTAATGATGACTCAGGAACTTGGGTGCCTGCCTTGATTGAATTCTGGCCACCTGATTTGACCTATCCCAGCCCTGGCTGTTGCAGGAACTATGGGACTTTATCTTTCAGATAAAGTGAAAATAAATAAATTTTAGAAAGAAATTTAAAACTCAAGATATCTCAAAATTAGAAAGGTTAGGTTATGCCTATTAATTGTTTAATAATAATAATGAGGTTAGTATCTTTCATTTATTGGGCATAAAACATTTGTCATAATTCATGTATATTTAAAGAAATCGAGTCTAGGAAGCAGATACAATGGGAAGGCTCACTTGGTTAATCCTCCACCTGAGGCACCAGCATCCCATAAGGGCACCGGGTTCTAGTCCTGGTTGCTCTTCTTCCAGTCCAGCTCTCTGCTGTGGCCCGGGAAGGCAGTGGAGGATGGCCCAAGTGCTTGGGTCCTTGTACTTGCATGGGAGACCAAGAAACACCTGACTCCTGGCTTCAAATCGGCACAGCGCCAGCCGTGGTGGTCATTTGGGGAGTGAATCAATGGAAGGAAGACCTTTCTCTCTGTCTCTCTCTCACTGTCTGTACTCTACCTGTCAAATAAATAAATAAATAATCTTTAAAAAAAGAGAAAGGATTATCTAGACAATAATAGTTTTACCATAAAAATATAAGTATTAAGAATTAAGTATTTATTAGACTAACTTCACAAGGCTTCAAATATTTCATTCAAATTAGCTGCAGCAGAAGGAAAAAAGAATAAGTGCAAGCAGACATAGGATTAACAATCTTGTTGAGAGTAGTGAGAAGAAACAAACAAGATTCTTTTAGAACAGTTGCAAATGGCTAGGCACGTGTAGTACAAACTATTGATACGAGCAATGACTTCTTGGAGCTAGAGTGAATGTTAAAAAGAAAAAGCTACATGATGATAAGAGATAGCCAATTATTTGGCCAGTGTTATAGTGATGATTTCCAAAGGATTAAACACAGGGACGTCATGGTGATTGGGCTACCAGAAGTTGAAATCAGATAAACCATGGAGTAGCCAAGGTAGAGGAATATGAAGTTGTCTTTGCAGAAGGCTTGCAAGCAGCAATGAGTGGAATCTCTTCAGCATTGGGTAATGGAGCATGCACTTGGAAATCACGTTCAAAGCCAGCAATGTAAACTCAAACTGGAAACGTGGATAAATGAGGAGATAATACTTTTCAAAACATAGTGGTCTTCTTCTTTTATCTATGGTATCCCTTCTATAATGCAGGCTGGTGACCTGGGAACACTTTTATGTTAGAATTTGTGACCATTCTTTGATTGGGAGCTACTCACTACCTATTTTCATTTTTTGACTTCCATTCTTTCAACAGATACATATTGAGGAACAATTATGTATCAAATAGTGGCTTAGATCACAGAGATAGAGATAAATTGAACAAATACAGTCTTATGTTGTCATGAAGCTTATATAATAGTCAAAGCTGATGTTCAAAGTACTGTGCAAAGCATTGTAACTGGTTATTGTAATAAATAGGATCTGGACAACTTCTTTAGATTAGGAGGTAAACGACAAAAATATGTTACCAAGTAAATATCATGAAATAATGCTGCAGTCAGAGAACACAAAACTTATTGTAAATAATCACAAATAAAATTGAATTTGATTTACCAAAAGTATCTAAAATAAAGCTAGAACCATAAAGTATAATAAACAAAGCAGGTAATGGTAGGGAATGAACTTGAAGACACAGGCTTCATGAGATAAAGTAAAAATTTGGGGTCTTATTTGAAATGCAGTAGTAAGTAACTCACCTGGTTTTTCTTTTAAGTTTACATTTTTTTAAAAAAATAATGTACCTACTGGTTTACTTTCCTAAAAGAACACACTTGTTAATAAATATAGAGTAATTTATAGTTAACAGAAATACAGTAAAAGGCAGAGAAGCAAATTAGGAGAGACTATTGAAGAATTTAAGTATGTTGAAGTCTGTAGAGTAAAGGGCAATGTGACGGAGAAAACTGTAGGAGGTGATTTTCAGACAAGGACAGGGGTTTGTTTGGGTGGGCTGAATGAGGAGAGTAAGGAAGGAGAAAAGGTAGATATTTGGTTTTTCCTTTTGGCTAGCAATGGGGCAGCATGGAGAGAAACCTGGTCTACAGAAAACACAACTGGAGAAAATCTTTCAAATTTAATCTTTCATCTATTTAAGTTTGAGGCACTGTTTTGAAATACACGATGAGAAGTCAAATAGGCAGTTGGATATTCAAATCTCATCTTTTAGAGAAAGCTTAAATTTGAAGATATACACAATACTGTCATCAGGGAAATATGGATGGTCTTTAAAATCCTCATTGCAACATAACCTCCAAGCACCAAATATAACACCCAGTGGAGAAGCAATAAGCATTTCCTAAATTTGTTGCTATATGAAATGTATAATGCGAATGGAAGGAGATAAGAAAAAAAAAATAAGACATAGTTTCAGTGATTTGAGAGATGTGTTGAGTTTCCTTTGGTTATATAGCAGAACAGCATAGAGTTGGTGACTTAAAACAGGAATTTATTTTCTCATGGTTCTGGAATCTAGAGTCTGGAATGACTTTCACAGAGTTGAAATCCAGGAGTCTGACAACTAAACTTCCTGATACTCTAGTATAGAATCCTTTCTGCCCTTGATCCTGAAGGCCACTATCTTCAACTTTTCTGCCCTATGTATATGTCACTTTCCTTGTGTCCACATTAAATCTTCCTCTGCCTACCTTGTATAATAATATGTGGGATTGCATTTGAAGAGCACCTGGACAATTCAAGATAATGGTCCCATCTCAAGATCCTTAATTTAGTTAAACTTGCTAAGATTTCTACCCCTTCCCTCCCCCTCCCTATTTTTCTATATAAGACAAAATTCACAGATTACAGGAACTAGGAGATAGATATCTTAAGGGGACTAGTTTTAAGTTTGATGGTATATAAACCGCAAAATTAAAAAGACATACAATTACTCCTAACATACAGTACTATGTTAAGTATCATATGGTTAGGGAACTAAAATAAATGCTGTCTGTAAGTGATGAAGAGTAATAGTTTTATGATGTGGATCTAGCACAAAGAGTAGGAATTTGTAAGTTTGAGAGTTTGGACAAGTGATCTCAGACCTAGAGAGATGTATAAAATAGACAAGGGTCTATGATTATTTGGTGTAATCAAGAGAACAATATATGAATATACTTTAATTTAAACTCCTAAACAAGAAAATTTTATCGAAGCGTTTTTCATTTTCAGCCTTTGAAGACTGAAAACTAAATTAAGATATGATATTTGTAAAAATCCATAAACTTAGCTCATCTTTGGGGAAATAAAGATGTGCACACATGGAACGAATGGGGAACAATATAATCAATATGTAATTAAATGCTAACCTTTGCTATTTACTAGAACTTCAGGGATATAAAGGAAACACAAGAAAAAAGATTTGTTTGGCTGAGAGGTAGACATGGCTCATAAAGGAGGAGTGGAATGTCAGTATGTGGAGAAGATAGAATGAACATGATGGTTCAACAGAAGAAATAACATGAGTTAAAGCAGGGATGAGAATTGTGCGAGTGCAAGAAAATAAAGTCAACAATATAGTTGGAGTTCCTTGAAGGATAACAGTAAATGATATAGGGTAAAATAGGTTGCATTCCTACTATTGAAGAATTTAAGAACAGAGAGAAGGTGGCTTCATGAAACTTCCCTCGAGGTGTATGGCATATATTGACACTTGCATTTACCTTTTACATTGTTTATTGTGTGTTTGTTATCATGTACAAGCAAGAAATACTCAGGTTTAGCCTCCCACCAAATGGTGAATTCTCTGAAAGCATAATACACAATGTATATTGTTCGACCTTTCCCAATCTGGAGATACAAAGTACTGTAGACATCTGTTAATAAGAAAGAAGATTGATACAGAGATTTAAAAGGAGACAGGAAGAAAATTTGCAGTTGATTTTTCCCAAACATTACACTGATATGAATAAAATATGCAAAGAATTGGTAGAAGAGTTATTTAAATGATTGAGCCAAATCACTCCTGATCATTGGCCTATGTTGATCTTTACTAACTGGCTATCAGCTGAGTTAGACAGACTAAAGAGAACTAGCTCAGTGAGGACTGATTTTTCAATTAAAGCATATGCAATGAGAATCACAGACACTTGCAAACATCATGCTCACACACACTTCTCTCGGCCTCACTCATCTGGGGCATAAATATAATGTTATTGGCCTGTCTACCTTTGTAAAGTTGATAAGAAAATATTTACAAATTGCTCTGGGAAGCCCAAAAGTTGTTCTATTAATAAAAAGTATTTCCTGACATGAGATTTGATTTGAAAGCTTTGAAAGTTGTCTATGTACACTTGAGGGGCTATTGTAAACAAATGCTACAATTTTGGTACTCAGGAAATAAGAGACAAACTGCATTTATGTCCTCTTCTGTATATTCTTTCTGTTGATTATGCACATTTCATAATTGATTATAAAACAAGCAATATGTAGGGATATGGCATTTAATTTCTTTCTGCTTTCAATTATGGATTGAACAACTTATGACCCCTGTACATCCATTGATGAAAACATACACTTGGTCCTAACTTGTTTGTTCTAAATCCATTTTCCCAAAGGCATGCTGTGTATTAGATACTATATTAGTCTAGGAAAACACAATTTAAAAAACATGGTGTCTACTCTTGAGATCACAATATATATGAAAATAGATACAAAAACACAAAAATATTTATGCAAACATTAAAATGAAGTGCAACAACATAGATAACAGAAGTCCTTACTTGAAATTTTGAATTGCTTAATTCTACTCAGGGTACTACAGAAAGTCTCATTGAGGAGATATAAATAGCTATTAAGAGGAAAAAATATGATACTTTCCAGGAGAATGAAACAATAAGATTTCAGATGAAAGAATGAGAATGATAAAATGGCTCCAAAACATTAAATACTAAAGCATATTTTCAATTTATAAGTCTTTAATATGGTAAGTGGGTAGGGCCATGGTAGATGAGGGAGTTTGTGAGAAATTGAACTTTGTATATAAGGCTTCATAGGAAGCCATTGTGCACTTTAATCAATAGAGTGTTAGGGTCCAATTTACACATAAATGTAACTTTGCTGAATAAAATGACCAGGCAACAGTGAAAGAAGACACTTTATGAATATTGGCTAATAATAATATTAATATATTCTTGGAAGGTATTTGATGTAGTATGATAATTAGAATTCATTGCTTGTCATCATTCTAATATTTTTTTAAAGATTTATATTATTTATTTGAAAGAATTACAGAGAGAGGTAGAGACAGAGAGAGAGAGATCTTCCATCCGCTGGCTCACTCCCTACGTGGCCACAACGGCTGGAGCTGCACCGATCCAAAGCCAGGAGCCAGGAGCTTCTTCTAGGTCTCTGATGCAAGTGCAGGGGCCCAAGGACTTGAGAGCCATCTTCCACTGCTTTCCCAGGCCATAGCAGAGAGCTGGATCAGAAGAGGAGCTGCTGAGACTAGAACCGGCACCCATATGAGATGCCGGAGCTTCAGGCTATTGCTTTATCCCTCTGCGCCACAGCGCCAGCCCCCATTCTAATATTGACTACTTCTGCGCTCACCAAAATTATCAGCTGGTGGATGGAAAAGGGTTTGGAATTCATCCTTTCGGTTTTTTTTATACTGAAAGTTTGGTCACACTGGGTATGTGCTGATTGCTATTTTGTATAACTGTACTAACTCTTCACATGGAAACTTAGGAACCAGCAGTCTTGAGGGTCAGGCTGGGACTCAGTGGATGTGAAAGTATCAGTTAATAGAGGAGAAACTAAGGAAAAGCAATTATTATAATATAACATGTCCAGAGAGGGAGCTTGACCTTTTAGAATCCTTTGAGCTATGGTAGATTCTCCAGGTGCTCTCTGGAATACTGAAGACACATCTCCCCTACCAAGCTAAATACACTGTTTGAGAGAATTCTGCTGAGGAAGAAAGTGAAGGATTTGTGTCTACTGGTATAGCGCAGGACACATAGTTGTTTGGAAGTCCAGGATTGGGTGTCAAGGAAGAGAAGTAGATTGTATAATCCTAAGAGAATTGAACACAAACTCAGAAGTGCTATATTGATTGACACATAAGAGATATATATATATATATATATATATATATATATATATATATATATATTTGGCTCTTTCCTATGTGTGTCCAAAGCCAAGGTTTTGACTTGGTGAAAGGCTAGACACATAAGATATTAAGACCAAAAGTTTTAATAAGAAGGAAGAAAGGATAGTGTCTCCCTAGGCATTACTTAGTTGAGAGCAGGGTTCAAGAAGTTCCAATAATGATCTCTGAGACAAGGAAGAATTTAACAATGATAAAGATTAGCAAAGGCATAAGACATATTAGCAAAGCAAAAGAATACACAGGAGGGAATGTGGACATCACCCAGAATGAGTTGTAACTCAAGAGGTTTAGGGTCATCCCCTTTTGAGATATGCAGGCAATAAAGGGTGGCAATTTGCACGGGGTTTTCCAGGAAAGGGTGAAGATTTCCAAGACTTTACTGACTACCCATTTTCTTGTCTAGAAAGGAAGTTTCTGAAGTGTTGTGGTGCCAGGCACATGATGGAAACGAGTGTCAGTCATGGTAATTTTATTATAACAGTGTTACAATATGCTATGGGTCATTACTGGATACAATCAGTAGCCATGTAGGATGGAAAGCTATGCCAGCTCTGGGGGTGGCTTGGCTATGATAGCAATTTATGTTTGCCAGTCATGGGAAGAGTTTTAGAAATGATCCTGGGGTGGGGAGGGGAAAGAGTGTGTTGACCTATTTCTTCCAGCTCTTTCTGTAATCCATGACTATCTATATATCACTAAAGATGAATGTTCAGAATAGTAATATGGTTCCTGTGACATTCTGGCCAAAGAATTTCCTTATGCTCGTAAAACTACATTCAAGACCTTCAGGGCTCTATTCTCAACTTGCAATCAGGTTTCAATTTATGAGATTTAAATCTGTTTCTTCTACTATGGAAGCAAAGGTCACTATTATTTTCTGCTTCATAATATACATCATAAGTCTACTAAAGAATCTGGGAGATATGGCATTGGCATTGTGGTGAAGGGGGAAAAGCCACTGCCTGCAACACCAGCATCCCATATGGGTGCCAGTTTGTGTCCTGGAAGCTCCACTTCTGATCCAACTCTCTGATGATGGCCTGGGAAAGCAGCAGAAGATGGCCCCTGACACCCATGTGGGAAACCCAGATGAAGCTCCTTGCTCCTGGTTTCAGCCTAGCCCAGCCCCGGCCATTATAGCTATCTGAGGAATGAACCAGCAGATGGAAGATCTCTCCTTCCCTCTCTCTCTCCCTCCTCCCACACTGTAACTCTAGCTCTCAAATAAATAAAACTAAAACATTAAAAATTCTATTAAATTAGAAAAATCTGGGCAATGGTAAATATTCAAATAAAGTTACCACTTATGGAGGACCTTTTGTATTGTATAACAGGGGCTGTCAAATTTTTCATATTCATGCAGAACACACAGGGAATTTGGTATAAGGCAGGTTTTGGGTCAGAAATTTCTTTTTTGGGGGGATAGGAGGATAATATTCCACAGTTCTCAAACATGCTGCTGGATGAAGTCAATGCTGCTGACCCAAGGACTACAATTTCAGAAACAAAGGATTAGATGCTTTTGGATAAACATAAGGTCTGATAATGTAGTAACTTGTCCAATCTTCATTCTAACCCAGATCTGAGATCTTGAGTATGCTATTTGCTTTTGTTAACTTCTATCTTTTCTAAATGTAAACTCAAGGCTCTCCTATTTCTTTTGCAAGATTGGGCGTGTTTTTCTTGGCTCCTGAAAATGTTAGCAGACACAAGGGATCTGTTCATTTGGGGTATCACCAAATAATGAGCCTTAAGTGGGAATTGCTCAGAGGAAAGGTTTATTTATCTGTGACATGAGAAGGAGAGAGTGGGAAGGTATAGTTCCCTAATGAAACTGCCTCCCTGAAAAGCAGTCTGCCAGGGCTTTTATAGCAAAGGGTAGGGAATGTCCAGTATGAAAAGGAGGAGTGAGTAGACAATGTTATATGCTTTATATTTAAAAACATCTGAGTCACAGTTGGCTTTGTTGTTAAGCAGCTGCTTGTGACACCGGCATCCCATACTGAAGTGCTGGCTCAAGTTCCAACTACTCCTCTTCCAATCCAGCTCCCTGTCAATGCTCCTGTGAAGGCAGCAGATAATGGCCTGAGTACTTGGGCTCATTACCCACGTGGATGACCAGGTTGGAGTTTCTGGCACCTGCCTTCAACCTGGCCAAAATCTGGCTGTTGGGGAGTGAACCAGGGGATGGAAGGAAACCGTCTCTCTCTCTCTAATGAATAATTTTATAATGTCTATGTTTCCAATAAATAATATAGATAAATCTTTTTTTTTTTTTTAATCTGAGTCTGACTGGTTTCTTGCAGCTTTTGTTGTTTGTGGTGTTCTGGCTTCCTCGGAGTATTATTTTGCAAGATAAATATTTTTGAATCATCCTCTGAAAAAACAAGCTGAAAGTTGCAAACTGCCTCAGAGTCCCTGCCTATGTCCTATGACCTCTTCTTCTAAAATGATACACTCTGGATTGCAGATGCGCTGCAAAAAGGAATGTATATTCCACACACACCACCACCACCACCAGAAGAATGCAGGGTATTATGAACAGGTGGGTGCTGCCTTCTTGGAGACAGTGTGCTGTGGGAAGACTTTAATTTCTCCAGAATTTAAATAAGTGAACAGCTCTACCAGCCATCTAAGCTGGCTATTTCTGAACAAAAAATAGGTCCTCCCACTGTGATAAGATGAAGTCTTTTTCTTGTCCATCTCAGCTGAAGTTAACTCAAAGATAGCACCCAGAAGTGGAGAAATTGTGAATCTGGAGACAAGAGTTCAGAAATGCATGGGGAGGGGGAAGTTGTAGAGGACTAACTACCTTCATATATCTAGCTTTCAATGTACACCAATTTTGCTTTGGTTTTTGAACAGTTAGTAAGGAACACTGGGAGAAAACAACAATTGAGCTTCATCAGAAGTCTCTACTTTTCTTGAAGCAGTTTATGTGATTGTGGGTATGTGTCTGTGTGACTCATACTATAAAATGGTTGTGATAATGTACCATATGGCTTTTGGATTCAACCAGGTGGGTTTTACAAGACAGAATAGTCGGAGTTTCATTTTTCCCAGCTGTAAAGATGCAAAAAATTTAAATTAAAAATAACCTTTCAGCTGATTCCTTGCATAATTGCTATCTTGCTTTGCTAATACTGTGGCTGAATTATGACTTGCTGAAGCCTTGGAGATTTGCATGCTGGTTTATCCACAGAATTTGCATTGACATGGTTTTCAGTCAAGTGCATAACTAAATCCTGTGGCCATGAACAAGGCTGGCAGTATTTGCAATGAAAATCAGTAGGAGATTAGAGAAAGAATGGTTCTGTGCAACCTCTATAAATAGATCCAGTGATGAAAATTTTGGGTCTTTCAAAATGCCATACACTTCCATTAAATGACTATGGCTGCTGAACCTGTACATGCATCAAAAGCCCAAAACAACAAGTACAAACAAGGGGAAATCATACAGATGGCTTCTCCTACATAGCTTCTCATACATAGCACTTATTTGTGAAATTATTCTTTACTGGAATCTTTGTAAGTAGGTGTTTGGAGGTGGGGCATTCTGGAATCTTTGTAAATGGGTCAGGTGGGTGGGGAGGCATTCTTCCTGAAAATGAACTTTATGATGCAAAAACAAATCTAAAAATTGTATTTTGTTTTCTTGGGGGGGTGGGGAGCAAATGTATAGGGCTGGTGATGAGTTTAGTGTTTTGCGTGATGCCTCAAACTGGCTTAGAAAATACTTCAAAGGCAGGCAGTGAGACACTCTAAAAAGAGTAACTAAGTGAGCTGCTTTACAGGCTGGCCTTTTTCTTTTCTTTCTGTGCATTGCTTATATGTTGGGATTTGCATCCAGTGTGCTTATGCTCAGTGCTGAAGAAGGACAACAATCATTGACCCCAGACCAAATGATTTATTAAACTCACTGTGATTCTAGTTGCTTTTACATGGCACTAGAGACTCTTCCCATTTGAAAGCTAAAACACATTCCAGAGTCAGATACATCCACTGAAAAAGACTAAGTTCCTGAGTGATTAAGGGACATTTCCAAAGCTACAGTTAGCCACCAGCTAGTGTAGGATAATCAACTGGCTGCCAAAAAGGGGAGAGAGGAATGTGGAAAAGACAGGATAATTTTGTAATAAAGGAGTGACAAATAAAAATAATGCCATGGTATTGCTGAGGATCCACATGCCCCTGATGAGATGAGTCTGCCTTTCATGACTGTCAATGTTGTGGGAATTGGATTGCGAGTCCTGGATTCACTCTATTGCCATGATGGAACTTAAATTTAGGTGCGGTGGGAGAGTAAATTCACAGAAAGTGTCTTTCTTGCTCTTATCTGGAGAGACATGTTTAAATTAGTTCATGGCCTGTATATGAAAGCACATTCTCATTACCCACATGCGATTTTATATTTTTGTAATGTGCCAGGCTTCTTTTCTTAGAAAACGTATTTATTTTATTTATTTTGAAAGGAAGAGAGACAAAGAGAGACAGAAAAATAGAAAGAGAGAGAGAAAGAAACAGAAAATCTCCTATCCACTGATTTATGCCCCATAAGTCCTCAGTTCCTGGGCTGAGCCAGGCTGATGTAAGTCTTCCATGTGAGTTACAGGGACACAACTACTTGAGCTATCACCTGCTGCCTCTCAGGGTGCTCATTAGCAGGAAGTGGGAATAGGGATCAGAGTCAACATTTGAACCCAGGCATACAGATATGGTATGTGAGGGTCCCAAGCCGCACCTCCAATGCTGTGCTGAACACCTGCCTCTGATACCTATTTTTGGTATTCCAGGTAATGAAGCAGAAATAATGGATAAAAAAAAACAGGGGTACATCTATTCCCAGAAATTTCAGATTTGATAGAACAGGAAAGCCACAACCCTTAAGCTCTATATCAATTTTTTTTTTTTTTTTTTTTTTTTTTTTGGACAGGCAGAGTGGATAGTGAGAGACACAGAGAGAAAGGTCTTCCTTTTTGCCGTTGGTTCACCCTCCAATGGCCGCTGCGCTTGGCGCAAGGCGCTGATCCGAAGCCAGGAGCCAGGCACTTCTCCTGGTCTCCCATGCGGGTGCAGGGCCCAACGACTTGGGCCATCCTCCACTGCCTTTCTGGGCCATAGAAGAGAGCTGGCCAGGAAGAGGGGCAACTGGGATAGAATCCAGGGCCCCAACCGGGACTAGAACCCAGTGTGCCGGCGCCGCAAGGCGGAGGATTAGCCTGTTAAGCCACGGCACCAGCCTCTATATCAATTTGTAATAGAAACAGAGAACTAGGGATATCTCAGCAAGTTTAGACAAATAATAGTCACATGAAAAAACAAAATAGGGCTCTGCAAAGCCATACAACGCCATGAAGCTTATTTTATTATGGGCAAATATACAAAATTATGGAAGACATATCATAATATATCAAAAATAACATATCATAAGATCATATCATACATATAACATATATATATAACATATCATAATAACAGATCCTACATATCATAATATCATAACATATCAAAATATCATAAGTAAGCAATTCAGTAAGTAGAGAAAAGAAGAATGCCTCTTGACTGAAAAAGGCTGAGTGAGGTTTGAAAAGCTCTTCTAAGGCCAAATTCAGCAACCGTAATGTAATTAAATTGCCTTTTTTATCTGCCCCCCCCCTCCAATTTTCTCATTCACTTTGGGTAAGTAAAAAGGAGATAAAGAAAAAAGAAAGAACACTTTTTTTTATCATTAACTTACCTCCTCATTTCGTATTTTTGTTTTTATAAATTGCTATCAGCCTGTGGTTCTCATGGCATCATCCTCAGAACAACAGCAGCAGCATCCCCTGGGAGGGACTTAAAAGTGTCTCAAAAACTCTGAGGTGCAGCCTAGCAGTTTGGTTTATAAAACCCCCCAGCTGATTTTGTACATTCCACGTCTGAGAACTAGTCCTATAGACTGTAAGGTTCCGAAAAGTTCTTATAACTTGTTCTAACTCAATAGTGGAAGTTCTCAAGTTTATATGATTGTTTTTGAAAGATTTATTTGAAAGGCAGAGTGATACACAGAAAGTGAGAGACAGAAAGAGCTATATAGAGAAAGATCTTCCATCTGCTGGTTCACTCCCCAAATGCTCCCAATGGCTGGGGCCAGAAGCCAGGAGCCAGAAATTCCATCCAGGTATCCCACATGGGTGGCAGGAACCTATGTACTTGTGCCATCACCTTTGCCACCCAGGAGTGTTAGCAGAAATTGGGTCAGAAGTGAGCTGGTACTTGAGTATGGGATGCAGCATCCTACACAGTGGTTCAACCTGCTGTGTCACAGCACCTTTTCCATGTTTTGTTTTATTTTGTTTCATTTTTTAAATAGGCTATGTTTTATCCACTGAGGTAAATGATAGCTGACTTGTTAAAATTGATGCCATGAGTTATTTCTTCAGGAGCAAGAATAAGCTTGCCATTTAAATATTTAAAATTTTTTTTGAAGATTTATTTATTTATTTGAAATGCAGAGTGACAGGGAAAAGAGGAAAGACACAGAGAGAGACCTGCAAACCCCTGGTTTATTCTCCAAATGATCACAATTACGATGTCTGGGCCAGCACGAAGCTAGGAACCCAGAACTCCAGCTGAGTCTCCCACATGGGTGATAGGGGCCCAACTTCTTGGGCCAACATCCTCTGCCTTCCCAGGAGCATTAGCAGGGAGCTAGAGCTGAAGTGAACAAGCTAGGACTCCAGCTCGCATTCTGATATAGAATACCAGCATCACAAGTGAAAGGCCCCTGTGTTCCAATGTCCCAGTGCCAGCCTTAGGTTATTATTATTTTTTTTTTGCTCTGAATCAAATAACCACTAGGTTAGCCTCCCACTTATTCTTACTAAAGATTTGAAAATGTTTGTCTTGATTTTGATAGAACTAGGTATTTTTCCTGAGATGCTTTTAATTTTGTAAAAAATATATTCAATAAAAATAAATTTAATAACTTGACAATTGTTTTAGGAACTAGTTTCCCAAATTTGAGTTTATTTCCGATATATCAGCTCTTCATGATTCTCTTCATGAGTTTTGATTGCCTAGCAAAAATAATGCATTTTTGGTAACCATTTAGGATATGTCATCAAGCATCAAATACACTAATGTTCTGATATGAAAGTATTAAACAAAATTAATGTTTCTGCTTTTTATTTCACCAATATTTCTCTGCATGTTTTATTCTTATTTAGAAGATATATATATATAATATAAGCATTTGTACTGTTTTGTATTTTTAAATATATTAAATAGTAGTCAAGTTTAAAAATGAGTTTAACTGAATTTTTATATAACTCTGGTTCAAACAAAAATAGAGCAGATGCAATAACAGCGTCTAAGCTAGTGTGTGTACAATAACATCTCTTTCAATTATCATCTACAGTTTTTGAAGTGAATAATTTTAAATGATGATTCTTTCTTCCAATTCATTTTGTGCTTTCAGTCACTTCAGTGAGATCCTGTGTGAGAATCCATAAGGGAGGTAGCACTCATTAGGATTTCAGTACCTTCTGCAGTCAATCCATTCTGGCATTTTCAGTAAATTAATTGTTGCTATAAAATTCCTCATACCTTTCCACAAACCTAACAGATTAAAATTGTTTGGCTCTATATGGGTTAATTTCCCCTATGCTCAATCAATGCAATTATCTGTTAATGTCAAAACTATGTAATGAGTCCATGTTGGATGTAGGTACAGCAAGTTCTGTATCCATCTGGGATTGAAGGCAAGAAGGCTAAGAAAGGTTTATCCTTTAAAAGAAATAAATATTTTGCCGTGTGTGTTTGCCATATATGTGGTATATATTCTATGTGTACATATATATGGCTTTTAAAAGTTAGGTTGCTTTTACTATCTAAGAGTTTCTGAAGGATTCTTCTATTAACAGGTATAGCAGATGGGTTTCATTAAACTATCCAGACCCTTCTTTCTCTAATCATCTGCCTCACCCAATCTGAGGGGAAAAGGGCAGACATATGAGGAATCTATTCTTCTCTAACCCTCTCTGCAAGACATCTGCTAAGACCTCATTCATCACTGTGAAAGCTGTGAATGGATGGCCACACAATACTCCAAGGTCTCATTGGGAGTGGTGCTGTAATGCCTAACCTCTCCTCTCGTAAAGCAAAAGCAACATGTACTTTTGTCAAACTGTCAGCAAATACTTCTCTCTTGATGTGGTTTGTTCAAGCCAACCTTCTGCAGTGTCAACCAGCTTCAAATGTTTCATTTTGAAAACACAAATAAAAGACAAAACCAAAAAATAACGGTTGCCTTGATGTGGTCCTCACTAATGAGTTTGTTTGCTTTTGTGGTGGCTGAAAAGATTTAGGATTTGTTTGCCTGTAGAGGTGTCCAAACTATTTAGGAGATAAAATGGTTTTCAAATGTGATTATCACAATAAATTGTTGGGCCTTAGGGGTTAGCCACTTAATAAAATTAGCTCAAAATATTTCCTTTATCAATCTTTCCCAAAATGATAGGCGATCACTCAATCATTCATAATGTCTTAGAACTGCCGCTCTCCTGGCAGACTTGAGGACTAATGTGTGATTGCAATGTAAGCAGCCAGACATCAGTTCCTCATTCCCACTCCAGGCTCAAATGGGACTGAATGCCAATGTAGTGTTAACTATATGGCCCACACTTACTTTCAATCATGAATGCCATAACTTCAATCAAATGAAATTAAAGCCAGAGTCATCATCAACTTGTTAATTGCAGTATGAAATATCTCAATCACTTTGTTTTTAGAGGTGGCATGAGAGTTATGAAAGTCAGACAATGGCATTTGTTATCCAGGGTGTGAAGTGGCCTATTAAACCATGGAAGATTCTTCCAAGTACTGAATTCAGCCTGACTCTCTGTACAATTCCAATTCCTACTTGTTCAAAAACTAAGGTTCTTGAGAACTCAATATGCATACAGAAACAAGAGATCTATAAACACCGAAGTTTTCCTTAGTTTTCAGAGTCTTTAAAAGTAGATTTTTATTTCAAATATTTTAGTTTATTATAATTTTATTTATTTAGCATAACTCTATAGTTCTGTATACTGTCTCATAAATATCAGATACCATAAGAGACAGATTTATAGTGACTTCATTTCATCTTCCTAATATCAATGTGAGTTTTTATGTCCTCAATTGTGGTTTTCCAATCATAAACACTTTGATTTAATTATTCAACATTAAGGCTATTGAACTTACATATCTTAGAGCCTACTGCTTTTTGTTTTTAATTTTTTTCAGTAAATATAGTAAATGTTAACTGTAACTTCAAAGGAGCATTGATCATGTATTTCATTTACAAACTTACTTCAACACCTACCTCAATAGTTTTAACTGTCTGAATAAAATGATTGTGCTCTCATGTCATTTTTTAAAATTTTTATTCGTTTCAGAGGTGGAGAGAGAGAGAAGAGAGAGAGAGAGAGAGAGATTGAGAAACACTCCTCTTCACTTCCCAAATGTCCACAACTTTTGAACTGGGCATGGTGGCAGGAACCCAGTGACTTGAGCCATCAATACTGCCTTAGCAGGAAGTTGGAATCAAGTGGTTCTTGAGCCCAGATATGGAATATGTGATTCCCAACCAAAAGCTTAACTGCTGAACCAAAAGCCTGTCCCTTTTCTTTTTACAAACTTACATTATCTTGGGGCCAGTGTTGTGGTGCAGCAGCTTAAGCTGCCCCCTGAAGCAGTAACATCCCATACTGGAACATTAGTTCAAATCCTGGCTTCTCCACTTCTGATCCAGCTTCCTGCCAATGTGCCTGAGAAATCAGGTAGAGCTGGCCCTGGTTCTTGGGACCCTATCACCCATGTGAGAGATCTCTAAGGACTTCCTGGCTACTGACTTTAACCTGGCCCACCCTAGCTGTTGTGGCCATTTGTAGAGTGAACCAGTGGAAGGAAGATCTTTTTCTCTTTCTCTCTCTGGAACTCTGCCTTTCAAATAAATAAATTTTTAAAAATTAAATAAACATTTACTTACCAGTCACAATAAATCATCCCAAGTACTTAAGTAAATCTTATGAATCTGAGCAAATAAAATGTTAATGATATTTTCTTAAATCTTTCATTACTATGTATGTGTGTTAGATTTCAACATAAACTTGAAAGCGTTACTATGCAACATTTTGGAAAATGGAATTTCAGAATTGATACTCATAGGCAAAATTCTCAAATCACCAAATATATACAGCATATTCTGAAACCCACAAATTAGTATTTCAGAATATGCTGTATATATTTGGTGATTTGAGAATTAAGAGAATATCATTAACATTTTATTTGTTAGAACTCCAGGCTACCCTACAGGAGCATCAGGCCTAAACCTTACTCTCCTGCTTCATCCAGAATGACAACCCTTATATTTTTCTTTGTTTAAATGAAACTTATCCATACATACCACATATCTGGAAAAAATACAAATAAATAAATAAATAAATACTTTCCCCTAAGAGATTATAAATGCCAAGAAAGTGATAATTTCCAAAATACTTTTAAAAACATTGCTTTCTTTATAACATGGTGAATGAGTAAATGAAATGATGATATTGCAATAACTAAATGATTTATGTATTACTATAAATGATAATAGAGAATACTTATAATATTATTATTACAGAAAAATAATATATACTATGCTGATACTAAGCTTGTGATAAGCAAACATAAATGATTCTCTTTTTTTTTAAAAAAAAGATTTATTTATTTGAAAGGCAGAGTTACAGAGAGAGGTAGATACAGAGAGAGGTCTTTCATATGCTGGTTTGCTCCCCAGATGGCCATAATGGCTGGTGCTGAGCTATCTGAAGCTAGGAGCCAGGAGCTTCTTCCAGGTCTCCCACATGAGTGCAAGGGCCCAAGAAATTGGGTCATTTTCCACTGCTTTCTCAGGCATGTTAGCAGGGAGCTGGATCAGAAGTGGAGCAGCAGGAACCTGAATCGGTGCCCATATAGGACACTGGCGCTGCAGGCCTGGGCTTTAACCCGCTACACCACAGCACCGGTCCCTAAATGATTCTTTTAGGGATTTTGTGGTATAATGGTTAGAGAATCAGGCTAAAAGTTAGAAAGCTAGTTCAAGCCTGTAATGAAATCACTGTTTGAGATAACTTTGCTGATTACTAGGTTCCAATGAAATTGAGTAAAAATTACTGTGATGCAAAAGACAAACACTGCTTCAAGGAGGCAGAAATATTAACATCTAGAACTTGGACTTTGAAGCTAGGCTGCTAGAGTTCAAATCCTGATTGTAATTGACAGTTTTGACATTGGACAAGTTTTATAACCTTCCTGACCCTTTGCATTCCTATTATGTGAAATGGAAATAAAAATAGGACTTCACAGCACTGCTTTTGGATGAATTGTTTGATGTGGAGCATGCAACAGTACTTGAAAAATTAAATGATATATTTTGACAAACATAAAGCACTAGAGATATAACTCAAATGATCAAAATGCTTATAATTTCTCTGGAATAGATTTTTAAGTTAGTTAACATTTCAGAATTCTAAGAAAGGTATCATAATTATTATGTGATTTGGTATGTCCTATCAGGCTTTGCATTAGAACAATATAAGGCCAATATCACACATTGTTATAGATATTAGCAAATACTACTAAGGTCATGTACTCAGAAATAATATATGCTTACTTGTACTGCTAGACCATATCATAAAAGTTGAAATAATGTCATATAATCTTTATTATATTTTGCCATTTTCTCCTTGAGCTAAATTTTCTAAAAGCAAGTCCATGGTTTGGGTAAAATTATCAGTCTTGTTACCAGGAACTTTCCACGTTTTAGCACCAAATGATCCATATCTAGGTACCCCTGAGTTCTGAGAAAACTAGAACAGGTGACCAGTTCTCATCAAGCCTCTCTATCCCCTAAAATGTTAAGCATAGTTTTTTACATGTGAACATTGTTTAATTAGCAACTATTGAACTGAAATAAATTCAATCAGTCTCTATCAAAATCTGTCTCTTCATTTACTATGCACAGGGCATTTTTTGTGACTGTAAATCTAACAAAATATCTTGGGCTTAGTGATTACAAAACAACCAGGTAAATTGATATGGATCCAGGGATGTCCAAGAAGACAAAGAAAGAAAGTAAATCCAACAGAGCAGTAAAAGTAAACTATCCAGAACATTTTGACTGACAGTAATTACATTCGTATTCATCTAGTGGATAGTATGTAAGAAGCTAATATTAACTAGACAAAATATTAACATATATTAAACTAAGTGTCTCCTAATGGGATTAACTTTGATTTTCATAAAATAATAATTCTATGTTTAATAAACACTAACAGTTTATAAAAATGTAGCAGTAAGCCACTGTGGTAAGGGTTTTAGACTATTTTTCTTATTTAAGGGTTCAAACCATTTTAATTAATGCTACTTCTTTAAAATCATATATGATTAAATGAAGACATTAAATGTCTTTGCTTAAAGAAAGCATGGGTAATAACCTCTACTAATTGTTAGTGCTAATGCACACTAAAGGAGTCTGCTTAATATTCATCTTTTGAAATCTCCATCAATGACTCTTTGGTCTTGGCAGTCCCTGGAGAGCTAATGCAAGCCTGATACATTCACTTTGCACTTCCAGTTTAGTGATAGTGCATCAAAGGGGTAGAGGTTCATAAGTCATACTTTCTGCTCAGTCCCTGTTGGAAATATCAACAGAACATACTTTCTGAAGAGTTTTAAGTACTTCCAAGCCCTGTTGGAAACAGGAAGGGCAAAGGTAAAAACACATTTTTTTTTTTAAAAAGTACAACACTGAACTTAAGAAAAAGAAAGAAAGGAAAAAAGAAAGAGAAATGCTTATTTTGCATTTGGAATAAAGGTAGAATTTTATTTTTTCCTTTCTGCTTACTAATTCATGCACTCCATGTTCCTTAGGAGGGCAGATAGTCAAATAGCCTTGTCCTTATGCACCTCTGCACTCTGGGTGACTTTTCTAAGCCTTGAGCTCCCACTGACTTCAAAGAAAGGAAAGGCCATGGAAGAAATCCACAGGGTGCAAAAGGAAAAGGACTGGGTACAAAGCATGCAGTTCAGTCATCTGAAGTGTAGTATTGTTTCTTCATCATCTTCTGATGTGTTTAATCAAGTTCTATCTCCAATATTACACACAGGATTTTTTGTTGTTGTTGTTTAGGTGAAATGGAAACATCTGTGTCTTGTGAGAAATCTTAACCCCCATGGAAAAATAATAATTCTGAATACTTTTATGTATGTCCATTTCAAACCAGATAAAGTTAGGAATGTGGTTCTCTTCCTACTTCATGTGTCTGTAACACAGAAGCAGCCCGGGCAATATTTCTAACTTGATGGTGACTCAATAAAGTGTTAGTCTATGAGGTGATCATAAGCAGTTCACCAACACATAATTAGGATAAAAATCTCTGATCCGATGGAAAAAGAGGAGAGTCAAAGTGATGGGAAGCAAGAAGATACTCCTATTATGTAATTGTTTTGTTACATGTGCATTCTTTCATGTGTAAATTTTATGTAACAATAATCCCATCTGTCATTTTCTCTCACCTCTAAGTACTTTATTCTTGACCTATATTTTGAGGTGGAAAAGACCAAGCGCATGTATTTTTCCCAAAGTACTTCATTCAAAATGAATTACTCCAAATGTACATCCTTTTATATAACAACATTACTTTTTATGCCCAAGTCCCCTCCTTTCTTTTCTCTTTTTAAAATTGTTAACGTTCTTACATCCCAGGTCTTATATCAACTTTGTTTTTCTATCCTGGGTACATGTTGGCCATTTTTAAATCCTGCTGTCAAACACCGTTTCACAGTCTAATTTCTAGTGTTTCCACTAAAGTTTCTACATCTTCATGTGGAATTTTTTACTTGAACATCACACTCATGTCATCCTTCTTCCAAAAATCTGATAATGAGCCTTGCAACTGTGTGACTAATTTCTTCCAGAACTTGTTACTACTGAGCTCTTATACTGCATCTTGTACAATTAGTACATGAGAAGCTCTGTATTCAGCAAGTTTGCTTTTTACCTTTCAAGTAATCAAGCACCGATCATTATCTTCATCACCAGATGAGAGACATAGGTGCCATATCTCATCCTGTATTGATAATACAAGTAGAATAGCTCACTTAAGAAACCTTCATTCTTGGTAAAACATGTTAATAAATGAATAATGGTTGAGTACTTGTAAGTTTCTCATGACTTTTCTCCTGTACCTCCTCCTATATTCCAATTACATAATCCAGTATGTTGTGTGTTCTATGCAAGGCTCAGAAACTTGGCTAGTGGACTGGCCATATTCATTAGTTTACTCTATCTGTGGTTGCCTTCACCTATGATAGTCAGTTGAGTAATTGCAACAGGGACCATATACTGGTCCACAAACAGTAAAATATTTAGAGTCTAGACTGAGAAAATGTTTACCAACTGCTTTTATAGCCAAAACAATAATAATTCTCATGACAGAGGTTCTGTCCTGTTTTCCTATTTTCTTATCTTTCCCAGTAAAACGTGGTGATTAATCGAGACAAAAATTTCAAGGTTTCCTTCAAATTTTTCTTTATTAAAGAACTGGAGATTTTAATCTGGGTTTATGAATGAGGATTTTTAAGGACAAATTTTTGGGTCTCTTTGTATGTACATACAATTTTGTATAGTAGCATTTACTGAGTGGTTAAAAATAGATTCACATATTTTTGAGGTTTTAATCGAAGCTCCAATACTTTGGCTGTGTGGGACTTGACACAGGCTACTAAGACATTGTAAATTCACTTTTATCTGAATGATATGGTGTTCAACTATTAATACAAGCTTGAAAATACATTGCTAGGATAAATATAAATATGACAACCCATATATGCATTTATAGTTTATAAATCAAGTGCTTACTAACAGATCCTAGTCACTAGATGGGAATACTGTTGAGTATTCAGTGCCAGATCACTCTTACTTGCCACTCTTGTCCCCAAATTAAACTCAAGCTAAAAAAATTTAGCTATTATAAAGATATCAAATACAGGCTTATTAACTCATTTGAGAATGAGTTAACTGTACTCATGCTTGCATAGATAGGTAATGGAATGAGGGATAGTAGAACGAATTTAAGAAAACATAGCTTCAAACAACATGTATTAAATATTTAGCTGATTTCTACGGGTAGCCAGAACTAAATCTGGTTATTTTTGTAACTATATGAACTAGTATCAGAGAATTTTTTGTTTTACTTATTACTATAACAATTTTATTTTGACAGAAAAAAGGCACAACAGAAAAGTCCATTTTTTAAAAAGTGATACAAAGAAAATAAAGTTTCTAGAAATCTGCTAAATTTTCTAAAATGTCATGCAACTTAAATATATATCTAATAAGAATTGATAAAAAATAAGTTGACTAAACAGGATATTTTTTTTTACCCTGGATATAAAACAGAAATGATAAATTTAGTTTTAGAAAACAGATCTGCCTATTTTACATCCTTTCCAATCTGAAGTGGTACCAGCAGTGTTGAGAATGACAGTACATATGTTATGACTGTTTGAATTTCAGAAAGCCTTTGGTTAAATTCTGCATAATTGGTTCCTGCTTAAGAAAGAGCTTGCAAGAATCCAGGAGGAGACATGGGAGTAGATAAAGAATGAGTGGAAGAAACAAAAAACAGACACTCCTGGTAAGAGGAACCATGTCCATTCTGGGGGGAAGTATTAAGAGGGTCCCACATGGAGCAGGGCTTAGATCTTGACTGCCTTTTATCTGAATAACTGATTCAGACAGGGGGATCAGATTTAAGTGGTTACATTTGCAGATGCTGATTGGAAGACAGTGAACATGGAGATAGTTGCCAGAGAAATTCGGAAGGCATGGTTGTACTTTATTATAGCACAGAGGACCAACACATGGCATTTTAATGGTTATAAACACATTATGCTCTGAATCTATTTACATAAAAATGCAGGGGAACAGGACAAAAGATAGAGCCTTAAAATATAGACCCAAATGACAATGGATAAAATAAAATCCATAAAAGCCTAATTTTGAAAATCTTCACAATTCACATTTCAGGGTCTAAAATACAATGACAAATTGGCTTAAATTATTTACATGAAAACAATACACATTGTGGTAAACCATGTTTATACATTTTGAGATCTTTTACATATTGGCACAGTTTCAAATTACAATGAACAGATAAACAATGCTATTTTGATGACTTTATGATTGTTCCTTTACAAGTCAATTCTGAAAAATAAAATATGAAAGAAAGAGTAAGTACAATGCAATGACATGATCTTGTCTATGAACATGTGAGCATAATTATGGTGGAATAGCATAGGCCTGATAAAGTTGAAAAGATGACTGACTAAATGAGTAAATGGATGCTGAACCCCTGCTAGGATGTTGTTTGTCTCCAACTTATTAATATAGAAGTAAACTTTAAAAAGTTGTTCATTCCTCAAAAAGTTGCACATAGAGGTGTCATCATTTTAAGGGCAATTTAAAGAAAGTGCATTGGTCATTACCATTACCAGCTTTCAAAATGAATAGGAAAACAGAAGTAACAGGAAGTTAATGATTACCTTAAAATACACATAGTATATGAACAATCAGATGATTCACATGGACTTCAAAATGAAAACATTTATACATGTTGTAGCACACAACACCCTTTATGTTCTTGTTTAATTGATTGTACAAAATACTCCAGAATGATGACAAAATCCCTGCTTGTCAGTGTGATTGATTGTCTGAGTAAAACAGAAAATTCAGAAAGTCAGCAAACAACATTCTAAAATAAAAACTTGAGACAAGGAGTTTAATTTTTAAACTGATCAGTTCATGCTCATAAAAAATAAGCCAGAACTGATAAGATGAAAGGAAATGTGAGATTAGATTAAAGATTGGAATTGTTTTCACAAACATTTTAAATACAAAATGGTTCAGTATATTCCGCTGAAAGTTAAAGACCTTTCCAGCTTAATTCCAGTCAAATAAAATCCCTATGCTACAGTAACATACCCTGGATTCTCTATTTGGGGAAATAAGGCAAAAAAAAAAAAGTGGTAAATAAGTTTTATCTCCTATGTTGGCTCTTAGCAAAAATATTCAATTATATATTAAATTATTATGCTCTTTAACTATATAAATAACTTCTAGAAGAAAAGATTTCTTGTGACTGTTCTGCAAATGAGGAAATGGAATCTTAGTGAACTTTAGTAACTTACCCAAGGTAATGTCAGATCTAGGAATTAAGACCAACTTGGTTTGCTTTCTCAAGTCCGTATTAAGAAAGATTATAAAAATTGGGATTGGCCTTGTGGCACAGCAGATTAAATCACAGCTTGAGATACTGGCATGCCAATTCATCCCAGCTGCTTACCTTCCTGTTCACCTGACTGATAACTCAGCTGGGAAGGCAGCAGAAGATGGTCCAAGAACTTAGACCTCTGCCGCCCATGGGAAGACCCAGACAGAATTTCAGATTCTTTAATTTGACTTGGCCCCCACCTGGCTGTTTCAGTAACTTGGGGAGTGAACTAACAGATGGGATATCTGTGTTTTTTTCCCTCTCTTTCTGTTGTTCTCCCTTTCAAATAAGTATAAAAGAATATTCTAAAAAAATTATAAAAATTAAGCATACATGTAGTTAAAATACATTGACTTCCTATTGTGTGAGAGGCATTATTCTTGGAGGAAATTTCAGTGAAAGGCATAATTGTAGCACACAATGTATTTTTCAACTTAAAATACAATGTCTGTAAGTTTGGGTATATAGAATAACAATGGATCACCAAAATCAAATAGTGAGAAGACTAGGAATGGCTATCAGATGTGTTATTATGCATAATATTCTGAAATGAAGGAAAAGCATACCAAATAATAATATAGTAGAGTTCCCCATCCCCATGTATCTCTTTTTATGAGGGTTCCAACAATTGAAACTGGTATATTATAGTGAATGAATACTGTATTCCAAGAAATGTGTTTGATTTTCTCATAACATTCAAGAGGGATTGTGTTAACTCTGAATTGAAGTTCCAGAATTCTATGCACCCTAATTATGCAAAAGTTGATTGGGCAGGTCATAGAAGTTCTGAGAGCAAAATTTGACTCTCTCTATCTTCAAACTCTCTCACTCAGTTATTCCTTTCTCTCTGAAACTCTGCCTTTCAAATAAATAAATAAATTTAAAAAGAAAATTATTTATTATTTATTTGAAAGAGTTACAGAGAGAGAGAAGGAGAGACAGAGATGGAGATCTTGCATTCTCTGGTTCACTCCTGAAATGATCACAATGACCAGGGTGGGGTCAGGCAGAAGCCAGGAGCCAGGAGCTTCTTATGGGTCTCTCATGTGGGTGCAGGGGACCAAGTATTTGGGCCATCTTCTAAAGTTTTAGTAAGGAGCAGCCTGGACTTGAACATGCACCCATATGGCATGATGATGTTGCAGGTAGCAGATTTACCAGCTATGCCTTAACTCCGGCCTCTGTTTACATGAATTTTTATATTTTTATTTATTCTAGAGAGCCCATTCTGTGATTTAACGTCTAAATAAAGGAGAAAGCTCAGATGCTAAGCATTCTTTTGAACGTTTTTCAGTAAAGGAGGAATTGGCCCTGAACAAAAATAGCATTGCTTTTATTTTAACTTTTAAAATTTTTGTTTAGTGGCACTCCATATAAAAAATCAGTATACATGTATGTAATCTATAAACAGCGGGACAGAGCATTTTACCTTATACTATCTTAAAATTCCTACGAGCTTGTGTCTATTATTCTTTCCTTCGGGTATTTTGCATTTAGAAATCTCCTCTCATGTGGCTGTAGCTCAGATGTATTAAAATAGCACTTTGTGTAATACTGCAAGATGCAAGAGTGTTTGCATGCCTACCCTATCCTGGCTTCCTTCTTTGGAATTCCTCATGTGGTTTGTACAGTGACAAAATGAAGAACATTTGTAACAACTTCCAAAGAGACCATCAAGTTGAGAAGACTCACATATTTGCTTTAGATAGAAATATTTTGGTAGTCTTTTATTCAAAAAATAACCTTAACCTCACATTGACTGAATCTAGAGTAGAAATGATCTGACAGTTGTTTTCTGATGGTCTTTTTCCATCATAGGGTTCAGTTGCCCTCACTTGCAACTACATCCTTCTATTTTGTCCATTGCTTTGCTGACAATGCAATAAGGGTTTTTTTTTTAATTTTTTTAACTGATGTGGATCAGTAAGTTTCAGCTTTGTTCTTCTCTCTACACAAAACATGCAGGTAAAACATTACACACCTAGCTTATTTCATAGAATTCTAAAACAAGCCTTATACACAAAGATTGCCCACAGCCAAAGATTGTCAGAGTAAATTTCGAATGATGGTCTCTAAGATTCCAAAACTCCTTGCAAAACTAGACATTCTCAAATTCTACCAGTTGATGCAACTACATACCTTGATCTTTCTCCTCAACTAAGCACAGACCCTGTGAATGAAGAGAGGTTTACAAAGGGACTCAGATTAAAAATGTTGCTTGCATTTTCCCTGATACTCACACATTGCATCAGCGTTATTTACAAATTACAGTCGTGTAGGACCAAGAAAGATCAGTGACTGACAATGAACATATGTTCAATAAGTACAGCTTATTCAATTTCTATAATCTGTATCACATTGGGCATTTATTAATCAAGAGATGGGTTACTAGAAAATATGTAAATGTTAATGGTTGGAAGTTGGTCAAGTAGATTTAAATAGTGTTTACGGTGTATCTTTTTGTTGAGATAATATAATTTCAGACTAGACACCCATATTAGATTTTTTGTAATAAAATTCCTCCATTTTACCATTGGAAGCCTGAAGCTAGTAGAAGTCTGAAGCTGATCAGTGGTAAAATAACCCTACCTAAGTCCAGAGAACAGGCTTTTTCCTCCTGGTGCAGTATACTTTTTATTTTCCAGCCTTTCCTTCTCTGTCTCTGCCACCCTCACATACACAGGGCATGTAGACACCCCATCACAACTCTCTTCCTAGTCACATATCACTAAAACACCTCTTGACATGACAAGCTTAAATATTTAAATAAGTAGTGTATTTTAAACTGCTTAAAAAGATCAAGGGGATTTGTGAGGTCAGCTCAGGAAAGAAACAACAGCAAAAAGTTAAAATTCTTCTGGAAAAAGGAAACATACTCCAATGAGAGTTTCCATAGGGCCTTTCTTCTTCTTTTAGATTTTTCTCTTGACACAAATTCCATAAAAACAATATAACTGTCAGCCTTGAACATTGCATCTTAGGGGCTCAGCAGTGAGTGTCTGGCATCTACTCAAAAGGCCTAATGATTATGTTCTCATTTTAGTTATTGCCCATTAGTCAAGAAGATGAGATGGCATTCAAGGACAAGGTGTCTGTCAAAGACAAATAAGAATTATTTGATAAAGACGAGGATGTACCCCTCCATAATATACCACTTCTGATTTTGATACTGTGCCTGGCACCTCATGGTATCATAAAACAGATGCCTTCTCCTGCTTTCATTCAAACTGATTGTAATCTTTGGTCCATAAATGTCTAATTTCTGTATGTGAGAAATAGGAAAACGATAGATGAACAATAGAGAAATGATGCCTTCAGTTCTTTGGATACTCATCAAAAGAGAATAACATTTCAGACACTACTTATCATCCTATATTGTATCCTTAAGTATGTATGACAAGATCTCTGCTCAATAAAGTAAATAATTGGTCTTAGCAAAGATAACTATTACGATCTATCAGGAGAGTACTCAATATCTAGTAGCTGTGCAAATTCTGGTTGGATAATAGGATAGCTTCCTCCTTAAGAAGTAGCAAATGTTTGTAAGGACAGACATTTTTCAAAGGATGAAATACAAATGGCCAATAGACACATGGAAAGATGCTCAGAATCACTATTATCAGGAAACTTGAAATAAAAACCATGATAATGGCTATCATCCAAAAATCAAAAAATAAAATGCTGGTGAGGATGTAGGGGGAAAGGTACCTTAAACCACTGTTGGCGGGAATATAAACTAGTATGACCATTATGGAAGACAGTCTAAAGATCCCTCAGAAATCTGAAAATAGACTTACCATATCCCTAGCCATCCCACTCTTGGGAATTTACCCAAGGTAAATGAAATCAGCACATGACATGGATGCCTACACCCTCATATTTATAGCAGCTCAACTCACAATAGTTAAGATATGAAATCAACCCAAATTTCCATCAACTGATGACTGGATAAAGAAATATAATTTCTTTACTTTCTGTGTAAAGAGATTGTATACACACACACACACACACATAATGGGATACTGCTCAGTTGTAAAAAAAAAAAAATGAAATTCTGTGTCTTACAACAAAATGGATGCAGCCAGACCATTATTCTTAGTGAAATAAGCCAGTCCCAACAGACAAACATCATATGTTTTCCCAGATTTGTGGTAGCTAACATACAGAGTACATATGAGTGAAATTTATGTTATTGTTGATGGCCCTTGTCTATTCTGTTGAGAAATAGTGATTTTTTATGTATTACTCGTTGAATTCTTTATTTACTGGATGGTTAAGCTTGTGAATATAAAGTAAATTGATAGTATGTTATTACAAAGATTAAAAGAAAAATAAGAAAACAAGGAAGAGGAAGGGTGGAAGTGATGGAGGAAGGCTATGATGAGAAATATCATCATGCTCTTAAAAATGTATATGTGAAATTTGTTCCTCTTATATAAATAATTTTTTTAATTTAAAAAAAAATTTAGCAAATGTAAGCATGCAACTCAGGAAGGCTGTAAATGTCAGGTTGACCTCTAAGAAATTCTTCTGTCATTAGATAAGTATCAGTATCTGAATCTATATCTATATCTATATTTATATCTATATCTATATGAGAGAATATAGATTTAGGATACGAGGGGAATTTAGGATCATGAGACTACCCAAATACAGAATGTTAGTTTCATCAGTCTAAAATTTTAATTTAATATGCATTTAACATGTTCCCCAGCATGGAGATAATGCGTATTTTCATGGTTCTAGGAAATGAGAAACACTGACATCTGCTCTCAGGCTGCTTACTACCCAAAGAAAGTAACTACTAATAAACATACATAACATACACTACATAACAGGTATTTGTAGAAGTATCTATGTACATATTTTATCTGTTAAATAAACTATATAACTACATATAAATAGAAAAAATATTGACTACAGTATTTCAGCATATCATTATCATGTCCTTTCAGAGTTTGCTTCTTTCTCTAAACTATTTTTATCTCATTATTGTGGTCCCATTCTTTCCAGCAATTCGTCCTTTTTTCCCAGCTAATTTATCAGTATGAGCTCTGTTATGTTTTCCTAAGTCAGCTAACCCAAATTCAAAATGATGTATAAGCTTGCATGATTTAGTATTTTTTTTTTACTTTTTTATGCTCTGAAAATAGTAAAGTACTAATGAATTCCCATTTACAAATATAAATTGTATTTATTCACTGTTTTACTTTCTGGAGAAAGATTCTTGTCCACCAAAAGAGACATTTTGGGAAAATGTGAAGATTACAACATTTTAGGAAATTGTCATATAATCAACACCAGCTCCTAGACTTACACATCAATATGTGCAGAAGGAAATAAAACTTGATTTTTAGAATGATGATATTTTATCTGTATAGAACTGTCAATTTAAATTTTTGCTTAAAAACTCATTAAAGCATAAACATATCCATATGCCATTTATGCCTACATATCGATTTCTGTGTATATAACATTTTTCAGTATCAATATATGAAACAAGAAGTGGTTATCTTCCTCATATATCTAGAATTGTGTTCATAGAAAAATGATTTCAACATTTACCTACTTACCTACCTGTAGGTACTTACTTATCTTTGCCTTTATCACTCACTTCCTTAAATTTGGGTTTAAGCTCATATTGTCAAATCTTCCACAATGGAATGGAAAGAAAGCACTAATTTATTTTTATTTTTTATTTTTTTAAAATCTATTTTATTTATTTGAAAGACAGAGTTACAGAGAGAGAGGTAGAGACAGAGAGAGAGGTCTTCCATCCACTGGTTCACTCCCCAGATGGCCGCAGTAGCCAGAGCTGCGCTGATCTGAAGCCAGGATCCAGGAACTTCTTACAGGTCTCCCACGTGGGTTCAGGGGTCCAAGCACTTGGGTCATCCTTTGCTGCTATCCCAGGCCATAGCAAAGGGCTGTATTGGAAGAGGAGCAGCTGGGACTAGAACCGGCGCTCATGTGGGATGCCTGCACTTCAGGCCAGGACTTTAACCCGCTGTGCCACAGTGCAAGCCACTAATTTATTTTGAACTAAGAAACTAATGATTCCTTGATGGTATTTGATTTCTTGTTAGCATTGAAACTATCTTCTTTACCTCAAAGTTTCTATATAATTTGAATACATGCCTTCCATATTATTTAGAAAATCAAAATTTTAATAAGCTCTCAAAGCAAGAGAGCAAGCATTAGACCTTAGTTCCCAACTGACTTACTTCTCCATGGCTTCTCATGGCAGTAAAGTCATTTAGGAAGGGAACTTCCTTTGGAATAAAAAGGGGCATTTGTACTGTGTTCTCTGTGTGTGTGTGTGTGTGTGATTTTCTGACTTAAGAAAACCAATATTGATTTTCTTTATCAGAGAGATGTATTATTTGGTAATTAACAGGAAATAGTCCAATGAATTTTCATTGTAAGATAATATAAGAACTTTATTTTAAACCTTTGGTTATTGGATCCCTCCTAGACCATCTAGTTTGAATGTAGAAGAACCAGAAATTTGAATTTAAGTTTATTCATATCATTGTACCTCCTTTCATGGAGCCTTGTTATAAAAGATAAATTAATTTTTTCTTATGCAATCTAAAAAAACAAAGTAAAACAAAACCAAAAATCATGAAAAGCACAGACCATAGAGAATATTTTATGTATATCAGAGGAAAAAGTTACAGTGTGTTTTCTAGTTAATTATGTAAAAATATGTTCCATGATTTAGATTGCTCTATAATTTTATCTTCCACCATGCAATGCTCTTTTTATTTTCATTTTGTCTCCTCATTTCTCTAACCATGCCAGTAGAATGTACATGGTTATATATGTTTAATTCTTATCCATGTTACTGAACTTCAGATGAAAAAACAGAAAGTTGTTGAAACATGTACCAGCAAATTAATATTTATTATT
Organism: Lepus europaeus; assembly: GCF_033115175.1. NCBI lineage: Eukaryota > Metazoa > Chordata > Mammalia > Lagomorpha > Leporidae > Lepus > Lepus europaeus. The sequence goes on from NC_084848.1 coordinate 17,233,831, forward strand.
CACTCATTTGTGCACAAGTACCTTCCTTTGGATTTAAAATAGCTAGGAAGGAAGGCAGGTTGGAAATGTTGATCAGTCCCTGTCTGTTAGGGCTGAAAAATGGAATATATAACTGTTCATGGAAAACTATGACTTCTGTGTAGCTGGCAGGAGGAGTACAATCTCTTATTTCCAAATTAACTAAAGCAATTAAAATTTTTGTGTGTATTCCAGATTCCTTGTTGTGTCATAGACAGGAGTACCACAATTCCTTAGAAACATTTTAGTCAGGAATTTTTAAAAATCAATTATATCACACCTTAGAGATGATGCAAGGAGTAAAATATAATGACAGTATATTTGCTACTCACTGAACAACTAAAGAGCTCAAGAATGGAAGGGCTCAGGGCCACTTGTCTGTTCACTGTTTTTAAGATAACATCACACAGCAACTGTGACTCCCTCACTCTATTCTACAAGCACTCTCCTTTCCACTACTAATTTACCTTTTACAAGATGACACTAGGCCAAATTTGGGAGTCTCCAATAAGAAATCATGAGTTCGCCAAGGATAACAATCAAAGATTCATTGTTATAATTTATGTTTTTTTAGACATATGTGTATGGCTGAGAATCAGTTGAGTGTCATGCATTACTAGATTTGATACGTGTGTGACATGATTGGAGAGGGGGATCACTAAATGAGTAAATGAACCTGATATCTCATCTTGTATAATGTCTTGTTCATCCAGAACATTATGTGGCACGTTGAGAAAACCACCACTATAATTTAGGATTTACTTTGAAATACAGTAATAATAATTGAAAGCTAACTTTGCCTTATGTATTAATATATTTGTGGTTTGAAGAATCACAAACACGGGTAAGACATTTAAAAAGTAGAATAAAGACTGAACAGAGATAAGTTAGATATTTGAGATAAGTAATAGATGCCTTGATTCCTCTGAAATTATACAAATATTATTCATCATTAGCATTGAATAGATATCTGTTCATTATTTTCATTATTTCTTAATCTAAAACTTTATTGGAAAGGCAGAGTGACAGAAGTAGAGACAGAGGAATAGATAGAAATAGAGATAAAAATAGAGTGAGAGAGAGATAGACAGAAAGAGTTGTGTATAGAGAAAGATCTCTCACCCGCTAGTTCACTCCTGTATCGCCTAAGCTGGGCCAAGACTGGGAGCTGGAATTCAATCCAGGTCTTCATGCAGGTGGCAGATGCCTACTTGGGCGATTACTGCTGCTTTTCAGGGTCTGAATTAACAGGCACCTGGAGACAGGACCCACCATCAGGCAAGAAAAAACCCAGGTCCTTCTATATGGGATGTAGGTATCTTTTTTTTTTTTTAGATTTATTTAATATTTGGAAGGAAGAGTTACAGAGAGGAAGAGGCAGAAAGAGAGAGAGGTCTTCCTTCCTTCTGGTTAACTCCCCAGATGGCCACAAGGGGCGGAGCTGGACCCATCCGTAGCCAGGAGCCAGGAGCTTCTTCTGGGTATCCCACGCATGTGCAGGGGCCCAAGGACGTGGGCCATCTTCACTTCTTTCCTAAGCCATAGCAGAGAGCTAGATGGGAAGCAGAACAGCCAGGACTCGAACCGCTGCCCATCTGGGATGCTGGGATTGCAGGCAGCAGCTTTACCCACTATGCCACAGCGTCAGCCCCATGGATGCAGGTTAAATGTGCACCCTTTGTTGCTCACAGAGCTATGTATTTGAATTCTCAAAAGTGTTTTAGTTTTGATATAACATTGGACTAACAGTAAAATTAAAATGTTAAAACTGCAATGACAGTTTTAAGGAGGAAAATTAACATTGAAAAATGAAAACTTCAGTGTTAATCTGACTGTAAGACAATTTCCTAGAAAGTAGACAACTTAAAATAATGAATATGGTGTAAAGAAAATGTATTTTAGGTTAATATTTATAAGAGCATAGGAGAGAGAAATCAGAACACATGGCATAAAATAATAATCAAACATGTAAAGATTATTTATAAAAATGAAATAACAGAGAAACAAATTTTACAGAATTCACTATATTTCATTCTAACATAATGCAAAGAAACCTCAGCCATGACCTGCTTTGGAAAATATATGCTTTAACAAGCCAAAGGAAAATATGCATGAGCATTCGAGTAGATAAAAATCGCAATAACTCAAATGGCATAGCCAGACTTAATGCAGCCTCATCTCCTCCATACTGGATACCAGAAGACAATAGAAAGGCCTATGCTGTTTCAGTGGGAAGGAAATGACCCATTGCTGCAGTCAAGTACATTTAGAATACGATTTAACAAAAAACTCCCATGGCACATAAAGCTGCCCTTTTCAAATTCAAAATATGTCCATAACTAATGCATAATGGTATTTGATTTTCTAGCACTTACAACAATCTTCTTTCTTCTTTTTTCTTTACTAGGAAGTTTCAATTCATATTCAATTTTTTTTTGTTTTTCAATAGTTCTGGAGTGAATGTCACTTGGCCTTGCCATGGTCTAACAACAGATTCTGATCTTAATGGCAGCTAAGCCAAACTGGTGCCCAGAACCTTGTCCTCTTTGAGTTCTAACAAGAAAAACATAATTGTGGGAACAGTGTTATGGTGTAGCATAGGGGCCCCACCTAAGGCACTGGGATCCGACTTGGGCACTGTTTTGAGTCCTAGTTGCTCAACTTCTAATCCAGCTCCCTGCTGATGTGCCTGGGAAAGCAGTGGAAGATGGACCAAATTCTTGGGCCCCAGAATCCATGTGGGAGACCCCAAAGCTCCTGGCTTCAGAACGGCCCAGCCCCAGCCATTGAGGCCATTTTGGGGAGTGAACCAGTGGATGGAAGATCTCTCTGTCTCTCCCTCTCTCTCTGTAATTCTAGCTTTCAAATAGATAATTGAATTTTTTTATTAAAAGAATAAAGTATTATTGTTCACAGACCAGTGGATGGTGAATGTTCCCTTCAATGTAATCATCCAAAGAAAGGTGGAGGCAGAATTACATGACTTCTTAGCTAGTTGCATAGAGTTGGGAAGTGATATAGTTGAAAAAATATGTAATGGGTGCAGATGATTATATTGAGTTAATTTATATTTTGTGAAATTATAGCAAAAAAGGTTGCAGTCACTATATTAGCTCTAAAAGACCTTTATACTGACTCCTTACTGTAAGCCACTAAGTGAAGACTCAAACATAATAATACTGAAATATTAAACTTTGAATTGAAAGGATTATTGTGCATTTACAACAGTTATATAGACATAAATGCTAAAAATAGGAATTCAAATCACATTGGCATTGTCCATGATTCTACAAAAAAAAAAGATATATAGTAGTTTGATTAATAATATTAATAACACACATCTCAAACCATAGCTTTGGGACCGGCGCCGCGGCTCAATAGGCTAATCCTCTGCCTGCGGCGCCGGCACACCGGGTTCTAGTCCTGGTTGGGGTGCCAGAATCTGTCCCGGTTGCTCCTCTTCCAGTCCAGCTCTCTGCTGTGGCCCGGGAGTGCAGTGCAGGATGGCCCAAGTGCTTGGGCCCTGCACCCCATGGGAGACCAGGAGAAGCACCTGGCTCATGGCTTTGGATCAGCGAGATGCGCTGCAGCAGCCACTGGGGAGTGAACCAACGGCAAAGGAAGACCTTTCTCTCTGTCTCTCTCTCTCACTGTCCACTCTGCCTGTCCAAAAAAAAAAAATAATAATAATAATAAGCTTTGGAAAACAAAACAAAGGTGGAAATGAAAGCTGGGCTTTCATGCCTTAAAGTACAGAGCACAATATGGTTAATATAATTGAGATGGGCTTTATAAATGGTTAGATTGTAACAGCTGAAAATATGAAGACATAATCCAAACTGGCCGTATCTTTTATTAACACAAAATATCATTCAATTTTTAATGTATCCAAGAGAAACAAAATTTTACATTATTTTAGTCAACATGAAGAAGAAAATCATTAAGTAAAATATGCCATGCAGGTTTTTCAAAATACTGGCTAACTTTACAGTCAGTAATAAAAGAGTTGACAATATGGACCATCAGGTCCCATTTGTCAAGGCAGCTCCTCATGGTCTTTGGGGACCATGAGATTTATCCTATGGAAATATCCTGGTCCAACTTATGGTATTGGGATTCCTTTTTCTTCCAAACCATCTTGAAAGTATCCTCTGTGCACATGCAGCAGATAAGATAGCATGTCCAGATGAGTATTTCTCTGTCTTCTCTTAGGCCATGGAAGAGAATGTGGTTTATCTAATAAACAGTGCCAATGCATTCCTGAAACAGGCAGTAAAAGAGGGAGATGTAGGGAGATTGAGTTAGACCACAATGGGACTGGTCCACCACACAGTTGTGGTTCATAATTTATTGCTACTTATGCTGAAGCAAAACCTGGAGCACAACATGGTTCAGTTTGGGCATCTAGTCCTCAAACCATAGAACTTGTTTTGTACAATACAAGTCACTTCCTGCTATTGTTGCCCTGCCTTCTTTTTTGTCACCTAATTTGCATCTACACTTTGGAACAATGTTCTCATATCTTTGCTTGAGAATTTTTCTTAATCATATATAGATGCCAGCATAGAGTTGTGATTTTGTTCATGTTTCTAAGCCTCAATGAAAATAACTTTCTTTTCAAATGTGTTCTGTAGATATTTATTTTGTAAATATTACACTATCATCTGAAAAGACATTCAGAACTTGTGCTAATCATAAAATCAACCCTATTTTTGAAGCAATTATAATTTTTTTCTTTTCTCATCTTAAAGATAGTTCATATGAAGCAGTCATTTTAAATAAGATGATGTTTTGGTATTATATTTCATTGTGTACTAAATTGAAGGAGGATATGGCATTATATACAATCACATCTATAATACACAACACACACACATACACATACAAACACACACACATATATATATAGAGACAGAGAAAGAGATAATATGAAGGGAAATCTCTCTACCTGAAAACAAAAAGTGTTTCCAACTCTAATTAACATGGTTTTTCTTATCAGCTTTGTTAGAGGTTCATGATCATTATTAGATGTCTTTTTCATTCTTTTGAAAATCAGCCTTTTACTTTGATCTTTTTCTGTTGTTCTTTTTTACTCCGCTTTTGGTAATTTCCCTTTGATTTAGATTGCATTGTGTCTGTCAGGAAGATGTCTTCAATCCCAGTCCCTGCCATCTCTGAACTGGACCTCATTTGTACATGGAGTCCTGGCAGATACCATTAAGGTGTAAGTCAAGATTACCCATCCTGAAATAGGCTAGGCTCTTAGTACAGCCTGACAGGTGTGTTAATATAAAGAGGAGAGACACAGAGACTGACCCAGAGGGAAGACGGCTATATGATGACAGTGGTATAGATTAGAATTATGTGATTGTTAAACAACGAATGTTAAGGATGGCTTGTAAATAATGAAAGCTAGGAGACAGAGTATGAAAAAGATTCTTCTTTTGATCCTCAAGAAGGCACAAATTCTGTCAATACTTTGATTCTAGACTTCAGACCTCTTGAACTGTGAGAGAATGAATTACTGCCTTTTTAAACCTCTCAGTTCTATGGTTGCCCTTAGAAACTATTCGGGGGAATTCAAAAAGTTTCAGGAAAATGATAAACATATTTTTGTCGAAAATTATTGAAATTCATGCATTCTTCTTTTGGGTTTACTTTACTGCCTTTTTCCCCACTTCTTGTGATAAACCCTAAAGTCTTTGATTGAAAGCTTTTCTTTTTCTTAAAGTATGCTCTTACCCTTAAGATTATCTATTGCCTGATAAAAATATGGTTAGGTGAATTGCATCATTATGCAGTTTAATATTTGCTCATCTCTTTTTACCCCAGTGGTTTATGTCCACTTGCTTTGTATGATGTCTATAGTCATGGATATTTTCTGGTTTTATTGAATTTTGTGCAGTTCTTTCATAATCAAAGGTGACAAATTACTTTTTTTGAAATTCATTGAGAATTTTTTCATGACTCAGCTGATGATCAGTAGTGGACAGGTTTAGGGACACTTTAAGAATGTGTTTCAATTTTTAGAAAACATAAGTTAATCATATTACTCATATCTTCTGTATTCTTACAGCTTTAATTCTATGAAGTTATATATTTGAATTTTTGAAACTATGTTTTATTTATTTTTAAAGTAATTTATCTTTAGTTTTCTAACAGATTCATTATAGCTCACAGGTACAACTCTAAGTACATAATTATATTCTCTTTTTCCCTCCCTCCTTCCCTCCCTCTCTCTCTTTTCTTATTTTTTCTTTTGTTTTCCAGATAACATATTTTTAAGTTACATTACAGTCAAGGGCTTAATGCTCCACCAAATAAATAATTCAACAAATAAAAAACAAAAAGCAGGAATTTAAACAAGGACTATAGGCCAGTGCCACGGCTCACTTGGCTAATCCTCTGCCTGCGGCACCGGCACACCGGGTTCTAGTCCTGGTTGGGGTGCCGTATTTTGTCCCAGATGTTCCTCTTCCAGTCCAGCTCTCTGCTGTGGCCCGGGAAGGCAGTGGAGGATGGGCCAGGTGCTTGTGCCCTGCACCTGCATGGGAGACCAGGAAGAAGCACCTGGCTCTAGGCTTTGGATTGGCCCAGCGTGCTGGCTGTAGCAGCCATTATGGGGGGGTGAACCAATAGAAGGAAGACCTTTGTCTCTGTCTCTCTCTCTCACTGTCTAACTTTGCCTGTCCCCCCACCAAAAAAAAAATCAGAGATGTGTGTGGAGACTTGTACTAATGACACTGGCATGCTATATACACTGTCTCATTTAGGTCCTTCAGTGTACTATTGGATTCTGTTTATTGAGTTCTTAATTGGTACATGGTGTGCACAATAAGCTTGATGCTATTGAATACTATTTATTCTTCAAACTGTTGAACTTCAAATTAATTTTAAAAGTATTCTTTGAACTATCAACTGAAGGAAACTAGAAAGCATAAATTAAGTTGTAGATACAGTGTTTAAAAATGACACTGGAAGCTGGCTCAATAGGCTAATCCTCCACCTGCAGCAATGGCACCCCGGGTTCTAGTCCCAGTTGGGGCGCCAGTTCTGTCCCGGATGCTCCTCTTCCAGTCCAGCTCTCTGCTGTGGCCCGGGAAGGCAGTGGAGGATGGCCCAAGTGCTTGGGCCCTGCGCCCACATGGGAGTCCAGGAAGAAGCACCTGGCTCCTGGCTTTGTGGCATGGCCGCCATCTGTGGGGGGTGAACCAATGGAAGGAAGATCTTTCTCTCTGTCTTTCCTCTCACTGTCTAACTCTGCCTGTCAAAAAAAAAAATGATACTGGAAATAAAGAATATATTATCAAGAGAAGAAACAATAAAGCACACGTCAGCACAAATGGGTTTATTTTAGGGGTATCACAGCCCCATTTGACTGAATATAGTTGCCGTGTCATCTATGTAGTCACTAGTTTTGAAAAGATATTGTAACTTTGTTAAAAGCAAAATTACAGGCTATCTGAATTTAGTGGTCTCTTCTAGATGATGATAATGTTAATAACAATGAAAAATAATTTTAACAATCACTTACTATCTACAGATAAATTGACATAGATACTTCATATATATTACTCAGTTAATCTTTACAGCAATCTTGAGGGTTTTGTGCAATTATGCTATTTTCAGATGTAGGGTAAGCTTATAGAGGTTAAATACTTTGTCAAAGACCCAGAATTAAAAAGTAGAAAAGCCATATTTGGATCAATTTTCTTTAAAGTCTTTACCCTTTTCTCAGTGCCTCACAGTTTCTTAACCATGCATCGGGTAATCAGATTCTACTGAGACCTGAGAAATTAAGGAAATATGAGTTTTATTAATGAAAATCAATAAGGCATAGTACAATAGGTAAGTGGATCTTAGAAGCAACAAAAAATACAACACCCCCAAAAAGAAGGAAAAATACTAGGTCCATTTTTGCTACCAAAGTACTGTAGATTGGATAATTGATAAGTAAAATAAATTTATTTGTCCCAGTCTGGAGCTTGGGAAATTCAAGATCAAGATGCCAGCAGATCTGGAGTCTGATAAGGGCCTAATCTCTGCTTTTGGGAATGCACCTTGCTATTCTGTCCTTGGGGAGGGGACCGAATGCTGTGTATTCAAATGGTGGAAGAAACAGAAGGGAAAGGGGCCTAGTTAGTTTCTTCCAGCCATTTCATAAAGTCCCTAATCACATGGGGTTGAATCTCAGCTTGAATTTTGAAGGGACACCAACATTCAAATGGTAGCAGTTACATAAGAAAAACCGCTGCTTAGTTCTCCACTCTGCTTGTGGGTGAAATTAGATCAAACTTAGGAAGCAAGAATGAGACACCCATACTTACATGAAAGGAATTTGCTAAAAATTATTTGAAAAATCATTGTGCTTATTATGAAAGATACTGATGTTTCAAATGAATATCAGGTATCTACTTCTTTACTTTTTTCACTAATTATTGAGCATCTCTACATGTTGGCACTTAGCTAAATAACTGATAGTGGCACAATGGTGAGTACTACAGGCACAGAGGTTGTCCTCTCAAATGTGTATTCCATTAGTGGATGCACAGTGGCCTTCTCCATCAGTGTTTCCAGGAAGAATTTCAAGGCATTCAAATCCTAGTAGCCAATGAAGATCTTATGGGGAAATTAATGATGCACAGGATGCCAGAAAGATAGACAAAGACCTCACACAAAAGAGAGAACAGTTGAGGATATCAGGCCTGGGTGATGGACAGAAACTTTGTTAAGGCCCAAATGGGAGAGAAAATTTAATAAGTGTACAAATCTCAAAGTCCTTCCCAATGACCAAGAAAAGCAATGTTCAGCACAAAGGAAAACATCCAAAAATAATATTTTTTCCAAATACAAGTCAAAATTTGAGTTCTTTTAACTTTTCTTCCTGAATTTCTGCAGTAATATATATGCAATTTTCCTCCCCCACCCCTCAAAAAAAGTTCTGGCATTTTTAAATGGAAACTGTGTTTAAAGAGCTTTTATGTGTGACTTGAGACGCTTCAGAACTTTTGGTCAAATTTAGATTTTGCTAAATAGTGGAGGAAATCGGTTATAATAAAAGCATAACAGACATTTTATGATTATATGTGAGCTGAAGCAGGATTGCTTTAGGGAGAAGAATAAAAAATCAGTGAGAAGCACTAGCAAAGCTGATCCACTTATTTTTTATTTTCCATGATGAATCAATTAGAAATGACCATAGTAACCACTATGAACAGAAGATAAAGTATTTTTCATAACCTGGTTTATTTCTGGTCTACGCAAACATATTGTGAGGCAAAATTGTATGAATATGGCTATATCTTTTCAGTACAACTTGCTAGTATGAACCATTTAATTTCATAATTACATTTCTCTCATTTTAAATCTAATTAGTGCATACATGGTTTCAGCCCATATTTTGGCAGCATTGATAGCCTACATAAAACTGGAATAGCTCAGACTTAAAAGTACTGAATAAACAGCCAGTTACAAGTGATTGGTTTTTGTTTTCTTTGTGTATTGGTGTGCATACATGTCTAAATGACCATTTTACTGTTTGAGGATTTCAAATATTCATTTATAGTTCATATTAAAAAATGAAAAAAAGTAAGAAAGGCCTTCTAGGTATTTATTCTAACAAAGAAAGTTCCAAATATGTCAGAAATTGATACTTAGGAAAGAAATACTAATACATCTGGGATTGGATAAGAGATGAGATGTCATCCAAAAGCCTGTGTATTGAAGGCATTGTCCCCAAAGTTTTATATTAATGGTCAATGGATTGATGTTAACAGTTAATGGATTAAGGGTGGAGATTTGTTCTAATTATCACATCCAGGAAGTGGGCCTAATTCAAGTTCTTTAGGTCATCAGGGCTTTTGTTCTCTCTCTCTCTCTGCACCCCTATGATCATTTCTCTATTGTTCTCTGGCCTCAGGAGATGCTGGAATCAATGAGACAGCCCAGTCTTTGGCTGTAAATCTCCAAAACTATAGGCCAAAATAATCCTCACTGTTCCTAAGTAGCTCTTCTCAGATATTTTGAAGTTACGAAAAGCTGGCTAATGCCGATACGATATCTTAATTGTTAAAGTCATTGATGAGGTTTGGATGTGATAGCACTGATCCAACATATACCACACAGGTTGCTGGGTCTGTTGGAATAAACATTTGGCTAACAAGGAGTCACACCTGTTCAATGCTAGGTTCCACTAGCAGGGACTGCTCAAGCTCTGGTTGCAAATAGTGAGGGAATGAAATGGAGGGAAGAAAACAAATAAACAAAGCCAAAGTGCAACAGAAGCTGAAAAGAAGATAAAATGAGACAGTTATCCCTAACTATCAGAAGGAAAAAAAGAAGAACTAGGGGCCAGCCCGTGCCGTAGCAGGTAAAGCTACCGCCTGCAGTGCTGGCATCCCATATGGGCACAGGTTCGAGACCTGGCTTCTCCACTTCTGATCCAAATCTCTGCTATGGCCTGGGAAAGCAATGGAAGATGACCCAAGTTCTTGGGCCCCTGAACCCAAGTGGGAGACCTGAAGGAATCTCCTGGCTTCTGGCTTCATATCGGCAGAGCTCCTGCCATTGTGGCCATTTGGGGAGTGAACCAAGAGATGGAAGACCTCTCTCTCTCTCTCTGCCTCTTCTTTCTCTGTGTAACTGTGACTTTTAAGTAAAATAATTGAATCTTAAACAAAGAAAAAGAAAAAAAGAACTGAACTGAGAAGAGAAATACTTATGATCTTTAGGTCATAAACTAGGTACTAACCAAGAATTATGGTGATACCAGAGGATGAGATTTATTTGAAAAATGTCAGATAAATTTCCAGAAATCTGTCATAACCAAATTGACTCATAGAGGATACTCATAGGGTACTTCCAATAAGTAAATAGATAAATTATATAATGAATGTTAAGTTTATTTTGGTGCAAAAAACTTTTAAATCCATGCATATGAGAATTTCTCATTCCCTCACCTACCACAGGCATTGGTCATAACTCACAATGATTAATGTTTGATGTTTGGTACTTCCTATTTTTTTTAAGATTTACTTATCTGAAAGGCTAAAAAAGAGAGAGAGAGAGAGAGAGAGAGAGAGAGAGAGAATCTTTCATTTGCTGGTTCACTCATCAAATGGTCACTAGGCCAGGGCTAAGCCAGGCAGAAGTCAGGAGCCTGGAACTCCACTGAGTCTCCCACATTGGTGGCAAGGTCCCAGGTACTTTGGTCATCATTAACTGCTTTGCCAGGCATATTGGCAGGGAGCTTAATCAGAAGTGGAGCATCTGGGACTCAAATTGGTTCTCTGATATAGGATGCTGGAGTCTTAAGCAGTGACAATAACCCACTGCACCACACATGTGCCCTGATACTTCTTTGATTGCTTCAATAAATCTGTGTCATAGACCTCTCAAGTTTGTCTCCTGTACATTGTTTTTCCATGCTTACATTATACAATTGTAAGTGTCTTCTTAATGGTGTTTCATGGATTTTCAGAGCATTAGGCATGAAGTAAAATTTGTATACTCATTTCATAGCCATAGAGATGAGAGCATATAAGTGAGACCCATATTTAAATCAGTGACATGATCAGGACTAGAATCCAATTTTTTTTTCACTTTGCGAACTCTGTTTTTATTTGGATTAAAAAGCTTTAGATGAACACACACACATAAATGTTATAATATCAATTACCTCTTAAACATTAGATGATGATGATACAGAAATTAGAATAAACCAAGTTGTAATCAGGTCTGAAAACTTCAAGCCGAAAAGACATCAATGTCAATTTGAGGATTTTACACGAATAAGTGTCCCCCTCTAAAATTTGTCCTCATGGGAAGGAAAAGGTGGGTAGAAAAAGCAAAAACAATTAAAGTCCTTTTAAATCAGTTGGCTGAAAAACAGACTGTTTTGAACGTATAGGTTTTCCCACATATAAACAAAATTCTCCAAGGGCAGTCACATTTGTTTCAACAAATTATCTTTGAATACTTTGTTAGAGAAAAATTAAGTCCTTTTAAAAAAAATCAGCAATGTTAACATTTATCTGTCTTTTTCAAAGAAAGAAAGAATTTGGGTGTTGACTTTTTCCTTAAAAGCAGAAACATTGGAAAAAAAAAACTCACTTCTAGAAATCTTTGAAACTTAAGAAGATTTAAGACAGCAATAAATTCCTAGATGTTACTTCTTTAATTCATATTAGGTCCTTTCCATAAATTATGTAAAAAGAAAATAAAATACATTTATTAAAAGATTCAGCTAAGAAAATTGGAAAACATATTTCAAAAGTTCCTTATTAAAGAGAATAAGAGATGTAAATCTTTGAAAAAGATCTCAAAATTTAACTCTTATATCAGAACATGAGGGTGTGAGGGTGTCTGCTCAGAAACTTTATGAAGTAAATATTTGTAAATAAACATTTAGATTTCTGTATGAAAATAGTATATTTATTAATAAGGTGAGAATCTTCTATGTACTGTTGTTATAGAGTTGGGTAGAAGGAGCACAGGAGATATTGAAGTGAAATGGAGTGGATGGAGACTATCATAAAAGTTCATGCAAGGGTTTTATTCACTCAGGCAACATTTAGTCATCACTCATACTGTGTGAGGGACACCGTTTGCCTATAGGAAGCCTAAGTGAGGCAGGCAGGCCCAGTCTGAGCTGTCAAGTCAAGGGCTTGCTGAAGCTGACCAGTAATTCTCATATGGGAATATGAATATAGCTCAAGGAAGACAATGTGCTGCACCATTCAGTGGTGTGATCTTCCCTATTTAAATATGCTTTGACCTGAGTACTGTTAGAGGAAGTAAATTCAGTTTCTAGAGTGGGGAGAGGAGGTCAGTCCTTGGAGGTGGTGAGGGGAATGTGGAGAAAGGACTACTCATCCTTAACATTGTGGAGAAGTCCCAGACAACTTTGCCACCCTGGCTTTACATGATTTCTCCCTCTCATTTATTTGTCATCTCCACCACACCTGGTTGTGATGGTTATTTGTAGGTGCCAATGAGACAGGATTAAAGATTACCCTGATGGATGGTACTACATTATTTCTGGCTGTATCTGTGAGGGTGTTTCTAGAGGAGACTGGCATGTGAGCAGGTGGGAGGGCACCATTCAATGTGGGAGGGCACCATTCAATTGATTGACACCCAAATAGAATTTAAAAATGCATAGGCAAGACAGATTCATGATTTCTTCTAGGTTGGGACACCCTTCTCCTGCCCCTGAACATGAGAACTTTAGGCTTTGTAACATTTGGAATCTGGGACTTGCCAAAACCTCCTAGCCCTCCTCTGGGTTTTCAAGCTTCTGGCTTTGAACTAAGAACGACATGGTCATCTTTCCTAGTTCTAAAGCTTGGGTTGAGTCATGGTACTGTCCTCCCTACTCTGGGTTTCAGATGCTATACAGGGAGCTTCTCAGCTCTCATAATTATATGAGCCAATTGCCCTAATAAATAACTTCTCATCTTTATCTATCTATGTAACTATCTGTCTGTCACCTATCTATGTATCATCTACCTGTCTATATTTCTATCAATATATGATGAACCTTCAAAAAGTACATATAAATGGATTATTATGAAAAAGTTATGCATGTCACCCCGGTGAGAATGGCTCACATTCAGAAATCTACCAACAATAGATGCTGGAGAGGATGTGGGGAAAAAGGGACACTAACCCACTGTTGGTGGGAATGCAAACTAGTTAAGCCACTATGGAAGTCAGTCTGGAGATTCCTCAGAAACCTGAACATAACCCTACCATACAACCCAGCCATCCCACTCCTTGGAATTTACCCAAAGGAAATTAATTTGGCAAATAAAAAAGCCATCTGCATATTAATGTTTATTGCAGCTCAATTCACAATAGCTAAGACCTGGAACCAACCCAAATGCCCATCAACAGTAGACTGGATAAAGAAATTATGGGACATGTACTCCATAGAATACTATACAGCAGTAAGAAACAACGAAACCCAGTCATTTGCAACAAGATGGAGGAATCTGGAAAACATCATGCTGAGTGAATTAAGCCAGTCCCAAAGAGACAAATATCATTTGTTTCCCCTGGTCAGTGACAACTGAGCACCAAAGGGGAAACCTGTTGAAGTGAAATGGACACTATAAGAAACAATGACCTGATCAGCTCTTGTCCTGACTCTAGATGTACAATGTAATACTTTATCCTTTTTAGTATTTGTTGTTGTTGTTTTTGTTGTTGTTGTTCTAGTACTAGTGATTGAACTCTGTAATTAACACACAATTATTCTTAGGTGTTTAAATTTTAACTGAAAAGTGATCCCTGTTAAATTTCAGAGTGGAAAAAGAGAGGGAGGAGATGTACAATTTTGGGACATGCTCAATCGGACTTGCCCCAAATGGTGGAGTTAGAAATGTGCCAGGGGTTTCCAATACAATCCCATCAAGGTGGCATGTACCAATGCCATCTCACTAGTCCAAGTGATCAATTTCAGTTCACAATTGATGGCTCTGATAGGTCTAAGAGTCAAAGGGATCACACAAACAAGACAAGTGTCTGCTAATACTAACTGATAGAATCAAAAAGGAAGAGAAAGATCCAACATGGGAAGTGGTATACACAGCAGACTCATAGAATGGCAGATGTCCTAAACAACACTCTGGCCTCAGAATCAGCCCTTAAGGCATTCGGATCTGGCTGAAGAGCCCATGAGAGTATTGTAGGCATGGAAAGCCAAGATACCGTGGAAAAGGAAAAAAAAAAAAAAAAAGAAGACGACCTAAATGAAAGATCTCTGTGAGTGAGATCTTAGTGGAAAGAACGGGGCCATCAAAGAAGGAGGTACCTTTCTCTGAAGGGAGGAGAGAACTTCCACTTTGACTATGACCCTATCGGAATAAGATCAAAGTCAGTGAACTCTAAAGGCTTCCATAGCCCTGGCAACTCATGACTAGAGCCTAGGGAGATTACTGACACCATGAACAGGAGTGTCAAATTGTTAAGTCAGCAACAGGTGTCACTGTATACTTGCATCCCATGTGGGATCTGTCCTTAATGTGTTGTCTAATGTGCAGTGATGCTATAACTAGTACTGAAACAGTATTTTTACACTTTGTGTTTCTGCGTAGATACAAACTGATGAGATCTTTACCAATTATATACTGAATCGATCTTCTGTATATAAAGATAATTGGAAATGAAAAAAAAACAACCTGGTGTTAAATTGGAAATGGCATAGAAAATTAATTAATTTTTTTAAAAAAAATATTATGTAGGATCTCTGTCTTTAATGTGCTATACACTGTTATTTAATGCTATAACTAATACTCCAACAGTATTTTTTTTCACTTTGTGTTGCTATATGGGGGCAAACTGTTGAAATCTTTACCTAATATATACTAAACTGATCTTCTGTATATAAAGAGAATTGAAAATGAATCTTGATGTGATTGGAAGGAGAGAGGGAGCGGGAAAGGGGAGGGTTGTGGGTGGGAGGGAAGTTTTGGGAGAGGGGAAGCCATTGTAACCCATAAGTTGTACTTTGGAAATTTATATTCATTAAATAAAAGTTTAATAATAATAAAAATAAAAATAAATAAATAAAAACTATCTCAAAAAATGTCAAAGAAAAAAAAAGAAAAAGTTATGCATGGAATTAGAAAATTGTTGTACTCAGACTAGCTTAAATTTTAATTCCATTTTCCATAAACTTTTTGAAGTATTGGTAAGATGAAGTCAAATGAAAAACTGAGATGCAGTTCCAGGAGGCAGATATGGATACCACGTAGATCAGTGTATTAGTGTTTTCCAGAGACAAAAAAAAATCAATAGGAAACAGAAAAAGAAAAGTCTTTTGTGAATTTCCTGGTATCCAGAGCTCATTGATTGTTTGAGAAGGCAGACATATAAACAGATAATTCCTTTATTCAAAGAATATGTGTAGACTAAGCTGTATGCACCATATTCTGTTTTAGTCATGCAATGCAGGAATAGGCGAAAAAAGAAACAAACAACTTGTGCTCTCAATGGAGCCTGAATTCAAGAAATCATGTAGATATGACATGGTACAAAAATTTTGGGTAAGTGTTTAGGGACGCCCCATTTTGGTGGTTCTTAACCAAATGCCTGAAGGAAGTGAGGGAGCTTGCGATGCAGCTTATTGAAGGAAAAAAGGAGTTTAAGGCAGAAGAGACAGCAAATACAGAGGATTCAAGGGACAAAGTTTCAGTGTCTGGGAACAGCAGGAGGCCAGTACATGTAGAGTCTAGGACCAAAGACAGATGGGAATCATGAGAGGGAAATTTTCAGAAAGGCTTTATGAAAACGTGACACTTGAATGAATATCTTTATTTTCTAAATGTTTGCACCTCAACAGCCTGTAACTATAAAATATTGTGCATTTATTCCAAACTTACATGGTCCATGTGGCCCTCTGCTCTGTCAGAATATCCAGATAACTACTGCATCTTCATTTCTTTCAGGTTGTAACTAGATCATTTCTGGATATCTTCAGAATCATGTCTCACATGTCCCATTACTCAGTAGTCTTAGCTACAAGAACACTGAAGTGTTTGTTCTGTTTCTGACTATTGTTTCCAGCATGTGTTTGAATTTTTACATGCAAGGTCATTTGATGATGCTTCTTTTAAAAGGTTTAGTTACTTATTTGAAAAGCAGAGCTACACACACACACTCACACGGGGAGAGAGAGAGAGAGAGAGAGAGAGAGAGAGAGAGAGAGAGAGATCTTCCATCCGCTTATTCATTCCCCAGATAGCATCAATACCAGGGCTGGGTAAGACCAAAGCCAGGAGCCAGGTACTCTATCCTGCTCTTCCATGTGGGTGCTAGGGATCCAAGTACATAGACCATCATCTGCTAGTTTGCTTGATGCATTTTCAGGGAGCTTGAAAAAAAGCAGAGCAGCTAGGAATTAAACCACTGCTCCAATATGGATGCCAGTGTCAAGCAATGGGTTAACCCACTGCACCACACATAGCCCCATTTGGTGAATATTGACTGCTGGGCCTGAGTGTGGAGAATAGAAATGCCTATGCTAAGAGCATAATTAGGTTATATGCTTAGTGAGGATGATGGGCTCTCTTCTGACTGATTATTATCTCTGACAGAGAATCCAAATATATGCTTATATCCATGTCTAATAAATTCCCTTAGAATAATTCAAGTAACTTCCCTTCTACCTCATAGATATTAAAAACTAGAACCTGAGGATAGGTGCTATGGTTTGGGTATCCTCCAGTGCTTCATGTTAGACGTGATCCTCAGAGATTTGGTGGGATCTATTAGAAATGGTACCTAGTAAAAGGTGTGTACATTATAGGGAGTGCTGCTGTTACGAGGTAATTCTAGCATAGCATCCTTGAGTGAGTGCTTGCAATAGAGACTGGTTAAAAAGCCTGAGCCTTCCTCTTGCTTCCTGTCTATCGATGTGATCTTTTGTTCCTGACATGCTCTAGCCATGATGCTATCCGCCACAAAACCCTTGCAGAGGCCAAATCAAGGGGGTGGGGGCCCAATGATGAATTTTCAACCTCTAAAATTCGAGTTAAATAACTCTCCTTTCTTTGTGGAGTTATTCTGCTCCAGGTAGTTCATTATAGAAAAAGAAAACATATTAAAACTTAAAATTTTCAGGAATAATTAAACTAAGTGTAATACTAACCTGCCTTCTTTTCATAGATTTCAGAAGTAGGGCCTCAGTTAGGGCAGAAAGTCCTCTGTAGCTTTCCCTTTCTGGCTGTGATCCATTCTTCCTTATTTTACCCATTTCAAAAGAGAAGTTTTTGTAATAATTGTCTGTTTTATAATAATTGTCATAGGTTGGACTATGTGAAAGAGAAAGGAGAAAGAGCTGGGTATTGATTGGATTATACAATATCAGTAATCCCCAACGCCCCTGGAAGACCAGTGTTTTTAGATGATAACTACACCACCCTCTAGGCAGAGACAATGGAATGTGTAAGGGTGTTTTGGTATCTACATCTTATTAAAGAAATAATATTTGTGTTGTGAGGAAACACGGGATATATAGAATAAATCACTAGAGACAAAGCCATAATGGAGTTGGGGATCATATTAAACAAATACGTAAAGAATTTGATTCTTCCTGCAGGTAATACATGATTGTAAGGAAGAAATAAATGAGCACTTTTTACATTTTAGAAAAGTGATGCTGCTGTAGAGTGTTCAGTAGGACAGGCAAGATACTGACGTCAAAGGGAGCAGAACAAAAACTAATGCAAAGGTTTAGCTAAGAGTTTCCTTCATTCAATAAATATTTACTCATCACTCATTCTTATACATTTACTTATTTTATTGAAATGGGGAGAGAGAGAGAGAGAGGGAGAGGGGACGGGAGGGGGAGGGGAGGGAAGGGGGAAGGGGAGGAGAAGGGAGGGGAGGGGAGGGAAGGGGGAAGGGGAGGAGAAGGGAGGGGAGGGGAGGGAAGGGGAAGGAGGGAAGGGGGAGGAAGAGGGGAGGGGATGAGAGGGAAGGGGAAGGAGGAGGGGAGGGGTTGAGAGGGGAGGGGGGGGAGAAGAAGGGAGGGGAGGGGAGGGGAGAGATGAAGGGAGGGAAGGAGAGATGCTATCTGATGTATCAGTTTTAAATTCTTCTATAGCTGGGACTTGACCTGGCCTAAACCATGAGCCAAGAACTCAGTCCAAGTCCCTAACATGGGTGGCAGGTCCACAACCACTTGTGCCATCACCAGTTGCCTCCCACAATGTGTATCAGCAGGAAACTGGATCAGAAACTGTGTAGCCAGCATTCAAACCATGAACTCCAATATGAAAATGCAGGCTCTTCAAGCACCACCTTAACCTCTACACAAAATAGCCACCCTTAATCACTCACTTTGTGAGAGGAACTGTACTTGCCAAAATGAACATTTCGGTGAGTAATACAGACACAGTGAGAGCCCTCAAAGGGGTGAATCTAACGGATTATTCTGGTAAGATAGATTATATATGGTCAAGGAACATGCAGGTACTAGGAAGACAGATGGCCATATGATGTAACATACTCCCAGAATAGCTTGACCAGCAGCTTTGACATGAGAATTGCAAGGAAGAAATAAATTGCAGAGATGTTGGAATGTAGATTCTACACAAATTCTAGAAAGAGGAGAGAAATTATGGAAATGAGTCACCCAGCTTGGCTGCATCTGCTGCATCTCTCTTTACATGATTGCTCCTACTGTCAAGTTTTTTAGATACATTAGAGCAAAAAGAGATGTTTGCTAAAATTAGAAAGCTCTGTTCCAGGAGTTTAGCGACAGCAAGTGTTCTGAGTTCTTTTCTAACTCTCTTCTCACTAAGATTTGGTTCCAAACAGAAGCCTAAGATGTGGGATGAATTTATGTAAGCACCAAATATATTTTGAGCACTTAGGATTCTAAGAATTGGTTCATATGGAACCAAATAGATATAAATCTTTGTTCTCACAGAGGGGGAGCTGAACAAGAAGAAATAAAAGTCATTTGAGCATTTTTATAATTTTAAATATTATGGAGAAAATAGGGAAAGGTTATGGAAAATCAGGGATGTAAAAGATTATATTTTAAGTAGAGTGGCTGCCGCATTATGAAGTTGACAGAGTAAAAACTTGAAGGAAGATAAGGAGTAAATGAATATGAATGAAAGCATATTTCCAAGATTCCCAGATGCTTCTACATTCACTTCCCTTTCTAAATCTGTATACAATAATGCGAGGGAATGGGGACCAGTTTTGTGGTGCAATTGGTTAAGCCACTGCTTGGGATGCCTGCAACCCATATAGGAGTACCTGGTTCAAGTTGCAGCCAATTTGTGCTTCCAATCCAGCTTCGTGCTAATGTGCTTTGTGATAGCCCAATGTACTACGTGTGCTAATGCTAGCCTAAGAATTAGTTTTCTGCCACCCATGTAGGAAACTTGGATGAAGTTCCTACCTCATGGCTTCTTCTTCTTTTTTTTTTAATTTGATAGGTAGAGTTATAGACAGAGAGAACGATCTTCCTTCCATTGGTTCACCCCCTAAATGGCCACCACATCCGGAGCTACGCAAGAGCCAGGTGCCTCCTCCCAGTCCCCCATGAGGGTGTAGGGGCCCAAGCACTTGGGCCATCCTCCACTGCCTTCCTGGGCCACAGCAGAGAGCTGGACTGGAAGAGGAGCAACCGGGACTAGAACCTGCCTCCCATATGGGATGCTGGAGCCGCAGCTGCAACAGTTGGTATTGAGAGAGGCTGAAGTCAGGAATCAGGATTTCCATCTGCATCTCCCGCTTAGAGCTGAACTCAAATATTTGAGTCATTATCTACTACTTTTCAGTTGTATTAGCAGGAAGCTGTTTTTGAAGCATAGTAGCCAGTACTCAGTCCTACAGTCTGACATGGGATGTGGACATCCCATGCAGTGGCTTAACCCTCTGCAGATGGTACCTGCCCCTAAACTATATTTTTCATGCTACACAATTATAGATTTTTCACCTTGGAGCATCTATGATTCTAGACTACTAACTTCTAAGAAAAACTATGAAAGACAATGTTAAATTATATTACCATAATATTAAATAAATATTACCATAAATATTTGAAAGGTAAATAAATGTTACCATAAAGAGCATGTCTGATTTCAGTATTATAAGTCTTGTTTTATAAAGTGCAGTATCCTGTGTAACCTTCCCAGATCCCCAAACTATTGTAGAAATTTGGAATCAGCATTTTTAACTAAAAGCAAGGGAAAAATTACTGAATGTGTCTGCTGAAAGCTATCGAAGAAGAAGTGTGTAGAAGTAGAACTATACATAAGTCAGAGGAACTTTTTAAGGCCCACCATTTTGTGTGTGGATGTATGTGCTTTTGGCAAGAAAGCACAATACTCTCCATTCTTCTTCTTCTGATATCTGGTAGTGAATGAGGCAGAAATAATCTTTAATGATACATCTTATATTTGTCCTTTTAAATGGGAATTTAAACAACATGCATTCTAATAGCTCAGGAATAAATAAACAAACACTAAAGAAAAAAAAAAGGAAAGAAAAACAGGACACAGGGGAGAGGGCAGTATTGTGGTATGGCAAGTTAAGCCACTGAATGCAATGCTCATTGGAGTCCTGCTGCTCCACTTATTACCATGCTCCCTGCTAATGTGCTCAGGAAAGCAGTGGAAAGGTCCCTTGGCACCCAATTGAAAGACCTATTGGGAGTTCTATGCTCCTGGCTTCAACCTGGCCCAGTGACCACCATTGCAGCCATTTGGGAGGTGAACCAGTGGATGGATGACCCCTCACCTTTCTGTCTGTCCCTATATCTGTCACTCTGCCTTTCAAATAAATAGAATAAGCCTTAGAAAAAAATGCAGGGGATCCCAAACTTTAACAGATACTCTGTCCCAGATATTACTGTATTAGTATTTAATCCTCATACACACTGTAAAAGGTGCATACTAATACTGTCCACAACCTATACTTTTTAAAATAAGGTACAAAACAGGCAAGTCACATAGACAGGTTTCATATTTGATAAATAGCAGAGATGTGATCACCAGCAATTTGACTCTAGGACTGCCCTCAGTTGGCTGTGCTGCCTGTCCCCACAGTATGCATTGACCCTGGAATCCTAATGGACCCACACAGATGCTGAAGCTGATATCTTTAGATGTTTTAAAAATAATTTACTAATTCATCATTTTTTACATGTACTAGACACTTTACAGACACAAAAGGAAATGAAAAACACCTCGATGGCAGGGAGGGGAAGGAATAAGTAAATCAACAGTTAAACTTCACTCCGTACTCCATGCTGTGGAGTAAGGCGACATTGCATGAAGGTGACTTGGAGAAGGAGCACTTACTTCACACTTGGGAAAGTGATTAATATTCAGAGAATAGACCAAGAAAACAGTCTGATGGTAACTCCTAAGGGAGGATCAAGAGATAACCAGGCAGAAGATGGAGAAACCACGGAGTAGTATTGGAAATAGGCAAGGAAATAAGACCTACCAAGAACAGTTAGAAGAGTCTGGGAGCAGGGACTCCTGCATGTGAGAGGTGTGTCCGGTAGAGTAGGGCCAAAGACATGGAGACCATGAAATACATTGCCCTTTGTCTTCAACACTGTGGAAGGATTTTCAGGGCAGAAAGTTCACTCTGAAAACATTAGGAATAATGGGATGAAGGCGAGGCCTGGGAGGCAGAGGCTGAGGACAAAATGTACCTGAAGTCATGGATAAGAGTTGAGAGAACTCTGCAGAAACCTAGGAAAAAATGATGAGGATTTGAATGGTGGCTAAACAAGGTTTCCTAAAATATTTCAGTAAAATAGTTCTTTGATCAACTTAATTTAAAAATGGTGACTACTCTGCCTTTTAATTTTTTAAATGCTACACCAAAACTTGAAATTAAGAAATGTTTACTTACTTACTTCTCCCTTAACCCTTCTTCTGGTTCCACTCTTCCTTCTCATCCTCCTCTTTCTCCTACAACTCCTTGAGTTTCTTCTCTCTGTATCTATTTTAAAACTTTAGCAATATCTATTAATATCCCAAAAAACTTAAATTCCAAGAAAAACAATTAATTGGAAACCTAACAAAGAGAAATATTTGATTTGAAATCTCTTTTTAAAAACATTTATTTATTTATTTGAAAGTCAGAGTTACACAGAAAGAGGAGAGGCACAGAGAGAGAGAGGTCTTTCATCTGATGGTTCACTCCCCAATTGGCCGCAAAGGCCGGAGCTGTGCTGATCTGAAGCCAGGAGCCAGGAGCTTCTTCTAGGTCTCCAAAGGACTTGAGCCTACTTCTACTGCTTTCTCAGGCCATAGCAGAGAGCTAGATGGGAAGAGGAGCAGCTGGGACTAGAACTGGCGCAGACATGGGATGCCGGCGCTTCAGGCCAGGGAGTTAACCCGCTGTGCCACAATGCCGGCACCTGATTTGAAATGTTAAGGGCTTGATATCTCTCATAACAGGGACGATGAAATGAAGAGCAGTGGTGCTTTTGACAGAGAATATTAAAAGTAAGTTTGGACATAAAGGGACAAAGTTGGGACTCCATTTTAACCTATGAACTTTAAGATGCTTGAATAACATGCAACTGGATATACCTGAGTCCATCAGGTGTTTAAAATATACCTATTTTTTCAAATTCCAGAACTAACTTAATGAAGTCTATTAATCTTACACATACACATATGTATGGAAAATCTGGGAAATATGATATCTATAGGAATGAAAAATTATTCAGCATACGTGTATAACAATTCAGCTTCCTCAATAAATTTTTCTTTCATTTCGTCTGTCTCTATAGAGACACAAACACACACAGGATTTTGATGAAAATAATAATTTAAAACTTTAAGCTTAAGCACAGAAAAAATAGCTTAGACAAGTTTTTTGTAATTCATGTATTAAACTTGTTTCTCCAAAATAAATCATTAGGAAAGAATTTTGCAGAAGAAAAAAAATAATAAAAAAAATCTCATTATTACCATTCATATCACTCAAAAGGAGCCAGTACTTTGTTAGGGTATGTCAACCATGAGAAATTCCAATTCAGAAGAGTAATCTTTTGAGAAAGATAAAAGTAATGGAAATATTGGCTCAAAATTGAAATACTCCTAAAATGTTGTAACATTAATGAGATGTATATCACAGAAAATAGGGTTTCACCTGAGTAATCCCAAGTGAATAGGTCAAATTGCTTATGCAGGTTAAATGTAACTTTAGAGCTTTTTCTTGGATCAAAAAAATTATAGAGTCCCCTACTTACAATGTTTTGACTTAAAATTTATCAACTCTTCAATAGTGTAAGAACATATCTTTGTAACTATTCTACTTTTTACTTTTGGTAGTCTACTCAGTGAGTTACCTGCAATAGTGAACATTTTATTATTAAGTAGACTTTGGTTTAGATGGTTCTGTACAGATATAAGCTAGCAAAGTATACTGAACATATTTAAGTCAGGCTTAAAAAAGCCATGATATTTGGTAGCCTAAGTTTTTTTGTTTTATTTTGTTTTTTAAGATTTATTTGTTTGAAAGGCAGAGTTACAGAAAGAGAGAGAGAGATAAATGAGGAGATTTTCCATCCACTGGTTCACCTCCCAGTGGCTGCAAAAGCCAGGGCTGGGCCAGGCTGAAGCCAGGAGCCAGGAGCATTGACCAGGTCTCTGAAGTACTTGGACCATCTTCCAGTGATTTCCTAGGCGCATTAGCAGAGAGCTAGATTGGAAATGGAGCAGCCTGGATACAACTGGCACCCATATGGGATGCCAGTGTCACAAGTGGCAGCTTTACCCACTTTGAAATAACACCAGCCTCCATTTAACTGATTTTTAAAGTGGCATTAACAGGCCGGCGCCACAGCTCACTAGGCTAATCCTCTACCTGCGGCGATGGTACCCCAGGTTCTAGTCCTGGTTGGGGCACTGGTTCTGTCCTGGTTGCTCCTCTTCCAGTCCAGCTCTTTGCTGTTACCCGGGACTACAGTGGAGGATGGCCCAGGTCCTTGGGCCCTGCACCCACATGGGAGACCAGGAGGAATCACCTGGCTCCTGGCTTTGGATCGGTGCAGTGCGCTGGCTGCAATACGCCGGCTGTAGCGGCCACTTGGGGGGTGAACCAATGGAAAAAGGATGACCTTTCTCTCTGTGTCTCTCTCTCTCACTCTCTAACTCTGCCTGTCCAAAAAATAAAAAAAAAAAATTAAAAAAATAAAGTGGCATTAACTGCTTTATCAAATTTTATATGTCTTATTGCAAATGGTCTTGTAATACAGTAAGTTTCATTTGTAGCACTTTAAATAAAAAGTGCATATTTTTGATAAATTCACAGATCAAATCATAGATAAGTGAAATACCAGAAAATACACTATTTTCACAGACACAGTCATGGTTTTTAATCACTGCTTTGTCACTCAGCAAATGGCCAAGCAATTCGTCACGTGCTGGCCAGTTAGCCCAACAATGAATGTCCTTGGGCTGGTTTTGTCATCTACAGAAAAGGAGGTGTGGGGTCAAAGTAGAAACTTTCCACCTGACTGTGCACAAAGAAAACATAAGGAAACTTTACTAAATTTTCCAGATTTCCAGAAACTTCCTTCAGGAAAATCCAAATGAGATTGGAAATCAGTGTTTAGATAACTACCCCATATGGCTTAAGGAATAGTCACATTAAAATATTACATAATTGGGAGAGTTATCAGACTTCTGCCTTCAAAATTTCATAAAGAATGTTCAAAACATAGCATTTGGAAAAGATGAGGACAACAAGGAATTCTTTCTAGTTTACATATTTGATACTTTCTACAAATTAGGTTGAAATTGCTAAATAATCCAATTTTTCACTGCTAGCCACAATGATTCAACTGATTTGAAGCCAGAGATCCTGATTATTAAATGTTCTGGAAGCACAACACCACCAAAGGTCATGGGAACATTGTGAGGCGGGGACAGGAATCACGTACAAGCATCTTGCACCCAATCACCTTTAAACTTTTTTTCTCTTTTTAAAATTTTATCTATCTATTTGAAAGGCAGAGATACAGAGAGGCAGAGGTAGACAGAGAGAAAGTTCTTCTATCTGCTAGTTCACTGCCCAGTTAGCCACAACAGCCAGAGCTGTGCCAATCCAAAGCCAGGAGCCAGGAGCCTCCTCCAGGTCTCCGTTGTGAGCACAGGGGTCCAAGGACTTGGGCCATCTTCCACAGCTCTCCCAGGCCACAGCAGAGAGCTGGATGGGTAGTGGAGCAGCTGGGACTAGAACCAGCGTCCACATGGGATGCCAATACTGCAGGCTACAGCCTCACCCTCTACGACACAACTCTGGCCCCACCTTTAATCTTGTTACCCATTATTGGGCCACCTATATTGTAATAATATAAATTACTACAGCCTTGTTTGAGAGTGGTTTGGCATAACGATAATAAAAATTTTATACATGCATATTGTTTAGCAAGTCATCTTACCTCTTTGTATTTAAGCTAAGAATGAGACCAGAATGTATTAGAGTTAATTATAATAGCAAAACCAAATTAGAATTAAATAAAATATACGACACAAAATTTAAATCAATGCTTTCCAAATCACTTGAAGCGTTTGCTAAAAATAGTGTTTTTTAACACCATTTCCTGGAGATCCTGATACCAAGGCCAGGATAGGTCTCACAACTTTCATGTGACCTTTTATGATTTAGTAAATTTGGGGTTCATTGTATTCAGAAAATGATGTTGGGAAATAAAGTACCATATGCTAATTAGAATGATGTAAATATTTATATTACCATGAGAAGCTATTTTTTTGTTTTGTTTTTATCTTTTATTTAATGAATATAAATTTCCGAAGTACAGCTTATGGATTACAATGGCTTCCCCCCCATAACTTCCCTCCCACCCGCAACCCTCCCCTTTCCCGCTCCCTCTCCCCTTCCATTCACATCAAGATTCATTTTCAATTCTCTTTATATACCGAAAATCAGTTTAGTATATATAAAGTAAAGATTTCAACAGTTTGCCCTCACATAGCAACACAAAGTGAAAAATACTGTTGGAGTACTAGTTATAGCATTAAATCATAGTGTACAGCACATTAAGGACAGAGATCCTACATGATATTTTTTAAAAAATTAATTTTCTATGTAATTTCCAATTTAACACCAATTTTGTGTTTTTTTTCATTTTCAATTATCTTTATATACAGAAGATTGATTCAGTATATACTAAGTAAAGATTTCATCAGTTTGCACCCACACAGAAACACAAAGTGTAAAAATACTGTTTCAGTACTAGCTATATCATTACTTCACATTGGACAACCCACTAAGGACAGATCCCACATGGGACGTAAGTACACAGTGACTCTTGATATTGATTTAACAATTTAACACTCTTGTTTATGGCGTCAGTAATCTCCCTAGGCTCTAGTCACGAGTTGCCGAGGCTATGGAAGCCTTTAGGGTTCGCCGACTTCGATCTTATTCTGACAGGGTCATAGTCAAAGTGGAAGTTCTCTCCTCCCTTCAGAGAAAGGTACCTCCTACCTTGATGGCCCCATTCTTTCCACTGGGATCACACTCGCTGAGATCTTTCATTTAGGTCTTCTTCTTCTTCTTTTTTTTTTTTTTCCAGAGTGTCTTGGCTTTCCATGCCTAAAATACTCTACCATGAGAAGCTATTAAGACATATACTATTTTTATGAGTTTAAACTACATGAGTGTAAATAAGATGTGTATTTATTGAAAAGGTTTGGAGGATGTTAGTTGTGTTAGCTCCAGTGAGGATGATGGTCTTTTGAAATCCTAAGTTCTATCCATTTTTTTTTGTTTGTTTCTTCTGTCAACTGATTAATCTTACAAAAATTATCATGCATTACTGACGTCATTTAGAAAGTTAAAAAAGATGAGCGGGAGACAGACAATCACTGCTGGCATGGAGTGCTGGGCTGACTATTCAGTTGGGAGGGCAGGTGTTAACTGTGAGTCTCATTGCATGCAGGAGAATAAGGCAGCTCAAGGGTTCAGGATACTTCACTTTTTTGCCTAGAGTTTGCCTCAGGCATCACTTGCTCTGATTTTTGCCTCTGTGTGTGTGTGTGTGTGTGTGTATGTATACTTCAGTAGCCTCAGCACTGAGTTTATCTGAAAACTGTCCAGAAGCAATAGGAAAGAGAGATTCAATTCTATCATACAAATAAGGTTCAGTGAGGTTTCTGCTAAACTAATAGGTTTTAGTAAAGATGCTAATTGTAAGTGAATTTAAATCCTGTACACAGTATCTGAAGGTATATTTACATAGCCTTGTGACATTTAAGCCTGTTTTCCTTTGTTTGGACCTTAGTGGAGACAGCAGATCGCTAAGACTCCCTAAGCTCTTCACTATATGACCCTCATGACACACATTCCACAGAATTTGGCTCACAGTGGATTTCAGCTGAACATTTCTTTCCTCTAGAAAGAAGCTTATTTGCATTAAAAAGGAAGGTTTAGATGGGTTTTAGTTTTACAGACTTAAAAAAAAAAACACATGAAATTATGCCCAAGAACATGTAAACATGACTGAAACTCTTCTGAAATAATCCTGTTGTAAAACAAAATATTCCCGCCACTTGCTTTTAGGGTGCAGAAATTTACTATATACACTTTTGTGAAACGCTTTGAAGATAAAAAGCATGTTCTACAAGCTTTCCATCATTATTCTAATTACTAGTATTCCTTTTAAGCATTCATTAAAAAAAACCCACTGTAGGTTCATATTAACCAGCTTAGTAGCAAGCTTTCATTTCCTTCTGTTTTAACACACACACACACACACACATACACACACAGAGAAAAACAGGTGACTCAGTCTGTAAGCATGCTTTGCTCTCTACATGGAGTTTTGCCATTGCTTATTATTTTATATAATTTGTGGGCATTATATCAGGGTCTGAGAAAATAAATAAGTTCAGCTTTTGTTGTAAATTTACACTTTGTAACTCTTAAAATTTGTTGAAGTATTTCAATTTACCTTTTTTGGAAGTTTAGCACGTTTGAAGCTGCTGAGTCATTAAAACTGGAGTCAATATTCATAAGTAAAGGTTTATCCTTTGCATTAACTTGTGAAAGGATAGAACTCCATGGTCAAGGGGCATTAGTTTTGTGAGAGGAACTAGAGTTGACATGAGTCAAACCTGTTCTTCCTCTCTTATGGTTATACCAGCATCCAATTTTCTTCAAGCACTTTTCTTCTCTGTTATTGAGGTCATTCCTAAATAGTGATTTTCACGGATAAGGAAACTAGAAAAATGTATACTCTCGACTTCAACTAAAGTGAATATGCTTAATTAATCACTGGCCCTAAAATTACTAAGTGAATACTGTAATCATTATAGAGATTAATTATGGCTGTGAGTCAACAAGGGGAAGGAGCATTGTTGAGTTAAACTCATACCATGCATTTTCAATAAAATGTTGCAATAGCACAAATTACCATATTCCCACCAATAAACAACTAGACGTTTTAAAAATTGAGAATCACTTTACCTTCCACTTAAGATGAAACATAATGAACTATTGTTTGCTCAGAGGGAACACCTAAGGAAAATCCATTCCAACCAGCCACAGATGTTCAAAACCGAATATTATATATCAGAGGCATCACCTATACAATTGTGATACACTGGAACATTGTATTTTTAGAAGTCCACTCATCATTACTAGTTACTTCTGCTAAGAAACATCTCTGTGCATAGCTCATGTGATGGATTCATCGCTTGTAACAAGAATCAAAAGGAAAAAAGAGATATTAGAAAACAACTGATATTTTCAAGTCATGAAAATATGGTTGGAAGAGAGATGCCAGGAGAAAAAAAATCAGGGATTATGTTGATTAGTTCTAAGCTTAAAGCTGCTACATACTTTCTAAGGGTTCATTCAATGCATGTGTATCGGTGCCAGACTTATGAAAGCACAGTACCAGGAACTGGAAGATTAAACCCTCTATTTTTTTTTTTTTTAAATTTTGACAGGCAGAGTGGACAGTGAGAGAGAGACAGAGAGAAAGGTCTTCCTTTGCCGTTGGTTCACCCTCCAATGGCCGCCGCGGTAGGTGCGCTGCGGCCGGCGCACCGCGCTGTTCCGATGGCAGGAGCCAGGTGCTTCTCCTGGTCTCCCATGGGGTGCAGGGCCCAAGCACTTGGGCCATCCTCCACTGCACTCCCTGGACACAGCAGAGAACTGGCCTGGAAGAGGGGCAACCGGGACAGGATTGGTGCCCCGACCGGGACTAGAACCCGGTGTGCCGGCGCCGCAAGGCGAAGGATTAGCCTGTTGAGCCACGGCGCCAGCCGAACCCTCTATTTCTAACTAGGCTACTAAGGGACACACACACGGAATTATTCTAAAATATGAAAACATTTATAATTGAGGCCCAGTCACATTGCTATGGGTGTGAAAACAACAGAGAGACTTACTCTTCCAGTGGTTGGGATGTAACATGTTGAGCATTTATTTCAAACTTTGCAGAAGAATTATATTTAAAATTTCACTTTAAATTCTTTTCATGCATACAAAAAGAAGCAAGGATTATTTGGTGAACTCATAGGAAAGGTACCCATCTGTGTAAATGCCAACATAATTAGTATATTAAATATTACCAACACCCCAGGAATCTAAAAATGTCCCCTGCAAAAACTTCACTTTTCCTAGTAAGATAGGCTCTAATCAGATTTCAGCATTTATCAGACGGAGAAAAATGATTGGTGGCAGATAAAAGATTTCAGGAAGAGGAAATACCTTGTTCCATTATCAACAGGTAAAACATGAAGATCCATATTAAAGGAATAGTGGATATTTCTCTATGTGTTTGTATGTATTGGGTGAGTCCATAGGTCTAAGATCAGTTTAGAGAATATTATGAATGCCATACTCACCACTTTGTTATATTTTGCTTTTATCATAATGAAATTACCTCTTTGCTATAAAGTTCAATGAATATATATATATATATATATATATTTTTTTGACAGGCAGAGTGGATAGT
Organism: Lepus europaeus; assembly: GCF_033115175.1. Classification (NCBI taxonomy): domain Eukaryota; kingdom Metazoa; phylum Chordata; class Mammalia; order Lagomorpha; family Leporidae; genus Lepus; species Lepus europaeus. Next base: position 17,264,336 of record NC_084848.1, read on the forward strand.
GAGAGAAAGAGACAGAGAGAAAGGTCTTCCTTTGCCGTTGGTTCACCCTCCAATGGCCGCCGCGGTAGGCGCGCTGCGGCCGGTGCACCGCGCTGTTCCGATGGCAGGAGCCAGGTGCTTCTCCTGGTCTCCCATGGGGTGCAGGGCCCAAGGACTTGGGCCATCCTCCACTGCACTCCCGGGCCACAGCAGAGAGCTGGCCTGGAAGAGGGGCAACCGGGACAGGATCGGTGCCCCGACCGGGACTAGAACCCGGTGTGCCGGCGCCGCTAGGCGGAGGATTAGCCGTTCAATGAATATTAATACAGGTATAGATAGATTCATGTAACTGCTGTCAAAATTGGGAATCTAAGAAATTTCATAGCTTTCCCATACTTTCCTTATACTGTCATCCTATAGTCACACCTTCCCATACTCCAAATTTTATGAATTAGTGCTTATCTACTGCACTATAATCTTTCTATGAACAACATGTATGAGGAATATTATAGTATGTAACTGTTCAAGCATAATGCATTAAGTATTCACCCATGATGTTGTCTGTATCTACAGTCCACTACTTTTTATTGTTGAGTAGCATTTCACTTTATGGAATGTACCATGGTATGTCTATCCTTTTTTTTTTTTTTTGGTGGAGAATATTCAGTTTGTCTCTCTCTGACTTTTTGGTGATTATTAATGGAGGTGACATAAACATTATCATATAGATTTGCATGCGACCATAAGTTTTTATTTTTCTAAAATATACTCAAAAGTGGAATTTCTGAGTTATGAAGTAAGTACTTAACCTATGTGAACCTGCTAAACAGTTTGACACAGTGGATTTATCAAATTCATGTACTTGGGCCTCAGGTACTAGGTACATCACATTTATTATGGATGCATCATTCTCTGTTTTTGTAAATTAACTTTTATATCATTGTACAGTAACTTCTCTGTCACTAATAGTATAATTTTTTCTGAGTTCTACTTGGTATGGTATTAATAAAGCCCCTAAAGTTTTCATTGGAGTTCCCATGGTCTATATTTTTCTATATTCTAATTGTTTGAAGTTAATGTCTTGTATATAATAGACATATTTTAGTCCATTCTGATATTCTTTTAGTTGGTATATAAAGAACATTTACATTTAATGTAATTTTATATGACTGATTTGAGTTCTGCCATTTATTATTTATTTGCTACTTGTAGTCTATGTTGTTTTTTTCTCATGCTTTTTTGGGATTGTTTGAATTTTTTTACATTTTAATTTTCTGGCACATTTTTTACTAAATATCTTTGAATACCTATTTTTTGTTATTGCACTAGGAATTACAATATTCAATTATGAACTTTTCATATTCTACTTAGAATCAATATTTTACCATTTCAATTGAAAATATAAACATCTTAGTACAATAAAAGTCATTTCACTGTCTCTAAGTTATTTTATTGTTGTCTCACATTATATATCTATGCACATTAGAATTTCAGTGAGGGAACAACTAACTTTTCCTTTCAATTCGCATATATAATTTTAAAACCACAACAGAGGACTAATAGTCTATTATATTTACCTGATTTTTTTTGTAATCAATGTTACTGTGCTTCCTTCAGTTCTAAGGTTTCAAGTTTCATTCTAAAATCACTACCCTTCTGTTTGTAGAACTTCCTTGAGCAGTTCTTTTTGAGCAGGTCTGTCAGCAATGAATTTTCTTATTCTCCTTCTCTGAGAGTATCTTTATTTCACCTTTATTTCTATAGGATATTTTTGAGGAATATTGAATTCTAGGTTGACAGCTCCTTAATTTAATTTTAGTTCTTTATAAATGTCATGCCATTTCCTTCAGACTCATGTTTCTGATGAGAAATCTGTGGCATTCACATTATTTTTCCCTTATAGGTGATGTTATTTTTTCCTCTAGATATTTTCAAGATTTTTATCTTTGTCTTCAATTTTCAGTAGTTTTTGATAGAATAAAATTTTTCTTATAACACTCATTAAGTGTTTCACACATTTTGCTTCTTGATTATTTACTCTTATTTTTGTTCTGAAGTTGTTTTGGGGAATGTAGTGTGATATTTCAAATATTTGAGGATAGAGATAAGGATGGATTTCTTCCTTATTTTCCACAGCACATTCTATGAACTTGGTAAAGGCATCTCCATTGGAAAGACTTTAGTAAATGCACTTACAGAACGAAGTTTGTCCAAGAGATGAGCAAGAGTATGTATCTAACTGAACCAAGGATGGCCTGGAGAAAATAGCCAACGTGAAGTCAGGCAGCCAAGGACTGATGGAAGAAAGAGATAACAAAGCTTAAGTGTGAACCAGGCTCAAATTCATCTAGAACATTTTCTTTGGAGCAGAGCTTTTCTTTGGCCATTAAAGGATAATTACTCATTGCTTGCAAGATCAAAGGGACCCAAGACTATGCCTACAGATACTAAACAGAGTACACACTGGCCACATTCATTTCAATTTATAAAGCATATCAGGGCAAATCCATCTCTCTTTGGTTATTCTCAGACATTGTAGTGGTACCATTAGCAGGATCATCTTAGAATAGGAAAGAAAAATGATGTGTGTACACAGATAGAAACTAAAGTTTTCTGATTCAGTTTTACAAAATCTATTCTTCTTTAAATAGTATAGAAGTTCAAATTTCCATTCTGCTTTCCACACTTCCTACTCTTCTGACATCATTCATTTTAGCATGTATGTATATTATATTGCACTGGCATTTTCTTTTTATATTCTTTATATTTTAAAGTTCTTTAGAGTGAAGAATATCATCTTATTCTATCTTTTCAACTTTGCATATAGCTTAGTGCCTACTATTAAGTAATCCATTTATTCAATGAATATGTTCTGATCATAAAGATATACTAGTCACAGTAGTTAGCAAGGTGTGAAGCAGCATATGGCTGAATTGAATTTTGTTTTAGAATTTATGTGTACTTAAAGGAAAAACAAATAACATATGAAAATGTAAATATACAGAAATAAAAATATAAATGAGTGCTGACCCAACAACTATGAAATATCCTATACTGATTATGTACTAAAAATAAAATACATAAATTAAAAGAGTTGCATTTTTGTCACTGATGTTAAAAAAAGGGAACCAACTAAAAAAATTGAAAAATAGATTTCAGCTCTTTTCCTCTCCTTTGAGAAGCATGTATCATTAAAGGCAGTAAACAGAGTGTTTAGAAGCATGAACTCTGGAGACAGGCCCCATGTCTTCAGTTCTCATTCTACCATATAATTATCATGTTAACCTTGACGAGTACCCTGCACACTTTGTTTCTCAATTTTTCCAACTGTAAAATGAAAATAGGGCGAATAGTACCCAGCTCATACAGGTATAGTACTTTAGAGAGGGTTAAAATGGCACCTCAGCTTCTAATCCAGCCCCCTGCTGATGTGCCTAGGAAGGCAGCAGATGATGGCCTCAGTGTGTGGATCCCTGCCACCATGTGAGGGACTAAGTAGAGCTCCTGTCTCCTGGCTTCAACTTAGCCCAGTACCAGTTGCTGCAAGTATTTGGGGAAGTGAATCAGAAAATGCATGATCTCTCTCTTTCTCTTTCTGTCTCTTTTCCTCTCTGCCATTCTGCCTTTCAAATAAACAAATAAATCTTTAAAAAATAAAATAAAACTCCTTCAAAAATGCTATTAACACAAAAAGAACATATTTTATGCATTCCATCCAAAAAGACAACTAGCGAACTCTTTCTAAAAGCTATTTTACTTTTTGATCATTAATCTTCATTTCTGAATGATGAAAAAGATAAAACATGGAAAAGTTTACCCATCTTTATGTTTATGCTTAACACATTAAGTTTAGGAGGTCTCAATAAAAAGAATTCAATTTTAATGAAGGGAAACATAAATATAAAATTTTTAAAAATCTTGATAAGCAAAAGAGAGACTGAATATGTGATTCAGAGTTTTTCTATAAAACTGAAGTACTTGGTCCTTATTCAACTGTATTCCAAAGCACAGTAATAGAAAGATGGATCAGAAGTAGGACACACAGTACTCAAATATGCACTCAGCTATGGGATTTCTGTCTCCCAGGCATAGGCCTAACCAGCTGCACTTTGCAATGCCTATCCCTGAAGCACCTTCCCCCCTCCATATATATACATATATATATATATATATATATACATACATATACAGTTTTGTATGTATATGTATACATATACATACATACATACATATATATATGTAGGAGTGTGTGTGTGTGTGTGTATGCAGAGGGAGGGGGGCAAAGGATCTTCCTTGTAAAAGAACCTGAGGAATGTGAATGATTAGGTTTTTCTAAATATTCAGACACTTCCTTGGACTTAAAGCTTAACCGATAGAAAATTTCAAGAACAGAGTACTGAGTTCTCTAAAGAGAATTCTCTCTCAGAAAAGGAATTCAATACAAGCTGCAATCGACCATAAAGCTTGAAGTTCGGAGCAGGATAATGATTCTGAGTATTGTGTTGTCATTGTTACCTGAACCAAATACAAGCTGGCTACAGAATATAACACTCTAAGGGAATAAAACAAGTTGTCCATGCACCACTAAAAATTCTTAAATCTTGAGATTTAAGTGCTTAGTATTAAAGAGCTCTATATAAAGCGGAAGGAGTTATCTCCTTGTTTGAAGGGGGTTGAGGGAGGGAGAGTGAGCTGTGACCACCTTTGTACCATCAGTTAAATGGAGTGGAGAGATGTTAGCTAAGGAAAGATTGTCTACAGCAGCAGAAGGCAGAGGGAGCTGTCTGAAGAGGCTCCCCGTCACGGAGGCTTTAGAAATGCTGGTGCGGCTTCAGAATTTGGAACATGGCCCTGTGCTGACAGATAGCATCCAAGTGGATGGTGGTAATGGGAGTGTGGAGAGATGATTTTAAGGTGCTTAATGGGGAAGGGGGGAAGGTGCTTCAAGGGTAGGCATTGCAGAGTGCAGCTGGTTAGGCCTATGCCTGGGACACAGAAATCCCATAGCTGAGTGCGCATTTGAGTACTATGTGTCCAAAACTTCTGACCCCTCTTTCTATTAGTGTGCTTTGGAATACAGTTGAATAAGGACCAAGTACTTGAGTCTCTGCCACTCATGTGGGAAACCCAAATAGAGTTCCAGGATCCTCATTTCAGTCTGGCTCAACTCCTGCTGTTGTAGGAATTTGTAGGAGTGGGCCTGTGAATAGAAGATATTTCTGTCTTTCTGTCACTCAGCTTTTCAAATAAATAAATAAATCTTTTATTAAAATGTGTTTTGCACAAAACAAACAAAGTAAAATGAGTATGTCTTGTAGCAAGCTAATGGCAAAATGGTGACCCAATGGATTATGAAACATCAGCACGGAAGGGAGTTAATAAGATTTCACAGTTGTTGCAGGAGAAGGTGATATATTTGTTCAGAATGCATTAGGACTTCTCTCAGTGCATATTCAGTTACTATGAAAGGGAAAGCATCTGAAAGTGTGTGTCTAGTACTAGCGGTAGTAGCAGTAAATTCTACCTCCACAGCTATCAAAAGTTGAGTGTAATATTAATATTACACTATTTATGCCCACTTTCTGGAATGAAGATGATTGAAAGTATTTGGATTTTAGCTAACAGCTGGAAAGATCAAGATAAGGGTTAAAAGTGATGATATAATATGCATTCACTGAATCTCTAGCTGAGAATTTGGATCTCTCTCTGACTTTGGTGAAATTCTAGGATGTATCTAACCCCCCCCCCACACACACACATAACTGATGGAGATGGTGGTGGTGTCCACACATATACCTCTGCACTCCTGGCAGAGTCACATTACCCAAGAACAAATATTCAGATATGCTTCCTGGGCATCAAACCTGGAGATTATATAAAAGGCAATTGCTAGGTTGAAGACTTTCTCTTGCTGCGAGGAGTGTGAAGAACAATAAGAATGTTTGTTTCTGGATGTTTCACCACAGCATTGCAGGATGACAGAGGACTGCTGTGGCAAGGGCTTCAGCGTAATTGACCCTCTTCAGTTCCTTGAAAGCATTGCCCTGCATGACTTCGGTTTATTTGGGGGCCGTTGCCTATCTCAGAATGGATTTTTGTTTAATTCATTGAGGATGTTTCATTTTGTTCACAGTAAATATTACAAGTAAAGGTGTGTAAACCTTTTTCATTTCTTATTTGAACAAGCATAACAGGAATAAGAACTTCTGCTTTATTTATTTGTTCTCCCTGATTATATTAAAGGAAAGTCTAAACATATCCTTATTTTTTGAAAATAGCTCAAACATGAGGCAGAGAGAATAATGTATGAAGTCAGCAGACCTATCTGTACATGATGACTCTAGCCAAATGGTGAATATCTTAGAATTTACCAGTTGCATGGTCTATGTTGAAACTACCAAGCCTTGCCATTGTAGCATAAATGGAGATAGAGATTATTCCTAAATGAATGAGCATACCTGTGCTCCAACAAAAAGTTTTTCATAAAATCAAATTTTCAGCAAACAAAGATTGACCAGAATTTGGCTGTACCCATGGACCTTGGAAGTGGATAGGCCTATGTGCTCCTGGAAATGTTACTAAGTCCTTTGAGGGTCAATTTCTTTATTCATATTTGGGCATAGTAGTATCTCATTGATTTCCTCTGAGAATTAAAACTGAAAAGAACAAATCTTTCAAAAGCACCTTGCTATGAAGCATAGATATTTTCTCATGAAATGTAAATATACCATATTTTAGAAGCTTAGCTCATAGTGACTTAAATTATAATGTTTGCTGAAAGGAAGAGTTAACATGAATGTATCTGTAGCACATACACGTGCGCGCGCATACACACACACACACATGCTCATTCATATAGCTTCTCAAAGAGTAGTGTTCTTAGCTAGAAATTGTCTTCAAGTAATATTCTGTACCCTAACCTATAGTAAGCATTTTATATATTTTTGCTGTTCTATAGTCTGAAAAGTTTGAAAATACTATCAGATATAATATTTCAAAATTTTGACAGTTCTAGCTATTCCAATATGACTCCTTTTGATAAATACTTTAATTGGAGGTGTGAAAGAAGTTGTTAACTATTAATTTGCAGCATAGCTGTGATGGGAGGAGGGGTTTAAAATATGTTCAGAAAACGGAGTAAAAAGAAAACATTAGAAGCCTGTGGCAGCTCCCCTGCAGAAATTCAACAGATTTTTGATTGGCTATGATGAAAAGTGAAAAACAGAAAAATGCAAAGAATGGACCTGTGCTACTGAATTAATTAGAAAAAACTTTTTTTCTTGTCAGTACCATCACTTGTGATAGCAAATCATCAATTATGCCATAGTCTATAGTCCACAATGGCTCCTACTCCAGAGGAAGCATGGCCCCACTGACACTTTGATTTTGGACTGCTATCATCCAAATCTATAAAACAATACTTTTCTGCTGTTGAAAGTCACCTCGTTTGGGGTACTTTGTTGTGACAGCCCAGGGAAACCAATAGAGCAGGCAAATACTTATTTCTTGAGAGAGAGGGTCATACCATTAATTAGATTCTCCAAGAATACTTGATAAAAAAAAATGAGGAATCACTTTTTTTTTTTTTTTTTGGACAGACAGAGTTAGAGAGAGAGAGAGAGACAGAGACAAAGGTCTTCCTTCCATTGGTTAACCCCACAAATGGCCGCTACGGCCGGCGCGCTGCGGTTGGTGCACTGCACTGATCCGAAGCCAGGAGCCAGGTGCCTCCTCCTGGTCTCCCATGAGGGTGCAGGGCCCAAGGACCTGGGCCATCCTCCACTGCCTTCCCAGGCCACAACAGAGAGCTGGACTAGAAGAGGAGCAACTGGGACAGAATCCGGTGCCCCAACTGGGACTAGAAACTGGGGTGCTGGTGCCGCAGGCGGAGGATTAGCCAAGTGAGCCGCGGCGCTGGCCAGGAATCACTGTTTTTGAGGAGCCTGGAGGACAACAAGCTGGCCATATAACTAAATCGTAACCTTTGTGTTTTGAAAAGTCTTTCGAGGCCTCACTGCAGTTAGCTATGGGTTTCAGAAAGGACTAGATTATTGTTTGTTTTTAAAAATTTAAAGATTTAATCTTACAATAAGTAACCTTCACACATAGAAGAAAGTATTAGATCTCTGAAGAGATTGCAAATATGTAACTGTTGTTTTATAATTATTATAATGTGAATTTGAAAAATTGATAAAGTGTAGGAAACTAGGAATAAAAAGGTAAAAACCAAATTTGATAAAACTTGTAGCCACTGTTTGGATTATTTCATGGGTGTGGGGTGGTGTTTTAATTTCATAGAATTGTCCTGCTAAGGTTGATTACTTGCAGAAAAGCAATTAGACAAAAGCAGTTCTGCTGTGCAAGGGACCACGGCCTGGGGATGCTCCAGTTCCATTGCCTGGGGAAGGATGGGAGTATCCCGGAAAGCAAGGGTCTCAAGGGACTGTATGGGTAAAGAAAGAGGAAGAAATTTGGGACAAGCTGGGTGTGAAGCTGGGTATGAGTGAAATGGGTATAGAGAGAATATCATAGGAAACATTTCTGCATTTCATTCATAGTACAGACTTTGTGCTTCTTCTTATGGGAACTATACTAAAGATCATTGTACACACAAAGGTGCTTTCATTTTGCCCTGTTTACCTAATATAAACCCCTGAAAGAGGAACCACTAGGTTAAGCATAATAATCTTTATGCTCCTGATACATATTTTCAAACTGATTTCCAGAAAGATTTCTCAAATTATGCATCAGCAATGCATAAAAATGCTATTCTCAAACTGCCTTAATCAGCAGTGAGAATTCTTTTCCAAATATGTCCCAATTTAAAATGTAAAACATAGAATTTATTGTTTGTATTTGCATTTTTAATTATTATTAATGCTCAATGTTTTATTCTAAATAAGGACCAATTTCTAAGTACAAATGACAATGTTTTTTCATATTTAAAGAAATTTTGTCACTTTGTCTACTGTCCAAAATCCATTGCTGGCATTTCATTTGAAAACTTTAAAAAGCTAAATTTTTCAATTCAAAAGCATTGCAAATTTTTATTTCTTATTCTGATCTTGGTATAATATGAAGAAGACCTAGCTTATTCTTTGAAATAAGATCTAAAAAAAAGTGGCAAGAAGTAAGGCAAGAGAAATGCAATTTTCTTTCGGATTCAAAAAGTAAATTTTTGCCCTTCCTTTGAACTTTGGTATATTACAACATAAAGGAAATAAATGAAGAATGTTTCTAAAGTCAGTTCGATCTCCAGTTATTTATCATTTAAATGACAGCTATAGGAAAGCTGCCAAATTAGAAAAATACACTTCTAATCAGAGGATAAAGGCAGGGTTGTATTTCAAAAATTGATTTAAAAATAGGTCAAAGTAGTGATAGTCTGAGTGGCTAAAAGGTGAACAATTTTAAACATTCAATGTGCCCATTGAAAGAACATATTATAGGTGTTATCAGGTAGATCTGGGTAGAAGGAGGACACTTTCACAGTACACCTGCATCAATCACCCTTGAGTAGCTCGGATTGGTGGTTCTTAACTAGAAGTGTGCTTCAATATCGCTTGGACTGCTAGCGTAAATACATGGGGACTGAAAATTTGATTTTGCAGCTCTGAGGTGGCACTCAGCATGGATTTTCTGAAAAAGCTTCTTCAATTATTGTTGTGAGAAATCCTGACTTAAGAACCACAGCTTAAATTGTTTCTTGAAGTAAATTCCCTGAATTACCTGAATCAGTATCATCCTAGAGACCTGTTTAAAATACACATTCCTGGGTCTGGAATTGTGGCACAGCTGGTTAAGCCTCTTCCTGCAATGCTGGCATCCCATGCGGGTGCCAATTCAAGTCCCAGCGGCTCCACTAGTGATCCAGGTTCCTGCTAATTCACCTGGGAAGGCAGCGGAGAATGGCCCAAATGCTTTGGGAGACCTGGATAAAGCTCCTGCCCCTTGACTTTGACCTGGCTTAGCCCCAGTCTTTGCTGAAATAAATAAATCATACACACACACACACTCACACACACATACATTCCCAGGTCCATTTTCAGATTTTGATTCAATGCGATTAAACTTAGACTTGAGAAGACTTGAGAGCTTAGAACTTTTACAGGACGCTGGGGGTTCAGAACACTGACGTTTCTGAAGCATTGGACCTACAAATTTAAGAACAGTGTGAAGGGAACTTGTTTTCATTTATCTTGACCAATTGCAAATGAGTAGGGATACAGCCAAAAGCCACCCTCCAGTGCTGAACATTGGTTGTAAGATTTTACAACTTGATATGTTTTCAGACAAAGTTAAAGATAAGGCTGCCTGAACATTGCCATGTATGAGTACTTGTTTCCTAATGTGTGACTTTACCACCATGGTTCAGCTGTCTTAATGTGAAGATCATGTCATCATCACTCAGAATCTGGGATAAAATCCTTTTTGGAACAAGGGAAACCAAAGCTAGTTACAATGAGTTTTAGAAATTAACTTAAACAATTTAAGAGTAGAAATTTATTATAAAGATCAAAAATGCTTTCATGGAATCTAAGGGCATAAGTAAACCCAAGCTTGAAAGAAGACATAGAATTGGAAAGACCACGTAATCTCAAGCATTTGCCCTTTTCAGCCCTCAGTTTCATTTTTTTTTTAATCTCTGCAGACTGGGTTCCTTTGTTTCTCCAAGCAAGTGTTAGAAGATGCCCTTGAAAGTTTCCATGTTTACACACCCTCAGATTCTCACTTCTCATATAGCTACCTTTGATTCCCATGGTCAAATCTCTGGCAGAAAGAATGTAGACAAGGATTCCATGCTTGATCTAATATGATATACGAGAAGAATTGATAAGAAATACAGCTGTTGAGGCCATTCGTGGCTGTTTTCAAGGCAGAAAAGTTGGGCTTGATTTCTGAACTAGAGATTTAAGAAATATTTTGATGAGACTCAGAACACTATCATCAAAATGAATACAAGTTTACAAATGAACAAAGACACACACACACACACACACACTCATCTACCTTTCTTCTCATTCATGGAAACTATAGCTTCCAGGGGACTCATCAGAATGTCTATGGAATCCCATGTTCTCATGGAAGGATTTGACCCCATTCCACACATTTCCAAATCTCCTTCTCTGTTAAACAATTTCAGTTCTCATTAACCTTCTGCCCTATAATTGTAACTTTATCCTTTCCAGTCTTCTAAAATGGTAATTTTCAAACTTTATAAATGATTTGAGTATTGTGAAGGCACAGATTCAGATTAGAAGTTCTTGGGATGTGCATTCTAAACAAGTTTCTAGCTAATGATGTTACTGCTGGACCCTTGATTACATTTCAGTAGGAGGTTCTAAGGGCCCTCCCCTCTCCACCCTTATTTATCTTTCTTCAGAATAGAAAACTCCAATGCTCTATAAATTTTGAGTGAGGGTAGCCTTTTGATGACCAGTGTTGATTAAAGTTGCAGCCGGCGCCGTGTCTTAACAGGCTAATCCTCCACCTTGCGGCACCGGCACACCGGGTTCTAGTCCCAGTTGGGGCGCCGGATTCAATCCCGGTTGCCCCTCTTCCAGGCCAGCTCTCTGCTATGGCAGTGAGGATGGGAAGGCAGTGGAGGATGGCCCAAGTCCTTGGGCCCTGCACCCGCATGGGAGACCGGGAGAAGCGCCTGGCTCCTGGCTTCGGATCAGCGAGATGCGTCGGCCGCAGTGGCCATTGGAGGGTGAACCAACGGCAAAAAGGAAGACCTTTCTCTCTGTCTCTCTCTCACTATCCACTCTGCCTGTCCAAAAAAAAAAAAAAAGATTAAGTTGCAGAATTCTCCTGCCTCTGTCCCATTGACTTACCTGTATATCACTTAATTTCTTCTCTTCCTACACTGTCATAGGATATTGTGATTCAGTTCCACCTCTGCAAGCTTGTATTTCTTTTTCTTTTTCTTTTTTTTTTTTTTTTTTTTGACAGGCAGAGTGGACAGTGAGAGAGAGAGACAGAGAGAAAGGTCTTCCTTTTTGCCGTTGGTTCACCCTCCAATGGCCGCCGCGGTAGGCGCGCTGCGGCCGGCGCACCGCGCTGATCCGATGGCAGGAGCCAGGTGCTTCTCCTGGTCTCCCATGGGGTGCAGAGCCCAAGCACTTGGGCCATCCTCCACTGCACTCCCTGGCCACAGCAGAGAGCTGGCCTGGAAGAGGGGCAACCGGGACAGGATCGGTGCCCCGACCGGGACTAGAACCCGGTGTGCTGGCGCCGCAAGGTGGAGGATTAGCCTATTGAGCCGCGGCGCCGGCCGCAAGCTTGTATTTCTTAGTTGGTGGGAAAAACAGGTTCTGTCAGAATGTATTTATAGAAAGTCTCTGCCCAGAGATTAGAGAATGTCATCTCTGTGGATTTCCCTGTATTTCCCTCATATTCATTTGGAACTAAAAGACATTGAATATGTAGTTGTGTGTGGAGTACAGAGAACCTCTGACTGGAAAAATAACATCGCAGTGATGAATTTCTCCTGAGCCCAGCCACCTCAACAGCTTTATGGGTGCATAAACTTGTGACACTGAGCACTAGAGGTGGTTATATGCTACAGTTCTGAGACATACACCATGTGAAAGTTAGGTGCTAGGTGTATTCTGATTAATTTGTCAGTAATTGTAGTAAAATACACCAAATTGCATTTATTTGTTTAATAGAGAGAGAGAGAGAGAGAGAGAGTGTGAGAAAGAGAGAGAGAGAGAGAGAGAGAAACAGAGAGAGCTCCCATTCTTTGGTTCACTTCCCAAATGCCCTTAACAGTTTGTTGGTGGACTGGATCCAAAGCCAGGAGCTGGGAACTCAGTTCAGACCTCCTCCATGAAAGGCAAGAACCCAATTAATTGAGTCGTTACTGCTGCTTCCCAGGATCTGCTTTAGAAAGAAGTTAGTGCCAGGAGCAAGAGCTGAGAAGCAAAGCCAGGTTTCTGATGTGGTTTGGGGACATCCTAACTGGCATTTTCATCACAAGGCCAAATGCCTGCACCCTATTGGAAAAGCCATTCACAGGGATTCTAGGTTAGAATTCTGCTTATATGATAACACTATGCTAACTCATTTACTCATTTGCTTTCTAAATATTTTTGTGAGACTTTATAGAATAAAATTTGTCTTGGATTCTGAAACCATGTACATATGAGTATCATCTGCCTAGTTTTCTGTTGCAGGAGATTAAATATAACTACTAGTTCTTAAGTGCCAAGGAAATTTATTTTCTCCAGTAAAATTTATGATTATTTAATTGCTGTTTGGAAGATCCGGTACACATCTGCTCATGCAACAACAAAAAAAGAATACATTTTATTTTCTCTCATAAATAACACCCTTCAAAATTTTGAAGTATTATCAGAAGGAAAGTTTTTTTTTTATGTTTTGGCCATTTTAAGCTAAATAATCATGACCTTTATCCAATGTGCTGTCTTCTCTATTCAATAAAATCATCATCTACCCCTGTGCCTGATATCAGGTTTGCTGACACCTACAACTCACCCTAAAGTTGCCTCTCCTTCTTCATCTTTGTGTTAAACCATATTGATCTCTCCTTTCTGTCTCACTCATCGAGTCCCTTTCATTAACGTTAGTGGCAGGTACTTGGTTGTTCTCTACTTATTTTATTTTTGTTTATCCAATTTTTCAAAATAGAGGAAAAATAAACTGAGGATGTGATCAAGTAATAGTTTAATGTTTTCAACTCAGAAAATAGAAATGCATAGAAATGAAATTAATGCATATGAGGCTATTTAATCCTTTATTTACTACAAGTATTCATTTCAAGTTTATTTGATTCTTCTTTCTCCTCAGGTTTCTTCCTTATCTTCCGTAAGGTAAGGACAAAGGTCATCTGTATCCACTGATGTAAAAGCTTTCCAAAGTAATTTCTCTGATTCAAGGCAGAGCAAGAAATTCAATGAAGCAAAAATGTGACTGTAAATTCTATCCAACCTTTTTTTTTTTCCCATGAAGAGTATAAATAAGATTTTTGGACAGAAACTAAAGGTCCTTTATCTCTTCATCTCTTTTTACTAAATTTAAATAACACATAAAGAAAAAAATAGAAAATTGAAAATTTTCAATTTTTAGAAGAGAATATTATCTTCTATGATAGAACTTAGATTTTCAAATGACCCCAAAGAAATGGTTTCAGGGCTTTTGATTGCCTGAAAACTCTTCCAAATGAAATGTACAGGAGACAAGCTGAAAAGGGGAGGAGCAACTTGATGGAAAATGTCACTTGTGTGACTTCAAAGACTGTCCACTCTGACAGTATCAGAGAAAGGTTTCCTTGGCTGTATTTTATCATGCTCCCCACAACCCCCACATGTTTCCTCCCTCTTTCTTTAAACTTGTATTCCTAGAGTAGAGGAATGACAACTGAACTCTGATTTTTTTAAATAATTCTTTTTTTAAAAAAATTATTTGACAGGTAGAGTTACAGACAATGAGAGAGAGACAGAGAGAAGGTGTTCCTTCCATTGTGAACTCTGATTTAATGTGACTGTTATCACATGATCTTATCAGTTTTGGAAAATAAATATTCTAGTATGAATAAAGGAGGATGAATAAAAAATAAATGAACACTTTTTAAAAAATATTTTATTTATTAATTTGAGAGGTGAAGTTACAGACAGTGAGAGGGAAAGACAGAGAGAAAGGTCCTCCCTGCACTGGTTCACTCCCCAAATGGCGTCAATGGCCAGAGCTGTGCCAATCTGAAGCCAGGAGTTTTTACCAGGTCTCCCATGCAAGTGCAGGGGCCCAAGGACTCGGGCCATCTTCCACTGCTTTCCCAGGCCACAGCAGAGAGTTGAATTGGAAGAGGAGCAGCCGGGACTAGAACCAGCATCCATGTGGGATGCCAGCGCTTCAGACAAGGGCTTTAACCCGCTGCACCACAGCGCCAGCCCCCACATGAACACTTTTAAGAATTGACTTGAATTTAGGCATAATAAAAGGCAAGGAAAACAAAGTAGAAAGGACATATAACACTTCAATCTTGAGAATAAGAGATTATTTTCATCAATTGCATCTATTGCTTGCATTTTTTTAGTTTCGAATCAGTATGACCTTTACATCAGTGTTTCCAGCAGTGACAGATAATCATTCTTGATTTATTTGAATGCAGTGATTTGGGTCTTAGGGAATAAGAAAATGATTTTAATATCTGATAGCAACAGAATGTATCCTAAATAATTAACTTTAAAATATTAACCTTTATTTTTTTAAAGTTATTCTTAGAAAGAGTTTTATTTACAACATTTTTATTTTTATGAAGATTATTTATTTATTTATTTGAAAACCCAAGTGACAAAGAGAGAGGGAGAGAAAGATCTTTCTTCTACTGGTTCGCTCCCAGAACAGCCCAATAGCTGGGTCCAGGCCAGGTGAAAGCCAGGAGGAAGGAGCTCAATCCTGGTCTCCCATGTGGGTGGCAGGGGTCCAAGTATTAGGGCCATCTTCTTCCTGCATTAGCAGGAAGGTGAATCAAAAGCAGAGCGGTGAAAATTTGAACCAACACTCTGATATTGGATGCTGGCAGCTCAAGTGGCTGCTTAACACACGTTAGAGATACAAATGGAGTTCCAGGCTCCTGGCTTGAGAACAGCCGAGCCTCAGCTGTTGTAGGCATTTGGGGAGTGAACTAACAGACTGAACATCTCTCTCTCTCTCTCTCTGTCTCTCTTCTCTGTCACTGTGGCTTTCAAATAAATACATTTTTTTTTAAAAACTCATGTAAATGGAATTAAATTAAAATTATTTTTATTCTGGTATAAAAGAACACATTAAAATTCATAATATTCATTTTCTACAAATATTTTGAACACCCTTGTATTCAGGGATATTTCCCCTAATCGAATCTTCAGTGACCATGATTTTTTTAAAATATTAAAATGTGATCTATGTCACTGTATTATGGTGTGAAAAGGAGATTGACAGAATTCTCAAGAGATGAGAAATAATGAAGTACTATAATTTTCAGTCATGTAGTCTGGGAGGAGAAATTACACTACAAGCTCTCAAGATCAAGTTCGTCTCTGTTGCTTTACAGGACCTGGATGTTTAATTATTTATATGGCTTCAACAAAGTAGTAAGCAACTCAGCAAGAGACATTTCTCAGGCATCTACTATGTTTAAGTTATAATTCTGCTATGCCACAGCTCCGGCCCCTCATGTACATATTTAAGTAGAAGAAATGATTTGTAAAATAAATACAAACTATAAAATAATTGATAAAAACATATTAAATTCTAAAAATGCAAAATAATGTATCTATCCAAGATTGAATGTAAAAATAAACAGCAGCCACACACACAAAATAAAATGCTTCTAGGAACAGAATAAATTACATAGTAAGTAAATCAGATGAAGGAGAGTTTTCTGGACTATGATGAAGGTAATAGGAATTCAGTGAGAGTGAATTTCTTACATCTCATGGTTCACTCAACGCCTTTAAAACAGATGGTGAAAAATAAGCAAAGCCTTTTTAGCTGACTGATAGATAATGAGAATGTCAAGAGATCAAGAAAAGTTGAACGACAAAGGGTCGTGTCTATCACCAAGCCAGCAGATCCAATCATTTGTCAATACACCATTAAGTTTCATGTTACAATTTCTGATTGCTAAGTAAGTGCTTTAGGGACAAGTATTACTTAACATAATGATTTTAACATGGTTTTACTACACAGCAAACTTTTGATTGCTTTGATTGATCAGATATGACTGTTTATCTTACTGGCTAATAGCAACCGTTGTTAGAAAAACATCTAACGTCGGTGATCTGGAAGATGTAAGCAGACCTCCTTGAATCGGAAACAGCACTTAAAGAGACCCAGGAGTGACATTTCATGGACTCAGCAATCCTGGAAGGAATTTTGGCTTCTATTCTTGTTCATATTTTTAAAAAATATTAATTTATTTATTTGAAAGTCAGAGTTACACCGAGAGTGAAGGAGAGGAGGAGAAAGAGAGGGAGAGAGAGAGAGAGAGAGAGAGAGAGGGGTCTTCCACCTGCTGGTTCACTCCCCAGATGGCTGCAATGGCCGGAACTGTGCTGATCTGAAGCCAGAAGCCAGGAGCCTCCTCTGGGTCCCCCATGTGGGTGCAGGGGCCCAAGGACCTGGGCCATCTTCTACTGCTTTCCCAGGCTATAGCAGAGAACTGGATCAGAACTGGAGCAGCCAGGACTCGGAGCAGCACCCATATGGAATGCTGGCATTGCAGGTGACAGCTTTACCTGCTATGCCACAGCTCCAGCCCCTCTTGTACATATTTAAAACCAAATAAATTACTTAGAAAATAGATTGAATATATCATATCTAAAACCAAGGTGACAGACTAACTCTTTCCTCTTGGGGATAAGCAATTTCCTAGGAAAAATAATTCTCAGTACTAAAATTGGTAAAATATCAAGCAATTAAGTTTAGTAACCTTATGAACAGTATTCTCAAGTCAGTCTACCAAAGCTGTTTCCTATAGAAGAATTAATGTCATTTGCTGTTTCCATAGGTGATGAGCATAAAACTTGTATCTTTCTGTAACTGTCAGCTTTGATGTCCCTTCCATTTCTCTAAGGAATGTTTAGGTATTATGGTTTGCCATTGCATAGACTTAGGGAAGAAAGAAAGGGTTGCATGGATTTAAAAAAGGTGGACATGAAGATAGTGGAAATAGGGGATAAAAATTGTCAGTGTTTGGCTGATAAGCAGCATCAAGTGGCATGTGCTACCATGACGGCAGCCTCCTTGAGAAGGACTTTCAGAATGTGAAAACTGACAAAATGATGTAGGAATTGTGAAAAGCATATCTCCATGAATAAAATAATTTTAAAAGCAGTCAAAGATGAAAATCTAAGCCAAAAGTAAATCCAGTTAATGAATGTGTTTCTTAGCAGAAACATGATTGCATGGCCCCAATGTGGTAGAACAAGCCCAGGCACTTTATCCATTCAAAGCAAGTAATATTTTTCACCTTGGCAGAACTCATTAAACCCAATATTATCATGTGCTAATATTTGCTGTTGATATCAATATTGTTAACAAAATAATATGAGAAGCTAATATCCACATTATGAGGCCTTCAAGACAGGCTCCTCAGTCAAAGAACTAGACAGAAGTTCAAAGAAGTGGGTCCATATTCCACGAGAGCCATGGCTCATTGTGAGAGGCTACATTAAAATGCTTCCTATAGTTTTCAAGATCAATGCTTACATCCCAAATAAAGAGAAAAGAGAACTAAATGTCCCTAAAGTTTCTTAGGGAGAACTAACTCTTATAAAGTTCCATGGGAATCTTAATAAAAATTGCTCTAAAATTCCATATCCCTTTAACAGCAGGCATGCTGTTTCTTCCATGGAATGGTAGAGTAACTATCACCATTTTTGAGGTTGCTATTCCAAGTTTCCATGAAATGAGTCTATAATTAAGGCTACTTGTTTCTGAAAAGTGACTAGAAATCATGTTGCTTGAATCCATAAACAATGTCACTTATTATATAGTGTATATTTGCATTTTGGTCTTGTCTGTAACCAACTTAGAGTAACCTTGATTCAGGTCCAGATTCATTATTATTAATACACTTGAATGTAAAAGTATTTACAGTAAATTAAGTGTGTTATTACCAGGACTATTTGACAGACTTTTGCTAAATTCAAAAGGACCACATGGCAATATACTTCCTGCTAGACAGCTGTCCCCATAAAAAAATCTGCTCTCATGAGAAGCATCCTTGTTGACCAGCTGAATGATCCGCTGTGTGCGGGCAGAAATCCATTCATTCTGGAATTGATACACTGCTAGGAAGCAAGAGAAATACTGATCTTTTATTCCCATACTTTACAAATAATAAAAAATATATAAAAACCTGAACTTCATAACTTTAGACTTGACATCCTTAATAATCAATACACAACAACACAAACAGAAAGCTAGATGTGAACATTCCCCTGAACATTTCATTTGATAGCTTCTGTTTTTCTAATTTGTTTCTCCTTGAAACTGATATGGGAAGAGCTTTGCTTTTGCTAGTTTCTTTGTGAAAATAGCTAAGCCATTAGGAATCCCCTTAGATATATGTAGTTTGTTTTTCTTTCTTACACAATTTAAGAATTCTTTACTCTCAAGGTAAATTAACCTGAAATAACTGATGACAAATGAATAAAAAGAGGAAACATCATCCCATTATCCTCTTATTCTGTAAAAACAGGAAATACACACTTCAAAAAGGGGCAGACATGACTAAAGAATTACTGTCACAATTCTTTGCTCTCCTGGAGCAACTGTGCAGACTGCCCTTGAAAGCTGAAGTGTTCCTAATTCAGAGAATTATGACAGTCCTGCTCAATAAAGTCTCTTAGTATTAGTGTAAGTATGAAACATAGCTATATTATTTTATCAAGGTATAACCATCAGTCCATTGCCTTTCATGGAATTTTATTTTACACACCAGATATTATTCCAAGGCATACAATGTTACTAGCTCAAAAGTCTACAAGAGGAAAAGTAAATTTTGTGTAATTTACTCAGCAATTAATGTACTCAGCAAGTGAATAATTCTGAACTTCTTTCAAATAGCAATTCTGTCTGTTAATAGGAATTGACACTCTGTATATTATTTAGGTTGGTCATAATGAGTATAAAATTAGCTAATGCGGCTTCAGAGGGTTAATAGTTACATTTCATCAGAACGTGTGTAAGGTGGCTAGCACAGTACATGGATCAAAAAATATCACATGTTCTATTTTGGAAGCATCACAAGCAAATGCACCACGATGCTAACACTATGCAACCATTCTTTTCAGAAATTGACATGATCATCTGTAGGCTCGTGTTTATATACACCATGGTACTTGTTAGAAAGTTTACAGAGATTACAGAGACTAGAGAGTAGAGAGAAACACATCTGCTACCCGAACAACACCCTTTCAAAGTTTCAAAGTGAGGTAATTCTACATAAATAACAGCAAGTGCTGACTGTGCACATGTTATGAGTAGTCATTTTTGTAAAGGTGCTACAGGGTGAAATACTTAATTCTTCCAATCACAGAATCTGGGTACCATTATTACATATAATTGTACATTTTCTGAGTTTCCAGGTGGCCGGTTTTAGAAGTGGAGAAATCTAGTATCACTTTATGCTTTTAATCATGCCATACTGCTTACTTCTGTTCCACTAATTTTTGGTTTGAGCATTTATATTTTGTGAGAGATAGATATGCAGGAGTTATTCATTGTTCCATGTCATTAGAAGGTGTGAGATTTTATACTTCATACTTCATTTTTACAAAGGAATAGCTTATACCTCGATGGGGTGGTGAATAGCAAGAGAGAGTGTTGGACAGAAGGATATGTGATTATACCCTGGAAATGAACTTTAATGCTCTGGTTCCTGTAATCAACCCAAATAAGACATTTGACTTTTAACATCCTTGCATAAACAGCAAGTTGCAGTGGACTAGCTGTTTTGTTGAATTGTTCCTGGAGCAATCACTTTGGAGTTACAGTGGCAGCTATTACAAGGAGCTTTTTACCAAGCATGCATTACAGATGATTTATACCTTCCAGAGTTATAAGCAAACTTCCCTTCCTCATTGCAAACTATGGAGGAGTCCTTGAGAGATTTCTAACTCAATTCTGCAGACATGAGAGGCTGATTAAACTCCCAAAACATGGGTCCTTTTTCGGAACATCCTTGAGGATCATCCTTAATAAATAGTATCAGCGGCTGCACATGGGCGTAGCTGCTTGGCAGAGACATTTTTCAAGTGCCCTGTGCCTTCTCTGCTAGATGGATCTGAGACCCAATTCTTAATTTTTTCGTCTCTGAACCTTCCTGGAGCAGACCCTGGCAGTTGTGCCAGAATGTATGATGGTTTAATGATGTTCAGAATTGCTTCATGGCCAAAAGCCAGAGAGAATAATCCTTGACCTGGATACACTGATGATTCTAGACTCCTGGAATGGAAAAGGGAAGGCACTGATTTTTAATGTATCCCTTCTGTTTTGTTCTCCAATATCATACTTTAGTGCATTTGGAAAAAATGTATATTTTTGAGAGGCTAAAAGGCTTGATAGTTATACTTCCCCAAATGAGGTGTATAATGGGAAATGTCTGGTGTATACTGCAGAGTTTTCAACTTCTCAAATATTTTGTTACCAATTGTTAATGCATAACTTGAGGTTAATAGTGTGGAATAGAACAGAGGTGTCTATAGATGGATCTAATTACTAATAAGAAGGAATGTTCAGAGAGATATTATTATTACTTGATCTTTAATTTGTGTGCATTAAAATGAATCAGTGGAGGGTTTTTTCTTTAAATATGTAAATGTACAAGTATTCTATTTAGTTAAGATTAGAAGCTTTATTCTTACATTTAAAAATGTATGTAAAGTGTAGAGATACATAACATATATTACCACCAACAACTTTATTTATTAGAATTTCCTGAATGCATTTAATATAATAAGTTTGAAAGAAAATATTATGATTCTTTATTTCACGTTTTCAGTACAATTTTAGTATAGTGTTATTTGACTAGAATATAAGTATTCATATGGTACAAACTCATACAGAAAAATGATTAGTGAACAAATGTTGACAGCAATGAAGATATGATAGTAATACTACTTTAAGAAAGCCAAATAAAGTATTGGGTGGAGATTTGTATTATTTTTTTTTTTGGCAATCATGAAACAATTATTTCACTACCTTAATATGAATTCTGGAATCCAGTTTTATCTTTATCACAACTAGAAGCACCTTTTTGCTTCATTATAGATGCTGTTACAAGCACAATATCTTTAGTTGTATTCCATTTTTTAGATACAAAATTTTTTTAAAACTGTATCTGATGTTACTACTGAGCATTTTTTGCAAAGTATACAAATTCTTATTTGTAGGATATATGAAAATTTCCCTCCATTCATGCTGTGGTTGTATATCTGCAATCCATATAATGCAAGTCATTATTATATTTCTTTGTAAAACCTGTAAAAGATGGTTAAGTTTATATATCTTGTGTAAGATGCTCCCTCACAAATCTGAGTTGTTATTAAATGCTAAAACAGCTCTGAATCATCCACTACACTGTATATATGAAAGTAGGTGTACATAAAATGTGTATATATACAAATTGTTCAGATGAATCTCATAAACATACCCAAACCAATGCATATATATTTTTTCCTGCAATATTTTCCTCCATAGGGATTTTATTGTCCAACAGAAAGCAATTAAGAGAGGTGTGCTGTAAATATTTCAATATAACATGACTCCTTTATATTTTAAAGTACTTTTGAGATAGAGCTTTGTCATATATCTTTACATACTTTTAGTTTGCAATGTGCATATGTTGCATTGCTTAAGAATATGAAAAATTGTTATAGAGGACAAAAAGCCAGATAGGACTGATAAAACTCCTAAGATGAGATAAATAAATTCCTATTGAATGAGCATGTGTGAACCCAGAAAGAGATGGAAGGATGAAGAAACACCTGACATACAGCTGACTAAGAAGTACCTGCTGTTTATTACATACACAAGAGGCACCCATGCCACTGAATACCTATGGTGTCTTAAATACTCAAAATGCACAGGAGGCACATAATAATAATAATAATAATAATAATAATAGTAATCAGCCTGTAATTAAGTTATTTATTGGTGACATCCATGCTTGTGCCAAATATTTTCTCCCGAGAAATACACCAAGTGAAGAGCTACACAGCTGGCAGGTTGCAGAGCTGTAGCTGTGTCCAGCTTGACTTGCCTACCTCTAATTCAGATAGAACTAGCACGTGTCATTAATCCTGGACATTAGTCCTCCACACTCTCAGAGACAGACATCTGAAGATTGTATGGGTTTGTCCGAAAATTCCAGTTACATGATCCTTCTGCTCTGTTAGTCCTGCAGTGTGCACATACTAATTTATCCCAGCATGCAGCATGGATTTCAAACAGTTTACAGAAGTCATACAACATAAGCATTCATTTTGATCTTTTGAATGTTTCTATCCTGTGTCTCTAGGAGAGATGTTTGATGGTACACTTGTACACTATCATTGTAGCAAGCTAATTTCCCACATGCTAAAATTCATTTGTGTTCCAGCTCAGATTTTACTACCGCCAAAAAAAATTGCTTATGCTCGCACTCTATCCCTCTCCTTTTCAAAGCATATTGGTTAAACTATGACTGGTTAAGACACTCACATGCCAAAAAAAAGTGTCTGGATTTGATACCTAGCTCTGGCTCCTGACTCCTGTCTCCTGATAATGCAGACCCTGGAAGGTAGTAATGATGGCTCACGTAATTGGGTTCCTGCAACTTATGTGGGAGATCAAACTGAGTTCCAGGCTTCCAATTTCAGCCTGGCCCAGACCCGGCCATTGTGAGCATTTAGGGAAAGAACAGAGACAGGGGCTCTCCTACTCTCTGTCTCTTTATCTCTTTATCTCTCAGTCTTTCTGACCCTCAAATTAAAAAAAAAAAAAGTAATGTAAGTAATTATTGTATAAAAGAAAATATCAAAGATGAATTTCACTAAAATATCTTTTCATAAATAGCAAATTTGCTTTGCAATGCATTTTTTCCCCACTGAAATATAGATGTTAGAACAAGAGCAATTCCAGCTGTCTAGGATATGTAGTCAGTGTGTGTTTCTTGGGGTGGCACCTGGATAGAAATGAAATTTTTGGCAATCACCCTATAAAAACATCCACTTGAATAACTAATTCCAAGAGGCAATTAAGCCTTTTTGAGATGGTAACACGAAGACTAAGAGATTGTGAAGATTCTTAAACATCAGAAAACACAACCTCTCCTATTTGAAGAACCTGTCAGGAAGATTTAAATTTATAATTAGAGAATTCTTCTTTGACTTTTATAAGGCTTTCTGAGAAGACTAATTGAGAGCCCCTTGGGGAAATTTTATTCAGTAAGATTCTCTACCTCCATGACACCACGACATCAAAGGTAATAGGATTTGCACACTGATTGGATTGAACAAGAATCTCTGTTGTCTGTAAGCTGAGGTTGTGAACTTGAATATTAACCTCTGAAGCAACAACAGAATGTAAAATTCTAGTTCTATCTCTCCTAAAAATGTAAATTGCGTTAAAATATTCACCCAGGCTGACCTGGAAACATGTTGATATACAGAATTTTGAAAAGTCCTTTATAGATTGATGTGTACTATTTTTTTTTCAGTGAATTCTCTGAAAATTTTAGGGAAAACTCAATACATGCTTTTACAGAAGTATTTGTGGATTTCTAAATCAAAAATGTGCTATAAATTTATGAGGGTATTTTATAATAATCACCGTCATCCACATCCTATTTCATTCCAATTGACACCATACTAATTTTTTTATTTTCATTTATTTAAACATAAATGAAAAAATAAGTATTTTGATTCTTGACTTCCTATGACTGTCTTTTTTTGGCTTTCATAATTTAAGGACTCTTAAAAAATGGAATATGCATTTGGAAAATGCAGATGACCATAGTTAAAAACAAATCCGATACCCATACATTTTAAAAAAGTAACATGTAACCATCATTTGCAGATTTTTCTGTTTCATGATTTCCTTAATTACAGAATCTATCCCACAAAGTCTTCCATCTTGGTTAATAATATCTAATTTCACTAATATATAAGTTTATTTATTCTTAATAATGTATTATTATTTAAACTGTCCTATTAATTTCTGAGCTGTGAGTGTGGGAGCTCTATATTTCTGTATTCCTATGCCTCATTGTCCCAGAAGGAATACTTTTTGCTAAAGACAATCAATTTTAACAAAAATAGAAAAATAAATTCATTAAATAGTTTTAGCACAGAAAATAATTATCATAGAATTCAAATCATTCTTATAGTTACTAAAGAATTGTTGCTTTTGATAAATTTAGTCATGCAATATACAGTAATATAGTCCTATATTCAATTGCAACTTCCACCAAATCATTCTAAAATAGCTTAAATGTTAATAATGGCACTGGTGTTTGCTGATTTTTGAGGTGTGATTATCACATAAAAAAACACTTTTCATGTAAAAAGACTTAGTTATTTATTTTGAATGTAGAGTGACATAGGTGATATGGGAGAGGGTAGAGAGAAAGAGAGAGAGAGTTTTCATCTGCTGGTTTACTCTCCAAATAGCCTCAACAGCCATACCTGAGCCAGGTCAAAGATAGGAGTCAACAATTCCATCTGTGTCTCCCATAGGGTGGCAGGGGTCTGGGCACTTAGGCCATCCCCTGATGCTCTCCGAAGTGCTTCTATAGGGATCAGAACAGGATTCGAACAGGATCAGAAGTGGAGCAGCTGGAACTCAAACTGGAACTTCAGTGATGAGATGCCGGTGTCACAAGTGGCTTAATTCATTGATCGACAACACTGGTTCTCCCAACACTTTTTTGTATCCATTTTCTCTTTGCAGTCAAAGGAATTCTGTATAATAAATATTATCCCTACTTTTCAGAGGACAACACTGAGATTCAGAAGCAAGTAAATGACTTACTTATCAGAGTGGGGAAACCAATTCAACCACATTATTTTCCATGCACCAAGGTACCTTCCTTGATATAGCTTCATTTTAGTTTCCTATGGAGTCTTGATTCGCATAAAACAGTGTGACCAAAACTTTCCATTCATTTGAATGTATCCTGATACCCTTCACAGAGACCCTCAAGATAGGAATGATCTGAAATATTGAAAGTGAACTAGAGCTGCATAAAGAACAAATGAATTCAGCTCCATACAAAAAGACAAATTTGAAGCATCACAGAAAAAATTTCACAGTAATGAAACTCTCTGACTGAGAATCATCCTTATTTTCTTCTCTGATAGAGTTTCAGTTCACTTTGCCCTGAATAGACAGAGAATGTAGAACTGTCAGTTGGGCTTTAAGTCACTCTCATTGATATTTCAGTGATTAGAGATGATAAGTGAAGCCATCCCCCTGAAATGATCTGCTTCTGATAGTCCTGAACTGCGCTTTCCCAACTGGAAATCCATTACACTGATACTGGAGGAAGTGCATGCTGTGTGAAAATGATATGAAACTGAGAACATCAGAAGGATCCAGAGACCTGTTGGAATATCATTTGAAGCTGCTAAGCTTGACATTGTTGTTCGCATTAGAATTCGTATGATAAATTAGAAAGAATGACATTCATTTTTTTGAGCATCCTTTTATTTTTCAATTAGTGTATTTGTAGGACCAATCTAGAGCACAGCTTTTCCTTTGCTTCTCCATTTGCTATTGTTGTCAGGCAATTCTTAGCTGGCTGATCAACAGAAATTCTTGTGATGATTCATCAGAATGAAGACTTTCAAACCTTGCTCACTAAATTCTGAGGGAAGATAAGGTAGGGCTTAAGTATTACCATTTAGAAGATAATCTCTAAAATTTTGTATACATAAAAACTCTAAGCATTATCTTCTGCACCTTAGAAGTAATTAAATCTGAGGAGAGAAAAGCCCATGAAAAGATTCGATAAATATATTTAACTTTTCAGCTTTATTCAATAGACAATGTCTCAGTATGTATCATATGAAAGTTACTTCAGATATAAAAATGTCAAGTAGCTCAGAGACTGTCAAGGAACACAAACGTGGACATTTTTCTCTTTAAAAACACATCATGAGTTTTAAAATAAAGGAATGAGTCAAATTCTGTGGCCTCCCATAGGAGGTAGCTTGTTTTATATTTTATACTGATGCAGCTTGAATAGCCTTCTATACTATCGATGTTTTTTGTGAGGCCAGCCTCTACATGTTGTAGGGAAAGTTTATTTCTCAAGATTGTATTTCTCCTGCATTGCACTTAAAAAAAAAAAAAGGTGAAAGTTCACGATAGAGAGCTTTTCTATGCAGACATCAGATAGCTTAAATTTAGAGAAAGAATAATTTTCTATTTACTTATTCAAAAGGCAGAGTGACAGAGAGGGAAAGATGGAAAGAATGAAATATCTTTCATCTGATTGCTCACTTGGCATATGCCTGCAGCAGCCAGGTTTGGGCCAGGTCACAGGCAGGAGCCAACAACTCCATCCTGGTCTCCCAGGTCCCTGGTAGGAGTCCAAGCACAAAGATAATCATCCATGCCCATCCACTGCCCTTCCAGGAGGCCGCACTGAAAGTAGAGCCACTGGGACTTGAATTGGCACTCCAATATGTGACACAGGCATTATTACTGGAGTCTTAACCTGCTGCTCTACAATACCAGCTGCTAAACTTTTTTGATTGATTCTTTGTATGAACTCTGACATTTCTTGTTTCAGTAAAAGTTAAAGCAAACCACATAACAAGATACACAAACCTAGGAGTTTCTTGGATCAGCAAATTCATTGAGTGGGTGAAGTGCGGCACAACATCCAAGAAGATGTAGAGAAAAGGGAAGAGGACAGTAGAGATGATGGCTTCTTCTCACATCGTGTTTCTCCTTCTTCTTCCTTCACCTCCTCCTCCCCTGCCTCTTCCTCCCTCTTCTCCCTCCCTTCCCCTTTCCTCCTCTACTGCCACCACTGCTGCTGCTTGTCCTTCCCCTTCTTCTTCTCTTTCCATTCTTGACAATATTCACAGAATCCTCCAGCAGGCTTTCCTCAGTTCGCTGTGCAGCAGTGGCATTGTCAGATTCATCAGGTGGAGTAGAGTGTGGGGAAGGATGTGAGTGCATATCTTCCATGAGTACAGAGATATCACTAGAGTCATTTTACAAGATTAGTTTGCTCTTGGGAAGAATAATCAGAATTGCATTTGGAAAGGCAAGTGAGAATTTGGATTAATATGTTCAAAACCAAGTATTTGTTTTTTGATTGATCTTTGGAAAACAAGGGGAATGTGACTAAGTAACCCAAAATATAAGATGTAAAAAAGGTCATTATTGGAAGCTATATCATATATCTGATGCCAGCTTTACCTTTGTATTTCCAGATTGACTAAACTTTCTCATCTTAGAATATCTAGAAACTATTAAGTAGAGATGGCTTACAAAATCTGCTTAATGGAAAAGTAGAAAAGTAGGAAACTGTTGTATGTATTAATAAAATTTCTAAACCATGGAAGCTCTAAAGAGATCAATTTCATGGTTTATAATTTAAACTTGGTATTTGTAACAATACATAACAAAATTCAGGAAATACGGGTTGTGCTGCATGCTGACATTAGTTGACACTAGAGATTTTAATGAGAGGACAGTTTCAAAATGAAATAATTTTGACTTAAAATTTACATGAATGTAAGAAGACAGTCCCAGAAGATGAATGATTTTTTTCATGGTTTGTTTATTATTTTAATCCTTTCATGTGAAATCTGTTCAAATTCCATTAGTTTCCAGGCTTGGGCTAATACTTCAGCATCTTTTGATGTATTCTATATGGGCATGAAGTTGTACATTGAAATTAATGACAGTTCTCAGAATGGATCAGGCAGAGCAAGACCTATTAAATCCTAAGCATCATGACAAGGAGGGTTAAGGAAGATTGCTTGAGTCCACTGAAAAAAGAGAAAAGACTGAGGGAGTCGGTGGCCATACAGTGATTTATTATTGGTAATAAACTTGGCCAAGAGGCCAGCAGGCCCCTAAATTAATCTTACCCATGAGATCACTCAGTGACAGTTCTATCAGAGCTGGTTTTAAGCAAAGTCAAATACTTCCTGAAGAGGCAAGGAGGGATATGTTCAATACATGGCTACAGAAAAGTGGGTCAGTAGATCAAATGTTGCCTTTGAAGAGTGACGCAATGCTAAGGAAGAGGGAAGTATAGCAGGAGAATAAATAACTGTTCTATACATTGTGAATAACCAACAAAGATATGCTTTAATACTTGTGTGTAAAGTATCATGAAAATGTCAATGATACATCATGAAAGGTAAAGATAGCACATATGTGTGGAGAGCAACTTTCTGTGTCTACCACTGTGCAAGAGGTGTCTGTGTCTTCTTTGTCATTCTTCTCAGTATATTAGTCTTGTTTGCAGCCTGAAGATTAAACCAACATGAAAAGACAGATGGGGAAGCTTGCCTTTACGGACATAAACACTAATCCGTGTTGGTACTTCTGGTGACATTTGTTCCCCTGTCAGCACTTTATTGGTGACTTGAAGTTCCTTTATGTTGATTTTGGCAAGGACAGAGCCAACAAAAGCTAGAACAATAGAGTGAAATGTGTAATGCATCATCCTTGATTGTGTTGGTTATGTTTGTTTTTCCCTTGGAGTAGCCAAAGCTGCTGCAGAGACCAGGGCAGTTAAGCACTTCGTTAAGCTGTCTACACCGTGCCCAAACAGTGGTGGAAAAGCTAAGAAATATTTGTATTCAAATCGTTTATGCCCAGGACAAACCAACATTTGGCTAATCTTAACTATCAGATTACTCCCAGAATAGAATCAAATCAATTACAGAAAGCTGTGTGTGTAATATACAAATCCTCTCCAAATTTATTTAAAGCAAAAAATTATAACTGATTTCCAACTGGATAAACATTAGTTTAATGCTAGATATTGAGCAAAGCTTCCCTAGAAAATGTAAGAAACAACTTATAAAAAAAGTTCTTTATTGTCTTATAAAGCTCCCAATTTAATTATTTTTAAAATCATTAGACAAGGCATGTTTACTATATAAGGTTATTTCATGAACATAATTAAATAACTTAATCCTTTAGAAACACAGTAAAATAAATAGAACATCCGTTATTTAAAATTCAATTATAGTTGAGTATTTTATTTTCTTTGAAGAAAAACATCTTATTTAATTCATATTTTCTTTGGCAAACAAGTCATAAAAATAAATTGATGCAATACTAGGCTCTTTATATTGTAATAGATTTTTAAAACAAAGAAAGATAATATAAACAAGGAGAACCTGACTATTCCTTTTAATACATTTCTAAGAGCTATTTTTAATTAATCACAAATTAAGTCCTCTGTTATAACTATTAAGTCTCCACTGATGCATATGAGGTATGAATTTATCCAGATTGTCCTCTGTGTTATCATAAAATGTTTTTTAAAGGAACCCACATAAGGCAGAATTGAAGCTATGATTTAGTCAATATGCAGATCTGGAAAGCAAAATGCTCAAACATGTAAGAGCAGGATTTCCTAGCTCAGGGTTGCTTAGCAAGTTCAAAGTTACATTTTTTTTTCTTTTTCTAGAAGTTATTATAATTAACTGAAAAGTCACAAGAAACAATTTTGGCAATGGCTTAAGCCTATTTTTCACATATTCATCACACCTAATGAGCTCAGGGACTTTTCTCAAATGTTGCGATTAACATTCACCTTTTCATGAACCTTATGCTTAGAGAAATATCAAAAAAAAGAAAAATTTCAGGAAATGACAAAAACACAACAATAGGTATTTAAAGACCCTATGTGGAGAAACTTTAATTGTATCAACAATGTGATCATCAGTGAGTATTATTCCTCAGGGGATGCGCATGCTGCCTAATGGAGCACAAGTAGGCTTTCAGGGAGCCAGAGGTACTTATCAGCCTGGAGAAACTCTTGCTGGGAATCATTGCTTAATAGGCACAGCTTTCTCCTTTGCCAGGAACTTGATTTTTCAGCACATCTTTCTAACAGAGAGTGCCTGAAGAAATATGCAGTCGGGTCCCATTGTGGAGGGTTTTAAAGAATGACTGTCGAGTGGCTTTCTCAAGCATCACTGATGCTGAAATGTACCATTCAGTAAATATTTCTTCCTTTTCTCTGTGCCATATCCTTTCTCTATGCCTTATTCTTTCTGGAAAAGTTCAGAAAGAAAGAAATATTAGCTTACATATTACTTTAATGAATCCACTCAGAACCTTTTTCTTTATTAAACTAAGGGACCTAGGACTCTGGTGCTTCTGAGGAGGATCAGAGCAGGTATTTGGGATAAGGAGGGTCAAACTGAATTAAAAACAGGGAGGATTTGCTTAGCAGGTGTACACTTTGCATAGTTTACACTTTTGCAACCAGCTAATTCATAATAGAAAGACAAAATAGTGCACACCCACATCGTGCACAGCTGTATATTAATGGGAATAATGTTGCTGAGCTTATGAAATAACAGGGTGATGTAGTAAAAATAGCTAAATACTGACTTTTTAAAACATATTTTGAAATGTAATCTGACTTTACTTATTGGAATTAAAAATATATGTTACCAGATGATTTTTGCTATATTGTATGCTGTAGATTCTTTTTCATCTGTTTCTTTCTGTATTTTCTTCCTTGCTCTCCTTATACTTAAACAGTTGACTTCTTTTTTTAATTTTTAATTTTTAAAAACTTTAGTTAACATGAATTAATTGTACTTATTTATGGGTTACAGTGTGATATATCAGTGCATGTACACAATGTGTAATGATTAAATCAGGGTGATTAGAATTTCTATCCCCCTTTCATTTGGAGACTTCAAGCTCCTCTCTTCTGATTTTTCTAAAACATGTATTACATTATTGTAAACTATAATCCATCTACTCTGTTATAGAATCCTAAAAATCAGTAATTTGATCAAAATATATTTTGGTATCTTGTATTCAATCTCTCTCCATCCACCCTTCTCTGCACACTTCCTAGTGTCTAGTAATCACTATTTTACTGTATTTTACTTTGATTTCTTTCAAAGATTTATTTATTTACTTACTTGAAAGGCAGAGTAAGAGAGAGAGAGAGAGAGAGATCCTCCATCTGCTGGTGCACTCCCCGGATGGCCACAACCGCGGGAGCTGGGCTGATCCAAAGCCAGGATCCAGGAGCTTCCTCTAGTTCTCCCATGTGGGTGTAGGGGCCCAGGTTCCTGGGCCATCTTCTGCTGATTTTCCAGTTGTATTAGTAGGGAGCAGGATTGGAAGTAGAGCAGCCGGGACTGGAATCAGTGCCCATAGGGAATGCCGATGTGACAAATGGCAACTTTACCCACCCACTATGACACAGTGCCAGCCCCTTATTTTATTTTTAAAAAGTTTCAACATACATTTAAGAATTGTACATATTTATTTATTTATTATTATTATTATTGAAAGGCAGAGTTAGTGAGAGAGAGAGAGAGAAAGGTCTTCCTTTTTCCTTGGCTCACCCCCCAAGTGGCCGCTACAGCTGGTGCGTTGAGGCCAGCGCACTGCACCAATCTTAAGCCAGTAGCCAGGTGCTTCCTCCTGGTCTCCCATGCAGGTGTAGGGTCCAAGGACCTGGGCAATCCTCCACTGCACTCCCGGGCAACAGCAAAGAACTGCACTGGAAGAGGAGCAACCAGGACAGAATCCAGCGCCCTGACCGGGACTAGAACCCGGGATGCCAGCACCACAGACGAAGGATTAGCCTAGTGAGCCGCAGTGCTGGCCAAAAAGTGTACATATTTATGGAGTACACTGTGATTTTTCATTATATCTATGCATTGCATAATGCCCAATTAGGGTAAGTATACATCTCAACATTTTTATAGTGAAAGTATTCAAAAATCATGTTTTAATTTTTACAGAAAATGTACAGTACATTATCGTTATCTGTAGTCACTCTGCTGTCCAGTGAACCACAGAATTTCTTACTCATATCCAGCTATTTTCTAATATCCCATGCCTCTCTTCCCTGTTCCCTCTCTAGCCTTTGGTAACCACCATTCTATTTTTAACTTCTATAAGATCATCTGTTTTTTAAACTTCACATAATGAGTGAGATCATGTGATACTTGCATTTCTCTATTCTTGTTAATTCCACATATGAAACAGATCATGTGATATTTGTCTTTCTGTGCTTGGTTTTTTTCAGTTATCATGAAGTCCTCCAATTCTATCCATTTTGGTGTGAATGACAGGATTTTATTATTTTGTTATGATTAAATAGTATTCTATTTTGTATATATCTATATCTATATATTGTATGTTCTTATACTTCCATTGCTTCGATATCATGGCCATTGTGCATAGTGTTGTGATAAACATGAGAGTCTAATTTTCTCTTTGATTTCATTTCTTTCTTGCATACCCAGGGAAGGATAGCTGGATCATATGACAAATCTATCTTTAAGTTTTAGAAGGACCTCTACACTGTGTCGGTAATGACTATACTAATACACATTTCTACCACCATTGTGTAAGCATTCCCCTCTCTTACCCACTTTTGCCCACATTTATTATTTTTTGCTTTTTGTAACAACAGAATTCTAACTGGGATGAAATATGTAACTGTGATCTTGATTTGCATTTCACTGATGTCTAGTGATGTTCAGCAATTTTTTCATATATTTGCTTGTCATTTGTATTTCATCTTTTGAGAAATACCTATTTGGATTATTTCCTCATTTTAATTAGATTATTTATTTTTAGGTAGATTTGGAGTTCATCATCTATTCTGGACATTAATCCTTTGTCAGATGAATACTTTGCAAATATTTTCTCTCATTCTGAAGGTTATCTACTAAATGTAGATATTTTCCTTTGCTATGAGGAAATGCTTAATTTCATATAATCACACTTGTCTAGTTGGCTTTTGTTGCCTGTGCTTTGGGCATCTTATCCAAAAAATCATTGCCTATCTGCTGTCTTGAAAGGTTTCCCTGACATTTTCTTCTACTAGTTTCATAGTTTTAGTCTTAAGGAGTTGTATTTGATTTTGTGAAAAGTATAAGTTTTCTAAAACAGTCTTATTTTCTGCATCTTGCCTTATTTGTAATGCTTAGCTCATTGAAAAGATAAGATAAAATTTCTTAGAGATAAAAATAAAGACATGTAAAGAAAGGGAAAAAGGTCAAAAGAGATTTGCCCAAATTAGAGGAAGACAATATAGCAGGTCCTATAAGTCATGGAGCCCCTTCCCCATTCTGTGGAGTTTCTTGATGAAAATGACAAAGCTTCCAGCAAGAATAAGACATGAGAAGTTTACCCCCACCTCCTGCAAACTCTGCTACACTGCTACTGCCTTCCCAACAACCCCACAAACCTGCAAGGGAGTCCCTCTGACAAGCAGGCTGGGCGGAAACGAGCTGTGTTTCATACATGGACTGTATTATTTGGCATTTAGAAATGCAGGAGGTTTTTGAAGCATTCCAGTTCTTAGTGTTATCCCTTAAAGGAGAAGAAAGACTCTTCTGGTTGAGAAAACATCAAGAAAAATACCTCATTATCCATTTGTTCTGCATGGAAACATAAACTGAGGCAAGAATTGATATAAGTTCTTAAACCTTGAGTAATAATTAACTGGACTATTTAGAGTAAGGATTATGTTCTTAGAATATAAGTTTCAGAACTTTGTCCCATTTGAATGTGACACAGACACACAAAGAATCTCACTGTGGACAGTCCTTTGCATAAAATCCATGCATAAATTGAACTTTTATAGATTTAAATTAGTTTTCTCCTACAAATTAACCATTTTTTTCAAACACCTCTTGAATAAAACATCTGTAGTTGAAGCAAGGAAAAAAAAGTGTGGGCCAATCATTCACTATAGTTGATTTAATAGATTCTGTTGTCAGTCGTTTGTGCTAAGAATGCTGTTAGTAATGACAGATTAGAAATTCCAATCTAGTATGATATCTTTGGACTATCAATTGGTAACTGATTACTTGGTTCCAAATTAAATTCAGTGGGATTCAGCGGCAGGGGGGCAATCATTTCCCCACTGGGTTTTTTTTCCCCTTTATTTTTTGGTACTCCTAGCACAACTATTTGTAGAGTTTTAGAATGCTTTATGCCATGGCCACGATATTGCATACTACATTACTAAATTTAGCAAACCATATTAGTCAATGGACCAAGGCCCATGAGATTCACTGTTGGGATCACATATCCATTTATCAGATGAATTTGACCTTACAGATTGGAGTTTATTATAAGAAAATTTAGTGACAATATCAGCTCTATGAAAACATTGTGACTGGAGTTAGGATTGCTATCATTTAGGAAGTAATGTGCCCCTGCTGTAACCAGAATATATGAATCTGGAACCCATGGGGTAGAATTGAGAAGGATGCTTCATTAGTATAACATAACCAACATACAAAATATTTGGTGTACAATTACAACCTCTGCTATAACAGAGGCCTGATATTCTAACAAGGAAAAACTCCCGCTAAAAGAAAAACACAATGTTCACTTAAATTATGTACTTGTACTAACAAGTACTTACTTCTTCTGTAAAGAAAGAAAAGCTACAATGTTAACTAAGGTGTCTGATTCAAAATGTTACACTCTTTATTTTCATTTTTAAAATTTATTTCTCATATTTAAATCCTCCAACTCTGACCCCCACAACAGCATTAAGCTCTGTCATTGACAATGTTCATCCCAACCATAGTCCTTGTCTACTCTCTGTAGTATAGTTTTTGTCCCATGATAGCAACAGGAACCCCACTGCATCAAAATGATGGAGAAGAATTCCATAGAATACAAAATACCAGAGATATTCATCTTTGAAAAATTTAAAGAGCATTCTTTATATTAAGAATTGCAGTGTTGTATGTCTTCTATATCTTTTACATTTCTGATGGAACACTTGTTCCTTTAGTTATCAATACTATCATATTTTTTCCAATTTGTCTTTAGCAGTATGCTTATAAAGGTTTTCTTTATGTGATATTATAAAACTGTTTTCTTATACTTTCTTCTCGTACCCTTTTAATAGCTTTTATTTGATAAATATAAATTTTCATAAGTACAACTTTTGGATTAAAGCAATTCTTCCCCGCATACCTCTAGTACTTTTTAAAATTATCACATTTTAGAATTTACTTTTAAAGCAAATAATGCATAAAGAAGACATCATTTCAAGCCACGTTTCAGTTTCACTGAGTGAAATAAAGTTCAGAAAGCAAAAGAGTGTAAAATATAAGGTGAGTTGGGCATTGGTTTGAGTCCCAGCTGCTCTACTTACGTTCCAGCTCCCTGTTAATAGCCTGGGAAATGCTGCAATGTCATGATAATGACACAAGTGCTCTTGGCTCCTGGCTTCTGCCTGGTCCAGCACATGCTGTTGTGGCCATCTGGGAAGTGAACAAACAAAAGGAAAATCTCTCTCTCCTCTCTCTGTAACTCTTTTTATAAAATATTCATTTTGAAAGGCACAGAGAGAGAGAGAGAGAGAGAGAGAGAGAGAGATCCTCCATCTGCTGGTTTACTTCCCAAATGGCCACGACAGCTGGAGCTGGGCAGATCCAAAACCTGTAGCCAGGAACTTCTTCCAGATCCCCCACAAGGATGGAGGGGCCCAAGCAAATGGGCCATCTTCCACTGCTTTTCCAGGCCATGAGCAGGGAGCTGGATCAGAAGTGGAGGTCCGGGACTCAAACAGGCACCAATGTGGGATGCTGTCCCCAGAGTGTTATGCCATAGCACTGGTCCCTCTCTGTAACTCTTGACTTTCAAATAACTAACTAAGTCTTTTATTTAAAAAAAAATAAGGTGGGTCTATTTTGATGATGTTTATAGTCAGAACAAAAATGCCATACCAGAAAGGTAATGCAACTCAAAAAGCTAGAAGTCCAATTGGTTCTATTAAAATCTTGTTTCCAGGGCACTTGCTGTGGTGCAGTGGGTTGAGCCTCCACTTGCAATACCTGCATCCCGTATTAAAATGCCACTCCACTTCTTATCCAACATCCTGCTGAGGAACCTAAGAGAGTAGCAGAGATTGCCCAAATACTTGGGCCATTGACACCCATGTCATAGATCATAACGGAGTTCCTGGCTTTGGCCTGAACAAGAACTGGCTATTGTGGCTATTTGGGGAGTGAACTACTATTTGGAAGATCTTTCTGTCTCAGTCCCTGTATCTGTTGCTTTACATTTCAAATAAATAAAATAAACAAATCTTTAAAAAAACAAAAAAAAAAAGAAA
Organism: Lepus europaeus; assembly: GCF_033115175.1. Lineage (NCBI taxonomy): Eukaryota > Metazoa > Chordata > Mammalia > Lagomorpha > Leporidae > Lepus > Lepus europaeus. Next base: position 17,301,144 of record NC_084848.1, read on the forward strand.
AAAAAACTCTGTTTCCTCAATTTCTGCTACAGGAAATTCAAAAATTTAAAATTTCTACCGTGAACAAAATATAATTTTTTCTACGTTGTTGAATTTGAATTGTAGGTGAAGATGCAAAAACAAACACAGTAACCATGGAGAATAAATAAATACCTCTTATGTAAATGCAAACACAAGCAATAGCTTTATTTAGATTTTCCAGGATATTTGTGTGTGTGTATATGTCTGTCAAGCATGATGTATTCTTGATTTTTAAAATCCTGGCTTCTCTAATTTAAAAGAATTTTCTTTTTATTTTAGCATTTGGGAAAGAGCAGTGTAGTTCATTTTAAAAGCTGTACTGAATGTCTCATCTAAAAAGGGGCTTTTACTCTCAATTACCAGATATTTTTCTTTCATGAAGAAAGAAAAGTAAGTAGTTTTGCTCCTACCTATAACCTCCATCAATAAACATAGTAATACAAACTTCTTTACATCTTAATAATTGCCAGACTAAATTAACAAGCTGTTAATGTTTTGACTTACAAATTGGAAGCCTGTTTGGTTTGCCTGGCCTTCAAGAAGATGGAGCTGTCTCTCCTGTTCCCAGAAAGTAAGTCAACGACTGTTTATTCATTCGATTGATTAGAAGGCTGCCCTCTAGTCTGATAAAAGAGGTTCCGTAATAAATGTGAGACTCCCATGTTTTGTTTTGCTTTTTGGATTTAGTACCAAACATTAAAAGAAATTGGAGATTGAATTTTGTTCAGGAATTAGTGCCAGATAAAACAAGGAGTGAGCAAGGAGCATAGTTTGTAGACATGAGCTTCTTTATATAATGAAGAGAGAAGTTTAGTTTTACTGTAACAGCAACAGGTTATTCCAGGTGTAGTCTATAAGATGTGTGTGTGTGTGTGTTGGTGCTTCTGTATTCAAACCTCAGCAGGACTTCTTAATTCATTCTCTGATTTTTTTTTTTTTGGTAGCTGTTGTCCTAGATCAAAATTAAATGAATCTCACCCATTTCTTTAGTTATGGAACCACAAAACTTGGATTGAATTGCCTTATAATGAGAACAATACAACAGCATTACTGCTGAGACTAACACACACGCATGCATAGATGTACACACAATGAGATGAGACATTTCCATATACACATTTGTAATACACTATTTATGGATATACACACACTCTTTTTCTATTTTCCTCTTCCCACCCCCTCCTACATTTTGAAGGGCTGTGGGGCTTCTGTTGCCACCATTTGGCATCAAGTCACAAATCCATTTCTTCCAATTCATCTCTTTTCTCCTCTTGCCTCAGGGATGATCTTGAGTCTCCTTTGACTTGCAGTGGAACTGCTCTGCTTTCTGAGTTGCTGACAAATTGGCCAATAATGAAAGTAATGGATGCTGCTAGCTCATGCCTCCCTCTGAGCAATTTACATGTCAGACCATAAGTGTCTTCTCTTTAGAATCCTGGGCCCAGAGGAGTACCCGGTTGCAGTTACTAATGGAGCTGCTTTCCAAGTGCCTGAAATCAACAGATCAATAAGTAAAATTATCTCAGTTGCTTGATGTGTATGCCACACTTTGATCCACAGAGTGAAGAAAGGAATGAGAGAGACTGGGAAGGGGATAAGATAAGAAATGAAAATGTATCTGAGCATTGTAATTTGGATTCACATTTTCCTGTTTCTAAGTAGCAAAATGCAAACTAGATGGACCATTATGAGTTGTGACAGTAAAAGCTACAATAAAAGCTATTAAATTACATATTCAGCATGAAAATAAGAAGCAAACCAAGTGTTCAGTTTAACGAGGTAGATTGGCTGATTTTTTTGTTAATTTAATTAATCTTGTAAAGAGGTATGATTTGTTTAAAGGTAAGTAAGTTTTCAAATGTTTATGTTATTTGAAAGAGAAAGAACTTCCATCTGCTGGCTCACTCCCCAAATTTCTGCAACAACCAGGACCAGGCAAACAGAACTCCAGCTAGGTCTGACATGGGGGTGGCAGGTTCTCAAGCACTTGAGCCATCATCTTCTGGCTCTGAGAGAACACATTAGCAGAAAGCTATATGGGAAGAGGACGACAGGACTTAAATGACAAATGCCCATCCTAGTGTACTTTATAGAGAAAGATAAATGTATATCTATATATTTTCACTAATTTGCAGCAATTCTGTTCCAAATCTCAAATACCTAGTGCTCTCATCATACTTTCCTTGAATAATTTTATGCAAATTCCTAAAGACACAATAATCACAATATAAGGTGTGTGTAGAAAGATCAAAAAGTTCACAGTCAGGATTCCAGTATTCATTTGTTCATAACATAAGATGGCAGAGATAAAGTGGTGGGACATAATGGATACCAATAGAATAGCTTTTTTTTGGTTTTCATTTCCATTTTTTAAAAATGAACTGGATTCCTATTGTTTCTGGGTAACATGTATGCATGTTCAATTAAATTTGGAGGCTCATGGTTCACGTCTTATTGCTTTGTGACATACATGACCCTTCCCCTGAAAGGCGATGAATCATTCTTTCCTTTACTCATTCTATACATTTTAATGAAATGTCTACTTTGTTTATGGTGCTAGGAACAGCACTAGCATTATAAGTATTAACAAAAGGAAAACAGACACTCCTGCTCAAAAGAGAGTAACTTGAAACTGGTATGATATCCATTGGGTACCTCTCTACTGATTTAGGACAATGTCAGCAATTGAAAATCAATGGTGAATAAATTCAGGCCCTATCATGATAGTTAACAGTGTGTAGACCACATGTAAATAAGTAATTACTTAGAAATGTGAAGTAAATGTGATGAGGCACAATTACAAAGCATACCGATTATCCTATTTTAATTCATTTTTAAAAAGATGTATTTATCTATTTGAAAGAGTTACAGAGAAAGAGAGAGGAAAAGAGACAGAGAGAGAGAGAAAGAGAGAGAGAGAGATCTTCCATCCATTGGTTCACTCTGCAAATGGCTGCAACTGCCAGACCTGGGCCAGGCTGAAGCCAGGAGCCAGGAGCCGGGAGCTTTTTTTTTTTTTTAATTTATTTGACAGATAGAGTTAGACAGTGAGAGAGATGAGAGAGAGAGACAGAGAGAAATGTCTTCCTTCCGTTGGTTCACCCCCCAAATGGCCACTACAACTGGAGCTACACCCATCCAAAGCCAGGAACCAGGTGCTTCTTCCTGGTCTCCCATGTGGGTGCAGGGGCACAAGAACTTGGGCCATCCTCCACTGACTTCCTGGGTCACAGCAGAGAGCTGGACTGGAAGAGGAGCAATCAGGACTAGAACCTGGCACCCTCATAGGATGCTGGTGCCGCAGGCGGAGGATTAAGCAAGTGAGCCATGGTGCCGGCCCCAGGAGCCAGGAGCTTTCTCCAGGTCTCCCACATGGATGCAAGGGCCCAAGCACTTGGGTCATCCTCTGCTGCTTTCCCAGGTGCATTAGCAGGGAGCTGGATCAGACATGGAGCAGCTAGGATTTGAACCACCACCCTTATAGGGTACTGGCACTGCAGGAAGGGCTTAACCTGCTATACCACAACTTTACGCACCCCCCACCCCCAATTCTCCTATTTTCTACATAAGTTTAAATTCCATTTGTATTTTTATTTTCTCTAATTTTTCTTCTTCCTTTTCTTTCCAATTCTGTTACTCTTGCAAATGTTGATCAATCAAAATGTTCTTATTTGGTTAATTCCCTTCAATGAGAACCCATTCTATTTTTGTACAATTAGGTACATATATTCATGTGTTCTCATTAATAAATTATAAGAATAGGTTTATTAGTACTTAATTCCTGAAAGTTCATGAGAGGTTTTCTTTTATGGTGATGAAAATAACTTTATCTCCTAAACTTTATTTATTGTTTGAATTCCCTTTTCCTGCTCAAACCAGTGGTTGGTTGGCCTATTGAGGGATAGTCCACATATGATTGTTTTCTAAAAACCAATGAGGAGTCTCTGTAAGCTGGAAATATCACACCCCCCAGAAAATCATTCCTTTCTTAAAAATATTGCCCATAATACCTTAGTCTGGAAATGTGACCTAGATTTCTGTGTCAAATTATTTTCAATTTTATTTTTTTCACAAATTAAAACTAAACTGAAGCAAACATAATTTTATTGTAGTAAATTAATCTTTTTTCTTCATCTCTCTTGTACAATGTGATGTGAATTTTGGCATATGGTGATATATTAGAAAGTTTTGTGGAAAGGAGTTTTATACAGTTTTTGTCAGAATCAGTCCCCAAACAGAAAATTTTCTGGTATGAGCCTCTTCTGTGAAACGGTGGGTTATAATTTTCCTGGGGAAAAGACATCACACATGTGGTCCACTGTTAATAGGGCATGATTCACACTCATTAATGGAAATCATCCAAGACCAGTAAAAATCACTTATTAGCGAATTTGCTATAGAAATCTGAAAGAATATATGTCTCAAGCATCTGAACTGATGGTGATTTCTTGTACTCTCCTCAAGACTTTTCCTTGTGACTTAGATACTCTGAAGGTTGAATCCTTCTTATTGTTTTAAGATTTCCTTACATTGTCAATTTTAAGAAAGTTTTTTCACACTTAGTCTTAAGACTTAGGACTATCATCTAAGAGAAGCAGCATATATAATTGGAGGTGAAAGTTATACTGAAAGCATTGCAAACATTCAGGAAATACTTTGTTACTGAGCCTCTAGACTGTATTAGTAGGTGATGGGGGGCACAATTAAGGTTATGCTATATTCCTAATACTTAAAAAACAATAATTCATTCAGAAATAGAACTATAAAAGGCAAATACAATAGGGTGGGACAGAAGAGGAGTGAAAAAAGGAGGGTCCTAGGATAGAAAATTAACTTTACTGAATTTAAATTGTGACACAGTGTTTATAAATGGTGGGGCTTGGGGGTTGTCTGTGTGACTCTTTGAGTTTCTGCACAGAAAGACAATTTTTAGCTAATGAAAAGCAGACACGTATGACGCCTTGGTTCCTAGGAAGATGCACTGAAGCTCTGTTCCAATGGAAAAAGAGTGACAATCCCCAATGTTGCTCTGTAATTCTCTATAATGACAACATGATCAGAAGTAGTCTTGTCAAGGAACTGAGAGCAAACAAATCATAGTGAGAAACCTGAAGATGTCTCTCATGTCAGAGCTGGAGCACATGTCTCTGGTGCTCAGGATAGCTAGTGCTATAGGGTATGTAGTTAAGTACTTAAATAGTCATGCTAATTGGACTGTTCATTTAAGTGAGCCATTTGTTACCTTTGGTTGGAAGTCCCAGGAATGTACATATATATGAAAAATAAGACTGTGTATTGTCAAATGCTAAATTGTATAGATACAGGTATGGGTTTAATGAAATGACCAGCTGGCATTCTGACTTTCCATTATCTGTGTAGACAATAAATACACTTGTGAATCTCTCATCCCTTTAGCTCATATACATCTTTACAAAAACTTGAGGTTTTCCATTCAGATATGAGCAAGAATCATGGCATTAATCTTTTCCCATACTATTTTTGGAATAAGAGTGTTACAAAACTTGTGGTAGCGGTAAGTTCTAAGGAAGTAAGAATCAGGCCAGCGCTGCGGTTCCCTAGGCTAATCCTCCACCTGCAGCGCTGGCACTCCAGGTTCTAGTCCCAGTTGGGGCATCGGATTCTGTCCCAGTTGCTCCTCTTCTAGTCTAGCTCTCTGTGGCCCAGGAAGGCAGTGGAGGATGGCCCAAGTGCTTGGGCCCTGCACCTGCATGGCTAGACCAGGAGGAAGCACCTGGCTCCTGGCTTCGGATCAGCATAGCTCCGGCCGTAGTGGCCATTTGGGGGGTGAACCAACAGAAGGAAGACCTTTCTCTCTGTCTCTTTCTCTCACTGTCTATAAGTCTCTCACTGTCTCTTTCTCTCACTGTCTAACTCTGCCTGGCAGAAAAAAAAAAAAAAAAGGAAGTAAGAATCAGAAGGTGATTATTTAATCTTACTTTTTCTTGTTACTCATTTCTAAAGGAACATAACTTTCATTAAGATAATAAAAACCACATCATAATTTTTTTCTGAGTTAAAAGTAGGGAAATGTATTTTTGAAATAATTATGGATGTGCCATTTTCATATAACACTAAACTTTAAACCTTAAAGAAGGAAGGAACGTCATCATCCTTATTAAAGTCTCATCCTTGTAGTCCTTTGCAATCTTTATTTAATAATCTGGAGAGTGAGATCTGTGACGTGGATACTGTGCTATGCATTGACTTGGGAATGCATTACAGAAACAAAGGTGTTTCAATGCCCATGAGTAGATAGCCTTTCTCTAGCACACATCTTAGCTTTTAGCTTCAGATTTCCAAAGGGAAACCATATTTGGAAAGCTGGTGACCCATTTACTTTTATATATTGGTATATAAGTCCCCAAAGAACTGTTATGTTTAACTGTTATTGCAGATTGTATTTTACAGTTGCCCAAGGTTGTGTTAAAGAGGGTGTTTTGCTCTTTGACTTAAGCATGTTCTCTAAAATATGTTATTTTACTGATTCACAAATGCCTCCCAAACTGAGAGTTTTACTATCCATGTCACCAATAAACTATATGCCTTATCAGACTTCACTATAAGTTCAAGTCCTGGACCTGAGATCCGGCTAAAAGTAAGGCAAAAGAAATATCTGTTAAGTGACTATGTTTTTTTAACCTTGAATTGTATGTTATTATGTGGATACCTACTCCCTTTTATTTGACGAGCTCCCGTAGATTGTCGAAACAACAAACTCAGTTTTTGTGAAGTTAAAAAGTATAAAGATTTAGCTCTTTCCCTTGTAAGTATGGATCAGGGAGACAAAGTAATTCACTTTCCATATTTCATGCTCTCTTTGTCTGATAAAGGGAATATGGCCCTGCATAATTTTTTATTATATATTCTTCTTTAATATTTTCAACATCTTTGATAAGTTAAAGGCCATGCTTTTAGTGAAGTTAAAAGCCATGCTTTTAGTGACAACATTAAGACTATTTCACATTAAAGTTGGCTAGGTATAATGGACCAAATACAATTTTGCATTGCATTGCAAAGTATTGGATGCACCACATGATGAATAAAGCAAACAAAAAAGCATAATTTAAGTATATGTATTTTTTTCTGTAAAATAATACAATAATGAAATTGATTTCTCAACCTCAAAAAATATAAATTTGAGAGGTAGAAAGAGAGAGCTCTCATCTTCTGGTTTACTTTTTAAATGCCTGCAATGGCAGGGACTGTGCAAGACCAAAGCCAAGAGAAAATAACTCAATCCAAATCTCCCACATGAATGACAAGAATGCAACTACTTCAGCCATCACTGCTGTCCCCAGCATATGCATTAGCTTGAAGTTGGAATCAGGAACCAATGTTGGGAATTAAACCTAGGTCTGTTCTGTGGAGTGCAAGGATACTAACTGGTACCTTAACTGCTAACCCAAATGTCTGTCTCAATAAATGAAATTTAAACTTACAAAAGATGACATTTCAGAATAGTGTGAGGACAGACATGTCATATTATTGATCATAGGTATCCATTTTAGCTCTATATTCATAATACAACTGTGAAAGCTCAGAACCTTTTAACTTGTGGACTCCCAAAGAGTCAGTATATTTCCTGATCTTATGGATACTATCAGGACTCTTTTGTTACTTCCAACACCCTAATGTGCAAATTTGTATCTATCTTATCATTGTTCTGACAATTTTCTGCATGATCTGTGTCTCATACATTCAATCTAGTTTACAAATATCACTATTAAAATATTTACATAATCATTCCCTGACAATCGACCCAAATGAATTTTTTCCCCAATTTGTTCATATTATGGTACATGTTGAAAATGATCCTGTTATAATGTGACAGGTAAGTAAAAGAAGTCTTGGTTTATCTATATAGGATTCATGTAGAAAGGAATTATTTTATAATACATAATTAATAAAAATATACAGAATATTGGAAAAAATAAATTTTGAATTTTTATAAAATTTCCAATATTTTAGATAAAAACTTGAACTGGCCTCTGAGAACAGTATTTTTTTTTCAAAATTTAGTATGAATTAAAACTTTTCTTTGACCAAAATTTTCATGGTGTCTCCTCCAGTTGTTTTGAGTATCTTCAGAAGGAAATTTTACTCATATGAATTAAGTGATAGCCAGTGGCAAAGACAATTTTTACTTATTTCAACTGAAAAAAAATCAATAACATTTAACAAGATTTTAGAATAATTAGTCTCTAAATTATATTAAATATGAAATAATTCTTTTAAAACTATAAGCAATTCTCTTTGTGCTATTTAAAAATGAAATGTGGAAATTTCTTATGGTATCAGAAATGAATTTAGATTCAAACACTTTTATATCATATTTTCAAGATATTGGTAGAAATGTTTCCTATTAATTTTAATAATTATTTTGTTTTGATTCAAATAAAATGATAAATTAACTAAGTTCAGTGAGCATTGCAACCATACTCTTCCAGAGTTAAATTTTTCATAAAATAGAAAAACTACCAATCCATAGTAATATAGTTCATGTAATTTTGCATATTTAAAATATATTCATCAAGGTATTCAAATATTTCATTTAACTGTTTTGGAGAATCAGTGTTCTTCAATAGCCTATGAAATGATAATTACCCACAATAATTTTCATAACTTAAGAATTTCTATTAGCTCATAAACTTCTTAAAAACCCTTGTATTTATTCATTTGAGAGGCAGAGAGACTGAGACAGAGTCCATAGGAGATCTTCCATCTGCTTCTTCATTGCCCATGGAAGCCAGGAACTCAGTTAAGGTCTATAAAGGTGGCAGGATCCAAGTACTTGAACAATCAGCACTGCCTCCCAGGGCGTGCATTGGCAGGAAGTTGGAGTTGGAAACAGAGCCATCTGGGACTGAAACCCAGGCACTATGATAGAGGGTGTGGGCATCGTCACACCAAACATCCTCTTGACATTAGCTCGTAAGAATTTGACAAACTTTTTTTCACAAAACGAAAACACTTCACGTTAAATAAAATATCCCCATCCTAATTCTGTGCAGAGTTAAAAAAATTAGGAACCTAAAGATTTTAGAATTACCATCTTTTAATATTAATTATGATAGAATGAATTTATAGGCACAACTATGACACATAAGTTCTCTGTGAATTAAAAATGTATTATTTAAGCTTATTTTTTTAAAGATTTATTTTATTTATTTATTTGAAAGTCAGAGTTACACAGAGAGGAGAGGCAAAGAGAGAGAGAGAGAGGTCTTCCATCTGATGGTTTACTCATCAATTGGCCACAACAGCTGGAGCTGTGCTGATCCGAAGCCAGGAGCCAGGAGCTTCCTCCGGGTCTCCCATGCAGGTGCAGGGGCCCAAGGACTTGGGCCATCTTGTACTGCTTTCCAGGCCATAGCAGAGAACTGGATCGGAAGTGGAACAGCTGGGCCTCAAACTGGCACCCATGTGGGATGCCAGCACTTCAGGCCAGGGCGTTAACCCACTGAGCCACAGCACCAGCCCCTATTTAAACTTCTGACTTTCCAGAATAAATATTAGTTAATACATCCAATTTAATTTGTCTTAACTGTCAAGACACTTTTGTGAATTAATTGCTATTGCTATCAACTATGGTAGGAAGAGATGTAAACAAGAAGTGTCTCAGATCAGCATATTATTGTTTTACTAATTTAACTGATGCTTACTGATAACTTATATTGCTAATATTATTTCATTTAATCATCATCACAACCTGTGATAGTGAGCATACTACTGCCTCCTCTTTAAACCTTAGAGTACTAAGATTCTGAAGCATTGAGAGTTTGCTGTAGATCATGCAATAAATAAACAGCAGAGCCCATGTCTTTACTTGGCAATCTTGAGTTGTGGATTCAGTGAATAGGGTCTTTCTGATGACACTTGACTTTTTATAACCTTGCCTATACACACACGCACATATACACCATATATAGTTATATGATTTTTCCTGGGGCCAGCATTGTGGCACAGTGTTAAACTGCCGTCTGCACTGCTAACATCCATACAGGAGCTGGTTCTAGCTCCTGTTGCTTCCACTTATAGCCGGCTCTCTGCTAATACACCTGGGAAAGCAGAGGAAGATGGCACAAATACATGGGGCCCTGTACCTACATGAGAGACCTGGATGCAGTTCCCGGATCCTGGCTTTAGCTCAACTCAACTCCAGCTGTTGTGAACCGGCAGATGCAAGGTCTCTCTCCCTCTTTTTCTCCCTCTCTCTCTCTAAATCTTGCTTTCAAGTAATTAAATAAATCTTTTAAAAATATTTCTTCTTGAATAATATTTCCTTGAATAATTAGTTTTATCCCATTAAGGACAAAAACTGAGCAATTTATATTCATGGTTTCTAATTAGTGTCATTTTTTTTTTGAAAAATCTTTTGAACCAGTATTGTCTTTACACTGTTGGACACATCAGCAATGTATTTTTCAAAAATAGTGTCTTTGTCTTTGACTTCATTGGTCCTGAACGCTAGCCTGCAACATTAGGTTATGCATTGTGTACTATAAACCACTCAGTAAGGTGTGAAGCATTTTCGATTTTGTAATTACTTGTGTGATCATGTGACTAGCTACTTTAGTATGATGTCATACTGCTGGAACTAATCTCATGAGAATAATTTATTTTGCAATTGTAGTCACTTAAAAAGAGTGAAAACTGCTTTCCTGCCTTTTATAAATATTTTGTTTAGTAAAGCATTTAGTTAATGTAGCAAAATCAATTTTAAAAATATTTCCCCCCCCAAAATAAGCTCATGCTAAGGTACTGATTTATATGAGACATGAATGCAAATGTAAGATAATCTTCATTATAGAACAGCTCTTTAAAAGTTCATGGAATTTGCATGCTATGAAAAATCTGCACAAACTTCTAAACTTTTTGCACAGAAATAATCTTATCACTTAATTCCATTTACTCTCAAATTTTACAAAGTGATTTCATATTACCTAGTCAATCAATAACTGAACTTTTTGAGACTATTCTTATATTCTGGATGACCTCAGTTTCAATCATGTAGTTGCCTATCTTGATATAAAATAAGATTTGTAATAATATCTTTTTAAAAATATATGCTTAAGGGAGGTTTTTACCTTTATGGCTTCAAAAAATTATTTTGAACAATGTATGAGTCAGACATCTCTGGTGTCCCACATCACATCCCCAAAAGACAATTGTGATTTCAGCCTAAGTCTTCATGATATCACAAGAAATTAATACCTTCCGGAGGCTGCCTGCCACCAGTGGGGATTATGGAAGGGTTGACCCAGTCACCATGCTTTAAACAAGCCAAGCTCAGAAACCTCTTGAACTGCTAAGGAGATCCCAAAAGAATCATACCTTTGCAGCCCACGGGACATTTGGAACAACACAATTTCATACTAGCTTGTATTTTCCCCAGTTTTCCTCTCTACCCTCTCTCATACTTTCCACCTGAAGTCACCAGCTTATTAAATTATACGCATTAAAGTCTTTGTTTCACTTACTGCTTTTTAGTTATATCAGAGGAATGCAATATACGATAGATCATTTTATGAATGTTTTAAGCTATTTTGTAACAACAGATTTAAAGCATTAAGCATGAAGTAAACAAACATAAAATTAAAAGACTTTACAATTAAAATTTTGGGAATATAGAAATTAAATACAGTTTCTAAGGGGCTTTAACCTGCTGTGCCACAGAGCTGGCCTCCTTCATAGACATTTTAGAAATGGCCAACTACACCTAATTATTGGTCTCTAATTGGAACTGTATTGACACCATAGACCAATAGGTAAAACTTGCAATCCTATCATATGCATTTTTTAATCCGTGAAAAAAATATATATATACACACATTGGTTAATTTAGGCCTTCTTTAATATATTTATTTAGTTTTATGTAGTGTTAAATTGCTTTGTTAGATTTATTCTTAAATATATTGTGGTGCTTTGGTAAATAAATCACTTTTTTTTTTTTAATTTATTTGACAAGTAGAGTTATAGACAGTGAGAGAGAGAGACAGAGAGAAAGGTCTTCCTTCTGTGGCTCACTTCCCAAATGGCCACTATGGCTGGCGCTGAGCTGATCTGAAGCCAGGAACCAGGTAGTTCCTCCTGGTCTTCCATGCCGGTGCAGGGGCCCAAGTACCTGGGCCATCCTCCACTGCCTTCCCTGGCCACAGCAGAGAGCTGGACTAGAAAAGGAGCAACTGGGACTAGAACCCAGTGCCCATATGGGATGCTGGCACCACAAGCAGAGGATTAACCAAGTGAGCCACGGTGCTAGTGCCAAATCATATATGTTTAATTACTTCTTTTAAAATTGGAAGACGTAATTTTAATTATATACATGTTTATGCTCAAATATAAAAATGCAATTGAAATTTAGTTTTTGGACTGTGAATGCTCTTTTTAAACTCCATTATTACTTCTAGTAAGTTGATTATACATTTTGGAGATTTTTCCACATAGAAAAATATATGATTTTCAAATATGAAATAATTTTAGAAAGGACATAATTCCATTATTTCATTCCATAAAAAAGGGCATACAATTACATGCCTTTAAGCATGTTAAGTATTTTTCTTGTTTTCTAAGCTAGAAAGGAAACTTATTGAAGCTAGATGCCATATCTTCAGTATGCCATCTGAAGATAGCATCAGGCATGTCTTGGAGCACCTTATTTTATTTTTGGTAATACCCCTCACTTCTTTTCTCTTGATGACATGTTAAACCAAGAACATGCAGGTTTATTAAAACAATCTTAAACTTTATTCATTTAAAAAAAACCTCATAATTAAAAAAAGAAACTAACATGAAGGATGGCAATGATCAGGAAATCTCCTGTTTAAATATCCATATTAAGACCAAGAACCTGGCCGACACTATGGCTCACTTGGCTAATCCTCCGCCTGAGGCGCCAGCAACCCGGGTTCTAGTCCCTATTGGGGCACCAGGTACTAGTCCCGGTTGCTCCTCTTCCAGTCCAGCTCTCTGCTGTGGCCCGGGAAGGCAGTGGAGGATGGCCCAAGTACTTGGGTCCCTGCACCCACATGGGAGACCAGGAGGAAGCACCCGGCTCCTGGCTTCAGATCGGCGCAGCGCTGGCCATTGGAGGGTGAACCAATGGAAAAGGAAGACCTTTCTCTGTGTGTCTCTCTCTCACTGTCTATAACTCTACCTGTCAAATAAATTAAAAAAAAAAAAAAAGACCAAGAACCTCAGTCATTTGTCACATTAATTAATTAATTAACAAAAGAAGACAAAGTAAGTGAAAGATCTATTTGGTGAAAAACACTCCGATACATGTTTATAGTCTATATTAATTAATTTATTTATTTGGCAGACAGAGTGGACAGTGAGAGAGAGAGACAGAGAAAGGAAGGTCTTCCTTTTCCATTGGTTCACCCTCCAATGGCCGCTGTGGCCGGCGCGCTGCGGCCGGCGCACCACGCTGATCAGAAGCCAGGAGCCAGGTGCTTCTCCTGGTCTCCCATGGGGTGCAGGGCCCAAGGACCTGGGCCATCCTCCACTGCCTTCCCGGGCCACAGCAGAGAGCTGGCCTGGAAGAGGAGCAACCGGGACAGAATCCGGCGCCCCGACCGGGACTAGAACCCGGGGTGCCGGCGCTGCAGGCAGAGGATTAGCCTATTGAGCTGCAGCACTGGCCCATAGTCTTAAAAGAAGTAGTTTCATGCACAAAAGAAATCTATCCAAGAAATTATGAGTATTCATTCAGAAATAGTCTTTCCAGTTACTTTCAAATTATATTGTTATCTACATGCAAAGAAATACTATAAAAGAGAAGAAAAATTCCTTTAATTAATATTGAATTTGAGTACTTTTCATTTCTTGACCTGAAATCATTGATTCTTTCTCTCATTATCATATTTAAGTACAAACTTGATTGCTTAAGAGCTCAACATTTCAATACTCCCAATTTGAAGGCTTAATATTTTACTTTCTTCACTTCACTCTCTTAAATTACTTCTCTGGAGATCAGATAAAACTTGACTCTATTTCTAATCATCCAAAGAAAATGAGGCTACAGTAGCTATCACTAATATCTCAACCAGCGTTCATACTGATGATTAGTATTTTCAGCCATGGTCAGCATCTAAAGAATTGTTAAAAATTAAGATCAATTAGAAATTTAAGTAACTAGCTGGATTGTGGTAGGCTAAAGATCAACCCCAACTCACAAAATAACAATAACAATATGATCAGCTTTTTCCCAATGTTTTAGGATTTTCAAAGTTATACTGTGTCAATTTATAAATTTTGATTTTGATTTTTTCTTAACTTACAATTGCGGCTTCATTTGGTTATGTTATACTTCCTGAATCATCTAGTCTTATCATTTTGGAAATACTCAGCTTAGTGTTTTATACCTTTGAAAATGTAAATACACCTTTTAAAAGTTTTTAAAATTTATTTTCATCTATTTGAAAGGCAGAGCAACAGGGAAAGAGAAAGAACGAGCAACAGAGAGAAATCTTCCATTCACTGGGTCACTCTCCAAATGCTTGCAACAGTCACGCCTGGGTCAGGCCAAAGTCAGGATTCTAAAATCCCCTTCGAGGTTTCCTATGTAGTAGGCAGGAACCCAATTCCTGGGCCATCATCAACTGCCTCCCAGGATGTATTACCAGGAAGCTGTATGGGAAGCAGAATAGCCAGGACTTGAACCAGCATTCCAATATTAAATGAGAACATCTCAAGAAGGGGTTTTAACCCACAGTGCCGTAACACCAGTCCCTGAAAATAAAGTTTTTCTTATGATATAAACTATGATTGAGATTGAAGGATCAATTAAAGTTTAATACTTTAATACCAACAAAATCCTAAAAAGAAGTCCTACTGAGTGTGCAATGTGATATTGTTATTGATTTGGTGTAATGTGCATTTTCTGAGATTTCACGGTATGCCTGAGAACACATGTTATTTTCTACAAATTATCACCCTCAATGAAAATACTTAATCATGTTTATTTTAATTTTTATTTAGAAAGTGTCTATATATATATATATATATATATATATATGTGAAGCAGGAAAGTGTTTATTAAGGGAGTTGAAACATAATGAGGAACAAGCTCTTAAGTGGACTATTGTTAGGCTTGAAAATTTAGTCTGTATTCTGGAAGTGAAGCTTTGCATTGCTTCACTCTGGAATAAATTTTTAAAAATTAAACCTATAAACAAGGTCCAAACCAACATTTAAAAACAGTTTGGAGCAATTTGGAAACTTTACTTTTATTTTTAAAAGGATTTATTTGTTATACGAAAGGCAGAATTACAGAGAGAGAGAGAAAGAGAGTAAGCTCTCCCATCTGCTGTTTCACTCCCCAAATGGCCACAATGGCTGGAGCTGGGCCAGCCTGAAGCAAGGAGCCAGAAGCTTCTTCCAGTTCTCCCAGCTGGCTGCAGGGGCCCAAAGACTTGGGCCATCCTCTGCTGCCTTCCCCACTGTATTAGCAGAGAGCTTGATCAGAAGTGGAACATCTAATACACAAACCAGTGCCCACATGAGATGCCAGCACCAAGCCACTATGCCACAGCACCGGCCTGGAAACTTTACTTTTAAAATCTCATTTATAAATTTGAAAGTTCAAATGTAAGCAGATGGGTCAGTATTGTGGTGCAGATGGTTAGGGCACCACTTTGGACTTAAGATGTCTGCATCTCATATCAGAGTACCTAGAATTGCAGATTCTTGCCTCTGCTTCTGATCTACTTTCTTGCTAAAGTACCTGGTAGGCAGCAGATAACGGCCCAAGTGCTTGAATTCTTGCTACCCAAGTAGGAGAATTAGGTGAAGTTCCTTGCTCCTGGCTTTAGCCTGGCCTAGTTCCATCTCCTGTAGGCATTTGAGGAGTGAACCAGTGAATGGAAGATATCTCATTCTTATTCTCTCTCTCTTTCTCTCTGTCTCCCTGACGTTCCCTGTCTTTCTGTCACTTTTCCTTTCAAATAAATAAATCTTTAAAAAATGCAAACAAGAAGAAATACCTAGAAACTTCCAATTACAAAAACACAATTTTTAAAAATTTTTAAAAGAGAGATTATGGTGACACTGGGGAGAACAGTTTTAGTGAAAGCACCTTAATGGAAACCAGATTAGCAGTAACGTAAGATGTCATACATACATGGAAGGAATTCAAGAAATATTGCCAAAAATACAAATATGCTTTGATTCTATGTTTCTGATCTAAACAAGTCACTCTATGCCCAAAGGCCTATCCTTTAATTATTCCACATTAAACTGAATTCAAATCAGAATCATCCCACAGGTAAAGAGGGAAGAGACATGAGCAGGGTGGACAAAAATCACATCTACTTGGCCGGCGCCCCGGCTCACTAGGCTGATCCTCCGCCTGCAGTGCCAGCATCCTGGGTTGTAGTCCTTGTTGGGGCGCCGGATTCTGTCCCGGTTGCTCCTCTTCCAGTCCAGCTCTCTGCTGTGGCCCCGGAGGACAGTGGAGGATGGCCCAAGTGCTCGAGCCCTGTACCCGCATGGGAGACCAGGAGGAAGCACCTGGCTCCTGGCTTCGGATCCGAACAGCACGCAGGCCACAATGCACCAGCCGTAGCAGCATTTAGGGGGTAAACCAACAGAAGGAAGACTTTTCTCTCTGTCTCTCTCTCTCTCACTGTCTAACTCTGCCTGTCAAAAAAAAAAAAAATTCACATTTACTTTAGCTTCATTGCTACAAAGCCATGTAGTTTCAACTCTGTTTCCAGTATTCCCATAAAATTTATCCTTCCCCAACTTATCCCCCATCTGCTGTAAGAGGTATCTGATCATAGCATTCCTCTCTGATGAATTCTTCACAGGCTCCTCAGCTTTTTCAATAAATAAATCTAACCCCTGAAAAAAAAAAAAAAAAACAAAATCCTCCCAAACTTTATTGTACTTGTTTCTCAAAATTTATGCTATTTGTATGAGTCTTATGAAGGAGGACAAGGAAGGAACATACAGGATGGAGGTGGGAGAAAAGACTGACCTAGGCATAAAATTTCCATAATGCACCTTGGGGAAGAACTGTGGAGAGATATGGTGACTAAAGGGAGGTCTATACAAAAGTAATCCTCATTAGATCTGTAATTTGAGCAAGCAATAGTTCAATACAAAAATTAAGACAGAGACAATGATAGGGAACCCTTTGTTGAAAGTCCCATGGAACTTGCTAGGGTAGTAGAGGAGTTTACAAGTGTATCCACCTTTATTCAGACCTATCATTTACCCTCTTGCCAGATGAAGGAAAGGTTAGAGATCAACATGCCACGCATAGAGCAGTGGTGATTATGCAGGAAGACACCCAGATCAGAGAAACAGATTAAAGTGTTAGGGTACTAGTCACAAATGAGAGGACGGGAGGAAAGAAAATAATTAAAAGAAGGAAAAATCTAAACTTTAAATCCTAGTGATATGTATTTTTTGTTGTAATTTGCACTAACTTATTCAATATAAAATTAACACACATATATACACATATGCATACTCACATTTAAAAAGGTCCTCAGAGGATTTAGTTGTGATTAATAGATCGGCATCTTAAGAAAGAGGACGGGAGAAAAACAGAAGGGTAAAAAGTTCAAGCTCTTGGAGAATTCCAAGTTCATGGTTCTTATTACGTATTTTATTATGATAATTTTTTCTTTGCGTGTCTGTATTCAGACCCCTCATAACCTCAACAGTTTGAAACAAAAAGAAAAACGAAGTGAGCTATAGTTAGACAGGAACACATCCCCTCCATCTCACATACACACACCAAGTCCAACAATGCTTCATAAAAATAACAGATTCAGATTAAAGCACAATAATTTCTAAGGTCAAAAAGAACAAACTTACTTCATTGTGTTTGTTATTAAATAACTTTGAACCACTTGTGAAAAATCATGGAAACGTTCCAAACCGTGTTTTTCCTATCTTTGTGGCCTTCTGTTCTGCCTTTGATGTATGATGGGACTTTGGCAAAGTGTTTACTGAAGACACTGACCCCAAGAAAAACAATCTTGTTGTCATAAATGCTACCCTTTTTCAAGAAGATGTATTTTATTTCACATATAATATCTTGAGATATGTATTTATTTTTATCCTTTTGCAGTGTTATTTAAATTCATTTTATCCTCTTATACATTGCTATGAATTATTTCAACTTCTTTTAACAGGGCAATTGGGATTTCTGAATACCATAAACATTACCGTCAGTATTCAGATTAGGAATATGGATTAAAAGTGTAATAATCCACTTTTCTGAGGATTTGAAATGCCTTGGTCGGTCATCCAAAAGGCTCTCTGAAGTTCATAGGGTTATCCTAAGGACTTGTCTGAGTACAGACACTAAGGCACATTCTTCTGTTATTACGAACTGGCCAATAAAAATGTTCTCACATTCATCACGGAAGGAACCCTCTGGGATCTGCTGAAGCATTAAGGATATTTTAAGGATGGATTTTATCATATAGATTCTATCATTCACAGTTGGAACCAACATTCCACAGTGAATTCTTCCATTCACATTTTAACTTGTCTCCCCAAGAAACTTACAATGAGAATCATGCATACACACACACATACAAAAAGTAACAATTCAAAGGGATTGTCTGAATTTTTCCTAAACTTCATGATAATTTTGGTGACAAAAAGTTTAGGGGCCGGCTCTGTGGTGCAGCGGGTTAAAGCCCCGGCCTGAAGCACTGGCATCCCATGTGGGCACCGGTTCTAGACGAGGTTGTTCCTCTTCTGATCCAGCTCTCTGCTATAGCCTGGGATAGCGGTAGAAGATGGCTCAAGTGCTTGGGCCCCTGCACCTGCGTGGGAAACCTGGAAGAAGTTCCTGTCTCCTGGCTGCAGATTGGCAAAGCTCCGGCCATTGAGGCCATCTGGGGAGTGAACCAGCGGATGGAAGACCACGCTCTCTGTCTCTACCTCTCTCTGTAACTCTGTCTTTCAAATAAATAAAATAAATCTTTAAAAATAAAAGCTTGCTATCCTATCTAAAGTAGATACCTGCCAACAAGTATGTATTATATTTCAAGGAAATATAGTTCTAATAAGAAAAGTCTAAATATTAAGTGGACAGGAAAAATACAATGGATCATATGTTTAAAGTCAAAGAATAGGCAACACATCATGTGCTCTTGATATTACCTTGTATTTCTGAACAAAATGAAAATAATTAAAAAATTTATAACAAAAAATGCAAACTGACAAAAAAATGAGAAATTTGTCAAATAAAACAAGTATAATATAAAGTGAAGAGAACCAAAAATTATTCTTTACAAAGACTAGTAAAATTGAAAATTTCTGCTGATAATGATCATAGAAATGAGAAAAGGAGCAAAGGAAACATTTGAATGAAGAGGATAGAACAATGTGATATAACCAGTGAAAGTTGTTAAGAGGATATCAAGGACGAATTTTTGCCAGTAATTTAAAAAATTATGTAGGATGAGCAATCTTGTCTAAAGCCACCAAATTTAAGTTACCATAATAGTTTCAAGAATAATTGGCAGGGCTGGCGTTATGACATAGCAGGTAAAGCTGCCTCCTGCAGTGCCGGCATCCCATATGGGTGCCAGTTCACATTCAGGCTGCTCCATTTCTGATCCAGCTCTCTGTTATGGCCTGGGAAAGCAGTAGAAGATGGATCAAGGCCTTGGACCCCTGCACTCATGTGGGAGACCCAAAAGAAGCTCCTGGCTCCTGGCTTTGGACTGACCCAGATCCAGCCTTTGCGGTCATTTGGAGAGTGAACAGCAGATGGAAAACTTCTCTCTCTCTGCCTCTACTTCTCTGTAATTCTACTTTTCAAATAAATAAATAAATCTTTTTTAAAAAATGGCAAATATGAGAAATCTTATATTCATTAGAAAGTAGATACATAATTTTCTACCAATAAGGAAAAATAAGATAACGCCAAACAAACAAAACAAACAAGCACAAAAGAATGGGTCCATGCATTTAAACAATTTTCTTATTTACTTATTTTTATTTTATCTGAAAGGCAGAGAGACAGAGATAGACAGAAAGATACAGAGAAAGATCTTCTATCTGTTGGTTCACTGTACAAAGGCCCTCAACAGCCAGGGCTGGGCCAAGGCAAAGTCAGGTGCCTGAAACTCTGTCCAGGTCTCCTATTTAGGTGGCAGGGAATCAAGTATTTAAGCCATCATCTGTTGCCTCCCGGGATGTATTTATATATCAGGAAAGTGAAATCAAAAGTAGAGGCAGGACTCAAACGTTGACACTTTGATAAACGATACAAGCATCCAAAGCAGAGACTAAAGAGATTTAATTCACAACCTCACACATTTTTTCAAAAGATTTTTTATTTATTTATTTGAACAACAGAGTTGCAGAGATAGGTAGAGCCAGAGAGAAAGAAAGGTCTTCCATCTGCTGGTTCACTCCCCAGTTGACCACAATAGCCAGAGCTGTGCTGATCTGAAATCAGGAGCCAGGAGCTTATTCTGGGTCTCCCACATGAGTTCCGGGGCACAAGTACTTGGGCCATCTTCTACTGCTCTCCCAGGCCATAGCAGAGAGTGTATCGGAAGAGGAGCAGCCAGGACTTGAACAGCGCCCATATGGGATGCCAGCACTGCAGGCTGGGGCTTTAACCCAATGTACCATAGTGCTGGCCCTAACCTCACACATTTTTAATGGCGTTATCTAAAAAAAAAAATTATGTAGCAAATATTTTGCCTATCCAGAAACTATCCCAAAATGTGAAGAAGACTGCATATTTTGTTTTATCAATGTATTTCATTGAAGTTATGTAACAATTTTAAACTCATAAAGGCAGAGAAAATGTGAAATAGAAGCTAGTCTCTCTTAAGCCATTGATAAAGTAATGCTCATTAAAAGTAAAGTTACAGTGTTCTTAATCATTAAAAACTTAAATTGCAATATAGCATGACAAAATTGAGTTTATTCAAGGAATGGAAGATTAATTTTACACAGAGCAATTTATTAATATATCACTAAATAAACTCATCAAAGAAGAAACATATTATCATTTAAATAGTCATAAAATCTGGTAAAGTTCAAGTTTTTCTCATGTTAAATTTACGATATTTAATAGGAAAAATATAAAAAGAATGGAATCTTATTAATTTTTATAAATGTATTTTATTTATTTGAAAGACAGAGTTTGAGAGAGAGAGAAAGATTCTATCTGCTGGTTTACTCCTCTAATGGCTACAGCAGCCAGGGCTGGGCCAGACTGAAGCCAGGAACCAGGAACCTTTTCCAGGTTTCCCACATGGATACAGATGCCAAAGCACTTGGATCATCTTCTGTTGCTTTCCCTAGAGCATCAGCTGGGAGCTGGATTGGAAGTAGAGCAGCCAGGACTCGAACTAGCATCCATATGGAATACCAGTGTTGCAGGTGGTAGCTTTATTAGCTATGTCACAACTCTGGCCCCAAGAACTGAAACTTTTTAAATCAAAGCATGGTTATCTGCAGCCTAGTGATGGTGGTTATCATAATGATAAAGCTTTGGCAGTATCTTCCTTCAGATCAAAAATAATAAATCAAAATTTGAGCCACTGCTCTTCCATGTTATTCCTGAATACCTAACCAATGCAATAAAACAAGAAATAAAAATCAATGTTATCAAGATTAAAAATAATAGGTTATATTATGTGTCCTAAATAAAAAATAATATAAGTGAAATAGTAGAATGAATAATAGGATTTTTTTTATCTTTTATTTAATGAATATAAATTTCCAAAGTACAGCTTATGGATTACAATGGCTTCCCCCCCATAACTTCCCTCGCACCCACAACCCTCCCCTTTCCCGCTCCCTCTCCCCTTCCATTCACATCAAGATTCATTTCCAATTCTCTTTATATACAAAAAATCAGTTTAGTATATATAAAGATTTCAACAGTTTACCCTCACATAGCAACACAAAGTGAAAAAATACTGTTGGAGTACTAGTTATAGCATTAAATAACAGTGTACAGCACATTAATGGCAGAGATCCTACATGATATTTTTTTTAAAAATTGATTAATTTTCTATGTAATTTCCAATTTAACACCAAGTTTTTTTTTCATTTTCAATTATCTTTATATACAGAAGATCAATTCAGTATATGCTAAGTAAAGATTTCATCAGTTTGCACCCACACAGAAACACAAAGTGTAAAAATACTGTTTCAGTACTAGCTATATCATTACTTCACATTGGACAACCCATTAAGGACAGATCCCACATGGGACGTAAGTACACAGTGACTCCTGATGTTGATTTAACAATTTAACACTCTTGTTTATGGCGTCAGTAATCTCCCTAGGCTCTAGTCATGGGTTGCCGAGGCTATGGAAGCCTTTAGGGTTCGCCGACTTCAATCTTATTCTGACAGGGTCATAGTCAAAGTGGAAGTTCTCTCCTCCCTTCAGAGAAAGGTACCTCCTACCTTGATGACCCCGTTCTTTCCACTGGGATCACACTCGCTGAGATCTTTCATTTAGATCTTCTTCTTCTTCTTCTTTTTTTTTTTTTTTTTCCAGAGTGTCTTGGCTTTCCATGCCTAAAATACTCTCATAGGCTCTTCAGTCAGATCCAAATGCCTTAAGGGCTGATTCTGAGGCCAGAGTGCTATGAATAATAGGATTTAATAAGCTTCCCCAAGTAGAAAAATACAGTTGAATAATATATCTTTAATAGCAAGTTCTTCATCTATTGGAAGATTGTAGTCATAAATATTTCTGCTGTTTCATCTTGTTCTATTTATAAAATGCAATTCCAAATAAATTTCAGCATTTTGCTGCATTTTAAATAGAAAGCACTTGCTAATTCAAAGTGTAATATAGAAATGCATGCATCCAAGAAGAGTAAAATCCTGTTTAAGAGGAACAAGTCAAGGCTGAAGGGTCACATTAAATATCAAGTTAAACATTTATTACAATTTAGACCGTGGTAATGGTACAAGGGAAAAATAGACTATGGAAATGGAATAGAGTCATTCATCAATCTACAAAAATCTGGCAATCTGACATATGAGAGAATTGATATTGAATATCCATTGTGTTATCCTTTATACAGCTGAGATACAAAGACTGTATATCTTTTAGTATTCCTTTTTTCATTGTTTTACTGCCTTTGGATCTGAGATAAAAATCCATTTTAACATTCTAATTTAAAATTGATAAACTGATTTGAAGGGAAAATTAATAAATACAAACACAGGAAAGAGTGTGTAATATGCTGTATTTATTGAACAATTGTTATATGCTAGTATTCCTCTCAATCATATAACCATATGAATTTTAAAACTTCAATGTAATAGCTCATATGACCTGTGTTATAATACACATTATATAAATTGAGGCAGGGCCTGATACTGTGGCGTAGCAGATAAAGCCACCACCTGCAGTGCTGGTATCCCATATGGGCACTGGTTCAAGTCCTGGCTGCTCCACTTCCAATCCATCTCTCTGCTGTGGCCTGAGAAAGCAGCAGAAGATGGCCCAAGCCCTTGGGTCCCTGCGCCCACATGGGAGACCCGGAAGAAGCTCCTGGCTCCTGTCTTTGGATAGGCGCAACTATGGCCATTGCAGCCAACTGGGGAGTGAACCAGCAGATGGAAGACTCTCTCTCTCTGCCTCTACCTCTCCTCTTTCTGTGTAACTCTTTCAAATAAATAAATAAATAAATCTTTAAAAAAATAAATAGAGACAAAACATAGTTTAATATTTTGGTAAAGCTTCTACAAGAATAAGAGACAGCACTGTGATTGGAATGCAGGTATTTAAAAAATGGAAACTACTTTGTCCTAGAGAGTTGACAATTGACAGTCTCATAACATTTATTTTCAGTATTTGGAAAAATTGACCTTTAAAAAATTAAAAGCAATCAACATGAAATTCACATACTATTACATGGATGTGGTGTTCACATTTTACTCAATTCCAAAATGTTTTGTATGGCCAAGTATAGAATAGTGAAATAGAAGCAAATAAGTACAGCTATTACTAAGTCAGCATTAAAACAGATACACAGGGTTTATTATCCTAATATTATGCTTATATTACAATGCTATGTGGAAAAATCAGAATACAGAAACAAAATAGTGCATTGTGTCACACGCCATATATGCACAGGTTAGGGAAGAGGAAGTTTTAGCTTACTGGTGGCATATAAAAATATTTATTTCATTTATCTGTATTCTCTATATATTTAGCCATAGTTTTGTTATCACTTGTGTTACAGGAAAATACTAAATAGCCTTTTTCTACATATTGCTTTTTATAGGGTCCCTAGAGACAGCACAACACAGGGGAAGCCTTTCTGGACCTGTGAATTTGCTCAGCAGTTTACCAGCTTTATCGGCTGGGGTAATCTACTCATTCTCATTTTAGCACAGAGAAAACTGAGGTTCAGAGAAGTGATGGTGCACTGATATGTTCTGCGGATAAAATTAGATAATGGCGCAGAAAGGGCTTTAAAATCCCTAACGGCCTGCAGAGAGAAGATGCTCCTGCATTCTGGTAAATCGTGAAACATGCAGTCGGACGAAATGCTTGTAATCTAATGGCTCAAGAAAATCAATAATGTGTTATTTTAAGATCTATCCTTGACTTATCTTCTACTCAAAGAGCAACTTTAGGAAGGAAAGTTAAGCTTCCTGTCCTTGACTTTCTCCAGTTGAGTAACATGCACAAGGCTCTTGATTGTTTGAAAGATGATTGATTCAGAGTATTATTCTTATCATAGAGTCACATATCCCAGCCCACGAGGTTTTAGAAGATGACATACCCGCTTTTTCTAAAGGTCACAACTCTAGTGATAGAAAGCAATGGGCCAAACTCCTTTCTTTGTTCATTGAGGCAGATTCCATTTTGACAGTATTTAATATGACTCTGCAATGCATGTAGGGGGTTTGGTTGGGTGTTAATACAATTGAACGCTTTTATTCACTTTAACTGGTAGATGTTAGCAGCATGAAGGTTAAGTATAGAAAAAGAAAAGCTGCGTAAAAAAAACTTAAGTCCAGACGAAGACATAAGTAAGAGGAAAAAGTAGGGGAAGAAGAAAAAGGGAGATTCATGAGATCTGATGGGCCAGAGTTAGAGTGGAGGAAGCGGTTCATTTACAGAAAGCAATGCCAATGATCAGAACTGACGCTTTTAGTTCTTTTTTACCAGTGATCTTCTATTGTGATCAGACCACATGAGAGCATTTGTTGGCAAGTACCAATTCCTATTAATTTTTTTTTTTGCTATAAGCAGATCACTAGTGCAAGGTTATTTGTATTTCATGTCTAATTATTACAATTCTCTTAATATATCAAAACTACAGCCGTCATTTGAATCTACCGTGGTGATTATTGCTTACATTACTTAGGATCTACTTTGTTCATAGTTTTTGCCCTACTGTCTCTGTTACCATTACTATAAAGCATGGAAAATTTGCAATAGATATATTGTTTATTAAAACATTAGTCTGAAAGATCAAGATATGGTCTGTTATAGAATGGAATTTTAACAACCTTTGAATGCCATAAAAGTATTCTTTTCTTTTTCAGTGAATGTGTACATTTTATTGCTTTTACTGGTAAGGGGAAAAAAATAGGACAGATGGCACAGAAATGGGACGTAGGAAAATAGCTTATAGTGAAACCAATTTTAATACCCTTGCTAATAAAATTTCTCTATACCTATGGGCAAGATTTTTCCAGGAAAAAAGGGAGTAATTCTTCATTTTTCCAGGGAGTTTAACTCTTTCAATACCCTGGGGCACTTTACGGTGCATTAAATTATACTAAATAGCCCGAAAGAATTAACACAATTTCCAAGTCAAGTCTTTTATTTCTTTCTGCTGTGTAACATCAGGCCATTGATCATATTAGAAGGTCTAACCTACTCCCACAAGGCACTTTCCCTTATGTCAGAGTTAGCCAGGTGTGATGGTTTCCTTTCTTGAACTCCAATAAACTTTATAAGACCTATTTGACATCACTCAACTAAATCACATAATGGCAATTTTATAATGAAATGGTGTTAAATGATCTACTTGTTTACCTCAGCATCGTGCTAACCAAATATTAAAAAACAAAGCTAGCTGTCTCAGAAATCATCTAAGGTTGTATTGATCCACAATTATCATCCCAAAACAAGAGAAAAACTTCATCTTCCCCTTAATTATGTCTGTCCTCAAGAAGTCTTGTAAAATGGGGGAGCCAGTCAAGCTTTTTATCCTACCTCAGGGGGTCGAGAGAATAGGAAACCTGTCACTAATTCCTTTCACCTCACGGGCAGGACTCCTTCACCCAATTAACTAAGACCAGGTGCACCCTCCAGTGAGTCTGAGGAATGCAGAGAACTTGCAAACCATGCTTCCATCTTGGCAGAAAGGAGCCCAGCCTGTACCTGATTAGCAAACTGCTGGGCCTGAGAAAGCTTGGTGAATAGATACACATTTCTCTGTGAAATCTGGGAAAGATCATGAGTGTTGTGGTGTAAATAATGACTTTCCTAGCCAAATAATGTGCAGAGCACTTTGAGCATTAGCAGATCTATCCTTTATAGGAACCAGTTTGCCAAGATAGACAAGGGGCAGTCCCTCACTCAATCAGCAGCTATTCATGTACTGAGCTAGTGTTTAGGTCTGCAGCATAGTGAGAAGATATGTTCAGGGTTTGTTACTAATGGTTTGGACTTCAAGAGTGAACATAAACACAAACACTAATGATAAACATAAGCATTAATGAGGGAAAAACAGTGACATATGGGAAAACAGCAAAAATCCTAATTTTGAAATTAAGAATGACTTTCTTAAGGATCAAGCTATAACAGAGGGAAGGGCAGGAAGTAGTGTTTGTACAGCTGAATACTAGAGTCACAAAGACCTGGCTTCAAAACCCTGAGATACATGCTCATCAGTTGTGTACAATTATGTAGTTATCTCTAGGTATCCAAGGAAGATGGACTTCAGGACTTCCCCCTCCCTCCAGCCAGCACACACACACACACCAAAATGTATATATGTTCAAGACCCTCATGGAAAAATGGCATAGTATTTGCATATAATCTATGCTTATCCTCTCATATACTTTAGATCATCTCCAGATTACTTGTAACAGATAGTGAAATGTAAATGCTATGCAAATGTTCTATTCTGTTGTTTAAGAAATAATGGCAAGATGAATAAAAAAAGTTCAGTGAAGACACTATTTATTTATTTATTTTACTATTTCCTATTCTTGGCCTATTGAAACCGTGAATACACAACCTAATGGTTACAGAGGGCCAACTGTATTTGCACAATTTCCCTAATCTCTCTCATCCTCTTGTTCCACATCTAGAAAACTGGAAAAATGATTACAATAGTAGTAGTTGCTGTTGTTTACAATGTTGTAGTAGGGATTAAATGAGATCATAGCATCAGACCTTTGGAGATTGGCAGGCACAGAGTATACACTCAGTAACTGGATGCTCTTACTATGATGATTGAAGGCATTTAATTAGTGAAAGCAGCAAAATAATGGAATGAAAAATTTGTTCTTTCTCAGAAGGCATGTCTATTAAATGAGAAGTCAGCGCTTTGTCTAATAAGTTGGAACCAAATGGCTAAGATTCAGAAATAAGGGAATGGGTAGGAATTGTGATTTTTGGAATGTCTATGGCTGAGTCATAAAGCAGTTTTCTAAATTGCCTTAATGCTTTCCCCAGAGAAGAGGCAGATGCAGAGTAGGGGGTGAGCAGGAAAAGTTTCTAATCCCCACTTTAATCAGTTAGCAACTTTGCTTTGATCTATTTTATGCAGCAGCCTTTAACGTATAATTTTATTCCAATGAAGGTTTTGTAAAACCAAACATTTTTTTAAAGCTTAGTGTAGTTGAAAACCATTTGCTGCCAAGAAGCTAATGCTAACAATGATATGTGCCCTTCCCTTGGTTTATCTTCACAGTCCATCTTTAGATAAACATCAACAATGCCCTCACCTGGATTACTAATAGTAGATATTAATTACAGCATATACCTGCTGACTCACTAGGCAACCAACTACTTTCAAACAATGGTTTCTATTTTCTGGTTTCTCTTAGAGATTACACTCTACCAAGGATTGCAACAACCCCAATGTGTTGATTTCCAGAAGAAGGGGTCTGCTCTTTGCTGGTGCTGACTGGAAGACATTTAAGCCAATCCTCACAAGGCAGCCATTGGCCTTTCTTTGCCATCCGTCTAAAGGGCTTGTAATTCCTTAAGAAAGTGTGTGTCCAGAGAAGGCTGAGAGCCTCATTTCCAATGTATAGTTTCTCTAGAGGGTTTTAAGATTTTATCAGTGTGGTAAACTCACATAATACCACATAAGCCTCGTTTTTCTCTACAAAAATCTCTATTTCTATTTTAGTGTCATCAGCACAATGTCTCTGCGACTTTGGCGTAGATTTCTAAGAACTGTAACAGCTCCTGCCTGATTGAATCTGCTCCATTACATGAGGAGTTCAGTAGTCAGGCTGTTGGAGTGAACACGTAATGGCCCAGGTTCACAGCAAAGATTTTTAGTTGGGTCTGGATGCTTTAGGTTCAAAGCCATGAACCATATCCTCCAGAATGTAACCTGTGCAAATATAAATTATAGTTCCCACAGGACTTTGGCTCAGTATGAAATAGTCAAAGATGTACAATCTAGCAACTGAAAGTACTTTAAAAAGAGTTTCTGTCTTCACTTACAACTCTCAAAGAATTAGAAGAGATTTAAGTTGCAACGCATGACATATCTCTGAAAATGTTCTTCTTTTCTAAATTTGTTCACCTGCTTCTTTTAGTATCTCATTTTTCAATTATCCCTCTGCTCCCCACCTGTGACAATTACACTCTCTGAAAAATTATGAGACATTTCCTTTCCAGGGAATGCCACAGGGTTGAGTTTCTTGCCTTTCTTCACATGTGTAACAAATAATTAGAGTGGGAGTCCAAATAGCTCATAATATATTTGTATTAGCGAATTGTCTAATATTTTCATATAAAAGTTTTTCTCATTGAAATAATTAGATTTACTGCATAAGTAGCTGAAATTTGTAATCAAATGCTTGGAGAAGAATCAGAACATTGAAAGAAGTTAAATCAAAACTGACAGGAAGCAAATGTTAGTTTTGTATACACTTTTTACATCATTTCTTAAAGCAACGCCATCTCAGTCTTTGTGTTCATTTTCCATAGGAGTACATCAACTCCTCCTATTTCCCAATCCAAATATAATAATACTCATTTTTATAATACCTTTTAGACCTGAGCCTATGTTTCTTAGACTGCTAAATAATTTTTGCCAATTCATGTATATAAAAATATTTTCTTTTTCTATATTGTAGATTTCTCTTCAATAAGTATTAAAGATGTCTTTCATTAATGATCAAATATTCTCAAGCATAACATTTTCAATGATTTTTCCCCTAATAAATCATGGGGAAAATGAAATTAATAAAAAGTACTTAATGAAATGGTCTGCCATGTATGTAGGTTTCCTCAATAAATTTTTAAACGCTTTTCTTTAAAGTCCACACCAGAATATGCACACAGCAGATCCATCAAAAAAAAAAAAACTTTTGTGGATATGAAATGAGGTATTTTGGATATAATACTGAGAATGGAGGATAAGTGAGGTCTTTTTCTGTTAGCTCATTGAGTGACATTGCAAAGAACTGTGGGTAGACATTTTGAGGTAATCTTTATTCTTTGAATTTAGCTAATTTCTTTGTAAAAATGGAATAGTACTTACCATCCCTACCATACTGTATTAGCCTAGGTTCTCACAATGAAAGAAATGATACAATATACAAGTATACAATTGTGTATTTCTTAATTATGGGAGTACTTTTGAGAAATGCATCAAGGGATTTTTGTTAGTACCTCATAGAATGTACTTACACATACTAACGTGGCTATGATGTCACCAGATGGTAAGAATTTTGTGTTTCCATCAAAATCTTATGGGATCGGCATCATATGTGCAGACTGTCATTGAACAAAATAAAAATTATATAGTTTGTGTGTGGTTGTGTGTATATAAATACATATATATATACACTGACATACATAGACTGTGTGTGTGTGTGTGTTTATGTCAAAAGAGAGAGAGACAAAGAGATCTGGTTGATTGATTATAAGGAATTTGTCCACAGAGTTATGAAGGCTGAAAAGTCCCACTGTCTATCAAAGTCTGCAGTTGGCAAATTGGAAATTAAAGTGTTAATGGCACGGTTCCAGTTTTTGTCCAAAACCTGGGGATGAGGAGAGCTGACAGGGTAAATTCTAGTTTGAGTCCAAATCTGAAAGCAAAGCAATGTCCCAGCTCAAAGACAATCAAGCAGAGAAAGAGCTAATTCTCCCTTATGGAGCATTTTCTTCCATTCATGCCAGCAGGGGATTGTGTAAACTTAACAACACTGGGGAAGGCAATCTAATTCACTCAGTCCACTCATTCAGATGTAAATTTCATCCAGAATCACATTCACAAACACTCTCAGAATAATGTTTACCCAAATATCTGGGCACACTGTGACCCACTTAAGTGAACACATATAATTACCATTATACTTTCTAAATAGGATTATTATAAGGCTCACACTAAAATTATTTAAAATATAGGAATAAAAGCTCTCCCTTGAGTATTAGTATATTTCAGAAATTTAGAGTATGTATATCTGTGTGAGTTTCTAATGTATATATGTACGTATATAGTTATTATATTTTTTAAAATCTAAGAAAGTTAGTTTGAGTGGCTGGTGATGTGGCATAGCCAGTAAAGCAGTTGCCTGTATGTTGCCATCCCATAAGGGCACAGGTTCAAGTCTTGGTTGCTCCACTTCCATTCTAGCTCTGTGGTATGGCCTGGAAAAGTGGTAGAAGATGGCCCAAGTTCTGAGGCTCCTGCACCCTTGTGGGAGACCCAGAAGAAACTCCTCACTCCTGGCTTCAGATTGGCCCAGCTCCAGCCTTTGTGGTCATTTGAGGAGTGAACCAGCAGATGGAAGAACTCTCTCTGCCTTTGCCTCTGACATTCTGTAACTCAAGCCTTTCAAATAAATAAATAAATCATTTAAAAAGTTAATTTGAATATGAAATTTTGTGATAAATTGTGCTCCTTAATTATCGGTATATGTGCTATTTTGGTAACCATAAGTTTCATGTGGCTCTTAAGCATTTGAAATGTATTCAATGGGGCTAAGTATCTGAATTTTTAACTTAATTTTATTTAATTTAAATTTGAAAACAATACATAATTAATTTTGGAAAGTTTTACATATCAATTTGTATAGATGAACTTAAGCTTTTTCTTCTTCTTTAAAGACTTTATTTAGTTTATTTGAGAGGTAGAATTACAGACAGTGAGAGGGAGAGACAAAGAGAGAGGTCTTCCTTCCGATGTTCACTCCCTAGATGGCCGCAACGACTGGAGCTGCACCGATCCAAAGCCAGGAGCCAGGAGCTTCTTCCAGGTCTCACACGTGGGTGCAGGGGCCCAAACACTTGGGCCATCTTCTACCGCTTTCCCAGGCCGTAGCAGAGAGCTGGGTTAGAAGTGGAACAGCTGGGACTAGAACTGACGCCCATATGGGTTGCCGGCACCGCAGGCGAGGATTAGCCTACTGCACCACGGCACCGGCTCTGAGCCTAAAACTTTTTCAACTGTTAATTCTATGAAAATAAATTCAGGTCATTTGTACAATGATTTAGGATCTAATTTGAAAATCACTGTAAACAAAAAATATTCACAGGAGTTTTTGGATTTTTCATCAGATTTTAAAATATCTCATTAGGAATTTTGTTTCTGGTTACAATATGAAATGATGATATTCTGGATGTTTTAGTTTAATAAAATATATTATTAAATTATTTTCACCCATTTGCACTTTCTAAATGTCACTGCTAAAAATTTGCATATGCGGCTTGCATTATATTTCTATTAGACAAAGTTGCTTTATGTTAACACATGACATATGTTTGGAAGGTGCACCAAATATAGGTTTAAGTTTATAAAAAAATGACATGTACCCTGGAGATGTTTATAAGATGAGGAAGGGTAAGCTATTTGTATCTTTTATTAGAAAGTGTATACAGAACTGTAATAATTTATTGATATCACAAGCATTGGTAATACAATTTAGGTGGTGTAAAATGTTTTTACTGTATTGATTAGATTCCTAACTAAATTAAAAAGTGAAATGGATTAGAATCCCCCCAACTGCCACAAAACAACACATATGGGTGGCATATTCCCTATAATGAAAATGGTATTTAACAATGTAGTGATCTATACTGTTTCCTTTTTGAAATATATACATCTTAGGCATTATCTTAAATTAAAATAGACTATTCTCTAATGTATCTATTTCATTTATTTATTTAACAAATATTTACTTTCATTATAATATCCCTTTGATACTGGGATACAATAAGAAACAGAGTTCATGTCCTAATGAAACTTATTTGTATCAAAATTAATTAAACTGTTTAACAGTACAGTTAAAATACTGTAAGTCCTGGAAAGTCAAGAATTAGCAGAAAAGCCAGCGCCGCAGCTCACTAGGCTAATCCTCCGCCTTGCGGCGCCGGCACACCGGGTTCTAGTCCCGGTCGGGGCACCGATCCTATCCCGGTTGCCCCTCTTCCAGGCCAGCTCTCTGCTGTGGCCAGGGAGTGCAGTGGAGGATGGCCCAAGTTCTTGGGCCCTGCACCCCATGGGAGACCAGGAGAAGCACCTGGCTCCTGCCATCGGACCGGCGCGGTGCGCCGGCCGCAGCGCGCCTACCGCGGCGGCCATTGGAGGGTGAACCAGCGGCAAAGGAAGACCTTTCTCTCTATCTCTCTCTCTCACTGTCCACTCTGCCTGTCAAAAATTGAAAAAAAAAAAAAAAAACAAAAAAAAAAAAAAACAAAAAAAACAAGAATTAGCAGAATTGAGAAGGGTTTTTTGGTTTTGTTTTTTGGAGTATTTGAGGATAGAAAGCTCTGGATTACACTGAGAAAAATGAGGACTGAGGTATTAGAATCCTTGCATCTAGACAGCTTTCTGTAGCAGTCTGACTACAAAGGAGATCTGTAAAAAATGCACCACATGAGCAGAGATTTGGGAGTCAATGCACGGTTTCTAAAGATGAGAGCCATTAGAGAAGGTATTTAAAAGCAATAGATGTTGCTATATGGGGAAAATGAATCTTTACATGAATGGAAGGGGAGAGGGAGCGGGAGGGGGGAGGGTTGCGGGCGGGAGGGAAGTTATGGGAGGGGGGAAGCCATTGTAACCCATAAGCTATACTTTGGAAATTTATATTCATTAAATAAAAGTTTAATAAAAAAAAAAAAAAAAAAAAAGCAATAGAAGGGGTTGGCGCCATGTGGCTCATTTGGTTAATCCTCTACCTGTGCACCGGCATCCCATATGGGCGCTGGGTTCTAGTCCCTGTTGCTCCTCTTCCAGTCCAGCTCTCTGCTGTGGCCCAGGAAGGCAGTGAAGGATGGCCCAAGTGCTTGGGCCCCTGCACCTTCCTAAGAGACCAGGAAGAAGCACCTGGCTCCTGGCTTTGGATGGGCGCAGCAGCAACCATAGTAGCCATTTGGGGAGTGAACCAATGGAAGGAAAACCTTTCTCTCTGTCTCTCTCTCTCACTGTCTATAACTCTACCTGTCAAATAATAATAATAAAAAAGCAATAGAAATAATTGAGTAGAAAGTGTTGGGACAATGACACAGAAAAGTGAGTGGACACCAAAGGCAGCAGTTTCTGAGAAGCCAAGAGACAGGCCTGGCTTCTAAGCATGTGCACAGCGGGAAGAGCAGTGTGTGCACTGCAGTGAGAAGCAGAAAGAGAAGCTGGGTTCGAATGTGGGTAGTAGGAAGAGAAAGAAGTTCTAAAAGGATGAGTACAGTAAAGCAAGACCATCTGCCAGAGTCTTCAGAGCATGAATAAAAGTTGCGAAACCTGTTACCCAAGGGCATGAGAAAATGAGCCCACTAGAGAGACACAGTAGGGCTGCTCGGTACCACTTAGCATGGATTTGAAGTTCATGTGCAGAAATTTACATAAACAAAGTCTAGTTGTTTGTGTGATTATTTACTGCATGCTGAACATGGTGGCTCTGCCTCTGGTGTGGACAAAGTTGATGAAGGATTCATTCAAAATTGAGATTTTGCCAATGGAGGCAGTAATGGCCAAGGGAATGATGAAAATGATGGGAAATGTCAACAAGGTGGGAAACGAATATAAATGAAGCCAAGGTTAGAAATGAATCATTAAGAAAAGAACACATGGATTGGTTGTGCTGATGAGTCAAATATTTCTGACAATGGAGAAATTTATTTCAGAGTATAGAAAACGTTGTTGCGAAAAGTGAATGTCTGAAATTAAAAATGCAAAGCTGACTGTCTGATATATGAATGTAGAGCCTAATCATGGGCGTTTTTGACTGAAGTTGCCTGGTTTTGTAGAGGCTCACATCAACATTCTGATAGGTAAGCTCTTGATGCTTAATTTGTGATAGAATTGGTATTCCTGAGCATAATCAGAAAGTTTTCGAAGGAAAAAAAGCTGGAAGCCAGTGACTATAGTCTACAGTGAACGAGGGCAAGTGGCTAATATGTTAGCGAATGAGAGCAATTAGGAAGACAGGAAGTATATTTATAGATTAATTATTAAGGAACATTTATTTTGCAAAAAGGAAGAATGTAACCATCTATGAGAAAAATGGACATACAATTTACATCATAACTGGAAATCATCTGGGTTATGAGTGAAAAACAATTTCAATTTAGGAGGGAAGCTAGGTTATAGCTAGGGCAAAGATATTTTTAGAGATTGTTCTGGGAAAGTGTGAGGACATAGTAGTGTGATGAATACAAACCAGAAGTTCGGTACGTGGACAGAAAGGGTATGTATGAAAAAGCAAAAAGAGACCACTTATGGTTTAGATTAGGGCATGAATAGAACAGTATGCAAATTACAAGGCAGGACAGGGCTAACACCTTACTATCTGAGCTAAAGACAGGGAACCAAAACTAGTAGATAGACCCAAACTACAGCCTTAGTATCAGAGAAAATTAAAAGGTGGATAAATATTTCCTGGGCTATCAATCTCTCATACTTTATGGAAATGAAGTTTAAATGGATTTTTTGGAATGATTTTCTTGATATTTTCATCCCACGTCACACTGAGTTAGCATATTTCATCAACATATATTTCTTGGGTTTATCCCCACATGAATACATCAACAAAGGTAAACAGAATTAAGAGATAAATTTATTTTGATACAAAAAATTAAAATCTATGTATGGTTTTTTATAATACATGATTTCCATGAACTTTTTGAAATTTCATCATAACTCTAATTCTGAATGTTTATTTTTTATAGCTTTTGGTACTGAATTTTATACATATCAACAAAGGATATTAGTGTGTCAAATGTTCTTATCTGGCTATGTGTTTTATAAGTAATAGGTCCTTTTTTCCATATTCATGACCTTCAAGAACATGTCAAATAAACCAAAAGAAATTTTAAGAATCTTTAGTTTCAGTCTTCTCATTCAGTAGATATTTAAAGTTTTGACACAATCTCAGCTTTCAAACACATTTATAGTGAATATGGGATACAAAACTTGGCATGTTATCTAGACCATACTAATTATGCTTCATAGCTGCCTTTTTCTTTGAAGATAGTTGCAATGTCAATAGGAAAGAATTTGATAAGCTTTTCTCCAAAATGGCTTATTTCTCCAAAGTGGTTTATTGTTCTTGTGTAATGCATTAACAAATTTTGCATGACAATCTAACTTCATTATTATTGTAAGACTTAAATGGAATCTTTTTATTTTATCAAAAGTAGTTTACAGTATAAAAATTGTTTATTTCACTTATATTATTATTATTTGAAATTAATTCTGTTATTTGAGTGAACATTAAAGCCCGTTACTTTACTCAATGTTTGAGCATAGATTTATAGTTACAAAAGTTGTCCTTAATTAAGAAAAAAAAAATTTTTTTGACGGGCAGAGTGGACAGTGAGAGAGAGAGACAGAGAGAAAGGTCTTCCTTTTCCCTTGGTTCACTTCCCAATAGCCGCTGTGGCCGGCACGCTGCGGCTGGCGCACCGCGCTGATCAGAAGCCAGGAGCCAGGTGTCCCTCTTGGTCTCCCATGTGGGTGCAGGGCCCAAGCACTTGGGCCATCCTCCACTGCACTCCTGGGCCACAGCAGAGAGCTGGACTGGAAGAGGAGCAACTGGGACAGAATCCGGTGCCCTGATTGGGACTAGATCCCCGGGTGCTGGTGCTGCAGGCAGAGGATTAGCCTATTGAGCCACGGCGCCTACCAAGAAAAAAATTTAATCTGGTGCTGGCATTGTGGTGTTGTGGATAAAATCTCCACCTTCAACACTAACATCCCATATGGATGCTGGTTCAAGTCTCAGCTGCTCCACTTCAGATCCAGCTCTCTGCTAATGGCCTAGGAAAAGCAGTGGAAGATGGCCTAGGTGTTTGGGTTCCTGGCATCCACATGGGAGACCTGGATGAAGCTCTTACCTCCTGGCTTCCGACTGGCCTAGCACTAGCCACTGCGGTCATCTAGGGAGGAAGCAGCAGATGGAAGATATTCTCTTCTTCCTGCTCCTCTCTCCCTCTCTCTCTCTCTGTCTTTCTCTGTAACTCTTTCAAACAAATAAATAAATTTTTAAAAGAATTTTCATCTTATAAATTATAGTCTCCGAATAACTTTGTAAAATGTTTGATAATTGCTTTCGTTTTATTTACTGTCCTTAGTGTTAGAAAACTCTTTGGTCTAATAGTAGATGATTTCTTATTTAAACTAGATAAGAGTTTCATATTAGAATTGTGTATGTAGTTTGAAATATTTATTAATTTAAATTTAGCTCTCTTTCTAGATGTTTTATATACCATGTGGAAATAAATATTCAAATAGGAAAAGATGAGTAAATATATATGTATACATACATATATACATACATAACATACATATATATATATACATATGTACGTACACACACACACACACACACACATATATATATATATGTAACTATTTCCTGTATCTCTCTCATCCATTGTTTCATGCTTCAGAGGAAAATACTTAAACATGGACACCTCCCTCAGCAGTGTTCCCTACACTGTCCTCTCTTTTGGCTTTCTTTTTTTAAAGTTTTATTTAGTGCAGCATTTATTTGAAAGTGAGGAAGGGGTGGGGAGAGAGAGAGAGAGGGAGAGACAGAGAGAAAGAGAGAATTATTCCTTTCTCAGTTTCACTCTCCAAATGCTTATAAAAGCCAGGGCTGGGCCAGACCAAAGCCAGGAGCAGGGAACTCAATTCGGCATTGCATATGGGTGGCAGAGACCCTCGTATTTGAACCAATACCTGATGCCTCACAGAGTGCTCACGTACAGGAAATGAAATTCTAAGCAGAACAGGGCCTCAAAACCAAGCACTCCCATAGAATCACATGTTCTAGTCCCAGTTGCTCCACTTCTAATTCAGTGTCCTGCTAATATGAGCCTGGGAAAGCAGAGGAAGATAGCCTGAGTACGTGGGTCCCTGCCATTCATGTTGGAGACCAGGATGGAGTTCCGGGCTCCTGTCTTCAGTGTAGCTCAGCTCTTTCTTTTGCAGCCATTTGAAGAGTGAACCAGTAGATGAAAGATCGATCTCTCTCTCAATCTCTTCTCCTCCCAGTGTCACTTTGCCTTTCATATAAATAAGTCCTTTTTTAAAAAAGAATCCTCTCAGATCTTACTTCAAGATGTTCTGTTGCTGAAAGGACATTTGGCTGACTATATCTAGGTACTGCACCTAAGGGATCTATGACAGCATTCAAACAGAAGCCACCCCTGCTGGGGCGCTCAATAAGTGATTCAACAAGACAGGTGAAACAGAACCAAAACTGACTGTGTCTAGTGCAGAACTTTTCCCACAGGTAACCTGGATTAGAGAACTCTTAAAGGCCTGGCTGGGGCTCTCAAAGCTAAGCTGCAATCAAATAGCCTGTCTACTCAATTTCCCTCCACTTCTCCATCTCCTCCCACAGTTTTCAGACCTGCATTGAACTGACAGCTCACTTACCTTCTCTTGCTTCCATCCGGTTTATCGTTCATGGGCATTTAACCCAATATTGTTCTTGAATTCCTATTCTAATCTTTTTGCCTCCTTTTCAGAGCATGTGCACTGACACAGCTGGTTTCTCTAAATGAGGTATGTTAAGATTCTCATCTAGTATAGGTTTCCTTGGTTTTTCTTGAACATTTCCCTGAACAAGAGGACAAATTCTAAACTTCATGTCCAAGGGGAGGATAGGCTAATTGACAGGCTTCCTTTTTGTCTCTGTAGATGGGGAATGGGCCAGGAGGCTCATATTTTGCTTAAAAGTATCTGAGCACCTTCAGCCAGAGGAAGAAAAGACCAAGACCACAACTTATGTACTGATATGCTTATGTGGTTGGGAAGGACATTATGTTATGCTTGTGCCCACCCTTCCTCCGACTAGGATTCTAGGATTCTTGGATTCTAGAGACTTCCACCATGAAAAACTGGAGACTGCTTTCACACCACTTTCCAGGTTCCCTTGTGCATGTGTTAAGTGGTTCTTCTGATCCTTCTTGATTTCTACAACACTTCAGACTCCTCCGCCTCACCCGTTTTCCCACAGAACTGCTATAGTGGCCCTTTGTTTGCCGACATCGAGGAGTTTCTTAAAGGTCTGACTTCTATGGATAGTGCATCGTGTTAACATTATGCCCATCTGGCTTTACACCCCAGATCTTCTCTGACATATGGTGTGGGAACCCCCTTGGATGCTCTTGACAAAACCCTGGGTACTCAGGTCATTTGGGAGCCTGCAGTTTGAGTTGGAACTAAGTTCAGGGAAGGTTCTACAGAAACCACCATAATATTTGTTATCATTAATATTTTCTTTCTGTAGTTCTCTACTTTCATTTTAGCATTTTTCTAGTACAGGAGGAGTAAACATGTTCTGAGGACTCCTTGAAGGACAAAAACATTATTTTCCAATTTAATGGAAATTATCCCCTTATTTTAAAAGTTAGATATTTCATAGAGTTTAGGTAAGTCACTTATAAATTTAAAACATTGATATTTAAAAGTAATATGAAATAGATATTAAAGTTGTACTAAAATATTATTATAGCAATATGTTACACTCAATGCTTATTGCAATATTGATTTTTATACCATAATGATTCTTTCCTGGGATTTATTCTAATTAAATAACACACTGTATCTGTTTTTCATACAGTAAAGAATTCAACATATATATCAAGGACTTTTTTTTAAAGATCTATTGAAAGTCAGAGCTACAGAGAGAGAGAAAGAGAGAAACAGACAGAAAAATCTTCCATCTGCTGGTCCACTCCCCAAGGGGCTGCAATGGCCAGGGCTGAGCCAGGCAGAAGCCAGGGGCTTCATCTAGGTCTCCCACATGGCTGTTAGATGCTCAACGTCTTGATTCATCTTCCACTCCTTCTCCTAGGCCATTAGCAGGGGGCAGGATTGGAAGTAGAGCAGCTGAGGCAGGAATTGGTGCCCATAGGAGATTCTGGTATCATAGATGGCATCTTTACCCACTATGCTATAACTCCAGTTCCTGTGTCAAAAACTTTAAAACATATTAAGTAAATATTTTATTCCTTTCATATACAATGCTCACTCACAGCTTTCCATCTTTGATGTTAAATTCTGAGGCTAGTACCCCAAGAAGGAGACTGCAGGTACTCCATCCAATAATGAAGACAGTGATTAACTTTGAGTGTCATAAAAGACCACCTACATTGACCTATAAAATATGATATCCTTGACACCCAGAATTTAATTGTAAAGAAAATAATTACCAAAGTAATTTTATTTATCATGTACATCTCAAGAGCCAGGACTAGAAGCATGAAAGTGTTTTTAAAACTAATCCATCCTGGGATTGCTATGGTAAGAAAAGTAGTATGAATGCAGGATAGCTCACAGAATCCATATACATGAATATGTATTCATTAATTGAAATGCACATTTATTAATTTATATTCATTTTTATTTGAAAAGCAGAGAGAGAGAGAGATCTTCCATCATCTTTTTAAAAAAGATTTATTTCTTTATTTATTTATTTGAAAGACATTGTTACAGAGAGGCAAAGGCAGAGACGGGGGTGGGTCTTCCATCTGCTGGTTTACTCTCCAAATGGACACAAAGGCAGGAGCTGGACCGGTCCCAAGCCAGGAGCCAGGGAGCTTCTTCCAGGTCTCCTTCATGGGCACAGGGGCCCAAGGACTTGGGCCATCTTCTACTTTCCTAAGCCATAACAGAGAGCTGGATCAGAAGCGGAGCAGCCGGGACTCAAACCTGCGCCCGTATGGGATGCTGGCACTGCAGGCAGCGGCTCTACCCGCTAAGCTTCAGTGCTGGCACCCATCATCTGTTTTACTCCCCAAATTCCTTCATCGACCAGGACCGAGCCAGGCTGAAACCAAGAGCCTGGAACTCACTCTAGATCTCCCAAGTGTGTGGCCAGAACAGAACACTAGAGTCATCACCTGATGCCTCCAAGGTTGCACATTAGCAAGAAATGAATTTGAAACAGAGCCAGGACATGGAGCCAGGCACTGTGATATGGGACGTGTGTGTTGCAAAGGACAGCCTAACTTTGTTCCAAAAGGCTGCCTCAGAAACAAAACTTTTATTTGACAAATTTAACTTTAATACATGAAAATCACTATGACACTTTTCATTCTGTTTTATTTCCGAAAGAAAAAAAATCAAATGATTACCCAAACTCTGGTCACAAACAAATTTTTTGCATCACAATTGAACTAAGTGTAGAATTTTGCAATCTTTCAATTTTCCTAGGGTAAGCAATCCAGAATCTTAAGTAGAGAAAATATAAAGTCCTCCTGTGGCCAAATATATTCTCCAAGATGATTGTCAGAGGATTGTCAGAGATAAGATTGAAAGTTCACATTTGTGTGCTCTTTTTTTTTTTCTCTTTCTCACAGTAGAGCTATGTAGTAGAAATATACAGATGCTGTGTTAAAACTCATGTACTTGAAAGTGCAGAAAGTGGCTTTTCCGGCCAGCGCCACGGCTCACTAGGCTAATCCTCCGCCTTGCGGCGACGGCACACTGGGTTCTAGTCCCGGTCGGGGCACCGATCCTGTCCCGGTTGCCCCTCTTCCAGGCCAGCTCTCTGCTGTGGCCAGGGAGTGCAGTGGAGGATGGCCCAAGTCCTTGGGCCCTACACCCCATGGGAGACCAGGAGAAGCACCTGGCTCCTGCCATCGGATCAGCGTAGTGCGCCGGCCGCAGCGTGCCAACCGCGGTGGCCATTGGAGGGTGAACCAACGGCAAAAGGAAGACCTTTCTCTCTGTCTCTCTCTCTCACTGTCCACTCTGCCTGTCAAAAAAAAAAAATAAAAAAAAAAAAAAAGAAAGTGGCTTTTCCATAATATAATTTTATAATGTATTGAATTATGGTGGAAAATGAATAGAGATAGCAAATAATGTCTCTCTAGGATTCTTCTGTTAAGAGAGTACACACAGAGGCACCTACCTGTAGACTCTCTTTTGAAAATTCTTTATTCACTGGATTCAGAGTCCAGAGTGCTCACCATTACACGTGAAAATTCTTTATTCACGTGTTGCTCTTTAACATGTTATTCAAGGTAAATAGCTTGTTCTGAGAAATGTGACTTCAAAAGGATCATATGCAAAACATCTGTATCTGGCACATTGTCCACAGAATAAATTCAATAGGTTCAAACTTTTTCAGTCTTGAGGCAAGAAAAAAATGCCAGAATGAATGACTGACTTAAACTGAGAAAGCTGTGTAGTGTTAGCCACCAAGACACTGGTGAGGTCATGAGTTAAAAATGAGTGCCATGTTTAGCTACACTATACAGAACAAATCTAGTGCCAGCTTGAGATGCTTATAAATTCCCCTTAAAATATTGTGGTTAACTGCTCCAAAGAATGTGAAAG
This sequence comes from Lepus europaeus, assembly GCF_033115175.1. Lineage (NCBI taxonomy): Eukaryota > Metazoa > Chordata > Mammalia > Lagomorpha > Leporidae > Lepus > Lepus europaeus. Next base: position 17,343,164 of record NC_084848.1, read on the forward strand.
TTGATTTAAATAAGTTTCCAGATACTGAACTGTTTATTCCAACCTTGTCCAAAAACCTTTGATATGTAAATTGATTTGGAAACAAAGATATTTTTGCCTCTGAATGTTTCCATCCTCTGTGTGTGCTAATTGGCAACCTTGGAATAATTTCCCTTGATCTAAGAAATGGGCCTAAGTTAGATTTTGTGAAGGTCAGGGTGAGATAAAGAGATTTAATTCAATCTAACCAAAATAAAACTAATTTGCATTATTCTTCACACATGAAATAACAAGATCTGGAAACAGACATATATTAGTGTAACTCCCTGTCTGACATGGTTGCCTAAGTCAAGCCACTGAGCTTCTAAGTGCCACAGTTTCATTTCCTGTGAAATGGGTAAACTCATGCCTGCTTTCCGGGTTTCAAATGAATTACTGATTGCACACGTGAAGCATTTAGTTCTGAATTATACTCAACCATATAACTGGTACTTGTAGATGTGACTACTTTTTCACTTCTGATTATTATTATAAGGGTCATGGCAGTAGTTCTTGCTTGTGCATTAAATCATTATCCTTAAAAGAGCCAAAATAACATAACTCAGAGTGCAACAAAAATAAATCATTTTAATATACTCTGCTTAACTTGAATATATCGGTACTGCTTTTTTCTGCAGCAAATAAGGGAAAGGGATGTTAGAATTCTTCAACTTTATCCTCATTTGTCTATTTGAAGACTGGCACCTGAGAGATTGGTAACTTTCCCTGCTTTTGTCACACTAGGAGGTTACTATTGTTTTATATGGCTGATCTCCATTCTGATTGGTCAGTTCATCTGAGATGCAATTGTTAGATATTCTGAGAACCATCCTTACATCCGTGCCAGTTTGTGGGTATGTTAAGACCAAATATAAGAATCCTCTGATACGACTGAATTTACTTATGCCAATTTTTTTTCTCTTAATGCTTTTGTTTTGCTTCAAATACAAAGCCTCATTTATGAGTCTAACTCTTCATAGACAACTTGTGAGTCATCTCAGAATCTGACCTTCTGTCAAATAGGCATAGATTGTATCAGACTTATCAGACTTCACTCATCCAAAACAATGTTTTCTCCTAACCTAAAGATTCCACAAAGCATCTAAATCACATTGTTTGATCTTTTCGGATTTTCCCAGTTCTTCCTAGAGAAACTTGCCATATGACCAACAGCTGTGTTATTTTTTACAACAAATAGATTTTCACTAAAAACATCAGCACTGGCATTTTCAAACAAACAATTAAATTAAAAGTCTGGCAAAGAGGAGTAAAATACTAGAGAACATTAGAAACAGCATATTTCACCACTTCCAGTCAGTCTTTATTTTTCCTGGATGTCAGTAGCAGTCAGTTGTATGTGCTGATTACTTACTAATTATTAACAATACAGAAAGTGTTGTGATTGCTGATACTTTGTACGTTTCTTCTTTTTTCTTCTATTGGTATTTAAAAAACCCCTTAATCCGAGATCTAATCTCTTATGAGAGCTTTAAAAGTATAGTATGGTTAACCATAAGCACAATGCGGGACAGCAACTGTCTAAGACTTTTCTGTCATGTGTGACTGAAAGTTTATGTTTATTAAATAGCAATTCCCCATTCCTCGCCCTGCCCCTCTCCCCAGCAACTACAAGTCTATGTCTTCCTTGTTGATGTTTACCACTTTAAATACCTCCAATCAATGTAATCACGCAGTATTTACCCTTCAGTGAATGGCTTATTTCACTTCGGGCAGTGTCCTCAAATTTCCTCCTTACTGCAGCACCCGATGATATGGTTTCCTTGTATTCTATGGTTGAATAATATTGCACTGTATACACGTACTTTCACGGTCTGAATGTTTTCATCATTCTGATTGTTTCCTTTGCTGTGTGAAGTATTTTAATTTGATAGAGTCCCACTTGGATATTTTCACTTTTGTTTAGCTACACATTTGGTGTCAAATATGACTCTATTCCCCTATATTTTTACCAGTAATTTTACAGTTTTAAGTGTTACGTTTCAGGGGCCTGTGTTGTGGTACAGCGGTTAAAACTGCGGTCAGCAACACCTGCATGCTTACCAGTGCTGATTCAAGTCCCAGCTGCTCCACTTTCCAACCTGATAATGCACCTGGGAAAGCTGTGTAAGATACTTCAAGTGCCTGGGCCCCTGTCATACACTTGGGAGATCCAGGTGGTGTTTCTGGCTCCTGGCTTCAGCCCTGCCTAACCCTGGCCTTTGAGGCAATTTGGGTGTGAACCAAGAGATGGAAGATACGAAAGATCTCTCTCTCTCTCTCTCTCTCTCTCTCTCTCTCTCTCTGGAACTCTGCCTTTCAAATAAGTAAATAAATCTTTAAAAATAACAGTTACATTTCATTCTTTAATCACCATGAGTAGATGTCTGTGCATGATGTAAGATAAAAGGCCACTTTTATATTTTTGCACATTGATATCCAGTTTTCCAAACACTGTTTATTAAATAGGTTATGACTTCTCTATTGATCACACATATGATCAATAGACCATATGTGTGTGAGTTTACTTCTGAACTCTATTCTACTCCATTGGTTTATATCTGTCTTTATGCACATATATGATCATGTTCTGTGAACAGAAGTAATTTGACTGCTTTCTTCTGGGTTTGGACACCTTCTACTTGTTTTTCTTTCCTAATTCCTGTAGCTAGCACTTCCAACAATATGTTGATAGAAATGGCAAAATTTGACATCCGTCCTTTGTCCTGATCACAGGGGAAAAGTTTTCATTTTCATTATGGTGTCTGATGTCACCTGTGCACTTTTCATGTATGATCTTTATTAAATTGAGTTATTTTTCTTCTGTTCCTAGGTTGTTGAGTGTTTTTGTCATGAGAGAGTGTGAGGTTTTGTGAAATGCACTTTAATCGTTCAATTGATTTGATGATATGATTCATTGTGTTACTGTGCTTGAAGACAGCATATGCTTGTATTTTATTTATGTCCATTTAGCTGCTCTATACTATTTGATTGGAGAGCATAACCTATATCTGTATCTGTATCTATATCTATATCTTTAAACTAATTATTGTGGTGGGCTTTTTTTGCAGTGGTTAAGATGCTGCTTGGAACACCTGCATCCCTATAAGAGTACCTGTGTGAATAAAATGAGTAAATTTCAGTGTGTGTGCTTTCGGCACAGTAGTTAAGATGCTACTTAACTTGGGAAGCTCTGGGTTGAGTCCTGGCTCCATTCTCCATCCCCTAATGCACAGTACAGGAGGCTCAGTGGTTGGGGTCTCTATCACCCACCTAGGGGGACCAACGTTGACTTCCACACTCTTGTCTTCACCTGACCCCTGTCACTTCAGTTGTGTGCATTTGGGGAATGAACCAGTGAATGTCTGCAATCTGTGTCAATCTGTTCTGTCTCTTTCCATTTCAAATAAATAAATAATTGAGAAAAAGTTAAAAATAATTATGATAGATAAAAAATAAGCATTTTGTTCATTGTTTTCTATCTGTTTTTATGGACTTTGTCTCTCTTTTCCTTCCTTGCTGCCTTTCTTTATGTTTTGTTGATATTTTGTAGTGCCCTGATTTGATTCCTTCTTCTTTTTTTGGTGTATCTTTCATATTTGCAGCTATTATAGAGCTTACATAAACAGCTTAAAGTTATTTTACTCTATTTTAAGCTGATAAAAAGCTGAATATTGATTGCATACAAAATCTCTACTTTCTCCCCTCCCCCATATACTGTTAATGGTGTCGCAAATTATGCCATTATAAATTGTGTGTCCATTAATCTATTTTACAGTTATAGTTAATTTTTATACTTTTGGATTTTAAATTCTATTCTAGAATTATGAGTGATTTATGCACTGTCAGTAGATTGTTACAGTTTTCATGTTTACTGGCAAACTATATTTTTCTATGCTTTCATGTTGCTATTTACTTGACAGCCTCCTTTTAGCATTTCTTGTAAGGCATATCTGGTGTGGATGGACTCCCTCAGCATTCATTTAACTGGGGAAGTCCCTATTTCTATTTTATTGTTGAAGGACAGTTGTAATGGTAAAGTATTCTAGGCTGGTAGTTTTTTTCTTTTATCCTTTTGAATTGATCATATCACTCCTTTATAGCCTGCCGGGTTTTTGCTAATAGTCTTTGGAAGTTCCTTTAATGTGACAAGCCACTTTTCTCTTTTTGCTCTCAAAATTCCATTGTCTTTGACTTTTATTATTTTTTGTTTTATTTTTATTTTTACTTATCTATTTATTTTGTCAGAGCTACACAGAGAGGAGAGGCAGAGAGAGAGAGAGAGAGGTCTTTCATCCACTGGTTCATTCCCCAGTTGGCCACAACGGCTAGAGCCACGCCGATCCGAAGCCAGAAGCCAGAAGCCAGGAGCTTCTTCTGGGTCTCCCATGCAGGTGCAGGGGCCCAAGGACTTGGGTCATCTACTGCTTTCCCCGGGCCACAGCAGAGAGCTGGATTGGAAGTGGAGCAGCTGGGTCTTGAACCGGCATCTGTATGGGGTGCCAGCGCCTCAGGCCAGGGCTTTAAGCCACTGTGCCACAATACCAGCCCCAACTTTGACTTTTAATAATTTGATTTTAATATTGCATCTTGCTGAGGACTTCCTCAAGTTTTTCTTTCTGATATGCATTCAGCTTCTTGAATAAGAATGTCCTTTTGAAATTTTTGATGATTTTTGGACTGATCCCTTAATTTCTGTCTGTCTTTTCATCTCCTTTCTTCTAAGTCCTTCTTCTGTGTTTATATTTAAATATTCAGATTCCTCACCAGTATTAGAAAAAGGAACTGAAAGAAAACTTTTACCTCACCCTGATGCCTATTTCAACTATCATGCAATATATTTTCCTTCATTTCACTACCATATTTTTTATCATGATTAGTCTGCACCCACTGTTTCAACCTTCTATGCTTCCAGGGCCCTTTTAAACTGTTGCTATCTAAATTCCAGCCCCATTATTCTTCTGAAACAGATCCTTTAGAGACCTCAGATGGTTTCCTTCTTGCTAATTCCAATGCCCTCTCCCCCTCACGTTCTTAATCTCTGATGTATTTCACATCACCTAACCACAGTTCTTCTCTGACATCTCAAACAATGCTGGATACTGGATTCTATTCTTCCCCCATGACTGTTGCTTTGTGTTAAGCGAGTCTCTTTGCAGACTTTTCTGTATATCAGCATCCACACATTTCATAGATCCAAGTGTTTTTCCAATGTGTGTAATGATAAATCCCCAAGCTAGAATTATATCATGAAATTTTGATATTGCAAGAATATCCAATATATTATGTTTTGATAAAAATGTGCTAGAATGTCAAGATTTTAGTGCAGTATTTTGAATTTAATTAAAAAAGAATGGACATTAAGTGTAAGATATTTTAGAGGGTTATTAGGGTCATCACATTCTCTGAATTAATGTCAGGAAAGTTTATTAAATCAATCCTTAACACAAAGCTGGGTAATGCATTTTCAAGTATTAATAGCTGATTTTTATTAACCAAAAAACTTGGACTAATGCAAAGTCTAGTCCTGTTCTATTTTAATTAAACATTTTTAATCATGATTTTGAGTATTAAAAAACTCTCATTCTTTCTGATTTTTTCCTTTGTAATATTGCATAAATTTCTGAATTGGTTGCAATTTTTGTTGTATAAATTTTTCCACTAAAAATATGTGGCACTGATTTCTTTCTAGTTGAAATACAAGGCAAGACCTCTATTTTCATGGTGCTAAGAAAGTAACTAACCATGACTTTAAACACATGTTGTTAACTCTTTCCATGGCAAACTAGCTTTCCACATTTTGAATCAGATTGCTTTATCCTAGAGAGTAAGCACTTGCATGTTATTGATCAACCTTTGCAAATTGTTTAGGGTATGTATTATTTATAATATTTCTAAAAGATTTATTTATTGAAAGAGTCAAAGACAGACAGGGAGACAGAAAGAGACAAACAGACACACACACATACACACACACACACGCACACAGAAATATCCCTTCCATCTGCTAGTTCATTTCCCAAAGGTGCATAACAATGGGGCCTGGGATGATGCCAGGATTCTGGAACTCAATCTGGGCCTTTCTAATGGCTAACACAGATCTAAGAACTTGGGCCATCATCTGCTGCCTTCCCAGGCACATTAGCAGGAGGGTGGATCAAAAGTAGGGCAACCATGATTCAAGACATGCACTCCATTAAGGATGTAGGCATCCCAATAGCTACTTAACCTGCTGCTTCACAATACCCACCCAATTGTTTATAATAATTTTTAAAAAACATGACTTAGTTTTGTATAATGTCTTTATTTTTTTAAATATCAATCTACTAATGTCAACACAAAACCTAAAGTTATTAGAAAATTATATAATTATTATAATAATAGAATAATGGGAATCCGAGTTTTGCAATACCAAGGCTAAATTGTAACTCATTTATATTTACGTGCTTTTCATAATAACTTCTTAAGTTGGCAGTCTTCATTATGCCTTTATCTTTAGATCTCATCACATTGTTTTTTTTTTTTTTTTTTGTGGCATGTTTCAAATATTTGTTCTAACATGATCAGGTCAGAATACCACACAATAAAAGTGGTATGGATGTGTTGAAAATCAGCTTATCCAGCTAAACATTCCTCAAATAAGAAATGAACAAAACCAATGTTTTTATTCTGGAAACAAAAGCAGAGTAGCCCCATAACAGCTGCCTCATCACATGTGAGTAACTGCCATTTTGAGGAAAACAAAAAGTTTATGTTTCTTTTATGCTGTTTCACAGGGCAGGTGTAAACAATGGAGAGCAAGATACATTTAACACTCACAACTGAAGGAAGGAAGACGTGTGGTCATTTGGCACAAGGGTCCAAGTCACTGCTTGGGAAGCCTGCGTTCCATATGAGAGTGCTTAATTGGAGTTCTGGCTACTCTATTTCCCATCAAGCTTCCTGCTAATACACACTGGGAGGCAGCACATGATAACTCAAGTTACTTGTCTCTGCCACCCACATGGGAGATCCAGATGGGCTCCTGGCTTGCCCTAGCCCTGGCTGTGGTGGGGCATTTGAGAAGTGAACCGGAGGATAGAATATCTATCTTTGTTTCTCTTGCCTTTCAAAAAGAATTAAAATAAATAAACAAAAACTCTATTGGGGATTGTAATTTGGTACAGTGTGTTGGGCTACTACCAGTGAGATACCAGGATCCTATATGTGCTCTGGTTCCAGTCCAGCTGCTGCACTCCTGATTCAGCTTCCTGCTAATGCATCTGAGAAAGCAGCAGAATAAAATGGCCCAAATACTTGAGCCCTGTCACCCTACAGGGGTCCTGGATGGAGTTCCAGGCTCCTGTCTTTGTTCTAGCCCAGTGCTGGATGTTACAGCCAATTGAGGAGTGAACCAGCAGATGGAAGCTCGGTCAATTCCTTGTATTATGCAAGATACTCTTTCTCTCTGCTTACTACTATTCATATAGGTGCAGTACTCAATCCAGCCCTGTACTTCAGGTATTCACTTTTCCCATCATAGCCTTTCAACTCACTCTTGCCCATCTCTTCCTTTTCCAACACTCTCTATAATAGAAATAATTATATAGGTTTTTTTTTTTTAAGATTTACTTTATTTATTTGAAAGACAGAGTTACAGAGAGAGGTAGAGACAGAGAGAGATCTGGTCTTCCACCCGCTGGTTCACTCCCCAGATGGCCGCAACGGCTGGAGCTGTACCGATCCAAAGCCAGGAGCCAGGAGCTTCTTCCAGGTCTCACACATGGGTGCAGGAGCCCACAGACTTGGGCCATCTTCTTCAGCTTTCCCAGGCCATAGCAGAGAGCTGGATGGGAAGAGGAGCAGCCGGGACTAGAACCGGCGCCTATATGGGATGCTGGCGCTTCAGGTCAGGGCTTTAACCCACTGCGCCACAGTGCCGGCCCGAATTATATAATTATTTAATATTATATTATGTAATTGATGGCAACTTTATCCTTTTTTCCCTTAACAAGCCACTTTCTATAAGCAGACAGATCAACTCAGTATTACTTAAACTGTTCTGCATGATTAATGTTATATATTTGTGTCTTTATCTACAGTGGATCAGTGGTGTATTTATTGGAACTTTCAATTCCAGGCTTGACCAATTCCCATGTTCTTCATGAAATCACCCAAGGTTCTCTTAATCACATGGCTTTATTATATTTTTCCTTCAAAGTTACATTTTATCCTATTTTTTAAAGTTTTTCCTTCATATCAATACTATCCCTTCCACTAAACTATAAGCTTTTTGATGATTGGTGTTAAATACTGTGTTAATGTACAGATATGTGAATATTTTCAAAATACTGACAGCATTGTTGTTGCCAAGAAAACTTCTGAGACTGCCTTACTTGATTACAGTCCATTGCCTCCTTGTCATTTCTTTTAATCAGGTTTAATTTTCAAAATCCTGCTGCAAGCAGCATTAAAATCTTTTAATGAAAATTGAGAGCCAGAATTCTCAAGATGAGAGATTGTTTATCACAAGAGGCACAGTACATTTTGTTTCAGTTCTTTCTAAAATGGGTGATCTTTGGCAGTTGGAAGATCAGCCTTTCTGATGTTGGATTTCCCACCCTTCCCAACAGGAATGATATATGGACAAATTTTAACAATGCACTTTCATCTTTGTCTCATATACAGAGGCATCAGCATGATTCACAAGAATGAGTTATGAGACTGCATGCCACCGTTAATGCTGCTCTTTCTCATGCCCATGCAGTTCAGAGCATTTTGATTCTATTAACTCAGCAAGCCCAGGAAATATTTCTTTTTTCCTCTGCCTGAATCACGTCTTAGTGACTACTCTACAATGCCATTGTGTAAATGCTTTGCGTGAACTATTTTTAAAGATTTATTTATTTATTTATTTGAAATAATTACAGAAAAAGGGAGAGAGACAAACAGAGACAGAGAGAGGGAGGCAGATCCCCCACATCTTCTGGTTCACTCCCCAGTCGCAGTGGTCAGGGCTGGGCCAGACCAAAGCCAGGAGCTTCTTATGGGTAGTAGAGGCCCAACTACTTGGGCCATCTTTCACTGCTTTTCCGAGGCCATTAGTAGGGAGCTGGATCAGAAGTGGAGCTGCTGAGGGGCCAGCACGGTGGCATAGCAGGTAAAGCCGCCGCCTGCAGTGCCAGCATCCCATATGGGTGCCGGTTTTAGGTGCAGCTGCTCCACTTCCAATCCAGCTCTCTGCTATAGCCTAGGAAAGCAGTGGAAGATGGCCCAAGTCCTTGGGCCCCTGCACCCGCATGGGTCCTGGCTTCGGATAGGCACAGCTCTGGCCGTTGCAGCCAACTGGGGAGTGAACCAGCATATGGAAGACCTCTCTCTCTGCCTCTCCTACTCTCTCTGTGTAACTCTGACTTTCAAGTAAATAAATAAATCTTTAAAAAAAAAAAGAAGAAGTGGAGCTGCTGGGACATGAACTGATGCCCATACGGGATGTAGGAAAGAAGTTCTGTTATTACACCCATTTTATGGATGAGAAACACTGAGGTGAATAGACATCAAGCAACTAGTAAGTAGTAGAAAGGAGTTTCAAATCCAGGTCTGACTGATTCCACCACCACCCTAACAACTCAGTTTAAACAGGTAATGTGTTTATTTTGCTTTATAGTTTGCTAGGTACCTTTATAGCCTATCATTTAATTTAATTCATATAGCAATTTTGTGAGCAAAGCACTATTGTTCTCCCCACTATATAGCTGAGGAAAAAGAGGACATGTGGCATGATTTCTCCTGAGGCTCACAGCCTGAATTGGAGTTTGAGATTTGAATCTAAGTAGAATATAATATTGTATCTTTAGTCCTCTGCCTCACACTCATAACTACACAAAGAATTTCTAATCACATCATGTACATGCACATATGTATATATTCCCAGTGGCCTTTTTCAAATAAAGAATTCTTCATGATTACATACATAGTGAATGCAAACACCAAGCTAATGAGATTGGAACTGAGCACAAACATTGGGGTAGCTTTATATTCTGGGTAAATAAAAGCAACAAGGGAATTACAAAAGGTCCTGCCCAGGAACTTCAAAGAAAATATGCTGTCCCTATTAAGATCCTTTAATGCAAACTTATCCGAAACAGAATGCCTGTTATGGGAATTTTCTATGCCATGCTCACGCACATCGTTGCCTACTAGTCAAGCTGAGGCATAGGATAAAAATAATGGAAATTTCAGGTGTTAAATTAGCCACCCTGGGGCACTGCTACACAGTCCCTTGAATGCAGTAAAGGAAATATATGGAATGCGACAAAGAAAATTAATTAAAATGGGCAATAAAGACTGCCAAGTTCAAACAAATTGTGGCCCCTAGCACATACCACTTCTTTACCTGCAGGCCAGACTTCATGAAATCCAGACAACTTAAACTGTGTTTTTATGATTTAATGGGGAAAGGAGATTTTCATGTTTCTTAGTTATTTGGAAATCTACACTGACCACCTTGCATTTGAGAATTCTAAGAAGGAAAATTTATTGAGGCCATATAGTCCTATCTTCAGTAAAAACAGCAAAATGTCCAATTCAATTCCATTTTGGAAGTTTTAAATAAGAAAGTTTAAATTATTCAAAAGCAACAATTTGCCTATTGTCAGTGAACACTGAAAAACTTTACAGTTACTTGTAAGAAAATTTAAGTTTTCAATAATCATTCCAGTATTCATTTGGGTTGCTATTTCAAAACAATCTTTTTCTATTAATATTTTTAATCCCTTTTCATTGTATTTTCAGAGTTTATTATCACTTTCTCATTTACTCATATTTTTGGTAATGTAATAAGCAGTAGCAACATATATGGCAGAACTCCATGCCTATTCCATATTTTCTGTAATATTTCACCCTGTCACGTTCAAGACTATGGCTATCTACAAGTGAAGCCAAATTTATATCCATCAAAGTGGCATTTTTGCAGAGCCAAATAAACTGAAACATTCAAATAATTTATGCCTTGTTATGTTTGGTGATAAACAGACATTTTAATTAAGTTTGAGGCTGAAGCTTTTAAAAACTTCTGCCTGGATTTTATCACCTACAAAAACAACAGGACCTTGGCTAACAAGAGAGACAAATTGAAGGACACAGTCTATACATTGACATGGACTGTAGATACTGGTATTGCACTGTTTATGTGAGATATAGCATCAGCTCTCGAAAGGCATCTTCAGAAAGCCTCATAATAAAACAGACTTTTTAATATTTTTTGTCCCTTGTGCCAAAACTGAAAGGCTCATAAAGACACAGGTATGAAAGTAATGGGAAATGGGGATTAACTCCCGTGAATGTTTACCTTTACCTTTACCAAAGCACTTACCCATGCAGGAATTTTTCTCTGAACCCTTTGGAATGGCATGGTATGACGTATGCTAACGGAGTGCAGTCCTGGGCTAAGACAGATCAGTGGGATGGATCTGGAGCCCAAGGTTTTCAGTGGACTCCTTAGCCGACTGGCTGCAGTAGATTACAGCCTGGGTCACCCACATCACCAGCTAAAGCAGTGGAAGGCCTAAGGTTTCTGTTCTGAGCAATGTGTAACATGTGTCTTTTCCAGAGAGTACACAGAGAGTATAACACTTAACTTCCTTTTTCTAAAAGATTTATTTTATTTATTTGAAAGACAGAGTTACAGTGAGAGGTAGAGACAGAGAGAAAGATCTTCCATCCTCTGGTTCACTCCCCAGATGGCCGCAACACCCAGAGATACGCCAATCCAAAGCCAGGAGGCAGGAGCTTCTTCTGGGTCTCCCACATGGGTGCAGGAGCCCACAGACTTGGGCTATCTTCTACTGCTTTCCCAGGCCACAGCAGAGAGCTGGATGGGAAGAGGAGCAGCCAGGACTAGAACCGGCACCTAAATGGGATGCTGGTGCTTCAGACCAGGGCTTTAACCTACTGCGCCTCTGTTAAACTTTCAATATGACTCTTTAAATGAAGATGAATCTGCTGGAATGTCTACATTCTGTCGCTTTGAGAGGCAAATAAGGGCATTAAAGATCTTTACAGTTTTACAGTTTTTTTATATATCATAATGCTTAATGTGATATAAACATAAATAGCTGATTATTAATTGTGATATTAATATGGTAGAACCATCTTTCCCTAAAATCTGTTGAATTAAGTTTGCTAGGGCTGCCATAACAAAACACCACAGAGGAAGTGGCTTAGACAAGAGAGTTGTCTGTTTCTGAAGCCTTGCTCTTTGGCTTATAGATGACTGTCTTCTCCCTGTCTCCATAGGCTTTTCCTCTATGAGCATGTTCTCCTAGTTTCTCTGTGTGTCCAAATTTCCTGTTTCTATAATGATGCCCGTGAGATTGGATACACCCTACCCTAATAGCAAAACGTTAAACAGCAAACCAAAAAGCGCTTTAAAGGCTCTGTCTCCAAATATAGTTACATTCTGAAGTAGTGGAGATTAGAGTTTTAATATGTGAGTTTCAGGAGTTTCACCTAGCACACTAGAAACTGTTTCACAAGAAGACCACATCGAATAGCAACAAACTTTTAGAAAATGCTTTCTCTTTTGGTTGCTTTCTTTGTGACCTAAGATTGATGTTTATGTAAATCTGAGCTAATGTAAACATTCCTAGAATTTTCTGCTAGAAAAATTGTCAAGATTCTGTTTTTCACCAATGCTGTTTTTTATACTCATCTATGTAATATCTATGTCAATACTGGTTTTAGTCATCAAACAGGTAAACAAAATGCCACAGGTGCCATAATATATCAAAAATGTTCCTATTTCTCAAACTGAAAAAGTATAACCCATACTTGCTTAAAATATTCATTATTTGACTGTGCAGAAAATTAATATAGAAATTGGCTTTTCCTCTCCTCAGTCTTTCTCAGAAGTAACCAATGTTGCAGTTTGATTATCTGCGTGTATGTGTCACTAAAACCTCTATAATACCCCATTGGTTGTGGTCCTCTTTTGACAATACAAGTTTATAGTCAAAGAAATATCAATTTACCATACAATAAAGGTTAAAAGTAATTTAACATCTTTGCTTTAGTCTTTGAGGACATTTAGTATTTTGCATGGTCAATATCATTTACACAATACTTATAAATCAAAATTTCTTAAAATTTCTTTTTTCTCCAGGTCCATTCACCATAAAACTAGTTCTATATCTCTTCAGTATGAGTTCACCTTCCTAATTATGGTTTCTCAAATCCAGTCCAAGGTGAATTGCTCATAATTCTCATTTGCCCTCTGACTCTGATGCAAATTAGTAGATCAACAGTTTCTTGGTTTTCTTTGAGTCTTTCTGTTACTACTAAACTTCTTTGCCTTAGAGGATGGTCAATATGCTGACCCAGAACATTAGAATTTTATATCTTGGTGAAGTGCCTAAATATGAAAAATCAAATGCATTTTTGTGTGTACAAATATAGATATATTTGATTTATCATGTAGATCTGTAATTTACAATAATATTTTTGAAGTTTTCCATTGTATCTAAGAGCACCATGTGGAATAAAAATACCTGTTTTTGAAAATAAGCAATACTGGCCGGTGCCACAGCTCAATAGGCTAATCCTCCGCCTTGCGGCTCTGGCACACCAAGTTCTAGTTCCGGTCGGGGTGCTGGATTCTGTCCCGGTTGCCCCTCTTTCAGTCCAGCTCTCTGCTGCGGCCCGGGAGTGCAGTGGAGGATGGCCCAAGTGCTTGGGCCCTGCACCCACATGGGAGACCAGGAGAAGCACCTGGCTTTTGCCTTCGGATCAGCGCGGTGCGCCGGCCGCAGCTTGCCAGCCGCGGTGGCCATTGGAGGGTGAACCAACGGCAAAGGAAGACCTTTCTCTCTGTCTCTCTCTCTCTCACTGTCCATTCTGCCTGTAAAAAATTAAAAAAGAAAAAAAAGAAGCAATACCCAATAATACAATTTATTCAGGAAGAAGTTTCTCTTTTATATGTTACAAGGATTTTTCGACAAAAACAGAAAAAAAAGAACATCTTAAATTTTCCGTAACCCTTGGGTCAAAAATGAAAGGATTTATATAGAGACAAAATCATTAAATGAAAGAAAAGAAAACAAAAAACTTCTATTATAATCCTCAGCTGATAAAACAAATTTTTGATGAATAAACAACAACAAAAAAAGAGTTGGAATTGAGCCAGATGTGGGATTTGTGGGGAACAAAAGTCAAAGCAATTGAGTTAGCAATGATAAGTTGGAGGATAAAAACAAGTTCTTTGTAGTGCAAGCACTGTGTCATCTGGTTTGTTTAGTTTTCAAAGTTGACATATCGCACATTGTTGAAATGACATGCTGCATGAACCCAAGTGTATTGTAGAAAATACTAACAAAGCAAGGACTCTGCCCTCATTCATGAGTCATTGATGCTAAAAAAAGAATTAAAATGTGGATCAATTTGTCTGGAGGAATTTCCAAACTTGTCTGAATGCTGTGAACATGTTGTGAACAGTGCCATGTTGTCTGAGAAACCAGAAATTAATGTTTATTAAAGCAGTATGCCAAGAATTGAGATAATGAAGACATATACTCGAATTTAGACAAAGTGACATCTAAATGAAACAAGCAATATAGTTCACACTATTGACAAGTTTGAGACCTCATCACACATAGCAGTCATTACTGTGGTTTAACTTGACCCCAAGTTGGGATCACATAGAAATGAAGCCTGTAGCATGTTTGGTATACAGTAATGGAAGGAAATATGGTTGTGCCCCTTAGAGCAACATTTGAGGTCTCTGGCATATAATTGAGATAAAGTGTACTTTAGTTAATGCTATGTGATAAGAAGATAGAGGGAAATAAGGGAAGGTGGGATGGAAGGGCCCGAAGAAGATAGGATGGAAGGTGGGAAGGCAGGAGGGAGGGATGACTTGACAAGGGAAGAGAAGGAACAGGGTGGGGGGAGATAATTCAAAGTAAACTTTCACTGGGCTTAGTGTAGATACATTGGTTAATGTTGCAGTGAGAAATAGTGAATATATTTCCATAGGTGATTTACTGTAATCTGATCTAATGAAAAAAAATAAATGAATTAAGGTAAAGTTTTCATTGTTTACTTGTAATAATCCAAAGAAAGAACTTACTCTTGGGGCTGGTACTGTGGCGCAGTAGGGTAATCCTCCATCTGTGGTGCCAACATCCCGTATGGGCGCTGGTTCGAGTCTCAGCTGCTCCTCTTCCAATCCAGCTCTCTGCTATGGCCTGGGAAAGCAGCAGAGGATGACCCAAGTCCTTGGGCCCCTGCACCCACATCAGAGACCAGGAAGAAGCACCTGGTTGTTGGCTTCAGATTGGTGCAGCTTTAGCCATTGCAGCCATATAGGGAGTGAACCTACGGAAGGAAGACCTTTTTCTCTGTCGCTCTCACTGTCTGTAACTCTACCTCTCAAATAAATAAAATATTTATTTTTTTTAAAAAAAGAACTTACTCTTTGGTCTCATTGACATTTGTATTTGTTTTCAAAATCCTTCTGCTCTCTCTTCTTCCTCCATCAAGAAAGGAGGGTAAGGATAATGACAATGAAAGATGATGGATGATGGATGATATATAGATAGATAGATAGATAGATAGATAGATAGATAGACTGTGATGGTTATTTATATGTCAACTAGACCATGGTGTACCTAGATATTTGGTCGAACATTATTATGGTGTGTCCGTGAGATTGCTTTGGATGACAATAACTTTTGAATCATTAAGGACTCGGTAAAGCATATGCCCCTCCTCAAATATGGATGAGTGTCATTCAGGCTGTTGAAGACTTGCACAGAACATATCTGAATAAGAGGGGTGCTTCCTTCTGCTTAACTGTTTTAGAGCTCGGGCATTGATTTTCCCTTTCTTCAGACTTGGGCTCTGGCTGGAATTTATACCAAATTTGTTTTCCTTTTACTCAGGGCTGTACCTTTGGTTCTCTTGAGTCTGAAGGCTGACAGCTGAGGTGCTTTGGACCTCTCCACCTCCATAACCTAACAATGTGAGCCAATTCCTTATCTGTGCATATGTATTATTTATTGTGAGCATACATATCCTATTATTCTGTTTCTCTAAATATTCTAGTTCTCTGAAGTGTCCAGAATTGTAGTTATTTACATAAAGAAGAATTAATGGAGATGTATAAACAAGATACAATAAAGGAACATGTTTATATTTTACAAGTGCGGTAGTGAAATAGGGATACAGAAGTATATTTCACAGTTATGAACACAAATATTTCTACTTTATTATTTACAAGTGCATCCTTTTTAAAATTATTTATTTATTTGAAAGCACAGAGAGAGGATGAGAGAGAGATTTCACTCCCCAAGTGCCTGTAACAGCCAGAGTTGGGCCAGGCTGAAGCCAAGAACCAGGATTTTCATGTGGGTCTCCTATGTGGGTGGCTGGCACCCATTATTTTTTTTTAATTTTTTTTTAAATTTTTGACAGGCAGAGTGGACAGTGAGAGAGAGACAGAGAGAAAGGTCTTCCTTTTTGCCATTGGTTCACCCTCCAATGGCCGCCGTGGTAGGCGCGCTGCGGCCAGCACACCGCGCTGATCCGATGGCAGGAGCCAGGTGCTTCTCCTGGTCTCCCATGGGGTGCAGGGCCCAAGCACTTGGGCCATCCTCCACTGCACTCCCTGTCCAGAGCAGAGAGCTGGCCTGGAAAAGGGGCAACCAGGACAGGATCGGTGCCCCGACCAGGACTAGAACCCGGTGTGCAGGCGCCACAAGGCGGAGGATTAGCCTAGTGAGCCGCGGTGCCGGCCGGCACCCATTATTTAAGCCATCATTTTCTGCCTCCCAGTTTCATTAGCAGGAAGCTGGATTGGAAATAGATGTGGGATTCAATCCTAAGCATTCTGATATGAGATACTAGCATCACTAGCTGTAGCCACAACACCTGCCCCTCAAATATATCCTTTTGCTTTATTCACTGATACAGAGCTTATTAATTTATTCAGATATTTACTCATCAATTTACCTAGTAATCACTTGTCTTTGAGTCTGGAATACCCACCAGATTAAGAAACTGAAATGGCTGCCTACAAAGAAAACACAAACCCATAGATGAAAGATGCTGTGCTGGGGGAAGCTTAGTGTGCTCTGGAGGAATGGAAGGAAGGCATGGCCAATTCACACAGGTGAACCTGGATGAACTTCCAAGAAGCGATGGGCACTGCAATAGCACTGCAGCAGCTCTGAAGAATGTTCTGTATTTTTATATATTATCACTTTTTGTCTCCCTCAGCAATCTCTGGTGTAAGACAGAGTACCGAGCATCTCTTTTGAAATTATAGTGCTTTTGTTCCCAATGCTAACTCTCAAGGTACTCTAGAGCCTTAGCTTGCTCCACCTGTTTCATAATAATGAGGCAAAAGTGAGGCACCACCTTGTTTAAAAAGCACTACCGTGGCGGCCATTGGAGGGTGAACCAATGGCAAAAGGAAGACCTTTCTCTCTGTCTCTCTCTCACTGTCCACTCTGCCTGTCAAAAATTAAAAAAAAAAAAAAAAAGCACTTTGATTAGGACATCTGCCATTCTATGAGTCTGCTGTGTATCCCGCTTCCCATGTTGGATCATTCTCTCCCTTTTTGATTCTATCAGTTAGTATTAGCAGACACTAGTCTTGTTTGTGTGATCCCTTTGACTTGTAGACCTATCAGTATGATCAACTGTGAACTGAAATTGATCACCTGGACTAGTGAGATGGCATTGGTACATGCCACCTTGATGGGATTGTATTGGAATCCCCTGGCACATTTCTAACTTCACCATTTGGGGCAAGTCCAATTGAGCATGTCCCAAATTGTACATCTCCTCCCTCTCTTATTCCCACTCTTATATTTAACAAGGATCACTTTTCAGTTAAATTTAAACACCTAAGAATAATTGTGTGTTAATTACAGATGTCCTAAACAGCACCCTGGCCTCAGAATCAGCCCTTAAGGCATTCAGATCTGGCTGAGGAGTCCATAGAGTATTTTAGACATGGAAAGCCAAGACACTCTGGCAAAAAAACAAAAACAAACAAACAAAAAAACCAAAAACAAAACCCTAAATGAAAGATCTCTGTAAATGAGATCCCAATAGAAAGAATGGGCCATCAAAGAAGGAGGTACCTTTCTCTGAAGGGAGCAGTGAACTTCCACTTTGACTATGACCTTGTCGAAATAAGATCGAAGTCGGCGAACTCAAAAGGCTTCCATAGCCTTGGCAACTCATGACTAGAGCCTAGGGAGATTACTGACGCCATAAACAAGAGTGTCAAATTGTTAAGTCAACAACAGGAGTCACTGTGTACTTACTCTTCATGTGGGATCTCTGTCCTTAATGTGTTGTCCAATGTGAATCAATGCTATAACTAGCACTGAAACAGTATTTTACACTTTATGTTCTGTGTGGGTGCAAACTGATGAAATCTTTAATTAGAATATACTAAATTGATCTTCTGTATATAAAGATAATTGCAAATAAATCTTGATGTGAATGGAATGGGAGAGGCAGCGGGAAATGGGAGGGGTGTGGGTGGGAGGGAAGTTATGGGGGGAAAAAGCCATTGTAATCCATAAACTGTACTTTGGAAATTTATATTTACTAAATAAAAGTTAAAAAAATAAAAATAATAAGCATTTTGTTCCCATTACTCAGAAGACACCGAGGCCTTGCTTGAAATCTGCAGTGTCTAAGGATTTTTGCACCAGGCTGTTGAATCCTACTTCTTTGAGGTAGAAATGTCTGCACAATTTACTGAAGCTTTAAGCAGGGTTATGTTGGCCTAGCAGTTAACTAGTTATGTTAGGAATAAAAAAGTATTTAATGGTTTATTGGAAAGTCAATGGCATAATGTGTGAGGTACCTCTTTAACAGTATACTAAAAGTGTCAGAATTCCATGCAATTTTCCACACATAAAATGGCATAATATCCTACAGGTGTCACCCACTTATTTTCACTTGCTCTACTCATTAGTAAAATATTTTGATTCATAGTGCCCTGCATATTAATCAGAGATGTGTTATCAAGTAGCAAAGCCAAGAAAGCAATTAAGTAAGTTCTGAAAAATATATTAAACACAAAGAACTCATTATAATTTGTCTTAATTGATAATATTTATTATTTGTTATGGTCACTTTCTTTTCTTTAAGATTTATTTATATATTTGAAAAACAGAGTTATAGAGAGGCAGACACGTACACACACAGAAAGAGAGAGAGAGAGAGAGAGAGAGAGAAGAGGTCTTCCATCCACTGGTTCACTCCCCAACTGACTGCAATGGCCAGAGCTGCACTGATCCAAAGCCAGGAGCCAAGAGCTTCCTCCAGGTCTCCCACGTGGGTCCAGGGGTCCAGGGACTTGGGCCATCTTCTACTGCTTTCCCAGGTCATAGCAGAGAGATGGAATGGAAGTGGAGCAAACAGGACGCAAACATGCGCCCTTATGTGATGCCGGCACTGCAGGCAGTGGCCTTGTCACTTTCTATTGCACTGAGTTGATTGTTGCATTTTTCATTGTCCCATGCAAATTATTTTGGTATGGTTCAAATATTCCTCATAGCTAAATTCCCACTGTCCTGTTCTTTCTGCGAAAATAATAAAGATTGTGTAATGACAATTCATAACCCCTCTTGTTTTTATTTAAAGCCTCTTGTTTTTATTTAAAATGATAACTGGTTTTTGGCAGATGTATATTTTTGGTGACTACTTGCTTTTATATGGGTGGGCATATTTCAGCGAATTTCCCAAATTCTCAGTGGCACTTAAAACTTCAGAGCAAGTAACTTTGACTTATAAAACTTTCCAAAATTAAAATAAAAAGTTTCCTTTAAAATGATTTTGTAATTTTAAAACGAGCACACAATTTCTCACATTAAAAATGTATGGATTTTACTTTGAGTAGTTTTTTTGATATATTTCAGATGTTATCTTACATTGAGTTGCTATGAAAAGGCCCTAGAGACTTGGTGGCTTTCAAATAACAGGAATAGGAATTTTTTTTCTTACATTTCTGGAGGCTGGAAGACCACAGCAGGAAGCCACCATGATCAGGTTCAGGTGAGGGCTCTGTTCTGGGTTGTAGACTGCTCTCTTCTCCTTGTATCCTCACCAGGCAGCAAGTAGAACAGAGCAAATCTAAGTTCTCTAGTTATTCTTGTTAAGGACACTAATCTCATTCACAAGGGCTTTGCCTTCATGACCTCCTCTGATAGTAATTACATTCTGAAGATTCTACTCTTCATACTGGTATAGGGTTTCACAAATAAATTATAGGAGATCACAAATATTTAGTCCACAATAAAATTAATATAGATAAACATACATATTATACAATATATGTGTGCGGTCATTTTGTACATACGATTATATTATATTACTTTGTACATACGGCTATATTATATTTTATATACCAATGCACACAATGTAAATCATACATAAAGTCATCAATGCAATCTCTTTGTGTAACTGATTTAAGTGGAAATTACGTATACATGTATAATTATAATATATAATATAATGTGATACAATATATTCATAATTTCCACTGAACTTATAAGAAAAATAAGTAAATTAATGCTTCAACATGTTATATGTATCTAAGCTATTCCTTAAGCCTTATAATAGAGCTTCCATTAAACATTTTATCATCATCATAATAAAGATATATCACTATTGCAACTGCAAATTAATAAGTTGTTAGCTATTCCTTCAGTAATCTACTATTTATCTCAATTCCATGATAATTTTATTTAGAACAGAGCGTGATAGTTATGTTATTTAGTAATCCTCCTCTGATGTTTCATGGGTATGCCTTGATTTTAAGAGCATAAAACCATCCAATAACTACTTTAGCCAGGCCAAAATAAAACCAAGTATTCTGTTTTGGATATGTTCTAGATATATAATATTAATACTTTAATTGTTAAATAAGTCCAGCAGTTTAGATGGTGCTTAAGTGTTTCTTTTACCCTTTCTGTCTTCAATTATAGTTGAAGAAACTGTAAGAAGAAAACAAACATACTCGAAAAATTCTACCTCTGTTTATTGATTCTTTCTTAGAAATCAGGAACCCATAAAAGGTATCATTCTGTTTGAGATGGGATTAACAATTTCTTTATCTGATTTCCACTGATCTGTTAATATTTAGAATACAAGGCTGGTGCCGCAGCTCACTAGGCTAATCCTCCGCCTGAGGCACCGGCACACCGGGTTCTAGTCCCGGTCGGGGCACCGATCCTGTCCCGGTTGCTCCTCTTCCAGTCCAGCTCTCTGCTGTGGCCAGGGAGTGCAGTGGAGGACGGCCCAAGTCCTTGGGCCCTGCACCCTCATGGGAGACCAGGAGAAGCACCTGGCTCCTGCCATCGGATCAGCGCGGTGAGCCTGCCGAAGTGCGCCAGCCGCGGCAGCCATTGGAGGGTGAACCAACGGCAAAAGGAAGACCTTTCTCTCTGTCTCTCTCTCTCACTGTCCACTCTGCCTGTCAAAAATTTTTTAAAAAAATTATAATATGAATAATTCTGTATTCTAAATATTTTTTTGTCAAAAATTTTTTTAAAAAATTATAATATGAATAATTCTGTATTCTAAATATTTTTTTTGTCAAAAATTTTTTTAAAAAATTATAATATGAATAATTCTGTATTCTAAATATTTTTTTTGACAGGCAGAGTGGACAGTGAGAGAGAGAGACAGAGAGAAAGGTCTTCCTTTTGCCGTTGGTTCACCCTCCAATGGCCGCCGTGGCTGGCGCACTTCGGCAGGCTCACCGCGCTGATCCGATGGCAGGAGCCAGGTGCTTCTCCTGGTCTCCCATGAGGGGTGCAGGGCCAAGGACTTGGGCCATCCTCCACTGCACACCCTGGCCACAGCAGAGAGCTGGACTGGAAGAGGAGCAACCGGGACAGGATCGGTGCCCCGACCGGGACTAGAACCCGGTGTGCCGGCGCCGCAAGGTGGAGGATTAGCCTAGTGAGCCACGGCGCCAGCCATATTATAATTTTTAAAGAGCTTTCAAAATTACTTATTCAACCTTGTTAATATTTTCCTTTATATCCATTAGTTATTTCAAGATACTATTGAAAGTTGTGAAAATTTACAACTACTTCTAGCACAATGAAATCTACCTCATATTATTCTATGATTTATGTCTGAAAATTTAGAAAATTAGTAATATATCTCCCATCTGTCTTTATTAAATATTTTTAAATCTTGCTTTCCACTATATTTGTATGTATTACCATTTCAAGGGAAGGCTGCTCGATTACTTCTCATTTTCCTAAGAAATTTGAAGTAGGCCAGCGCCGTGGCTCATTTGGCTAATCCTCTGCCTTTGGTACTGGCACACCGGGTTCTAGTCCCGGTCGGGGCGCCGGATTCTGTCCCGGTTGCTCCTCTTCCAGTTCAGCTCTCTGCTGTGGCCCGGGAGGGCAGTGGAGGATGGCCCAGGTGCTTGGGTCCCTGCACCCGCATGGGAGACCGGGAGGAGGCACTGGGCTCCTGGCTTCGGATCCATGCAGCACAGGCCATAGCAGACATCAGAGGAGTGAACCAACGGAAGGAAGACCTTTCTCTCTGTCTCTCTCTCACTGTCTATAACTCTACCTGTCAAAAATAAATAAAATTGAAAAAAGAAATTTGAAGTAGTCAGAGAGAGGCACAAGTTGTGTCACTCAGGTACCCACTTCGCTTCTGTGCAAATGTGCCCCCTTGGTTAGCGTGAAATGTCTGTCTTCCTGGCAGAGGCCAGGAAGCATGGCTTGGAGCATGGGCTCCCATTTGAACACATTCTTGTCTACTCAAGGACCTGGCTTCAGCAATTTACTTTCTGTTTTTCATCATCAGTGTTCCACTCCATCCCACTTCTTTTCCATTAGCATACAAATGGTGCTGTTTCTCCAATATTACAAATAAAATAAAAACATAACTATACAAAATAGAATAAAACAGAACTCTTATGACCGTACTGGCTGAGTTCCATGTGACGTCTTACCTTCCTTTGTTTCATTATCAACCATCTCATTTTCTTTAATTTCTTCCCTCTCATTTTATTGAACTCAAACCAGTTCATTGGTTTTCCCTCTACCACGCAATTTTACTTTTTCTTTTTAAGCCACTAGTGACTTCCACATAGGAAACCCAACAGCTGATTTCTAGTCCTTGTACTAAGTTAAAAAGTGCCTCACAAAACTTATACCGACCTGAAATCTCAGAATGTCACTTTAATTTGGAAGTCTTTGGAGTCATTATTAAATTAGAACATACTGGATTAGAGTGGGTCCTAATACACTGATGTGAGTCTTTGTAAAATGAGAATACAGAAGCACACAGAAGGTGCACCAGGGAAAGACCATATGATGACAGCAGCAGAGACTGGAGTCACTTTGCCACAAGCCACCAAATGGGAAGTGTTAGCAGCAATCAGCAGAAGCCAGAAGAGGCAGGGAGCTTCCCCTAGAGTGTTCAGAAGGAACAGGTCCCTGCAGACATTTTGATTTTGGACTTCTGAATTCCAGAGAAGCGAGATAATCACTACGGCAGTTTTAGGAAGCTGATAAAATCCTTCTTCTATTCTAATAGCCAGCATTTACCCCACACTCTCACATTGCTCGCACTCTCCCATTATAAACATTGAATTCATTTGGCTTCCGAACCAACACAGCCATCTGACTTTCTCCTTTTTTCTAACACCTTCTTCTCCTGGTCATTGTTCATTTCCCTGACTTCCAAACACCAGAGTGTCCCATGTCTTAATCCTTGCACCTTGTTATCAAGGACACATTCTCTTCCTGGTGTCATCCATCCTCATAACCTTAAATTACATTTATGTTGTGATGGCTCCTAAATTTGTATTTCCAGTCTAGATCTCCCACCTGGAACTCCATGTGAAACTTCTTTTTTTTTTTTCCCCAAAGATTCATATTTATTTACTTGAGGCAGAGAGAGGGAGAGACAGAGAGGACTTCCATCTTCTGATTCACTCCCAATTGGCTGCAATGGCCAGAGCTGGGCTGATCTGAAGCCAGGAGTCTGGAGCTTCTTCCGGGTCTCCCACAAGAGAGTAGGGACGCAAGCACTTGGGCCATCTTCTACTGTTTTCCTAGGCTAACTGCAGGGAGCAAGATCAAAAGTGGAGCAGCCTAGACTCAAACTGGTGCCCATATGGGATGCCAGTGTCACAGGTGGATGCTTAATCTACTAGGCCACAACACTGGCCCCTGAAACTTCATTTTTAGCAGGCCCCAAACTGATAAAATTATAAGCATGAATATGTCATTGTATGTACCAATTAACATGGAAAATTTAGCTCTCTCTCCGACAATAAATAATAAAATTAAAAATATGACTGTAGGGACCGGTGCTGTGGCCCTACCTGGTAAAGCCACCACCTGCAGTGCAGGCATCCTGTATCCTGAATCCAGCTGCTCCACTTGTGATTCAGCTCTTTGCTATGGCCTGGGAAAGCAGTAGAAGATGGCTCAAGTCCCTGGTCCCCTGCACCCGTGTGGGAGACCTGGAAAAAGCCTCTGGTGCCTGGCTTTGGATCAGCACAGCTCTGGCCGTTGTGGCCATCTGGGGAGTGAATCAGCAGATGGAAGACCTCTCTCTCTCTCTCTGCCTCTGCCTCTCTGTGTAAATCTGCCTTTCAAATAAATAAATAAGTAAATCTTTAAAATATATGACTGTCGCCTGGATTAATATACTGATATTTGGACTTTTTCATTGAACTGGTTTCTGAAACCTGAAAGCTAGAATGTAAAATATATTATATTTCTCTTGGTTTCATAATAGGCTTGGTCATTCGATTTGTTAGAAAATGATATTGTTTTATAAGAAATTCTTAAATATATGGTTTTATTAATTATTAATTTATTAGAGAAGATTTAAAATGTAATCCATATGCTATCCTAATGAATTCATTTATTTCCTTTCATATGTATGTATACACCTATTATACTTACCTTTTAAAAGAATATAAAGTTAATTTCAAGGAAAATAAACTGTAAGAGTACCCTTAGTAAAACTTCAGGTTTTATCAATAATACATAAATATATAA
Source organism: Lepus europaeus (assembly GCF_033115175.1). NCBI lineage: Eukaryota > Metazoa > Chordata > Mammalia > Lagomorpha > Leporidae > Lepus > Lepus europaeus. The sequence goes on from NC_084848.1 coordinate 17,368,231, forward strand.
ATACAGATGATTTTACTCAAAGAATCTATAGAGATTAACAAATAATAAAATATTTTAACATTGTTCATTACAAAAGTTTCACATTTTCAGACGAACTTTGAGGATGGCAAAAATATATATTTTTGCTCTTGAAACAAAACCAGGAAATCCTATACATTTCTTAATGGGGAAAGGAATTGCACTAAGAAACCTAAGGAATAAATAATTGGTAAATATCAAAGGGGATCTTGAGATACATGACAATATGCACACATATGTCAGTGCTACAGTACAAAATTTCCTACATGGATGATTAACGTATTTCATTGATTTGAGATTTCATGGAATGTGATGTGGAGGAACTTGAAACTGTATCATATTGGCACTGACAACTTTACGACCCTGGGATCTAAGTATTGGCCTTATAGTTGTTAGGAAACATTTGTAGCGCACATCAGAAGTGGAAAGTAAGGTAAAGAAAGACTAAGTGAGTCAGATGTATCATGAAAAGAGGCCCACAAATGAACTGAAGTCAGATTCTTGGGTGTGTTGGAATAAAGTTTTGGGAAACATTTTTAATTAGAAGTACAAATCCTTTTTCAAGTTGAACAAGAAGCCATGGTCTTCTATTTTAGATCTCTGGCTCTAACTTTCCCAATGAACTCCTAGCTAGTATATCCAACTGCATGTTTGATATTTCCACTTAGATGTCTCATTGGTATTCTAAACAAACACATCCAGATAAAATATCTGCTTCCCTCCAACTTTTCATTTTTTAGTCATCCTCCCTTAGTTGGTGTTCCAAAATATATCTAGTTACACAAGCCAAACCTGAAATTATAAAAGTTGCTTCTTTCTGTATTTTATTTAGCCACTACAGACCAGCTGGTATTCCTTGGGGGCAATAAAATAGGTCTCCTACTATTCTCAACATCTCTTGGATGAATCAAATTGGTATCTCCACTTCAAATATCACATTATGATAGTAAAGAATAATCCTCTATAAATATAAATTGTATTAAATTTTAAATGCTCATAGTCTCCAAATACTTGTACTGAATTTATCTCAAAATGCAAACTCTATTCTGAGCTTCTAAGGGTCTGTAGCACCTGGCCTGTCCTGCCCTGGGCCTCCTTCTAATCAGCTATACTAATTTCTCCATTTTCTCTTGATCCCTTTCTTTCCTTTTTATTTCTCTAAGAAGCCAAGCTTCTTCCTACTGTCAGGCTTTTGCCTTTATTGTCACTTATTTAGGTCTTACTATACATATTGTTCAAATGTTTTACATTATATATGTTTTAATTTAATGTAACATTACAAAGATCTTCCATGATGATCCAATTTTAATAATTTTAAAATTCATTCACATTAACAGATTATGTTATGGTATTCAAAACTTACTTTTAAAGCTTGGGTTACATTATTTTATTATATATATATATATGCCAATTATTTTTAGCTTTGATCATAAGGGTTTCTAAAGTCCTAATCATGAATTTACATTACTGGGATGATTTAATTCTGCCTTTATGTAAGGAAGTATATACTCCAGAAGGAATTACTATAAGCCTTTCAGACACTGGATTGAGAAATGTAATTTTATTGGTAAAATTAGTGGCCTTTTAACTTATATAATGAATGTTTAGAAGAGGATCTTGTTAATATAGTCAAAGGTATTAAACCATCTGTGATTAATTTAAATGCCTTTTGTATAATAGACACTCTTGTATTAAGAAAGTATCAATACCGAGAAAAGTCAGTCACATGTTCCTTTATGGATGGGACTCATTGATTTATCACTAATAATCCATCAAAGCTTGGAATTATACATGTAGACAAATGGAACAGAATAGAAAGTCCAGAAACAATCCACACCTCCACAACCAACTCATCTTTGACAAAGGAGATAAAAATCAATCCCTGGAGAAAGGACAGTCTCTTCAAAAGATGGTGCTGGGAAAATTGGTTCTCTGCATGCATAACTATGAAACAGGACCCCTACCTTACACCTTATACAAAAATCAATTAAAAATGGATCAAGGATCTAACTTCATGATGATCAAATTATTGAGGAGAACATTGGGGAAACTCTGCAAGAATTATTCAGCTTTCTATTTGATGTTGTTTCTAAGGGGAACACCTCTGTAATGGAATTTCATTAAACTTGTAAATCAGATTCACAAACTGTTTTGTGCTTGTTTGAAGATAATTATTTTAAAAAGAAATGCTTGTATAGTGACAGCAATTAGTCTGAGAAGTGCTGTCAACTTGCAGGTAGAAGAGAAAATTCTTGCCCTCTCTAAATCATTGCTATTCTTTAAAAATTTTATTTTAGTGTTTATTTCATTTGAAAGCTATAGAGACAGAGGGAGGGAGGGAGCACTGATATCTGCTGGGAGGGAGCTGGGAACTCAAGCCAGGCTTCCCACAGGAGTGGTAGAGACCCAACTACAAGAGCATCACCTCCTGCCTCCCAGGGTGCACATTAGCAGAAGGGTGTTGTTGGGAATGGAGCCAGGACTTGAACCTAGTTACTTAAATATGAATGGTGAGCTTCCAAGTGGTGTCCTAAACACTAAGCCAAATGCCTGCCCCATAATTACCCTTCTTAACTATTCAAAAAAATTGCACACTGATAGTCAGCCTTTGTCTCAAACCCCCTTTCCTGTAGTTATCAGGAGAACAAATTATTTAAAATCCTCAAACCGGTTTAAACTTAAACTATTCTGATAGCTTCAATTGTTTCTACAGGAAATGTTTAGCTGTCCTTGGAGGAAAAAGTTGATCCTCCACTCCTATTCCTGTGCATTTTCCTGAGATGACACACAAATACACTGGGTAAAGAGAAGGGGTCAGGCATTCTTGTGACGTGCGTGTGCAGTTTGTCTCCGCTGAGAACATTCCCTGGACTCCACGTTGTGCTTCTTCTTCAACAGGAGCTTCTTGTCCTGCTGCTGTTGACAACCGAGTTCTCCTGCACGTGTAGTTTGTGACCTGCTCAGATTCCTCTCATCCTCACAAGCTGACTGAGTTTCCTGCTGGCTGCAGACTCTGTAGCAGTAGCCAATTTTCCTGCATAGCTGCTGGCCTGGCATCCCTTCTGGCCTCCAAGTGTCCAGTCCTCAGAATCAGCTTACCCTGGTGCACCAAGATACATAGAAAGGCATCTGCCTATTAACACAACACTTTAAACTGGAGAAATAAGGATTTTTTTTTTTTCAGAAAGCTAAATCCAGATAATCCTGGCTATACTCCAAGTAGGGAAAGAGAGAAGCAGAAGTGACAAACTTTTTCTTGTGTCCTAAAATAGGGACTTCAGGCCTCAGGCACGGTCTGTGTCTCTTCTATGTTCCATTTACCATATTAAAGACATTTGCATTCATTCAGTTGAAGCACTGGGAGAGAAAATGCAAATGAGCTTCTTCAACTCTTTCTCTTGCTTCCTTCCCACATTCTTACACTTCCCATAGCCATGTCCCAAATTGTAGCCTACTTCTGAACTAGGGAGGGAAGACTCAGGTTTTGGGCCCCTGTGATCGAATCTCCACCTCCGTGTAAAATGATGTTGTCTTAAATGATAAAGGGAACTTTGTGGATGTAATATATGTTACATCCACAATGCGCCAACCCTAGCCTAACTGGGTTATTGTGTATTATCCTGGTAGGCAAAATGTAACCACTTGACCCCATAAATGCAGTCAATGTAAGAGTCAGGAAGATAGCAAAAGGAGCTATTAGGGACATTGGGAGCATAAAATACCCTTGACTCCGTCATATGGTAACATGAGAGAGAAAAACAGAGATAAGCAAAAAGGAAACACACTTGTTTTAAAATCAGTAACACTATCAGATTACTTCATAGATGCCTATACTAGGACCTTAATTTAAGACCCTCACTTTTAAGAATGATTTGTTTACTTATTTGAGAGGGAGAGAGAGAGAAAGAGAGGGAGAGAGAGAGAGAAAGAGAGAGATATTTCTATTTTCCATCTACTGCTTCACTCCCCAAAAGATTGCAACTGCTAGGGGTAGGCAAAGCCAAAGTCAGGAGCCAAGAACTCCATCCAAGTCACTCATATGGGTTGTAGGAATTTGAGGATTTGTATTATCATTTGCTGCCTAGTAGGCACATTAGTCAAAACCTGGATCAGAAGTGAGGGGAAACCTAAATTCAACCAGGTATTCCAATATGAGATGCTGGTGTCTCAAGCAGCGACTTAACTTGCTCCACAAATAACAACCCCTGCCTCCAGAGCCCTCATTTAATAAATTTTTTTAACAATCTTTCTTTGTGCAAAACACTGTTATAAAGATTTTCCATATGTTATCTTCAAACATATTCTGTCAATTAAGCATATTATAGCTGTTTTGGAAAGGTAAATGTGGTTTATTGAGAAAAGGCTACCAAAGTTAATATAATCAGCACTAAAGAATAGACCTGGAACCAAAACCAGGTCTTTGGAAATACATAACTTTACAAATAATTTGCTTTTTCTACTATATATTAACAAGATTTCTTTCAAACACTTCTACTTACGTAGGCTCCCACAGCTTTATTTGATTCCACTTCTTATTGTTCATTCTATACCAATTCTATCCTAGTCTTCCTGACAATATTATTTTGACAAAGTGATTGATTCTATAGGTAAATATTCTAGAAATATGGATTTCACAGTTAATATCTCATGCAGAAAAAGTAATATTCTGGTTAACATCCAGATTTCAAAGGTCAACTTTTGCGAATCTTTAAGGACCTATCTCTATAACATGAAAATAAATAGTATAGAATACTAAAGCAATAAGAAGAGCTTGCCTCTTTTAACAGGCTCCAATTCATTTGGATAGGTTTTGAGATTTTGAAACATAAAACAGTATGGAGCACTACTAGTGACAGCATGGGTTTGAAACTTCACAACATAGAGAACTAATATTGGAGATTTGGAATGGTCGCAAGGGCTATGATGGAAGTAATTTATTTTAAAAAATGGCTTTAATATACTTTGTAGACTAGGCAGAGTAAACGATATTTGAGAGGCAACAAAATGTACAGATGAGAGTAAACAGGATTTTAGCACTAAAATGGGATTCTCCCTACATCTTCAAGTAGAGCTCCTGTTTCTGTGGTGCTTCTCTAGAACCTGTGGCTCCATGGATAGCTTTGCTTGAAATCAGAGGGAATTTAGATGTTTGACTTTAAAACTCAAAACTATAATAAAGCCATGGAGAGCCATTGAAAATTTGTGGGTAATGAATATTACAAAAATCCAGAATTTTGGAAAAAATAAATCTGACATCAAGATATGAGATGAATTATTTAGAGAGATATTGGAAAAGAGGATTATATTTAAAACGTTTAGAAGAAAGAATGGATGGTGAAAGCTAAAGGAATAATATAAAATATGAACATTAAAGAAACCATATTCTTCTAGATGTGAATTATGGTTCTACTTAGCTGTTCTTGGGAGATTAATCCCACCTCTACTTTTGCTGGCTCAGTATTTAATTAATAATATCATAGCTCTGTGGCAGAGGATAGAAAAGAGATGAAGGGATAGATGGATTCTAGTATTCATCTCGAATTACTTATTGTCCAAGATACCTGGGTAGAAGGAAAGAGTGATAAGAGTTGTCTCTGCATGACTGCTCTTATTACAAATGTCAGATGAAACCAGTATCCTATGCAAATGTGTTGTTTATTGTCAGTTAACATTTATTTTCCTACTGCTGAAACTTATTTTTGATTAGATGGTAATTATGAATCAAACTCTTTCTGTTAAAAACATTGACAATATCAAGTAAATTAAATCAAATTCACGGATGAATATGGATAATCAAACTATATAAATGCCAAAAGAAATCTTATTTTATCATAATTTTCTGAATGTTGTATTGAATTGACTAAATGGTCTCTTTTTCTCATGTCACACAATCAATCAAGGTCATGTCCATTAATTTAATCAATCAGCATAGTCGTGGATGCTGGGGTCATGTCTGAAAAACTGTAAATACATACACATAATATAAAACAATTTTGCTAATTCACATATAAAATATAACACAAACACCAGAATCTTATCTATGAAAAGTATCTTGCTTGCACAGTGAGGAAGATATGGGTTCTTTGTCAGAGCAGAATAGATCAAAGTGACTGTACTTCCATTTCAGTTGGAAAATTTTCCTTTCATTGCAACATAACAGCCTACCTCATCAAGGATACCCACCTTGGATCACCCTACCTGACTTCATCATCTCATTTCTCTGTCTATAAGGAACTCTATGGTGGCATGGAGAAAAACAGTAGGCAATGTTTCTTGTTCTCAATCTTCCACTCACCAGCTTTGTAAACCTGATCAAGTCACATAAGCTATGGAACTTTCATTATTGAATTTGAGAGGGTAAATATAAGAATAAAATGAAGGAGCATTTAACTGAGAGACTAAGGATATAAAAAACCACATAGAATAGTTTAGGAGACTAAATTTTGTTTGAATGTTTAAAGAAAGTTTAATAGCAATTAAGGAAGGTAAGACTTTGTGGGTGAAAATAAAGGGTAGCATTTTATGGATTAGAAGATGTTGTGGAGCTAAAGTTTTAAGAAGCTGGAAAGAAGAGTTTGAAGACATTTCAGCTTAAAACTAGGGTTTCCAAAAGAGTAATAGGGCTTCCCTTATCCACACCAACAGGAGGCACAAAGTTACCCTCTTCTGTCTCTATTGGTGGTCAGGTACAAGAAACTTTTGAAAGGGACTGACAGAGCAACTAGAATAGAATAGGGCTGTGGGCTCATTGGATGCCCCATTCTATTTATTATAATCACCTCATCGTTCATCCTACATCAGGATTGTAGTATATTTCTTAATTGAAGAAAGGATACATACCATATGTTTCCAATAGTGTAAAATACACTGGCTGGCACACCTTCGACATTCAACATATGGTTTTGTGATTGATTTCTATTCCATACGTCCAAGAAATGCTTATGAATCTTCCTGAATGTGTTGCCTGCTCAGATGTATTATAAATGCTTAAAAGACATTGTTTCCTTTTTCCTTCCACACCCAAACCAAAATAGTCCAGATTTTCCTTGCTTTGAATTGAGAGCCAAAATGACTTCACTCAGTAAAATCTTGGAAGTAAACTCAGCCAAAAATTCAGATATGTTCACATCCATACCCACACCCATAACAAAGAGCTTAGAAAAGCTTCTTTTTGCCTATGTTTATCAAGATTATGTAACAGGAAGTGTTGGACTAGAAGTAAAAAAAAAATATCTAATAGGTCTGTTTATTCAACCACTATCAAACTTTTGGAAAAAAATTATGTCTGTTTCACAGTGCAGAATAGGTTTAGTGATATTTATCTCAGATGCCATTCTATTGAATTGTGACAAAGAAGGGCAAATGGAAAATGTGTTTTTGCAAATAAGGAATAAGTTTTCTTTTCTCTGATATTTGTTTATGTATTTACCTAAATGTGACACAGAATTTGATCCTGATTGACATTGTCCTCTAGACAGAGGAGTCACAAAGAAAGTGAATGGGAAACTTCAAGGAGTTTTACTGCATGGATCTTCTGGGTAGAATGTGTTCAATTAGAGCATGAATGGAGGGTTGGAATTTAGTCATTGGAACCTGCATTGGAACTTGTGCACTGATACATTTCTCAGAGGCTGAATGACACATCCTTCTATTAGGTCTGTGTATTATTATGGGCTTAGGCCATTTGATTGTATGACCTGCAAAATTAGAATCATTTTTTACACAACTTTTCTAGTCAACTCATGGAATAAAGCACAAAAGAGGGTAGAATCAGAGTTGCCATGGAAAACAGGACGATTTTTGCCTGGGTATTGGCACCAAAAGCAAGTGAGCATTTCCCTGTGTATTAAAGCTTTATAGAGTTTACTTCTAGCATCAGTCTCCAGCAGAATTGAGATAGGTACCACAGAGAATAATTTACTTAAATTTTTGGCAAATCTAAAAGTTTTCTCAAATATTAAGTACAAAGGACTGTCTTTTTCCATTGCAGTTTTCACTCACAATGTCTTTGTTCTCAGGAACATAGTGTGTTTTTCTACCTTTATAATATATATATATATATATATATATATATATATATATATATATATATATATATTCTTTCTCTTGTCTTTCTCTTGTTATTTTAAGACTATGTGCAAACTCCTTCTGGAAAGGATATATGTAAAATTGCAGGGGCCATCATTAAAAATAGCTTAGAAGTTCATTAGCTTTAAATGAAAACATGTTATTTTACCTTCTAGAGTTTTTATTTCCCTAGCCATCTGTTATAATCACACTCCTTATTTGCACAGTAACTATTGCTCTCTCATTCAAATAAATGGTCCTTGTTTTCTCAGTCCTTTGTGTTAATTTTGAGGTATTTCAAGCCAATGGAAATTAATTTCATGCATGTATCTAATGAAATGACTGGACTGTGACTTGACACTTCATCTCTTTGATTGCTATTTTATATTAATACTCAAATACCTATAAGATATCTCATTGAAGATATCAATCAAGCAAGCACTGAAAAATAAATACATCTTAAAAAGTAATAAAACAGGCCGACGCCGCGGCTCAATAGGCTAATCCTCCACCTTTCGGCGCCGGCACACCAGGTTCTAGTCCCGGTTGGGGCGCCAGATTCTGTTCCGGTTGCCCCTCTTCCAGGCCAGCTCTCTGCTGTGGCCCGGGAGTGCAGTGGAGGATGGCCCAAGTGCTTGGGCCCTTTACCCGCATGGGAGACCAGGAGAAGCACCTGGCTCCTGGCTTCGGATCGGTGCGGTGCGCAGGTCGCAGCGCGCCAGTGGCAGCAGCCATTGCAGGGTGAACCAATGGCAAAAGGAAGACCTTTCTCTCTGTCTCTCTCTCACTGTCCACTCTGCCTGTCAAAAAATTAAAAAAAAAATAGTAATAAAACAATTTCTCCTCTTCCTTACCCTTTATATCATAAATTTTGTTTTATTTATGCAAAATTTACAGATAGCAATACTACTTCTCAATGACTAAGAGATCTGGGGGTCTTCATAGTTTCCTCCACAATTTCTTACCCAAACCCTACAGTTGCTCTTCAACTAAGTATTAAGTGTTTTAATATTCACCAGCCAAACACTTCAAGAATACAGCTGTAATACAACAAAAGTGGACCAAGAAAATTGGTTTTATTACTCATTGCAACAAAACTGGATGTACACAATAAGACAAGGGACATATCTCCATAAGAGACATTTGGATTTGTTAAAGTATTTGGGTTTATGTTAGGTGATTTTTCAAAGGGTTCAACTAAGTAGGAGTTTGTTACAGATGGAATGCTGTCAAATTGGTGACATAGTGTCTGAATACATTCTCTAGTAAGACAGAGAGAAAAATGAGGGCTTAATCTAGAGATGGAGTAGAGAGAGCCAAAATAAGGGAGTTATGAGTAGACCAATGGGAGTAATAGCTTCCAGTACTCCATGGTACAGTTGGAAGAACCATAGTTCACAATAATATATTTACTGTATAAAGAGCTGGAAGAGAGAAACTGGTAGCCTCCAAACAAATAAATGGAAATCCTAATTGGTTGATTTAATCAGTTTTGTGCATTCACATATATATATATATATATATATATATATGGTAGTATTGCACAGTACCCCATAAAAATAAACAAGTGCTACATGTTAATATAAATGTTTAACATATATCACAGCATTTACCTAATTATAATTGGTAAACAAAACAAGCAAACAAACCCAAAAAAACCAAGCAAATGTGGCACTCATTCAGGTTGACTAGGAGAGTGATTTCGGTAATTTTTTTGTTTTTCACAATCTTTTTGATTTTGTCAGAAATGCTTTTGAAGGTGTCTTGTTTTGATCTTAGCACATTACAGTCACAAGTATGATATTCTGTACAGAAATGGCTCAGATCTTGGTGCCAAGTCCTACTCTTTAGCTCTGACTGATTCTGGTCATCACTTTGTCCTGATCTGTCTTTCTCTCCCAGAACTTTAACCCTTCTAGGTGTTTATCACTCTTTGAAGTTGCTTTAGTGCTAGTGTTTTATGTCCACCTGTCTTTTTCATAAGATGTTCTCTTCTCACAGAAAATAACTTCTATAATTTTAGTTCTCCTAACTCTACTTCATTTGAACAACAGAAATTTATTTGGTCACAGTGGTGGAAGCTAGAAATCTGTGATCTAGGTGTCAGTAGGCTTGACTTCTTCTGAGCCAAACTCATCTTACAGATGTCAACCTTCTCCACATGTCATCACCTGGACATTTTCTGTGTGCACATATCTGGTGTCCTGATCTCCTCTTCTTATAAGGTCATCAGACATATTGGATTAGGGCCGAATCTAAGTGCCCATTTTAACTTAATTCCCTTTTACATGTTCTATATTCAATTACAGTCACATCTTGAGATATCATACTAATTTTGCACCCTGCAAATTCAGTCTAAAATATATATTCCTTGAGATTGAGTATAAATACACACATTGATAAGTATGTTGAATTATACTCAGGTTATTTCTAGGCATCTCTATTATAAGATTAGGCCCATGGTATAATCTGCTTCAATATCCTAATGGAAGGTTTTACCTTGTTATAATTATTGTCCACAGTAATTTGTATTATTAGAATGTTAATAGTGAAAAAAAAATTGGTTGAACAGGTAAGTCTCCACTTAGGACTCCTGCATCCCATATCAGAGAGCCTAAGTTTGAGTTCTGGCTCTAGTTTTTATCCAGATTCCTGTAAAAATGCACTGTGGGAGGCAGCAGATGATGGTTCAAGTACTTGGGTCATTGTGACCCACATGGGAGACCCAGATGGAGTTCCAGGATACTGGCTTCAGGCTGGCTGAATCCCAGCTGTTGTGAGCATTGGGGGAGTGAACCGTTGGACATGAAAAAAAATCTCTCTGTCTCTCTTTTTCTTCTCTCTCTGCCTTTCAAGTAAAAATTTCAAACATTATAAAATACAGGGTAGGAAACTGTTCTAAGAGATGTCTCACTTGAATTTCTCCTGAGAAAGACCCAGTTCTTTTCAGAATCTTGTCAAAATATTTTGACATCTATCATCAGGAATATATTAGTCAGCATTTTTGTAGGTTTCACTAAAATACCTGAGAGCAGCTGCTTTTGAAGGTTACAGTTTTGGAGGCTCCCAGTCCACAACTGGGCACATCCATTGGTCTATCATGGGCAGAGGGTGGTAGATGGTGGAAGGTGTGTAGTAGAAGGATCACATGGTGAATGTGAAGAAAGAGACAACATCAGGGCCAAACTTGACTCATATAGCCAACACTCTTGGGAGAATACATTCCTGCACACCTCCAGTGACCTAAAAACCTCTCACAAAGCCCGTATCCTAGTTGCTATAATTGAATCAAGTCTTCCCTCTGAATCTATTGACATAAGTCTTCAGGGAACAAGGAGCTGGCCTTGTGGCACAGCAATATCAACATCCCATACAGGTGTCAGTTCTAGTCCCTGCTGCTCCAACGAACTAAAGAACTAACTAATTGCCCAGAAAACACAAGTAGTTAAGTTTTTTGACTTCTTTTTTTGTGGCTAAATTTTGACAAATACTTGAGAAGGAAATACAAACAATAAGAAACCATCTATTATCCAATATATTATGTTTTAGTTTCTAGGTCATAGAAAATTCATTTAAGATTCATGAGAGATCCTTGTTCTGAAAGTTTAGTGTGTATTGTGTATCTCTGATAATTCTAACATTAAATATTAAAGGACTAACACTTATAATTTTATCCATATCAACCACATCATTTAGAATGACTGGATGATTTTAGATATAAATTATGTGAATTTTTGAATTAAGTTTTTATGCAGTTATTATGATATATAATTTGTGAAACTTGTGGTTAGAAATAATTTCTGTGATCTTACTTAATATGTCAGAATCCTCCAGTTTAGTCACACTCAAATACAATATTTTGATATAGTTAATATATACATAAAATAAATAGTCTGTGACAATTCAGTCTGTTAGTTTACATGAATTATGAAGCTGAGCAATCATTACTGAAAGGGATCTAAAAACTGAATTTGACTACAGAGCAGTACAACTGACTGTATTGAGTGACTGTCCCTGAGTGTCACTTCCAAGGAAAATCTCATAAATAAACGGATCTCTGAAACTAATCCTGAAGAGGAAATCCTGAAAACTTTGTATTTCTGTATTTTTTTAAAAAATCACTGATTTGTTTTAATGCCAAATGTAAGTTCAAATTAAAAACGATAGCTTGTTCAGTGCATTTTGATACTCGATTACATTTGGGACAGTATGAAACATTTCTTAAGGATCATTTCAAGTGCTGGTAATTTATATTCTTATGCATTTTTAAGGTGGCATTTCAATATCCATAAGCAAGAGGATTTATGAAGAGAATTAAGCAATAATGAAGGGTAAACACAATCTGATACTGTTAGCTCCATAAGAATATAAAAATATTTAAAATAATATTATATTAACTAAAATTGAAATCATGCATCAGTAGAAAGCCATAAATGTATGAATGCTCAACATATATGAATAAGTGAACTTTAAAGCAGAAGAAAAGATTATATAATAAACAATACTAAGAATATTGAATAAGAATCTTGATAAGAAACAATGAATAATGAAGTTTAATACATTCACTGTACCAGCTGTTTAAGTAAATTTCAAAATGATTTAATAGCTTTTAAAGATAGCATATAGAGGAAAATAAGGCTGGAAAAACAGAGTAGAATATATGTGGGTTCTTCAAAAATTCATGGAAATGCATATTATGAAATGTCTATGCATGGATTTCCAAAATTATGCATCAAAACAAACTTACCTTTCAATTTATCTTTTCTATAATACTTTCATGTCAGATTTGGGCTATTCATTTAACTCTGCTGTGCAGTGATAGGAATACTTTGGAAGAATATTTGAGAGATTATAATATAAAAATTCAAAAGTTCTATGTACATAAAACTTTAAAATTGCTGAACAGTTTATTCTACACAAAGAAATTATTCAATCCAAACTAATCCACTAACAAATATATGAACTAGTTATATTAAGAGACGTCACGCTTAACTTAAAAGTAAACAAAATGTAAAGAACCAAACAGTGCTTTAGATTTCTTAAATAAATGTATTGTTGAAAAATGGGAATTGATGAAGCTGATGTATGCATTCAGTGCTCCTGCGTGGGAACATCACAGACTTTGTTAGTTCAATTCCTGTACAAAATGAGAGCCCTAAGAATCATTTCTTGTGGTGAAGGAATTCCATTCCTGGACTTTTTCCATAGCAGACAAAATATATTTTATAAGGACAGTCCTTTCAGAATTATCTAATTAGCTTCAAGTTGAAAGCCACAATTTCCCTAATTTTCTTAGTATAAATAATTCAAGACCCAGGAACACATGAAATATTTAGTTAGCAACTAAGGTAAATTTGAAAATATTGCTATAATAATTAAAATAAAGCTTTATATACTGTATTTATTATCATGTAAACTTCCATAAATATTTTAAGCAATATCCATTAATAAAATCATCGTTTGGATGATTAGATTATGGGTGACTTATATTTTATGATTAATGGAATTGCATTCAAATGACTCTCCTAAGAATAGTATTTTTATTTCCATTTACTACTTTTGGCATAGTCAACTGAAACAAATTCAAATATTATTGCTTTATAAGAGTAAGAAATTTAAATTTAATTGCAGCCTTGTTTTTGTGACTTTCAAACTCTACCCTTTTTCTCTCTGTCTCTCTGTGTGGGTGTGTCTGTGTGTGTGACTGGCTGGATGGAAAAGAATTACACAGACACAGACATCCTCAAGGAAGCAATGTGAGCTGTGCACTTTCAACCTGTCTGCTTCCTGCTCCTTCAGTCTCACTGTCATGATATAAAGTGGCATTATCTTCTCCCTATCTTGACAGATCCCAAGTTGAAAGAGCACCATTTGATTGCCAGGCAATAGATCATCCCCTTTGTTCAATGTAATGTAGAGTGCCAAATGACAGCCTCAAGAGGCTAGAGTAGTCCCTGCACTGAAACCCCACTGGGAAATCGTCTTTGGAGATATTTCAAATACCACATGTTTAGTCATGACTGTTGAAGTTGTACTTTGTTTGGTTTTGTTTATACCTTTGATGACAAAGCACTATGTTCTAGCTTTTAAAAAAGGCATTAAAGTAAATCAATGGTATGTGTCTGAATCTAATACTTAAACAGCAACACCTCCCCCCTCCCAAACAACAACTTACACATTCTAGAGAAAGTTAAATTCCATAATAGAAGGCTTACAAAGAGACTCCAGAGGCCCATTTGCCAAGGACGTTTATTTCATTTCATTTTACTTCATTTTATTTCACTTCATTTCTTCCCTTTCTTCTAATACATGTTCTGCCAGCTTCTGAGACAGGCTTTAGTGATACACTGATGATCAGAGAGAAAATCCCACTCTCAAATTGCCCACTGTCTAGTGGGAGAGACAGACAGATAAACAGAGTGCTAGAAAACAATGTGGTCAGTGTTTTACCATAAGGGAGGCGGGGGCCATGGAACAGAGAAAATGTCTTAACATGTTCAGGGGCCTCAGGATATGGAGAGTCTGGGGAGAAGCCTGCCTAGAAGGACATAAGTCAATTGGCTTGGCTTAAAGGACCATTAGAGGAGTTTGAGAAATGCAAAATAAGGAAAAGACAAAGCATTAGGAATGTTGAAAGCTTGCTGTGGTATGGTTGCAAATCATTTTAAAGTGTGACGAGAGTACATATAGACAGGAGGTGGGCACTGCAGCTGGTGCTTGACTGTGACGTCCTTGACCTAGGTTCCTGGTATTTCTAGCTTCTTCCTGGTGTAGACACCATACATTGGATAATTGATTGGTTTACTAAATGACTGAAAGCCCCTTCCTAATCCTAGATAAGCAATCAAGGTTCACCTATACTTTTGACTTCCTTTAAGCCACCAAGAAAAGTGAAGCCATGGCAGTTGTAAAACTGGGCATAGAGCAGATTCTAGTGCTTGTGTACAGGGGAAGAAGTGGTGCTGAATTCCACTGTCACTCACCTGAGAAATGGAATGACCGCTCTTCTTCCTTTCCCTCTGGCAATGCTGCAGCTGCTGCTGAACAAGTGAATAGGGGGGTTGTTCTAAGTGCCATGAACTCCCTTTACTGCCAATTATATATAGTATCTCCCTTAGTTATAAATATTATCATGTAAATGATACATAAGAAGCTAATATGTAACAATAACCTGCTGGATTAAATCTAAGTTAAGCATGAAGTAACCGCTTTTATAAATACATAATATCCACAAATTCTAAATATGTTGAATGAAATTTGCTTTTTCTTAAAGTTTTTATTGATTTATTTATTTGAGAGAGAGAGAAAGACAGAGAGAAATGTATAGACAGAGAGACATCTTCCATCCCATGCAAACTCCCTGCATCAGCCTGGGGCTGAACCAGGTTGAAGCCAGGACCTAGGTTGTTCTTTTGTGTGGCAGGGACAGAAGTACTTAAGGGCCATCACCTACTTCTCTCTAGGGTGCATCTTAGAAGAAAGCTGGAGGGGTTGCCCAGCGCATATAGTTTTGGCGTCCCATATGGGTGCCAGTTTGAGTCCCGACTGCTCCACTTCCGATCCAGGTCTCTGCTATGACCTGGGAAAGCAGTAGAAGTCTTTGGGCCCCTGCACCCATGTGTGAGACCTGGAAGAAGCTCCTGGCTCCTGGCTTCAGATCGGTGCAGCTCCTGCCGTTGAGGCCATCTGGGGAGTGAATCCAGTGGATGGAAGACCTCTCTCTCTCTCTCTCTCTCTCTCTCTCTCTCTCTCTGCCTCTGCTTCTTAGTAACTCTGCCTTTTAAATAAATAAATAAATCTTTAATTAAAAAAAAGAAGGAAATTGGAATAGTAAGCTTATCCAGGATTCAAATCCAGGCATTCCAATTTGGAATGTGAACATATTGAGTTTTATCTCAATCATTGCACCAAACACACTGCAATTTGATTTCTTGAAGGAGTGATATTACTTTTAAAGTAGGGAAGCTTCACAACATGTTTTTTTAAACATGATTTGAAGCAAGTAGTGATGAAGAATCCAGTACATTTTATTCCTGAACATCAGGAATACATTTATGAAGGTATTTCCAAAAGATTGTGGAAGCTGAAATTAAAAGATACAATTATTTTGGTATAAAAAGTGGAAATCCATGCCTTTGAGTATATAAGACCGATTGAGATATATGTGAAATCATCTAAACCTCAAATCTGCAAAAGTGATATAAACATCAGGAGGGGTGATTCATCCTAATAGAGATGCATGAAATTAGTCTGAAGAAGTAGGTCTTGAGTGTACCCCATATGTATCATGTCAAGTGAATATATAAGAATCCTTATATAAATGCACTAAAACAAAAGTATATAATTATTATAACTAATAGCACTTTAAGGTTTTAATTTTATTAATAAGTCTATAGTTCATATAAAACTAGTTCCTTTTCAGACATATTTAGGAATTTAATTTGCATTAATGAATTCAAAGAAGGCTTAAATAACCTATTTTTTCCATGGAAATTACAATATTTTTAGCTCAGGGTTTTGTGAACCTGTTCTCAAGGAATAAAAACTTCCGTTAACTAACATTTCTCCATTTCTATTCTTAGTCTCCATTGTGCGAATTCAGCTGTCTGGAGCACTATCAAGCTTTGAGAAGTAATCTAATCATTACACAATTTATCTTTTTAGAACATAGTCCAGGAGAGAGATAAACCAAAGAATGGAAGAATGATTCTTTTCCCCCCTTTTCTGGCTAAGTTTGAAACGCAGAGAATCTCAGAGATATAAATTCAAACCTTATTTAAATTTAGAATTAGGAAATGAATTGCTAGCCAAGATCAATGCTTCTACTTAGCAGTTTTAGATTAATGTTCACTTAATTTTTTAATTTTTTTTCAGAGAAAGTAGATTTCAGCTGCACAATTTATTTTCAAGGCAGAAACAAGTGTTTGGAAATAATATACTTTCATGTTTACCAAATGTTATCTCTTTGACCCTGTTAGAAATGTGTGCCTATTCCTTATTTCTGATATGTAAAGAGGGACATATATAATATGCCCAAAAATTTGAAGATATGAGAAAAGAAATTCCTAGAAATAATATGTATTTGCATTTATAGCAAATGTGAATATGAAATCTATTTAACGTTTGCATGCGCCTACATGTATTTCAAGAACATTAAATGCTTTTTTTTTTAATAATTTTTTTTTAGATTTTTTTTTTTTTGACAGGCAGAGTGGACAGTGAGAGAGAGAGAGACAGAGAGAAAGGTCTTCCTTCCTTTTGCCTTTGGTTCACCCTCCAATGGCCGCCGCGGTAGCGCGCTGCGGCCGGCGCACCGCGCTGTTCCGATGGCAGGAGCCAGGTGCTTCTCCTGGTCTCCCATGGGGTGCAGGGCCCAAGGACTTGGGCCATCCTCCACTGCACTCCCTGGCCAGAGCAGAGAGCTGGCCTGGAAGAGGGGCAACCGGTACAGGATCGGTGCCCCACCGGGACTAGAACCCGGTGTGCTGGCGCCGCAAGGCGGAGGATTAGCCTAGTGAGCCGCGGCGCCAGCCCATTAAATGCTTTAACTGTGAACCAAGTGTAGAGAAGGAATCAACAGTATACATCCAGGGACTAATATGTGTTCAACAATATGGGAAAACATAACATAATACTACTTTTTGGTGAGGTAAACTATTATTTTAATAAAAAGATTGATTTATTTATTTGAAAGGCAGAGTTACAGAGAGGCGGAGGCACAGAGAGAGAGGGAGGGAGAGTGAGAGAGAGAGAGAGAGAGAGAGAGATCTTTCATCTGCTGGCTCACTCCCCAAATAGCCACAATGACTGGAGCTGAGCTGATCCAAAGCTAGGAGCCAGGAGTTTCTTCTGGGTTTCCCACGCAGTTGCAGGGGCCCCAGGACTTGGGCCATCTTCTACTGCTTTCCCAGGCCATAGGAGAGAACTGGATCAGAAGTGGAGCAGCCAGGACTGGAACCGGCGTCCATATGGGATGCCAGCACTGCAGGCCTTCCCTGCTATGCCACAGCGCTGGCTCCTAGATAAGCTATTCTTGTAAGACTCAATGGGTAGACAGCCCTGACTACCCACTGCTTCATCTGTGGTGAAACCAGTCCAGCATAAAGACTTCTAGTCTTCGATGATTTATAAATCACCCTGATACATGAATTTGGACATTTTGCTAGACTGAGAATTTAAGTTCACATTGCAAATAAGTATTCTTTGAATTTGACCCCCCTTCCCAAAATCTAGAAAGTTGAACACTTTTCCATATGAAAGCAAAGAAAAAAATGAAAACAAAGTGATATTTTAACTTGAAAATGTACATTAAAAGTTCAAACAGAAATTATTTTTTTTTCTTCCTCCCCAAATTGAATGCATTAGTCAGTAAAACAATGCTCTACATAACCAGGTTCCTACAGTGGTCAACAGCACAGTAAAACCTGGCAAGCAAAAATGAACCCCATAAATTACATTGTTACATTCATGGCTGTGGTGACCCACTCTTCCAAAGAACACTGTCTCTTACCGTCAAAGAGAGGAAGAACTAGGGTGAATCAAACTAAGAGCCTCCATCCCACTAAGCATATTTTATACTTATTTTTTTTAACTTTTATTTAATGAATATAAATTTCCAGTGTACAGCTTATGGATTACAATGGCTTCCCCCTCCCATAACTTCCCTCCCACCCGCAACCCTCCCCTCTCCCACTCCCTCTCCCCTTCCATTTGCATCAAGATTCATTTTCAATTCTCTTTATATACAGAAGATCAATTTAGTATAAAGATTTCAACAGTTTGCACCCACATAGAAACACAAAGTGAAACATACTGTTTGAGTACTAGTTATAGCATTAAATCAAAATGTACAGCACATTAAGGACAGAGATCCCACATGAGGAGCAAGTGCACAGTGGCTCCTGTTGTTGACCCAACAAATTGACATTCTAGTTTATGGCGTACTACTTACTTTTAAAATTTTTTACATTGTTTGAGACAACCTAATTACAGCTGGTTAAGAGTACTTGCCATTCTTGAAAAATGGATATATTTCACTGAAAAAAATTAAGAGAAATTAGATATAGTGGGTTTTACACATCTTTGCAATTAGTTTTAGAAAATCTATAAATTTCTGTTCAATCCTCTACCCATGTGGTGCAAGCCTTGCCTTTAAACATAACAAGGATATTGTACTCACGTAACAGGGTCATCCTTGGGTTTTAGTGTTAGGCTTCGACACAATGTCAACAGAAAAAACAAAGGAGGAAAGAAGATTGACTTCCACACTCCCTTTTAGCTATAAAAGAAACTATGGCTTAGTCTAACTTTATATTTATCTGCATTTCCTCAAATAGAAATTTAAATTTCCTCTGTTGAGGGTGTTAAATAACACTAAGTCTTCTCAGAATGCTTTCAAGTATACAAATTTGTATGCAATATAAAAAAATTGTGAGAAAGTCAAAGTGTAATTCATAAAATAATCTTAATCTTTGGATACAACATGTATTGTATTTTCTTACTTTCATTAAATGGTACGTAAATGAGAATTTTTTTGGTTCCCATATCATCCCTTGAGAGAATATCCTATGGTTGTCATAGTTACTGATAGGTTATAATTACTGCACTGTTGTCTAAATGTTCTTTTTTTGTTTCTTTGTAGTGCAGTGTTGTACTTTTCAAACAATTATATACATTATTTCTGTTTATGATGTAATTCACTGTCTTGCACAATTGTTGTATTTCTGCTAATTTTTATGATAGTTTGCTTTTAGAATTTTTTTCTATCCCTAAGATATGTACACAGTAATTATGTTAATGTGAACTCATAAATCAAGTCTGCCAAGACTTTCATGTTTCTATTGCTCATTTCCGAATTCCACTTAAATTTGTCAATGGTCTGCTAGTATCTGAATGATCCAAAAATGGAGTGAATGGACTTTAAAAGTATGTTGATTCCATTAAGCAGGGAAACATTCAGTGGTCTATTGGAAGTTAAAAAAAAATGAACTTATCATTTAACTTGAGAGCAGAATTGAGGGTTGAAATGAGTAAAACTAATGAAACTAAAATAGCTATAATAACAGTAATAGTGTAATGGTAAAAACAAGGGAATTATGATTATATACTTTAGAAAGAAGTAATTTTGACTCACAGGTTAAATAACAGTTTGTCATTTCAGAAATTCAATTTGACAACAATTATAATAACTCTGCTACATACTAGTTCTTTACTCAGGCAGAATGCTTAGCTAAGAGGGAAGATGTGAGCAATTTACACTTCTGAATTACATATTATAAGTCAGGTGCTGTTCTTTGTTAGGAGTTAAATCCACTTTCTGAATAGAGTTCTGTAAAACAGTTCTCATGAATGTTTCCACATTGGATAAAGGGGCTTCTGGAATAGTATATACTTTGCTCTTCTAACATAGTTGTCATCAGAAGTAAGCTTGCAAGACAAGAAAGGCCCAAATATTATTTAGTCATTATATAACAAAAAATCATGGTAATATATTTTTACAATATAAAACAATCTTATGTTTACTAGTTATATTGTCCATAATCATGCCTTTCAAATTTCTATCGATCATTAGCTCCAACTGAAAGCCATTGAGACAATACTATTGTTGATTCATTAATTACTAAATGCTGACAAAATGGGAGAGTCTTTTGTGTCATGAGTTAAACATTAGTACTTGCCAGTTCAGTGGTATCTTTATGTTATATTCAACTAACAGTCATTCTATAAGTTAAATAAAAGGAAAACATTTTCAGGGAATTGCAGAATCTATATCAGCAGTGCTTCTGGCTCAGATATTGCCTGGGCTCTGAGATATATAGAGAATAATTGGCATTCACTGGAAAATTACCGTTTCCAGAGGAGAAAACTAAAGCTGCTATTTTGGTTTTGAGAATAAATTCCAAAAAAATCTCCTAATTTATTAATCAATATATATTTATTAACCCATTGTATACTTATAGGTCACATTATTTGCTATTTTATAGGCTAATTGTGATTTACCACATTTTTATAAGGCTTTTTTTTACTTATTTCCTATTTGCATATTATTTATGATGTTTTACAATTCTTTCTTCCCATTTGTTGCCTCTGGTTCTATACTCTTTATACATTCTGCACCTGTTTCATTGTCATAATCATATCATTGTGTAAAATGTGAATAAATTAGAATAAATGAAGAGTCCCAAAGATATTTCTTTAAAGCAGTACCCTTATTTAGGTATGGATAATAGTATTACACAAGGTATCTGTCATTTTATTTTATAGTCCCATGAAATAAATTGCATGGTTTATTTATTTCCTCTCTTGACTCATCAAGCTTGGTTCTGATGACCACTAGCTTATTACGTAGACCAATGATTTGCCTCCATTGATGTCATTCAGAATATTATTGCATAATATTAGAAATCTCATAGTCTTAAAAGGGACTTTAAAGAGCCTTTGAATTGAGGAAACATTGTCTGAATATACACATTGCCCCTCATGATAACTATTTAACAAAGTTTCTCATGAATTAAAACCAGTCAGATCTATAAATATATACCTAATTCATGATCATAAGTGAAGCAGTGTATCAAAACTCAATTGTATAAAATAAATACCTGCTCCATCATGTTTATTACAACACTATTCATAATGCCCAACATATGGAATCCACCAAGGTGTTCCTCATCAGAAGATAAAGAAACTGTGATATATAAACACATTGAAATACTATTCAGTCATAAAAAGAATGAAATCCTGCCATTTGCAGCAAAATGGATGGAAATAGATAACATCATGTTACATAAAATAAGTCAGACACAGAAAGAGAAAAATCACATGTTCTCCCTCATATGTCAGAGCTCAGCTTGAAAAAGAAAACAACCCTCAATAGGAATAGAGAATGCTGATTGCTAGAGGTAAGAAGAGAGAAAGGGATAGTAGGAGATTGGATTAAAAAATAAGCAAAGTTGGCTGTGGTTTATAGATTGTGACAAATATACTAACACAAAATGTTAATAATTGGGATACATAGGAGCTCTTTATACAGCTGCACAATTTTTATTTTTTAATTTTAAGCTATTCTGAAATTAATTTTGTTTTGTTGGTTTTTTAAAAAACTTTTAATTTGAAACAAAAAAAATTTAACATTTGGAATGCATGTATTTCTATACATTCTAAATCAGTTGACATTAAATTTTGTCCCATTGATGTAGTTTTAGAAGATGTAGTTGATTATTCATATATTTGTTCAGCTACAGACATTTTTGAATTTTTTGTTAGGCAATATTTGAAGCATGGAGATATATCATTGATTAAAACAGACAAAAATATCAAGTTACTTAATTTCGATTGGTCATGATATCAAATTGACAACAAATTCAATAAATAAGCCTGTATCTTAATAAAATAGAAGGTTATGGGTATTATGAAGAATAATAGAGTTGAATATTGGGAATTACCAGTGTGTATTTGTTATAATTTGATAATTTATTTGTTTAATTTTTGTTTGTCTCATTTATTTGGAAAAGAGAGGGAAAGACATAGGAGAGATATCTCATCTGCAAATTCACTCCCCAAGGTCCTCAAGAGTAGGGCTGGGATTGATTAAGTGTGAATATGGATCCGTGTGAAAGAAAGAGAGCGGTTAAGATTAATTCCTACTTTGGCCTGAATGACCACAGAGAGAAAATTGTGAGTAGGACATATGGAGTTACAACCGGTAACTTGGTTGGGGCAGGGTGAAGTGTGAGATGTTTGTGAGATATCCAAGTTGAGCTATCAAATAGGTGGATATATATCTTGATATATATATATATATCAAGAGTTCAGATTCATGCTGAAGATAAATTTGGGAGTCACTAATTTATGAAAAGCATTTAAAGTGTTAATACTTGGTCAGAAAACCAAGGTAGTGTGTTTAGATGGATAAAGGAAGATTCACTACAATGTTTAGAGGCCAATAATAACAGAAGGAATCACCAAATGATGATGAGAAAGTGGGGTCAGTGATAAGATAGCAAAATCAAAAGTCAGTTAACTTCTGGAGAACAATCTTTGGCTTATTTCCATTACAAAAGATTCATTGCAAATGCGTTTTGATGAGAAAAACATAAAGCTTTTTATAAATTGTATACTAGAAAGAAACCAAGCTATTCTTTAACTTAATAAACATCAAGGTAAAAATGACAGTACAAGGAGCTTGATTGTTTATTCTGATGGACCATAAACAGAAGGCTTCTTGTCAAGTCAACCAGTTTGGAGATTTATCTGATGTCTTTCCCAATTAAAAGTGACAACTTTGCATAAGGAGAATAGTACCAGATGATGACATAAAATATTTCCTATGGCTGGATTTTCCAATTTCTGTGTAAATAGACTTTGGCTGCGGGATATTTGAAACAAAGGAGAAAGTAGTACCAGGCATTTGATGCTTGAGACTCTTACATCCCACATTGGAGGGCCTGGATTTGAGTCCCAGCTCACTTCCAATTCCAGGTTTCTGCTACTGTGCACCCTGGGGGAAGTGGTGGGGCCTCAGTAGGCTGGGTCTCTAACACTCATACAGGAGACTTGGATTGAGTTCCCGGCTTCTGACTTGAGCTCCGGCCCTGTTACAACTGTTACTGGGATTTGGGGAGTGCGCCAACAGATGGAAGATCTCTGTCTGCCTTTTTCTCTCTTCTTTTCAAGTAAATTGAAAACAATAAATAAAGGAAAAATTTAAAAAAATAAAAGAATAATCAGTAAAGCATTATTATTTATATCTTGCAGGTATTAGATACTGAGGAAAATGTTCACTCTATCTAGAAAGTAAGAACACAGCTCATATTCAATCCCAAATTATATTATGAGATCAGTTAGCTGCCAACAGGAAACAGGACTATCATAAGAGGGATAAATCAAAGAGACTTATTTGCAAAAGGATACTTTATAAAGGTTTAGGGGAAACAGAGGAATGGTGGAGTGATCCATAGAGCTTATGGGAACAAAACTGTTACCACTACTAGAGGTAAAGAGGTAACGGATGGAGTGGTTATCAGAACCCAAAGCAGTGTCATCAGCTCTATTTAGTGAAATAGCCACTGCTGGTAGATTTAGCAGATGAACTCACAAAGAGGGAGCCAGGGGAGTAATCACTTACCTACTTTCGCCTGTTCTCTGTTCTTTGGCAGGTCCCCTATAGATGTTAAGACGTGAGAACTTTGAATGTAATTCCTGCATGTCAGCCCTGCAGGGATGAAAGCATGGTGGAGAAGGGAGGAAAGTATAAAAGGGAAAAATGATGCCCCTGGTACACAATGCTTCCTTGATTAGGCCCTCTTCTACTCTGTTTCTTTCTCCTGAAGAAGAAAATAACTGGCAGCCGAGGAGGAAGCTTTCCTCTGCTGCTGAAGGTACTGACTGCCATTAATTAGATAAATCATCTTTGACCACTCAAAGGCTTGTCCTGAAGCAGGCGTTTCACCCAACAGTTAAGATGTCCACATCCCATACCTGAGTGCTTGAGATCCATGCCTGGCTTTGGCACCTGACTCCAGGTTCTTGCTGATGCAGACTCTGGGAGGCAGCACTGATGACTCAGTAATTAACCTCATGCCTACATGGAGGAGACCTAGATTCATTTCCTGGCTTCTGGCTTCAGTCCTGGCCTAGCCTCAATATTGAAGGCATTTGGGGAATGAACAAGTAGGTGGGAGCTCTGTTTCTTTCAAGCTCTTTCTGTCTTTACCTCCCAAATAAATTTTTAAAATATGAAAAATTTGTTCAGTTTATGAATAATTTTAAAAATTAGCATCAGACCAAAACTAGTTCTTCCTTAGTCTATGAAATGACATTACTAATCTCTTGATTTAAATGATAATAAAGCCATCAATGTTAAATAATGAAGTGATAATACTGATGGAGATTCATGGAATTGTTTCCACTTACTCTTCTTTTCAAAGGCGAATGTATTTTCTTTACAAATTCAGCACACATAGCTATGGCAGCAAAATTTTAAGAAGACACAAATAATTTCCATGAAAGGACACCTGCACATGTAACAGGCAGACATGACATTTTTAAAGAAAGATGACATTTTGAAATATACTATTATATCTCTGGCAATATATTTAGACTATCAAGTACTATTATTTTTATGTAGTTCCCAGATTACCAACAACATCCATCCATTGTAGTTCACTATCAGAAAAAGAGAAAAGTCAGTGTTCACTTTCAGGAAACATGGAGTTTATTAAAATATCCCTGCAATATGGTGGCCATGCTTGGAGAATTCAAAATCCATAGTGTTCTGTAAAGTACTGTCATAACTTTTCAGACTAGTTCCTTTCAGTGCCTGGATGTCTAGAACATTCCATTCAAAATGCTTGTGTGAGTAATGAAGGCCATATTGGTAACCCTTCTTACCGAGGCTCATCTTCACAAGCAAGGGATCCATTATTCATGCAGATGACATTCCAATAACACGCTGCATGATTTTATACCGTGAGAATAATCCAGAAGCCTAGAATAAGAAAAAGAAAGGAATTAAAGTAAAGGTTAATGTCACTTTTTATAGCTGGTTGGCTCTTTTAAAAAGATGTACAAAAGGTGGCCTCTAGAGTCTGGTATATTTATTAGGCATGGAGACAGCAGAAAGCATCACACATAATGTCAAGGTTGATCCCTTCTTCCAGAATTAGGAGTTATATGGGGTCATCATGGAAGATGGCATTCCCCATTGAAGCTATCAATGTGGGTGAGTTCTAATGACTTGTACTTTAATTACAATTTCATCTTGCATATGAAACCAATTTAAAAAGTGTGGTAAAAATGTGATAGTCAAACAAAACTGCAGTGCTACTAATGAACAATGCATATTTCTAACCATATATAAGGGTTAGGAAAGCCTTGTGAAAAACCTCCACACTGGTTTTCAGTGAAAATGTGAGATTCTATTATTGTTATAGGAACCAAAGAAATTACTCTCCTCTCAATAATCACCTGTAGTATAAAGCAGTAATTACTTTCCTTTCACTAGCCACTCTTATCTGAACCAAGAAATGATAGCCATTCTAATGGCTGGCTTTCTTCTACTACTATTTTTATCTGTACTGTAGAATTAAAAAATTGTGCAGATATTTTTTGCATATCAGCTATGAACTTAGCAGAAACAAATGGTGTCATAAAATCTTTTACCATCCAATATACATAGCTGGCACAATAAAGAAGAGAACCTTTAAAACAGTAATGTTAATTCTCCCAATTGTAATGCTATTTTGAGAAAAGTCAAAATTAATATTTGTAATAGCCTGACAAAATTAAAATGCCATATGTGTGGAAAAACCAGTTTCACACAGCACTTTCATTGAACTCTAAGTTTAATATATTGATTGGTACACAGAGCCCATTGATTTGTTTGCGCTGTGGACGTTTGCTAGGATAATAAATGGGTTCCATATGAATTTAAAAACTCTAGGCAAATGATATTGGTTTTCCAGTGATCAATATTTAGAAAAATATATTGGTTTTATACTTCTACATTGGTTTAATACTTGGAATATACTTCGTATATGCATGTAATCTGCTGATTTCTTTATTAACGCCATGTAATTATTAGGAAACTACCTTTTCAAAGCACTGAAATCTAGTTGACTTGGTGTAAGAAAGGACCCCATTGTGAATGTTCATAAAAGGCTTAGCATAGCATTAGCACAGCCATGATACTAGGCCTCAGTAGGAGAGAGGGTAGCAGAAATCCAAAATTAGGTCAAGTGCTGGGCTTGTGTTACAAAGCATGCACCACCTGTTATCTTTGTAACTTTCAGCAATTCTGTAATCTATAAGAACTGGATGCCTGGTACACAATGTTCTCTTGTCTTAGGTCCTCGAAGCCTTGCTGTTATCATTATGTAATGACTCCCCTCCCCTGTCCTAAATCTGCCCGACATCACTCACCCCCTTTATCCCACTCTTTGTTGCCCTGTCAAGTTTATATTGTAACTCTCAAGTTGCTCAACCCACAAGAAACTGGGAGAAGGGATTTCTGCATGATAGTGATAAAAGGAGATTCGTTTGAGGGAGGCTTGTGCTTCCACCCTCTGGTCACCATTCTCAAGACCAGGTAATAGTAAATGCCTCACTTTCTTCTTCCTCTTTGATTCTGAGTCTCAGGTGGTCTTATTTCCCACACTTGGAAAGCTAAATTGCTAGAATAATCAGAAAATAAGCTTGTGATAAATCTTAAAGGCAGGTATATTAGTCACATGTCTTCAAATTTAATTACTGCACTGACATTTTCACAGATGAAGTGAGAATTTACCATTTGCTAAAATAAAAACCAGGAGGTAAAAAATTTCTCCAAACACACTAAAAAATTCTTTATTGGAGTAGTTGTTTGCCCTCGAGCTTAAGATTTTCTGGTTAAGATACCCATGTCCCCTGTTGGAGTACCTGGGTCTATTTCTGGCTCTAGCTCCCAAGTCCAGCCTCCTGACAGCACAAATCCTGTGAAGAAGCAGCTGATGACTCAAGTTCTTGCTCAGTGCCACTCACATGATTTGGATTGAATTCTGGGCTGCTCTAGGCTCTGGGCTTCTGACTGTAGTCTGGCCCAGCCCTAGCTGTTGCTTATATTTAGGAAGTGAATCATCAGATTGGAGGGCTCTCTCTCAAAACAAAGGAAATACACATTTTCTCTGTTCTTAATTGTGAATTTAAACCACTGTACCGGCTGGCACTGCGGCTCAATAGGCTAATCCTCTACCTTGTGGTGCCGGCACACAGGGTTCTAGTCCCGGTTGGGGCACCTGATTCTGTTCCGGTTGCCCCTCTTCCAGGCCAGCTCTCTGCTGTGGCCCGGGAGTGCAGTGGAGGATGGCCCAAGTGCTTGGGCCCTGCACCCCATGGGAGACCAGGAGAAGCACCTGGTTCCTGCCATCGGATCAGCGCGGTGCGCCAGCCACAGTGGCAATTGGAGGGTGAACCAACGGCAAAGGAAGACCTTTCTCTCTGTCTCTCTCTCTCACTGTCCACTCTGCCTGTCAAAAAAACAAAACAAAACAAACAAACAAAAAAAAAACACTGTACCTCATCCTCAGTGTTAAGGTAGCTATCGGTACCAGCTACTCAGTCAGCCACTGTGAGAACTGACAGGTATGGAAGATGCTTAGTATTCTCAATACAAAAAATGAACATTTTTTGGTGTACTCAGTTTTCAGACAGGACGGGTTCTTGGGAGAAATCTATAACTTCCAAGTGTGTTAATATTTTCCTTTTCTATCAAACTTCTTGGAACATACTTCATACAACATAAAAGTTACCCTTTTAAAGTAATATATGCAATTCTCATTTTTATGTATTTTTTTCTTTTTTTTGTCTTTCTTTATTTTTTATTTATTTGACAGGTAGAGTTATGGACAGTGAGAGAGGTCTTCCTTCCGTTGGTTCATTCCCCCAATGGCCGCTGTGGTCAGTGCTGCACCGATCCGAAGCCAGGAGCCAGGGGCTTCTTCCTGGTCTCCCATGCAAGTGCAGGGGCCCAAGCACTTGGGCCATCCTCCACTGCCCTCCTGGGCCACAGCAGAGAGCTGGACTGGTAGAGGAGCAACTGGGACTAGAACCCGGCGCCCATATGGGATGCCCGCGCCGCAGGTGGAGGATTAACCAAGTGAGCCACGGTGCCGGCCCCAAGTTTTTATTTTTATTTTTTTAAAATTTAGTATATTCACAGATTTCTGCAACCATTATTACCTATTTCTAGAATATTTTTGTAATTCAGGAAGAAATTCTATATCTGTTAACAGTGGTTTTTGTTTCTTACTGCCCTAAGACTCTGGAAAAACTAAATTACTTTCTAGGTCCATAGATTTGCCTTTTCTGAACTTTTAATGTACAAGGAATCATACAACATGTGCTCTTTATGAGTTGTTTTTCACTTGACATATTTTTAAGATTCATGCATGCTGTATCATATATCAGTAAGTGATCCCTTTCTGATTTCCAATAATATTTTATTATATGGAATAAACATTCAACTTATCTTTTTACATGGATGGACATTAGGGTTACTTCTAGTTTTTAGCTGTTATTAATAGGGATGTTATGAATATTTATGTACATGTATTTGCAGGGGCAAATGATTAATTTCTGCTGGTGGCATATGTAGGAGTGGAATTTCAGGGTCATATGGAAAATAATTTTAAGAATTTGAGAAACTTCCAACTGTTTTTCAAAGCTGTAATGCCATTTTAAAATTCCTCCATCAATATATGAAGGTGAAAATTTCTTCGTGTTCTTTAGACACTTTCTATTGTATGCTTTTTTAAAATTTTATTTTAGCAATTTTAGTGGATAACAAATGACTTTGATTTGCATTTTTCTAGTTATAATGATTTTGATAATATTTTGTGTTCTTAAAGTTCATTTCCAAGTTTCCTTTGGAGAAATAGCTATTCAAACCATTGCCCAGTTTTTAATTGAGTTATTTATCTTGCTATTTCTTAGCTGTAAGTTTTTCCATATTCTTGATACAATTCCCTTATCACATACATTACATATGAATATTTTCTCCTGTTTACTGGATAGTGATTTTTACTTTCTTGTTAGTGTTCTTTGAAAGATAGAAGAATTCTAGAGACAGCATTGTAGTGCAGTAGGTTAAGCCACTGCTTGCGAGGCCAGTATCCCATATTGGGGCACTGATTGGAGTCCTGTCTGTTCAACTTTACATCCAGCTTCTTGTTGATGTTCCTGAGAAAGCAGAAGATGGCCCAAGTTCTTGGGCCCCTACTACTCATGTAGGTTACTCAGAAGGAGTACTGGACTCCTGCTTTCAGCCTGGCCCAGACTCAGCCATTGAAACCATTTGAGCAGCAAACTAGCAGATGGGAGATTTCTTTCTCTCTCTTTCTTTTTCTCTCTCCCTCTCTCAATTCCTTCTCTCTTTGTCTTTCAGATACATGAATAAATCTTTTAAAAGACCACTTTGAAAATTTCTTAAAAGATAGAAACACATAAGAGTTCAAATTTCATCCAGCCCACACACTTGTTTTTCTTTTATCATATGTGCTTTTGGTGTGATATCTTAGATAGAATTGCCTTATCCAAATTTACTCCATTGTGTTTTGTTTTCTACGCATTTCATTGTTTTACTTTTTTATATTTAGATCTACAATCCATTTTGAGTTCATTATTGTAGATATTATGAAATAAGAGTTCAACTTTATTTTAACTTATGTGAACACTTAGCTGACCTGGTACTATTTGTTTAAAAGACTATACTGTTCTCATTGCAGTATTTTGACACCTTGTACAAAATCAATTAAACATGCTGTTAGGATTTATTTCTAGGCTCTTAGTTCTCTTCCTCTGATCTACATGTTTATTCTTTCACCTGTACCACACACTTTTGTAGCAAGTTATGAAATTGTAAAGGTTGAGTACTCCAAATATGTTCTTCTATATTATAATTATTTTGATTAACTCCAGGACTTTTCATTTCTTTACAGATTTTATGGTCAACCTGTTAAAAATATGGCTGAGATTTTAATATGTTTTTTTTCATTTGAGTTAATACATTTCAATGATAGTTGACTCACAGCAAAGATTCCTTTTAATTTTTTTTTCCTAATTGCACTGTCAAAATAATTAATTACTGTGTAAACTTATTAAATTGTGGTCTCATATAATCCCAAAAGATAATAACATTCTTTAATGAAATGTATATATGTTTTTGTGACTAAATACTATAGCGTCCCCAGGAATTCTTTTCATGATTTTATTTCCTTATTTAATTTTAATTATTAAATCAGTTCACCAATGCTACATGACCTCCAGTGATCACAAAGAAAACACAATGGTTTCTCTATGTGAAGTTCCCAAAAGATGAAATCTGTTTTTATTTCAAAAATTTTGCATTCAGGGGCCAGTTTTGTGGTGAAGCGTGTTAAGCTGCCTCTTGTGATGCATGCCCCCTATATCAGAGTACTAGTTCTAATCCTGGCTGTTCTGCTTTGGATTCAGCTCCATGCTAGTGTGCCTGGGAAGGCAGAAGATGATGACCTAAGCACTTGGTACCCTGACACGCATATGGGAGATTCAGATTGAATTCTTGACTTTTGTCTTTGGCCAGCCCAGACATGGCTCTTGCAGCTGTTTGGGAAGTGAGTCAGCAGGTGAAAGATCTCTCTTCCTCTCTTTGTTTCTCCCTGTCTCTGTCACTCTAGTTTTCAAATAAATCAGTAAATATTTAAAATTTCATTAAAATTACTTAAAGATAACTTATTGGTGTATTTTTCAGTGCTTCACGTGCTTGAATACAGAGAGAAGCAGCTATGAATTATGCTGGTCTGATATTTGGAATCTCAGAGTCTATGTCTCAATACTTAAAATAAATACCTCTGTGGTCTGGCAAAGCATACCATCCTCCTTCAAGTTGACCTATCTCGGAAGATTGTTTTGATTTTATTTCCTACAGTTTGAGTCCATCTTATCGCTGGCATATACATGGGAGCTCTTGATGATGGGAATGATAACATCAACACATGGTTGGTCTGAACATGCTAATACCAAACATAAACTTTCCTATCTAAAGGAAGAGCTATGATATGGGAAATTCATGGGACCAAATCAGTCTTTTGACAGAACACTTACTCTAAGTAAATGAAATCATTCCACGTGGCACAAAAGCAGCCCTCAAGCAACTACAAACAGGAGAATCAAGTGCTGCGTTTTTGAATGACATCATATACACTCAGTTCTGCTTCTATTCTAAGTGGTTTTCAGTGTAAGCAAGCAAAGTGTGTAGCCTATTTTTCATAAAGCTAAAATCTATAAAAGTCCTTTCAAATGTTTCAATAAACTTATGAAAAATATTTTTCAAAAAGGACTCCAACTAGCAATTTATTTTCTTCATGGTTTGAAATATGCTTAAATCAAATTTGCTGTTATGGTCTTTCTTAGACTCTATGGATAGTGTGGTTCTCCATGACACTTTGATTGCCTTAGGGAAATATATTTATTTGCACAAATAACTAGAATTGGGGGGGGGTAAATTCTAATTTAAAAGGGAATATAAATTTAGAAGTATCACTACTCTCTCCCTAAATTCAAATGAAGTTAATTCAAAGCACATGTATTCTGTCATGTTTAGAAGATATATTATAATTAGTATAATATGCATTATACTGAGAAGTCAATTACTTTACAGTGAAGACATGCCATTGGATGCATCTGAAGTAACAGGAATGCTCAGTTAATTAACTTTTCTTATGCTAACAAGAATTTGTGTCACATTATAGAAGGTCTTTAGAATACCAAAAGGTTAATCTGAACTGTAAAAAATCTGCATATAAATGTTTTCTGAGGGATTGATATAGGGTAACATGAACTTATGCTCAGTCCTCTAATTGGAATATTTCTTCAGTTCTGTATTTTAATCAGGTAACAGAAAATCAGATAGAAGCTTTACAAGTATAGGAACTGAGTGATGCATGTATTGGTAGTCCAGAGGTGGCTCAAACCTGACATTTAGCTTAACCTAGTGGGATTTTCTTTGCTTCTAGGTGATTGAAAAATGGAGGTAGCAGGTCCAGGCTGCTCAACTGCACACTCAGACATTCAGGTAAAGAGTTTCCCTCTTTCTACCTATAGATATAAATATTAGATATAGATATAGACAAGATCTACTATAGATATCTATATATAAAATGTACTTCATTTATTTGAAAGAGAGAGATAAAAAGAAAAAGAGAGAAACAAAGAGAAAGACATCCACAGAGAGAAAGATAGAAACTGAAGAGAGATCTCCCATCAGTTGGTTCACTTCCAAAATTCCTGCATTGGCTTGGAACAGGCCAAGTTGAAGCCAGAAGCTAAGAACTCCATCCAGGTCTCCCATCCAATGGCAGGGACCTAAGACCTTCAGCCACAACCTGCTGACTCTTAGATACACCTTAGCAGGAAGCTACAACCGGTAGTGGAGCCCAGAACTGGAATGCACGAACTCTGAAATGGGACATAGGTAATGCCTGACCCAGAGAATTTATATGTGTGTGTGTGTGTATATAATTTCTTTAAGGACAAGGAAGTATGTTTCACAAAGTCTCACAGTAAAAAATTCCTCCCATGTAATTGCCAAAATTTGCTTACTTAGTATGTTCCAAGTGCATTAACTGGATCACGTATTAACACGATTATCTTGGGACCAACATTGTGTCTTAGCGGGTTAAGCTGCCTCCTGCAATCCGGCATTCCATATGGGTGCTGGTTTGAGTTCCTGCTGCTCAACTTCTGGTCCAGCTCCCTGTTAATGCACTGCGAAAGCAGCAGAAGATGACTCAAGTGCTTGGGCCCTGGCACCCATGTGGGAGACTCAGAAGCTTTTGGCTCCTGGATTCTGCTTGGTCTAGTCCTGATGGTTGAGGCCATTTTGGGAGTGTACCAGCAGACCTGTCTCTCCCCATCCCACCCACCCTCTTACTCTGCCTTCCAAATAAATTTTTTAAAATTAAGAAAAAGGAAAAGAAAAGAAAGAGAAGGGGAGGGGAAGGGAGAGGAGGAGAGAGGAGGAGAGAGGAGGAGAGAAGAGGAGAGCAGAGGAGAGGAGAGGAGAGGAGAGGAAATTATTTCTGAAGCCTGAGAAGTTTAAGATCAAGATGGCAGCAAATATGTTGCCTGAGGAAGGCCTCTTTCTGGATTCAAAGCCAGAATTTCTTGCTGTGTCCTTCTGCAATGAACTCCTTCAGGCCTGTTTTAAAAGGCTAATCCCATCGATAAGGTCTCTGCCTCATGATTTGACCACCTTCCAAAGGCTGCCACATCCTAGTTCCATCACATTGTGTTTAGGTTTCAACATGAATTCTTGGATATCAGGAATGCACAAATATTCAGACCATAGCAGTAATGTTGCTTTTTTTAAAAAAATAGAGCTATTATAGACTTCAAAAAGTTATTTATTTGTTTATTTATTTGAAAGGCAGAGCAACAGAGAAAGAGATTCCATCTGCTGGTTCACTACCTCAATTGTTGCAAAAGCCAGTTCTAGGCCAGGCAGAAGGGAGGACTCAGGCCTCCATCTGCATCTCCCTCGTGGGTGTTAGGGGCCCAAGTATTTGAGTCATCATCTATTACCTTCCCAGGCACAATAGCAGGGAGCTGGATCAGCTGGTACTTGGGTTGGCACTCTGATATGTTGGTGTCATAAGCAGCTTAACCCACTGAGTCTCGATGCCAGTCCAAACAAATTGGTATTTTTGGTCACTGAAGGAAGTTAAAAAAAAAGGTACAAGAGATGGTTACCTGGCATCTTAAGTTCTGGGGAAAAAAAAGCGTTATGGCATTGGGTTGAGTGAAATATCTTCAATCCTCTATTGTAGAGGTCAGATTCAAGCACGTGGTCTGAATGTGTGTGCATGCAAGCACATGTGATAGAGGTGGGATTAGTGTGCTTGAAAACCAATAGGAGTGAAGGAAACTGAATAATAGGAATTTCCTGGAATACCAACACTGACAGCCATGTTGTAAAAACGTCCTGTGAGGCCAGCACCGCGGCTCAATAGGCTAATCCTCCGCCTTGCGGCGCCGGCACACTGGGTTCTAGTCCCGGTCGGGGCACCGGATTCTGTCCCGGTTGCCCCTTTTCCAGGCCAGCTCTCTACTGTGGCCAGGGAGTGCAGTGGAGGATGGCTCAAATGCTTGGGCCCTGCACCCCATGGGAGACCAGGATAAGCACCTGGCTCCTGCCATCGGATCAGCGCGGTGCATCGGCCGCAGCACGCTGGACGTGGCGGCCATTGGAGGGTGAACCAACAGCAAAGGAAGACTTTTCTCTCTGTCTCTCTCTCTCACTGTCCGCTCTGCCTGTCCAAAAAAAAAAAAAAGTCCTGTGAATATATTTGATAAAGTGAAGGCACACTTAACTCTAAAGGTTTCCTTTGATCTGCATAACTATGTTTTTCTTAACAAAGTTACAAATGCCAGGTTCTATATATTTTCTATACTACTTAAACACTTCTTGTAACACAAAGTACATTTGAGTGCACGAGAACAATTCATCTTTAGAGAAAACCATACCATACCTTGCTCCTACCCCATATGACTCTATTGGATACAATCTAACTGCTAATGTCTCTTGTCTATTCAAGTCCTTTCCCTCACTCCCCTCACACAAGTCATGCTCATTATATTGCCCACATCTTTGTTCATGCCATGCAATACCCTCCATAAACCTTAGTGACTAAGGAAATTCTAACCATGTGTCCAATTTGCCTTTGTTGTAAACATTTTCTGTCCATAGTACAGTGTATGGATGCATTTTCTCATCTTTATGGACAATTATAGTCTAAATTCTTACTTCCTTTTTTTATCCATTAAAAGTATTTCTCGGTATCGCATAAATTGTCAGACAATCTTGAAGATGGTCAGACTAGAGAAAGAACTATTTCTTTATGGTTCTTGTGTATATCTCTGCACATGCATATATTTCTCTCAAGTAAGTTTCAATTTTTTTAAGTGTTAGACCTATTTCATGGATTTATTTTCATTCTCACCACCTACTATTGATTCTTCCCTAAGAGAAAAAAGATTCAGCAAGAAGGTAGGGAACATGTGAAAATACCATGGCTCGATTTACAGATCTCCATGGTACTGGCAGCCAAAAGATGTTATTGAATTACTGTGGTCCAAGCAGGGCAGACTCAATTCTGAGAGTTCAATATGCATTTTAAGAAGTTTGAAATCCTTATCTTTAAAAAAGTTATCTTTAATTTAACCAAGTTGTAACTAAAATTATATATTTTTACTTAGTATACTTAGTGCTTTTAGCACAAAAAAAAATTGTGGGTCTCATTTCATGATTTTTGGTTAAGGCTGATTTCGCCCTTCACATAAAACTATCAAACTTCCCTGTGTCTGCTACACTGATATTGCCTGTACCAGGAAGCTCTGAATACTATATATAAACAGTGATAATACAACTATGACCAAAACACACACACACACACACACACATCCCACAGAGATCTTTGATGAAACTCTAGATTATTTATCAACTTGCATGGAGAGCTCCAATTTTTCAGTCTCAGGAAGTAGAAATTAGTATCTTATTCCTTGAAGTTTGACATGTATACTTACTGACTTCAGAATAGGTGCCACATTTAATCAATGCACCAGTTCAAGGCAATTCAATGAGTCACAGTTTTCTGTAGACTTAGAATTCTTTGTGTTCTTTCATGTGGTTCCCCAGCTTCATTGAATATGCTTTCTCACTGCTTAATAATATGAATGGAGAAATGAGCATTTCATCATCAACGGATTTCATGAGACAGGCTTGTACAAATAGGTGAGACCCCCACTCTTGTATTACCCATATGAAACTTATGTTTACATTTAATATCTTCATTTCTCTCTATGCAATCTCACATGAATAAAGGAGTGTCTTAGGGATCCCCACTTTTTCAAGCAGATTGAGATAAATGATTTCTACCATGTGGGCCTTGGCAACAAAGGACTTGCCATTTTACATTGTCATTCAGTTTCTTTGACTGTCATCACCTTAGTTAATAGATATACTTAAATATATTCGTACGCGGGAAATTGAAATTTCTTTGTGGCTAACCCAGTGACCTTATATTTATACCTAGGCATTGCAAAAAATCTGTCATTTTTTGAAGGATACTTTGGATAATTAAAACTAAAATTTTTCAGCCACAGAGTAATAGGAGAAGTGTGATCATTCTAAGATTTTAAAATCTTTTAAAAAATATGTTGTGAACTGGTATTATATTGGAAATAAATTCAATCTAAACATGTTATGGTCTATGAACGCTGTCAAAGCCAAACACAGCATAATGAAACTTCATTTCATTGTGCTAACCTTTAATATTTTCTAACATTTACCATTTGTTTATTAGATTTATATAGCACCTATTATCCAAATAGCTAGACATTGTTCAAAGAATATTAAACCAAGACTGCATTAGAACCTAACTTGAGAGGACTGGCACAATAGAAGAAAACCTTGAGAGACAACATGCAAGGAAAAAAAAAATCAAAGCCAGAATATTTGAGGAAATTTTCCCCATAAAATGGTTTTGGGTACCATATCCTTGGGAAGTGACATTTTACTCTGGCTGAATTACAAACTCAAAAATTAGTGCAGATTCTCTTTGTGTTCTTAGAAAAATTCCATCAGTGTCAAGCCCATTTGTCATGATATTAGAGCAGAAATATGGCATCTAAAACTTGTACTTTCTTACTATTTTCTATCTCGTCTTAAAGTTACTTGTATGTTTTCCAATTACAGACACATTTTAATATTTGGAACCAGCCTTTAAGCTATACTATTAAATAATCTGCATAGTTGTCTTAAATTTACACACTCTGAGGCTATATAAATAACAGGAACAAGTTATTCCCCTTAGTGACTTTAGAGTTTGTTGGGTTAAAGCCCTTTATTTTGAAAATGAAGATATCAAGACCCAAACACTTAGATAATTTGCCTAAGGTCACTGTTTCTGCTTCTGATAGACATGCAGCAGGATTGCTTTCTAGTCTAATCTTTCTCCTTTGGAGTAGCACTTTCTATAAAGCTCTCTGATATTTTTCAGTAACAGTTCCAAATTGCCAGGGATCTGAATGTTTCATAAGCTCTCATCATCTACTGAAACTTGAGCACCTCATTTTTCCAAGTATTACTCATTATAATGAAAATTTACTATCCAGTGTGAGGTACAATGTGACTAGTCTTGCTTGTCATTTTTTGACAATGCTACTTGTGGAGGACTGGGCTAGGGAGTTAAAATGCATTTTATATTCTTGCTGTTAAATAGGAATTTACCTAAGACTAAACCAGCATAACGCCCTGCTTACTTCTCATTGATAGAGATGGGTTTTACACCTCTGTGCCATGCCATGGACATGACTGATTATCCAGACTCAACACTTTTTGTTTCACAGCAGCAATCGGAGATGTTAAACATCTAGATCAAGGCAAAAGTTCTTGTTGGTCAGAACTTTTGACTATCTTGTGTGAATTGCGCTTTGTATCACAGCAATAATTTAGAAAATGGATAAGAAAATAGAGGAAAACTCTAATATTTGATCACAGAACATAACTATGACTTACATCTTGATCGGGTTGATAAAGCCTACAAAGGCTTCCTCACTTATAACACATTTAGCATCTTTATAAAATTGAATTTATGACAGCATCTGTCTACTAGATTATGACAAATATTTACTGATTATGTTTTTATTATTCTAATTTAAATGATTTTTCAGGAGTCCTGTCAGTTACCATGTGTATGTATGCACATACATAAGCCTTAGTCAATATCATTATATTAATCCCCATGATCCCAGATGTAGGAGTATTTCCAGAGAAAGATCTGAGTAAAATCATTTGACAGGGAAAATTCAATGTGATACATTAGCTTACACGGCATATTCAAATTCTTCAAAACCATTTAGTTTAACTCTTGCCCGGATTTTATTTTCACATTCCCCTCATATAACTACATTATATCCTTAGAAGATAAAATTAACCCAGGTAAGAATACACAAAGATGTTTTATGGAATCACTCATTTAATAATAAGGAAATTAAAAGGAAATGTAGAGAACCACTTAACATATTCCAGTAAATGAATAATGCATGCAAAGTAGATATAATCAGTCTCAAATGGAAGATAATCCCATTTTTTTAAAAAAAGATTTATTTATTTGATTTCAAAGTCAGAGTTACATAGAGAGAGGAGAGAGAGAGAGAGAGAATACTCCATCTGCTGGTTCACTCCCCATTTGGCTGCAACAGCCAGAGCTGGGCTGATCCAAAGCCAGGAGCCAGGAGCTTCCTCCAGGTTTCCCATGTGGGTGCAGGGGCTCAAAGACTTGGGCCATCTTCTACTGCTTTCCCAGGCCGTAGCAGAGAGCTGGATCAGAAGTAGAGCAGCCAGGATTTGAACCAGTGCCCATATGGGATGCCGGTGCTTCAGGCCAGGATGTTAACCCACTGCACCACAGCGCCAGCCCTGGTAATCCCAGTTTTTTCCAATCTCTGTGATGCAGTACCAAATAATTCCATGTGATATTTTTCTTTTCTTTAATTGTTATGCAAAATGACAAATTTGCTTTCTTTATTGTATATCTTTTGTTTGAGATAGGACTTTTTTTTGTCATTTTAGTCTAGTTCTAAATAATTAAACAATTAGCAAGTGGAGTATGTAGACTAATAAGTTTTTCCTAGTCCACAATTTACTTTCAGGAAATACTCATTATTAATACTAACTGGCATGAGAATCTAAAGAGACAGTAGATGCCTCTGTACCTGTCTGCTTTCCTGGTCAAGTAAATCTTACTGAAATATGTAAAATCCTACTGTAGCAAGAAGTCTATGATATTGGGATACCAGCCTTACAAATGAGCACCAAGCCATTAACTGCTGGTGCTTTGGCTCCACTTTCTCCAAGAGATTTTTTAAAAATTTTATTTAATGTACATAAGTTTAATGTATGTCATATATACAGATTTAGGAACATAGTGATACTTCCCACCCTACCCTCTGTCCTGACCATGCTCCAACCATTCTTCCTCCTCCCTCCCCCATCTCCACTCTTAATTTTTACAAATATCTGTTTTCAGCTCACTTTATACTCATAAGGTTAACCCTACACTGAGTAAAAAGTTCAACAAATAGTATGAAGAAAAAAAAAAAAAACAACACTGTATTTCAACCACAGAGACAATGGCTATAAACAATTATCAAATCTCAAAATGTCCATTTCACTCCAATACATTACGTTTTAGGGACTCTATTAGCTACCCCAGATCGGGGAAAACCTATGATATATGTCTTTTTCTGACTGGCTTATTTCACGAAGTATAATGGTTTCCAGTTCATCCATCTTGTTATAAAAGAAAGCATTTCTTTTAACCAAGCACATATATATCATAATTTCTTTGGAGCTCCGTGTTTATTACAGATTCTCAAAATTTTTTTGCATCTACACCCAAGCCTCAGCTTTTTGGCTCCTTGATGGGATGTTTTCTGGCACTGTGGTCCTGGACCCAGATTTTACTGTGAGTCTCGGCCTGATCTCGTGACCCCCCATGGTTCCCTGAGTGTCAATCCCTCTTGGAGTTTTGTCTTTTCTCTTCATGTTCCATTTAAACTGTTCCCAATTTATATAACTAGGATTTTTTTCCTCTGAGTTACATGTTCAACTTATTTACTTTTGTACTAGACTCATCATAATTTTGCTAATTAACGAGTGACAGACTAGAAAATGCACAAAGCCTTCCCTGCCTGTGGGACATTCAGCAATTGCTTTCTCTTCCTTTAGCTTTTTGCTCATCCTTGCTCCCATTTAGTGTGTTTGTTCATATATTCCTGAGGTTACCTCATTTTGTGATGTTCTGTGGTGAGCAACAGAAGTTAAAGCAAATACAAAATTCACAAGTTCCCCATTTGATGTTAATCTAATTCAAAACACCAGCCAAGCATCCCCATGGGTTTATTACTAAATGCATTTGAAGAAAAATAGGAGTAGACAAGCCAAAATTATGAAAATAGGCAAGTGTTTTTTTTTCTTTTTCTTCACCCATCTACAGCGTTCCTTCTCCCCATTTCACTCATTTATACCCTTGCTTCCTCACTATCAAAGCTGTGTGTATCTAACTTGAATCATTTATACTTACTTATTGGCTAGTTGAAATTTTGGTGTTAACTACTATTCATTATTATGTACCAAATTCATTAAGAGTTATGACTGGTATAATCAGAGCTTTCTAGAGTTTTGATTTTTTTTTACTCTAAAAATTTCTGGGTAGGAGAACAAGTGTTGGAAGTGTTTGAAGTTCTTCCTTTCCAATCCCATCTCCATCTCTTCAGAGTAATGCAACTGAAAACCCAGTCATGATTCCCTGTAGGGGTAGCTCAATGGAGCATGCTGATGAAATATGTTAAGCACAAGAGTTGGAGCATAATTAATATGTTTTATCAAAATAACTCTAAGATTAATCACCATAAATGTCAGACACATAATACTAAGTATTCTGTAGATGAATAACTTCGTTAAAATGAAAAAAAATTGAAAAGCATATACATATATATATGTCAGGATATGTATGTGGGTGCATGATATATAGAAAGAGAGAGGAAAAGAGTTTGTTAATGTCACTAAACCAGCTGATCACAGAAACAGATTTTCATTTCTTCATAAATTTTTGATTTTACTGGATCATTAAGAACTCACACTTAAAAAAACTAAAAAAATGCAAGAAATAGCACAATATGTAATGACTAAATGTTTACTTGAGAGTGTTTGATAAAAGTTATGATAAGACAATAACAAAAATTCAAAAATATATGCATAATTTTAAATTTATTGTATATTACATTAAATAGAAATATTCTGTTTAATGGTGGTGTTGTATATTTTTTAATCTATAATAAAAAAAACAAATAAATTCATCCTGATGGAGAGTCAACAGTAATATGTTTTGAGTATCTGAAAAATATTCAATCATTGAACTGAAAGAGAAAATAACTTTCAGAATTCTAGATCTAGAATATGTGGATCAATGTGTCTTTTTCCTTAAAAACAGAATTATATTCATTTAGTTTAAATAATTATTTATTATATATATTTTAATGTTTATAAATAAAAAGATCATTTTATTGTCATGATCTCAATACCTTGATTCCAAAATTGCTATTGTTTAAATATCGATTTGGTTTCCAACTAGAGATTCACATTTTAAATGCTTGTTCACTAAAGTCTTATGTAAATGGTTAAAGGATTAATGACAGTGATTAATGAATTCAGAGTGGAAACTTAAATATCATCTGTGGAGACAGGGCTCTGGGAAGTAGTTACATTGTTAGGGTAGAGTTCTCATGATCAAATCATGGTGAATTTTTTAAAGAAAATACCACATGAACACAGAAGAATGGGCATGCTCCCTATTTCTCTGCTTTCTTTCTCAATATGTGATCCTTCTTCTGCATGTATTCCACCATCCACTTTCCTCACCAGATGTCAGACCAACAAGGCCATCTGATCTTGGACTACAAATTTCCAAAACCTTCCTTCATAAGTAGCTTCTCTCAGGCATTTGTTTTTGTGATGAAAAACTGCCTAATACATAAATTAAATACTGAAAATGTTGTTATTACTGACTAACAACATTTAGTTGCCACAGAAGCTAGGAATATTTTAAGGGTTGAACTGTAAAATTTTTATTATTGTTTATGTTATATATACTTCGTCTGCTGTCTTTCAAAGTCTTCTACAGTTATGGCAAAGGTTTTTTTTTTTTTAAATTAATTTGAGAAACAGGGGGAACTACAGACAGACAGAAAGAGATAAATAGGCAGGTGACAGAGGTAGACAGACAGACAGAACCCCTATCTGCTGGTTCATTTCCCAAATGCCTGCAAAGGCCAAGACTGTGTCAGGCTAAATCTGAGAATCTGAGAACTCATCTCTATCTCCCGTGTGGGTGGCAGTAACTCAACTAATTAATCCATCATCTCCTGTCTCCCAGGGTATGCCTTACCAGGAAGTTGGGACTGGGAGTAGAGTCTAGACTCAAATCCTGGCACTATGATACGAGATGTGAACATCCCAGTCTTCAGATCAACCACTAGGCAAATGCCCTCCCCATCTCATTGTGTTAGTAGTATCTATCACGATCCTGACCTATACAATTGGATCCCTCCAATCTGGAAAACAGGGAACTGAATCCAACATTTTGTATGCCAACATAAAATCTCTATATTGCTGAATTGAAAGTGGTATTATAATTTCTCTTGGCATTATCTTCCATCTTCAGACTTTAGATGGAAACATGTCGTTATCTTGGTGATGGTATTGTAAAAACCAAAAGAATGA
This sequence comes from Lepus europaeus, assembly GCF_033115175.1. NCBI lineage: Eukaryota > Metazoa > Chordata > Mammalia > Lagomorpha > Leporidae > Lepus > Lepus europaeus. The sequence goes on from NC_084848.1 coordinate 17,411,168, forward strand.
GGATTTGTGCTTCCAGAATGTCTTTCTTTCTCTAAATGTATTCTCAACATCTCCAGAAACATAGAGCATCATCCTTAATTTCTGAAGTAGCTTTGTTATGACTATACTTTAAATCGTTGTAAAAATGATGTGTGAATTTGATTACTTCTTACTTGAAACAATCAATGTGGATAATTTTGCAGCTGTCAGCTGTCTTTTTCCTTTTATTAAACCACAGATCATGAATCTATAGGTATGAACTATTCTTAGGATGCAGTTCAAGAAACTTTAGTGTTTATTTACCTCAAAATCTGTTGTTCTGTTATTAGATATGTGCAAAATAGAGAAACAGTAAGAGTCAGATATTTTGCAAATGGTTTCTTCAGTGTCTCAACGTGGTTCTGTAGAAGTCATTTGTCTGTGGAAAAAGCAATTAACACATAGTATGGTTTCAGTTTTGAGTGCCCAAGTGATAACAATTTTGATACTTGCATTACATATTAACTACTCCAAGACTTGCCCATTTTTTTCATTTTTTTGGTTATCTGCCACTCAATAATGCTTAAAAGTTTATCTACTATAGAAAATATCTAGCTATGGTTAGGAGAACACAGTTCAATTAATATTCTGTAAAAGAATATTCACACATAATGAGTCCAATGTGGGATAATAAATAGCTCTAAAACCAAGTTTCTAATATAAGACAGATTAACAGATTTGAGATTCAAGAGAAGACAGAACCAATGATGCTGAGAGTGGGATTAAAGAATCTGATCTTCAGTGCAGTATACACATTTAGGCTTTAGATCGGGTGGCTGTAAATTGTAAACCTAGGAGAGTAGTTTCTGCTTGAGGACACTTGGACTTCACAATTAAGAGTTGATAAATTGGGGGCTGGCATTGTAGCAAGGCTGGTAAAGCCACAGTCTGCAATGCCAGCATCCCATATGGATGCTATTCCATGTCCTGGCTGCTCCACTTCTGACCCAACTCCCTGCTAATGGCCTGTGAAAAGCAGCAGAAGATGAACCAAGTTTTTTGGAAACCTGATAACCACATGGGACTCCGATAAGAAACTCCAGACTCCTGGCTTTCTCCTGGACCAGCCCCATCCTCCCTTTGCAGCCATCCTGGGAGGGAACCAGTGGATGGAAGATATCTACTTGTCTCTCTCTCTCTCTCTCTCACTATAACTCTTTCAAATAAATAAATAAATCTTTTTGGAAAAAATGCTTCATAAATTGGGAAAAATCTCATGGAACCATGAATTGAAGAGGGAGAACTTTGGGGACAGGAAGTAGCTGTGATACAGCAAACCTAGGAAACTGTGGAATTTCCCAAAAGAGGAAATTCTTTCTTCATTAGGATGCTTCATAATATTTAATAGAAAATTACTTTCCAGATGGGACAAGTCTTCAACTTGGAAGGGGAGAACAGTAAGCTGTATTTTCCTCCTGAATAATGAAGGTAAAAAGAATCAGAAATGAAGCATAAAATAATGCCCAAAATATTTGTGGTTAAAATTTGAATAATGTTATATGGATTTCTTTTTAACGTATTTGTACTTTGTCATGTTTATTCATTTATTCCTGTGTTCCTTCATCCAATAATGATTTTACTGTTTATAGAACTGGCTCAAAGATTCACTGTGCACACACACAGTATCTGCAATACCTTAATGATTCATTTTACTATAAAGGTTATGCAAATAACCTGAGTTAAGTCCCAGTTCTGCAAGTTTTACTTGTTTCATTCTTATTTTTGCATATATAAAATGGAAATAATAATAATACCTACATTAAGGTCAAGAGCCAGTAAGTTGAGATTTTTTTTATGTTAGGAGCACAGTCTTACCAATAATTTCTCAGTTGCAAGCATGAAGTTATAAGGATTTTTCCTCTGAGTGAATTCTAATCCACTGTATGAAATGTTTTTCTGAGTTCTCAGTGAGGTTTTCCAGAGCACTACCATTGGTTTATGTCCCCTCTTCATGCCAGAAACTAGCTCAATGTACAGTAAATTGCAAGTAATCAACAGAATAGACTTGATTTCTTTATATCCCAGTAAGATAAATAGGGACATTGTATGTTTTCTATTTTAGTCACATCCAAAAAGGCCAAAAATGTTATTGATCATGCTCAAGTTTCGCATTGTCAAGTTATGATGAGCTCTGGTCATAAATGCCAACCTTTACAACCTCAATCGGATGGGTTTTTTACCACCTGCACCCAATCTGCTAAGTATTGATTTTTTTTTTACAATAAACATTTATTTATTTGAGAGACACAGAATCAGAGAGTCAAAGACAGAGATACAGACTGACAAAGAGAGCTTCCACCTGCTGGTTCACCCCCTGAGCATCCAAAATGGCTAGGACTTGGCCAGGGAGAAACCATGGGACAGGAATACAGTCCCTGTTTCCTCTGTGGCTGGCAATAACACAATTACTTTAGCCATCATCTGCTTCCTCCTAGGGCCTACATTAGAAGGAGGCTGCTATCAGGAGTCAGGCCAGTTATTAGCACAGATATTCCAATGTAGGATGCCAGTGTCTTAACAACCTGGCCAAATTCCCGCTCCCTGATTGTTGACTTTACAGGAATGTAATTAAGTGGATTGAGAAATCTGGGCTTTAGGAGAGATAAGCATATCATCTTTGTTTTAATGACGAGTTGTGATAGAAAATTCCTGAAGATGAGCATCTTCCACAGGAGGCCCATTGCTAAGTCTGATGAACAAGCAAGTAGAATGTATGAAAGTCAGATTCGTTGTCCTAATTCATGTAATACTCAATACCTAATACCTACAATTATAGTTTCTTTCCTGCTGAAGAAGGCAGTAAAGAAGTTAGTAATGCTTTTAGCAAAACATTAAAACAAAATTAATAATTTACCATTGGAACTTTATTGCTAAATAATACTTTATAAGCCACATTTTAGAAACCTATTGCTTACTCTAAATATATATCACATTGATAGGAATTATGCATAAATATATTATATTCCTTCAAAATTATTCATCCATAAAACTAAAATGCATATGGATATGCTCATATTCCAAGTGGAATATACAGTGTGGAAGATGGTAAGTCATTTTAAATTGAATTGAACTTTTATTCAGCTGGTATAGAATAAAAAAAGGAAAGAAAAGTGATGAGCTTTTCTTCTATTTCTCATTAAAATTCAGATATAATATTTGATCTGAGAAATTGAAGGCATTTTGGAGTTCATTAATTTCAACCTCTCCTCAGTGCAGAAATGACCTGTGTAATCATTTTGGTAGTTTTTCAACCAACTTTGGCTTTACCTCTTAAAGTGAGTATCTTTGTAGTTTGCTTATACCATTTGGAGAGACACTAATGGATTCTCCTTCCACAAATATTGAGAATAAATTCAATTTACTATAACTTCTAAACTATGGGGATGGTTTTGAACAAAGAATTACATGGAGTGCCTAGTTTCCATTTTTCATTTCATCTTCAGCTATTTGGAGAAAATCACTGTGTTCAGTCAAAACTCTTTCTAAGTTCTTCAAATTCTTTCTACAATACCTCCTATAATATGCTTTGTCCCTTTTTTTAAAAAAATGTAACACACATGGAAAGAGAGACAGACAAGAGCCACAGAGAACTCTCATCTGCAGATTTACTCCTCAACTATTCACAATGGCTGGAGCTAGCCAGGTCTCTCATGTGAGTAGCAGGAACCTGATTTCTTGACTAATCACCAGGGCCTCCCATGGTCTGCACTGACAGGAAGCTGGAGTCCAGAGCCAAAGTCAAGAATCAAACCCAAGTATTCCTATGTGGAATGTAGGCATATTTACCACTAAATTAACCATTTGATTCCTTAGTTTCTTTAATCAAGAAGTAGTTTTATCTTAATCATCTAAAAATGAACACAACATTTCAGGTGTGCTTTAACCATTTCTGAAAGAATATCATACTATATTTCTTTTATATTTCCATAAATAATACATTTTTCAAATTCATTCAGCCAAAGATAATATTTGCTTCTTTTGACAGCAATATCACACTTTCTTCTCTTAGTGGATATGTAATAAATAAAAATTTTTGGTAGACAATCTCCCTTATTTGGTAATAAATGGTGAATTTCCTTAAGTCTATATGTGGACTTTTTGTTTATCACTATCACCTTGCATTTATGTTATTGTGCTGGTTATTCTGGTAATTTGGAATCTAGCGCACACATGTACATATCAGTTCAGTGTTTATGCTCTGCTAGAGTCTACTGTCTGTGTTCTGAACCTGGTTCTGCCACTTTTTAGCTAGGCTCATGATTGTGAGTAAGGCAACTAGCCTCCAAAGGAGGAGTAATAATAGTAGATGTGCATAAATTAAATGAGGCTTCTAGACCACTCAGTTAAGTAGTTGAAATGTGAAAAGTTGAAAGAAATATGATTACTATTCTAATAGATGATTAACTGTAATTTCTATTATCATAAATGATAACTACTATTGTACTTAAAATAATTTCTTCTCAAAACAAGTGTAGTAACATGTGTAAGTATGTGTCTTCTGTATGTTTTTACACTGTAGCAATAATGGTGCTCAAAGAAGGACTAAGCACAGGATATTAAAGTTTACTTCTAGAATTCTTACTACTCTGTTTAGAAACATTTACCCATTTGAAAACCCAACTAAATTTGTCTACAGAGGAAAATTTCCTTATGAGCTAGACATTGACTACTGGGGCTTATAAAATTCATTTTGAGTTATTAACATAACATGCATTTTGAAATGTATCTATAGTTTTTTGGGAAGTAATGCCAAGTTCATCACATTTTACTTTCAGAAATCAGTTTTTCCCATTTGTAAAAATCAGAAATACATTTATTTGTTCTCAGCTTTCTTATACTTCTCCCATTTTCTCTTATTTTTTATAATCACTCTCGCATTTTGAAAAAATGTCTTGCATCTTCTCAGGATGCATTTTGAACTTCAAATATGATAATCAAGTTTCCTTATTCTCAAAGAACTAATGGTCCATGGGAAAAACTGAACATGATCCTGCATTTTAGTGCTTAATTTATGTAAATATAATAAAAAAAGAAGGAACAAAAAGATAGTGACTTATCCCAGTAAGGTTTTTCAGTTCCTGATACCTAATTTTCATGATTCTTGGTTTTGAATTCATTAGAAATACAGAGGTGACTTCTGTGCATATCCTGATCTATCATGCATTCAATTTCTTCATAGTCATTTTCTTACTAATACAGTAGAATAGAAATAATTTCCATAGTTTTAATTTTTCTCTGTCACCTATCCAAAAAATGGACCCATGAATGCTCTTTGAATTGCAATACAGTGTACAAAATTCTATTTTGTTCTTGGCATGGTTTAAATTATTTCAGTCTTTTCTGCTGGCGCTGCAGCTCACTAGGCTAATCCTCTGCCTGCAGTGCTGGAACCCCGGGTTCTAGTCCTGGTTGGGCCGCCAGATTCTGTCCCGGTTGCTCCTCTTCCAGTCCAGCTCTCTGCTGTGGCCCGGGAAGGCAGTGGAGGATGGCCCAAGTGCTTGGGTCCTGCACCCACATGGGAGACCAGGAGGAAGCATCTGGCTCTTGGCTTTGGATCAGCGCAGCACGCTGGCCATACCAGCCATTTCGGGGGTGAACCAATGGAAGAGAGACCTTTCTCTCTGTCTCTCTCTTTCACTGTCTAACTCTGCCTGTCCAAAAAAAAAATTATTTCAGTCTTTTCACTTATAATTTTATTAGGAAATATATCATATGTAGTAGTGTAAACATGATTTTACAGGTGCTACTATAAAGGTAAAATAAATATCCCATATACATACATTACCATATAAGATACAAAATATCTGTAAGCTGTTCAAACCTTCAGAATCTCCCTCCATAATCATATGATTTCCACTCAAATGTAACCATCTGGTTTGTGTCATAACTCTCTAATTTTTCATTGTAATTTCACTCCATATGTCAGCAGCCCTAATAGGTTTGCACGTACCAATATGTTAAGTATACTGTGTGATTTTGCATGGTTTTGACTCCTGTTGATAATATTCTGTGAATTAAGCATTACTCAATAATTTATTTTTGAAGATTAACCTCCATTTAATTTTTAATTAAAGAAAATTACTTGAGAGCCAGAAATAGAGATAGAGACTGGGAGAGAGAGAGAGAGAGAGAGAGAGAGAGAGAGAGAGAGAGAGAGAGAAATAAAGAAAGGAGGGAAGGAGGAAAGGAAGGAAGAGTTTCTATCATCTGATTCACTCTCCAAATGCCTGTGACAATTGAGACTATGCCAGGGCTGCAGCTGGAAGACAAGAACTCAAATGAGGTCTCCCTCATGGGTAGCAGGAATCCAATTACTTGAATCATCACCACTGTCTCCAAGCATCTCATAGGCAGGAAGTTGGAGTCAGGAGCTGCAAGTAGATATTAAACCCAAGTACTCCGAAGGACAATGGCATCTTCATTGGTATTTAAATCATCAGGCCAAATGCTAGCTCTAATATTCAATTTTTAACTTTGAAAATCCACTTTAACTTTTGAAAGTCCATTCCTTTCTCTTGAAGTTATTTGTAGTGTATTTCATGTTGTAAGTAAGTCATTGCTGTTTTACACATGATCTAATGCAAATCATTCTCTTCTGTCTCTTCCAGAGCATGCAAGAATCTTTTCAGGACTATATGCTTTGCAATTGAATTTTTCTTTGCTAATAATGCCATATAATTCTTGCAAGTAGATGAGTTAGTTTACATATACTAGCAGGGTATTATGTATCACCCGGCTCCACAACCTCACCAAAACATGATACTACAGCATAATATAATTTTTTATATGTTTCATGAATGTGAAATTGCATACCCTTGATATTTTCTGCCAATTGCTACTCCTCAAGCTAGGATGATTGAGACTCCAAGAAAGTTAACGATTACTAGCAAGTAAAGAACTAGTCATTTTTATATGTGGTGATGAGAGATTTGGGAGCTGAGTGCAACCTTGAAACTAGGGGAAAGAGTAACATTAAACTTAATTACAAGGCAGGAGAGATCATGGGCATCTCAGGTCCTGAAAACATTTCATTAGGTTGAAGAGTAAAGAGGTAAGAGGCAAGAGTAATGAAAACAGCAGTAGAGGGCAGGAAATTATTTAAGGACTTCAAATAGTATTCAATGAATACATTTAATGAATGAAAGACTCCTACAAGGGGAGGGAGTTAATTTGTCTACTTGAGTTGTGGCAAGATTATGAGAAGTAGACAAGACCAGAATTGGAAAGACTCATTGGAGTGATGAAAAATAAAACTGGCTAATATTAAGGTAGGATTGTGTGAACACAGATAAGTGGAAAGAGTGAGCCTCTGTTTTGATGATGAATTGGTGAGTTGAGACAAGGAAAATTTCAGAAGGAAAAAAAAGTTTAGGATAAAAAAAGAGAATAAAGGAAGAGAACTTGGCAGGGCACTATACTTTCATGTGTATTAATGTTTGACTGTGGGACACCCAGATGCCCAGCCAGAGTAGTAGAGGTGGGTTTAGTGCTATGGAGTGGAATATAATGATTTAGAACTTATTTAATATGAATTATCTAGAATCAATCTATTCTAACACAATTTTAAATTCTAAATTATTAAATAGCTTGTTGGGTGAAAAGTCCTTGTTTTTTATTTTCAAAAAAGCAAGTTGTCTGGGGATCAGTGAATGGCTAAATGGATTAAGCTCCTGCCTGCCGTGCTTACATTCCATATTGCCACCAGTTTGAGTCCTGGCTGCTCCACTTCTGACCAAGTTCCTTGCTTATGTGCCCGGGAAAGCAGTGAAGGGTCCCTGCCACCCAAGTGGGAGACCTGGAAGAAGCTCCTGGCTGCTAGCTTTGGCATGGCCCAGCTCTGGCCATTGTGGCCATTTGGGGAGGGAACCAGTGGATAGAAGACCTCTCTATTTGTCTCTCTGTATCTCAGCCTTTCAATAAATAAAAAAAAAAAGAAAAGCAAATTGACAAAAACAATAATAGCAATGTATTTTTAAAACACAAATAATACTACAGTATCAAATAATTGATGGCAATTAATGATTAATAATAGTTAAAATAATTAATACAAATAGTGCTTTCAGGAAATGTACTGGCACCCTTTCTCTGAAGAATTGCCCTCATCTTCCATAGTATCCTGGGCTTGTGAACAAAGATCATGGTAGTTTTTATTTTTTAAACAGATTCCACCACTTTTGACCATTCCACATTTTGTTGAGAAGTATGACACACAAGGGTGAAGTCAGGATTTATAAAGCACTGATTTCCTTTTAGTGGCAACTTTTCTTTTTGGTTGATATTTGTGTAGCAGACTCCTAAGGGACTAACTTTCAGATTTATGATGAAGTCTTTACATCAGATTTTCTCAACGACACTATTTCCAAAATGAGCTGGTTCATCATTTTTTTGTAGGATCTGTTATTTTCAATGTAGGATATGTGGGTGGCATCCCACTACATGCCAGTGACACATCCCTCTTCCAAACCTGACAATCAGAAATGTTTGCAGACATTATGAATGTCTGCTGCTGAAGTTGAGTAACACCGCATCTGTACCTACTTGAGAAGAAAAAGACTCGGGCAATGGTACAAACATTAACAGTTATCTGTGAAGAGAATTCATTTCTTTTTATGCTCTTTTCTATTATTATTTCCAAAACCAAGAAAAGAGATACAAAGAGAGTTTTTGTTAGTGCTTAAGCTATAATCTGTTCTTTCAATGACTGGTTGCTGTTACCATTAAGAAGAAATGCCCACCAAGGCAGTGAGTCATAGGACACCACGGTATTACCTGCTTTGTAGGAAATGTGCTACAATGAAAAGAATTTGTCTCATTCAATTGGCTGAACTGTATGAAGAATGAATAATTGTATGAAGGATGAAGCTGCCTCAGTACGTACAGCAGGCAAACAGCCACCTTACTCTTTAGGTGTACCAGGGATGCCTCTGGTTGGAAAGATAGGGAAGGAATTGATTCTCCAAGCTGCTTTAACAACAGGTATTGCAGTACATGATAATGATAATGATAATTCCTGCTAAACTAGCAATAGTATTCCTGCATTTGGTCTTTATTTATTTTTGCAATTCTTTTAGCATCTTGCAAATTCCTATTCCTGGAGGTTGTATGAAGTCTTGTAGTAGGGCCCATATCACTGATTAGGCAGAAACGTTGTGTGATATTGTTGCAGGTGGGGGCATTGAGTGTGTGTGATTTTCCCATCAGGTTTGATACAGTATAGCTTGAAACTGGAAGACAACTGCATAATTGTTGTTGTAAATTGAATGTATTTAGACACAGACATGAGATGGAAATTGCAAATGCTGATTTCTTCTTGCATTTCTTTTAAACAAGATTGAATGCTTGTGTGAAGTATCCGTATCTTGGTATCAGAGGAATCAAGGTTTCTTTGAGTGATTATGCACAATGAGGTTGTGACAAATGCTGAATAAATAATGAATGAATAACAAGAATATGATTTTTCAAACAACTGTTTACCTAGGATCATAATAGATTATTTCCAGCTTTTATTTCTTAATAAAATTCTTCAATCCCTTAAAATTCCCTGAACGTAGATTTATGCAGCATATCATAGAAGATACTTCTTCTGTTTTTATCTCATCCTCAACTCCTTTAAAAAAAACTAACAGAACAAATGGGTATAAAGGGCACAGAAATAGTCCACTGTACATACTAAGTGCTCAATAATATTATCTATCATTTTTGTTGACATTATACCAATTAAATAGCTCTATCTCCTGATTTTAATTAGCATTCAATTTTTAATGTTTTACCAATAAATCTTTGGTACATATATAATGTGTATAACATATATGCTGAATAACAATATTGAGATAATGAATGATAATAGTGAAATGAGTGATCATAGTGAAAAACTCCCTCGAATTATTCTTGAGTGTTGCCCAGTTTAGACACATTCTGTCCATTTCTTTTGTAATATGGCCTCTGGCACTACCTTCTATTAATAAGCTTGAGGCACTCTTTGGATTTAATGTTTAGCAATGCATTCAATACCGTTAACCACTGGCTTTCCTAGGTAAATACTCATATTGAACTGCATAGCACTTTTTGTTCCTGAAAAAAAAGTCTTTGTTCTAATTCTAGGAAAAGTACCCCATCACTGACACCTTTGGTTCTTGAGTCAAACCCACCCTATCCATCACCTTAATTTAGATGGCATCACTGAAGTAAATTAAAAAAAAATATTTGATAAGTAGTAATTCTACATATTTCTGAGGCACAGTGGGATATTTTAATACATGCATACAATATGCAATGAGCAGATTCATCATTTGTATTGAGAATGTTAATTCCTGTCTTCTAGATATTTGAAATATTAAATTGTCATGGATATTTACTGTACTATGCTACAGAACATAAGAAATGATTTCTCCTATTCACTGACACCCCTGTGCCTGTTAACCATCCTGTCTCCCCATCCTCCATACTTCCCATCTGCTCTCTACTTCTATAAGATCACTTTTTCTAACTTCGATATATAAATGAGAACATGTGATATTTGTCTTTCTGTGCCTAACTTATTTCACTTAATATGATGTCCTTTAGGCTCATCTGTGATGCTGCAAATGATAGCAATTAATTGTTTTATTTTTTATATCACTGTGTATATATATATATATGTAACACATTTTCTTTATCTATTGATATGTTGCCCCCCCCCTTTTTTTTCAAAGATCTATTTATCTATTTGAAATGCAGAGTTACAAATAGAGAGAGGGGGATACAGGAAGACGTCTTCCATCTGCTGGTTTACTCCCCAAATGGCAGCAACAGCAAGGAACCAGGAGCCTTTTCCAGATTTCCTATGCAGGAGCAGGGACCCAAACACTGGGCCCTCTTCCACTGCTTTCCCAGGCGAATCAGGGAGCTGGATCAGAAGTAGAGCAGCCAGAATTTAAACTAGTTAGTGCCCATATCCGATGCCAGTGCCACAGGCGTAGGCTTGACCTATTAAGCCACAGCGTTGGCCCATGCTCTTAATAGTGTTGTAATAAACATGGGAGAGCATTATGAGGTCAAATATTTATTTTTATTTACTTGAGTGTCAGAAAAACAAAACAAAGATCTACCATCCACTGGTTCACTCATCAAATGCTCTTAATGCAAGACCACACTGGACCAAACCTTGAGCAACTCAGGTCTCCCACATAGGAGGCAGGAACTTGAGCCATCAAGGAGTTGGCATTGATGGAAAGCTGGAGTTAGGAGACAGAGTCAGTAATCCAATCCAAGTACTTCAATATGGAATGTGGGCCTGTTAACTGCTGGGCTAAAGGCATTTCCAAAATCAATTGTTTTTTAATTGAAGATAAAATAAACCAATCTGGTAGTTAATAAAATAAGAAATAATATAGTTAGTTTCTTCTCATTTTTATAACTGCTTTACTTCTACTTATTTCTTAAAGTTGTAGCTAACAATTTCTGGAATGAATATTATATATTTAATTTAATTTGCATATGTCATTAATTAATTAGTTTTTCATTAACTCCTTTCCAAAGTTTCTAAGATGAGATGATCTAAAAATGCTAAAAACCTACCTTGTTGTTAATCCATTCTCCAATAACTGCATTGCTGCTACCTCTATTTTTAGAAAATCTAAGAGATTCTAATACTCTATTTTATCTAAACATATCTACCCAGAGTTGGAAATATAATTACTCATAGATCTTAATTAAATAAATGACATAATGCTAGCAAATGACTTGTTTCTAAAAAAGAAACTTTGATGTCCTGTTACCGGAAATACAGAAAAAGGTTACATTGGTCTGCAAACTTTAAGGAAGTGTTTGCTCAACCATGATGTTTCATTACAGTAGTTTTCAAGTCTGACTTCACCCTAACATGTTTTTAAAAAATTATGATGTTTGGAATTAGTGTCTTAATATTTACATGTTTTGGGGTTCAGGTTTTAGTAATTTAAAAGCTTCCCTTAAGATTAAAACATGTAGCCAGGGTTAAGATCAACAGCCTTCTTACAGCAGTAATTTAAATATGAATGTTAGTCTAGCCAACAGTTCTATACTATATTGTCAATGGACAATATAACCATTGTGACAATAATGTATTGTGTTTCAAGTTGTGGGCTTTGAAATCAGAGTATGCCTTTGCAATTCTGGGTGTATTGGTTCTTCAACTTTTGAAAATTTTCCTAACTTCTCAGGCTACTTAAGGGTAAATCAGTTGCTCAAATCTAACACTAACCTTACAATATTATGGTGAGGATCAAATTAATAATATACACACAGCACATAAAATATTTGGTAGAATACTGAACATACAATATACTTTCAAAAATGATATTTGTGTTTAATAAATTGTCATAAAGAAATAGTCACTTAGATGGATGTTTGAACAAATTATGGCTTCTAGTTTTATATATTTACATAACATTTATATATGTTTGAAATATATATTTCACAATGGAAAAATAAAATCTACATAAATTATATTAAAATGTATTCCAGAAAAATATATTTAAAATTAATCATATATATTTTTATATATTTAAGATTTTTGCCTTAACTATTGTGCTAATTTTGTAATGATAAATAATGCAAGGGATAAAGAATAAACTAGGAGATTTTCTTTGAGATAAGATGACAAGAAGTGAAAAAAACATGCTGGCATGCAATTGCAACACTCTTGAATGAACATAATTAGTCTTCGGCAGAGTTTGTTTCCTTGTGTGTGTGTGTGTATGTGTGTATTTATATATATATATATATGTATATATATATACATATATATATATATATATATATATATACTTTCAGGGAATTTGATACCTAAAGAAATAGAGAAGAAAAAAAGAATGGAGGCAGAAGACTCCACAGAGAGATTTAAATATACTTACTATTTTTATCAAGATGGATTTTTTTCCTACAGATGCAATTCTTAGAATTAAGAGGAAAATGTAATTACTGAGGAATTCACTCAATCCAAGTATAGACAGACTTACACAAGAGACCTTCAAGACTAAGTGTCCACCCAAAGGAAGAGGATGAATACATCACCTTGTGGCAAGTGGCTCAGCAACAGGAGTATAGTGATTGAGATCACCATGCCTCTGCTTTACTGGCCATGCAGTGTTGGACATATTATCCACTCTGTCTGTGCTACATTTTTCTATATCTGTAAATAGATAAGTGAATAGTATTTCATTAGGATCAATTGAAGTGATTCAGTTATGTGCTTAGAAAATTACATATATAATTTTATTCTTGAGTGCCTTAGTAATTATTACTATAGTATAGTATAGTATCACTTAGATTATTCAAATTATTAGAGTATTCCATTGTGATGTTTTATTATTTCAAAAAAGAATAATTACATTATTGTGGGGAAAAAAAGAATGAAAAAAATAATGTGCAGGATTTATGATTTTGGCTATGTGAATATTATACCTTAACTGCAAAAATTAAAAACATTGCTCATGCTAATGTGAGCAATGTCTAGGAAGTAGAATAATGAATTATTTAATTTTTATCTTACATTTGTCTTTACTTTCTCATTTCCTAAACTAAATTTTTACTGATTTATAACTAAAAGCATACCATAATAACATCCTATAATGTTGAATATATTCATAATGAGTTTTGCCTCATTCTCTACAGTTATGACCTGATATTAGGGTCATATTAATTCTTCCCTAAATGTTTGGCAAAATTCACTAATGAAGCCGTCCAACTAAAATTTCCTCATGGAGTGGCTTTTAATTACCGAGTCAATTTCTTTTATAACGGCTATTCTGCTATTAATAGTTCTGATTTTTTCTGTCAGTTTTATAAGGATTTATAAGGATGTGTTAATTTTGACTGAGTCAAATTTATTACATGATGTTGTTCGTAACATCTTCTAGTGTCTAAATTTGTGGTGATGTGCATTCCAGATTTTTTTCTGTTTTTCTTCAGTCTTAGGAGTTTACCAATTTTGTTAACTTTTCTAAGGTCCAAATTTGGGCTTTGTTGATTTTTCTCTGTTTTATCTCGTTTCAATGGCACATATTTACTTTTCCTTTACTATTTGTTTTCTTGTGCTTATTTTATTTTTGGTTTGTTCTTTTGGTACAAGCTTACATAATTAAAATTTCTTTAAAAACTTACCACAAAAAATGCCAAGTTTAAACAAAGTAAATTGAATGCCAATATGTTATTACTATCATTATCCCCATTTGTTATTATCTTGAATGATCATCAATATATTGTCCAAGCTACCCTTGCTGATACATTTTTGTTGGCCTATTAAGGTATAAATTATACACCTATTGCCTATTTTTAAATCACAAAAATGATTTTTAGTAAATTTATAGAATTACAAAATCATAACTGCAATCAAGGTTTAAAATTTTTCTGCCATTCCAACCTCCATCCCCTTTTGCAGTCAGTCCCTGCTCTCCCACCTGGTTCCAGGTAACAATGATCTATTATGTGTCTTCCAAGATTTATGTCTTTCATAAATTTCAAATGTATCACACAATATATACTATGTTTAATCCAGCTGCTTCTTAAAAAATATTTATTTGCTTATTTGTTTCAAAGCTTTATTTATTTGAAAAGCAGAATTACAGAGATCAGTGGCAGAGGAGACAGGACTTGAGAGCCAAGAACTCTAATATGGGATGCAAATGTCCCAGTGGCCTCTTAATAGTTGTGCCAAACAACCACTTCCTTACTCTTGTTTTAATCCACCTACTTTGTGGAAATTTGTTACACCAGTTTCAGGAAATTGATGCAACACTGTTTTCCCATTTTTAATTTATTTTTATTTTTTAGTTGCAAGTGTTCTTTACAGGATTTAGGTATGTGTACTCTATCACTTCCATTAACAACTATTTTTTGTAATCTCTAGTCTTTCACTTAGTAATGATGTCTTTTGAAATACACATATATCTTACTTTGATGAAGTCCAATTAAATTTTTTTTTATGACTACAACTTTTGGTGTCATATCTAAAAGCTCTGCCCAAACCAAGGTCATAAAGATTTTCTCCTATGTTCTATTCTATAGCTTTAACACATTTAGATTTTTCTTTTACGATTTATTTACTTGAAAGTCATAGTTACACAGAGAGAGGAGAGGCAGAGAGAAAGAGAGAGAGAGAGAGAGAGTCCTTCATCCGCTGGTTCACTCCCCAGTTGACTGCAACAGCCAGAGCTGTGCCCATCAGAACCAGGAGCCAGGAGCTTCCTCCTGGTCTCCCACACAGGTGCAGGGGCTCAAGGACTTGGACCATCCTCCACTGCCCTCCCAGGCCATGGCAGAGAGCTGGATCGGAAGTGGAGCAGCCGAGTCTCAAACCAGTGCCCACATGGGATGCCAGCACTGCAGATGGTGTCCCTACCCACTATGCCACAGCACCGGCCCCACATTTATATATATATATATATTTTTTTTTTTTTGACAGGCAGAGTGGACAGTGAGAGAGAGACAGAGAGAAAGGTCTTCCTTTTGCCGTTGGTTCACCCTCCAATGGCCGCCGCGGTAGCGCGCTGCGGCCGGCGCACCGCGCTGTTCCGATGGCAGGAGCCAGGTGCTTCTCCTGGTCTCCCATGGGGTGCAGAGCCCAAGCACTTGAGCCATCCTCCACTGCACTCCCTGGCCACAGCAGAGAGCTGGCCTGGAAGAGGGGCAACCGGGACAGGATTGGTGCCCTGACCGGGACTAGAACCTGGTGTGCCGGCGCCGCAAGGCGGAGGATTAGCCTGTTGAGCCACGGCGCCGGCCCCCACATTTATATTTTAAATTTAGTTCTATGATCAATTTTTATAGAGAGAGTGAGATTAGAGTTTAAATCCCGCTCTTTACATAAGGGATTCCTATTGCTCCAGCATCATGTATTGAAGATTTCTCCATTGAATTCTTTATATTCTTTGCTGAAAATTATTTGGTTCTAAACATAAGTGTTTATCTCTGGTTGCTAATTTTGTACCATTGATTAGTATGTCTATCTTTTTAACATCTCACTGTCTTCATTACTGGTACAACCTAAATAAAAGATCCTGGTGAACAAGACCCCAGCAGAAGGAACAGGCCATCAAGGAGGGAGGCGCCTTTCTCCAAAGGGAGGAAGGAACCTCCACTGTGATATGGCCTTGACTAAACAAGTTCAGAGCTGGTGAACTCAAGGGGCTTCCATAGCCTAGACAGCTCATGGCAAGAGCCTCCGGTGATTGCTGACATCATGAATAAGAGTGCCAATTGTTAAATCAACCACGGGAGTCACTGGGTACATGCTCCCCACGTAGGATCTCTGTCCTTAATGTGTTTTACTATGAAACTTAAAAACAACACTACTAGTCGAACAATACCCTATACCTTGTACAGTTGTGTGAGGGCAGCCTGTTGAAATCCTTGCTTAGTATATACTAATTTGATCTTCTGTATATGAAGGTAATTGAAAATGAAACTCGATGAAGGGCCGGATGGGAGAGGGAGAAGGAGAGGGGAGGGCCACGGGAGGGAGAAAGGTTGGCGGGGGGGAAAGCCACAACAATACAAAAGTTGCACTTTGTAAATTCACATTTATTAAATAATAAAAAAAAGAAATAAGATTGTAAGTCCTTTATTTTGTCCTTTTCAAAATAATTTTGCCTATTCTCGACCATACTATATTTTCCTAAAAATGTGGGATCAGCTTGTAAATTTCTACTTAATTGCTGGATTTTAATAAGGATTCTGTTGAATCTGTAAGAAAAAAAAGTTTTAGGGGTCGGCATTGTAGTATAGCAGATAAAGCTGCTACCTGCGACACTGGCCTCATATGGGTATGAGTTAGAGTCCTGGCTGCTCCTCTTCTGATCAAGCTCCCTGCTAATGCCCCTGGGAAAACAGTGGAAGATGGCCCAAGTGCTTGGGCCCCTGTCACCCACTTGGGAGACCCGGATGGAGTTCCTGGCTCCCAGCTTCAGCCTGGCCCAGTCCAGGCCATTGCAATCCCTCTCTCTCTTTCTCTGAAATTCTCCTACAAATAAATAAATAAATAAATCTTAAAAAAAAAGAAAAATGCTTTAGAAATAATTACTTTTTTGAAGGGCAGGGTGAGAGAGATGTCAGGGACAGAGAGAGAGAGAGAGGAGAGAGAGATCTACCATCCACTGGTTCACCCTCCAGATAGCTGCAAGAGTCAGGACTGGGCTAATCCAAAGCCTGGAGCGGAGAACTCCGTCCTGGCCTCCCAAATGGATGACAGGTCCTAAAGTAGTTGAGTCTGTTAAGCTGTTTCTTCCTAGGCAGATTAGCAGGAAGCTGGATCTGAAGCAGAGTAACTGAGACTCAAACCAGCATTGACATGGACACAGAAGTCCCAAGCAGCCACTTAATTAATGTCCTGCTCCACAACATCAGTCCCCAAGAACTGTCCTAATAACAATTTAATCTTCCATTCTACAAAAGTGTAGTATCTGCGTAATTTTACCTTTAGGATCTTTCAGTAATATTTCAGAAGTGTAGTGTACAGGTCTTCCACATTTTTACTAATTTTATCCTAAGTATTGTTATGCTATTGTAATGAAATTTTATCTTTCTGTTTCATGGTAGTTTGCTGTTGTTATAGGATTTATATTGATCTCGTATATTGTGACATCAATGAACTCATTGACTCGTTTCAGCAAAAATTTTATGGATTCCTTATTATTCTTACATTCATGGTATATTCTGAGAATGAAATAAGTTTTGCTTCCTTCTTGCAAACTGTATGCTCCCTATTTCTTTTTCTTGGCAGATTTCACTGGCTAGAACCTTCAGGACAATTTGAATAAAAATGTGAGAAACAGACATTGTTGCCTTGTTCCTTATCTTACACCCAATCATTCATCAGATATGATGTATGTTACACATTTTCCAGATGCTGCTATCAAGATGTGGCCATTTCTTTACATTTCTAGCTACATGGGAGATTTGTTTTTATATATTATGGATGGCTATTGGATTTCTTCAAGTGTTAAAAAATATAAATTTGTTGAAAAATGTGATATTTAAAATTTGCTTTGTTAAAGTGGTGTATTACATAAAGTAAGTTTTGAATTTCAAACAAATATTGAATTCTTCATATAAATCACACTTGGAAATGATTTATAATTTATTTATTTATGATTTATAATACATTTTATATGATAGAATATTCTGTTTGGTAATATAAAGATTTTTGTGTCTGCATTGTCAGTCCCTTATTTTCTTTTCTTGTGACATCATGGTCTAGCTTTGGTATTCAGCTAATACTAGTCTCACAGAATTTTTTTTATTATTATTTTTTGACAGGTACAGTTATAGAAAGTGAGTGAGAGAGGCAGAGAGAAAGGTCTTCCTTCCGTTGGTTCACTCCCCAAATGCCCGCTACGGCCAGCGCTGCGCTGATCCGAAGCCAGGAGCCAGGTGCTTCCTCCTGGTCTCCCATGCGGGTGCAGGTGCCCAAGCACTTGGGCCATCCCCCACTGCCCTCCTGGGCCACAGCAGAAAACTGGACTGGAAGAGGAGCAACCAGGATTAGAACCGGCACCCATATGGGATGCCAGGCTGCAGGTGGAGGATTAACCAAGTGAGCCATGGCGCTGGCCCCATAGAATGTTTTTTTTTTTTTAAGATTTATTTATTTATTTGAAAATCAAAATTACACAGAGACAGAGGGAGAGGCAGAGAGAAAGAGAGAGAGAGAGAGAGAGAGAGAGGTCTTCCATCGCTGGTTCACTTCTCAGTTGGCCATAATGGCCAGAGCTGGGCTGATCTGAAGTCAGGAGCCAGGAGCTTCCGCCAGGTCTCCCACACAGGTGCAGGGGCTCAAGGACTTGGGCCATCTTCTACTGCTTTCCCAGGCCATAGCAGAGAGTTGAATCAGAAGTGGAGCAGCCGGGACATGAACCAGCGCCCATATGGGATGCCTACACTGCAAGTGGCAGCTTAACCTGCGATGGTACAGCACTAGCCCTCATAGAATGTTTTGTAATACTCCCTCCTCTCTTTGCTGAAAGAGTTTGTGAGGATTGGTGTTATTTCTTCTGTAAACATTTGTTAGAATTCTCCAATGAAGTCTTCAGAGATTCACCTTTCCTTACTGGGAACAGTTTTATATATTTGAATGTGTTATTTGCTAAAACTTTACTCAAACTTTCTATTTCTTCTCATATTTTAGTAATTTGTATTTTTCAGAAAGGTACTGATTTGACTGCTGTCTAAGGAAGAAATGCATAGTTCTAAGAGTACAGGTCTGGGGATTCGGACTCCAGGGTTTTCCTCTGATACCATTTCATTTTTCTGGTTGCCAAACCTATCATTTTACTTTAGAAAGAAATGATTAAATAAACTTTGAGAGACCAACAATAAAAAAGAGTCTTTCAGTTAGGAAAAGAGGAATATCCAATTGCACAACAACATACTTATTCATTTCTGTATATCTTATTTTGAAAGTTATCATCTTGATTATGTATGCTAGTTTTTCATAGTTTTTTTGTTATTCTTGTTCATACTGTATGAGTTTTGAAAAAATGTATAATATGCTTTCTTGCTGCATTGTTCCTAGAGCAGGAGGTACAGATAACTAGGGAAATTCATTTGAAAAGCAAATACAAGATTTCATGATATTTAAAACTTCTTGGCAAGTACAATGATTGGAGAACCAGCCATTTGGCAGTAATCAAAACTTTTTTTTCTCACCACAAATGCTCAAGTTTCCAGAACTATTATTATAAAAATAATAAACATCATAGGGATAATGGGATCATTACCAATACTTTCTATAAAATAAAACATATTAAATTTATTTAACTCTGTTTATTCTAGGTTTCTTGATACAATGAAATAGTAGTTACTTATGGGATATAACCTAATCATGACACTTTTGATATTTTTCTCTGTGATCCATAAGAAATGCATTTTTTTCACAACATAAAAAATATACACATATCCTGTACCCCCAGTGTTTATGTAACCATAACTGGAAAATGTACAAGTGCATTTCTGTCTCATTGTATTTGGTTTCCTTCTTTCTTTTTTGAGGGTACCCCTTAAATGGATTTTATCATCATTGGGTCACAACCCACAGATTGAAAAGTATTAGTCTAGTAAGTATAATTGTATGTAAACCATGTACTTCATACAACTCAGAAGTAGTGCAAATTTCAAACGTTTTAGGCCACTATTATTTAGAAAACTGTTCAGAGCAGACTAATGGATGGGTCATCAAAGAGTACCCCTTAATTAGCAGAGAGAATTGGGAGATGACATTCTTGTTTGGGTAATCAATGATGTTTGTGAATGCCATCACCATTTACTAAACTTACATTGTCCATACACTGGCCCTAATACAATATTTAGGCCATAAAAGGGTATATGGACACCACTTTTGCCATAAGGAAAATATGATTTTATCTAAGTCTCATGTATCAAATTTATGATGCTGCTTATGGGAGTTTCGTAGGGCTGCCATAATGAAGCATGACAAAGGCACAAAATAGAATTTTGCTGTCTCACACTTCTGGGGGCTAGGAATCCAAGATCATCATGCCAGCATTGCTATGCTATTTCTGAAATCCAAAGAGGACTCTTTCTTTGCTACTTCCTCACTTCTGAGGGTTTGCTGTCAAATTTTGGCATTCTTTGCTTGCATCTGTGTAACTCCAGTCTCTTTCTTCATCTTCACATATCTTATTGAGTGTTTCTGTCTTCCTATGGCTGTCTTTTTTTAAGAATTCCAACCATACTGGATTAGTGGCCCATCTTATTTCAGTATGACCTCAGCTTAACTAATTACATCAGCAATACCTTACTTTGAAATAAGGTCAGATGCTTGGATACTTGGAATTAGCATTTCAATAAATCTTTTTTAAGGAGAGGACAGTATTCGAAACTCATTTCTTCACACCCTGTTGCCCCCCAGGTTTTTATTGTGGAATACTACAGTTTTGTCAGCAATGACTGTACTATCAGATTTGGAGTGGACAATTGATGGAATCAGGGATGCTAGATGAAAAGGAAAAACAAAAGCGTTCATTGCAAGAGAGGAAACAGCAGGAGGAAAATGTATTTTCATTTGCAATACCTCTTAAGATTGGACTCCTCAGAATTCTCTGAAGCCCCATTTTCAATGGGTGTGCTGTAGTTTGCTTTCAACTCCTAACTTCTTGACGTGGAGTTGCATGTTTTTCTCTACTCTTTTTGTCTATAAATAATTCTAAGTTCCAAAAGTCATCAATTCCAGTTCACTGTTGTTTGGCCGTGTTTGCAAGAATGCTGAGCCTTGGATTAAAAAGAAAAAAAAAGTCCATCAGCTGCATGGCTTTCCCCTGCCAAACCAGAGTCCGGAAAATAAATGTTTGCACCTTTAATGACCCCCATTGTCCTGACTTCACAGAATCCCCAGCGGGCAGCTAATCCTTTGGAACAATACAGTACAGATGTTTCGCAGGATAAGAGGGCTAATTCCAGACCAATCAGAGTCACTCCAAATGTCAGCACACCAAAATGAAGTTAAAATATGGGGAAAACAGATGCAACCTCCACAGCCTGATCCTTTGTCAGTGAGTCACTCTAGAGCAAAGGGCAATGTTTCTGCTTTGTTTAAGGCAATGGCAACTTTCTCCTTAGTGATAACTGAACTGTGCAGTGTGTTCTCTTGTGTTTACAGTTTTCACTGTTAGAAATTCCCCTTGAGATAAACAGTGCTCAGTATCATCTGGACTTTTATGACTAGTTCTGTCTCTGTGGAAATTACCACTAGGCATAAAAGTTAAGAAATCATGGTTTTAAATCTGTATAATAAATATTTCAGTTTTGTCCACTGATTCAAAGTTTTGATTGAGGTTGAGAAAAAGTCCCCAAATTTCCACTGTGAGATCAAGAATCCATTTGCTTAAATTAAAAAAAAAAGCTGTATAATTTGCAAGAATCATCCAGATAAGTGCTATACATTTTGTTTTTATAATTTTGTGGGATAGTTGCTTGCTTTTGATAAAGACTCATTCTTGACTATCTTTGCTTCTGGTTTTTTTCCTCAAAATTTTGGGGTTATAGTTAAGTAATTAATTTTTGGAAGGTGTAAGAATCATCAGGTGGTCTTATTTTTATTTTCTTGCAATTCCAGGTTGGCTTTAAACACTATGACTCAGTGGCCCACCAGCTATAAGTGATGAAGGGTCATTCCATAGTTATTTAAGCATTTGAGCCAATGGATTTGTTAAAATAAACTGAAAGGATCAAATCAAGACAATAGATTATGTGCTATTATGGAAAGCATCGTGTAGTTCAAAAAAGTTCTCAGGCAAATTTTCAGGATTAAAGTAAAATAGGCAATAAGATATTGTCTTTATTAGAGGGGTATATGTGGGAATATGTTCCTTGGCTACATTTTAATATTGTTAAACTGCAGGCTACTACCCAAGTTTGTATTGTGTTATACAAATGCAGCCTTTTAGTTCTTTTTTGACTTTATTAGTAGGACCTCTTGTCTCCTCAGAGGGAACCGGCTAAAGCTATTTTGAGGGCTTGTTAGCTTTTCTTTTTAAATTTCTTTGTTTTCTTTTTACTTGTTGAAGTTTAAAATCAGGAATTAATTTTGTGTAAAAAATAGATGTATGTCTGTTTAGATTGCGCATCTGTAACTTCTTCTGCATAAGACCAGGAGAGTTCAGTAATTGCTGGGTACCATGATCAGCTGCAATCACACAGCTGTTTGACAGAAACACAGATCTTAGCAGAATCACTGAAAGAAGAGGAGAAGAACGAGAGGACAGGATATACATTACACCCCCACTCCCACCTCACGCACCTTTCTCTTTTTCTCCTCATGTTTATGACTCAACTGTCTGTCATCCTTTCTTTCTCTTAGTTGTTCCATCATCTTTTCTTTCCTTTTGGACTCAGCTACTTTTGCTGTGAAGAATATTTCACGGTAAAGCTAATACTGAAATTAGATCAATAGAAACGGAAATGTTTCTGATAAGTCAGCTCAATTAATTCATTCACCATTGTGATACATTATCTTCTTTCCAAATTCTCACATTTAGAAAACTTTTTTGTTGTGTTTTCTTTCTTGCTTTTTTGCTTTCATTCCATTTCTGAAAAGTGATGTTGTTAGCATGTGGTCAGAACTTTGTGAATCTGAACTCCACCTCAACTTTCCAAGAAAATTATGGCCATCCCATTAACATGTTTGGATATTGTTTCTAGTCATTCCTCAAAGTGATTTTGTCCACAGGAGCTAAACCTGATAGTAGACCTAAGTATTGGCATGATGATTCTTTAGTGGACATGTTTGGTTGGAGAGGATAATCCATGTGGTATGTTTCTTCTAGGAGAGGCCAAGTTTTCCTCATTCTCAGTTCAGAATCAATCTATGTCTTGACAGTTGACAAAGGAGTAGAATAATTTAAGCCAGCAGATTTTATTTTCAGAATGTTCATTTATACACTTCACATATAAATGATGATGTGATCTCTGCACTTGAAAAGACCCTTATGGAACATGAATAATATTTTTAAAGTCAGCATTTGGCTGCTGAGTTAGCTGATTATAACATTCCCATAAAAACCTCAATTTCAATCTTTTGGAAAAATACGTAGGAATATTTAAGCCAAATTGATAACTATAAGAGAGCAGCCAAAAAGCTATGGAAGTGTGAGATCTTTGGAGAAGAAAATAGTTTTAATAAACTAATAAACATTTGTGGATAAAGATAGAAAGTAAATTTGATGTTTGGCATCAAATGAACCTATGATAAGGGCAGATAAATTAACATTCCATGAAATAGTTCTTGGAAGCAAAACCTGAGAGATGTATTAAATTTATAAGCCTTTATACTAAAAATGTGTATTTAATTAGTACTAATACAACATTAATAAGTGCATTGAAAAATATTACTGCAAATGAAATAAAATTCATGAGAATTATATTGATACTTTTTTTTTAGTTTATGCCCTCTTTCAACATGGGCATCATTGAATCTGGTCCAAAATGACTTATCTTGGATTTCTTGGATTATTTGGTAATTTAGGTCTTCAAAATGTTAGGCTAAGACAACTATGTATGAAAATAACCATCAGAACATTTGTGGGCTCATACATCACCGTGAAGAAACATTTAAATATTCTGGGAAATTTCTACTTGTTCTAAGAGAGAGAGAGAACTTATTTAAAACAATGAGATTTTTCTGGTCACGTGCCATATTTCCTGATCCATTGTGTTTGGCACCAGGAAACAACTTGGCATGAGCCACTGAAAAATCTATCAGCAACTGTGTCAACTTTATCACTTCCTGAGCTTATGCTTGCAGGAAGTGGACACAAAAACAATGATTTAAAAGGGGAAAAATGGCCCTGTCATTTGAAAAATAGAAAATATATGCTTAACACTTACTTACTGTCTCCTTATGGTAAATTATATGCTGGAGATTTGTGCTAACAGTAGACAATGACTACATCAGAAAACATCAGATGAAACGTCATCTCTGAAATAAAATTAGAAGTGAAATTCATATTTTTCACTTGTTCTGAGTGCATTTAAAAAACTGGATAAATTATATTAAGTGTGTATTTAAGGTATGGGAGTAAAAGAATGATAAATGTTAAAAACATTACCAAGATATTACTTTTGGGGAAAAATAGTTATTTTGTTCTTTGCATGGAGATATAATATTTGTTCATAAAACAGATAACCAAATAAGAAGGAAGATTTATGGATTAGAATATCAGAAAGAACACTTTTCTGGGGGATTTTTTTTTAAAGAAATGGAATGCAAAGTGTTTCCTTGTACAATATTTGGATGAGAAAACCTAAGTAAAAGGTTGTAAAATCTGTAAGTATTGGTGACCTGACTCCTTGCTCTTTCATGCCATGGGCTATAAAACAAAACCTTTTTTGGCCTGATTCCCTCAGAATCCAGCTGTGCTACTGGCACGCACCTGATTGTGCATAATTTTACAGCTGAAATATTAATAAGTGGTCTTTGCTAAATACATATCCCCTAGATAATAGCCTTGGCTTTTTATCACATTTTTATTGCCATTTCTACTACCCAAAAGTTCTTCCCAAAAGCTCTGCTTTCAAACTTGATTAACCCCTATGTGATCAATTAAGTTCAAATATTCTTTGAATGAAAAGGTTCAGCTATTCAAGCAGACAAGCAGAGTCCAAAAGGTGGAGGGAAAAATTATGATTTTTTTGTAAATACTTCTGTTTCTTGCAATATGTGGTTAGATATTTTTATTGGACTAATGATTTGGAAAACAAAGAATTCTACGTATACCCTATATTCATATATCTAACATAGTAATATATGAAGAATCTTGTCAATATCTATTGTAGCTAAACCTTTGATCTTATATTCCTATTTCATAATTTAAAAAATACAGAATTTAGTAGCATGGATGACTGTTTCATATTGCACAGAAAATAAATAGCACAGCCCAGAATAGAAAACGTACCACTGGATTCCAGCATGCTTTTTAAGATAGTGTCCCCATGTATCATGGCCTGCAGAATGCAAAGGAGACTGAAGTAAAATCTCAGAGCTCATGATAGAATGGTCCCACTGGCATGCCCCCAGGCATCCCTATCACTCCAGTCTAATAACTCTATCTGGATCTATTTTATATATTTACACTTCTCCTAAGTTATTATTGAAAATCAAGGCTTAGAGACAAAATCTTCGGGTAACAGCATTGCGGTTGCGTTAAGCCAGCACCTGAGATGCTGCTACATCATATGACTGATGGTTCAAGTCCCAGTTGCTCCACTTCTAGTTCAGCTCCCTGCTAATGTGCCTGGGAAAGCAGTGGAAGATGGCCCAACGTTTGGGCTCCTGCCATCCAAGTGGCAGACCCAAATGGAGTTCCAGGCTCTTGACTTCAGCCTAGCTCAGCCCTGACCTTTGCAGTCATTTGGGTAGTGAAATAGCAGATGTAAAATCTCTCTCTTTCTCTCACTCTCTGTAACACCACCTTTAATATAAAGACATCTTAAAATGAAAAATGAAATCCTCATATTCCATCTTTACTTTCCATAGATTAATGCCATAGTCTTTTAAGCAGTGAATCTAATTTTAAGGTCTAAGTATCAGAAAAACTGATTTAAAAGATTGAAAAATTAAGGTATGGGTCCTTTAAACATACTTCCAACTTGATTTCATAGGACGATATAGTTAAAAATGCTTTAGGGAGTCAACCGGTATATTCATTTTTTGCATACTAGTAAAACAGAAATCTGAAGAAAAATGGATGAGGTAGGCATTATGGCATAGTGGGTAAAGCTGCTGCCTACAACACTGGTATCCCATGTGGGCATTGGCTTGTGGACCGGCTATTTCACTTATGACCCAGCTCCTTGCTAATGGCCTGGGAAAAGTAATGGAAAATGGCCCAATTGCTTGGACCCCTGCAACCCTTGTGGAAGATTTGGAAGTAGCTCCTGGCTCCTGATTTCAGCTTGATTTTGTCCTGGCTCTTGCAGCCATCTGAACAGGGAACTAGGAGATGAAAGATCTCTGTCTCTGTCTCTCCCTATCTGTAACTCTTTCAAATAAATCATTATAAAAAAAGAAAAGGAGATAAAGGTGGATATCAAATGGTACGTTTAGTACTTACCCCAAGATTTTAAAATGTAGAAGTACATATTATTTCTTTTGGACTCAAAATTATGTGCTGGGGCTGGCACTGTGGATGAGTGGGAAAAACCACTGCCTTCAGTGCCAGCATCCCATATGGGCAATGGTTCCAGTCCCGGCTGTTCCACTTTCGATCCAGCTTCTTGCTAATGCTCCTGGGAAATCAGCAGAAGATGGCCCCCAAGTACTTGGACCTTGCACTCATGTGGGAGAGCCAGAAGAATCTCCTGGCTCCTGGCTTCTGATCTTCCCATCTCCAGCCTTTGCAGCTATTTGGGGAGTGAACCAGCAGATGGAAGACCTCTCACTCTGTCTCTCCCTCCCTCTCTCTGTAACTTTGCCTTTCAAATGAAATAAATAAAAGAATCTTTTTTTAAATGTGCTAAAATACAGAGCATATCAGATATAGTTGTGATCTGGCATTCTTAAATCCAAAAACACAACAAAATGTTGATAAATAAATTATTCACTGTCCATATATTCAACAAAGTTCCCATAAACACTTAATTAGCACATTTGAACTGTTGTTCCTAGAACAAATACTACATTAGGTTCCTGCAAGTTTCTGGTCACAGTTTTGTCAATAAATCAACAAATAACCTTCACTTTATTGGATGCTTCAGGCAATTCATACCTTAACAGAGCTTAATTAGCAAATGTATTTTCTTCATAAGATACAATACTGCCTCTCTAGCTAATGAACCTCAGTCAACACTTTAGCACTATGCTTGTGGATTATTTTAAAAAGTGAAATCATCAAAAAAATTACAGAAAAATGCAGAAAAATATCAAATATGATTCTGAATAAAATGTGGAAAGTAGAGTTATTTATGGTATGAGAACCCAGAAGGCAGAACATCATCTTGATCATCCTTAGCTGGGAACACACATATCATTTTTTCCTTCTTTGACCTTGTCCATAAGCACCTGTGAATGTACCTCAAATACTATATGGTGATTACACATATATTTTATGGAGAAGATGAATGCACAAAAATGAAATTATAAAAAATGAGCATTGACTCTACTTCTTGAGAGACCTCCATATTTCCTAATGAAGTACCTATTTTCAGTATTTATTTTACTCAAATTTTCAGTAATATTCAACCGCTTCTGCCTTTTAAAAATTTTCTTCGGTTCCTGGGGTATCAAACTCTCCCTCCAGATTTTTATCCCCTCTCTGACTTCCCCTTCTTAAGTCCTTTATTTATTGGAATCAATCTCTATTACCAAGTCTTTAAAAATCACAAATCTTTCAGAGTCAATCCCAAAACTACTCTCTCGCTTTCCACTCTCCCCATCCCATCTCTTCCTATACTCCGAAGACTGAAAGAACTTTGCTTCTAGTTTGAATTTCTACCCCTGTGAGCTTCAAACATATGCACAATGAATTACTAGACAGTTCCAACTCAGTGACTCAGAGGCACCTAGAAATACATTGAATTAATGATCTTTCTCTATAGAACTTGAACCTACAATCTGAAGAACTTATGGGAGAAAGAAATTTTAGAGCATATATCCTAGGAAACATTTTTACATTAATTTTAGGGAGTACACAATGGTAGACACAGACTTCTTGTCAATATTAAATACATCTTTGGCTCTCTGGCAAAGTACAATATAGACAGGGAACTTTACAGTGCAACTGTCTATAAAAGGCCTATTACTTCTAGGAGCAGGGCCATCATCTTGCCGAGCTATGGCATCACCACCTCTTGTAGTACAAGATGCTGAGCCCAGAACTTTGGGTAAAATGGTAGAAGTGTAAGATAATCTTGTTAGGCTTCCTCCAAATAAGCAAATTAAAAATTCCATTGCTAGTCATGCTATTGTACATAGAATCTATACATCTTACATTTCCCCAGTCTTTTGGTGAATATTCTTACATTTAATCAGTAAACTAATTTTATAAGCTTTTTCTGATTATATAATCATATCTGCTAAATTACATAATGATTATTACTTTAATCTGGCAAAATAAGTGACTTTAATCATAATTATAATAAACAGAAAACAATTTTATCAGCTTCTATAAATCCTATCTCTTTATTTTATCATACATTCAGCCTCTGATTGTGCAGATCAAATGTTCGTGGAGGGTAAGTTGATGGCACTAGTGAGATTTCAAAATTCAGCAGTTACTCATTAGAGAAATCATTATTCCATGTTCTGGTTCACATAAATTTCAAAATTACATAGTTTAAGGTCTTAGAATCTTGTAGGTACTCAGTAATACATTTTGAATAAATTCAAGAGACGTATGATGATAGAAGATGGAAAGAATTCTTACCACATTATCAGATGAGTTGTTTTCCTGTTTAAGGACACAAGATAAGGTGTATTATGTAGCTGCAATTATTTGCCCTTTAATTTTTTAGACTATCTTAAATTAAATCTGTAGTTTATTTTTTCTACTTTCTGACAATATAAAAATAGCTAATTGGTCTAGTTTATGATATTGCTTTAAGTTGCTGTTTTCTATCTTCATATAACTTGGTGTGAGTTTGAGAAAAATTGCTTCAAGGAGAAAACCATATGAAAATGTATCTAGGAAGATGATTCATAAATATATTGATCTTATTGCCTACATCTTGCAAAGTTGACTATCACAGTGACAATTTATACTGAAAATATGAATAAATTTAACCCTTTTTCTCTGGTAACAAACTATTGAAACAGATATTCCCAGGTATCAAAGGCTTTAGCATATACTTTCCTCATATTATGATCTCATCAAGTGATTTTTTATGAGCAGATATTCTGCATAACAATTGTTTTTAGGATACCTTCCATGTAATAATGCAGAACCCTACCTCAGTGTATCATACAACTCTTCTATGCTAAAGCATTAGAGACTTCTTCCTGAAATATGAGAGTACAAAAAGGACAACTTCTTAACCAAGAAAAAAGATAATATCTTATTTATTCTTTAAACTAATGCTTTTAGAGATAACTATTTTATATTTTTACCTAATGATCAAATAGCAAATTGAACTGGTATGAACAAAATACACTCAGTGTAGTTAATTTGTTAATCCGTGTTGCAATAACTTTGAAGTCAAAGGTATTTTGTTTTCTTCTGCTTTCCATCCCTTCTTACAGTTTTCTTTATTCCCTCTGTTGTTTCATCTACAGATGACCCATTAGCCATCCTGTCTCACCTAAGGTGATAAGGAAAATCTGGAAAACGCACGTCAAAGTCAAATCCCAAAGACACAGGCCTACTAAAAGAATGATATTTAGTCATAAAATTGTAGAACACTGTCCTTCCCTGAAACCATAGAATCATGCCAATGGGAATCTGATGTAATGGTTATGGAATGCAGCTGAAATACCCACAACGTTCTTAGAAGGAGTATTTAGGGAAGCCCAATTCACAATTAAAGAAAGGTACTAAACCACAGATTGAAGAAGCTCTGGGAACACAAAAAAAGATAAATATCTAAAACTACACCTGAGCAAATTATATTCAAACTTCAGGGAACTAAAGACAATGAGAAAATATTAAACGAACAATCTAGGCCGATGCTGCAACTCGCTAGGCTAATTCTCCACCTGTGGTGCTGGCACCCCGGGTTCTAGTCCCAGTCGGGGTGCCAGATTCTGTCCCGGTTGCTCTTCTTCCAGTCCAGCTCTCTGCTGTGGCCCAGGAGGGCAGTGGAGGATGGCCCAAGTGCTTGGGCCCTGCACCCGCATGGGAGACCAGGAGAAGCACCTGGCTCCTGGTTTCAGATTGACGTTGCGCACCTGCCAGCAGCAGCCATTTGTGGGGTAAACCAAAGGAAGGAAGACCTTTCTCTCTGTCTCTCACTCTCTGTCTAACTCTGCCTGTTCAAAAAAGAAAAAAATAAGAAATAGAATAAATTATTTAAGTTATTGAAATCAAAAAACAACAACTAAGAATATTATGTGCAGTGAAATTATACTTCTGAAATGAAGGAAAAAGACATTCTCAGGCAAACAAATACAAACAAGGATTTACATAAATAAATAGGTAAGCAAAAGTGATTCAGAGAAAAGAGAATGATATATATTAGAAACTCAAAAATCTACATAAGTAAGAAAATATTGAAATAAATAAATGATGGCAAAATACAACCAGAATCCCAGTTCTTCAACACAGAGGATTTATTACCTAGTGGTGGAGTGGTAAAGTCCATTCTTTCAGGAATTATTGATTGAATGATGTCATTCTTTTGAATACTGACATGGCTAATGAGTTTCTAGTTCTCTATAAGTTTTAAGTACCCCAGTAATCACTTTTCTGAAATTTCTTTAAAATATAGTCAAACAGGGGTTGGCATTATGGCACAATATGTTAAGAAGCCATGGATGGGGGCCAGCAAGGTGGTGCAGTGGGTTAAGCCATGTTCTGCAGCACTGGCATCCCATATTGGCACCAATTCAAGTCCTGGTTACTCCTCTTCTGATCCAGCTCCCTGCTAGTGCCCCTGGAAAAGCAGCAGAAGATGAACCAAGTACTTGGGGCCCTGCACCCATGTAGGAGACCTGGTAGAAGCTCCTGGCTCCTGGCATTGGCCTGGCCCAGTCCTGGCTGTTGTGGTTATTTGGGGAGTGAACCACTTCATGAGAGAACTCCCTCTCTCTTTCTCTCTCTCTCTCTCTCTCTCTCTCTCTCCCTCTCTCTCTCTTTCTTCTTTTTCTCCACCTCCTCCTCCTTCTTCTTCTCTCTTTGTAACTTGGCTTTTCAAATAAATAAATAAATCTTTAAAAAAATAAAGAATTCATGGATGATTCTGGCATCTAATATTGGAGTGCCAGTCCAGTTTATGTTCTGACTGCATGCCCACATAGGAGAACAAATTGGAGTTTCTGGTTCTCAGCTTCAGTCTGGCTCAGCCCTGGTTTTTGAGGCCATTTGAAAAGTGAACCAGCAGATGGATGATCTCTCTGTCTCTATCTCTCTCTCTCTCCTTCCTTCTTCCTTTCTCCCTCTCTATTCTCTGTGTTGCTCTGCATTTCAAGTAAATAAAATTTTTAAAAAGAAATGGTCAAATAGATCCAGCTAAAGAGGGGTAAGAGTTTTACCCTTTGATTCATTTCTAACAGCATAATTTAAAGTAAAATCAAAGCAAAGCCTAAGTAACTTATGGATCATTGGATTGTTTTAGTTCTATAAAAATAAATATATATCATTATATTTTGTAACATAATAATATAAGCAATTATATTATGAAAAATAAAAGGATTATGGGCGATTGTATTTATTTTGTCTCTTTTCCAATTCTTTTACCTTGTGAAATAGTAATCTAAAATGAAAATTTATAATGAAAGATTAGTTGTTTTTTCGTGTTTTTAAAAATATTTCCTTTATCATTCAGAATCTAAAAGTAAACAGTTCAACTCATTAGTATCATCCAGAAAAAAATTTACTTTACATGATAAGTCCATTTTATTGAGAATAATAGTGTCTAGAACGATACCTAAAAGTATCTTTGTGATCGTGACATAATATCTCTACCTTACTCCTGATAGTCCCTTGGCTAATAATCATTATCAACTCTAAATCAATTATTTATTTAGTTAACTTATTCAGAGGCAGAGAGCCAGAGTTGGGAGGGGGGGGAAGGAGAATGAGTGCCCCCACCTGCTGTTCCACTTCCCATATGCCTGTAGTAGCCTGTAGTGCAAATCCAGGAGCTGAGAACTGAATCCAGCTTTCTCACATGGATGGCCTGAGGCCAATTACCTGGACCATCACTACTGCCTTCAGGATATATGGAGGCAAGAAGCTGAGATGTGAAATACTAAGCAGGTTGTCCTCTAACATTTTAGCAGAATTTCTTGTAAGTAAAGGAACAAATAATTGTGGGACGTAAATATGTTGGTGAATGTTAGGATTCACAGGACTCCATTTTGGCTGTGAAAAATATATTTGTTGATTTGTCTTCCTCCCTAATATAGCACACAAAGATACATTTACCTTTTTTGTTTCTACTATCTCTATTCCTGTGTTCTTGATTATTTATTTATTTATTTTATTTTATTTGAGTTATATAGGTTTCATGTATTTCATATATAAAGATTTAAGAACATAGCGATAATTTCTCACCCTATCCTCCCATCTGCTCACACTCTAAACCTCCTGTTTTCTTCCTCTCCCATTCTGACTTTTAATTTTTACAAAGATCTCTCAGTTTACTTAATGATCGTAAGGTTAACCCTACAGTAAAAGAGTTCAACAGATAGCATAAAGAAAATTTTAAAAAAACATTGTTCCTCAACAGAAGAAACAAGAGCTGTAAATAATCATCAAATATCAAAATGTCCATTTCATTCTAATATATTACATTTCAGGTAGTCTTACTTGCCTCAGATCAGGGAAAACTTATGGTATCTGTCTTTGTAAGACTGGCTTATTTCACTAAGTAAAATGCTTTACAGTTGCATCCATTTTGTTGCAAGACAAGATTTCATTTTTATAGCTGTGTAGTACTCCATAGTGTATAAATACCATAATTTCTCTATCCAGTCAACAGTTGATGGACATCTGGGTTGATTCCATATCTTAGCTATTGTGAATTGGGCTGCAATTAACATGTGGGTACAAGATAACTCTTTTATATGCTGATTTTTTTCATTTGGGTAAATTCCCAGGAGTGAGATGCCTGGATCATATGGTAGGTCTATATTCAGATTTCTGAGGTATCTCTATACTGTCTTCCACAGTGGCTCCATAAGTTTATGTTCCCACCAACAGTGGATTAGGGTACCCTTTTTTCCACATCCTCACCAACATTTGTTGTTTGTTGATTTCTGTATGAGAGCCATTCTAACTGGAGTGGGGTGAAACATCATTTGTATACTCCTAAACAATATCTCCAACATTTTACAAAATTAACTGCTAACTTACTTTGAAATAAAGTATAAGAGAATAAAAAATAGCTACTCTAACCATAACTTACATGAATTTTATGCTTTTTCAGGATATTATCTTAATGATGTTATTAAAATTGAATTCAGTGACCTGTAGTTACATAGTTAATGATTCTCTATTAATTGAACAACATAAGTCAACAGATTAAATGTACTTAGGTTGTATGATTTTATCCTCTTTATTAAGATCTCTACTTGCTCAAGTATTCTTTTGAATTTATTCATGTAAAAATCCACACACTAACAGATAATAAGCACCATTTTCCAATAAAAATAGAGTCTTATAATTTGTTAGGAACTCTAAATATATTTTGAAGAGTAGCTACATGGAAAATGTTGTGTTGAATTTTACAGGAAATGTAATTACTACTAAGTCAAGATTTCTGGTCTCAAAAAGTCCATAACTTTTAGTGATACAGTGACTTAACTTTTTCTATGACTATAATATCCATTTTGTGTTAATAATGATATGTAAAAATTACCGTTTTGAGCATGTTGTGTGCCAAATACGTCCTTGTGGACAGTATGATATACACATGATGTGGGTGATAGAACCATGTATTCTAGTTCATTTTATTTTTTTGACAGGCAGAGTGGATAGTGAGAGAGAGAGAGAGAGAGAAAGGTCTTCCGTTGGTTCACCCTCCAATGGCCGCTGCGGCTGGGGCATCTCGCTGATCCGAAGCCAGGAGCCAGGTGCCTCTCCTGGTCTCCCATGCGGGTGCAGGGCCCAAGCACTTGGGCCATCCTCCACTGCCTTCCCGGGCCATAGCAGAGAGCTGGCCTGGAAGAGGGGCAACTGGGATAGAATCCGGCGCCCCAACCGGGACTAGAACCCGGTGTGCTGGCGCCGCAAGGCGGAGGATTAGCCTGTTAAGCCACAGTGCCGGCAATATTCTAGTTTAAATACTATTTTTGTGATTCACTACCTCAGGGACTAAAATAAGTCAGTTAGCCTCCCTGAGCTTCATTTGCAAAAAGTCCTGTTGCTAATGAATGGTTTTCGTTGCTCTTATTAGGATCACACATCACATTCTGCATCCAAAGAATTAGAATAATATATAATATAAATAACTGTTATTTTCATAAATTATATGTATGTTCAGTACCATTTAATTATCAATGAAAAACAAAGCTCAAATATAGGCATTACCTACATTCAACAGAAAACTAAGACTTTCCTATTTACCAAAATAGTAAGAAAGAGAAATGATATAACTCACTTTGAAACCAATTTTTTGTCCATCAGAACATATTAAATTAAAATCATTGTATGCTGGAAGTTGTTTGCCTAGGTACCACAGCCAATCTAAAACTATGAAGGCTTATGAAGCACAGCACAGAAAACCATGCCCACATCACAGCCATACCAAAAACCACTACAATGCAGATCAGTGTTCAAAACTGCATGACCGGAAAGCTGCTCAAGGTAATATTAATGAACTTCACATGAGATGGCCAGAGTATGAACATTCCACAAAACTCTTCATGTGTATTCAATGCTCTTTAAAAATAATAGAAAAACATTTATAAATGTTAAATTATTTCCAAAATAAGCATAATATTGTATAAATGTTTAATTATATATGCATACAACAGGATATAGACAGACTATATATTCCCTAATTTAAAAATTTTGGGAGATAATTGAATAAGAGAAGCAATCTGATGTATTCAACATTTTAAATTTATGATTTCAAGTCATGAAGACATTGAAGGAAGTAGCTGTCACATTTTACTTCATGATGTATACAAGGAATTCTGTGGCTCAGAGGACATAGCGTATTACTAGGATTAGATATTTACATAATTCTGGCATTCATCACATTCTAATGCATAATTATATATGCCTATATTGACTAAATTTTCATAAATAAGTTTCATAAATAACAATGGGACTTACGGAAACTGTTTGATTCACTGGGGGTTTTATTAAATCATGAATAGACCAATGGTGCAGAACAGAAACTCTAGAAATAGAACCAAGGGTATATGGCAACTTAATGTACTTAAGGTTGGAATCCCAGATTCTCAGAAAGAATAAACCACTTTATTTTCACACAAATTATGCCACCATAAGGTGGACCTAAAAATTATAAAATTGGCTTCAAATTTTACATAATACAAGGAACCTTCAAAAACTCATGGAAATGTATGTTATGAAAATACTATGTATGGATTTCAATTGTTATGCCAAAATAATCTTTTAATTCTATTTCAATGAAAACTTTGAAGTACCATTATATATCAGAATGAATTTCAATTACATCAGAAACTTAAATGTAGAAACAAATAATATAAAAAGAAAACAAATGCTGAAATAAAGCATAATGTGTTCCTTTTTAACCTAAGAGTTAGGAATTCCCTAATTGTGATTCAAAATAAAGGCAACTAAAAATTGATATAGTTTACTGTATAAAGATAAATATTAATTTACAAAGGGAAATAACCATAAACAAAATGAAAAACTCAACTGCATTCAAGATTTTTCAAGATAGAAGGTATAATGTGGTTGGAAAAAAAACATGAAAAAAAAATTGGATTCAGAAAGAATGACTACTTTTGTCTTTAAATTATGACTGATTATCTTAGGTTGTTTCCAGTTCAGTGAAAGATTCAATAAAAATATATTTTTAATTTTTCTCATTTGACAGCTGAATCATCTTCACAATTGGCAAAATTTTATAATTGTGATCAAATAAAAATAATTTGCTTTAACATAATTGCAATCTAAATTGTATTACTTAATTTACTAAGCAACAAACATCAGAAAAGATGTGAATTGAAACCTCATGTAGATATACAGTAGTTTACATTGCACTACATTTTCCTGATATTTCAAAAAAAGTAAGCATTTAATGCCTTTCTTTTTTTTTTTTTTAATTTTTTGACAGGCAGAGTGGACAGTGAGAGAGAGAGACAGAGAGAAAGGTCTTCCTTTTGCCATTGGTTCACCCTGCAATGGCTGCTGCGGCCGGCGCACCGCGCTGATCCGATGGCAGGAGCCAGGTGCTTCTCCTGGTCTCCCATGGGGTGCAGGGCCCAAGGACTTGGGCCATCCTCCTCTGCACTCTCAGGCCACAGCAGAGAGCTGGCCTGGAAGAGGAGCAACCGGGACAGAATCCGGCGCCCTGACCGGGACTAGAACCCGGTGTGCTGGTGCCGCAAGGCAGAGGATTAGCCTAGTGAGCCGCAGCGCTGGCCGCATTTAATGCCTTTCTAACACTTATATATAAAATGTAAACCTTGAGATAGGTTGATATTTTTACAAACCAAGTTAGCATTACTTACTTCCAAGAAGAGTAAATAATGCAATATATACAATTTTCCTTGCAAAATTATCCACAAAAGAATTACAAAAATGTTTAGAAAAATGTTTAACACTCAGAAAACTTACCAGGCAGAATAAAGCATAAAAGCAAAGATTCCCAAGACAGATAAACATCTTTTCCCAACATGATCAATCATAATAGCAGTTACACATGCAATGTAAATAAAATAGTAAGCAATTTGAGTTTGGTTTTGAAAGACCTTACAGATGTACTTGGTGCACAGATGAGGAGATGGCACATTTGGCTTTTAATAAAAGAGATTCAATATGCCAGCCAAATGCTGGACCTCATATTCTTTTGCATTTTTATGAAGGGCAATTTTTTCCTTCATCCTCAGAAGCCAAAATAAGAGCTGAAGCTATATGTCCATAACTCACCAGGAGGCAAAGAAAGGGAGACTTGATACAAGACCAAAAAGCTAGACAAAAATTAGTGATATAATTACAATAAAACAATCTCCCACTGTTATTTCCAATACAGTTTCTCAAATAGACATCCTCAATTCATCTTTGATAATCTATATTTAGTTTTCTGATGGATTTCCCTATAATATGTTTGAGATTTTTATCTTTGCTTACATAGATACTTTTTTCCCAAGATTAGAGATCACCAAGGACCTACAAAAGCAAACATACAACATATCATTCCTCTAGTTCTGCATTCAAAATATTTTTAGGACAGTTGTTCTTTTCATCTAAGAACAAACAAATAAAATATTTCTAACCACCAAAGCAGTTTCTAAATAGTTTGGGTCAAAAAGATGAAATTTCATTGAGCTACAAAGTTAATCCATCAGTTATTCAACATACTTACATTTTGCAAACTCTTTGCCCTTTATACATTTCTGTACAACCAGAATTTCAAGGGATCTGCTGCCTGACATGCTGAGATTAAATGGACTTTGTCTCTATTACAATGATCTAGAACAAATGGAGAGATGACCAATTTTTCATGAATGTTGATTCTTAGAAGTGTCCTCACACTTTTTGCTGACCAATGTATTTGATACCTTTCAGAGAATAATTTTTTAAAGATTTATTTATTTGTGTGAGAGTTAGAGTTACAGACAGAAAGAGAGAGAGATCTTCTATCTGCTGATTCACTCCCTAAATGGCTGCAATGGCTGGAGCTGGGCCTATCTGAAGCCAAGAGCCAGGAGCTTCTTCTGGATCTCCCATGTGGGTACAGGGGCCCAAGCGCTTGGACCATCTTCCACTGCTTTCCCAGGCCATCAGCAGGGAGCTGGATCAGAAGTAGAAAGCTGGGACTCGGACCAATGCCCATAAGCTGCAGGCTGAGGCTTAACCTATTACACTGCAGCGCCGGCTCTAGAGAATAGTTATTGAAGTCAATTCTGCTTATATTGAGCCTAACACAGAAAGAAAATAAATAAAATTTCATTTGAGGGGGCATCTAGTTTTTGTCAGCAGCTGTGCTAGGCACTTCACACATTTAGCATAGTCACAGTTCTCCAGAGAAACAGAACCAATAAGTTAGATAGAGATAGATAATCATTCACATGATTATGAAGAACAAATACTGTACACTCTGTCATCTGCCAAGTGGGAGAACCAAGAAAGACAATGGCGTAATGCGTTCTGAGTCTAAACGTTTGAAA
Organism: Lepus europaeus; assembly: GCF_033115175.1. Classification (NCBI taxonomy): domain Eukaryota; kingdom Metazoa; phylum Chordata; class Mammalia; order Lagomorpha; family Leporidae; genus Lepus; species Lepus europaeus. The sequence continues at coordinate 17,449,635 of NC_084848.1, forward strand.
TGAATGTCCTGGCTTCAGGAACGATGGAGAATGTGTCCTCTCTTCCCTCTCTGTCCCATTCAGGCTTTCTCAGATTGAATGATACCCAGTTAGATGAGAGCAGATCTTTCTCAGTCTATGGATTCAAATGAAGCACTCAGAAAACATGTTATATCAGCTATCTGGGCATCCCTTAAGTCTATTAAGTTTATTTATAAAATTACACTTTATCTAAGTGAAATCCCACAAATGCCTTCAATTTATAGGGTCAAGTAACTTGTCAAATGGTACCCAGAACATGTCTGGAGCACACTTTGGATTGGAGCTTAAACTATCTGACTACAAAGTCTACACATGAATTTATATTTTTTTAGAACAATTGATGATGTTACAGCTATTTTGGTATAATATGAAAATTCTGTAAATGATTTTAGTACTCCTGCAATTGGTTGTTTTCTCAAGTAAGTTAAATGAAATCTCTGCAGAAAATTAAAGCTGGTATTTCAGTTGAATAGGTGAAAAAGTAATGATTCTTTTTCTCCAATGCCTCTACTATTCATCTGTATTTTGAACACCATTACGTATATAATATGTAATATATTTAAGATAAATAATGTGATATTAAATGGTATATTCTCAAATTAAATATTTATTCCTCAAATGTAAACAAAATAACTGAAAAACATTCAGCACAGTTAATTCAACAGGATAAACATCTTCAGCCACGTAATCAGTCTAACTGCTCTTCAACATATGACAGAACAGCCATACCATGACCAATGCTACTGAAATATATCCACAAGTCCTTAAAAAGGTAACAGCTTTAAAATCATACATTTTTCATTTTTTAAGAAGTAACTTATTTTGCTATTGTCATGGGAGACTTGTCTTTGGAGAACCTTTCATTTATAAAGGATTCCATCAGCAAACAACTCTGAGAGAGAAGGTGGACCTACAGGGACCATGGGGGACCTTTTCAAACCTTCCTGCTTATGTTATTCATTTTAGAAATCTAAGTTAAGTTGACCAGGGTATAAAAAAGAGAAAGAAATGGGATTTAACATTGAAGTCAACAATATAATTTACTTACTTCTAAGTAGAACGCTTTATGATGAAACAGAATTTTTTATGTCTTGCCAAATTTGGAAACAACTCATTGCAATCTGTGCATAATCAGAGAAAAAAATCTACCAATAAATATACTACTACCCATGCTCTTAAACCGGTTGTGTTCCACTCAGTTTCCACATGGACTTGCTCTAATGGTAAGGAAAATGAAGGTATTTCCTCCTAAAAGATGCCCAAAGGACACTACCCATAGGAATGATTTCATTCAACATCGATTTGTAGGATGAGAAGTAGCATCTGTGAAAGGATTGTCCGGCTGCTCTATGAAACCCAGAATGATAGAAGGAGATGATTTATCAAAATGTGACAGACTTCCTTATTAAGAATTTGCCTGACAATGTAAAGTAAAGCACTTAGAATCACCTTCCAGAGTTGCCAATGTGGTGAGTGCTGGGGAAGAATTGCATGTAACAGATTCCAGAAAGTGGGAGGTAACATTGAAAACATTGAGTTGTAGATTGATGAAGACTTTGGTTTCCTAATGGATGTGTTTTTCCATCATTATGATGCCAAGGGACATACTGATTGGAAAAACTCAGTTCCAAATATGTAAATTTGAGTGACTCTCAATAAACTATGCATTTTTGGATGAGCTTGTATTCCAAATCCTAACATTAACACAGTACTAAGACAAGTTTATTGGAAAAATAACACAGCCCATGACTTGTAAACCCATAATGACATACTTCGTGAGGATTTGGAAACACTAGATTCTTAGCCCACACATTGTGACAAAAAAATACAGAGATATACATGCCATAGACTACGTAGCCTGGTATTCAGCAGTAGGAAGAGGATTGATTGATGAAAATCAAGACTCTCAAATTAGTCTAAGGCCAAAACTCCATGGGTCAAAAGAAATGTCACATGAGCAGAATTCAAAAATGACAAGGGGGTCTATCATGGGTGGGAAAAAGGAAAGCTCCTCCATGGTGGGTTTTGGAAGACAGGACTTGTGATCACCCCAACCCTTCCATGACCTGAGTCCCCATGCTTCACACCACCCAAATTAATACCACCCAGAAAGAAAGAAATGATTTTCCAATAGAAATAGAACTGGCCATTGTGCAGAATGGTAGACAGCTAAACTTACTATTTTATTTTGCCTTAGAAACAGCGACTGGGAAAACAAAATATAAATCCGAAGGTTTATGAATATAGAAACAGAGTAGTGGTACTTTAAATTCCACTATTTGGTGGTAAAGTATGTAAGCTCCTGATTCAGGGTAGCATTTTTAAAAATGGCCAATTTTGGAAGTGGAAATGACTTGTATAGCAACTTTCATTTTTCTGAATTTTATAGTGAGTATATTCTCATGTAAGTACCCACTTATACTATAGCTCATGAATATAGAAAATATCAATCAATTTAGAATAAACATAGATTTTTGATGACTAAGTTTCTGAGTTTGAATGCATTACTGAATGACTGTGTAGCTTTGGGCAAGTTAGTGAAGCTTACTGTTTCCAATTACCTCATCCATAATAAGGGGTTAACAATGTCCCAAGTCATAGACTAAATAGGTTAACACATATTAAAGGTCTAGCACAGTGCTCTACAGTTTATACTTACTGTGTACTTATTATTTACTAAGTGTATTTTGTAAAAGCAAAATGTTTGGTATTGTCATTTATTTTTATTTTTAGTTATTTATATCTTTATTCAATTTTTAACGAGTTTTTAACAGATTCATTGTGATTTGTACATACAATTCTAAGAACATAATGATATTCCCTTCCATTTATTTTTTATGAAAATGAATATTGGTATGTTCCTTGAAGATTTTATTCAGTTATCAATCTCATTTGCAGTGCACACATTCTTGTTGTTTTCTCTTTATTTTCTTATGTTAAAGGCATTATCCTAAACACATCCTATACATTTCACATGTATTTTAATAGCCTCACTGTAGGAGATATGGTTCATTGCCAACTAGACAATATTCCCTCCACTCCATGTATTCTTTCTACTGGGGAATTATGATTTGTTGATAGTACCAATGTGCATAGCTCCAAAAAATGATGAGATACAAAAATTTTGTCCAAGTCTATCATGATTTTCCAGCTCTTTACTGCTTTATAATTTTTTCCCAAATTTCTTTGCAACTAAAGGTCATAAGATATGATAGTAGACCAGGAAAATTAAGAGGAAGTGAACAAAATGAGAGATTGGTTTTAGAAGTGAAGTTCTATATCTTTCTCTTGACCCCACATTTTTATTATTCAGATGTTACATCTTCCATTCACTGGCTAACTCTCCAGATGATGGTAGTGGCCAGGGCTGGATCAAGCTGAAGCTAGAGGCTCAGGGCTCCATCCACATCCCCCATGTGGGTAGCGGGGACCCAAGTACTTGGACCGTCTTTCACTGCCTTCCCTGGTGCATTGGCTGGAAGCTTGATTGGAGGCAGAACAGCCAGGACTCGAACTTGTATTCTGATATTGGATGCTGGTGATGTAAGTTGCAGCTTAACCCCGTTCCACAATACTTGCTCCTGTTGGGACAAATTATCCAAGGATATGAAAGATCTATACAATGAAAAATGCAAAACAAAAACTAATAAGACTCCATGTGGGCACTGGTTCAGGTCCCGACTGCTCCACCTCAGATCCAGCTTTCTCCTATGGCCTGGGAAAGCAGTGGGAGATGGCCGAGGTCCTTGGCCCCCTGCACTCGTGTGGGAGACCCGGAGGAAGCTCCTGGTTCCTGGCTTCAGATTGGCACAGCTCTGGCCATTGCGGCCAATTGGGGAGTGGACCAGTGGGTGGAGGACCTCTCTTTCCCTCTCTTTCTCTCTCTCTCTCTGCCTTTCCTTCTCTCTCTGTGTAACTCTGACTTTGAAATAAATAAATAAATTTTAAAATAAATAAATAAATATTTGTGAAATAAATTATTATTTATCAGTTGAAATCTTTTGCAGTAGGGAGTTAGTTCAGCGTCTTGCCCAGGGCTGAGCAATTCAATCTGATTAGATTTTATTTAGTTGAGTTCAGCAAGCATGTACTCAAGACCTTCAGAAAGTTTATGCCAAATGTGTATCACAAAAAAAAAAAACCAAAAAACTGTACATGGATTTTAAAATTGTTATGAACCAGAATAAACTTATCATTCAATTCTATTTTTCCACACATACACACACAAAAAAAAAGATGTTATGGTGCTTGAAACTGTGACAGTCATTGTGCTACCAAGAGATGGCTGTATTACTTTATGAAACACAGCTTCAGAAGTTCGTATTTCCTTTTGAAGTAGACATACGGAGTTGTCTTTTCTCTTTTGGTTATGAGTAGATGTAAAATTGTGACTCTAGTAGAAAACATTGAGGAAAAATTAATGTCTATTAAAAAGATAAAAAAACACACCCCAAAAAAGTGTGATACCATTGGCTAGTAACAGCAGGGTTATTTCTGTTCCCATAATTAAAGAGGCTAAGTGGGTCATGAGATTGTTAGAAATGACAAAATATGTGTGAAGGTTACGGTCTGACCACAAATGTAAGCTCTGGAGGGAGAAAGCCTGGAACAATGACCTGTGAGATGTAGGGAAATCCATGTTTTATTTGGGCTTACTTGTTTCCCTGTAATGACCTGAATCCAAAAGGAAACCTGAGGGTAGTGAAGCTCAGTGATGTTGTTCACACAGTTCAGCCAATAGACAGGGAATCAGGAGGGGAAACAGGAGATCCTTTGCAAATGACAATAACTCTTCTAAGAAAAGCTAGTCTGAAGTTGATGAGATACCTAAGAGGACAACTGGAGTCAAATCAGCCCAAAGAAGATAACCATAAACATCAGAATGTTAGAGAACTACACCCTCATGCAGTGGAAAGGAAGGCTTGTGCTGCACATCCCCAAAGCTTACTGCAGGAGTATGGAAGGCACATGTATTTAGCCAGATGGATTCTCATTGTTAACCAAGATTATTGTGCAAGGCATCTATAGGATGGAATCAAACCACGCTGTCCCATAATCTTCATTCCTCTGGAAGCAAATTGAAAAGATTTGGCCACAGGAATCCATATTTTGATTGTTAATTTGTTTTTAAGTACTTTCTATTTCTTAGTGGATTCTTTGGAGTAGCTACAATTCTGACATAAAATCTAATCACTGATGTGTATTATTATCTAATTCTATAAGGACAAAATACAATTTGTGAATATATGAACTCATTCTATTTCTCTTTTTTTATTTCTTTTTTTTAAGTTTTATTTATTTGTTTGAGAAGTAGAGTTACATAAAGTGAGAGGGAGAGACAGAAAGAAAGGTTTTCCTTCTGCCGGTTCACTCCCCAGTTGGCCACAATCACCAGAGCTTTGCCAATCCAAAGCCAGGAGCCAGGAGCTTCTTCCGGGTCTCCCATGTGGGTGCAGAGGCCCAAGCACTTGGGCCATATTCTGCTGCTTTCCCAGGCCATAGCAGAGAGCTGGATGAGAAGAGGAGCAGCCGAGACTAGAACTGGCGCCCATATGGGATGTCGGCGCCGCAGGAGGAGGATAACCTACTGTGCCACAGGGCTGGTCCCTCTATTTCTCTTATCATTCATGTTTCACTTAAAGATGTTATGGGGCCCGCACTGTGGCACAGCAGGTTAATGAATGCCCTGGCCTGAAGCGCCGGCGTCCCATATGGGCGCTGGTTCTAGTCCTGGCTGCTCCTCTTCTGATCCAGCTCTCTGCTATGGCCTGGGAAAGCAGTAGAGGATGGCCCAAGTCCTTGGGCCCCTGCACCCATGTGGGAGACCTGGAGAAAGCTCCTGGCTCCTGGCTCCTGGCTTCAGATTGGCATAGCTCTGGCCATTGCAGCCAACTGGGGAATGAACCATCGGATGAAAGATCTCTCTCTTTCTCCTCTCTCTGTGTATCTCTGACTCTCAAATAAATAAATCAATCTTTAGAAGTTTTTATCTGACCAAGAATTTAAAAAAAGATTTTATAATAACAGAGGCAATAAAATACACACCTTAAAATATGTTCATTTTAGCTGGAGGTTAACAGGTACCACTGTCTATATTCGATCTAAAGGTTTTTAATTAAAGTTATGACAACAACTCACAATTGTATAGTATCTTTAGTTTTGATGTTCATTATTCATAGTGCTGCTATTCTATAGTTCCATATCGCTGAGTACCTGTATGTACTAAGCATTGTTCTGAGCATCAGGGAATAGCAGTTTACATTTGAGTGAGGAAGACAGATTCAAGTTAGAAGGGACTTCCAGAATTTAAGGAATAGCAGGGTAGCTAATGTGTCTATGGTAAAGATAGTAAGAATAAAAGTGGTAGGAGACAGAGCTGAGAGACTCAAAAAGCCTGATCACAGTGGATGTTGGTGAGGATTTTACTCCTGGTATGGAGAGACATGGGAGGGCTCTGAGCAGGTGGATGGTGTCAGCTGCTTTACATTTCTAAAAGATTGCTGTTTTCTGCGAGGAGATTACCTTGTATAGGGACAAAAGAGCAATCAGGAAAACTGAAGAAATGTTTCCTCAATTAATGAGAACTCAATCCAGGATTAGAACACATATAGACTTACTCAGAAAAGATGCTATCATTATTCTAAATTGCTTCCCACACTCATCTTTCTGCTTTGTGCACAAACCAAATATTTGTCTGCCATTGGCCCAAGTGTAAACATAAACGTCTTCATTAGAAGCATCCGTGCTGTGAACACTTATGAAAAAAAATCATGATGTTTTTCTTTCCTTCTTAAAGGGACAAATGTAGCTGTCCACACCTCCGTGGACTACAGACATGGAGGCAGCTGTTCAGGATCCTCAAAGTCATCATAGAGGCAAGGATTGCAGAGGTGTTTTATCTATAAATTAGAAAGTGACTGTCCACATGTCATGAAGTCATCTTCTGCTCTTGTCCTTTGGGAAGATGAATTAATTGGCTGTGCATATCTGAGTCTACATGCCTTTTCTGGAACATCACAGGAAATAGACTAAGTGTGTGATTCCTAAATGAAGAAGATGCGTATTTTATCTTTGTTACTAGGAGCCGAGTGTGTCCTGCAGAATTCGCAGACTGAAGTTCTAACTCCCAGTGTGGGTATATTTGGACATGAAGCTTCTAAAAACTAATTAAGGTGCCAGCACCATGGCTCAATAGGCTAATCCTCTGCCTGCAGCGCCGGCACACCTGGTTCTAGTCCTGGTCAGGGTGCTGGATTCCATCCCGGTTGCTCCTCTTCCAGGCCAGCTCTCTGCTGTGGCCAGGGAGTACAGTGGAGGATGGCCCAGGTCCTTGGGCCCTGCACCCCATGGGAGACCAGGAGAAGCACCTGGCTCCTGGCTTTGGATCAGTGCGGTGTGCTGGTCACAGTGCACCAGCCGCAGCGGCCATTGGAGGGTGAACCAATGGAAAAGGAAGACCTTTCTCTCTATCTCTCTCTCTCTCTCACTGTCCACTCTGCCTGTCAAAATAAATAAATAAATAAATAAATAAATAAAAGCTAATTAAGGTTAAATGAGGTCATAAAGGTAGACCTCTGATCTGACAGCATTAGAACCCTTATAAGAGAGAGCTTTCTCTTTTGCTGTCTCTCACAGAGAAGTCCTGTGGTCATGTAACAACAAGGTAGCCTCCTGGAGCCCAAGGGGACAGTCCGCACCAAACACTAAACCTGTTGGCACTCAGTGAGCCTGCACTTCTAAGAATTGTGAGAAAAGAAATTCTTGTTGTCTCAGCCACTCAAATTCAGTATTTTGTTCTGGCAGCTCAGGGAGACTAACACGGTTATTGAGATACAGAGATTTCTGTTTGTTTGTTTGCTTTGCCGTTTTGAACTGGGCATGTAGACTAGACAACAGGCAAGGTCACTTCATTACAAGAAACTGAATACAGGCCTTGCACCAGAAAATATGTTATTTCATGCATTCAGCTTTTTAGAAAATCCCATTTCAACTCAACATTGAAAATTCATAGCATGTCATAACAAAGTCGAGAGGAGTGAAGCCCTAAAGTTTTGAGAGAATTGAATTCTGGAAAATGACATAAGCATTAATTTTTACAAAAAATGCAGATAATATCTATTTTCCATTTTTGGTACTAAAGTGATTACATTTTTATTTTTAATTCTGATTTTACACCAAATTAACTATAACTATCTTGATGACTCACTCCCAACCTTAAATTTTCCTTTGGGATTAAACCCACATACACTGTAAGGTTTCTGCTTGATCTCTTTCCTGAGCGTACTCAGGGATAGCTCCACATTTCAGTATCAGGTGGATGGACAATGTGAGTTGTCAAGTCTTGGACATGCGTAGAAGTGGAGACTATAGGGATGGAAAATGAGCTGGCAACTTTCCTTTTGCTTGAGGATGAAGCATTGGAAAAATTTCAGTGAAATAAAGAAAAAAGTCTCACCAAGGAAATAATAACTCACAGCCATGTTCTACTGCCTCAAAACAAAGAAAGCGGTTTATCTTGGGCACACACTGATGTTAAAAGGGATACAACTTCACCACATCACAGGGAAAACCAGCAGAAACATGTGCCTCTAAGCAGAAAGGTCAAGGTCCATGGTTTTCAAACATCAGAAAGAACATGTGTTTTTATATAAGACATCGCACACCTAGTCAAATCTCAGCCACCTCTCTCTCGCTTGCTTTATGTATACTAAGAATTCAAAATAGGAATTCCTGAATCTTCCATATTACTAGATTTCTAGATTTCATAACATATATACTCATCTTTAAAATGGATTTTGGACAGACTGATAGAATCATTAACAGCAATACACATCAACTTCTCCCAAAGAAGAGGTTTTTTTTTTTTTTTTTTTTTTTTTTGGATTTATCTATTTATTTGAAAGGCAGAGTTATAGAGAGGCTGAGGCAGAGAGAGAGAGAGAGAGAGAGAGAGAGAGAGAGAGAGAGAAAGAGAGAGAGAGAATGAGAATGAGAATCTATCTGCTGGTTCACTCCTCAGATGGCTGCAAGGGCTGGAGCTGGGCTGATCCAAAGCCAGGAGCCAGGAACTTCTTCCAGATCTCCCACGCGGGTGCAGAGGCCCAAGGACTTAGGCCATCTTCCACTGCTTTCCCAGGCCATAGCAGAGAGCTGAATATGAAGCGGAGCAGCCGGGACTCAAACCAGAGAGCTGGATTGGAAGTGGAGCAGCTGGGTTTTGAACCAGCGCCCATATGGGATGCTGGCACTGCAGGCAGTGGCTTTACTCGCTATGACACAGGGCCAGCCCCTAACATGTGTATTTGAAGCTACATTTCTTTTTCTTTTTTTTCTTAAGATTTTTAAAATTTATTTGAAAGAGTTAGAGAGAGAAGGAGAAGCAGAGAGAGAGAGAGAGAAAGAGAGGTCTCCCATTGGCTGGTTCACTCCCCAATTGGCCACAAAGACCAGAGCTACCCAGATATGCAGCTAGGAGCTAGTAGCATCCTCAGGGTCTTCCCACACGGGTTCAGGGGCCCAGCGCCAGCCCCTGAAACTACATTTCAATGTGTCTAACATTCCAACCTCAGAAATCAAGAAAAATGTACAATTGTAATATGTTTAATATTTCCATTATTAAGACATAATATCATAGAACTTTTTTTCTGACCAAGATTATTTTACATGCATGAAAAATGTCACCAAAGAAGCACGAGAATGATAGCAGTAGTACAATATTATTTGTAGAAAGCAACACAGTAAGAACAAATAGCTATTTTTGAAAGCAGTTGGCTGTCAGAGCCACGTTAAAGAAAATACAAACAGAATTAATTTAGTTTATATTGTTGTGCTTCATTAGGTTTTGGATTTAGTTTTAATGGTGTCAGGAGGCAGGATGATTGTATTTGAGTTTTTTTGTTAATTACTCACAGTCTAAAAAATTTTTATACCTGAAATAGCACTTCATTGTAAATATCCTTAACTGCTTGGAATACTGTCCTGTAATCACAAATATTTATATCTATATCAATACATATGCATTTGTATTGTTGTGTGCTTGTATGTATGCAACTTCATGGGTGGGTATTTATTTGTATATTGGCAAAACCTAGATAACTATCTATGATAAAAAAATATTCATTTTAGAGGCAGAAAAGTAACATTATGGACTCAATTTTTTTTAACTCAATACAGCTTTAATACTAAAAAGAGTGACATTCCATCTGATTAAAAATGTCAGAAGAATGTTCAAGGCAAAATTTAACAGGTTTCTTTTTTTCTGCAAGCTCATCTTATTTTCTGTGGAAAATATGGATTAAGAATGGATTTGGAAGCTCACAAAGTCATTTCTCCTAATCTAATTTAGCTTGAATTGAGCTAAGGAGTGGTTTTCTATCCCCAGCCATATATAACATGCCTGGACTTATTATGCTAATTAGATCAAGGGAACAATTTCACCCTCTCACTATTTCAGAGGCCACAAATGGAAATTCCAACCTGATTAGCCATGCAAATTTCTATTACCTTTTCCCTTGGGTAACATACTTGAGTTGTTGTTGTTGTACATTTGAAATTAACTGGTCCATTTTTTAAAAGCCAGATGTATATCTGAAATATTCTTATTATGTGTAGAGAATTCATTATTTTGTTCGCACAACAACTTTTAGCATGTGGCAACCATAGAATCACATTAATCTGAATTGCATACAATTTTGGGCTTTGTTGCTTGTCTTCCCAACAAAATTCTAGAATCTTCTATTGTTTGCAACACTACACTACACACACACACACACATATATGTATATATATATGTATATATATATATATATATATATAATTCCCAGAATGGAGCACAATATACAGTAGAGGAATTTGAAAAAATTATGTTGAATTAAATTAAAGGAATCAACAACTTAGAAAAAGAAAATTATACCACTATTCTGAGAGCTTGAACTGACAAAAGAATCCATAAAATAATTGAGGTACAATTATTTCTAAGACAGTAGTTAAATTGATAGAGTGGTTGTCTACAACATTTATAAACAAGATGTACTCGGACTGTTTTTCAGTGGCTGTTCGTGTTCTGTATATGGACATTTTAAAAAATACATCCTGATTGCTTTAATTATATATATTATATCCTAAGATTTCACTGTCTTAGGAATAGGAAACATTCCCAGATATGGCTTCAGATCTTCCTGGCCTGCTATACAACTGCTATTTGTACTTTCATGAAGTCTCTGGGTAACTTGGCAGAAGTGTAATCTGATAAATGCTTAGACAATGCACAGCTGGTCTTCTGACCTATGGCCAGGAGTTCCTCTGACATTGAGTAGATGTGGCTCATGAAGGCTCTGGCAGTCACACATTTGCAATACTTATGTGTTTGATAGTGAAAAAAAATCATTTTCCCTTTACTTCTGAGGTGGGTGGTTCTGAAACTTAACAGAAGTCTTCTTAGAAACTCTTTAGATCAAGCAAACAATCTTCCCTTGAGGTGGCCAATTCAGTTACACATTTTTGGATGAACTTCCTGTCTTATCCTGTCCATGTCAAGATCCTTAAACATGGATCCCTAGAGTCACATTTCCAAATAAACCACTCATGTATTAGCCTTTTTCTCAGAGTCTGCTTTGGAACAATCCAGACTAAGACATTTCATATCCTTATTATTAAAAATATTGTTGGTGCCAAATTGTTCTGTCAAATTGCAGAGGATTAAATTCAATAATTTCAAAAGTAGACTTGTAAATAATTCTAAAAAGTGAAGGAAATATGACTTCACAGCATATTTAAAATAAAACTGCCCCACAATTTGAATTTATAAATTTGCCAGTAAAATTGTTATTCCCAGTGCTAAGCTAAGTAACAAACACAAACCGAGTTTAAAAGTACTCCAACTAGGCAGTCAATAACAGTCACACATGGGCAGCAACTTAAATTCTCTAAAACAAAAGATCCTCTTGAATCAACTCAGTGTTATTAATTGGAAATGTATTGGTTTTGTAATTCAGTTTGCAATTAACATTTATTTTTCTCTGTTTTATTCGTTACAAAAAATACTATATGCATAAAGACTTTAAAACTTGATGAACATCTGCTTTTATTTGTATAACAGTATATTAAAATGATTTAAGTCAACACTGGAGATTTATGAGTATATCTCCTACAATGTATCCATATATTATTTGAGTTTCAGAAACAGTGTTCAAAGGTGAGGACTTGAATTAAGTCCCCTTAGGATTATTTATAACTATTAATAGAAATTCAGAAACCAGGTTCATCAGTGAATGCAATCAAGGGTTGTCATTTTTTATTACATTATGGCATTCACTTTTATTAAAAATGCAATAAATTACTCCCCACAGCTTTTCCCTTGTTTTTTTTTTTTTTTCAAAGAGTGGGATGGCAATGAACATGAAATCTGAAGTCCATCCACCTAGAGATCTGTCTGCATGCAGTCGAGAGCGATGTAACTCAACAGCTGTGTCTATTTTAAAGGTCACTGAGAATTTATAAACAGTTTCTTCTTTCCTGTTTTTCCTTATGCTTAAAGAGTCCTGTAATCAAAAATAGACAAGTTTAATAAGTTTCATGAGCAAATGCAAAGATAATAAATATATAGAATAGACAGTCCTTTACAGGAGGTCCTGTTTAAAGAACTGTGTTGACCTGTGGGAGACTTTATATTCACAGGTTCAAATCCTCACTCTACTACTTGGTCTTTATAGGATAAATATGACCTTGGACAAGCTACAGTCATGTTTGAGGCTAAGTTTATTGACCTTAAGAGTAAGTTAAAGTGATATTAATTTGAATAATATATGCAAAGGCCTACATTTTATAGTGTGTTTATAAGGCATAAGAAGTACTGAAATCAACACACACACACACACACACACACCATGCCTGGATGCTTATTATAGTTTAATGCACCTCAAACTCTTTTTCTAGTTAATCCTCTAAAATTAGACTTTCCCTAAAAATGAATAAAAACAAGAAAAATAATTTAAAACCAAGTTATACATTAAGTATGGTTTGGTGAGGCCCAAGGCAAATAATAAATAAAAATGGCTAATAACAGTGATGGCACATATTAAATGCTTATTAACTTTTACTCTTTGTTTTAAAATATAAACTAAAATTAGGATATCTACCTATAAAAAAGGAAAATAAATTATGTTAAAACCAACTTACAGACCTACTAAAAGGAAACATTAAATGACATATTAGAAAAGTAAATACCTTTCTTTCTGCCTCTCTCTCTCTCACTGTCTAACTCTGTCGGAAAAAAAAAAAAAAAGCAGGCACAGCAGCTCACTAGGCTAATCTTCCGCCTGCAGTCCTGGCACCCCGAGCTCTAGTCCCAGTTGGGGCGCCGGTTCTGTCCTGGTTGCTCCTCTTCCAGTCCAGCGCTCTGCTATGGCCCGGGAAGGCAGTGGAGGATGGCCCAAGTGCTTGGGCCCTGCACCTACATGGGAGACCAGGAGGAAGCACCTGGCTCCCGGCTTCAGATCTGCGTGGTGCACCAGCCATAGCGGCCATTTAGGGAGTGAACCAACGGAAGGAAGACCTTTCTCTCTGTCTCTCTCTCTCTCTCTCACTGTCTAACTCTGTCTGGAAAAAAAAAAAAAAGGTAAATAATGAGACAGAGTTTTTTGTTGTTGTTGTTTGTTTGTTTGTTTTAAGTCAGAATTACACAGAGAGAGATGGAGAGGCAGAGAGAGAGAGAGGTCCTCCATCTGCTGGTTCACTCCCCAAATTCACACAAAAGCTGGAGCTGTGCTGATCTGAAGCCAAGAGCCAGCAGCTTCCTCAGGGTCTTCACACAGGGGTGCAGGGGCCCAAGGACTTGGGCCATTTTCTACTGCTTTCCCAGGCCATAGCAGAGAGCTGGATCAGAAGTGGAGTAGCCAGGACTTGAACCAATGCCCATATGGGATGCCAGCACTGCAGGCAGCAGCTTTACCCACTATGCCCCAGTGCCGGCCCCAAGGGTGCATTGATTTTAAACAACAGAAATGGTCTCCGCTGATCTGATGCATATGTAGCAAGAAGGTTGGTTCACTTGCAAAGTTGAAATTAACCAGGCTTGGGAAAGACATAGGCAGGACCAGTGAGGGCTGGGACACTGCCCAGTAAGACCGGTGTGATTACATAACACCAGAGTTCTTACCTAGAATGATGAGCTTCTCCCCTTCCCTCCTCTTTTGTTCTTTGTCTTTCCTGTCTCCTCCAGTCCTGACTTCCTTGTTCAGGCATTATTCCAGAAGGCTCTCATGCTGCTCCTGTTAGGTCACATCCATGGCTACAGAAGGGCAGGATGCATATTCTTTTTTTTTTTTTTTAATTTATTTTTGACAGGCAGAGTGGACAGTGAGAGAGAGAGAGAGAGAGAGAGAGACAGAGAGCGAAAGGTCTTCCTTTTCCATTGGTTCACCCTCCAATGGCCGCTGTGGCCGGCGCACTGTGGCCGGTGCGCTGCACTGATCCGAAGCTAGGAGCCAGGTGCTTCTCCTGGTCTCCCATGGGGTGCAGGGCCCAAGCACTTGGGCCATCCTCCTCTGCACTCTCAGGCCACAGCAGAGAGCTGGACTGGAAGAGGAGCAACCGGGACAGAATCCGGCACCCCGACCAGGACTAGAACCCGGTGTGCCGGCGCCGCTAGGTGGAGGATTAGCCTTGTTGAGCCATGGCGCAGGCCAGGATGCATATTCTTATTACTGCCGTTGCCATAAGGTCTGGATACAACAGAGAAAGAAAAGCAGAGTTCCGTTAGCCATAGATGAGGAGAATGCCTAGAAAGACAAAATTGTAAATGCTTATGGTGGCTCCAAAACCCAATATCATGTCACTGGCAGGTATTTTAAACCAGAACTAGAATCAAAGACATATATAAGAAATATATAGGTAAATGAGGGGCCACTTCTTAGGCGTGATAGCTAATCCTAGTATACAAAGATATTAGCTAAATTTCTGACATCTGTGTCAGTCCACCTAAGTTTTTGTCAGACATTAGCATTCCTGCAGTGCCTAATAAAATATGATCATATGTATAGAAACATGCTTCATTCATGAACCTGCTACAGTAATGCAGTGAACCAAGGATAAAAGCTGTTTATGGGTTCATCTTAATCACTATTTCACTTCAGCACCTTTTTGTTATTTATTTCTTAAATATTGAATCATTTCTGTAAATATATTTGAAAATATTATCCTTCCCCCATTCCTTCCTCCCCCCCTCTCTCTCTACCCCTCCCTTTCCTTCCTCCCTCTCTCCCTCCCTCTCTCCTTCCTTCTTTCCATCTTTCTTTTCCCCTCCCTCCCTTTTTTCCTCCCTCCCTTCTTTCCTTCCTCTCTTCTTTCCTTCCTCTCTTCTTTCTTGTCTTTCTTTCTTTCTCTCTCTCTCTCTTTCTTTCTTTCTTTCTTTCTCTCACTTTCTTTCTTTCTTTCATTCTTTCTCTCTCTCTCTCTCTCTCTTTCTTTCTTTCCTTCTTTCCCTCCTTCCCCCTTCACCCCTTTCTCCCTGCCATCTACTTGATAGAAGCTGAAAAAAAGCCAGGAAACTTAATTATTCTATTTCTTGACGTCTCATCTAGATAAAATACAGCATATTGCTAAGACATAGAAGCATTAGAATTCCCATCTATGAGCATGAACCCTACTCTGGGGAATCAGGTTCAGTAGGACCAAACATGTCAGTTCACCTTGCTGTTGTTATGAATATCAAGCCAGAAATGCATAGGAGAGTTAACTGTTCCACTGGATTGTATTAACTACAATCACATGTGTGCAAGTAAGCATGCATGTAGGTGGGTGTTAAAAATAGATTTTCTTCTGGGTGGCCATTTGGCATAGCAAATAAATTCCCAGTTGGGCAGCACACATCTCATACTGGGGTGGCTATTTCCAGTGTGGTTCCTCTACTTCTCATCTAGCTTTCAATTACTCTGGAAAGCAGCAGATGATAGCTCAAGTCCTTGAGTCCTTGCCAGCTTTTGAGTGATCTAGATTCAGTTCCAGACTCCAGCTTTAGTTTGACCCAACCCTGGCTATTTTGAGCTTTTGTACAGGGAATTAGTGGATGGAACATTTCTCTCTGGCTCATTCTCATTCATTCTCTCTCTCTCTCTCTCCATAGCTCTCTCTTTCTCTCTCCCCCATTCAAATAAAATGGAAAACTAAAAGGTTTTCTTGGTTTATGACAGATGTATAAGCCCTGACACAAAACTGAGACTTTAAAACAGCTTCCCTGAAATGAAACAATTCTGTGACACTGGTTTTGATTACAGTAAATCAGACGATTAAGAGAGAGCTTTTAATTACAAGTAATAATGAATGGCAGAGAGACACAGGGTAGGGGTTGGGGGAAAAAGAATTTTCATCCACTTGTTCCTCTTTCATTTGCCCACAATGGTGGAAGTTCACAGCTGGGAACTCCATCCAGTCTTCCTTCACACAAGGTTGGATATCAAGGACTCAGTTATTTGTGCCGTCATCCCTGCTTCCCAGGGGCTGCATAGGAAGGAAACTGGAAGGAAGAAGACACAACAATAGATTGAACTCAGATATTCTGATGTAGAGCATGGGCATCCTAGCAGTTTTGCTAAACGCCTGGCCCTAGAGCTTTCACTTTGCAAATATGCCTTGTATTTTTTTTTTTTAATTTCCCTTCTCAAGGTGGAGAACTATTTTGTCTGAATTCCCTCAGAGCAGAGATTTCTGGGTTTATTGAGAGGTAATCCAGAACAGTTGGGGAAATGAGATAGAGAATGGAATAAAGCCAATCAAGGGAGTATCTTCAAGAATAAGACCACTGTGGACAACTGAAGCTCCTTCCCAGGGCAGAAACTAGGAAATCAGAATCAAGCATTGTTATCCCACCCAAGGGACCAGGGAATGATGCTGGTACCTATCAACACCCCTTGTCACTGACCAGTGATTTATTCATGGCAGTTTAATCCCCAGCAGTTCCCAAGTCAATCCTGCTGTGTGCAAAGTCAGAGTCCAGTAGCCAAACACTGCCCTCTGGCATGAAATCCACAATTGGGTGGCTGAAGGTCAAACTGATATTCCAAGGAGATGTGAGAAGAACACTGAAAGTGTCTGCCATAAAGATATAAAGTCTTTATGTTATTTACGTGTGGTGACCATCTCAGAGACATCATGTGATTAGCAAAGCACAAAGATATTCACTATACTAATAAGAATGGTGAGGGGCCGCATTGTGGCTTAGCGGATAAAGCCACCGCTTGCAGTGCTGGCATCCCATAGGGACATGGATTCGAGTCCTGGCTGCTCCACTTTTGATCCAGCTCTGCCATGGCTTGGGAAAACAGAAGAAGTTGGCCCAAGTCCTTGAGCCCCTGCCCTGTGTGAGAGACATGGAAGAAGCTCCTGGCTCCTGGCTGCAGATCAGCGCAGTTCTGGCCATGGCAACCACTTGAGGAGTGAACCAGTGAATGGAAGACCTCTCTCTTTCTCTCTCCACCTTTGCCTCTCTGTAACTCTGCATTTCAAATAAATAAATAAATCTTAAAAAAAAAATAATGGAGAACATGCTAATGCATATTAAATTATAAATAAGTTAACCTTACTTATTTTGGTTTCCAAATATACATCATGATAACAAAAGAGACGAAAGTCCATTCCTTTTCATTTCTCAGTGACTAGTCACCCTATGTGACAGCAATGCTAAGAGAATCTTTTAGAAAGTAAAATTAGTAACATTTCATTACTTCGACTTTGTGTTTGTAAGCCAGAAAGAATCACGGTGAATCATATTTCTGATGATATCTTTAGTATTCATAACCTTACCTTGGTTTACCTTAGCTCAGGCCAGATATGAAATCTCAATCCAGAGGGACTGTGCATTATGCAGTATTTCACATTCATTGAGTATTAACAATCTGAAACATTGATATGACATTCACCATGTACTTAGGACAATCAAATTGAAAAGGAAATGCTAACCTCTGTGATATGAATAAGTAACTTATACAGAAATCTGTTCATAAAACAAATTTTAAGAGTGTTTCCCACAAAGTAGTGTTCCCCCTTTATTTTTGTGATATAATTAATAGTTATTCATTTTTCCAGGAATTTTATTATTAACATTTTTAAACATACCTGCACTGAAAGGTCTTTACAGTGAAGATCCATATATTCATGACCTACATTCTACAGTTAAAGTTTGGCTATCTTTCCCTTATCACCTACATTGTAATTGTTTCCTATTACTACTGTAATAATCATAAACTCATTGACTTAAAACAACACAAACTTGTTATCCTATGGCTCTAACAATCAGAAGTCCAAATCAGGTATCACTGGGAATGGTAAGCTATGTTCCTTCCAGAGTCCATTCCATTGTTTTTAGCAACTTCTGAGGCTGCATCCTACCCTTGGCTTGTGTTCCCTTTCTCTATGTTGAAATCCAGCAGTGTATCATCTTCAAATCTTTCTTTAAAATTATTAGCTAATTTTCAGTTTATTTGAAAGTCAGAGAGATAGAAACAGACACAAAGAGCTCTTCCATCTACTGATTCACTCCCTAAATGTGCACAACAGTTGTGACAGTTGGTGAAGCCAGGAACCATTATCTCAATTCTGTTCTATCATGTGGGAGACAAGAAACATCATCTGCTCCTCCTAATTTGCTCATTATCAGCAAAGGTCAATCAGAAGTGGAGCCAGAACTCTAAACCAGGCATTCCAATTCAGGATGTAGTCATCTAAAATGGTATCATAATCCCTGTGCCAAATGTCAGCCTCTAGTAGTTTCAAATTTCTTCAGAGCCTGAACTCTTGCTTCCTTTGTCAGATGTCCTTCTCTGTCTCTTCTGTGATCTTCCATCTTTTAAGGCCTCTTTTGAAAATACTACTCAAGATGCTCTTCCTAATTTAAGACCCTAAATTAACCGGCTTTTATTACTTTAAAATATCCAAGTGAAGATTTTTAGAGTTGTTTTGGCTCAAAGTGTAGGATCAGGCAGACCCATTATTTGGCATCTGGTGGAGGTAGCTGTGTCAGAGTGGACATGTAGGGGAGAGGGGAGATGACATGGTGATCCAAGAAGCAGATAAAGAGAAGATAGGCCCAGCTCAGTGTAAATAACTAACCTTATCATGAGAACTACCTTCTGAGGGTGAGCCCCAAAGAGCTAAACACCTCGTACCATACTCCTAGTTACATCAAATCTCTACCCTGAATCCATCAACCCTCAATGTAAACACTTCAGAATTTAAAGGTCTGCATGAGTTTGGGGAGCCAGGTCCTGCTCAATTTATAACAGATCTTTAGCATCTTCAAAGTATCCCTTTCCATGTAATGTGACATATTTATAGCTTCCAGGGACTAGGCTGTGGACATTTTCAGGGACCATTATTCTACCCATCATATACTCTACCCTCTGTCTATTCCCTCTGTCCATAAATAGACCTATCTATTTGGATGCATTTTTTAATAAGTTGCAGACGTCCCATTCTTAAAGGACATGCTTTATTGCAGTCTCAAGGAAGAAAATCACATGGTATTTTAAGCTTTGTTTAATGAAGCATACATTTTATAAATTCTTCATATTTTTCCAGAAATGTGTCTGCATGAATGTTCATACAGTGTAGCTACCCTGTGAATATATTTTTACTAATCCATTTAGTATGTTAACATGGAGGACTGTTAATGGATATTCTTCATGATTGTGCTGATATTTGTTTTCTTCTTTGCTGGTTTACATAAATACTTTGCACTCAAGAAGCCTACATTGAATTTCGCTCAAAATGTGTTGATGATCAGAGAAATAAAATTCAATTATCTGTAAGGATGTTATATCCTTATAAGCCTAATTTAGCCTCCAGTATAACTCACTGGTTATACATATCCAACAAAACACAAATCATCCTTTTATAACTCAAAGAGTTTCCCCCAACAAGATGAGCAGCATGTTGCTGAAGAAATTTACAATAGTGAATAATTCAATTATTTTGTTTCTACAATATTAAATAAACTTTCAATTTGTAAGTTCATATTATAGGCTTTATGAAATAGAATTCAGCATGTTTCCACTCAAAAATTAATAAGAGCCTAATTATAACAATATTAACTAACATATGTTGAGTATTGAGTATGTGCCAAAACACTATAAATCATTTAATATTATCACCTTATTTTATAAATGAGGGAAAATGTGTAGGCAGAATAAGTAAAATACTCATCATCATAGAACCAACATTTGGAGAGACTACGATAAAAACAATCATCTGAGCATTTTTCCTGGTGCTCAAATGTAGACAGGAACCAAGGAAAACCTGTTATTCAGTCTGTAGGGAACAAAGGGAGGGTTTCTGTCTTCATTCAAGCTGCCTTAACAGAACACTATTGGCTGTGTTGCTTAAATAACAGATATTTGTTTCTCATAGTTCTGGAGGCTGGGGGGTGGGGGTGGGGGATGCAAGACAATGGCAAGACCAAGATTCAACTTCTGAGGAGAGTCCATTTTCTGGCTTGCACAAGATCATCTTTTAGTAATTGTATTCTCACCTCATGGAGAGCAGAGTGAGAAGGTGCAAGCTCTCATCTTCCTCTAAGGGCACTAATGCAGTTAGCAAAGACTTCATCCTCCTGACGGAATTACCTCCCAAAGGTCATACCTCCTACTTCCATCACTTCTGAGATTAGAATTTCAATAAATAAATTTGAGCATGAGGAGACCCAAAATATTCAGTCCACAGCACTTTTAATATAGACAATTTCTAGAGATTATGTCAGAGTTAATCAATAGCAGAAATCAGGGTAGGATATTCTAGACCAAGGAACTAGAATGCTAAAATATACACAATAGTGTTATTCAAGAAAGGTTGATTTTTGCCTTCCAACAGAGTGTTTGGCAACATCTGGAGACATTTTTTTTCTTCTCTTAACTATGTAGAGTTGCAACCAGTATTGTGTATATAGTGGTGATAGGCCAGGGATGTTAGAAGGCAATGGGCAGCCATTGCTAGAAAAAATTAAATTCCAAAATGTCAATAGCCTTGAGACTGAGTCATAACCTAGAGCAACTGCAAATGGTTTACACAAATGGGAAAGCAGTTTCATGTGACTAGAACAGAAGATGTATGGAGAATGGGAGACAAGAGTGATAAGGCATTTTTATACCACTCAGTAATGATTTCATAGTTAGGCTAGTGTGTCGGGATCATAGTCTTCAAATAAAAGGAAGAATTTTTACTAGTGGGTAATGTGAAAAATCTATGTCTTGGGAAGGAGATGGTTTATACCAACCAATGAAACAATGCATATGAAAGCAATTTTTAGAATTCTGTATATATTTTAGGCATTATTATTTCACATATCACACCTCATTATTAAAATAAGTTGACATCAAGTGAGATGTATTTGACCAATAAAAAAGCCCATCATAATTTGACAAGACCATCTACCAGTACTCCTATGATCTAATACAGTGTTATTGTTCCTCTAAATAACTCAGTCATCTTCTGTTTTATTTCAATAAAAATACCACATATTGTTCTCTTCATAGCTATTTATATATCCAACTCTTCATGTATGCACTCATGTTGTAAATCTACCAGATTTCTTAGTTCTTTCCCAGAACCTCTCTCAGTGGTTTACACTGGTTTTTGCATCTACAATAGTACCCATGACTTTGCTCATTCAAACACATAATTGCATTATAAAAAGTAAAATACATAGAAATCAATATTGTTGTCAATTTTCTCCATTTTCCTTTTTTTTTTTCCCCTACTTTTTCTTCTTGCCTCTTGTATCTTCCTTGTTCTATCATTTCTCCACAAACTGGCTAATGACAACAGGAAAAATAGTCACAAAATTCTTTGCAAGGTCTAACAGGACATCTAATTATGTTACTTGTGAGATAATCATGAATGATTATAGCTCTTGGCAATCCTCTGAGATTGCTCTCAGGGAGTTTTAACTCCTGGTTTATTCAGTCTTTTTAGACATTTGTCACTCTAACTGAATACACACACTGGATAATTTATAAAGAATAGAGCTTTAATTACCTTACAGTTTTGGAAACTTGGAAGTCCAAGAACATGGTGACAGCACCTGGTACAGGCTGCCCTGCTATAGCATAATATGGCAGAGGGCAATGCATGGTAAGACACAAGAAACATGCCAGACGGAGGTCACTTTTACTTTTATAACTAAGCAGTTCTTGTGAGAATTCATTAGTCCACCCATCTATGGATGGAGTAATCCACTCATGAGGGTACAGTCCAATCACCTTCCAAAGATCTCACTTCTCAGCCCTGCTGCATTGCAAACAAAGTTTCTAACACATGAACTTTTGGGGGACACAACACATTTAAACCATGGGATAGTATTGATAACTTTTTTATACTTTTATCCATTTGACTAATTTACTAGTAATCAAGAGATTATGGCAAGGCTGAAGCACTGTCACTGCTGAAATTAGAATACAGAAGAGTACTCTCTTGTGTGTAGACTGTCACTGAATTTGATAAAGCCAGCTGCCATATGAGAGAAGACTGTGGCCAGTGTGGTAAGGGTCTAAGGGAGAAATTCCAGCCAATAGTCACGAAGGAACTGAAGCTCTTAGTCCAACAAAGCTTGAGGACCTGAGAAACTGCCAAGAGTCACCTGACTTAGCGTGGAAGTAGATCAATCTGTAGATAAGCTTTAGAAGAGATCCCAGAGACTCAATAGACATCTCACTTAGCAGTTTCTAAGAGGCCCTGAAGTAGAGGATCAGCTGAACCTGTCCAACTTTTTGTCCAATGGAAAGCAGGGCATGATAAACCTGTGTTGTTTTTAGTGGCTAAATGTTGGGGTAATCAGTCTTATATACTTAATATATAAGTAATGCAGGACCCTTAGTTGGGTTCCTCCTGAAATTAAAGTGGGCACTGAGGACAAAAAGATGATAATGAGTGGACTATCAACTGCATAACCGGAAAACACTTTGGTTTCATAGTGAAAAAAGTAGATTTTTTAAAAGCCGAGATAATTTATCCAAATATTTAGCTATTTCTAACATTCAGAAATATTAGTAATTTATAGAAGTAAATTGTTTTCCCTTATAAAATGGAAAGATACTTTTAGATCTTTAATCATAGTGTAGAATAATAAAATGATAGCTTTTTAAAAAAAAATCTGAGTTGACATAATCTTTATTTGCTTAGTTATAAGTAGCTGCTATAAAAGATTAAACCCAAATAACAGCATAACACAGTAATCATTTATCTCTTTCATATTCTAATTTCCATGAATCTCTCTTATCAACTTTAGATTAGAAATCTAATCCTGACTTTTTTTTTCCTGACTTAAGGACCTACCATTATCAATTCATTCCCAAGGGTGCCAGACTTGGGTAGAAAGAATAGAGAATTGTTCATAAGAAGAGTTTAGGTGTAGAGACTGTAATTGGCTAAACTAATATCTGCCAAGCTTTTGCTGAACAAAAATTAGTTTTACGGTTACACTTAACTAAAAGGAAAGCTGGGGACTATAGTCTAACTGCACCTAGTAGGAAATATAAATGGATTTTGTGACTAGCAAGCCAAATTCTGTCACATATTCCATTTCTCCCACTTTGAAAAGGAGAAAATGTAAGTTTAATTGGAATTTAATATACTTGATGGTTTTCATAGCACAAAATATAATGAGAATCAGAGGTCTAAAAGTTATTTCCTGTAACTTTTTGTTTGTTATTTTTGTGTTAGTATTTCTTTTTTTTTTAAAGTGTATCTTTTTAATGTTTTTTACACCTTAAAATAATTCTCTTGCTGACTGCAGACATGAAAGCTGTTTGGCAGTATTCAGAAAAATCGTAGTAAAGACAGTTTTCCCACTTAGTTTGTAGTCTTCAATAATGATTAGAAGTTACTGTTATCAAACAAGTAAGACTGCATTTATGCATCCATCATTTTCAGGATTGTTGGTAACCTGGGCATATTTCCCCCAAATAACCTTGCCTCCTTGCGTCACAAGGCCCAGCTCACTCACATTCACCTCAATGACAGTACCTTTAGTAATTACACCCAAAGTTGTGTATAATGGGGATGATGGATTCTTTTTTACACCAAGTATTGGCAGACAGAAGGTGGCTTTCAGTTCTGGATGTGTTACATGGGCCTTCTTAAAACGTAAGCCCATTGGTCTAATGAATCTTTCATATTTAGGTGGTTTTCTTGTAAAGCCATCTCCAACAAAGCAGACTTTGGTAACCATCCTCTTCCATGCCTTCTTTTTTCTTTTCCCTGTCCGAATAACTTTTAATACTTCTGTTTCTCCCTGGGCACGAACTTTAGGCAGAGGGACTTCCCATTTTCCCGCCTTCTCTTTTCGTTTTTGTTTAATCATGTTGGAAAGTACTTTAGCTCGGGACTGTCCTTCTCTGTCTAGCAGATAGGCAGGCACTGCTCCCTTGGGAGTCTTTTCATCATTCTTTTGTTTGGTGTTTCTCTTCTCATGCATCTTGATAGTCTTTTTCATCTGTATTTTCTCAGCATGATGCTACTTATGGTAGAGCTTGGCCTTCAGACCAATCATCTTTTTTGCTTTCTTCGAACGTTCATGAGCCTCCCGACTTTCCTTTTTTCTCTTTTTCTCATGGTAATCCAAACGGTACCCATAGCGTTTACGGTGTAATTCTTTCTATCTAGAAAATACAGAGAATAAGAGGCCGGCACTGTGCCACAGCAGGTTAACGCCCTGGCCTGAAGCACCAGCATCCCATGTGGGCGCCAGTTCTGGTCCCGGTTGCTCCTCTTCCAATCCAGCTCTCTGCTATGGCCTGGCCTGAGAAAGCAGTAGAAAATGGCCCAAGTCCTTGGGTCCCTGCACCCATGTGGGAGACCCGGAGGAAGCTCCTGGCTCCTGGCTTCTGATCAGCGCAGCTCCAGCCATTGTGGCCAATTGGAGAGTGAACCAGGGGATGGAAGATCTCTCTCTCTCTCTGCCTCTCTTCTCTCTGTGTAACTCCCTGACTTTTGAATAAATAAATAAAATCTTAAAAAAAAAAGAAAATACAGAGAATAAGTGATTATTTTTTATAAATTTTTCTAAAGTAATTAAATTTTTTATATTAAAGGCTATTTATCTAGATTTCACTATGTGATTAATCAGCATGTAATTACTTAGCATAATAATTTAAAGAAGTAGACCATAGGTCTTCATTTGTGATGAAAGGGCAAATAAAATATAGCCTTTTTCTACTCTCGTATTAATGAAAATTAATTAATAAAAGTGTAGTTCAATTGCAAGAAAACATTTGGGGCCTATGTAGGTTTCTCAGTTACATCATATTAATTAGAAACATGTAATTCCATTATCTTAGTTTAACTAAATTTAAGTCTTGTGCCATTAGATCACAGCACTTGAAAAACATGTCACTATAGCTCAACTGAGAGGTGTTCATTCATTCATTAACTTTTACCTAGATGATATATTTCACAGAGGTCTATATTAGCAGAGGGCTGAAAGTATAGTTGGCCTGAATCTGCAAAATGAAATACTTCTGTATTTAATGCTTGCCACTCAACTCCTGCTTTCATATTAGACTGGTTGGTTCCCAAAGTTGTAGTTTACAAAAACTAGCTTACAAAACAAAGGGCTTATTTTTTACACATTTTGTATTTTACATTTGTTTGTGTTTCCTTTAAGCACCTAAAAATTGAAATATGTTATCAGGTTCTTTTTTTCCTTAACTAAAATATCATTATTTTGTTTACTATTTATATAATTATAATGCAGTTTCTATCTCTTTAAGCAGAATGTTTCACTGTGGTTAATTTTGGCATTATCATGCCCTTAAAAATCTCTTAAAAAACACTATTGTATGTTCATTTTAAAGAAATCATTGGGGCCGGTGCTGTGGCGCAGTGGGTTAATGCCCTGGCCTGAAGTGCCAGCATCCCATATGGGTGCTGGTTTGAGACCCGGCTGCTCCACTTCAAATCCAGCTCTCTGCTATGATCTGGGAAAGCAGTAGAAAATGGCCCAAGTGCTTGGGCCCCTGCACCCATGTGGGAGACCCGGAAGAAGCTCCTGGCTCCTGACTTTGGACTGGCACAGCTCCAGCCGTTGCGGCCATTTTGGGAGTGAACCAGCGGATGGAAGACCTCTCTCTTTCTCTCTTTGCCTCTCCTCTCTCTGTGTAACTCTGACTTTCAAATAAATAAATAAATCTTTACAAAAATAAAGAAATGGTTGATTCCATAGGACTGTAGATGCACAATATTTACCTTTGATTTTTGTTCAGGACATCAGTGCAGAAGCACATTTGGACAAATTGAAGTTTCTAAATTCAGATGGATAGAAAACTCACCCCTATGATATTGTAGCTACATAGCTTTAAGAAATGGGTTTGGTGTTTGTGGTTATGTGTCAGAACTTCGTAAAACTGATAATGTATGATAGACCCACATTATAGGGACTCCTGGGTAGAGAAGCAAAGTACTGCAGGCATTTGTAAGGAAGTGGGTAAAATACCTTGAGGTATTTTTACAGGATGTTTAGTAAGAAAAAGAAATAGGCTGAGAATTAAACAAACAAAAAAATAGAATTCACCATCAGTTAGGAAATGCATATGATAAGAGATATTTTATAAGTTTTCCTTGACATTGATTGTATTTAGAAGTAATCATACATTCATCTTAAAGTGGGCAATTTGAATGCAGAACTATAACTGGAAACTAACATTTTATTATATAAATCATACATATACATACGAACAATCATGAAGGTTGTCAATGTGCAAAGTTGTTATTAACTTCTACAGGGCACTATGTTTTTAGTAGTTATTTGTGAAGGCCTGTGATGAACTGACTCATAAGTATAAAACATTTGACCTTCAGTTAATAGGGTTATTTCAAATCACATGATTATTATTAATGGAAGTGAGCATTGAGCAATTGGGAAATACTTTTCAAGTTAGTTTATGAGGAAAGTACTTCAGAAACCTTCTCCCCCAATAGAAATCATATTTTTGTTTGCTTTTCTTTCTAATTATAACAATTGAAATAGTTCAATGAACCTGAAACATTGAATTTGTGGACATGCAAATTCAGGTGAAATAATGTACTGTGTAAGCTTCTCTTGGAAAAATTACAAATGACCTCATTCCCACTGTAGAGCTATTCTTTCTCAAAGGATCCAGGGTCTGTTTGCAGCCACAGGAAAAAAAATAATTTTTTTCTTTGGTTTTTGTAAATCAGGATAAGAGTAACATATTTCCCAGGTTCTGTGTCTCCTACAACTTCACCTATCTTATTTATTTACCACATTCTCTCTCAGTTCTTTGATTCCTTGAATCAGATCTTCATATCTTCTATTCTGACATAGTTACCATTGCTATAGTCAGGTTTCTTATGTTGGTCTTCAGAAGTTTACTCCTAGCATCTCACCATCTCCTTGGACCTCCTACCTTTCTCACATTTTAGAATTCTTATTTCAAATGATTGATACCTTAAAAGAAAATAAGTTATGAACTCACACTGAAACCATTTAAGTAGAATAGAAATTAATAAATTTATGAAATTGAGCCAGTTTGTGGAAAATTAGATAACCCTTGTAATACTATATAATTGTGAATAGAATGAAAGACCAGGGTTCATGGATGATATAAGTAAAGATTAAAGAAATTTTAAATTTTAATTACTTAAAAACATATTAAAGGCAAAATATTTTGATACAAAATGACAAGTGAGACACAGCAAAATGGTAGCAGTTAAAGGAAATAATAAAAACAACAATGGTGTGAGAAGAATTTTAAAGCTTATATAATTTTACAAGTAGTCAAATTCAAGAGAATAAATATAGGAACAGTTGAAATTAACATTGGAGCTTTCTTTCTACAGCCAATATTTCAATCGTTCTTTCTTTTATTTGAAAGACAGAGAGATGGAGAGATCTCTTACATGGTGGTTCACTCTCCAAGTTCTCAAAATAACTAAGACAAGGGCAGGCTGATACCAGGACCCCAGAATTCAACCTGAATCTCCCACAAGGGTGGCAGAGACCCAAATACTTGAGTCATCACCCGTGTCCCCCATAGTGCACATTACCAAAAACCTTTAACTAGGAGTAGAGCCAGGGACTTAAACCCATACACAGGGATATAGGATTTGGGCATCCAAGTGGCACCTTAACTGTTATGCCAAACACCCACCACAGGAAAAAATATTTCTTAACTTCCATTGTACATAAAGCTTGTACATAGTTCTTGTTAGTGTTTTAAAGGAGAAAAAAATATACTGGAAATAGACACTTGAAAAAAATGTTTTGAAAAGCTAGGAAACTACTATGGGGTGAGTAATCCAGTCATTGAAGCTAGGAATAAGAGGAGTATGAAATGTTTACCACACTTTTACCTCCACATCTGGTGAGTCTCCATGAAATGTTGGGTATTTGTAAATTCATTATGAAGGAAACTAGGTTAGCTTCAAACTACAGTTATGCACTGCACAACTATTGTTGAATCAATGCTGAACTACATATCCAGCGATGGTCCCTTAAGATTATAACGGAGCTGAGAAATACGAATCACCTACTGACACTGCAGCTGTCTTAACACCATGGTGTCACATATTATCCATGTGCTGTGGTGATGCTGGTGTGCATAAACCTGCTGCAGGGGCCAGCGCTGTGGTGCAGCGGGTTAATGCCCTGGCCTGAAGTGCCAGCATCCCAAATGGGCACCGATTCGAGACCCGGCTGCTCCACTTCTGCCCCAGCTCTCTCCTATGGCCTGGGAAAGCAGTGGAAGATGGCCCAAGTCCTTGAGCCCCTGCACCCACGTGGGAGACCCGGAAGAAGCTCCTGGCTCCTGGCTTCGGATCAGTGCAACTCGGGCCATTGCAGCCAATTGGGGAGTGAACCATAGGATGGAAGACCTCTCTCTCTCTCTGCCTCTCCTCTCTCTGTGTAACTCTGACTTTCAAATAAATATAAATCTTTAAAAAAAAAGCCCTACTGCACTGCCTGCTGTATTAAAATATAACTCATACAACTTCATACAGTATGTAATACTTCATAAGGATGATAAATGATTGTTGTCAGATTATATTACCATACTAGAATTTATTATTATTTTAGAGTACACTGCTTATACTTAATAAAAAAAATGCTTACTATACAATGATTTTCCATGTCCCAGGCAGCAGCCTCACACATCTCTTGTTTATTGCATCTCCAGCTCACATTGAGAACTCACATCATGTGATTAACCTGTATCATCTAGGCTTGTGTAAGTGTGCTCTGTGGCATTTGTGCAAGGACAAAATCGCCTGGGGTTGCATTTTTCAGATATACCTCTATCATTAAGCATAGTATGTCTGAACAGTAATCCTTTTTTTTTTTTTAGAATCATTTATTTATTTGAAAGTCAGAGTTACACAGAGAGAGGAGAGGCAGAGAGAGAGAGAGGTCTTCTATCCACTGGTTCATTCCCCAATTGGCTGCAACAGCTGGAGATGCATCAATCTGAATCCAGGAACCAGGAGCTTCCTCTGGATCTTCCCACGTGGGTGCAGGGGCCCAAGGACTTTGGCCACCTTCTATTGCTTTCCCAGGACACAGCAGAGAGTAAAATAGGAAGTGGAGCAGCTGGGACTTGAACCAGCGTACATATGGGATGCTGGCACTGCAGGAGGTGGCTTTACCCGCTACAGGACAGCGTCAGCCCCTGAACATTAATCTTAAAATAGTAGGTATGAGAAAGTAAAATAAGAGACCATGTTGATACTTAGTGTTTCAGACAAAATTCTTTTATTGATGTTGTAAGCCCCAATATTTGATCATGAGATCTTTATGGTGATGATTAAAGCTAATAAATATTAAAAACGTGGCCTTCATTCAATAGAACTTATGTTTTTATAATAAAATGAAAAGACAACAGAGTTGCTTCTCTGTGTGTTCTCAGTAGAAAGATCATGTGAGGATGTAACCCCATGATAGGCATCTACCAGCCAGAAAACAGTCTTGCCACCACCTTGATCTGGGACTTCTAGCCCATGAAACAGTGATAAAACTTTTTCTGTTGTCGAAGTCACAACCTCTGGCAGCCCTAGAGAAACAACACACTCAGTCAAGCTAAGGAATCTGACTTTTTCTGCCAGTCTTCCCAATATACTTTGAGTAAATAAAAGATTGGTTACTGGCCCTGAAGTCCTGCTTTTGAGGAAGCAACTTTATTTGAGTGGCAGGAGGAGATAGCATCCATCTCTGACTTTTACAGACAATGTGAATGGTCTACCTCATAAATAATAGGAGTTATTTCAGGGTCATTTACCTGGTGTGTTTATTTAGAGAAAGATTAATTACACTCACAGATTACAAGTGAGATATTCTTAAGAAAGTGAGTGATCATTCTAAGATACGTTGGGTCATTTTCCATTTCCTAGGATGGACCAGTTAGCTTAATGTATAGAGTGCATAAGTGGTTATCATATTGTGGGCACATTGAAAATGATCAACAATATTTAGGAAAAGGAGAAGACAGAAAAGAAGGAAGGCTGGGAAAAAGGAAGGAAGAAAGGAGGAATAGAGGAAAAGAAAAGAGAGTTTAGGAAATAGTTACCTTTATACTTTCAGGAAGAATCAGTCCTTCTTGCTCTGCTATTGCTTGGATATAATTGCATGCAACATATGTTTAATAAAAATAAGTAAATAGATACATTCATGGAATTTAAATATTTGGTTCAACTAACTTCCATGTTTGACTATCTAGATGACTAGGGTAAATTAATTAATTAGACATTCACACCCAATCAATGTAACTTCAGTGATGGGTATATCAAAGGTAACACACTGAAGAAGAGAGATTAAAATTGACTTCAAGGTACCAACACTTCTGACCAAATGGCTGCATAATGGAACCTGGAATAAGAGACTGTGATGTCAGGAGAAGAGGTAGACAGGGGAATTTATGTTTGTCATCTGAATTTTGACCCTCTCAAGCACATTACTCACATGAGTTACAGAGTCTTTCACTGCCAGACTGGGCAGGAAAATTGCTTGCTGATTTTCCATTTTATTCAGAGTGGAACTTGGAATCCAATTAGGGATAAATGATTGGGACCAATATTACTTCTCGCATCTTATTATTCTCACTTCTTAGTTCTTGGTATCTCAGCCACACTTTATTTCTTGGGTTCTCAGAACTATTTCCATTCTGGGACACTTACACTAATGAATTCCACTTAGAAGCCCATATGAGTGTACTGTTTTCTAATCAGATCCTAAGTGAAACCTATCCAGGTGAACTTATGAAAGATTGTCTTCTCCCTCAATGTCCTCAACCCCTTTATTCTATAATTTCCCCATGACACCTATCTTTTTCCCAATACTACTTACTAACCTAGTATATTTTTCTTTGCAACACATCTCCCTTTGACAGAGACTTACTTGTGGAAACAAAGTCGCTTTGTCCGTTGAATTATTACAAGTATTTTGAAGAGTTTCTGGTTCATAATATACAATGAAAAATCATTGATTGATGAATAAATTAATGCATCAAGCTAATAGTCTATATAAATAGTAAATATATAAATAATAAATAGGGAACATTGTTAAATTTTAGTAAATATTGGTAATTAACCTCAAAGATGATTATGGCTTTCTCTTTAGACATAACAGACCAGAGGGGCAAAGTATACTCAAAGTGGGTAATCAAGTAGCACTTTCAGAATTTAATGGAATTAAGTTCATATATTTCTCAGGTTAGATTTTTTGCATGTAGTGATCATTTTGCATGTAGTGATCATTTGTAGTAATCATCAGTTAGAATGATTTAGAGTGCAGTGTCATAACAAAGCCAGAATTTCACAAGCTTAAAATTCATATAAAGTTTCAAAGGGCTTAATAATTCATCTCATTACATATTGATCTCTGGTTGGCAGGGTCTTGAAGGCATGTCTTCTTTAGTCAATGATTACCTCATAAAACCATCATCACTACAAATGTCATTGGTTGCTGTGCAAGGGAGAGACATGTATGGGTCTCATTCTTCCCTAGTCACTTCTGTCCTTAAGTGACACACGTTATTTCTACTCTTGTGTCATTGACTAAAGCAAGAGCCATAGCTAAGTTTAACTTGAACAGAGTGAAGCAATCTAATCATACTTTCTTCCTGGAAAGAGGAGTAAAATAATTGTGGGATGTGAGCATAAGTAACTAATTACTGAATCTGAAATTACTGAGTATCTAAGAAGTGAGAGAAAGGCAATAACATTTAAAAAAAAGTTTGTTTCTTTGTCCTCAACATTCCTGCAGTTTATTGGAGCACAGTGTTTTAGAAAAAAAAAAATAACTGATTTCTAATGGGAAAAGTATTCTAATATTCCTTGCCCTGAATCCTCAAGATCAGAAGATTTCTTGAAAGCTTAAAAATAATTGTTTTTAAACAGAATTGAGCAAAATTTAGAAAACTCAAGTTTTACGCATTTTATAAATGGTGTTATTTAACTGTATGCAGAATTCCCAAGCCCTCCTTGAGTTGTGTAAAATAACGCTGAATTGTTTTTTTCTTTAAGAAACATGTGGATCCAAGAATAAAAGCATAGAGTGCTCTTCTGTGATTTATGATGTCCCTTGCTTACCCCAAACTCATTCTTGTTCTCTCTTTCTCCTTAGTAAAATAACTTGGTCGTTTCCCAAGCATTTTAAGATGCTGTTCACTTTATGCCTGTCTCAATAAATTTACAAAAATTCTTCATGTTTCCTTCAGAAGGATCTATTCAAATCACAGATTTATTGCTCCCTCCATGGATAAATCCGAACAGAACCATATCAGTATTGACAATAGTAGGAAATATGGAGTGAATTAAGGAAAATAAAGTAAGAAATAAAATAATATTTTTTCTCTGCCTTTGGAGTTTTCCTGAAACATTTTGAAGGGCATAATTAAGGTAAACAAACCCAATGCTAAATAATATAATGTTATTGGTAACTTTTGAAAGTTGAAATATGACTGTCCTCTTCACAATTGATAACTTCAGCTCATGTAATTGAATGAGAAAGCCACATCTCTCAATTCACCATACAAAGCAGTCGTCATCCAGGATCATGGATGTGTCTTGCCTGACTAGATGCCCTAAAGGGAAATGTCACATTTCTCAAAAATCATAAAATTTATGTTAATTAGACTGCATTGTGATTTGACTTAGTCAAAACTGATGCTTTGAAAGCATAATTCTCATAAAACTTCATTTTACTGCATATTAAAGCTCATTTTATTTTCTTAATTTGAATGAGCAAATTAACCTACATAAAATCCATTATGAGCATATCTGATATGTGTTGAAACAAGTGTACCAATATTTTTATTTCTCTTTGTATTTGCTGAATGATTTTGTAAAAATAACCATTTATAGTGATGTAAATTTAATTTTTATTTCATCGTAATTTCTATTCAGAGTATATATAATTTTTTGAAAAAATATTTCCTTGAGAATTGTAAAATCCAGATCTTTTAATTCTTATGGAAACAAATGTTAAGTCCTTAAAAAATAGCCCTGACACCTTTATAGTTTTTATATTGTCTGGAGACAGCAGCCAGAGATGACTACTAAATGTAGTTCAAATATTGCTATTGGAAATAATACTAGAGAGTATGATAATTAGCACAGAATGTTAGAAATAGTTGTTCCCTTTTTTTTTTTT
This sequence comes from Lepus europaeus, assembly GCF_033115175.1. Lineage (NCBI taxonomy): Eukaryota > Metazoa > Chordata > Mammalia > Lagomorpha > Leporidae > Lepus > Lepus europaeus. The sequence goes on from NC_084848.1 coordinate 17,483,299, forward strand.
TTTATTTTTTTTGACAGGCAGAGTGGACAGTGAGAGAGAGAGAGAGACAGAGAGAAAGGTCTTCCTTTGCCGTTGGTTCACCCTCCAATGGCCGCCGCGGTAGCGCGCTGCGACCGGCGCACCGCGCTGTTCCGATGGCAGGAGCCAGGTGCTTCTCCTGGTCTCCCATGGGGTGCAGGGCCCAAGGACTTGGGCCATCCTCCACTGCACTCCCTGGCCACAGCAGAGAGCTGGCCTGGAAGAGGGGCAACCGGGACAGGATCGGTGCCCCGACCGGGACTAGAACCCGGTGTGCCGGCGCCGCAAGGCGGAGGATTAGCCTGTTGAGCCACGGCGCCGGCCTTGTTCCCTTTTTTTAAAAAAGATTTATTTATTTATTTATTTGAAAGGTAGAGCTATATAGAGAAAGAGAAGGAGAGATAGAGAGAGATTTTCCATCTGCTGGTTCACTCCCCAAATAGCTGCAACTGCTGGGGCTGGGCCAGGCTGAAGCTGGGTTTCAGGAGCTCCTTCCCAGTCTCCCATGTGGGTGAAAGGGCCCAGAACCCAGGCCATCCTCTGCTGCTTTCCCTGGAACATTAACAGGGAGCTGCACTGGAAGTGGAGCACCTGCAGACAGTGGTTTAATCCACTATACCACAGTGCTGGCCCCAGAAATAGTGGTATATAGTTGAAACAAATGAAATTCAAGTTACATTGACTGAAAATGAGCAGAGCAGTACGGTGAGATTTCTAGTTTGAGGATTCCACTTATTTCAAGATCCTTCCTACCCTCTTTCCTTTCTTTTCTTTTCTACCTTCATTCCTCCCTCCCTCCCTTCCTCTTTTCCTCCCTTCCCCCCTTCCTGATTTCTTTATAGGCAGAGCAGCAGAGACAGCAGGAGAGACAGAGAGATATCTTCCATCTGCTGGTTGACTTCCCAAATGGCCACAACAGCCATGTTTGGGCCAGGCCAAAGCCAGGAGCCCAGAACTCTATCTGCTGTCTTTCCAGGTGCATTAGGAAGGAGCTGGATCAGAATTGGAGCACCCAGGACTCGAATTGGTACTCTGATATGGGGTGCTGGCATGGTAAACAGTAGCTTAACCAGCTGCCCAACAATCCAGCCACTGCACTGCAACATCCCCCCAAGCCTGGATCCTACTTCTAAAAATAGCTTTCATGTCCCGATCCAGGACAAAGTTTGGCTTTGTCCTGCCACTAAAGACTGTTGAATTAACCTCCGTGAATTTTTCATAAAAAGTATCTACAGAATGCTTAGGCCAATGAGCTGAGATAGCTCCCAGTCCGTAAGAACAAACACCAGTGTGAAGTTGGTGATTGTTCCCTTTATATCTTTCTGATTGATCAGTTAAGCCTTTTTCACATTTCCTCATCTTTTAAGGCCTTTTCTGATTCCCCAGCTTGAGTTTAGACACTACCTTCTTGATTTCTTTGTCCCCATTAATGACCCTACCACAGAGAATTTAACCTTTATGTACCTAAGTCACAGTTTCTGTTGTTATGTTTTCTCCACAATGCATTCCCCTACCCTACCATTTGACCAACTTGTTGCATAAATCAGTTAATTTCCTGATTGCCAGAAATATTTTGTGTGACCTGGAATTCTGCCTAGAGATAGTCAGAATTAACTATCCAATCACATCATAATCTATTATAAGAGGACAAAGACAAGTGAAATTGTGACACTTTGAGTCTCCTCTTTGGAGTAGATGTTGATTTGAATATTAAGGTTCAGGTTAAGGTGCCTACACCTCAAATCAGAGTGCGTGGTTTCAATGCCTGACTCCTGCTCCTGATTCCAGCATCCCACCAATGCAGACTTTAGAAGGCAGCAGTGATGGCTCAAGTGATTGGGTTCCTGCCACCTATGTGGGAGACCTGGAATGAGTTCCCAGCTCTTGGCTTCATCCCCAGGCAGAGGTCATTTAGGGCATTTCTCCCACTCTAGCTCAAATAATTTTTTTTAAAAAGCTCATTCCTGATTTTTCCCTCTTTCACTTTTTCACATTTACTGCTGTTATTGTTTCAGCCTACTGAAACATGGTAATCAAATCCACTATTCGTAGCAATGTATAAAACAACAAACATTGAAGAATGATATAATTTCTCAAGGTATGTTAAAATCCAAGCTTTAGTGCATCAAAGTTAGATCTTCAGAATCATCATTACAGATATCATTTGGAGAATAATTAGACCTCTGGTCATTCCTGAAATGTTTCTTCTCAGGTTTCTGCCTAATACATAAGGACATATTCAGGGAAAGAATAATGCTAGTACAAACTAACTACAATATGCAACCATACTTACAATAATACATTTTTTAAATTACAAAAAATATATTCATATAGAGTCTCCAACTGGACACATAAGCCATCATTCTGAGATTTTATATTTTCCAATATAGCTATATTTTTCTCTCTGTGAATGTCAGACTTCAAGGTGGCCTCATGAGCCAACTTCCTGTTGTGTCTGTCATTGTATAATTCCCTTGCAACCCCACCCAGCAGACATTTGAGTGTAGTGATTGGTGACTTGTTCCCAATGAATAGAATATGTCAAAAGTAATGGGGTATGACTCCAATGATTATATTTCATTTCACATGACTGTATGTTGCTAGCAGACTTGCTCTAATCATTCTTTTTTTTACCTTGGAGTCTTTGAAGAAACAAGTTTCTATGAATCTTACAGCTACACAGAAATGGGTTCTACAAACAACTCTAGGAAGGAGAATCTGTGAGTCAAGTCTCTCCAGAGAAGTCAGCCCTGGCTGGGACCCGCCCTATGCAGAAGACCCAACCAACTTGTGCTGGACTCCTGACCCACAGAAACTCTGTGATAGATGTGTCTTTTTTGACCTTTAAAGTTTACAGTAATTTGTTACACAACATGGATGACTAATGCACTACTCTACTCCCTGACTCAATACCACTGTCAAGATATGAGTATAAAACATCCTACAATTTTCTTGAACAAGCAAACAGTGAATAGTTCACATGCTTTTACGTGTTAGACTCAGACCAGCTGTTTTCATGAAATATTGGTAACTACCATGAGAAGATATTTTACTACTGTACACCCAAAGACATATGTGAGATGTCACAAAAATACCCATTTCCTTGCTGATGTTTACTATATGCATATCTGCTCAGTAGCCAGGGATGATAAATGGGCCAGTCACATAATATTGCTTCAAGGGGAGAAAAAAGTGCAGTGAAGTATTAGACTCAATTCCTTTTTTATAGGATTGAACTATTCCCACATATGTCTATGAGTTTGTCATGGTTTGGATCAACGTATTAATATCAGTGTTTCCTGCTAAAGCCTGGATAACTAAAGCACAAGGGCAGTTTACATAAAATGCTGAAGGGGCTCGTATGGATATGCATTATTTTTCTCTTTTCTGAATTTTATTAAACTTTTTTTTTACTCTTTTCTAGCCTATTTTCTCCTTTTCCCATGGCACTGTTACAGATAAGTAGCTGAACAGCACCTAAAGGCACTGGTGATAGGGTGGATTCACCATGAAATTCCTGTTTTCCAAGTTTCCTATGGTGCTTTGCTCTCTGCAACTTAATTCTAGCTCCTTCTTTTAGAATCCTTTTTTCTCTATGCTGGGTATTATCCCAAATGGATTATTTATATCTGTTTAAAGGGTTTTGCAGTTAACTATATTTAGAGTCACTTAGAAATATGGTTCAGTTTCATTAGGGGTATTCTTTTACCTGTAACCACAACTACATGTAATCTAATGTTGTCAAAACCTTTTATCTTGCATTATTTGAAGATTCATATTAAAAAGAATAGCTTCTAATATTATTATGTGATAGATTGATTGATGCACCTTCCCAAAGATATCTACTTCTGAATACTTAGAACTTGTGAATGTTACCTTACACATTATAGAATGGACTCTGTGGATGTAATTATGTGTATTGAGATGGGGAAATTAACTTATTACATTTTTATTTCATAGATTTCGTTGATTTATTTGAGAGATGAGCTATTCACACAGAGACAGATGGTGGCAGGAGAGAAGGAACCCCCATCCATTGGTTCTCTGACCCATGATGGGTCAAGTCCAAAATCTGGAGCCAGAAACACAATCCAGGTCTCCCATGTGGGTAGCAGGAACCCAGTTACCTAAGCCATCACCAACACCTCTGCCTCCAAAGTTTGCTTTAGCAGGAAGCTACAGTCAGGAATTGAAGCCAGGTATTAAACTGTAGTACTCTAATTTAAGATACAGACATCTTAACCACTAAACTAAAGAAATATACACCCCTGGCAAATTGTTTTATATCATTCAGGTGAGCTCGATGTTATCACAAGGGTCCCTGTGAGGAGGAATCTGCAGTCAGTTGTCCTAGAAAGAAGATGGAAGCAGAGGTCTAAGCTGCTGGCTTTGAAACAGGAAAGGGTAAGGAGGAGCCCTGAAATGCAGTCATAACAGTGGGAAAATGGTTCCTCCTTGGAGCCTCCACAGGAACAAACTGCAGATTCATTATAGGGTTTTGACCTCCAGAACTACTGGAAAGAAATATATGTTGTTTTGAGCTAAATTTGGTGCTGTTTCTTAGAAAAGCAATGGGAAACTAACACAGTTTGTAAAGGGGTGGTAGAAATAAGTTTAGAACATTCCGAAATTGAAGAATCATATGGAATTCCATAATCTGAGTGTCCCAATGAAACTAAATATTTGCCTTTGATATGTGAAAGGGTTTATAAATTTTGTCTTGAATACAGTTAATAACCCATTTTCTTTCTTAGAGTGAATGCACCTTATTTGTGAATTGCCATAGCCCATATTGAGAATGTATGTTATCAGCTCAACTCATTTAAGGCCTGCAATCCTCTGCCCAGGATTAATTCTTAACATGAATGGTAATGAAACTGAAAGATGATTTGATTCTTAATAAGATAGACATGGAAGATTTGCCGTACGTATGGGTAAAGGTAATTGGTATAGTGGTTAAAATGTCACTTGGAGCACCCGCATCCCATATCAGAGTGCCTGGGTTTGAGCCTTGGCTCTGCTCCTGATTCCCGCTTCCTACTAATGTAGACCTTGGTGAGCAGCATGATAATTTCGATACTTGAGTCCATACCACCTATGTGGGAGACCCAGATCGAGTTCCCAGCTCCCATCTTCAACTTGACTCAGCCCTGGGTATTGTGGGCATTTGAGGAGTGAACCAGCAAGATGGGAGATTTTTCTCTGTCTCCCAGTTTCTGTCTTTCAAATAAATAAATAAATAAAATTTAATGTAACTCTGTGGGGGTTGTCACTGAAGAGTTCTATGGTGAGCTTCCTACTACATGAGTTTATTTCCACAGGGAAGCACTTGTAGAGCCAGGGTCACATCTAATGAAAATTCTCTTTACCTGATTCACTACACTGAGGAACATTTGTTTCCACAGAGTAATAGCAAGAGCATGTAGGGACATGAAGGTATAATGCTTTGAGTAACAGACTATTGCAGAAAATAGTTTCCTGATCCCATCTGTTTCTCATGAGAAAGGAAAATATATTGCATGTGGGAGTCAATGAGTCTCAGAATTTCCCTTTACTACTTGATTTCCCTCCACAACTATTCAAGGAAATGGATGATTTTTCCAGCTCCTTCTTGATTATCTCCCTTCTTTAGCTGTAAAGCTCAATATCCCTACCTGGGCTGAGATCTTCCTTCCTGTAACTTGCAACTTCAGCTTACTCCACTGAAGATGTTCCCCTTGGCAATATGACCACAATGATTCATGGCAAATCCTTATTCTAATGGTCTCAGAGCATAGCTTCCCCAACTCTCCACTTTGCTTCAGCTATGGAGTAATTTTTTTTTTATGTCTACCATAAAAACAATTGGTTTCCAATATTATGAACAGGGTTTTATATTACCTTTTCTTTTGTGAAAATCAAAGAATAAACAAAATGACAGAATCCTACTTGATAGGATGTTTAAAATATCATCACAACTCTATGTATATATTAACCCAAAATTGTTTAGATTGCTTCAAGTCATTGTGAAAATTACCTGTTAACAAGTAACAATTATTTCCCATTAAAGAGTGTTTTTGTTAAAATATTTATTTATTATTTAAAAGGCAGAGTTACAGAGAAGTAGAGGCAGAGAGAGAGAGAGAGAGAGAGTCTTTCATTTGCTGGTTCACACCCCAGATTGCCACACACTCCAGAGCCATGCCCCTTTGGGATGCCAGCACTGCAGGTGGCAACTTTACCCATTATGCCACAGTGCTGGCCCCAAAGTGTGTTTTGAAGTGTGTGTAAGAGTGATTAAAAAGCATATTTGCCCTTTCACTAGAAAGCAAATATTTCATAATCTACAAATATTTTTAAAATAGGTTTATGGTTTAGATTCTCAATATAGAGTTAATAGCAAGGTTGGTGTCTCAACGCCACAATCTTTTGGAATATTTTAGTTATTCTATCATAAATAGAAGAAGTGGAAACCATTCTTTCTACTTTAAAGTTGTTCTATTTATTTGAAAGGCAAACAGAGAGACGATAGACAAAGATCACCAGTTCATTGGTTCACTCGCCAAATGTCCACAACAGCCAGGGATGATCAGGGCCAAAGCTATGAGCTGATAATTCAACCTGGTTTCTCGTGTGGGTGGCAACAATACAAGAGCCATCCTCACTTCCTCCCAGGGTATATGTTAGCAGGAATCTAGAAACCAGCTCAGAGCCAGAATTTGAACCCAAAAACTCAAATACGGGTTGTGGGCATCCTTAACAGAGTCTTAACCACTAGGCTAAATGCCTGTTCCGTGCACTCATTTATGATACTGGCTCTATCACAATGGTTGTTTAGTGAACTTCATCCACTGCTCTATTGCATGTGCCCTCTCCACCACTTGAATAACATGGAATTGGAAGTGGCTGCCTCTGAAGTTGCACCAGCAGCAGTGACTTCAACTCCTGACGTGTTTGTGTCTTTGCTTATTTCTGCCTCTTGGTACTTCTCGTCGTGTACTTTCAGTATTTACTAAGCATTCCCAACTTTTTCTATGCTATATACTCCCTTTCTCTTATTAAGAAAAAAATAATAAAAAATTTAGTAAAGTCAACTCCAACATCACCCTTCTACTCTGATTTTGAGAATTTTTTCACTTTTTTTTAATCTTTTTTTAAATTTTTTATTTCATAAATGTGAATTTACAAAGTGCAACTTTTGTATTGTTGTGGCTTCCCCCCACCCCAAACTCCCTCCCTCCCGTGGCCCTCTCCTCACCCTTTATCAAGTTTCATTTTCAATTACCTTCATATACTGAAGATCAACTTAGTATATATTAAGCAAGGATTTCAACAGGCTGCATTCACACAACCGCACAAGGTATAGGGTATTGTTCGACTAGTAGTGTTGTTTTTAAGTTTCATAGTAAAACACATTAAGGACAGAGATCCTACGGGGGGAGCATATACCCAGTGACTCCCGTGGTTGATTTAACAATTGGCACTCTTATTTATGACGTCAGCAATCACCGGAGTCTCTTGCTATGAGCTTTCTAGGCTATGGAAGCCCCTTGAGTTCACCGACTCTGAACTTGTTTAGTTAAGGCCGTGTCACAGTGGAGGTTCCTTCCTCCCTTCAGAGAAAGGCGCCTTTCTCCTTGATGGCCTGTTCTGTTTGACAAAATACAACACCCTTTCATGAGGAAAACCCTAAGCAAATTGGGGTTAGAAGGAACATTCCTCAACACAATTAAGGCAGTATATGATAAACCAATGGCCAGCATCATATTGAATGGGGAAAAGTTGGAGGCATTTCCATTGAAAACTGGCACCAGACAGGGATGCCCACTCTCACCATTGCTAATTCAATATAGTCCTAGAAGTGTTAGCCAGGGCCATCAGGCAAGAAAAAGAAATTAAAGGGATACAAATGGGAAAGGAGGAAGTTAAACTACCCCTGTTTGCAGATAACGTGATACTATATGTAGGGGACCCGATAAACTCCTATAAGAGACTATTGGAACTCATGGAAGAGTTGGTAAAGTAGCAGGATACAAAGTCAACGCTCAGAAATCAACAGCCTTCGTATACACAGATAATGCCAGGGCCGAGGAAGAACTTCTAAGATCAATCCCATTCACAATAGCCACAAAAACAATAAAGTACCTTGGAATAAATTTAACCAAGGATGTCAAAGACCTCTATGATGAAAATTACAAAACACTAAAGAAAGAAATGGAAGATGACACAAAAAAATGGAAAAACCTGCCATGCTCATGGATTGGAAGAATCAATATCATCAAAATGTCGATTCTCCCAAAAGCAATTTACAAGTTCAATGCAATACCAATCAAAATACCAAAGTCATTCTTCAAAGACCTAGAAAAAACGATGCTGAAATTCATATGGAGAAACAGGAGACCGAGAATAGCTAAAGCAATCCTTTACAATAATTTTTTTTCACTTTTAATCACTTGAAAATATTAAATATGCAAAAGATCCCTTGGGTGTTACCAAGTAAATAAATGAATTCTGAGACATTCCAAGGGTGTTTTCAATGGGCATCTATCCCTGTCCTGCATAGTAATCAAACAGCCAATTCTTTGCTTCCTGCTTTGTAAATGCTCGGGTACTATTTATCCCAAATCTGGGGTGTACAAATTATGAATTGCATGACTGCCCTTAGGGCAGGATCTTTCCTCATAAATTTTGGTGACCTACCTAAAGTGACAGAATAAATGCTTAGCTTGCTGGAAAACCAAAATGTCAGCATAATTTTAATATCTTAATCTTTAATTAACTAGAGTTTTATAAAATATTATTATTGAAAAACATGATAGACATATATTTATATACCAGCTAGTCTGTTTACAAGCTAGTATGTTTGTTTCAAAAAATAAATTACATAAAATGAACTACATAGTGGAACAATATCAGAAAAACAATTCTATATATTACTTGAGGTTGCTAGGACCTAATATCTCACTAAAGTTTATTTCCAAAGTAGCCAAGTGCTCTTGATGTTAATGTTTTTATGTTTGCATATGAAGCAAAAAATATTAAATGTAGGAATTTGCTGTGAGATGAGAGTTTATTAAGAAAATACTATTAGAATTAGTCATAATTCTTGGTCACAACTAATATTCATAATTAATAACATACTTTTATAGCTGCTTTATAAGTGATTCTGTATCTCTCTTTGTCTTTTTCACTCTTTCTCAAATATATATACACACACAAATACCTATGAGCCTACCACCCAAAATGGGAGCTAGAGCAGTGAGACACATTATATATCTTTCTTTCACATTTTATTTATTTGCCTTCCCAAGGGATGCATCTTTCTATTGTGCTTATAACTCCATTTTTAGTATAGCCTTTAATGTATAAATGTTGCTAATATATAAGTAAGCATTGAATTTAGGTGTTTCCAACTTTAATAAGAAAACAAACATACCTCAAGTAATCTTTGGTTGTATAATATTGTCTCTTTATAAATACTGTAATAATTCATCCATATTGTGGCATCAAGTTATAATTAATTAATTTTTTCTTTTGTTTAGAGTGTCTTCAAAAAAAGTTCAAAAATATATAGTAACAAAAATATGTGTGGATTTTAAAGTATTTTTGCACCAAAGTAAATTTATCTTTTAATTCCATTTCCACAAACCTTTTTGGCATACAAAGACTCAAGTATTTCATTGTTTTAACAGGGTTTCTCAACCTTGAAATAACAACTGATATTTTGGGCTGAATAATTCTTCCTTGTGAAAGGATGTCCTTTACACTATTAGCAGCATTTCTTCCTTTACCTACAGGATGCCAGTAGCACCTGTGGCTTCTATCCCGGGTTGTGACAACCAAAAATATCTCCAGAGATTTTTAAAATGTCAAATGTCCTCTAGAGGACAAAAATCATCAAAGATTGAACATCACTTATTAAAAATTGAACATCACTTATTAAATATAAGCAACACTAGGTCTCTGTGTGTATCATTCTTTAACCTTGTGCAACTCTTTGGTATGTACCTTGAAAAAATATCTCTTATGAGTGGAGTTGCTGATTTGTAAGGCACATGACTGTAGATCTTTTATAATAATATCAAGTACTTTCCCAAAATGGTTGTGCAAAATTATAGTTATATTTGCTTTTTGAAGAAAATCTATTGATTTACTATTTCTCTAACTCTTGTATTATAGACTTAATATTTTCTAATGCCAGTTCAACGACTATAAAAGCATCTTTTAGGATGGTCCTGACTACTTTTAAGATTGAACATCTCCTAACTGTCCTACCGGCCACTTATGTTTCTTCATATATGAAGCAATGCCTTTAACTGTATTTCTCTAATGCATTTCACTTTTCATGGATGGATGGATGGGTGGATAGATATTACATCATTATAATATATTATATATTATGGTAATATATAATATATTAGATATTATATATTGATATTAACATTTTGTTAACTTATTGCATATATATATATTTGATGTTAACATTTTAAAAATATTTATGTATTTATTTGAAAGCCAAAATAACAGAGAGGGGGAAAGACCCAGAGAAAGATCTTCTATCCACTGGCTAACTTCCTAGATGGCTGTAACAGCCAGGTCTGAGCCAGGGCATATTTGAGGCAGGGGCCCAATTACCTGGGTCATCATCTGTTGCCTTCCCAGGAGCATTAGCAGGTAGCAGTAGCCAAGACTTGAACTGTCACTCTGATATGCATGATTCAGGTGTGGCCAATGTGGCTTAACCTGCTGATCCACAATGCTGACCCCTGACATTAGCATTTTGTTAGTTATATATGTTGCAAATATTTTCTGTCAGTTTATAACCTATGATTTCAGTTATTTTATGTGATTTTTTTATGGATACAAATTTTATGTATTGATACAGACAAGCTTTTTCTTTCTTTTGTGCTTAGTTTTTTTTGTGTGTGTTACATAGCTTTTCCTATCTGAAAGCTAGAGAGATATTCACTTACATTTTCCCAAGAATTCAACAATTTTAGCTTTTACAATTAAGTAGTAACGTATTTGAAATTGATAATTTTGTATGTTGTATGAGTCCTATTTTCTTTTATTTGTATTTACACAGGACTAATTTCTTTTCCTGATCAACTTTTAGAATAGATTTCCCATTTTACACTGAGCTGACTTAGCTCCCCTCATAAATCAAAGTTTCATATATGTATACATTTGTTTCTGGGCGATTAAGTCCATTCTATTTATTAGTTTATTTGTCTACATCCTAGTAATTGCCTAATAATAAATCTTACTAGAGATGAAGCAAATACCTGAGCTTATTCTTTAAAAAAAAAAACAAAACAGTTTTTTCGTTGGATTTATCATGAGCAAACTTGGCCATGTGTCTTTCATCCTAAATTCATCTTACCATTGGATGGAAGGGCTCTCTTTCTCTCTCTCTCTCTTTCTCTCTCTCTCTCTCTCTGCCTCTCCTCTCTCTGTGTACCTCTGACTTTCAAGTAAATAAATAAATCTTAACAAAAGAAAAAAGTCCATGGATTTGATTTTCATTGATATTACACTTAAATTTAAGATCAATGGGAAGAAACCTGACACACTCACTAAATTTAATTTGTATTAAACTAATTTCATTGACTCTTCCTATATTTCATGTCTCTTAATTTACTTAATCTTCCTTAATTTCTTATGATGAACATTAATAATTCATCCCATTTAAGTCTTGGATATTTTGGTTATGTTTCCACCTCAACATTTTACTTTATATTTTTGTTAGTATCATAAATGATGAGTTCTTATTAGTTATATTTTCTTACATTTGTTACCATTTTATAGAATTTAAAGTAAGTCTTAAATATTAATTTCAGATCCAGTCACCTACTGTTTTTAACAATTTATGAGTATTTCTGGTTTCTAATAAGTAGTAATATTGCTTACAAAAGTTTTGTTTTTCAAATTTTTTTTCTTTTCTGTCCTAGACTGAATAATGATTTTTCAGAAAAAATCAACACTCCTGTGGAAAATACTTAATATGGCAAAAGAGGGCTTTAAAGATATAAATTAAGGGGCCAGTGCTGGGGCTTAGTGGGTAAAGCCACTGCCTGCAGTCATACATCCCATATGGGCACTGGTTAGAGTCCTGGCTCCTCCATTTCTGATCAAGCTCTCTGCTATGACCTGGGAAAGCAGTAGAAGATGAATCAAACCCTTGGGCCCCTGCAACCGCATGGGAGACCCGTAAGATGCTCCTGCCTCCTGGCTTCAGATTAGCATAGCTTTGACCGCTGTAGCCATCTGGGGAGTGAATCAGCAGATGGAAGACATCTCTCTCTCTTGGGATATCTTCTTAGGAGAGCCATGTGGGCTGAAAAATAATGGAAAGAATAAGATCTTCCAGTTGCTACTAAGCCGAAGCCATGAGCCAGGGGTTTCTTCCAGATCTCCCATGTGGGTGCAGGGGCCCAAGCGATTGGTCCACCTTCCAGTGCTTTCCAACTGGATCAGCAATTAGGATCTGAATGGAATTCCATATGGAATACTGTTGTTGCAGGCAGTAGCTTTACCAGTCACTGTGCAACACCTGCCCTGAGAAAAGTCCCTATAAGAGAGAAGAGGATTTTAGATAGACACAAAAAGGAAAGGCAATGTGGTCATGGAAACAAAAATGTAAGTCATGCACTGTCTTCAATAATTCCAGTGGCCAAGAAACTCTGGCAGCTACCAGAGACAAGGCATGGACTCTTCTCCTAAAGTTTCTGGAGGGAGTTTGGCTCTTGACAGTTTGATTTTCACTAGGTTAAAAAGACTTCAGGGAGCTGGCATTTTGGTGAGGAGGGTTAAGATGCTATCTGCAGCACCAGCATCCTATATGGGCATTGGTTTGAGTCCTGGCTGCTCCATTTCCAGTCCAACTCTCTGCTAATGGCCTGGGAAATGAGAAACCGAGATCAAACTCCTGGATCCTGGCTTTGGCAAAGCCTAGCGGTGATCATTGCAGCCACTTGGGGAGTGAACCAGCAGATGGAAGATCTCTCTCTGTGTGTATGTGTGTGTGTTTCTGTTATTCTGGCTTCAAGTAAATAAAATCTTTTTAAATTTTTTTTAAAAAAAGAATTTAGACTTCTGTCCTCCAAAAGTGTAGAACACATGTATTGTATTTTTTTAGATTATTTATTTGAAAAGCAGATTTACAGAGAGGCAGAGGCAGAGAGAGACAGAGAGAGAGAGAGAGTCTCCCAGATGGGTGCAGGGGCACAAGCACTTGGGCATCTTCTACTGCCCTCCCAGGCCATGGCAGAGAGCTGGATTGGAAGTGGAGCAGCCAGGTCTGATTGAGCACCCATTTGGGCTTCTCTGCCACAGCACCAGCCCCCACATGTATTGTTTTAAGCCATAAAATGTGTGATTTTTTTTACAGTAGGCTTAGAAAATCTGCTCTACAATTTTTCCATTGGTTTCTCATTATTATCTTACTTGACTTACTAGGAATTCTAATGTAATGATAAATAGAAGTAGAAATTACAAGTGTACTGAGTTTAGAAGACTATACCTTTTTATTCACATAGGTGTCCATTTGTTGTACACCATTATATATACCATTTATCAAGTTGAAGAAATTCATACCTATTCCTAATTAACTAGGGATTTTTTTATTTGGGACTTTGTTTAGTTAATGTATGAAGTCAAGATTTATTATGTTAAATCATATTTTTGTAGTAGAATAAAGTACTTGGTAAATGCAAGTTATCAGGTAAACAAAAAAATACACAGGTGGCAGAGCCTTTGAAAATTTGTTCAACATTATTTCTTCATAGGGAAAACTGAAAACTGAAATCACAATGAGCATTACTCTAGGGGAAGCTAAATTCCACCTTTGTTCTCTAGAGTTACAGTTGAGCCTGACAATTGAATTCACATAACAACACAGATTAACAGGAAAGAAGCATACACATTTATGTAATACAAGTTTTTTTCTGGTATTTGACCTCATAAATAAATGAAGACTCAAAGTATCTAGAGTTAATTATTATATACAGAATTGGGCAAATAATAGTACATTGTAAGAAAGCAACTATGTGAGGAGGCTTAATAGATACAAGTTATTTTAACAAGATCCATATAGAATTTCTCAAACTGAACTTTCATCCTTGATGATAATGCTACAAGTTTCACATGGAGATTTCATCCTTCTGCTTGTAAGAAATAGCATGAAGGTTGGTGTGATCTTCTGGCACCTGCCATCACATGTATTAGAATGGCTACAATTTTTAAAATGACAGTAGCAGTGTTAGTGAAGATTCAGAGCAACAGGAACTCATTTATTCCTGCTGGGAATGCAAAATGGTACAGTCACTTTGACAATTTCTCATAAGCCTAAGTAAACATAGTGTTGCCATTCAATTTAGCAATTACATTCCAGCTGATTTCAAAACATTTAAACAAAAAACCTGCATGAAAATATTTATAGCAACTTTTTCTTGTATTCCCTAGACTAGAAGTAATCAAGATATCATTAAATGGGAAAATGGATAAAAAAAAAATTAAGATTTCAAGTAATAAATAGACATGGATAATATTAAAGTGATAATGCTCTGAAGAAAGGCCAATTTGAAAGCTAAAGTTGTATAATTCAAATTGTATAACATTCTAGAAAAAACAAAATGATAGATGCCAAAAAGTAAAAGAGAAAACATTAACTTATTAAAATAAGTCAATATACAAAAGTGATCATAATTAGCCGGTGCTGCGGCTCAATAGGCTAATCCTCCGCCTGTGGCACCAGCACCCCGGGTTCTAGTCCCTATTGGGGGCGCCGGTCCTGTCCCGGTTGCTACTCTTCCCGTCCAGCTCTCTGCTGTGGCCCGGGAGTGCAGTGGAGGATGGCCCAAGTGCTTGGGCCCTGCGCCCACATGGGAGACCAGGAGGAAGCACCTGGCTCCTGGCTTCAGATCGGCACAGCGCACCAGCTGTAGCACCCATTTGGGGAGTGAACCAATGGAAGGAAGACCTTTCTCTCTGTCTCTCTCACTGTCTAACTCTGCCTGTCAAAAAAAAAAAAAAAGTGATCATGATTGTGTAATTTATGAGCTGAAAAATGTGATGCAAACCTAGTACTCTTTCAGTGCTTGTGTATAATGCATATGTTGGGCATTTGGAGATTAATTCCAAATGTGTATGTGTGTATATGCAAACATACACACACACACAGAAGCATATATGCCCATATATACATGTGTGCATAGTAGTATGTATATTCACTGCATACAGACACATGCATTCATGGGTACACATCTGCACATACATGCATGCAGGTACATAGGCATACCTCTATCATGTATATATATATATATATACATATAATACATATGTACATACAAATGCCATTTATTTAATCATGTTCTAATAAAATATCTATTTCATAAAAGAATAAGGCATTTACTACTAAAATTATGGATCTTGGAGGTACTCATAGTTTTGTAAAAAGAAAAGTTGAAAGTACACAGAATTTTTAAGTTGAAATAGATGAAGATTGGAAGTGGAATAAATATACCTTTAGAAACCTTTAGAAACAGAATTTTTAAAAATTTACATGTTCTCACATATATATGTATATGATCATATCATTTTTGGCTTATAAATTTTATACAATGAATCTTTTTTTACAGGTTTATTCATTTTTTTGAAAGTCAGAATTATTGGGAGAGAGAGAGAAGGAGAGAGGGAGAGAGACTTTTTCCATCTGCTCATTCACTTCCCAAATGGCTTGGCTGTGGCTGGGCCAGGCAGAAGCCAGGACCCAGGAACTTCGTCTGGGTCTCCCACATGGATGCAGGGCCCAAATACTTGGGTCATCTCTGCTGCTTTCCCAGGCACATTAGCAGGTAGCTGGATAAAAAGTGGAGCAACCAGGACTCAAACCTGTGCCCATAAGGGATGCCCTCTATGCCATAGCACCAGTCCCCACAATAAATCCTGAAATATTTGGTTGTCCAAAAATTTTCAGGATATTTAAAGTATTTAATGTCATATTCATATTCAGTTTTTAAGAAACAGTTTTCTCCTCATAGTATAATACTATAGACTTTTCGCATGTCTCAAAAATCTATAGGTTGGAATCCCTAACCCTCAATTTAGTGGCATTAGGAACTGAGGCTTTTGTAAGATAGTTAGGTCATGTGGTGGCACCCACTTGAGTAGAATTGATTCCTTGATGAAAAGAGAAACAACAGATTGTTTGCTGTCTCTGTCTGCCCTTTGCCATGTGCCTTGCACATACTCCACACAAAGATGGCCATCTACAAACCAGGGTCTTGACCTTCAACTTCCCAGCCTCCAGAACTGTGAGAAATAAATTTTGATTGTTTAAGCCTGAATTTAGTAAGATGTGAATCCCAATGATAAGTACCATAGAAACCATTTTTTTAGAGTCTGAGTACTTGAAACAAAAGCTATTTTTATTTATTATACATTTATTTGATATTTAATGTATTTTAGCTGAGTAAATGGTTAGTTTATGTCAATGTGCCTCCTGGAATGATTTATATCAAGCTAGGACAGTTTCCACTAAAAATTAGAGTAAATTTTTTAAAATTCACTGTGAATAACAAATTATATATAAGATTAACTCAAATTGATTGAGTCAAGGTGTTTAGATTAGAGCTAGGGACTCACCCTTTTCTAATATCCATTTAAGTTCATTATTTCACTACAAACAAAACTACGCTGCCAAGAACAGGACTAAGCAAAGTGATTAGTTTATATACAGAGGCTTCATTTTTCCTGCATCATTCTGAGAAAGGGAGAAAAATCCATACAAGTATTGTGTATTTCTTTCATTTTCAGTTCATATTAGTAATCATAATTTGCAAGTACAAATTTTTATGGAAATTAATGACTGGTTAGAGTTAATGGACCAAAGAGCAACCCCTCCCAGGCAGTCATTAATCTGGAAAAAAGTCTTCTACTGCAATTGCAATCGCTTAAATAAAAGCTTGCAAGATAATTCAAAGAGAAATGCTAGACCTGTACATTTCACTACATAACAAATGGTAGTTTCGATCCCAAATAAATCTCTGAGGAACAAATAATTTGTGTTTCAATTGTTCTGATTTCCTAAAACCCTGTGCAGCATTTACAACTTTTTAAGATGCCAATGAAGATTGTATTTCTTCAGGATTCACTGCTGGATGGAATTGTCTTAAATTGGAATCTCATCCGTAAGCAAGAAAATGTAGACAGCACGTTAGGGAATTAATTTGCAATATTAGTTGTTTGAGCCTATAAATAATGTCAGAAGACCTTTAAGCCAAAAGAGTTATAATGTGAGAGAAATCTGCACTAATCAATTACCTAAAATGTCTTTATTGATAAAACAGTGAAATCTGCATTAATTATCTTGATTATATCTCAGTCATAGCAAGTAATTTTGCTATTTTCTCCTTTTCAAAACACCATCATTCTTTGATTTCATCTTGTGTAGATTTATCCCTCCACCACTCTGTCTGCCCTTCTTTAGTCCCCGTTAAACCCCCAAAATTCATATTGTAATCGTAACCCCCCAATGTGAGGGGCTAGGAGGTGGGGCCTTCAGGAAGCAAGGTCATGAAGATACAACCCTCACAAATGGGATTGATGCTCTGGGAAAAGATCTCCAGAAAGCACTCTGTACCTCCTCTCTCCTGTAAGGATACAGCAAGACAGTCTGTCCTTGGAAGAGGCCCTCACCAGAATTCAAATTCACTGATTCAGGTTTCCACGCTCCAGAATTGTGAGAAATAAATTTCTTTTGTTCAAAGACACCTAATCTATTTATTAGATCTTTAACTGGGTAAAATAGTTCCTGTACCACGTTTCTTCCTTCAGTTATCTCAGAGCTGGTGTTACTCTGAGAACACGCTCAAACTTCTTCTCTCTTTGCTTCACACTTCTGAGCCTTTAGTTGCCTTCTACAGCATGAAGTCTTACCTCACTCAGAATGAAGTCACTCTGCAACAGTCCTTCAACAATTTCGATTTAACTTAATGAGCATCAAATACCTGCATTCCTGAGAAATAATTTGCAAAATTTTCTTGTCTTGACTAACCCTTGTCAAGTCAGTTTTCAAAACAATATCTCAAATCCATCCACTGTTTGCCAATTATGTAACAGTTCCCTAATCCAGTGTGACAGTGCCAGTCACATGGATTGATGGGCAGCATGATTGAGTTTTCTATTGCCTTGCTTATTTCCCTAAAATTGCCTGCTTCGGATAGTAATCAGAGATCCTCCTAACACGAATTACCATGTTACCCCACTACTTAATATCT
This sequence comes from Lepus europaeus, assembly GCF_033115175.1. Classification (NCBI taxonomy): domain Eukaryota; kingdom Metazoa; phylum Chordata; class Mammalia; order Lagomorpha; family Leporidae; genus Lepus; species Lepus europaeus. The sequence continues at coordinate 17,501,574 of NC_084848.1, forward strand.
TCAATGAAATACCATTACCTTTTCAATACAGTTCATGATATTTCATACAGTTTACCATGTTATCAATAATCTGGCCCTCATTAATCAATAAAAAAGAAATATGGTGAATAATATTTGTTCAGAAGGAAGGCCTACCTTTACCCACTTTTGTGGACAGACTTTAAGATTCCTAGCTTGCCAGCGCCGTGGCTTAACAGGCTAATCCTCCGCCTTGCGGCACCGGCACAACGGGTTCTAGTCCCGGTTGGGGCGCCGGATTCTATCCCGGTTGCCCCTCTTCCAGGCCAGCTCTCTGCTATGGCCCGGGATGGCACTGGAGGATGGCCCAAGTGCTTGGGCCCCTGCACCCGCATGGGAGACCAGGAGAAGCACCTGGCTCCTGGCTTCGGATCAGCGAGATGCGCCGCCCGCAGTGGCCATTGGAGGGTGAACCAACAGCAAAAGGAAGACCTTTCTCTCTGTCTCTCTCTCTCTCACTATCCACTCTGCCTGTCAAAAAAAAAAAAATTAAATTAAATTAAAAAAACCCACTTGGCATTATAAGTTGGGCATGGGAGGAAGGTAGAATCACATTTTCTGAGATACCGTACACTGATCATCTCTGTCATATTCATCAAGGAATCTCTTGTACTAATTCAATAACACACGCAAATAAAGTCAAGAAGTACTGACATTGCTGTTTCTCCATTACAAACTTCATTCACTTTAAAAAAAAAAAAAGATTCCTAGCTTTCTTGTGTCATGCAATCTCCTGTGTTACCAATAGAATATGCCAAAAATGAATGGATGTATGTGATTAGATCTATGTGATTATGTTATGGGGGATTGTAACCTCTATTTCACTAAGAGAATCCCTTTTTTGTTAACTTTCAAAAAGAAAGCTACCAATGTTGTGAGTGGCTTTAGACCCACATGACAAAGCCAAGAGGTTGGCTTCTGACTCACAGGTCCTCTATCCAGAGTCCTGAAGGTAGGTGAAACATGCCAAGAAGCACCTGAACACGGAGGAAGATTGTTCCCACATGACCTAGGAAAGCTTCAGATGAGAATCCAGTCTTGGAAGGCATCATGATTTTAGTTCAATTAGGGACAAAGCCAAGCTACCCTGCATTACTGACCCATTGAGACTGTGAAAAATAATAGTTATATGTTTTATTCCACTAAAATTCTACTATTTTGCATGTCTTGATTGAAAATTAATACACTCATATTATTAGTAATGAATCTTCCATTGCTTGAAGGGTTCAAAAGAAAATGTTTTTAGTGCCTTTGTGTAGTACAGTGTCAAAAATATAAAACAGAGCTTGTTCCCTATACTCAAACATACATATACACAGACAGAAAAGAAGAAGTTTTCATTTTAAACTGCTTTAGGTCATGCGAGAAAAGTGTTAGCTAAAATAGTTAAGCATAAACGTGAAGCTAAATTAGTACTTTGCAGGGGAAAATGGTAATTAGAATAAAATGGAAGAGAATATAACATTTGTCAAGGAGACAGAATACAGAAAAGGTACGTGGGGATTGGAGAGCCCCAAGGGACATTTTTAAAAAATGAGAAACTCACCTTTATTGAGGGTGAAATGACTGAGGCCGGGCATCCAGAGGCTTGATCATTTATCCATATGTCAAGCTAGCCAAAATTGAGAGAATAGAAAACCTGCCCTGCTGCAGTCTTGGAATTTAGAACTGGGAATTGAAAAGTTGATTGTGTAACTCACGTTTTACAGAGAAAGAAACTGAGGACCCAAAATTTTTAGCCAACCCTCCCCAAATCACATAGTTTATGGTTGATATGGCCAGAAATAAAAATCATATTTGGCTGACTTCAAAAACTGTATATCTCTTACTGTGATTTATTTTGAATTGCAGAGTAACTGATTACATGGTTTGATATATCAAAATAGATTTTTGTTACAGGCAAAATGCTTCTGTCTTAGTAAAATCATGCTACTTTGAAAATAAGTCATTTTTTTTATTTGAAGTGGCTTTTACTCAGTGTTTTGAGTCATTCTACCCTTTCAAAGTAAATTTTTGAAGATTTACTAAGTATTAAACCTTATTCTGATGATAGCATTAATTTCCATCTTCCTCATACTCCTTGCATCAAAGTTTCTGTCTAGAAGTTATCAGCCTTTTATTATCTAAGAGCCAGGGAAACATGGAGAGAGACACAAAGAGAAAGAAAGACGTAACAGAGGGAAAACTCCTACACACTAGCTCACTTCTTATGGTCAATGGATGAGGCTGGGCCAGGGCTGCACGAGGCTAAAACTGAAATTTAGGAACCAAATCCAGCTCTTTCAAGGGAATGACTGGAAAGCTCTGGAGCCATCATTGAGACCTTCTGGTTCTGCATTAGCAGGAAATTGGAATCAGGAGCCAGAGCAAAAACTCAAACCCAAGTACTCCAATATGGAACATGGGTATAACTGTCCGGATTTTTTTTTTAACTTTTATTTAATGAATATAAATTTCCAAAGTACAGCTTATGGATTACAATGGCTTCTCCCCCCCATAACTTCCCTCCCACCCACAACCCTCCCCTTTCCTGCTCCCTCTCCCCTTCCATTCACATCAAGATTCATTTTCAATTCTCTTTAAATACAGAAGATCAGTTTAGTATATATAAAGTAAAGATTTCAACAGTTTGCCCTCACATAGCAACACAAAGTGAAAAATACTGTTGTAGTACTAGTTATAGCATTAAATCACAATTAAGGACATTATCACATTAAGGACAGAGATCCTACATGATATTTTTTAAAAAAATTGATTAATTTTCTATGCCATTTCCAATTTAACACCAAGTTTTTTTGTTTTTGTTTTTGTTTTCATTTTCAATTATCTTTACTGTCCAGCTTCTTAATGACTAGGTCAAATGCCTGCCCCTAAAATTTAGCAGTTTTTTACCTTTGATGTCAATTTAATATGAAATTGTCTCATCATTATGAATAGAAAGGTCATGATGACAATAGATAGAAAGAATAATCTAAAAGAATGCATCCCCTAAAATGTAACAGTTCAAAGAATACACTCTAAACAGTGACACAGTCCAAAGGCTAATTTTTTTTCTTTTTTTTTCTTTTTTTTTTTTTTATTTTTGAGGCTAATTTTAACCATCATCTAAACTATGTAGATCCTGAGTATCAGTAGAGCTAAGTAACTCATTTCAATGGCATTGAAGACTCCAAATTTAAACAGTACCTGGGAAAGAAAAGGGAAAATGTGACAGTAAAAATAATACACTGAGTTTATACAGCATCCACTGATTATAAATGAACTCCTGAGATTAATGTTTTATCATTATCATCATGTTTCAGCTGAAGGTAACAGATTCTGTGAATGTTTAGATGGTCATAAACTAATTGATTTGTTTAAGGACAATGATATATTTTATACTTAGGATTCCACCTTTGTTTTCATGTACATTCCCTTGGTGGCAAAGAAAAAAGGAAAGATATACTAAACAAAAAAGAGGTGAATAAGAAAATAAAAAGCTATTTATTTCTAAACATAGTTGGAAAGTAATTACGATATAATTTATATATTATGAGATGTCAGAGGTGTTGATTGCTTCTTCTGACACTGCCACACAATAATTTCATCACCACTTAATGATTGTTTAAACTTATGCATCTATTTTCACTTGTAAAAGTTGTGCTTCCAAGATAATAAGCAGAATTAAGAAAGATAATGAATATGGCTCTGCAAAGTCAATCCACATCACTCAACAAATGACTTTAGAATGTTAATTAACCTGATCTTCGCTAGAAAAGACAAAGCCTTGGTTATGTTATCTTTAATATAAATTCTTTATTATGATAAAGGAAAATATATAATTGTCTGTCCAAGGCTGTAATTTCCATTAGAGTTCATTAAAGAGGACTCATAAGTAAATAAAGGACTTTTAAATCCTCTAAATAAAGGACTTTTGTAGTTAAGAAGAAAAGCAATATGATGTGTATTTTGTTTTGTGCTTTCTAAGAACTTATCTTCTAATCAGGAAGAGCACCACAGAGACTTAACAGTATTGTCCTAAGTGCAGCAATTCTTCAGACCAAGTAGATTAATGTCCAAATAAGCAGCCAGAATAAAATCCATGGTGTTGGCAGAATTTGGTTGAAAGCTACTAGATAAGTACAGAGAACAACAGGCATTTGAGGATCCTAATATGTTTACAGCAGCAGTATCAGGGGAGAAAGTGGAGATCTTAGAGAAGACATTAACAGAGAGATTAATTGTACCAGACAAATAACCACCATAAAGTATGTAGAACTAATTTCTACGTAAGCCCTTCAAAATTGTAAAGTTTATATATATATATATTTATTTACATATAAATATATGTAAATTTATTTACATATATATATATATATAAAACTCAGAATAACTTTTGACAGGTATTGCCTTCAATATCTTATATAAAATCCAAGTGTGAGCTGACAGCTCTGTGATCCTTTGGACAGCAGCGAGATTGCCTCACACTGTGCTTCGTGATGCCACTGGTAAGCATGAAGCCAACTCCAGATTTTCATGAGGACTTCCCTTTGCTCCTCTTCTCTTGAACTCTCACATGCTGGCCAGGTACTAAGCTACCTCTCCGTATGCCTCTGAACTCTTCTTTACCAGATTCTACCACAAAGCCCAGTTACACAAAAGTTTCTGTGATTTTATTCACATGATCAAAACTCAGACTTCAGAAAAGTAGAAGCATGTAAGCATGCATACTAAGCATTATTGCCTTAATTTACTGTTCCTTAAGCTATCTACTACTCTCCAAGTTGTAATTCCAGAAACACAAGTGATGTCTGGTGAATTATACTTGATTGTTGTCTAGTGTATTTTTTGAAGATTATTTTCATTTAATTTGAAAGGAAGAGTTAGAGACAGAAAGAGAGAGATTTATTTTCCAAATGCTTCCATTTGTTCCCCAAATGGTCCCAACAACCAGGCTGGACCAGGCTGAAGCCAAGAGCCAGCAACCTTATCTGGGTCTCCCCCACGGATTTAAAAGGAGCCCAGGGACTTGGGCCATCTGCTGCTGCCTTCCAAGGCATATCAACAGGGATACTGGATTGCAAGTGGAGCAGCAAAGACTCGAACTGGCATCCATTTGGGATGCCAGCATCACAGCTTAACCCACTGTGCCATGACAACCTTGACCTAGTAAATATTGATGAATTGCATGTCTAGTCATAAATTCACTGTTGTTTTTTGATTATCTATGTGTGTTCTTTGAATTCCCCTCCAAAACTGTTGTGCCATTTTATTCTTTTTCTCATTAATTAATGACTTAATAAAATATTTGATCCATGTTTATTTTATGTTTATCAAAGACATAGTACTAATTTTAAATCTCAATTAAAAATTCCCATAAAATAATATACATTAATTTATATTGAAATCTTCAAGTATTATCTTTAACTTCCGGGAAGGCTAAAAATTTATTTCATAAATCTTCAAAGAATGTTACCACTCAGTAAACCCTAACTGCCTTCATTAGTTCATGGAACATCAGCATAGTAGATTCTTAAAGGCACTATAAAGGTTGCCTGCTAGAAATGACACAAGATTAGAACATATTATTTCTATTTTATTATTGTGAACCAACATACATGATCTTACGATCACTCATTTTATGTTCATCAAGAACTTGGAATTCTGATAGTCCATAGGCCTTTAGGTTTTATGCCCTGAATTAATTATGCTCAAAAGGATATTTAATTATTTGAATCAAGATCACAGAAGGTTTTATATCTTGTTTTCAAGAAGCTGGACATGACATGGCATTAAGCTTCTGAAGGTTTATATATACAGGGTTACAAAGCAGACAAAAAAGAAAAAGTCACCCTATTATATTTGATTACAATGCATATTAGTCAATTCGTGTTATTAACTACCTGCCAAAAATTTTATTTGACTTTTTATGGGTTTTATAAATGTTAATTATATATGGCTATATATAATGTGTGTGCTACTATGCCAGCAACCAACAGAAGTCCAGATGGAAGAACAGCAGCAGGGGATGAACCTGAATGGGTCTTTTTGGAGGTAGCCTTGCTGCGAGGAGTTAGGTTGTGGGCCTGGTTCCAAAGGCACAATCCCCATGTGAAACTTTAAGAGCATTAAGCATTTACAAACTCTATGGGGTGGGAGTGCACAGCTGCAGGGAGGCCCCACACACAGAGGGAAGTCAGGGGGCACTGGAAGGGAGAAAGAGGGACCTCTGGACTGATGTCTTTGCTGGATCCAAGTATTACCCTCACAGGTTTTCAGAGGGGAGTCCTAATTGGTGGGATTAGAGCAAGCAGGCATGACTTCCAAAGGGCCCTGCAGTGACTGAGGGGTCAGCACGGCAGCGTTTCTGTACTGCCCATGAGATGCATGAAGCAGGTTGTATCCAGCTATCCCACAGGGAAGTGGTTACCAGGAGCCTAAGGCAGGTACCTGGATGCACCACACTGAGGAATCGGGGAGAGGGCAACATGCACAACTGAAAACTGTGCCAATGATGACCCAATCCAGCTTTTGGTATGAGAAAGTACATTTAAATGAGTGCTGAGACAAAAATAAAATGATAATCACTCCCTGTAATACATTTTGTAGAAGAATAATCAGTGTTGGGTATCTCCTCCAAAGGTTGTATTTCTAAGCATGTCTTCTGTTGGTTGGCTTTTTCTATTATTTGCCATCAGAACCTTCCCATTCTTCACCATGAAGACACTTCCAGTTAAAAGGCAAAAAGGCTGTTAACCTGTAGACAGAAAACGTGATATAGGACGTACAGGGAAACTGAAAATAAGTAATTTTAAAGTTTAACACTGCGTAAATCTCTATAAATGTACTTCAAAAAACTTGAACTTAGAAAAAAGAAACTTACCTACACATTTATTCCTCCACCCATTGAATGAATAAGTGAACTCAAGATTCGTGAAGAAATTACTATGTGCATTAGGCTAAATTTGGAATCGGAGATACATGGATAAATAAAATATAGTATCAGTTCTGGGAAAGCTATAAGTGGCTTCTTTCTAAGAAGTCTAAATCCTGTCTTTACATGTTATAAACTGCAGGGCCTTAGATCCTTTCCATAATTTAACACTCCATTTTTAATCTGTAAAGTGAGGATATTTATCTCAGTTTATTGAGATTTTTGTGAATATTAATTGTGATCATGTTGAGCAAGTGCTGGACACGTAATGAGTGGCTAAAATATGGTAGCTATTCCCAATGAGACAATAAATACAGTTTGGAAGAAAAAAATATGTCAGGAAATTTAAGTAGGTTTTTTTTTTTAATTTTTTTTTTTTATTTTTGACAGGCAGAGTGGACAGTGAGAGAGAGACAGAGAGAAAGGTCTTCCTTTTGCTGTTGGTTCACCCTCCAATGGCCGCCGCGGTTGGCGCGCTGCGGCCGGCGCACTGCGCTGTTCTGATGGCAGGAGCCAGGTGCTTATCCTGGTCTCCCATGGGGTGCAGAGCCCAAGCACTTGGGCCATCCTCCACTGCACTCCCTGGCCACAGCAGAGAGCTGGCCTGGAAGAGGGGCAACCAGGACAGGATCGGTGCCCCGACCGGGACTAGAACCCAGTGTGCCGGCGCCGCAAGGCGGAGGATTAGCCTGTTGAGCCACGGCGCCGGCCAAAGTAGGGTTTTAATAGAAAGTAGAGTCCAGAGTTTCCTCAAGGTCCTGGCAAATGCTGTAGCTGTTTCGACTGTTTGTTTGTTTAACCAAAGAAAAACACTACATGATTTTTTTTTACATGTGGAACCTAAAACAACACAAAACAACAATAGTGCAAATGTAGAGAGAAATATAATAAAATAGTAGTTAGGAGGAACAAAGGGGAAGGGAGGAAATGAAGAGAAGTAGGTCAAAGTATACAAAGAAATAGGTGTCAGATATTTAGGATGATAAAACTACGTAGCTAATATGCAATTGGAAGATTATAGTTAATAAGCATATTTTATTATGGACTATTGGTAAATGAGTGTATTTTAATTCTTTTTATCAAAAAAAAGAAGTACCTCTATGAGGAATGATAGATATTTGAATTTGTCTCACTATAATAATCACCAAACTACTTCTGTGCATTTTATAACATCATGATGTAAACCACAAATAAATATTAAATTTATTAAAAAGCAACCAAAAGTAGACATGTGTCAAGTAACAAGATTATATATGAGGGTGCAAAGAAATTGAAGACATCAGTGTGGGTTTTTAACAGTTCAGGTACATTATTCTATTCAATCTTGAAAAACAAACAAGATGGATCTGTACCCTACTATTGGAGTAATTAAAAAATTAAAATCTAGGAAAGTTGGAATCTAGTATTGAACTTGTTAAACTTAGAATGAATTATGATTATGATTTCCAGACCTTGAATTGATTCTTTAATCTGTATAATTTCCCCAGAAAATGCATCATTATGATAAACTATGGTTTGGTATTTTTGTGGCTATATCCACCCATAGATTTAAATCAAAGAACAAGAGCAAATATATAATTACTAAATGTTAGAAGAGAGCCTTTGAATTTCTTTTACAAGAGGGACTGGCACTGTGGTGCAGCGGTTTAAAGCCCTGGCCTGCAGTGCTGGCATCCCATATGGGTGCCAGTTCAAGTCCTAGCTGCTCCACTTCTGATCCAGCTCTCTGCTATGACGTGGGAAAGCAGTAGAAGATGACCCAAGCCTTGGGCCCCTGAACCTGCATAGGAGGCCTGGAAGAAGCTCCTGGCTCCTATTTTCATATCGGCCCAACTCCAGCTATTGTGGCCATTTGGGGAGTGAACCAGCTGATTGGGAGATCTCTCTCTCTCTGCCTCTGCTTCTGCCTCTCTGTAACTCTGCCTTTCAAATAAACAAAAATAAATCTTAAAAAAAAAGAAAGAAAGAAACTGATGGAACATTTACTCAAGAGAATATTCTTTAAAATTTTAGTATACTTCCAAAGAATATATGGGACTAATTCTCCATAATTTCTGAAATCAACTAATTTTGCCAATCCCCACAGTGCTTATGATGCTAATTCTGAAGGAAGTGGATTCGGCAGAGAGACTTTGGGACAGTAGAAGGGAGCATGGGAAGAGTGCATTTCTGGAAAGGTGATAGTTTTAGATACAAAAATAATCTTTATCTACATAAGCTTAGGCAAACACAAAATGTGCTTTAGGAAACCCTGTCATTTTCATGCATACTTTAAGTATAGACCAAGGTAATCTTCAAATTTTATGTAGAAAAAGCTTAGCAATTAAAGCCTCTATTGATATGCTCCAGATGACCAGCGCCAAGTTCTCCTCCAACCTGGAGAGTCAACTCTTAATTCACTTTCTAATAGAAAGAGGAGCAGCAGGTTAGATAATATCCTAGCCCTTGAAGATCACCTGAAGATGGGTGATGGGTAGAATTTTGCCATTGATAAATTATTTTCAAAATATTGGAATACTTAGACATCCCATCCTTAACTTTCAAAACATCTCATATATATGTAAAATCTTTATAGTTGTGATTAAACAAGACCTAAGTATTTTCATTTAAGTATTTGTACAACTTAATGGAGAGAGAAATGTGATGGCAATCACATCTCAACTAAATTCAGACTGGGGAATATTGCTTAACCTAGATCCTTTTCTAAATAGACCCAACACTATAGCCACATAGGCTGTTGTATGAAACATCTATTAGAAGCCACAAGTAAAACAATCCCATGATTAATTTTAGGTGTCATCTTGATTAGGCTGCCATGTGTTCAATCAAACACTACTTTAGAAGTTTCTGTGAAAGTATTAAATATATATTAGCAGTCTTAATCACTTGGCTTTCAGTAAAGCAGGTTACTCCTAAATAAGTATATTTTAGCTACTCTTGACAAAAAAAGGAGAAGCATCCCTATGTGGAATGGTAGATATTTAAATATGCCTGAATATAATAATCACTTTACTGTTTATGTGTGTTTCATAACACCATGTTGTAAACTTCAAATACATACTATAAAATGTAATAATATATATGGTTAAGCCTCATCTAATCAGTTGAAGTTTTTAAGAGTAAAAAATAAATAAATAAACAAACAGATAAATAAATAAAATAGTTGGTTTCCAGAGGAAGAAAAAATTTTGTTTTAATATAGAAACCCTGCCTACATTTCCACACTCTTGGGCTCTGCTGCTTTTTTTAGACTCAAGACTTCACATGCATGCTTACATGAATCTGAAGACTATTTATCTGCCTATGAATTCCTGATTTGTTACTCAATGCAATGAATTGAACCAATTTTTTTAAAGATTTATTTATTCATTTGAAAGTCAGAGTTACACAGAGAGGAGAGGCAAAGAGAGAGAGAGAGGTCTTCCATCTGCTGGTTCACTTCCCAGATGGCTGCAACTGCTGAGCTGCGCCTATCTGAAGCCAGGAGCCAGGAGTTTCTTCCGGGTCTCCCACATGGTTGCAGGGGCCCAAGGACTTGAGCCATCTTCTACTGCTTTCCCAGGCCATAGCAGAGAGCTGGATTGGAAGTGGAGCCGCCGGGTCTCTAACTGTCGCCCATGTGGAATGACAGTGCTTCAGGCCAGGGTGTTAACCCACTGAGCCACAGCGCCAGCCCCAGTTGAACCAATTTTTTAAAACAAATCTCCCTAGACAGACAGACAGATAGATAGACAGAAGTACTGGTTCTGTTCCTCTGGGAAACAGAACTCTAATATAATGTATTGTACACAAAAAGTGGTCAATTTTCAATATTCATGACCTTCAAAAAAAAAAAAAATGGCCGGCGCCGCGGCTCACTAGGCTAATCCTCCGCCTTGCGGCGCCGGCACACCGGGTTCTAGTCCCGGTTGGGGCACCGGTCCTGTCCCGGATGCCCCTCTTCCACGCCAGCTCTCTGCTGTGGCCAGGGAGTGCAGTGGAGGACGGCCCAAGTACTTGGGTCCTGCACCCTATGGGAGACCAGGAGAAGCACCTGGCTCCTGCCATCGGATCAGCGCGGTGCGCCGGCCGCAGCGCGCCAACCGCGGCGGCCATTGGAGGGTGAACCAACGGCCAAGGAAGACCTTTCTCTCTGTCTCTCTCTCTCACTGTCCACTCTGCCTGTCAAAAAAAAAAAAAAATTAAAAAAAAAAATGAGTAAGAGAAAGTGCTCTATGCAAGGAATCACAACCCAGCACTCTTACATCATCTGTTTTACCAACCACTGTGTGACTCACTCATCATCACCTAAATGTGCTTGACTGCAAAATGACAAACCTAAATTAACTCATTTTCACAGGCTATTCATGTTCTTATGTTATACAATCTCTGTGATCTATCACTGGTTGTTACCATCTCCAGAAGGACCAAGATATACACTCCCTTCCAGAAACATATGAGTGGTATAGGCAAGAATCTGATTGCATAGGTTTTCCAAGTATAAGTTAAGAAATGAATTGGTGGGGGCCATCACTGTGGCACAGCAGATAAGCCGCTGCCTTCAGCACTGGCCTTCCATATGGGCACCAGCTCATGTCCCATCTGCTTCAGTTCTGATCCAGCTCCTGGAAAATCATGAAAGATGGCCCAAGTGATTGGGCCCCTGCCATCCATGTAGGAGACCCAGATGAAGCTCCTGGCTCCTGGCTTTGGTCTGACCCAGGCCTGGTGGATGCCACCATCTGGGGAATGAACCAGTGGCTGGAAGATACTCTGTCTCTCTCTCCCCACCCACCCCCTCTCTGTGTGTGTGTGTGCTTGTGCGTGTGTATGTGTGTTGCCTTTTCTCTTTCTCTCTCTCTCTCTAACCCTGCCTTTCAAAAAAATAAATCAATGAATTTTTAAAAAGAGAAAGAAATGAACTAGTGAGGGACTCTTTCAGTATCTGAAACAAATTTGGTTGAAACAAATCCTGCCCCAGATGAAGAGCTATGCTGTTGTTGCTTTTTGTTTATTTGCTTGTTCGGTGGGAAGCGGTGGCTTCCTCAATGATCCCACTGAGGTTGGAGATGCAAAGATTTCAGAGTCTGCATCCTTGTTTCACATTCAGAGTAGGTCATAGATTTTTCTGACTGCTTGCACCTATAGTATCACAGTAACTTTGGCCAAAAAGTTGTGGTTTCTCCCCAAACGTGGTTTAGCAACTGTGAGGAAAGTTTGCTATGTGTGACACTGAGGTGATCTGTATCTTCAGTGTTAGATGATGTATCTAGCAGGATTCAGAGGTGGTGGGATTAGGAAAGGATTTCTGAAAACTAATAAAATGTATACTTTCTACAGCCCTAATGCAAGTGATGTTACTTTAGGAGTTGATAAAGTAATAATAGGAACCATAATAAAATAGCAAGGTGGGAATCTAGTATACAGATACCATCCATGTTGTTAAAAATCAGACAAAAGGAGAGAAATCAGGTACTATTGCTGGATGCATTTGATTGTGCTGGTTTGATTCATAGCAAAGTTTGCAAATCTGATGCCACTGCTGAGGGAAGCCCTAAACATTGCTTATTTCTTTATGAAATCGCATTCATACAGTGAATTAATTTGCCATGCATTTCTAGATTATATTTTTCAGTAGTAGTCATTTATTCATGTTTGTATCTGTGGCGGGAAGTGTGATCCCTTGACCCAACAGTGGGATAGGCAGCATCTGATTGCTTGTCAGAAATTCAAATTTCAAATTTTTGGGTCTCATCCTAGATCTACTGAATTAGAAACTTGGAATGGAACAGCAATCAGTGTTTAGATGAATTTTCCAGAGATTCTGATAACACTAGAGTTTAAGAATCACTGCTAGGATTGGTATTGTGGCACAGTGATGCCAGCATCTCATATAGGAGTGCTGGTTCTAGTCCCAGCTACTCCACCTCCAATTCAGCTCCCTGTGAATGTGTCTAGGAAGGCAGCAGAAGACGGCCCAAGTACTTGAGCCCCTGCCACCCACATGAGAGGTCCAGAGTGGGAGTTACTGGCTCTTTGTTTTGGTCTGGCATGGTCCTAACCATTGTGGCCATTTGGTGAATGAACCAGCTGACAGAACTTCTCTCTGTATCTCCCCCCCCCCTTTTTTTTTTATCAATCTGTCTTTCAAATAAATAAAATAAGTTTTTAGATAAGGTACTACTGCTGTAGACTGATCTATGCCTAATTATGCTTTACCAATAAAAACTCTTGTGTTAAACATCCACAGAGAATGGCTCTAAAAATGGAAAGCTGTAAAGCAAAAGCAAGCAAGCAAACAAATAAGCAGAGAAATTTCAACATGTGCATTTGGAAGCAATGACTTTTTAATTCTGTTGACTGAAATTTGTATTTGGTTTATGGTAAGAGGTCTGTAGATAAACTGTAGGTAAATCTTTCTCTTGTGATCTCAGGTATGATTTAAGTTGTTAAATATTTTTCATCTTGGATTTTCTAGGCAGCTGGTGTGGAATCAAAACATTATAGATATCTTTAGACACTGCAGACCTAATGTATGCTACCCTCACAATCCCTCATCTCTATGTTTGCATATCTTCATCACCAGCCCACTAGTTCAAACACTAGCTATAGGGGGTGAGAAGAAGGTATTTATTAAATCCAAATTGAAACAAATTCTAGGTAGTTAGATTCTGTGCTGAAAAAGGCCATTTGGCAGCCTAATTAAAATTAACCAGAAATAATGGTATTCTCCAGAGGAAGAAAGAATATAAATACATAACACTATCTCCTATATCCAAATTATACAACAGTTTGACTCCACTTCTTATTGATTTGCTATTTTAAATATAAGAGACAGTTTTGGAAAGATTAGAATAATTAATCACATACCAAAGATAATTCTTTGAGTGCTAAATTCACAATCTTTAATGTTTTCAAACAATCCGTAATTAAAAGTCCACCTGCCTCCAATTCAAGAAATAATTTCATAATGCAAATTTAATTGGCTGTTATTAGCAGCAGCAGAGTAAGTAGCTTGGTGTGGCCATGATGAATTTTCTATTATGATCATCATTAGGGCTCCCACAGCCAACAAGCCCAGAGGTGCTCAAAGCCTTCAGTCAACCCCTGTTGCTGGGAACCACTTACACATTCTCAAGTCAAGTGTCCCTACTGCTGCCTCCAAAAGTCACCACCCCCATTTTTCTCTTTATATTTCTAATCTACCATGTGGGTTAATTTGCTTTCTGAGAAACTCAGGGGGCTAAAGCCTTTATGCATGGACATGTTTGTTTTTCTCAGAAGAATGCCAATCGCTATGAGAAGCTGGAGCTAGGGGACTGGGAGCAGGGATTGGGATTACCGCAATGTTGTCCTCATTTATTGAGAAGTCAGGCAGTCTTCTGAATTACTAGTCTTTGAGGATATACCCTTACACTTTGTTGTTCTTATTACTGTTGTTATTTTAAACAGTTTTATTTGTACCTCTACATATTTCCCCTTTCTACTTTTGATCCTCACCTGGGAATAGATAAAACCTATCCTTTTAGCCCTGTATTTTGATGAGAAGCTGAATTGTACATCTGTTAAAAGTAATGTATATTTAAGAATAGCTCATACATAGGAGCTGGAAAAGTTTCAGGGATCGATTTGAATGTCATTCAAATGCCTTCAAAGAGTACTCTAAACACTTGAATCATGATTCACCACTAAAAATCTGTATGTTGGGATGAGCTGTGGTTAAGACCCTTGTTAGAACATCTGAATCCCATATTGATGTCCCTAGTTTTGATATCTACTTCTGGCAACTGATTCTACTTCTTGTTAATGCAGATCCTGGGAGGTAGCAGGTGATGACTCAAATCTTTGTGTTCCTGTCAGTCATGTGGGAGACCTGGACTAATTTCCAGGCTCCCTGAACTAATGGATGGGGTCTCTCTCCCTCTCTCTCTCATATGACTAACAACCACAACAAAATCTATCTGCATATAGAGACAGTGTTAATTAAAATTTTTCAACAATTAGGATACTTTACAAATTTGGATGTCCCAGCCATTCTCTGAATCAATGAAATCATCATCTCCAGTTAGAAACTCAGGCATTGCTTTATTTAAAAAAAAAAAACCAGTTTTATTTATTCATCTGAAGGGCAGAGTTACACAGAGAGAGGTACAGAGAGGGATTTTCATCTACTGGTTCACTCCCCAAATGCTGCAGTGCAAGCCAGGAGAATTATCTGGGTCTGTCATGTGGGTGCAGGGCCCCAAGAATTTGGGTGGTCCTCTGCTGCCTTCCAACACACATTATCAGGGAGCTGAATCAGAAGTGGAGAAGCTGGGACTTGAACTGCTACCATATGGAAGGCTGACATCCCAGGTGGTGGCCTCATGCATTGCTCTTCTTAAAGTTTCCCACGGGGTCAGCACTGTGGCTCAGCAGGTTAAAGCCCTGGCCTGAACACCTGCATCCTATATGGACGCCGGTACAAGACCTGGCTGCTCCACTTCTGATCCAGCTCTCTGCTATGGCCTGGGAAAGCAGTGGAAGATGGCCCAAGTCCTTGGGACCCTGCACCCACATGGGAGACCTGGAGGAAGCTCCTGGCTCCTGGCTTCAGATCAGCGCAGCTCCAGTCATCTGGGGAGTGAACCAGTGGATGAAAGACCTCTCTCTCTCTCTCTCCCTCTCTCTCTCTCTGCCTCTCCTCTCTCTGTGTAACTCTGACTTTCAAATAAATAAATAAATATTTTAAAAAAGTTTCTCAGAAACTCCCAAAGTCAGCCAAGGTTGAGAACCACTGTAGAGTGATTTGAAAATAATTATGTAAAAATAAACACCCCAGTTAGAAAAAATCAAAAAAGAACATGTTCCGGCAATGAATGTGGAAAAAAGGTACTTTAATATACTGCTGGTGAGAATATAACCTTGTGCAACCATAATGAAAGATAGTGTGTAGAGTCCTTAAAAATCTGAAAATAGATCTACCATATTTCCCAGCCATTTCACTCCTGGAATTTGCCCAAAGGAACTGAATCACCATATGAAAGAGTTATCTGTATCCCTGTGTTTATAGCAGTTAAATTCACAATAGCTAAGATATGGAATCAACCAAGGTGTCCATCAACTGATGACAGGATAAAGGGACGTGTGTGTGTGTGTGTGTGTATACGCACATATATACATATATATGTATGTATATGTATGATAGAATACTACTCAGCCATAAAAAAGAACAAAATCCTGTCTTTTGCAACAAAGTGGATTCAACTAGAGACCATTATGCTTAGTGAAATTATCCAGATCCCAAAAGGCAAATATTATGTGCTCTCCCTTATTGGTGGTGACTAATATAGAGAGTACAAAAAAGTAATGTATATGAGTGAAATTGACATGTTGAGATGTTATTGTTGTTTACAGCTCTCTTGTCTCTACTCCTGAGGAACAGTGGTTTTTCTACCTGCTAATTGTTGAATTCTTTAATTAGTGGAGGATTAAACTTATGATTATAAACTAAATCGAAGGTATATTATTACAAAAATTAAAAGAAAAGAAAGGAAGAAGGAGGGAGAGTGGGATCTAGGGAGGGCAGGTGGGTAGGGTGGGAATTATCACTATGTTCTTAAAACTCTATATATGAAATACATGAAATGTGTTCCCTGTATAAAAATAAATAAATAGCTACATAAATGAAAAAATAAACATGGCAGATTATATGTTTGGTTTGTATGATTAATTTTATTTCCAAAAGATAATTTCTGGGATGATTTTTTTTTTAGTTATTTTTCTGCACTTATTGGTGACTGAAACCAATTAATCAAAAGAGAATGAGGTAGAGTATAGGTTTAGTTCAAGGAATTCCTGTAGATTGCCCCACTCCTTGTTTTACAGGGGTCACGTGGTTTGCCCACATAGAATTACATTTTACAGAAGTCCTGCCTCTTATTGTCTGCACTTATATAACTTTAGGCAAATGTGTTAATCAAAGAGAAATAATATGACTACCTGATTCATGGTGTTGATTAGGTTAAATATGTAATTCTTATAAAGCGATTAGCACAGGAAAAATTGCATAAAGTAATAACTCACTAAATATTTGCTATTATTAGAAGCATGAGCCCAACACCAGGCATTATGAACGTTAAGGCAAATACTAAGTGTGTTTTTGTGTTTTGTCTCTAGCTGCTTAATTACATTTATTCTCAACTTCACCTGTCAAAACAACCACCAGGAAGGTTTATTGTTAGGTATACAGAGTGTGAAACGCTTTCCTTCTTTTCCAAGTAACAGTAGTGATAGAAACTTAGTCACCTGCTCTGTGTTCCAGACAGGGACCCTTTCTTGGAGTCCTTTTGGCAGCTACTTACCTCTTAGTGTAAATAGTCTCACAAAGGATGAACTTGGGATTTTCTAAGCAGAGTTTCTTAAGAGGAACAAGGTAGAGACTTCTGACTTGCACTTTCCCCATTTTATCTTATTTGAACAGTGGAGGAAGACAGAGAACAACAGCGGCTCTCTTTAAGACAATTCTAAAAATTCCACTTCTTAGAGTGAATTATTCGTCAAGTGGCTTCCTTTCATAAACATGAAATGTCTCAGTGTCACCACGTTATATAGTATAATCTAGGGGACAAAAAAAAAAAAAAAACAGGTAAAATGATTTTTAAAAAGAAATAACCATGCAAGGGAGCTCATCAGGAGTCATTTGAACATTTAATTAAATTGCAGTAGGAACATGACCAGAGCACTTGATATTTTTATTTTTAATATTGTTATTTTCCTCATATTTTTAATTCCATCAAATGTCATTTATCACTTGAAGACTCACATTTAACATATATGTCTAAATGCACAACTGTTAGTAAATTTGAATTTTAGATATATAATTTTAAATTAAAATTTTTTTCTTCATATGCCTTCCCCATAAATATTGCATGACACATGATTATGCAAAAAAAAAATCATTATTGGGGCCAATGCTATGGCGTAATGGGTAAAGCTGCCACATACAGTGCCGGCATCCCATTTGGGTGCTGATTCAAGTCCTAGCTGCTTCACTTCCAATCCAACTCTTTGCTATGGCCTGGGAAAGCAGTTGATGATAGGCCAAGTCCTTGGGCACCTGCACCCATGTGGGAAATATGGAAGAAGCTCCTGGCTCCTGGCTTCGGATAAGCCCAACTCCAGCCATTGTTGCAACCATTTGAAGGGTGAACCAGTGGATGGAAAACCTCTCTCTATGTCTCTGCCTATGCCTCTCTGTAACTCTGACTTTCAAATAAATAAATAAATCATTATAAATAAATAAATGAGTCATTGTCTAAAAAGAAAAATGTAACTGTGTTCTGTGTTTTGTTTCCTAATCTGCTAATCATAGCTTAAACCACAAAATAATATTTTTGAGAGAAACATTGCAAAGAGGGGGTTAAGAGCCGGAGGGTAATATTTTTCATTTGACCTAAATTTGTGAAACAAGGTGAAATCATCTGAGACTAGAAAGTGCACCCATTTGAGATAAAAGCAGATCCCTTCTCTAGATTTAACTCTGTGTCCTGATAATGAGGCATCAAAGATAAACGGTTACCTTGATTAACCGAATGTGCTTTATTTTTTAAGTTTGTTTATCACAATTGTTTGACATGATGTATGTGCCTACTGATTTTTCCCCTTAATTTAGTATATATAATTAGTTTTAAAATGTATTTTTAAATTTACTATGAGTAATTCAATTTGTAAGAAAAAAATCTATAATAGACTTGAATGTATATGTACTACGATTATTTTACCTTACTCAGCAAATTTTATGAAAGCTACTACATAAAAAAAAATCAGAACAAGAAAAGGAGGCAATACTAATGATCCTAATTAGGCTGTGTTTGCCAAGAGTGTGTTTCTGTGACTCATCCCTTCCTCTTGCAGCATTGTGAACTCAAGCAATGCATATAACTCATATTTAACCTTTTTTATAGATAATTAAAAGATAATAATAATACTTAAGACATAAGGGGTTTGTCATAGTTAAATAATAGCAAGCAATAAGAAGCCAGAGGCTTCACATAAAACATACTTTAAAAAAATGCTAAGTACTCTTTGGGTATTAACATTACTTACCAAACTAGATGCTGAGGTAGCGTTTAGGATATATTTCTGTCCATCCACAAGCCCGGTTCTCCATATTGTAGCTGTTTTCCATGCATGACAATGAAGAACTGTAGGGAAAAGGATGGACTATTTACGTCCTCTGAACTCTTCAGAGGACCACACTCTGAAGTAAAAAAGTCTGAAATGAGCCTGGTCAGGCAGCATTATCTAAAGATTATTTGTAGCATCTTCTATCCACTGATTCTGGACAGTAGACACTTTGTAACTGTTAGACAAGATCCACCTTATAACTGTATACATTTATAATGTTATTTGGAATGCACCTTTGATAAAGTATCACTCACATAACTGAAAGTTTGTAAGGAGGCCGGCGCCGTGGCTCAATAGGCTAATCCTCCACCTTGCGGCGCCGGCACACCGGGTTCTAGTCCCGGTCGGGGCACCGGATTCTGTCCTGGTTGCCCCTCTTCCAGGCCAGCTCTCTGCTGTGGCCAGGGAGTGCAGAGGGAGGATGGCCCAAGTGCTTGGGCCCTGCACCCCATGGGAGACCAGGAGAAACACCTGGCTCCTGCCATTGGATCAGCACGGTGCGCCGGCCGCAGGGCGCCAGCCGCTGTGGCCATTGGAGGGTGAACCAACAGCAAAGGAAGACCTTCCTCTCTGTCTCTCTCTCTCTCTCACTGTCCACTCTGCCTGTCAAAAAAAAAAAAAAGTTTGTAAGGAACAACTGAACCCACATTAAGAAAAGAATCCCTTATAATAATTAGATATTGTTTCACATTGTTTAATCCATAATTTTATGTGAAATTAGTGCATATCATAATATTATGACAGTAAGTTCAAATGTATTTCTTATGACATAATTGGTGTTTTGAAACTGCTGGTTGGGGCCGGCGCTGTGGCGCAGCGGGTTAAAACCCTGGCCTGAAGCGCCGGCATCCCATATGGGTGCCAGTTTGAGACCAGACTGCTCCACTTCTGATCCAGCTCTTTGCTATGGTCTGGAGAAGCAGTAGAAGATGCCCAAGTCCTTAGGCTCCTGCACCCACGTGGAAGACCCAGAAGAAGCTCCTGGCTCCTGGCTTTGGATCGGTACAGCTCCAGCAGTTGCGGCCATCTGGGGAGTGAACCAGTGGATGGAAGACCTCTCTCTCTCTCTCTCTCTTTCTCTGCTTCTCCTCTCTCTGTGTAACTCTAACTTTCAAATAAATAAATAAATCTTTAAAAAAAAATAAGAAGCTGCTGGTTTTAGTCCAATTTGTCTGCTCACTTCAGTGGCTCATATTTTGTTTTCTCTTCAACTCTGTCCTGATCACAACCTTTTGTTACACAGAACAACTTGTTAATATCAAACTCCTGATTACTTTTTATATATAATAAATTAGCCTAGTGAGCCGCGGAGCCGGCCTACTTTTTGCCAATCAATGGCATTCTCCTCCCACTTCTCCCCTCCCAGCCCTCTCTCTCCTCTCCTATTTTTCCATTCATTCTGATTTCTTTCTTTTCTTCCATCATTTTTTCTTCCTTTTTGCAACTGGTTACTCAGCCCAGAAGCTCTTTTTAAAAATTTTTATTTATTGGAACCATTATTGTGGTGAGCACCATAGCCATGGTGGACATCTCAGGAGTGAACCAGTGGATGGAAGATCTCTCTCTCTCTCTCTCTCTCTCTCTCTCTCTCTCTCTCTGTCTCTGTCCCTGTCTCCATCTCCATCTCTATCTTGACCTTTGTTTCTATGCCTACACTGCTTCTAAATGTCCCCTCTGTCCTAAACCATCAACTGGGAAAATAAAATGGTGATCCTTTCGAATAATAAGGACAAAGCACCAATTCTCTGTATTGCTTTTTACATCTAACAAAACTTAATTGCAATATTGTCTGCCACTCCATCCATTCTTTTTTATATATTCAATAGATTCATTTCAGTCTTACCATGGCAGTAATGCTCTTATTCCTGCCACCTTGAAGAATTTAGGATTAATTATTTCTTTTTCTGCCCAATTCAAACTGCAACTGCAAGTTGAGTAGACAGTTTCTATAAGAAACAATATTTTTTAAAGAATTATTTTATTTATTTGAAAGAGAAGTTACAGAGAGAAGTAGAGCCAGAGAGAGAGGTCTTCCATTCCACTGGTTCACTCCCCAAATGACCGCAATGACCAGAGCTGAACTGATCCACAGCCAGGAGCCAGGAGGTTCCTTCAGGTCTCCCACGTGGGTGCAGAGACCCACGGAGTTAGGCCATTCTTCTACTGCTTTCCCAGGCCACAGCAGATAGCTAGATCCAAAGAGGAGTGGCTAGGACTGGCACCGACATGGGATGCAAGTGCTGCAGGCTGAGGCCTTAGCCTGCTGCACCACAACACCAGCCCCCAAGAAACAATATTAAGAAGTGTTCAGAGCATGACCAGGTATGCTTACATTCTTTACTGGTCATCAGATCCCATTTCTGGGTTGTCTGAGTCCTTTGCCTTATGGAAGACATATTTATTTATTTATTTATTTATTTATTTATTTATTTTGACAGGCAGAGTGGATAGTGAGAGAGAGAGAGAGACAGAGAGAAAGGTCTTCCTTTTTGCCGTTGGTTCACCCTCCAATGGCAGCTGCAGCTGGTGCATCACACTGATCCGAAGCTAGGAGCCAGGTACTTCTCCTGGTCTCCCATGCGGGTGCAGGGCCCAAGAACTCGGGCCATCCTCCACTGCCTTCCCGGGCCATAGCAGAGAGCTGGCCTGGAAGAGGGGCAACTGGGATAGAATCCGGCGCCCCAACCGGGACTAGAACCCGGTGTGCCGGCACCGTAAGGTGGAGGATTAGCCTGTTAAGCCATGGCGCCAGCCGACATTTTTATTTTTATTATTATTTTGCTCCCACTTTGTTTTCCTGGTCAACACTTTTCACTCCTCATTGCCTTTTAAAAAAATATGGCCACAGGTATAATAAAGTTCCAAAGGGAACTGTTGTTTGAATCATGAGTTTTCCTTGTGTGATAGGGGAGTGAGTATTGTTGTAACAGTAGGATCTTTTCCTTACAGGGGTCTACATAAGGGCTAGAAAATTGACAGTGTTATATAGTCTGTAGTACGATATTGCATGTCATAAAGAAAAATGACCTTTCATGCATTTGGGAACCAGAAAATTGCAGCAGGTTCAGAGCCCAAGAACTAGCCTCCAGAGAGCCATGCAGGGAAAGTGTATATGAGACTGTGAGCATGCATTCCTTGGCAAGCTTTTTTGAAGGCCTTCCTAGTCTTGTTGGTTCTTTGGGAATCCAAGTAAAGACTGCACTTCAGAGACACAATTGCTGTTATAGAAGAAGAGAAACAAAAGAATACTGAAAAGAAGGCAACCATCACACCCTATTGTTGTTTATATTTGGCCAAAAGTCATTTTACCATAGCAAAAAATGTATTATAAACTTTGCACAAAGTTTGCTGCTAAGCATAGAAGAGAAACCTTTCCCACAGAAAAACTTTTTGTTGTTCCTGGTGATTTATAAATTTTTGTTTTGTGCTTATTTCCAACCAATAACAAATCGATTGAGCTTCTAAACTTGGATATTTGTAAGAATACTATGGAGCGTTTATTAAAATAGGTTAATTGTCCCCATTGCCAGAGATCCTGATTTATAGTACATCCTGATTTAGTACATCCCATTTCTCAGTAGCTACCGACTGCTCTTGGTGCTGCTGATCTTGAAACTACATACAAAATATCATTGAATATAGTCACCCTAAAGTGTAAACCTGAAAGAGATCTTAGAGGTTGTGGGCCAGAGACATGAAGCAATT
Source organism: Lepus europaeus (assembly GCF_033115175.1). Taxonomy (NCBI): domain Eukaryota; kingdom Metazoa; phylum Chordata; class Mammalia; order Lagomorpha; family Leporidae; genus Lepus; species Lepus europaeus. Next base: position 17,524,357 of record NC_084848.1, read on the forward strand.
TTGTGGTAGGTTACACAGTATCCCATTTAAGTGTTGCACTATTTTAAATTAAGCAACTTAAATTTTTAAATAGATTTGGCTTCATCACTTAGCACTAGCAAAAGAGCATGTCCTCCAAATGGTTTCTCTCGCAAATACAAGATGCTCACAAGAAAGACAAGGTCAAGAGGAAGTAGGCTTTATACAATCAACATTTTTTTGAAATTATTTTGTTTGAAAAGCAGAGAGACAGAGACATAAAGATAGAGAGATCAAATTTGCTGGTTCACTCCCCAGATGCCCACAATAGCTGGGACTGGGCAAGGCTGAAGTTGGGAGACAGGAAATCAGTTCCGATCTCATGGGTGGCAGGGACACAAGCACTTGCGCTCTCATACATACTGCCGCTCAGGGTATGCATTAGTAGGAAGCTGGAATCAGGAGCAGAGCTGGGACTTTCACCCAAGCACTCTCTGATATGGGACACAGGAATCTCAGTTGGCATGCTAACTACTAGGACAATGCTTGCCTCTAATTCATATTTCTAAAGTTGCTTTGTTCTTCTTGATTTTAAAACTGCCTTTGTAACCGATAAAAAAAGATTGTAAGCAGCATTCTTTCTTCTCCCTTCTAACATTAAGTCTTCAATGTGCATGTCAGTTGCAGCATCATCTAAAGGTTTAAGTAAAGTCTGTTATACTTGACTAACCTGTTTTTTCCCTCGTCTTTCCTAAGACATGTAAAGCTGATTCTAGATACCTAGCTATCTTCCATTTTGGAGGGATAGGAAAAGCTTTCAATAGGAAAATCTCTGGGAATCCTCAACCATTTGGAAAAAAAAAAAATGACTGCATGCCCAACTGCATGGGATAATGAAAATCATGTGTAGTGCCTGTCTTGTACATAATTCTACATTACAGTAGGGAGAAGGGTCTCTCCTTGGCAGGAGTTGGTCCTGGTGACTTATTTTATTATATCTTATCTGGTAAAGTCACCAAGCTATGGCTCACATATGGTCTCTGCTTCTTTCTTTAGAAACTAAGGGTGTTTTTTTTTTTTTTCTGCTGAATGAAACAGTATAAGTCTTCAAGATAACATTTTTTCCTTCTGAATTAATAAATGCAAACTTTTGAATGCTAAACATTTTTAGGAGAGTGAGGTAATATAATATAATACCATAATAATATCTTTATAGTAAGAGATGCTAGAGGACTTTGGCACCTTCTACAGAACTGCATATCCTGTTGACATATAAAGCAACCTCAGAATTTCTACTCATTCTCGAAGAAAGCTAGTAGGAATGGGTGGGAAGAAAATGAGGGGGATAATCCAAAAGCTTGCATGAGAAATAGTCTAAAATGTTGTTCAAACACAAGAAAAATCTAATTAAAGGAGCCTTGTGAGTATGATGACAGATGAAAGGAATCTTGAAGCAGGAAACACCAAAATACCTCAAGACAAATTACTGCGAAGAAAGGATAATTCTGCCTGGCAGGTAAGAGTAAAACAAAGTAAAACACAGTGATGTGATACTGTCTTAGGGAAAGGATGTCAGCATAAATGAGATAAGTCACAAAACTCTTGAGGGAGAGAAACCTGACTGCTGCTGGGAATGTAGCAGCTTGCCTGTCTATTGTATCACTATTTGAGGACATTATGACATACACAGTTTTTGGATAGGAGCATGGGACTCTGTCCAGAATAGGTACAGTTTGCATTTACATTACTTGCTATGTTAAGAAACAATACTTAAAAGGAAGAAATTGATTACAACTCTCACCTGTTTCTCAAAATGTCCCTCAAAATAAAAATCAGTTTTAATGACATAAAGTTCATGATCATATGCATGGCTTGAGAGCTATAAAAGGTATATAAAAGGGAGGTAACATGAAATTTATATAGAATGTATGTCTAGTACTATATGTTTTAGAAGATAGTTAGACATTTGATTATAAAATTAAACATATTAAAACACAATGACTCACTTTTGGACAAGCAATGCAAATCAAACCCACCCGGGTCTATTAATGAACCACGTTTTATTAATCAAAGAGTCAAATACATTAGTAGCCACAGAAGAAGCTGAGATAATGAAAAATCACCAAAGTACTACCTACCCAGCCCTGAAGATGGTTGCACATATTATTTTTTTTTCAAACCTTTCAGGACTGTTTATTTCCAGGGAATTGAAATAGAGAACAAAGCCAGACTCAAATCTATACACTCTGATAGGGGATAAAGTTTTCTCAAGTGATACCTTAATTACTTCAACGAATGTCCACACCTGTTGAGCTATTTTTGCTACAAATGAAATTTCCATATTTGTGATTAGTCCATTTAGATTTCTATTTTTTATAATTCAGTCTTGGTAAGTGATATATATGTCAATAAATTCATCTATTTTTTCAGGATTATCTGGTTTCTTGGCATATATTTATTCATTGTCTTCTGTTATTGTCATTTGTATTTCTGTGGTGTCAGTTTTAATAACTTCTCTTTCATTTATAATATTATTTATTTGAGTCTTCTTTTTACTTAGTAGGCTAAGAGTTGGCCATTTTTGTTTACTTTTCCCATAAAATTAACTCTTTATTAACTCTTTATTTTTCATTTATATTGATATCCTAGATTTTATTTCATGTATTTATGTGCTATTATTTATTATTGCCTTTCTTCTGCTAGTTTCAGGCTTAGTTTTTTTCTTCTTCTCACATCTTGTTTGTATGAGTTAGGTTAATTTGAGGGCTACTTTTTTTCTTGATGTAGGCACTTATTGCTGTAAAATTGTCTGGAATGGAATGCATTTCATGCAGTCTATATACTTTGTCACACTGAGTTACCATTTAGTTTGCCTCAAGACATATATACATTTAAACATAGATATTCAAAGATTGCCTTCCTTTTTTATTGCTATATTTTATAAAAACATCTTTTTTAATACATTTATATAATGCATATATAATAACATATAACATTATAAGTATATTTACATATGAGTATAGATAATATAATGTTGTATATGTATGGTATACATATCTATATTATAGTATATATACACACACAGATAGGCATAGAGGCATATGTAAACTCATACAACTACGTATATACTTTTCCTGAGTATCACCTTCTTGAGCAGGATTGTAAAAAGACTCTTCATTGTCAAGTACCATAGGTTGATTACTTAGTCTGGCTTCCAAGATATTTCGATACTCAAACTCAACTTTTCAAGTTCACCCTTCACTTATTTGAATACAAATTTCCTTTTTTTCTACAGTTTATTAATATAGTAGATTTTATTAGTTGATTTGCAAATATTGATTCATTCTTATATTTTTGGATTAAACTTCATTTATATACATATATATTAAGATTATATATATTATATTTTAAGACTATATAAATAATTTTTATTAATATAATGAACAGATTTCATATTTCATAGGTATAATTCTGACAAGATAATCATACTTCCCTCCTTCAATCTCCTTTCTTCCTTCCTTTATTTGTTTCTTTAATTTTTGCAAAAATACAATTTCAGTCCACTGTGTAATCAAAGACTTAATGCAACACTAACCATAATATTCAAAAAATAAAAAAATAGAAAGACATGATTATAAACAAGGGTTAAAATAAGAATCAAATCACAAGATGTCTGTTTCATTCTTTTACATTTTTGTACTCCATATTAACCACTGCAAATCAGAGAAAACATAGGATACTTGTCTTTTAGGGGCATTGGCTTATTTCACTAAGTATAATGGTTTCCAGTTGCATCCATTTTGTTGCAAAGGCAGAATTTCATTCTTTTTTTATGCCTGAGCGCCTCACCTCCTTACTATTCCTCTTATATCTCTTTGAAACATGGCTAGTTTATCCACTCTTTTGTGCTAATCAAAGCCTATTTCATATTTGAATTCTTGCCTGAGGCTCCATTAATGTTTTGTCATTTTTCCTCCATATCTGAATCTCTAGGAACTATGATCTGCACTGTACAGTGTTGTATTTTACTATTTTTCTGTTATTTTTTACTCTATTTCATAAGTTACCTCTTTAAAAATGTGGTAAGGACTTGGGGACAGAGAATAGGCCCATACTTCTTTACAGATTTCATTTTACTTGACACATTGGCTCTTAAGATTTAATTTATTTTTAAATTATGTGTCATTTCTCCATTGAAATAGAGACATCTCTAACTGCTGAAGTCCTCTTAGGCTTCTGAGTTATGATAATCCAAGTTTCTATCCATATTAATATTTCCCCAAACATTCAATGAATAGCAGACTCAAGAAGCTTGTATTTTAATGCAAGTTTCTAGTCACTAGCAGGACAATAAACTATATTTGCCTCCCACTAGGATATGACACTTTAGAAATCTCCTTGGCAAATAAGTACCTGATTTGGAGAACAAATATCCCCAGTACAAACAATTCAACTTTTTATTGATTTAAATATGGGTTTATGTAACTGCTTAAGGGTGGCCTGTTGGGGGAACAAGACCTGTCGAATTAGGCTAATCCATCATAATACTGACTAAAGCTCTTAATCATGTTCTGCAGAAGTGGAAAAGAGTTGCAGGAAGATTTTAGGCAAAGGTATCTTAATATGTTATTTGAAATTATTCTGTTTCTCATTTCCCATAGAGAACATAATTCTCTAGCATTTATTTTTGTTTTATAGATAATTTTCTTTAAACTTCAAAGTAGGATTTTGGAGCTTTCCAGTTCTTGGTTATTAAGATCTGTTATTCAAGACTTCACGTTCACATGTTCACAAATCCACTTCAAATCCTGGAAACTATTCTAAGCGGAATTATCTATATACTAAATATTTTTCCTTTTATTCTCTCTTACCCACTGAATTCACTTAGACCTGAGTTCCAGAGAGAAAGGCCATAATTATGTTTCTTATATATTGGACTTTTGGTTTTCAGATGCTTCAAGGGGAAAAAAATTAAAAAATTATCTGCTTTGAATTTGTTTTAAAAATTATAAGCACATTTAATTTAATAATAAAATGAATGTCTAAAGTTAAAATTGGGTGTGTTTTTCATTCTCAGGGAAATCAAGTAGCTTCATTGCCACCCGTAACTTAGCAGAGTTACAGATGTCTGTGTGAAGTCTCTCAGTGAAGAATGTCAGTGAATAGAAGAAAAGAAACACACACACACACACACACATTAAATCAAACACAGGTCAAAAAATAAGACATTTCTAGGCAATGTCTTATGATACTCTTTTTTTCTTATCAAGATGGTAGCTTTTCTTTCAAAATATTTTGTTTCAGTGATTAAAATGTCAAATTTATTTTACTAAGACCTCCGTGACACTAATAAAATACAATAATAGGGGTCAGCATTGTGGTGGAGGGGGTAAAGCCGTCATCTGGCAGGCTGGCATCCCATGGGAACTCTGATTACAGTTCCAGCTGCTCCACTTCTCATCCAGTTCCCTGCTAATAACCTGGGAAAAATCAACAGAAAATGGCCCACGTCGTGGGCCCCTGCAACCAGGAGGGAGATCCAGAGGGTAGTTCCTGGCTCCTGGCTCCTAGCTTTGGCCTGGCTCAGCCCTACCCATTGTGGCCATCTGAGGTGTGAACCAGCAGATGGAATCGCTCTCTCTCTCAATCTCTCTCTCTCTCTCTCTATATATATATATATATATATATTTCTCTCTCTCTCTCTCTCTCTCTGTCTCCCCTCATTCTGTGTAACTTTGACTTTCAAATCAATTAATTAATTAATCTTTAAGATATAACAATATATGTAAATGAATACATGAAGAAGTTCAGAGTTTGTAAAACTGGGTCAGAAAATATGCTACAGAACATTATTCTTTAAGTAAAGACTACAAGATTTGTATTCTGTGTTCTCACAAAATTTATCTTATTGTAATCCATATAATACAAACTATTGGAAAAATGAAATTAAGATTATGAGTTCACTTTGTTCCAAATTATTTAGAAACCTTTATATAGATTTTAATAGTGTGCATTTTCTATGTATTACTGAAAATAATTTTGACCCCCTCAAAATTTTTGCACTAAAATAAACTCATCTTTTTAAACCCATTTTTCCCATCAATTTTGATGTATAATAATGAGTTATATGTTTGTAATGTATCAATGACACAGACACAAACACAAATACAAATAAGAAAATGGGTCACAAGATGTTTCTTGAATTACTAAAGGAAACATAAATTTGAAAGGATGACATTAAAATACATGTTGGAAATATCTTAACAGGTATGATAAATGTGACAACATCATTAATTTCTATGTTCTAAAGCTCCTCCAAAATCTATGAGTTCCACTTCAGAGGATACAAATCTTTACAAGATATTCCCAGTATTATTATTGATAAGATAGACAGATAATTATCACATGCACATACCTATACTTCTTACTACCCCTCTCTTTCAAGTCTATATTTCTGTCCATACTTCCACTTTAAATGCAATATCCCACTCGACACACTTTTTTTTCATAGTTCTCCAGTGAATGAAATATCTTATTTGACTCATAAATCTTACTACATATAGCCCCTACTTGGGGAAGCTTTACAGAATTCTCTCATAGAAAAGTCAAATTTAGGATTCATCATAGGCCCTTATCAAGCATTATGGCTATAACCCTAATATGGGCTTATTGTTTATTTTAGTTATCTTTGTTATTTTTCTATCACACCAGCTAAATACTATATGCCATGAAGAGTTCTATGTGTCTGTTCAGCTCAATCCTAGGGAAGAGAGCTTCACTCCATCAGTAAATCTTTGCTTATTTTAAATTGAAATAAAAATGTCTTGTTTATTCAGTCTTCTCATGAATACCTTCCAAACAGTAGTTTATTAATCTCTAATTTAAGTATGCAATGAGTTGATCTTAGCAATTCATATATTAACACTATTGCTTGCATTAATTTCTATGAAAACAATTATTTTCTTTGCTTTTACTAACTATCCTTCTAGAAAAGGAAATGAAAGCAATAATTGTTCATTTTTGAGAACCAGGTGCTATGAATATATTATCTTAAATAATATATCAAATAACTCTCCTAATTAGGTTTCATTGTAATCTGTCAGCCAATTACTATATTACTAAGCCTCTACGACTGTATTATATCTCCTGCACAAAGTTTCCCTTGATGATTTGAGCCAATAAGTGAGTCATATCTGAATTATGCCGTCCATACAATTTTCACATTAACATTTCATCTCGCCACTAAAAATATGTGAAAATTATCTTCTTATACTACTATAATGTTCCCAAGGGTAGAGATAATTTACCAATGAATTTATAATGATTCTTGTCATTATAAATTGGTACACATGTACTACTTGCAGTGCTTTAAAAAGCTTTATTGAAGAGAGGCATAATCTGTTTTTATCACTGCTCTATGCTAGGACATTCACTAGATGATGGAAACAGCCATGTACCAAAGCTTCAAAATGCATAAAGAAATGTGTGCATTTTGTTTAAAAGATAAAAATATTTAAACCATGAGGTCCTTCTAAAAATACTTTGGAATCACGCACACACACACAAACACATGGAGAGGGGAGGAGAGGGAGAGAAAGAGAGATTCATTTAGATTATCCTTCACTCCTAGACAAATGACCAGAATACATACTTCAGCAATCTAAATTGATTTGTGAATTCTGATTCCAGGGTCATAATTAGGTATTAATAGACTAAAATGTTGAATATGGTTATAAAAGGTCAGTGGCAATGAATATTCGTTGAAATCGAAGTCTTGATTTTTTGGTCTTCCAGTCTTGTGTCTGAAATTCCCCCTTTGACACATTGACAGCTTTGTGTTTGTCTCAGCTCTCTATCATGATTAACCAATGTCTCCAGTGCCAGGCATTTCTAGTTCTTCCCCTTAAACTATATAATTAAACTTTGCATTCCACATCTTTCTACCAATATCAGACTATGATTGCCTGGCCTCTCCCTGGTAGAAAAGGTGACATTTGAGTACTAGTTTATAAATCTATGAACAGTTTTACTTGTCTTGAAATTTTTTCCTGGGGCTGGAGCCTTGGCATAGTGGGTAAAGCCAACGCCTGCATTGCCAGTATCCCATATGGGTGCAGGTTCCAGTCCTGGGTGCTCCACTTCCAATCCAGCTCTCTGTTATGGCCTGGAAAAGCAATAGAAGATGGCTCAAGTCCTTGGGCCCCTACACCCATCTGGGAGACCTGGAAGAAGTTCCTGGCTCCTGGCTTTGATCAGCACAGCTCCGGTCATTGCGGCCATCTGAAGAGTGAACCAGTGGATGGAAGACCTCTCTCTCTGCTTCTGCCTCTCTGTAACTCTGCCTTTCAAATAAATTAATAACTCTTAAAAAAAATAAATTTGTTCCTGAGCTTTTTGAGTTCTTTTGATGCAAACTTGTCCCCTACACCTATAATAATTTCTATTATTTTTTCATTGGCCTTCCCAATTCTGTCTTTCTCTTGTTTCAAGAAACATTAGACATTGGACGTATTTTGTTTTGTCCTCTTCTAATATTTCTTAACAAGTTAAAAATGCACAATTTTATATTGAGTAATGAAACTATATATGTTGAAAATTTATTTAGTTTGCATAATGTCATTTTTACCTTGGAGGTGAGTATAAAAGCACTAGTAAATATAATTATGTAAATTTGCTATCTGAATATAGGTATGAGATGTATGGTTATGAAAATTTGTTAAAAAGCGCTTTACAAATACCAAATAGTAACTATGCATTGCTCAACTTTTTTTAAAATTTATTTATTTATTTGAAAGGCAGAGTTACAGAGAGGCAAAAGCAGAGAGAGAGAAACATTTTCCATCTGCTGGTTCACACCCCAGAGGGCCACAACAGCTGGAGATTTGCCGATCTGAATCCAGGGGCCAGGAGCTTCTTCTGGGTCTCCCATGTGGGTGCAGGGTCACAAGCACTTGGGCCATCTTCTACTGCTTTCCCAGGTCATAGCAGAGAGCTGGATCAGAAGTGGAGCAGCTGGGACTGCATGCCAGAACTGCAGGCAGCGGCTTTACCTGCTGTGCCACAGTGACAGCCCTGCTCAACAATTTTTAATAACATTTTGTAAATAGGAAACAAGTATGTAGTAATTAAAACTCACATTTCTCTTACATTTAATGAGGAACATTACTTTTTACAGTTAATAATTTTAAGATCTGAGTTCCGGAGAGGAAATTTCTACCTGCTGGTTCACTACCGAGATGGCCGCAACTGCAAATGTGGGGCCCGCTAAGGCAGGAGCTTCATCTGGGTCTCCCACATGTGTGGCAAAGGCCTGAACAGTTGGGTCATCCTATGCTGCTTTTCCCAGGCCATTGCAAGAAGCTGAATTGCAAGTGGAGCAGCTGGGACACGAACTGGTACCTGTATGGGATGCCAGCACTGTAGGCAATGGCTTAACCAACTACATCACAATGCTGGTCCTGGAACATTACTTCTAAAATTAGTATTTATGTACATATGAAATATGGAGTATCTAGATTATGATACCTTCAAAACAATAAAAATAATATTCTTCAAAGCTGGATTCCCAATACTTATGTGTGGAATATATAATTTATTACTATGTGTACAAGTTATATTAGAAAATGACACATATGAATTATATAGGTAAGTTTCAGATCAAGCAGTATAGATTGGATCTAAGGTAACGAATTTGTAGCAATTACTATATGACTGAGTCATAAACAGGGGTATTCTCTGGAATTTTTTCCCATATGACCCAGCTTATAGAAGTATTTGTTTAGAGAGGAGGTTGTGGAAGGGAATATAGCTCGGAGAAATATGACTTCCATGAGCAGCTCTCTTCCTTTTCTCCTCCATAACCCCGATATGTAGAAACAAAAACAGTGCAACGGAGGGAAGGAGAACGTAGCTATGCTCAAAGGGTTGAGAAATTTTCTAATTAAGCTTTCTGATTTTGTTGGGAGCAGAATCAGGGCCCAAACTTAAGAACATTGTTACATCACCTGGGCATCTTAACCTGGTATCTTAACTCCTAGGCTAAATGCACACCCCAGAAGTGCGATGTTTATATTTCTGCTGACAAAAGAAAACTACAGTGGAAAAGTCAAGGAAGCTGTTGAGAAATGCCGCTCATAGACTGCCTGAAATCTTACACCTAAACTCAAACACATCCCCTCAGAGATAAGTGACTCAGCAGAAAGTGGGAAAATTCTTTTTTTTTTTTTTTTTTTTTTTTTTTTTTTTTTTTTTTTGACAGGCAGAGTGGACAGTGAGAGAGAGAGACAGAGAGAAAAGGTCTTCCTTTTTTCCGTTGGTTCACCCCTCAATGGCCGCTGCGGCTGGCGTGCTACGGCCAGTGCACTGCGTTGATCCGAAGGCAAGAGCCAGGTGTTTCTCCTGGTCTCCCATGGGGTGCAGGGCCCAAGCACTTGGGCCATCCTCCACTGCACTCCTGGGCCATAGCAAAGAGCTGGCCTGGAAGAGGGGCAACAGGGACAGAATCCGGTGCCCAGACTGGGACTAGAACCTGGTGCGCCGACGCCGCAGGCGGAGGATTAGCCTATTAAGCTACGGAAAGTGGGAAAATTGACTAAAAATTTCCCAGAGGAAACAGGTAATAAACATGGGAACAAGTCTCCAACTCAGGCAAATAATAATTAAATCAACACCCCATTGTTATTTTTCACCTATCAGATGGAGAAAGTTGGATGGTATCAGTTTGAATTAGAATATTTGGTAACATCTGTTATTTTGGGGGTGAGTGGAGATTAACTCCTTCACACACTGCTTTAGGTTCATTATTAGTTTGTGCCTTTGTGTGCCTATTTGCCTTTTTAACATAAAACAACGTAACTACATTTTCTAAAGAAAAATTTAGTTTGATTATTTTCTTAATGTTTTAATAAGATTTACACATTTCCAATCATATTTTAAAATTGTATAACAAAACAGTACAGTGTCACTATCTCCCATCCAATTACTAACCAGGCCCATTACTGCTTAGCTTCTGGGCCCAGATAAGATTGGATACATTCAGGGCCATAGACAAGTGTGTCTATCTCATCATTATCCACGTTATGCATTTTCAGGAGCATCCACCTTCAACTCTGTTAATGTTTCTTGGGTACCTCACATTTGCTTAGGCTAGGTGTTATTTTATACTGATCTCTCAGTTTTAGATACTATTTATTGACTTTCTGTTCTTAGGTAATAGATGCAGATTTAACCCTTATTCTATCTGCACCTAAAATCCATCTTCTTATCTCTCTCATACATGTTTATATAACAATTTCTTACTCAATTAGTAGTCTGTATTCACAACCCAATTGTACAGAAATATGTTCTTTTCACTTATCAAGAATTATTCTCCAGTAGCCTAATAAATCTATCATAAATCCATCACAACTCTCTCCAAAGTGAAAATGTTTCAAGGTATACACTACTTCTTTTTACTTTTCTATAGACTTTATTCCTCAGGCCCTCCAACACTGGTTTGAACTTGAACTGGTGATTCGCTAGACCTATTGTAGATTTGGTGGTAAGATTTTTCTTGTGAATTATGTTGGTTGGATTCTAATTTTCTTGTATCACATATCTACTTCTTTTTTGTTGTTGATGACATATGGTCATGTTGGAAAGTGAACATTTTGAGCCTTTAATGTGTCTAAAACAAATATTTTTTATGTTTGTTTTAACCCTCACATTAATTAATAGCAAAAATGATATAAAATTATGGGATAGAAATGTTTTTTTTTTTGAATATTGAAGACCTTACAATTTGGGTTTTAGAGTTGCCTTTAGTAAATCTGTTGTATTCAATTTCCCAACAGTCCCTGACTTTCCTAATTTTCCTGTACTTGTTTTATATTTAATGCCTTAAAGCAATTCATTGCTGTATTTCATGATTCTGTGGGTTGACTGGACTTGCCTGGGGCCCCTCGTAAGGTTGCAACAAATAGTGGTTGGCGATAAGCTCCAATTAGCTCATCTGAAAGTTTGAGTTTTCTGTTCAATGTAAGTGGACTGTTGACTTTGAACAGTTTTTTCCATCAACAGCCACATAAAATGACATCATTGGTAGATGGATTTGGGGGGGCGATTTTGTAGGTTCTCAAATAAATAACTAGCATTCTTGTGAGCTGCTCTTCCAGATGTAGTCTGGAGTAGATTTTTTTTTTTTTTTTTTTTTTATCTTTCACATTGGGAATTTTCACTAAATCCAACATTTTTAACTCTTCCTCTCTCTATTGCTCTGAGCAGTCAGTACTGCCAGGCTACCAGTGTATCTCTATTAGCACGTCATTTTACATCAATGCATGGAAAGATACTTGTTTCCTCAACCCAAGCTCTTAACAATGTTTCCCTTAGGAAATATGAGGGATGAATGAGGAAAAAATTTTCAGTTTTACTTTTTATACTTCAATTGTTTCTCATTAAAATGCATTATTTTAACCATGATTTGAATATTTTTCTGTAATCATATCTATGCTGGGTGCAGAAACAATTTAGAATTAGAATAACGTGGTCTTCTAGGAGGTAAAGGAAGCCCCTGGGATTGAATTTTTATCTACATTGCCCACCTGTAATTTTCCAACTACATGCTGTATACCTTGCAATTCTTTAGACTGTGGATGATGCATGGATGCATAAAACCTTGCAGATAACTTATTTCAGGGAGAGCTAATGCCTAGAACTAAATTCACATGGGCATGGCAGTAAGAGGACATATTACACCTTATATTTGGGGAGTTAAAAAGATTTGGACAATGATGAGTAAAGAAGTTCTCTTCTTTGAGACAATAGCATTTTTTTTTCCTTAATAAGACTGATGTTATAGACAGGTTGCTTCTCACTGTCTCAACACTCCAAACACCACTGGGAAGAGTTTTGTGAAAGGCACAAGAGAAGATGCTTTGAATTTTTATCACATTCTCAAATTCCATGAAAAAACCTGAGGATTTACCAAAATAATGCTAAAGGAATAAAGAGAAATTTTCTTTTTTTAATTTTAGTCATCACAAACTTTGTTCTTTTAATGAAATAAAATCAAAACAAAGAGCAAGCACTTGCATCCTGCATGTAATAAATTTGTGTTTGCTGTGCACAGGTGTTCTGGGGGCCAAAGATACTATCTAAAGAACATCTTTGTCCAAAAATAAGAGATTATTTGTTTTTAATAATATGTTAGAATAAAGAAACACTCAAATAGTGAGTATTCTTCTATTGAAAAAACAAGAAAAACATACAGTATGTTAGCACTATCAGCAATCACCCTACTGTGCAGTATAATACCAGCACTCCTCACTCCCACCTACTAAAACTTCAAACCTGCTAATTAGTTTTCCCTAAACCTCTCTCCCCCTACTTTTCTGAGACTCTGGCAACCACTATTCCACTGTCAGTTTCTATGAAATCAATTATTCTATGTTCTACCTACAACTGAGCTCATGCAGTATTTGTCTTTCTACATCAATTTTATTTTCACAATTAAAAAATTATTAAATAAATGCATATAATTTTATCAGAGAGGTGACTTGAACTTCTTATGAATTTCTGAAAACAGCTTATTGTGAAACATGGAAATAAACACTTTGAATTCTTGATTAAAATCTTTGGGTAAAGGTTATTTTAAGAATAAGTGGGGGCTGGCTCTGTGGCGCAGTGGGTTAAAGCCCTGGCCTGAAGCGTCGGCATCCCATATGGTCATCGGTTCTAGTCCCTGCTCCTCTTCCAATCCAGCTCTCTGCTATGGCCTGAGATAGCAGGGGAAGATGTCCCCACGTCACGGGCCCCTGCACCCACAACGGAGACCCGTAAGAAGCTCCTGTCTCCTGACTTCAGATAGGCTCAGCTCTGGCTGTTGCAGCCATCTGGGGAGTGAACCAGCAGATGGAAGACCTCTCTCTCTGTCTCTACTTATCTCTGTAACTCTGTCTTTCAAATAAATAAAATAAATCTTAAAAAAAAAGAATGAGTGAATGAAGTCACAGTCAAAAATTATTTTACCAAACGAACTGATAGAACGAAAAATGTATTCTACTTCTCTATGTATCAAATCAATATGAATAAAAAAATGAGGAAAGCCACATACATATTGCAAAGTTACAATGGTTGTTATTAATTTTACTTTTTTTCTTTATTTGATATATCAACAAGAGTCCAAAACTGATATATTAGTAAGGGCATCAAAGATCCTTTCCAGTGCCTAAACGGGAAGATCGAGGCTGAGGGTTCAATGATATCATCAATTATAATAATAATCATTATTTATGACTCTTTTAATTCTGAAAATATAACCAGATTTTTTCTTTTTTCTTAGATTTTTTTATTTATTTGAGACTTAGAGTTATAGACAGTGAGAGAGAGAGAGACAGACAGAAATGTCCTCCTTCCATGGTTCACTCCCCAAATGGTCACAATGGCCGGAGCTGCGCCCATCCAAAGCCAGGAGCTAGGAGCTTCCTCCCGGTCTTCCATGCAAGTGCAGGGGCCCAAGCACTTGGCCATCTTCCACTGCCCTCCCAGGCCACAGCAGAGAGCCAGACTGGAGGAAGAGCAACCTGGACTAGAACCCGGCACCCACGTGGGATGCTGGCACCACAGGCAGAGGATTAACCTAGTGTGTCACAATGCCGGCCCCACAAGAATGTTCTTTGTGCCACTATTGATTTTTTTATGTTTCATCTATGACTTGATTTTGCAGTAATATTAGAGAAGCCATGAGCCTTATCTTTCCTTTGCCAGATTACATTTTTTTCTATTTCTAGATATGCAGACTCTATTCTTAAAACTTTCTGACAATATATAAAAGATCATTTTGTAAAAAGTTAAAAGGATTAAAGCTCCAGAAAAATTACCTACAGTCTCTTAAATCTCCCTTGAACAGATAACAATATTCTTTATGACCTACATTGCTCTATATTTCAAGCTTCATCCCTGGTTATATCTTCAGAAGAAGAAGGAAGGACAGTTTAAAAGTGAAAAAGGGAGAGAAGAAGGACCAATACTTGTTGGACATTTAGTATGCTAAGCACTGTGCCAAATGCCTAAAATACGCCATCTCATACTGAGAAAGTTGCTATAATCATCCTAGATTCGGAATGAGCCAGCTGAGGACTAGATATGTTAAGGAACTTGTCCTTAGCTACCCAACACTTAAGTGCAGCTCAAAAGTGACTAATTCTGGAGAGTGTTCAGAACATTGCTATCCCTCCACCAACATAATTATTTGCGTTTCTTGCAACTCACTGTGTTCTTTCACAAACCTTGGTCTTCATTCTCTTTCTGCAATTTTCGCTTTGTGCCTTGCCCTCTTGTCAAGGTCCAAGGCACATGCCAACTGATAACTAATTGACTCTTTTTCCCTGGCACCTCCTTTACAATGCAGAAAATACCATGCATTGCAACTACTGCTTGTCAGCTTTACAAACCCCAAAATTCTGGCTGCTCTGGGTATTTGACAAGTGAACCAGTGGATGGAAAATCTCTCTCCATTTCTGTCTTTCTCTACCTTTCAATTAAAATGAAAATAAATTAATAATAAATTAAGCTTGCTATTTTGTTTAATAAAATATCAATATATTTTAATGTTTATATGTACACATTAGATTAAATAAATGGTGCTAAATAACTTGACACATGGGAGCTAGCTTGGTTCACCAAGTTTCTAAGATGGATAGAACCAGATAACAAAACACAGAGTTCATGTTTTACTCACTGGGACTTCAAAACTGAAGGCACTGGCTTAATTGTGGGATCTTAAAGAACCTATCAAGGAAGATATCAAATACATGGGCAAATATTTTGGGGAAAAATAGAGATTGTAGTAATGAATTATTTAATCTTTCTTTGTGCTCAATAATGTAAAATCCTGGGGCTGGCAATTAAAATACCACTTGGAGTCTGCAACCCATATCAGAGAGCCCAGGTCTGAATCCAAATCCCACTCCTGATTCCACCTTTCTGCTAATGCACACCCTGAGTGGCAGCAGGGCATGGCTCAGGTACACATGGAAAATCCAGTGTGAGTCCTTATCTCCTGGATTTAGCCTGGCCCAGTCCCAGGAGTTATGGGCATTTGAGGAGGGAATCAGCAGATGGAAACTCTCTGTCAGTCTTCCCTATTCTCTTTCAAATAAAACAAACAAATAAATAAATAGATTTATAATGTACATCTTATTCCTTTCACCTCCACAAAATTTACTGTAGAATCTGTAATGCTAATCTTCTCATTTTAGAGTTAGCTTATTTTTTTCTGGGGTAAATGAGTGCACGCTACTCTTGTGTGAAGATGAGTGTATGACGGGGATAGAGATCACTGACACGAATACAGTGACCTCTGGACTCTGTTGCAACTGGTATCAAGCATTCTGAATTTTAGGAGGATGCTGCCAGAAACAGGACTAAGAAGTTGGATATGGGCACCTGTAAGGAGCTTGCATACCTGCCTGGACTTTCCCCTATGCTCAACAAAACGGTCTGCAAGAGGTCTGAGAGTTCCATATTGCAGGCACCAAAGAGAACTGTTTTCTGTTGAGAAACTAACATAATTCTAGAACCGGTGCCCATATGAGATGCTGGCATTGCCCATTATACTACAGCATTGGCCATATCTAACATAATTCTTTATTCTGCTTTACTCTGTTGTCAGTTATTTGGGGTTAACAAAGGTTTATTTTTCCAATGTCCATTCTAAAGTCAGGCTTATTTTAACAGATAGAATGGCATTTCTTTTCCCTTGTGCATAATACAGTGAATGGTATTTTGAATTATAAATCCTCAGAGATCCAGTACAGCTCTGTCAGTGTTTGAGATAGAAGTAATTAAACAATCTACCTATCTTGTGGACATTGATCTCAGAATGTCTTCATCAATTCAATTTATTTTAAAGAATCAATCTATTTGTGATATTAAGGAGCAAAAGACAAAAATGAGTTATTGTTTTTCTTTAATTGTTAGGCACCTTAATCAATTACTTTAAGGATTTTATAATAGACATTCTACATTTTGGCAGCATCTGTAACGATATGTAGATCACAATTTTTATTTTAATCCTTTAAGGAGAATGGATTTTAGAATTCCTGAATGTGAATTTTGTATATTTGTGGTTTTTCATTTATTTATTTGAAAGTCAGAATTACAGAGAGAAAGGAAGAGACAGAGAGGTCTTCCATCTGCTGGTTCACTCCTCAGAGGGATGGAATGGCCAGGACTGCGCCAGGCTGAAGCCAGGAGCCAAGAGCTACTTCTGGGTCTCTCACATGGGTGGCAGGGACTCCAACACTTGAGCCACTTTCCACTGCTTTTCTCAGAAATTGGCAGGTAGCTGGATCAGAAGTGGAGCAGCTGAAATTCAAACCAGTTCTCACCTGGGCTGCCACTGTTAAAGGCCACAGCTCTATCCACTACACCACAATACTGGCACCTATTAGTGATTTTTCAGTTTTTAGCTTTTTATATCACAGTGAAATATATTTCAGCATTTAAATGGAGCAAGTTACTTTGCTAGTAAGTCACATATTTTATTATAGTCACATATTTGGCTTTTGAAATTTTTATTGAGAAGCGCCTCTTTTACTTTTGTGTTTTTTTTAAAAAAAAAAGTTATTTTCATTAGCAACCTGTAAGGAATTGACACAGAAAATGGTTTTGGGAACAAAAGTGTCAACACATTTTATTTATTACAGTTTCTAGGATGTACAAGCTATTTTAATGAGGGAAAAGCCTTTTATAAAGACTAGAAACAGGGGCTGACGCTGTGGTGCAGTGGGTTAATCCTCTCCGCCTGTGGCACCGGAATCCCACATGGGTGCCTGTTCTAGTCCTGGCTGCCTCTCTTCCAATCCAGCTCTCTGCTGTGGCCTGGGAAAGCAGTAGAAGATGGCCCAAGCCCTTGGGTCCTGCACCTACGTGGGAGACCTGGAAGAAGCTTCTGGCTCCTGGCTTCAGATTGTCGCAACTCCAGCCGTTGCGGCCATCTGGGGAGTGAACCAACGGAAAGAAGACCTTTCACTGTCTATCCCACTCATTGTCTGTAACTCTACCTCTCAAATAAATAAATGAAATCTTAAAAAAAATGGCCGGCGCCGCGGCTCACTAGGCTAATCCTCCGCCTTGCGGCGCTGGCACACCGGGTTCTAGTCCCGGTCGGGGCGCCGGATTCTGTCCTGGTTGCCCCTCTTCCAGGCCAGCTCTCTGCTGTGGCCAGGGAGTGCAGTGGAGGATGGCCCAAATGCTTGGGCCCTGCACCCCATGGGAGACCAGGAGAAGCACCTGGCTCCTGCCATCGGATCGGCGCGGTGCGCTGGCTGCAGCGCGCCTACCGCGGCGGCCATTGGAGGGTGAACCAACAGCAAAAAGGAAGACGTTTCTCTCTGTCTCTCTCTCACTATCCACTCTGCCTGTCAAAAAAAAAAAATCTTAAAAAAAAGACTAAAAATAAATACATCCTTCAGTTGAGATAAAAGAGCACAAATGAAACTAAATGTTAGCTGATTTGGGTCATTTAAGCACATAGTTAGGGATGTGTATAGTATGTTTATGTTTTTCTGAATGTAAAAGTTCATATGCCTGCCCATATACATAGTATCAATAAATTACTTCAAGCTTTAAAAGAATTTGGTCCTAAAGTGTAAATGGCATTTTTTTTTTTCTTACTGCACAGCACCCTTTCTTCTGATTGCATAGGTCTATGTCTGGAGCCCTCTCTCTCACTTCCACTCTTCTTTAGCACTGCACCCGTAACGATACACAGCTAGAGACTCCTTTCAAGAAAGAAGGAAGGGGGTGTCCATGTGGTAGAAATGGACTGAAAATGTGTTCTTTCTACTCAGGAATGGCTTTTACAGTGCATGATGAGAAAGATCTTACTTCCCCTCTGAATTTGTCACGCACATGCAGACACACACACACAGCTTTTAACTTTTGGTTGGCAAGCACCAGTGCCATAAATGGTGAATGTTATGGCTCTTAAAGAATGTTTTAGACTAAAATAGAGAAAGTTTCCAATTGAATTACTAACAAATGGAATTTCTGCCTTAATGGAACACACTCAGTTTGGGTTGAGTGAAAGATGACAATTGAGGAGACAGCATATGAAAGAGAGAAGCAAGCAGAGTGAAAAGAAAGCACAAGCAAATTTTCAAATACAAATCATATTGTTTCCTGCATTCTCCTGAAATCTCACTACGTAAAAAAACAAATGTATAAGGTGTTATTTTCCTTAAATATGTTATATTTTCTCTGGTAATGGGAACAAAGCTTTCACGAAGTAAGGAATTAAAGTTGAGATAATAATAAGCAACCAAACACATTCATCCAGGCAAAACAAAATACATTCTCTTTTCCTTAAAGACTTCACTATAGTGTCTCAATAGAGTGTACACACTGATGTACCCTCTGCAAAGAAAGCCATGATGCCTCCAGTAGTAGCATCAGATTAAATAGTGAAAATGGTTGCTTTGTTTCCTCTGACAGTGGAAAAAGTCAAGCTAGGGTTAGAAATTGTATTCCATCTTTCAAATTTCTGGAAGTGAATGTATTGATAGTGATGAGTGAGTATTGGCTAAGTTTTAAAACAAAAAGATTCCTGAAATAGCAGGTTTCCTTTGCCAAATATTAATACATCTACCTCCCTAACATATTTTTCTTTCTTATTTCTGATAACAGAAGATAACATAGTTTGGGTGTGTTTCTTTCCATACTTAGGAAGGAGTAGACAAATCATATTCTCCTAGACTCCAAATCGAATAAATCTTGTCATGTTTTAGCTATGCACTCTTAGCACTGTGTGATAACTGAAAATCACAGGTAATTTATCAGATAGTAACAGTTCCAAATTTGACATCAGAAAAAAAGCAAAATAAATTAGTAAAAGTATAAAATCAGAGCGGTATATTAAGGCTGCCTCTGTTGAAGAAAAAATCTATAAAAATCCTAAAAACATGGAATGAAAATATCTGAATCAACAAACATAAAATTTTAATGCATAGGCAAAGCTGCAGACTGTTAGACCTGGCAAAACATATTTCTAAATTCTGTTTGAGTTTGCTGATAAGGGAAGAGGGAACTTTTACAATGTATTTGATTCTGCTAAGTGCTTAAAATGACTCACAATGTGGGTCCTACAGCAACAACTGATCTTGGGAAATGAATCCGCTTTCTCCAAAAGGTGAGAGTTTTAATGAATTGAAGAGTATTTTGAATGGCAAAGAGTGTGACATGAGAAACAAGAAGATAAAGAAATGAACAAGCCCTCATTGTGAAAGAATTTCTGTGAAATAATCAGGGGTCATCACTGTGGATTAATGAAGAATCTTTCCAGAGGATCATAGTTACCTCCATTTAGCTAAGGTGGACAATTAGCAATAAGGTGGAGAATGTAGCTCAGAGAGTCAGTTCCTAGGACGTCTCTCTATCTACTCACTGATTTACTCCCGACACCTAGCATAGGCTGTGACACATCATACTTTCTCATAACCAATTTTTACTTAGTGGAAATCATGTTTTAAAAGTAGCCTACTATTTTTTATTTGTAAACAAAGTTTTATTGGGACACAGTGGTCCATTTTTATGTTAGTGTTTGCATGTGTTTTCACTACAATGTACAAATAGTTGCAACAAAGAGGATATGGCCTGAAAAGCCAAAAATATTTGCTATCTAGCCCTTTGCAGAGAAAGTTTACTGACCTCTGGCCTAGAAGCCTGTTTACATTACCAATATGATTTCAACAAACCATCCAAACACCATCTCCAAAACATAATAATTATTTTAAGGGATAAATAATAAAATATTGCATACTGTAGAGATAAATATGACTAGTTTGCATATTTACATGTGAATAAACAAGTTTTCAGGCAATACTTGAAAAGATTTCTAAGGTATAATAACATGATCAACTAATATGTCTATTCAAATTAAATTGATTATGAATAATTTGGGAATTTGAATTATGAATATTTTCATTAATGTTAGACCCAGTAGTGATCTGAACTTAGATAGCACAGAAACATCTCTGACATATGTAACAACACAATTGTCAATGTTCTAGTCAGGATGTTTTATTGAATATATAATCTAAAAACTTTTCCCAAAAAAGCATTTCTAATTTAGAATTCTCTTATAAAGAAAATATCTTAAGAAGTTATTCTGACATCCCATTTTCAAAAATAACAGTATGCTATATATGTTTTCATTTTAAACTTTCATTTTGATTTTTTTCTGTAACAGAGATAGTAAACATATTTCAGCCTAAGCTTCAAATGAAATAAAATTCTACATTGAAGTCATTCAGCTGAATGAAACTTTTCTAAATGGTATGTGCCTTTTTTTTACTCTTACGCAGAGTTTATATATTCATCAATATTTAAAAAGTCAGGTTTTCAAATCCAATATGACTGCAATCCATTTTAACAGTGAGGACTGAATTGTTTTTACCCCTGTAGGTGAGTAAGATAGACAAGCTAATTGCCTTTTTAACTTACAGCTTTTCAGTGTGAGATCTCATTATCATTTGCTTTCAGGAATGAATCTCACTCAAGGTTTGATGGAGAATATAGTTTCTTTCATCACAAAATCATGAACCTTTTACCTTCCCTATCTTTCTCTAAATTCCCATTCTTGATAGAAGCCTGATTTTCCTCCTCACTGTTTCAAGTGATCCTTAGAATAACTTAGGAGAACAAGGAACACACCATATTAGCATGATACAATACTTGAAAAATCAATTGCTATGCCAAGGTAGAAATGATTGTACCCACATTCCTATTCTAGACATTTAGCAAGGTCATGTACTATTTTTTTTTAAGATTCTGTTCACAAGAAAAATTGTAAATGACAAGTTTCTGGTTGTCATACATAGATTCTAACTTTTAGATACTTTACAACTAACACAATAATAACCCAATGGAAAATAGAAAAATTTGGCAAGTTGTATCCGTGGTTAATTAAATCAAAATGTAGGCATATACATAGACAGGCACGCACAAGCTCATATGCACACACCAGTTTCAATATTTATTGGGATAGGTGATTAGGTGTTCTGGAATGATTCAAAATTACTTTAAACTGGAGCAAGCAGACTTTCAAAGGAAAAATATACAAGGCATAATGTGCATAGAGAAAAAGCTTTAAAAATATGAGTCCAAAAACATTTGTCATTTAATGAAGGAGATTCTTTCTGAGAAATGCATTGTGAAGCAATTTTGTCATTGTGCAAATATCATACAGTGTATTTATGTACATTAAAAATTACTAGAACATAACTAGATGATATAATCTTATGGGAAAACTGTTGTGCATTGGTCTATCACCAATTAAAAGGTTATTAGATGGTACAGAAATCTATCATTGTTGTTATTGTTTATTTCAACTACATTTACTATATTTTAACATGAACATTGTTTTTACCACTTTTTGCAGTTTCCATGAGTATCTCAGAGGTCTATGAGACAGAAGTTAGATATGTTAAATGAGTAGTTTGCAAATGGGCTTATTTACCTTCAACATAAGAAAAATGTAACCAGAGGTTATTGATGGACATTAAATAAGATAATGTATGTAAATGTACAAATTATGTAGTTATTTTATTGATTTTTAAATATACATGTATACTAAATGGGTTGTTATAGTTACTTTCTTTTCAGAAGCAAAACACTAAGTTTTATAACCTCATCACATATATTTTGGGGGACACAAATGAAAATATTTGAATCTAGATCATTATTGTAGATCAGGCTTTATCTTCACAAGTGATAAATTGCCATAATACAATTCAGACACCAAAATGAATATGGGAAGTTCAGTCTGGTCTTGGTAAGATGGTAACCATTGTAGAGTAGTAGGGTTGTTGCAATGATAAATGAAATAGGCTGGAAATGATATTTATTTCAGAGGAAGAGAAGAAAAAAAGCAGAACAAAGAAAAGTGTTATAAATAACTTATAATTTAATTTTATTTTTTGTGTTTGATAACCTGGCAGGTGCCATTTATTATGAAGTGGAAGAACGTAAGAGGGCTAGA
The DNA here is from genome assembly GCF_033115175.1 of Lepus europaeus. Classification (NCBI taxonomy): domain Eukaryota; kingdom Metazoa; phylum Chordata; class Mammalia; order Lagomorpha; family Leporidae; genus Lepus; species Lepus europaeus. Next base: position 17,547,335 of record NC_084848.1, read on the forward strand.
TAACTGTTTTTATGGTTGTTTCTAATGTCTGGTGGCTTGCATTCGTGTGTGTGTGAGTGTGTGTGCGTGTGTGTGTGTAAGAGATCTGAAGTTAAAGTTGTCAGTTTTGACATATTAATTTTACGATGTCCATGAGACAGATAAGTGAAGATGTCAAATAGCCCGAGAGAGAAGAGCGTGAATCTCAGACACAGCATAAGCTCTGGAAACACTCTGGGGCTCATACCACAGTAAATACCACCATGAACATTAACAATATCACCTAGAAAAATTTGCCAAGATGAAAAAAGGGATGAGATGGTCTAGAACTAAGCCCAGAAATACTTCTAAAGATAGCAGTGGAGCATGAAGTGAAGAGTTAGCAGAGGAAACTAACGAAGTCAACTAAAACCCAGGGATACAGTGTCATGAAAGCCCAAAAGAAAGACTGTCAAGAACCAGGACTGAGCATGGGAAAGTGTGGAGAATGGCAGTAATTACTGACAAACACTTATAACAGGTGAAACGAAATTAAGTCAGAAAGTTTTCCATTGAATTTAGCAAAATACAACCCTTGGTGACCTGGTCTAGAATATTTCAGTCAAGTGCATGTTAAAGGAATCTTAAGGAAGTGCAGATGGATGATATAGATATTTCATTGAATAAATTCAATGCAGAGTAGAGCAGAGTAAGAGGAGGTTGTTGGATGTGTGCTCATATACATAAATGCATATATAAAACATATATAAAAATTCATAGAGTAAGTTTATGCATGGGTGTGAATGAATTTTATGTGTTCAAAAGCACCTCAAAATTCATGGAAAATGAAATTGTAATATATAAGTTTATTATGGTACAAAAATCTTGCAATAGTTGGCACATTATGTCCTTTTTTCAGTATCATTTTGAAATGCCCTTGTGTTTATATATATATATATATGTAAATACACACAGAAACATTAATGTATGTAGTAACATATATATAAAAAAATCTGTGCAGATATTTATTTGTATATATGTATATATTTGCATATAGATGAGGACTAACATAAAGAGTTACATGTATAAAAATATTTATATATGCATACATACATACACATAAATAAGAGGCACCGTTTTTTTTAAAGATCCATTTATTTGAAATGCAGAGTTACAGAGAGGCAGAGGCAGAGAGAGAGGTCCTCATCTGCTGATTCGCTCCCCAGATGGTGGTAACATCCAGAGCTGGGCTGATCCAAAGCCAGGAGCCAGGAGCTTCTTCCCGGTCTTCCACATGGGAACAGGGACGCGAGCAATTGTGCCGTCTTCCTCTGCTTTCCCAGGCGATAGCAGAGAGCTGGATCAGAAGTGAAGCAGCTGGGACTCAAACCGGCATCCATATAGGATGCCAGCACCACAGGCTTTTCCCACTTCGCCACAGCGCTGGCCCCAAGAGACACCTGAACACAACTAAATGAAGAATAGGAAACAAATACCCAGAACAGAAAAGCAATAGCTGCAAGGCGGGGAAAGCCTATTAGCATAGGTACAGTGAAGACATAGGCCTTCCATAAAAAGAGTGACATCCCCTATGTTTTAAGAGGGAAGCAGATGTCTTCAGATAGAGGTAGAATGATCCACTTTGTGGTAGAAACTGTTGATGATTTATCTCTGCTACAGTGAATTGAGGGTCAGTAGGAAATGTGCAGGTAAGAGACTGGAAGAGAAAATATCATATAGTATTTAAGTTAATAAAATGCATTATGAAAACATTAGAAGTTATATTAGGCTTTGAGGTTCTATAACATATGATATAAATGCATCAGCTTAAAACAAAACAGATTTATCATCTCACGGTTCCAATGGATCAGAAGTCCTGGCAAAGCTGGGCTGGTGTCTGGGCTCAGGATCTGACGGGCTTAAATCAGGGTGTTGGCTGGGGCCACGATCTACTCAGAAGCTACAGTTCCTCTTCCAAACTCAAGTGGTTGTTGGCAGAATTCACATCCTTGCAGCTTTAGACCTCATGGCAGAGAGCTTCTGCAAGGCCAGCGGGGAAGGCCAAAGGCCTCTTGTACAGCCTTCCAAAGGACTGAAAAACTATCAAATTTTATTTTTCAGTCTGAAAATGAAGTCCCAGTTACTATAAAAACCATTCTAATTTTTCAGTCACCCTTAGTTTTCTGTACCATTAATTATGATGTCTCTTTTTATCCTTTACCCATAATTTTCAACTTCCATGCTCTGACATTTTTGTCATTCATGCTTACAGTCACATATCATTAATTCCAACTAATTTTTAATGCCTACCTGGCCTTTGAGTTTGATGAGCTGTACGTTATGGGTGACCAGTGCCAGACCAAATGTTTTGAACATGATTTTCAAGACATACAGCCATACTCATTTATTATAAATTTGTAACAAATACATGTATGCTTTTCATACTACAAACATAATAAACACATGTATGCTTTTCATACAACATGGTACCGTTGACTAATTGTGACAGAAACAATGCTTACAATGACTAAAACACTTATGAAGTGGCCTTTTCAAAAAACAATTTATCTGCCTTTGGTCTAGATAGCAAAGAAGATTTAGTCCAGAGAATATAATTAAAATGAAAGGTAGTGTAGGTAGATATTAGGGTTAAAATTGTTATTTTGTAGATTTTTAACTTTTTGGAGTATAAGGGATGAGAAAAAATATTGGAGAACTTGAGAGAGCAGGCTATTAATTAGTTTCTGACTTTATTATGGATGATGACAAAACTAAAGTTAGTATAGACAACTGTGAAATAGGAGCTCCTTAGGGGTGAGCATATGGAATGCCTTCATCCTTTACCACAATGCCTGGTTGGAGCCCCAGTTGCTTTATTTTAGATCCTGCTTCCTGCTAATATGCACACTGGGAGGCAGCAGGTGTTGCCTCAGTGTCAGTCCCTGCCATCCACATGGGAGACCTGGATTGAGTTTTGAGTTCCTGGTTTCGCACTGGTCCAGCTCTAGCTATTGTAAGTGTTGGGGAGTGAATTAGTAGAAGAGGAATCGTCCTGGCTTGCTGTAGCTAATTTTCTCCCTTGCAAATAAAATGAAAACAAATAATTCTTGCTTTAAATAAATGGAGTAGAGATTGATGGGACAATAAGGAGGGTAGAGTAGATAATAGAACTCATGGAGGAAGTTTCAATAGGACATCATCTGTATAGATGAAGATATTCCAAAATGTTAATGGAAATGACATTAAAAGAGAAGTTTAATTTTGTGCAAAATATTTTACAATCCATGCGTATGAGAGAGCTTCTAACAGTTACCAGAAAATACATATTTTGAAAAATAATTCATGTATTTAAATATGTCTTGACGCCAAAATAAACTTACCAATTTGTCCCATTTTTCTATGAACTTTTTGAAGTTCCATCCTGTATGTGTATGTTGCTTGAGGTTTTGATCTCTCCTGTAACAAAGAGGAAGAACAGCCTGAAAGCACAATACTGTAGTAGGTAATGAATACATTTTCTGTCACCTGGTGCTATGTTTAAAAAATTTGATATAACAACAACAAGCAAACAAACATCAGATAAAAATCCCTGATTCTAAAGGCCGTTAGAAGTTTGTGCAAGAATTTCAATTCAAGTCATACAGTTAAATGGAAAGTTCTGAGAAGAAATTATCTTGTAATAGAGTCTGTTGGTTATAGAGTGATCAGAAGTACAATGGGAAGTTCTTAGTGGTTCTAGATTGGATCAGATTAATACATATTGACCACTATAAGAAGGAGAAATAAGATAAACGTAGGTGATTTCAATGGGCATTTGATCTGTCAGGTAGTAAGCTCATGTCCCAGATTAAAGTACCTGGGTTTGAGTCCCTTCTCCAGTGCTCAGCTCAGCTTCTTGCTGATTCAGACTCTTGGAGGCAGTGGTGGTGAATCAAGTAATCAAGTCCTTCCCACCCATGTGTGAGGCATGGATTGAGTTCACTGCTCCTGGATTCAGCCTCAGTCTATCCTGATAATTGTGGGTATTTGGAAAGAGAGAACAAGCAGATAGAAGCTTTCTATCTTTCTAGCTGTCTGTCTCTCTGTGGGTCTCTTTGTCTCCCAAACTAAAAACCACATTTGGGACTGGTGTTGTGGAATATCAGGTTAAGCCACCACTTGCAACACTGGCATCCCATGTAGGCATCAGTTCAAGTCCCAGCTGCTCCATTTCTGATCCATCTCCCTGTTAATGTGCCTGGGAATGCAGTAGAGAATGGCCCAAGCACTGGGGCTCCTGCACCCATGTGGGAGACCTGGAGGAAGTTCCTGGATCCTGGCTTCAGGCTGGCGCAGTCTTGTAGTTATAAATTGCTTCCACATCATGAATATTTCTGCAAAATGATAGCAGAAAATCACCTAGATTTGCTAACAGACAAGAGAGAGAAAAATTAAACAGAAAACTTCTACTTACTGCACTAATATTTGGTAGTTAAAACAAATGACTCAATATTTCCATCTTTTAAATGGGGATAATGAAACCACCTAAGTGTTTTATGGCATCAGTGAAGTGATGTATAACTATAGTGCATCATGAAAATATTAAGTGAATGTACTTTTAGCTCTCATTTAGTACACTATTGGAAAATGTTCTGTAACTGGAAAGTTTTGCTTAATTTCACCAGTAAAACCCACAGGTCCAAATTTTCTCAGTTGAATTTCTTTTGTTTCCAGATCAAATACTTTCAAAGTTTCAACAATTTGCTCTTTATCTTTTCCTTGACTTTTATGTATGCTGTGGTTCTCTATGACAAACAGCATCAAAACTCACGTGCACTTACAGACCAGTAATGTGGCTTAAAAATGACACATTCAGGACATATTTTCTTTCAGCAGAATCATTGTTTATTCAGTGAGAATTTTACTTAATGAGTTCCGTGTAGATTGTTCATAAAAATATTTTTCATAATTGCCTTAATCATCTCAACCTTAGCCATCACTGTTGTCCTTGACATTCATTGAGTTGCCAATCACTATGTGCGCTGTGTGTCATGGAGACAGATTTCTTGTTTTGTGGCAAAGAGACGTCATGAAATGATTTATTAGTCACTTCTGTGTTACTTTAATAAAATACCTGAAGCAGGTTAATTTGGTACCGAAAAAAAAAAAAAACCCGAAATTTACTTACTTCACAGTTGTAGAGGCTAAAAGTCTAGGATCAGGTGAACCTGGGTTTCTGGACTCTGGTGAACATCTGATGGTGGACAGCATCATAGCAGGAGTGCACACAAGAGGAAGAGATTGTCTCAAATATAGGAAACCAGAGAGGGGAAGGTGCCGGCCTTGATAGTTTTGCAGTCATCTTCTCATGAAAACTAACCAAGAGGTCTGACAGATACTACCTTAATTCTTTCCAAGTGAGCACTCTCAATACCCTAAGGATCCTCCCACGAGGCCTCACCTCTTCAAGGTCCACACCATCTCCAACAATTAACACACTGAAGCCTAAACCTCCAATGCATGAAGCCTAGGGGAATAACCCACACCCAAATTACAGCAGATCCTTATTTCATATTTTATTTGTATAAAATCTATAGATCATTGAGGGAAAATTGAAGAATGATTTTCCCCTGTTTGTTTTTAAAAATAATTTATTCAATTTCTATATTTTTATATGTACATGCAAATATCTTGCTTAGACCCAAATTGGTTTATTCAGTTTTGTTAAACCTACCTTGTGTGCTTCAGGGGAAACAATACAGCAAATGTGTCTACAAATAAGATTTAGCTCCCTGTGACTAAAACACAAAAAGAACCTAGCTCTATTTTACTCTCTCCTGGATGCACAGGTCTTCCTAGGAATGATGTTTTTCCTGGTAGATTGATTCTCCCAGCATATTTTTAGAGTAGAGGGATAAGGTAGCTGAGTGAACTAAAACACAGAATAACAAATCCCTCAGTAAATCTGGGGCATCAAGAATTGCTTCTGATTTTCAAATTTCCTTCTCTGCTATCTTTCTGCCCCACACCTTTCTAAATTGAAAATGGTATTCTCTATTCTCAGAGAAAAATTACCTTCCAAATAATCAGCAGAGATGTGCTGACTTAATACAGTTTCATTTGATTTATAATAAACTGATTTTGGTGTTGATTAGACTGCTATGACTTACATGAAATACTCTTTGTTGGCCAGATGTCAGCACCTCTCTTTCTTAAATGAACTTAATTATCACCACAGAGAACATTAAATTTGACTGCTTTATAGAGAGATCAATATGACTGACAGTCAAATAAATATTGCTCATTATTTTAAACTGTTGTACAGCATACAGGTCACCAAATTAATGGCGAACAGTCTTGATTATCAGTCATTAGTGCAGGATTGGGTGTTGCTTTCCCAGGTCTCTGCATTGGTCCATTTATAAGACAGCATTCTTTAGGATAGAAGGATAATAAAGTACGTGGGTACTCAGGAGCAAGTCCTGAATCCATCAGCGCTGTTTAGTGAGAATAGAGATGAGGTTTTTTTTCCCCCATGCAGCAGAGATTCTTTGGGAACATATGAAAATATATTTGACTAACAAGCAAGAGTGATGGTTGCATTAACACATCACAGTATTATCTAGGCCAATTTAATGTCACTTGAATTTTCTGTGCTCAGAAATTCAAACTCAAACTTACTATTTTAGTAGTTTCTATTCAGATTCTTACTGTTCAAAAGTACTCAAATTAGACATAAATAGTTTCATAAGGGTTTCTGGCCATTGCAAAGTTTTTTTTCAAAAATATTATTTGATGATTTAGATCATCTCTCAGGAAACAATGAAAAAATACTGGTAACAATATGAAATGCTGAGAATATTGTATATGGAGGGAAAAGTGCTTGATGAAATGGATGCTTTTGTTTTTATTACTTATGTAGCATCAAAAGAAAGTTCAGACATGTTGAAGTCATTGAAATACAAACACTTATTATTTTTTTAAAGACTTACTTTTCTATTTCAAGGGCAGAGTTACAGAAAGAGAGGGAGAGACAGAAAGAGAGAGATCTATCTGCTGGTTCATTCCTCAAATGGTCACAAAATCCAGAGCTGGAGCAGGTTGAAGCCAGGGTCCAGGATGTTCCTGGGTTTCCCAGGTGCGTGGCAGGAACCCAAGTACTTGAGCCATCTTCTTCTGTCTTCCCAGACTCATTAGCAGGGAGGTGGATTGGAAGTGGAACAGTTGGGTTGTGAAGCGGCACTCATTTATGATGCCAATATCCATGCAGCTGCCCAACCAGCTGTTCCACAATTCTGGCTGAATACACTGCTTTTTAAACCTGAAATACTTGCTACTGAACTGGGTTTGCTCGAATTTATGACAACTACCTAAATTACAAAATGTTTATATCAATAAAGAAAAAAATTAACTTTTTTGTTCTATGAAAAAGATTCAGCATCATTACAGAAGAATTCGTGTGCTCCCAGTATGTTATAACTATTCCCGTCTTTAAAGAAATATTAGTAAGTTTATAACAACAAATGATTGGTATCAGAGAATCAGAAGAATTTCTAGAATACATATTATTTAGCTATATGGTAGATAAATTAATATAAAGAAAGGAAGAATCTATATACTTGGAAGCTGTGGTTTGGATGCCAAGCATCATGTGAAATATGCCATAAAGTAAAAAGAGAGAAAGAGAGAGATTTCATCTGCTGGTTCGCTCCCCAAATGGCCACAACATCCAGGTGAGGGCCATGCTGAGTTCAGGATCCAGGAACACCATTTGGATCTTCCACCTGGGTGACAGAGATCCAAGTAATTGGGCCATCATCTTCTGCTGTCCAGGTGCATTAACAGGAAGCTGGATAGAACACACAGCACCTGGGACTCAAACCAGAACTCAGGTATGGGATGCCAGCATTGTAAGCAATAGTTTGTGCCAAAATGTCAGCCCTAATGGCAACCTTTTTAAAGATGTAAATTGGAGGCCGGGGCCACGGCTCACTAGGCTAATCCTCTGCCTCCGGCCCCGGCACCCCGGGTTCTAGTCCTGGCGCCGGATTCTGTCCCGGTTGCCCCTCTTCCAGTCCAGCTCTCTGCTGTGGCCTGGGAAGGCAGTGGAGGATGGCCCAGGTCCTTGGGCCCTGCACCTGCATGGGAGACCAGGAGGAAGCACCTGGCTCCTGACTTCCGATAAGCACAGTGTGCCGGCCATAGCAGCCATTTGGGGAGTGAACCAACGGAAGGAAGATCTTTCTCTCTGTTTCTCTCTCTCACTGTCTAACTCTGCCTGTCAAAAACATGTAAATTGGAAATTTATGATTATATATGATATTATAAAAATATAAGTATACACTGTACAATGATTATATCAAGCTAATTAACATACCCATCACCTGGAATAATTACCATTTTTGTGTGCAGTGAAAACATTTGATGTGTATTCACTTAGTAAATTTAAAATATGTAATATTTTGTTATCATATGTTATTACATGGTGACCAGGCTGTGTAGTAGATATCAAAAAAATTATTACTTCAGTATAACTGAAAATTTCACCCTTAGTGCCTCTGGCAACCATTATTCTACTCTCCCCTTATGTAAGGAGATTGTTTCAGATTCCGTATATAAGTGAAAGCATGAAATTTTTGTCCGTGCTTGACTTACATCTCTCAGCATAATGTCCTCTAGGTCTATTATCCATGTTGTTGTAAGTGACAGAATTTCCTTTCTTAAAAAACAAGCAACTAATTTTCCATTGTATAAACTACATTTTCTTTTTCTATTCACCCACTGAGGAGCACTTAGATTCCACATTCTGGCTGTTATGAATACACAGTTGCAATGAGCATTAGGTGCTGATATTTCTTCTGCACACTAATTTCCAGTCCTTTGAAAATATACCCAGAAATGAAAGTGCTGGATCATAGTGGTATTTCTATTTTTCAGTTATTCTGAAGAACTTCCATACAGTATTTACTAACACCTGTACTAATTTACAATCCCACTAATAGTATCCAAAGCTTCCCCTTTCTCTACATTCTGTCCAGCACTTGTTATGTTCAATCATCTTGAGAATGTTTATTCTGGCAGGTGTGAAGTGACATCTTACTGTGATTTTAATGTGTATTCCCCTAATGTTATTGAACATTTTCTTTTCTTTTTCAAAGTATTTATTTATTTGAAAGGCAGAATTACAGCAAGACAGAGAGAGAGGAGGGGGAGAGAATCTTTCATCTGCTGGTTCACTCCCCAAATGGCCACAATGGCCAGGACTGGGCTAGGCTGAAGCAAGGAGACAGGCACTTCATCAGGGTCCCCTACATGGGAGCAGGGGCTTAAGAACTTGAACCATCAAGTGATGCTTTTTCCCAGGCACATTAAAAGGGAGCTGGATTGGAACGGTTGCAGCTGGGACTTCAGCCACTGCCCAAATGGGATGCTGGCATTGCAGGCAATGGCTTAACCCATTATGTCACAACACTGGGGCCTGCATTTCTTTTTCTTATGTCTGATGGAATTTGTATCTCGTCTTTTAAGAAATGTCTATTCATGTTCCTTCTCCAATATCAATTGTATTATTTGCTTTCTTGCTATTGAAGTGCTTTGATGGCTTATATATTTGGATATGAATGTAATTTCCCATTCCATAAATTATCCCCTAGTGCTGCTTTTTGGTTTGCTATAACACTATTTATCTATTTTTGCTTTTGTTGTTGCATTTTAGGGTCAAACCCCTCAAAATGTAGTCTAGACCAATGTCGTGAAGATCTCTCATGTGTTTTTTCTAGTAATTTTAAAGTTTCAGGCTTTTTGTTTAAGTCCATTTTTAGTTGACTTTTGTACATGCTATAAGATAGAAACTTGGGTTCTTTCTTCTGCATTTGGGTACTCAGTTTCCTCGGTATCTCGTGTTACCTTCATAAAAAAAAATCAGTTGATGTAGATCCATGAGTCTATTTTCTTCAGCAAGAACACAGTTGACTGTAAACATGTGAGCTCCTTTCTGAGCTCTGTCTTCTATTTCATTGGACCACGTGTCTTTTTCTTAAAAGATTTACTTTATTTATTTGAAAAGCAGAGTGACAGAGAGAGAGAGAGGGAGAGACAAAGAATGAGAGGTCTTCCATCCACTGCTTACTCCTCAAATGGCTTCAACGACTGGGAATGAACTAGGTCAAAACCAGGATCCTGGAAATTGATCCTGGTCTCCCACATGAGCAGCAGAGGCCCAGGTGCTTCTTTCCCAGGCACGTTAGCAGGGAGTTGGATCAAAAGTAGAGCAACTGGGTCTCAAACCAGCACTGCAATATGTAATGTCAGCATTGCAGCTTGAGCTCATGGAAAAGTTAAAAAAAAAAGATTTTTATAGAGTTTCAAACTTCAGGTTGACAGTTTAAGTTTTATTTGATGTTAACTCATCAAGTGCATCGAATTCTTACACTGGATAACTTAAAAATGGGACAATATATTGGCTATGTCTATTTATGGTTGTTCCTGGGTGAGGTTCTTCAAAGAAATTCAATTAAAATTTCCTGAATTATATAAATTATATATTGAAAAATGGAATTAATTTAAAACCACTGAAATGTTCAGTAAAATAAGTGTTCCATAGCGGTATGTTTTTTAGTCTCTGGGGCAGAAGGGACATTGAAAAGAAATTCCCTGTGCCAATCACAGTCTTGCTCTGACATGCTGTCCTCCAGTAGAACTTTTAACATGCTTTATGTGGAAAACTTATTTTCCTCTATGTTACCAGTTAAAATATATTTTCAAGAGTTCCAAAGGACAACTGCCAAGACTAGCGTCTATAAACTTTAGGACTGAAATTTTGTTTTGTCTGCTCTGGGAATGTCAGTGCCTTATTTCATCCCCAGTGTGAGGAAAATTATATGATGCATCTATTTTATTTATCTTCCATTAGACCAATGCACATACACTCTAACTCTCAGCACAGCAGCACTTGCTATTCTAACAAGTTTAGTTCTGTGTTTGTGTCTTCATGATACAGAGTCCTGGGAAGTTTTATATTACGTTTTCAAATTTTTACAGCTTTGCAGCCAGAACTGTATGAATTTTCCATAAATATTGGGGAAAGAAAGCAATAACCTTGATGTTTGAGAGAACTAGTACATAAAACAGAATGTAGACAGAAACATTTGTTCAGGAGATCTTTTTTTCTTTCTTTCTTTTTAGTTTTTGTCTAAGGTATATATAAAACTTTGGACTGCATTGGATGACAATTATAATTTTCCTGACATTGAATCTAATCTCTTTCTTTGATAACAGGCATTACTCATGCTCTTTCACTTTGCTTCTTTAATAAAAGAAGAGAATTACCAAGAGAATGATTTTTTTCCAGTCTTTCTGTATTTGCTGCCACTACAGTCTATGTGAGGGGGTGGGACTGCAGTGTACATACACTCAGTTGGGAAGATGTATTTATTAAATCAAAGGAAAGTCATCCTAGGAGACAAATTTTTTTGTACTTGTATTTGCTTAGTTTTTTGATGAATCTTCTTCCTCTTGAATTTTATCATTGCAGTTGTTGTAATACAAAACAATCATCAATTCACAATTAGCATATTGCTTTATGTGTCTGAAAAAGATTAGGCTAGTCTATCAAAAAATGCTAGTGGCCTAAAATGAGCAACATGTGTCTTCTTCCCTTCTACTTGTCCTTTCCAGTCTTGCTGCTGGCCTTCTCCATGGGATGCTCCTCTAGGATACACAGAGGTGGAGACCACACTCAAAATGCTGGTGGTTACTGTGAAAGGGAAAAAATACAGAGAAAGAGAGGTTTAAATAATACTCCTTTTAAAGACTGCGTAGCATACTACCTCTGCTTAGTTTCTTTGGGCAAATCAAGTTATAATTGTGTTTGTCTCTAAATTTGTTTATGGGTGCAGTATGACATTTCAATACAGATACAAATGTGTACCGATAAAATAATGGTATCAACATTGCCAATTCTTTGACATTAATTTATAACTGGAACTTCGGAACTCCTTTCTGCTATTTTTTCATTTATCATGTAATAGGTATAGTCACCCTCCCCACATGATGTGTAACTCTAGGAACTTGTTACTTAATCTAACTCTGGTTTGGTTTTATCTGACAAAGTATAGATTTCATTTTATAAGGTGTTATTTTTGTGATGTGTCTGTTTTGGAAATTTTATATCTCATTCCTTTATGAAGTTTTTCTATTTGCCAATGTTCTCATTAACAATAGCCCCTCTGAAAAAAGGGTGTCAGGAATGAGATAAGTGTTGGAGTGATTGCCAGTGCTCAAAGACACTGAAATGCTATGAACGCTTCTTTCCGTTTCATTCCTGTCAAATCAATGCCTTCTGCTTTTGATTTCATCATGGCATGGATTTTTTATTTCAGGAAACATTCATTTCATGTAGTCTCTACACTGACAGTGATCTTTGAAAAGTGTTCAGGCACATGTATGTATTTTTCCTCTCAATTCTATCATCAATATCTTATTTTAAATGTCATTAAAAATAGCAAAAAGGATTAATACTTCATATTTGGTGCAGTTAGAATATACTTGGCAATCAAACTTGTTAGGAACTCAGTTATTCTCTGTCCTCTTGTGTATATTGGTAGAATTCACTATTTCTTATCTGGCTTATTGTATTAACATTTCTAAAGTATTTTCCTTGCTTTGAAGAACTGAACTAGCCCCTGACTGATATAACAATTTTGAAATCATAACTTGATAACCTAACTTTTTTGTCCATACTTGTACATTGCAGTTAATTCTTTATAACATTTTGAGCTGAACATTTTGATCTAGTTTGTATTGTTTCCATCCACTTGCTTTCTTCCCTACAGTCCGATTTCTATTCACATGACCTTACTCCAGCAATCTCACTTTGACCTCTAATGCCCTCATTGTTTAATAATTTGGTCTGGGAGTAGTTTCAATTGAATATTGATTATTGGTGTACCATTAGACCTGCCGTTAGCTCTCTAACCTCATCATTTACTATTCTTCCTTTTCCTTGCCCCTTTCTAGCAATATCAGGTGAGAATTAGTCCTAGTCTCACAGAAGCCAAAGCAGAATGTCATCTGAAATCCACTACATTGTTGCTCTCTCTGCCTGAAATAATCTTTCCTAGATACCATGCCCAATTTTGATTTTTCTTGTTTTCCTCCAGATCACTTTTCTGTGAAGTCTGGCCTGAACACCATACCTAAAATTAAACAATGTTGTTGTTAAGCATAATTGTAAGGAGAATATGAATCAAGTAGATATAATAAGAAAATGAAGGAGATGTCAAATTAAAAAAAAATTATTTATCTGAAAGGCAGTTACAGAGAGGCAGAGACAGAGAGAGGAGAGAGAGAGGTCTTCCATTCACTGGTTCACTTCCCAAATGGCTGCAATGGCAGAGCTGGGCCAATCTGAAGCCAGGAGCCAGGAGCTTCTTCTTGGCCTCCCACTTGGGTGCAGAGGCCCAAGGAGTTGGGCCATCCTCTACTGCTTTCCCAGGCCATAGCAGAGAGCTGGATTGGAAGTGTAACAGCCAGAACTCAAACCAGCACTCATATTGGATGCTGGCACTACAGGTGGTGGCTTTACCTGCTAAGACACAGCGCCAGTCCCAAGATGTCAACTTTTAACATGAGGGTTCAAGACTCACTGTTTCTATGAACTAGATTGAATCAGTAATATTTGTTATTTTGTAACAGAAAATTTTAATTAAGAAAAATAGACAGGACAGGTATTGTGCCAGGGAACTGGACATTAGGGAGGTGCCCTTAGCTCCAGACACCTAATACACTACCAAAATGGTGTGAATGGATCTGGCTTCTTTTCATTACTTTTTGACGCTGCTTCATGAATGCTGACTTCTCAAGCAGACTCTTCCCTTAATGCCCAGACAGAATTTAGGGTTGTATCCATCTTCATTCATATTCAGCAAATCAAAGAAAGGTGTCTCCTTCAGTATTTCAAAAACAAACAAAAAAAAAAGTTTTAATTTTACCCCAATTGGACCTCCACAACTGGAAAATGTGGAGTACTTACTGAAGAAAAATTTTCCATTGAGGCCAATACTGTGGTGTTGTGCATAAAGCTACTCTTTGGGGTGCTGGCATCCCATATGGGTGCTGGTTTACATCCCAGCTGCTCCATCTTTTTTTTTTAAGATTTATTTATTTATTTGAAAGGCAGAGTTACAGAGAGGCAGAGGCAGAGAGAGAGAGAGAAAGAGAGAGAGAGAGAGAAGGGTCTCTTCCATCTCCTGGTTCACTACCCAGATGGCTACAACGGCTGGAGTTGCTATGAATAGAAGCCAGGAGCCAGGAATTTCTTCCAGGTCTCCCATGTGGGTGCAGAGCTGCTCCATCTTTTTTTTTAAGATTTATTTATTTATTTGAAAGGCAGAGTTACAGAGAGGCAGAGGCAGAGAGAGAGAGAGAAAGAGAGAGAGAGAGAGAAGGGTCTCTTCCATCTCCTGGTTCACTACCCAGATGGCTACAACGGCTGGAGTTGCTATGAATAGAAGCCAGGAGCCAGGAATTTCTTCCAGGTCTCCCATGTGGGTGCAGAGCTGCTCCATCTTTTTTTTTTAAGATTTATTTATTTATTTGAAAGGCAGAGTTACAGAGAGGCAGAGGCAGAGAGAGAGAGAGAGAGAAAGAGAGAGAGAGAGAGAAGGGTCTCTTCCATCTCCTGGTTCACTACCCAGATGGCTACAACGGCTGGAGTTGCTATGAATAGAAGCCAGGAGCCAGGAATTTCTTCCAGGTCTCCCATGTGGGTGCAGAGGCCAAGCACTTGGGCCATCTTCTCCTGCCTTCCCAGGCCATAGCAGAGAGCTGGATTGGAAGTAGGGTGCTGGGACTCGAACCAGTGCCCACATGGGATGCCAGCACTGCAGATGGCAGCTCTACCCATTACGCCACAGCACCAGTCCCTGCTCCACTTCTGATCCAGCTTCCTGCTATTGCACTTAGGAAAGCAGTGGAAGATGATTCAAGTTCTTGGGCCCCTGCTCCCATGTGGGACACCCAGAAGAAGCTCAGAATCGTCCATCTCCAGCCAAGGCGGCCATTTCAGGAATGAACCAGAGGACGGAATATCTTTCTCCGTCTCTTCCTTTCTCTCTCTGGAACTCTACCTTTCAAATAAATAAATGAATATTTTTAAAAAATTTCCATTTACCTCTTTTTTTGGTCATTGCATAATTTGAAATTAATAGTCAATTGCATAATTTGAAATTAACATATTCATTTCTTTAAAATGTCACCTTTTTCTCCCACAGCTACATTAGAGTGTACTCCACTTACTGAAAACTATGCCAATGTTGGTTTGGAGGGATTTTTTTTTCTTGCTAATTTTTTGCTGATAAGGGCTATTTGATAATACAGTCACATTCAGTAATTTATTTTCAGGTTAATGTGTTTGAGTTCTGTAACCAAGGGTGTAAGATTTAAGAAAGAGGGGGCAGAAATTCTGAAACGGCTTACTTATTTGAGCCTGGTTTTGGGGATGTTCCAGAAAAGCTTAGCTTGCCACTCTGTGCGCAGAAAGGACCAGAGCACCACCACCAAGGAGAGCTACAAGAAAGCGATCTGAGTCAGATGTGAGCACACGAAGTGTGCAGACATGTGCTGCCTGCAGAAATGCCCTCCCTTTCCCCACATTCTACATCCTGGGAACTCCCCTGGATCTTGCTGTAAAGTCCTGGCAAACATCTGCTCAGCAAGGCAGTTTCTCTAGGGAACTCTACCTCTCCACAGTCTCCTTTACTTATCACAGGTGCAAGGCCTTCTTGAGGCTGATTATTTTGTGAAAACCCAAGAGAATAGACCCCTTGTGTCTGCTAAGGAAACTGCAGAAGCTAGATGGGACTGTCCCTCACCTAGGCTGGGGAGAAGCGAGAGTGAAGCAGTTGGCAGCAGCAGCTTGTGTAGGACTTACTTGCTCTTGG
The DNA here is from genome assembly GCF_033115175.1 of Lepus europaeus. Taxonomy (NCBI): domain Eukaryota; kingdom Metazoa; phylum Chordata; class Mammalia; order Lagomorpha; family Leporidae; genus Lepus; species Lepus europaeus. The sequence goes on from NC_084848.1 coordinate 17,563,213, forward strand.
GAAATACTTCCTCCTTGCTATCAACATAGGAGGTTCCGTACGGTGCCTGGCAGTCCTGAGCTGCTGACTCAAGAGATTTGAGAGGTGAAGAGGGCGTCTGGTCCCCATTGCTGTCCAGTACCACACAGAACAAGAAGTGAGTAATTTGAGATTGCAACACTCTCATGAGTGTCTGAGCATTGCCAAAAGTAAAAGGCAGGACGGGAAATGTGTTATCAGGAAAAAAAAATCAGGGGTAAGAAAGGGACAGGCTTTTCCAGGATGCTGGAGTAACCATGTCAGGTTTTTCTTCTGGGAGATTGAGCAGCACAAGAGAGGGAGTCTTAGAAATCACTGAGCTGGATTATCTGTTAGTCTGGGTTCTTTGCCCCAAGACTACTAGGGGAAAGACTAGTGTTGTCAGTGATCCAGAGAGTGTACCCTTAAACTACCACCTAGAGCCCCTTGGACTAGCGACCCTAACATCCTCTCGCTAAACACAAAGCAAAACATTTCCCACGCTAGTCAGGCCTCTGAGGTCGAGAGTATCTCTTTAATTCTGTAAGGATAAGAGGACAACAAGCAGGGCCTCTCCTGGAAACCAGCCCTGAGCCTAAACCCTCAGCTCCTGGTATTAAGAATCTTCTAACACAGTGCTCCCTGTTCCCCAGACTCTTCTCCTGACTCTACAGCTAACCCTCACCTAGGACAGCAGCTCAGCTAGCACCGTGTCCACTGCTTCCTAATGGCACAAGCAGCATTACCCAGTGCAGGACTAGCTATAAGTCAGGGGGAGATGTATTCCCCTTTCTTCAGGTCCTGAAGAGGGAAGGAAGGTGGATAAATGTGCACGTGGCATCTCTCTGCCACCTCTGACTTATATAACTGGAAGGCATGTTTTGAAAGCCTGAGAATCCCCCCTGAAGAGTTCCTGCCACTGACCAGAGGCGGTTTTTCAACTCACAACTCTACCTGCACAGGTATTCAATCCTGGATGATCTTTCCTTAGACAGTGGAAGAAATCAGCTGTGCTAGCAAAGGCCAAGGAGAAGAGTGACAAAACTCACCCATCAACCTGATAACTGAGTGTGGACGCTTGTTGAGGAATCAGTCCAAATCGTGACCCCAAATTGGAACCACAATATACCAATGATCTGAAGAGATTAGAGCACTATAGAAATATGTTGCTAGGGCCAGCACTGTGGTGCAGCAGGTTAAAGCCCTGGCCTGAAGCGCCGGCATTCCATATGGGCACTGGTTCTAGTCCCAGCTACTCCTCTTCTGATCCAGTTCTCTGCTATGACCTGGGAAAGCAGTGGAAGATGGCCCAAGTGCTTGGGCACAGCTCCAGTCATTGCGGCCATCTGGGAAATAAACTAACAGATGGAAGAGCTCTCCCTCTGTCTCTACCTCTCTCTCTAACTCTGTCTTTCAAATAAATAAAATAAATAAAAAAAAGAGAAATATTTTGCTAAAACACATGCAAGAAATAAGTAAATCCCTGCACAAATTGTTGCCAGCTAACATAGGTGTAATAGAAACTACAAAGAAAAAAATAAAAACAAACAAAAAAAACCCTGCCCTTTTAGAGAAGATAAAAGAATCCTAGGCAATATCTGTTCTTGGGACCTTGAATCCAGAGAAGTTAAGTAGTTCTACTTGATATACTGCAGTGCTCCAAATGTCTGGAGAAAGCTTTAGAACCTTGCTGTTGCACCTGAGAGTGATGTGAGATAAATAGGCAACAAGTAAGTTCAGGTGAGCTGAAACTCTAGTATCCCTGTTAAATGCAACGCTATCCCTTTAAGGGCCGATTTGATACACCCACCTTCCCGGGATGCACCAGCCTCATCTGGCACAAGGGCACAGGGTGAGAACCAGCCCTTTTGCATATACCATTGGGGTAACCACCCTTCTTTATGAAACGAGCTGGAAGGCAGGAAAGAACTGTCTTCCCGCCAAGCTCGGATAGTTCAGCCCCGATTTGTGGAAGGCACTTGGATGTACTACTCTCAGGCGCTCTTCCACCACGGCGCTTGGAGCTCAGAGCTGGAGCGGGCCTTTCCCACTCTCCTGCTCTCCCACTCCTAGAGGGACCTTCCCAAGTACAGGTACAGTTTTCCATTTTTTCCCTCTTTCTCTCATTTATGGGCAATTCTTTGGCCCACTCATATTGGATATTTCTCCCTGTGGGGTGGCCCATACTCGTGAGTGAATGTACGTTTATTCCCTCTTCTGTTCCCATTTGCACAGGATACCATTCTCCACTTAGTTTTTTTAAGAATTTTTTATTTCTTTGAGAGGTTGAGTTACAGAGAGAGGCGGTGGGGGGTGGGGGCGGTCTTCATCTGCTGGTTCACTCCCCAAATGGCCACAATGGCCCAAACTGCACTGATCCAAAGCCAGGAGCCAGGAGCTTCTTCCGGGTCTCCCTCGCAGGTGCAGGGGCCCAAGGATTTGGGCCATCTTCTGCTTTCTCAGGCCACAGCAAAGAGCTGGATCGGAAATGGAGCAGCTGGGACTTGAACTGGCACCCATATGGGATTCTGGCACCACACGTGGAGGCTTAGCCCACTTCGCCACAGCGCTGCAGCAGCCAGGACTGGACCAGACAAAAGAAAGAAGCCAGGAATTTCATCTGGTCTTCTACTTGTTGACAAAGGCCCATATATTTCAACCATCATCTGCTGCCTTCCCAGGCCATTAGCAAGGACGTGGCTCATAACTAGAGCAGAGGGAACACAAACCAGCACCCATATGGGATGCCAGTGATGCAGGTGGTGGCTTTCCTTGCTATGTCACAGTGCCAGCCCCTCTACTTAGTATTTCCATATCAGCAGGAAGCAAGAAACCTGGACTTTTAAAAGATTGATATATTTGTTACCCACATCAAGACAAATTCCTCTCAGTTGTTGCAGATTGCTTTTAAAATTTTCAACAGCTAAGCTAGGGCAGAAGCTCTTAAGGCAGGTGGATAAATGGGTCATTGCTCTTCAAAGTGCTCCTGGTAGCCCAGTAAGAGGAGAGAAGCCACCATGGGTGGGTAAATCTGGCCCAACATGGATTCAACACTAGGCCATCAGCTAAACTAGGATCTAACCATTGGGTATACTGCCTAAAGGAGGGATATTGATTGGGGCTGGAGTGTCCAGGTCATCTCCAGATGGGGAGAGATCAAGGAAAATACAATTCCTGTTAGCTCCCATTGTCAGAAGATTGATGGCTCCTCAGTTGGCTCTTCATGGTAAAACATAGGTCATCCCTCTGAGCCCCAGGTTATACTAGAGATAGACGGGGTGGGGTAGGTTTTTGCAGCATGAGAGCGTCACTCCATCTTGTAAGGTACCAGCACCCCTTGCATCACCAAGTAGTTTTAGAAGAATGACTTTCTTTCCATATCCCTCAAGAATCAGGAGTGAGCTGTTTTGGACCAGATTTTCTAACCAAGAGTGTAAGGTTTAGGCAAATGTTGAGATTGAGGGGGCAACGGGAACATAGACAGAGAATCAAACAATTTACTCCTTTGAACTTGTTTTTCAGAGGATGTTCCAGGAAAGCTTATCTTGCAATAGAGTACTCAGGGGTGGCCAGACCACCACAAAAAAAAGGAATGCTGTAAGAAACCAGTCTGAGTCAGAGTTTGCCAGAGGATGTTCTGGGAAACACTGTAATCAGGGGGAACCAGACCCCAACAAACAAACCAAACTGGAAGAAACCGGTCTGAGACAGATTTTTAAGCAGATGATGTATAAAGGTGGGGGTGCAAGGGGACAGGGCTGACACAGCTCTTCTAAATACAGGACACTCCTTTAATCTGTGCACTAAAACCCTAGAAAACTGCTTGTAAGGAGGGAGACTTTAGGGAGCTCTACCTTCCCACTGCCCCCTTTGCTTGTCACAAGTGAATATTCTTTCTCTGAGCTTCACCTGCTAGAGCTTGATTATTTGGTGACACCTCAAATAAACGGACACCTTTTGTCTTCTAACAGTTCTAGTTTCAATATACTCTTAAAGCAAGCCATGTCACCCATATCATGCTCTTCATTATCCCTGTTTCAGAAAGACATTCTTTGTTATACTGTCATATCTTGTATTTTCAATCACTACAATGTTTTTAGTTACAACAAAGATGTATACTGATTTGGGGAAAAAAAATAAAGTTCTCTAAATATATCTGAACACTTACTGATTATCTCAGACAATATTTTAAATGTTTCCAAATTCTTCCTTTATGATTTTTATATTTTTTAAAGCAAGAACAGAATTTATAGTTATTTAGAGTATATTAGTGTAAACCTGACCCATAAATATTAACACTTCACTTTTCCTTTTAATAATTTTGATAGTTAGACATATTTTGATATGTTGATGTATTAAATCCTATATAATTTTTTGTGTTCAAGCAAAATAACTTGTGTACATATGTTTACCCAAGATACAGAAAGAATACATACAAATTCATTCTAGTTTCCTGATTTTTAGAATACCAATTTCTTCTTTTGATTGAATTTGTCCATCAAATATCATCAATTAGGTGAATGTACTTCATTGTGCAGATCTTATGTCATCATTATCATTTATTGTGGTCCGTGTCTGCCCCCAAGGATAACACAAACACAGTTTGGTGAATAATACATTATGTGTCTGAATCTGATGCAAACTGGTCATTTTCTGCTTGTCCTAACTTGTGATTGGTTCTGCATTGTTTTTGTAGCTTGTAGTTGTTATAAGAGACAAAGTGCCTGTTTATACACTTTATCTTTCAAACTTTTCTCCCAGGAACATTGGACATTGCTGTTCTGTTTGTCTTTACCTCCTAATTTTCCTCAGTAAAACTCTCAATGGGTTCTAAGCGTTTTCATCCTGCCTTTGGCATGTCAGCGATTCGTTTTCAGGCCCCCCAGAACACTGAGATCTGCCTTCTTACCTTTATCACCATCGTTCATCTCATCTGTGGCCCCTGATCACTTTACCATCAGGCATCACAAAAATTCAATCTGAGGATGGCTGGAAGATCTAAGGTAGTGAAAAAAAAATATTCCTTTCTTCTTATCACATGAGAAAATGATACAATGATTAAAGATATTTTGTCAAATAGGTTTAAGTTGCTAACATCTTTCCAAGCAGTGCAATTAAAACTTGTAAGCTATTGAGGTGTAATGAAGTCTCTAATTCAGTGACTTTTATGTAACTCAGCTTCCTCAAAATTCTTTTTTTTTTTTCTTTAATTTAAGACTATTTGACAGAGTGACAGGTTCACTCATCAAATGGCTGAAATGGCTGGAAGCAGGGAAAGGTGAAAGCTGGAAGCTATGAACACCTTCTGAGTTCTCACAGGGACTGCAAGGGCCTTAGCACTTGGGCCATCTTCCAGTGCTTTCCCAGGTACATTAGCAGGGAGCAGGATCAGAAGCAGAAAAAAGCTGGGATATAAACCAAAGCTCCAATTTGGATGCCAGCATTGCAGGCAGTGGCCTAACCCACTGTGCCACAATACCAGACGGCAACATTCTTATACTCAAATAACTAGAATCATGCACCCGTTTTTAGGTAGGATTTTTTGAAAATTTTTTTTTTATCTTTTCTGAGGCTCAGATTTTTCTGTTTGGAAAATGAGTATTCTAATAGCATTTACCTTATGATTATGCTGTAAATATTTTAATAGTTTTGGGGCTGTGGCGCAGTAACTTAAAGCCCCAGCCTGCAGCGCTAGCATCCCATATGGGCACCAGTTCGAGTCCTGGCTGTTCCACTTCCGATCCAACTTGCTGCTAATGTTCCCAGGGAAAGCAGCAGAGGATGGCCCAAGTCCTTGGACCCCTGCACCCACGTGGGAGATGTGGAAGATGCTCCTGGCTGCTGGCTTTGGATCTGCTCAGCTTCATCAGTTGTGGCCATTTGGGGGGTGAACCAGCAAATGGAAGACCTCTCTTCTCTCTCTACCTCTACCTGTAACTGTGTCTTTCAAATAAATAAATCTTTAAAAATAAAAGATTTAATAGTGTCCTGAGAACAGAACACACTGTCAAAAGCATAATTAGAAGTCAACAAATGTTTGCCATTATTTTCAGGGCTTTGGGTTTTTTGTTTTATAGGTTATCCTTAAATAGGAGCCTAGATTTCACCTTTAAAAAGCAACAAAAATAACCATACATAAGGAAAGTCAAGGTGCTAGATATACCTTTTAATCTGATTTTAATGATTTTTATCACAGCTATATGTCCATTTTCAAACTCCTCAAATTTTATACATTTAATACATGCAATTCTTTATCAGTCATAACTTAGTAAAACTTTTTTTTAAATGTTATTTTTTTTACAATAAATTATTTTATTTTATTTTTTTTTATTAAACTTTTATTTAATGAATATAAATTTCCAAAGTATAGCTTATGGGTTACAATGGCTTCCCCCCTCCCATAACTTCCCTCCCGCCCGCAACCCTCCCCCCTCCCGCTCCCTTTCCCCTTCCATTCATGTAAAGATTCATTTTCAATTCTCTTTGTATACAGAAGATCAGTTTAGTATATATTAGGTAAAGATTTCAACATTTTGCCCATATAGCAACATCAAGTGAAAAAACTACCATTGGATTACTAATTATAGCATTAAATAGCAATGTACAGCACATTAAAGACAGAGATCCTACATAATTTTTTTTTTCAAAATAATTAATTTTCTATGCCATTTCCATTTTAACACCAGGTTGTTTTTTTTTTTTCATTTCCAATTCTCTTTATATACAGAAGATCACTTCAGTATATAATTAGCAAAGACCTCATCAGTCTGCGCCCACACAGAAACGCAAAGTATAAAAATACTGTTTCAGTACCAGTCATAGCATCACTTGGCTTTAGACGACACATTAGGGACAGATCCCGCATGGGGTGTAAGTACACAGTGACTCCTGTTGCTGACTTAACAATTTGACACTCCTGTTCATGGCGTCAGTAATCTCCCTAGGCTCTAGTCATGAGTTGCCAGGGCTATGGAAGCCTTTAGAGTTCGCTGACTTTGATCTTATTCCGATAGGGTCATAGTCAAAGTGGAGGTTCTCTCCTCCCTTCGGAGAAGGGTACCTCCTTCTTTGATGGCCCCGTTCTTTCCACTGGGATCTCACTCACAGAGATCATTCATTTAGGTCTTTTTTTTTTTTCCATGATATCTTGGCTTTCCATGTCTGCTATACTCTCATGGGCTCTTCAGCCAGATCTGGCTAAATGTTATTTTTTTAATTTTTTAATTTTTTTTTATTTTTGACAGGCAGAGTGGACAGTGAGAGAGAGACAGAGAGAAAGGTCTTCCTTTTTGCCATTGGTTTACCCTCCAATGGCCACCGCGGTAGGTGCGCTGCGGCCGGCGCACCGCGCTAATCCGATGGCAGGAGCCAGGTGCTTCTCCTGGTCTCCCATGCAGTGCAGGGCCCAAGCACTTGGGCCATCCTCCACTGCACTCCCTGGCCACAGCAGAGAGCTGGCCTGGAAGAGGGGCAACCGGGACAGGATCGGTTCCGTGACCCGGATTAGAACCCGGTGTGCCGGCGCCAGCGCCGCAAGGCGGAGGATTAGCCTAGTGAGCCGTGGTGCTGGCAACTTAGTAAAACTTTTAAAAAAAATAAATAATACTAATATGAAAATATTTAATTAGTATGAGATTGTCAAGAACCAAGACTGCTTGCAGTCCCATGTCTTAGCCACGGCCTAAGGATTAAGATATGACATGACTAACACAGGTCTTTATCATGTGTTCTGCCAATTTTGGACCAGAAGGATAAGACCATAAGCTCCTTCTCAGAATAATAATTTCATTGGTTGTCTCAGGAATGTCTTGAAAACAGGTTTGTAAGAATAATAAGCTTCTCAATTAGCCTTCATTTCAAGACAACTCATTGCTTAATTTACTGGCTAAATGGGCTAAATGGTCCCTTCCAAAGACCAACGATAACTCACCTGTGCACATACTTGCTTGTGAACTCTCTTCAAGAACACCCTCTTTCTGGGTCCATTAGTTCTAAACTCATATCAACAACAATGGTCAAACATAATCATTGCCCACATTGAGAAACCCGCCTTAGAAAAGTATAGCACAGACTTTTGACCTCCTCCTGTCTGAGACACTACTTATATGCTTTCAAGGTGAGATTTTCCCTTACTTGAGTAATTAATAAATTGGTCTTAATTGGTCAATATGTTTTGGTGGTGGCCTCTGTGGATTAGCAGTAATGGACATATGAGGGTCAGTTGTGACTTTATTACACAAATGGAAGAAACCCTGCTGGTGTCTTGGATTTTACCTGTCAAGTGGATTCACTTTTAAGTGTTCTTTTGGCATAATTTTCTAATGGGTGCTGCTGTTTTGTGCATTGACTTGATAAATGGAGACAATTTTACTCTTTACAATTGTTAAGTGCTTTTCAGTATCAGGTGTGTTCTAATGGATCCCAAAATTTTCACAGAAAAAAAAAATGGAAATGTTCAAAGCTAAGATGAAAATTATAAAGGGAAAGATCAAAATCCCTTGGGCCATGTCTTGGTCAGTCTGTTCTATGTATAAGAGTATTTTGAACCCCTACTGTCACCCCCACCAAGGAAAATAGTAATTGAGAAATGACTTTTTTGCTCCTTAGTGTTTCCAAGTAGAGTACTTTTGGTTTAACAGAAGTAGTTCTTTCTGAAGACTACTTTTTAAAAATGGTTTCTGTTCCTTGCTATTTTGAAACTTTTTTTACTGCTTTATAGATGAGTAGAGAGGAGGGAGTTTCCCACTTTTTGTTTTACCACGGATTTGGCAGATCAAAACTGTGTGACCGTAAGTCTTATTTCTATTTATATGTTTATCTCAGATGGTCTTAAAATAATTTGAAATATTTTGTTTACTATATTGCCTTGTCATACAATGTAACAGCACTATAATTTCTTAAATATAAAATACACTGAATGATTCTGTGGAGAATTCAGTAAAATATTCCCAAGTTAAGATCCACTTTTTTCTTCCAACAGTTACTTTTGGCCTTTATGTCAGTGAGTACAGTATTTTTCAAAATCAGTTAGCATTTGCTTACTAATATAGAATCCATATCATTTTAAGCATTGCAAATCATATATTTGCCATTGAATTATTGGGAGGGAGTATAACATAATATTTAAGATCCTAGCTTCTGAAAGCAAATTAATTTGCATTTGAATTCTAATTCTGCCTTTCTCTTGTGGGCAAACTTAAGAGGAATTTTGTGTACTCTTGAAGTTAACAGTTTTCACTCTTAAAAATGGGAAGAATAGTATCTAATTCACACAGGCTGCTGGGCTTGTGGGAAATAAAGGGTAGATTGCTCTGCTGGACTTAACACAGCATCTGGCACGGGGAAATGATCAGTGAGTGTTAGCTATGATTATCATGATTTCTTCTTTACCCTGTGGAGCCTTTTCTACTATAACACATGTTGGCTTTTTCAAGACAAATATTAAACCACAAATGAGGATAAACTGTAGTAGTCTGTTCCACATTTCTAGATTAGACAGATAAGTATGGAGAGCCAGGATTGAGATATATGTCCCTTTGACAATTCTGATGCATATGAGAAAATTTGATAAAGATAGCAAAGCATTCCTGGGAAGAGTGTGACTGGGGTCATGTTTTATAGTGAGGGGAGTTGAAAGTCCCAGAGCTTGGAACGGAGCCTTCACTCAAGAGGAGAGATAGTATTTACCTACCTCCAGTGAGGAAGCCTGTTCTCAGCTGAAGGAGCCATGCCAAATGTAGGAGTAGGCCTAAATATTTTTCCAAGTGGTTTATAGTTGCAAAGTCCCTAATTAGAAACTGTTCTTCTTTGGAGAAGAAAAATCTGATATGCTGCTACTTTGTCTTCAATGAGAGATATAAATCTAAAAGTTCTGGAACAACACCAGGGTGGAAGGAATGAAAGCCAAACCTTCGTCAAGTCTGAGTTTTCAGGAAATCGAGTAAGAAATGTCTGGTTTTGCTGCTTAAAATCTTCTTTTAAGCCCAGACAATGTCCAGCTCTTGGTGATTTATAACAGAAGGGAAGAGGTCCCCAAGATCAGAATACATTTTAGAATTGTTGGGTGAAAGCTGAAATATTTTAGGATCTGCTCTGAAAGAAAGTTGGTAATGAAAAGATGACCCCTGTTTTTGTGTTTTTGGGCTGTGAAAAAAAAAAAAAGTCCAAGATATGTTCTTTTATAGAACTCATTAAATTTCATTTGCTTCCCTCAGATCCTTAATCTCTTTCCGGAAAGACTAGGGGATAAGTGGGTACTTTGCTTGACAGGTTTTTTTAAAAAGAAAGTTAATTTGGAAACTCTAACCACAGTTCAGGAAAGATTATATGAGTTTTTGATTCTTTGAAAAATGTTTAATCCCTCTATGTATAATGCATTCCATTCCCACCCCAGTAAATCCCCATCTACTGTATTACAGAAGTGGTATGAGGGATCAGCACTTGAACCCCAGAAACTCAGGGAAAACACAGATGGAAGAATTAAAGATTTACACAAAGTACATAATACATTTTAATTAAAAAATTGGGAGGCTGGGCCACTGTTCATTACTTCATGCTTGGATCCATTTTAATTTCTTTCAAAATCCTTGTGTTTATTTTGCCTTAGCCAAATGACCAAAATGTAGATGCGCATACACACACACACACACACACTTGAAAGAGAGAGGGAGAAAGGAAAAGCAAAGAGACTGAATGAATGAGAGGGAGAGATGGGAAGAAAGACAGAAAGGAAGAAGAGAAACATTGATTTAAACTGCACTTACACAATAGCAAATACTCCGATGAAAATGGAAAATACAGTACATACATATGATCCAATTTGTTGCCAATTTAGAGCTAAAATGCAATATCACTATTCAATCACACACTATAGAAACCTCAATTATCATTTTGTTCTATTGTCTGGAGCATTAAAACAGTTCATTCTAGGAAAATAGACAATACTAAAGATTTTTGCCCTTAATTTTGGCAGGGGTAGGGGAATAGTTAGCCATGAAGATAGGGTATGAAGAGGCCATATGCATGAAGTGTGGGGGTCAGCCAGGGCATAGGACAAAACCTTCCTTTTAGTGTTCCCGTTAGAGTAAGGTGTCAGTTCAGAAAGCAACGTTGTTGGATTTAAGTCTTACTGTTCTATGAGACAAAGACGAAAATGTGAGTTTGTTTCTGTGAACAATGTATACTATGCTAGGCTAGATTAGAAGACTATTTTTGAGAGTGGGTAACACCATACTCATTCCAAATAAAAAAGAAAAATCACAGAATCATCTTAAATTCCTAACTGGGACTTCTATGCCTAGCCAGCCACTATAGAACAAATCAATAGTACTGAGTGTTTTCTTACAAAATCAAGAATAAATAGCAAGGTAGAATAAATTCAAGCTTCAGAGACACATAATATATGATGATGAAGAGTCTTCCAACTTAAAGAGAGAATCTAACTGTTATTCCTGTGAATACAGAATCTTGCAATACAAACTTTCTGAAGCATTAGAACCAAGAAATTTGACTAAAAATGAGTACTATAAAGATATTTAGGTGAGTTTTAATTTATGTGAATAAATGACCTAGAAAGATAGTCAACATAGGTAGAAATATTAAACATTAAAAATTAAGAAACATTTACTTGCACCAACAATACCTGAAAAATAGAGGAGCCACAGAAAAGTAAAGAAGCAACCATATAAATAATTACTGAGGGGCCGGCATTGTGGAGTAGCACGTAAAGCCACTGCCCGCTGTGCTGGCATCCTATGTGGAGGCTGGTACGGGTCCCAGCTGCTCCACTTCCGATCCGACTCTCTGCTATGGCCTGGGAGGCAGTGGAGGATGGCCTGAGCCCTTGGACCCCTGTACCCCCGTGGGAGGCCCAGAGGAAGCTCCTGGCTCCTGGCTCCGAATTGGCGCAGCTCTGGCCTTTTCAGTCTTCTAGGGAGTGAAACATCTGATGGAAGACCTCTTCTCTCTCTCTGCCTCTCCATCCCTAAAGCTCTGCCTTTCAATTAAATAAATTAATCTTAAAAAACATACTGAAATGAGAATATAAAATAAATGTATATAGTTAAAAATAACTGAAATTCTTAGTTTTTTAGTCATCCAAAGAAGAAAGACATACACAAATTTTAAGGTGCAGTACTAGTTGTTTTTAAACATACATTATTTTATTTAATTCCTATAGTAGAGAAAAGGATGTTATTCCTGTTTTACTTAGGTGGACATGGAAACACAAATTGATCCACTGACCTGTCCATGTTCACACAGTCACACAGTCAAACGCAACACACTGACTTATGTGAACATGGTCTTTGGAACTGTGCTAATATCTTGTTGTGTTTATGGAAGACTCTTGGCTTATTTGCCTTCTTTTTGGGGAGAGGATTAGATTATTTATTTATTTATTTGAGAGGTAGAGTTACAGACAGTGGGAGGGAGAGACAGAGAGAAAGGTCTTTCTTCTGTTGGTTCACTCCTCAAATGGCCACAACCACCAGAGCTGTGCCAATCTGAAGCCAGGAGCCAGGTGCTTCTTCCTGGTCTCCCATGCACTTGCAGGGGCCCAAGCACTTGGGCCATCTTCTACTGCTTTCCCAGGCCATAGCAGAGAGCTGGACTGGAAGAGGAGCAGCCAGGACTAGAACAGGCACCCATATGGGATGCCAGCACCACAGGCAGAGGATAACCTACTGGGCCACAGTGCCGGCCTCTTACCTTTTCCTTTGTAGAAAAAATTTAAATTAGAAATTATTAATGGTGAAGCTTAGATGGACTGATAATACTAATGCTGGGAATATATAAAAGAGAGATATTTATTTTACCTCATTCTAGAAACTATAAAAACTGAGACTGGGGGCCGTCTCTGTGGTGCAGTAGGTTAAAGCCCCAATTTGATTGATTGAAAAATGTGTGGACATATCTAGGTTCCTTTTATAACTATGTTAGTATCATCACGAAGCCTCTGACCTTACGACTTGTCACCTCTCAAAGGCCCGACCCTCTAATCCCATCACATTGTGGATTGGGTTTCAACATTTTAATTTTGGAGGGTACAAATATTCAGGTCATTGCTTTGGAGAGTGTATTAGAATTTCCATTCCATTGACAAGAAAACTGAGGGCTCCAAAATTCACATGATTGTTCAAAACCTCAGTGGATATTAGCAGGACCATAACAAAGAAATTATTTTCCTAAATGTACCCCTTTTTGAGCAGTGAAAAGAATTTTATAAAAATTTTGAGACCATAAATATTGCTTATGTTTCACAGATAATATTTATTTCATTTATTATATTCCTATTTTATACCCACTGTGAGAGCTGGGGAAGGGTGGGTTATATAAAGGAAATTTAGTAATGGCCCCTTAGTTAAAGAGAGTTACTCCTTATATGAAATAAACAAGAGCATGACAAAACATCTTTAGGATATGATAAATGATTTATCACAGACTATAGGTACTCTAAGATTTAGAAAAGATATTTTAATTTTTTTTTTTTTAACAGGCAGAGTGTACAGTGAGAGAGAGAGACAGAGAGAAAGGTTTTCCTTTGCCGTTGGTTCACCCTCCAATGGCTGCCGTGGCCAGCACATGGCAGCCGCTGCACCGTACTGATCCAAAGGCAGGAGCCAGCCAGGTGCTTCTCCTGGTCTCCCATGGGGTTCAGGGCCCAAGCACTTGGGCCATCCTCCACTGCACTCCCCGGTCATAGCAGAGAGCTAGCCTGGAAGAGCGGCAACCAGGACAGAATCTGGCGCCCCGACTGGGACTAGAACCCAGTGTGCCAGCACCGCTAGGCGGAGGATTAGCCTATTGAGCTGCTGCGCCGGCGATATTTTTAAAATTTATCTTATTTGTTAGGAAAGTAGAAAGACAGCTGAGCCCTTGTCAGTTCCAAGCCAGGAGCCAGGTCTCCCAAGTAGATGGCAGGGACTCAACCGCTTGAACCATCACCTGCTGCCTTCTAGGGTATACACTGGCAGGAAGCTACACTCAGAAGCAGAGAGGGTATGTAAACCCAGGCCCTCAATATGCAGTGAGAGCATTGCATGTGGCATCTTAAACACGAGGCAAAATGCCTGTCCCAATATCGGAAAATTTAATCATTGAATTGATCACAACCTTGTGCTCTAATTAACATTTGAGATGAGTGGAGGGAGGAACAGGGTGTGATATGGTTATGTTTCAGCTATGGGACTTTGATAATCCCACTACTGTGCCAATAGAAACTGCTGAAAAACCTGAAAAGAAACTCCTTCATTTAACCCTTGCTAAACAAGAAGAGTCAATTCTGAGTGCTGTGGTTGATAATCTGGTAGCAGAGGGGCAGCCTGTTGTCTTTTGGAGGACCTAGGCCCTAGTGTCAGATAAGTCCAGTTCAGTCTAACTTATGAGCTTTATAGGCAGCACAGTTATTTAGCCTCATTGTTTGCTCACCCGTAAAATTGCTGTGCTGGTAAAACACATGCCACATGGAGAGTGATCAGAAATGGTCACTTGTTCCAAAAATACACAAAAAATTATAACATGCAAGGTATTCCAAAATTTAGGGATGACATTTAATAGAGCTAACAGATGTTGATTTTGTGGTACACATATAACCCAATCTTTTATCTAGCACTTTTTCTGCTTCCATTTCCTATTTTATTAACTTTTTTAAAAAAAGATTTTATTGCCGGCGCCGTGGCTCACTAGGCTAATCCTCCGCCTTGCAGCGCCAGCACACCGGGTTCTAGTCCCGGTCGGGGCACCGATCCTGTCCCGGTTGCCCCTCTTCCAGGCCAGCTCTCTGATGTGGCCAGGGAGTGCAGTGGAGGATGGCCCAAGTCCTTGGGCCCTACACCCCATGGGAGACCAGGAGAAGCACCTGGCTCCTGCCATCGGATCAGCGCGGTGCGCCCGCCGCAGCGCGCCTACCGCGGCGGCCATTGGAGGGTGAACCAACGGCCAAGGAAGACCTTTCTCTCTGTCTCTCTCTCACTGACCACTCTGCCTGTCAAAAAAATAAAAAATAAAAAGATTTTATTTCCTTGAAATACTGACAGACACACACACATACACACAGAGAAAGAGAAGGAGGGAGAGAGGGAGAGAGGGAGAGAGAGAGAGAAATCTTTCATCTATTGGTTCACTTTGCAAATGGCCACAACAGCCAGGCTGAAGTCAAGAGCCTGGAACACTGTCTGGGTTTTTCACTTAGGTGCCAGGAGCCCAAGTACTTGAGCCCAGGCACCTTAGAAAGGATCTGAATTAGAAGCAGAGTTGTGAGTACTGAAATTGGCACTCCAATATAAGATACGAAAGTCCCCAGAATCAGCTTAACTGCTGCAACACAGCTGTCCCTGGTTTTGCTGTCTTTAATAATACCTGAAAACTTATTTTGGCAAGTTGAGGAATAAAGAACTTGGATATTTAAGGACCTAATTATCCAAGTTCAGCCTCTCTTACTCTTATTTGTAGTCTTCACATGTTTAAGACTTGAATAACAGACAGTGGAGAGGAATGACTGGGATATGATCATATAAAGGAAAAGCTTGGAGCTTTCTTATCCTGTCTTGCTCTTTTTTCTTTGAGATATGGCTTGTTGATTATCCCTGTCAAAGCCAATTTTGTCATAAAGGGCCTAGAGCTCAAAGAAACTGATGTAAGTTCATAAGTATAAATCTAAGTTTTTTCAGGAAACAGAACAAAAGAACATACCATCTTTAGAAATTTTCAGATCTGAGTCTGGTTCTTTCGACACATTTTTATTTTGTGGTGGAGAGGGATGGTAGGCATAATCTCAGTTTACACCAAATGGCCCTAAGAAAACAGGCAAATGGCAGTTTGCGCATTAAGAGGTTTCCCACTCTTGATTGCTCAGATAGTCCAGATGGTGACCACACGGGCCAAAGGACCTGGTAAGCAGAGGAGGATCCCTGACTATCAACTACCAAACTGTTTAAATAAACCCTAATACCAAAATTAAAACCATTAAAATATTCCTTTCAAAAAATTAAATTATCTAATTCCTAATTTGTTTAGATGTTTCAAAAAATTACTGTTTTATGTCCCAAAGTATGCACAGATACATCCTGGTAATCTACACCAATGGAATATATACTCATAGTGTGTGTCTTCCCTCTCCTTTCCTTTCCCCCTCCCCCAAGCATCAACAAGTTATTTTCATGCCATTTAAGTCAATATCTGAGACAGAAATATTATCGCATCATTTCCTTATTCTGAATTTCTTCAGAGATTAACATTAGGCCTTCCAGTAAATGTGCATGCCAGACCAAAATAGAGACACATAATGCCAGTTTATGACTTATTTCCAGGAAGCAGAAATCTTACCTTTTAATTTCTCCAAATCACTGAGGTCAATGCTCAGTGATACTAGACTAAAGATTGAGAGGAGTTGTCTAACAAGCAGCTACCCACACATGTTTAGAATTTCACAGATAAATAATTCAAAGTTTATCAGCACATTTTCAAAGTTAACTTATAACCTCTGCCATATTCATGTTTTCATAACACGGCAAGTGTTTCCCAAGGAAGGGCATATTTTTCCTCCCATCCTGTCATGACAAATGGACAACAAAAACTACAGAACTAAGTTTGAGTAACTTGAACAACTTCTGTCATTATTTAAGATATATAGTAGGATTATGTGGATTTAATACTGTGGGTAAAAACATGCATATTAAAATAATATTTAAGCTAGTTTCTTCAACTGCTCTCATAAAATATCAGATACATTTGGACATGACCTAAAATATTACCATCCAGAAAAAAGATACTTCACAGGTCATGCTGTAGGAGGTTAACAATTATTTAAACATTATTTTTGATGACGTCAAAAAAAGAGCTGAAGAGCCAAGTTTTCAAACTGGTGTCTCAGAGCAAAGAGTCTTGACTATGGGGTGGGCCTTTAGCTTAGTGGATAAGATGCCATTGAACACACCCATGTCCTAAAACAGGATTCAATTCTTGGTTCTAAGTCCTGATTCCAGCTTCCTGTTAGTGTAATATCCTGTGAATCAGGAACCATGGCCCAAGTATTGGGATCATGCCACCCATGTGGAAGACCTGGATTCAGTTGCTATCCCCCAGCTCTGTTCAGACCCAGCCATTGATGGATTTTGGGGAATGTATCAACAGATGGAAGTGTGCTCTCGCTCTCTCTCTCTCTCGCTCTCTCGCTCTCTTTCTCTCTTCCCTCTCTCCTACTTCTCATCTACCTCTCAAATGAATATAATTTTTTTTTAAAAAATTCTGATTTATTATCACTGTGTTAATAGATTACTCATTGATCCCTGGCCAAGTTGAACAACTTTTTTTTCTCTTGCTTTTGTATTTGTGTATTCTTTTTCTACAAACAAAATGTTTTAACTATGGAAAACACATCCATTTATCTCACTGTTGTTTGCTTTGGGCTATATGTGAGCTACTTTCAAAAAATTAATTTTAGTCAGTCTAATCTAACCTAACACAGGGCTTGGCTTCAATGAGAAAAAAGTAGCCAAGGGATTAGCTTAAGTTTTCACTTTTCACTACCATTTATGCTTTCTGGGAGACAGTGTGGATGGCAGAAAGTTTTGGTACTAGAAAAAGCTGACTTTGAATTCTAACACTGTTGAGTAATTACTTAAAGTATAAAACTCAGTCTCCTTGCCTGCAACATGGCATATAACATTCATCCCCTTGTGGAGAATATTAATTCTTAGAATATTAAAATATATAGAAAGAACCTATTAACAAAAGAACGCTCAGATACTCAGTAATGAGTACCTGTTTTTGTTACAATCTGTCTCTCACTATATGAAAAAATATGTGCTAATATAATTATATACATATATATATTTAAATGCCCTTCAGCATCTCAAATTTTTAATTTGATTATTATTGAGTATAAACTTACCATTCCTTTAAGAAAACTGAGGTTTGCCTGAGCAATTAGAATGGAGTATTTGATCTTATGTTTCACTATGCAACTGCATATACATTGTAATTCTTTTCTTTTGTCCTATAAAGAGCTGACAGAGCACAACTGGAGAGTCTGTTGATAATACCATAGACATGATTTTCTCCAGCTATGATAACCTATAGCCACAAAAATTATATCATCTTGAAAACTTCATTTTATTTAATTTGTGTGTGCAGCACTTAAGTCATTTGTCAATGAATTTTTTTTAACATTTGATGAACATTTGAGGGTATTAAGGTTATCTAAAGGGAAAAAGAAATACCATGACTGTCTTTTTAAAGATGTAATAACATTCATTTAAAAACCATGGTTAACAATTATTCTTTTAATATTGTTGACATTTTATTATCAATAGCAAAACATATTTTGAAATTACATTGTTTCTCATAGGCTACGAACTATAATGGCTCCTAATTATATTAACAAAGTATAAGTTGGAATTCCATTTTTTAAACTATTCCAATATGTGTTTACATAGAAAAATAATTTGGAAGCTATATTGTGCAGATATAAATTCTGCCTTGATATTCTAAACCTACTTGTTTATAATGTTTTCTCTCCAAAAATACCAAAGAGTTTATTTATAGTTCTCTGGTTCTTTTTTGCTAATATTCTGAAATTAATTATTGAGTTACTGTGGTGCGTAAAAGTTCTTGGGGTTTGATGTCCAAAGGGATTGCAAACACATTTCTTCCCACAAATCCAAATGCCATTTCACCTCTCCTCAAGGTGCCAGATAATGATCTGGAAAATAAATCTACAATATTCAAACCAGTCATGGGGATTTAAAACCATGAGTTTGGATGAAGAAAGCAAAAACCTTCCTAAATACCCAAACATCTGTGCCAGTTCAGCAGCTTATAAGGAAATCCAGAAATATTTGTAAGGAGCATGTAGCTGAAAGAACATGCGGATTTTGTTTTGCTGTTGCGAATAAGCCAAGCCCACAGAAAAGTGCTAGTATGGTCATATTTCTCTAACTGGAAGATAAAGTATTACAATAACTTTTCTCCATGTATATAGATGTATGGGAATTTAACCTTTTTCCCTTTAATAGCCAAAGAAAGGATTTGGACAGTAAATTGATAAATAATATAAAAAGGAAAATATTGAATTAAAATCTAGATAGATTTTAAATTCTAATACTTTAGATTTTTTAATGGTTGGCTGATTTGGTCACCTGTTTATGTCTTTGCTTTTTATTGATCTCTATTTTGCATATTTATGCACATACACAAAAATTCATGTTAACAGGTAGTATACTTACATGCATACATATTTATATATATATATGCACATATATAGACTATATATATATATAAATACCTATATGCCAATTTGCCATTGTACTGTTATGGGAAAACTATGGCAGAGAAATCATTATTACTTTGGTTGTTTTTCTCACATGGAAGAAGAATTTCCAAGTAGATAAGCAGATAGATTTTAAAAAGCAAGAATTATTAGAGTCAAAGCCCTTCGGCCAGAGTGGCTTGGAGGGAGGCTTCCTAGAGGAAAAATCCCAAAGTGGCTGCTGGTAATGGTGTTTTGAGGGAAGAAACTGTCAGTCAATAAGGTGGGGGACAAACCCAACCAAAGACCTGATTTACAATTCTTTATCCTGTCTGGCTGGCTCACAGGAAAGCAAAGAGCCATTACAAAGGTGGGTTCCTAATTTGTTTTCACTATAAACTGGGAGTTCAGAAGGGTGGAATCACCACTCCTTTGCTATTCTCATGATAAGATTGGAAGATCTCAGGGAATGGGCAGGCAGGCACTTCTCACCTTGGTAAGGATAACTTTTCCCGGGATTCTTGTCCACCCTCATTTTCCAGACTGCCTATTAACCCATTTGAATCCTTACAGTACCACTGTGTTGCTGGCAGAAACTAAAGTAAAAATAAAGTTATTAGTTATTATTTAGTTCTACAGCATGTGTTAGCTTCCAAATCCTAAGATAATAATAGAAGGCTAGATTTCCTTTCTCTGCCATGGGCATTTCAAAATAATTCCTTTTACATGCATTATCGAAGACTATATATTTATCATGTTAGAAATCTTACTTTAATTTATAAGGTTTTTCACTAGATAGTTTAAAATGTCTTTTTCAGCTCTAACATTCTGTAGTTATTTTTGGAATGAATACTTTTGGGAGCAACAAGATCAATGTGTATGTGTGTATGTGTGTGAGAGAGAGAGAGAGAGAGAGAGAGAGCAATATTTAGAAGACAAAAATCCTCTCAATGTTCATGCCAAAGAATAGAGAAGAATGTCTTAAAATAATTCCTTCCTTCCTTCCTTCCTTCCTTCCTTTCTTCCTTTCTTCCTTTCTTCCTTTCTTTGTTTCGACAGTGGACAGTGAGAGAGAGAGAGAGAGAGAGAGAGAGAGAGAGAAAGGTCTTCCTTTGTTCACCCTCCAATGGCCGCTGCGGCCAGGGCACTGCGGCTGGTGCACCATGCTGATCTGAAGGCAGGAGCCAGGTACTTCTCCTGGTCTCCCATCCGTGTGCAGGGCCCAAGCACTTGGGCCATCCTCCACTGCACTCCTGGGCCACAGCAGAGAGCTGGACTGGAAGAGAGGCAACTGGGATAGAATCCGGCGCCCTGACCGTGACTAGAACCCGGTGTGCTGATGCCGCAGGCAGAGGATTAGCCTATTGAGCCACGGTGCCGGCCCAAAATAATTTCTGATTCTGTTATTTTTTTAGTCTAGCCCAACA
Organism: Lepus europaeus; assembly: GCF_033115175.1. Classification (NCBI taxonomy): domain Eukaryota; kingdom Metazoa; phylum Chordata; class Mammalia; order Lagomorpha; family Leporidae; genus Lepus; species Lepus europaeus. The sequence continues at coordinate 17,583,883 of NC_084848.1, forward strand.
GAATGAAGACAAAGCTTAATTTTCTTTCATCCTTTTTAATATAGTTAAAATAAATTAAATTTTAAATATAAAGGGACATGATGACTTTACTGTGACAATTTGAGAGGCTGAGTGTAAAGGTTATTTCTCGTGTCCCTACATTTATAACCTCCTTGAGAATCTGGCCCTCAACGCTTCAGGGCCTAGTCAGGATAAATTTCAACCATATCTTCTGTTGTATCAATTGCCACAAAAACCATGTATGTCCTCTTAGCAATTTTCTCTTACTAAGTCCATATCTCCTGTGTGTCTTACTCAATTCCAAGGTAAGCATTCCTTGATTATTGCAGCCCCCTATGATCCTTTCATTTTCTGAGCATCAGGAATACTTACTGTCAAAGTCATTCTTATAATTTTATGATAATCTCATACTGTTTGATATGTGAAATACTTTAATCTGATGAGTAATGCTTTCTTCCTAATGTAGCATTTGATGCACACTAGGTTACTCCTATGTATTTGTTGAAAGAATGTCTGTCATGACCAATATTAAATATTCAGTCTTATACGATTCCTTCTGAAAGTCACTTGCTTACATCTATCTGTATATGACACTTTGAAAATCAGAAATTTAACAGATTTTTTTAACAACTTCTGTATATCTGATGTAGATAATATATTTAGGAGAGTAAAGTAATATGGTAAACCTACTTTTGCACAGCTTAAATTATTTCCAGGAAAGAAAAACAAATCTAAAAAATAAGCTCCAAAACTAGGCTGATTAATCTTTACAGTGAGAATTATACAAAGATAATGAAAAAGTTTATGAGTTAGAGTTTGGACTGGGAGGAGTAGGGATTACTTTAGTTGAGTGTTTATGGAGAATTTGTAGAGGAGGTAACATGAGTGGGATTAGGAAAGATGATTAAAAGCAACCCATGGGGGCCGGTGCTGTGGCATAGTGGGTAAAGCTGCTGCCTACAGTGCCTGCATCCCATATGGGCACCAGTTCTAGTCCTGGCTGCTCCACTTCCCATCCAGCTCTCTGCTATGGCTTGGGGAAGCAGCAGAAGATGGCCCAAGTCCTTGGGCCCCTGCCCCGCATCAGAAACCCAGAGGAAGCCCTTGGCCCCTTGCTACTATTGGCCCAGCTCCAGCCATTATGGCCAATTGGGCAGTGAACCAGCAGATGGAAGACCTCTCTTACTGTGCCTCTCCTTCTCTCTTCTGTGTAACTCTGACTTTCAAATAAATAAATAAATCTTTTTTTAAAAAAAGCAATCCATAAAAATACAGCTGTAGCAACAGCAGAAAATAAATGAATTTCCCAAGAAGAAGAAAAGCTTGATGTATCTGATGCACAGATTTGGGGGTAACAGTGGCTAGGCCATAGAGATGATGTGACTAGGCAGATGAGGTCAGAGACATGGTGATGATAATGTGGAACTTGATTACCATGGAAAGTGGATGAAGTGTGCTAAGCAAGGGAGTGCATAGTGCATTTTATTTCCTGAAAGATCTCATTTGTACAGTGAGCCAAGGTAGAAGGAAGTTTGAACACAAGTAATCAGCCTGGTGGCTGACATCATAATAATGGTAGAATAATAGTAGAGACATGGAGTGACATAACTGTATGTGGTGGTCATATTTAAAGTGTATTTCAGAGTTAGAGTCAACAGAGTTTCCTGAAATATGGGAATTAAAGATATAAGAAACAGAGGAATTGGAGGACTTTTTAAAAATCTGGCTACTAATGGAGATACATATTGAAGTGGAGGAGACTGGGAATGAGCAACTGTAGAAGAGTAAACAGGAGTTTTTCTCATTACTTGAAAATCATCCCACACAATAAGATGAGCTTGAGCTTCTTACAGGCAAGGGTCACATCTAGTTCCACGTTGAAAAGGCAGAATGCTATGTTTCAAAGTATAAACTTTGAATTTGACATTTAGCTCAGAATGTTGATAATGCTAGCTAGATTAAAAAATCATCCTTATAAATTTAAAGAACAGTATTCCGGAAGCACCAATGATAGTATATTAAAGTGGTATGTTCTTTTTTTTTTTTTTAAGTATTGAAATATCCTATCCTAACCAGCTTGTTTCTTTTTTTTTTTATTTTAAGATTTATTTATTTATTTGAAAGGATTATACAGAGAGAGGAGAGACAGAGAGAGAGAGAGAGGCCTTCTATCCAATGGTTCACTTCCCAATTGGCCGCAACGGCTGGAGCTGTGCTGATCTGGAGCCAGTAGCCAGGAGCTTCTTCTGGGGCTTCCATGCAGGTGCGGGGCCCCAAGGACTTGGGCTATCTTCTATTGCTTTCCCAGGCCATAGCAGAGAGCTGGATTAGAAGTGGAGCAGCTGGATCTTGAACCAGCATCCATATGGGATGCTGACGCTCAGGCCAGGGCATTAACCTGCTGCAGCACAGTGCCGGCCCGCAGTGGTAGGTTCTTAAAAATAACCTTTAAATTTCTTTTAACAGCTAGCATAGGATCTTTCATATGACAGATGTCTTTTTATAATAAACTATAATGGCAGAAAAATTGATGCTGACATATGTATTAAATTATAGACAATGGGGTCAGCACTGTGGCAGAGTGGGTAAAGCTGCTGCCTGCATTGCCTGCATCCCATATGGATGGTGGTTAGAGTCCCTGCTGATCCGCTTCTGATCCATCTCCCTGCTATGGCCTTGGAAAGCAGTAGAAGATGGCCCAAGTGGTTGGGCTCCTGCACCAATTTGGGAGACCCGGAGGAAGCTCCTGGCTCCTGGCTTTGGATTGGCACAGCTCTGGCCATTGTGGCAACTGGGGAGTGAACCATTGGATGGAAGACTTTTCTCTCTCTCTCTCTGCCTCTGTCTCTGCCTCTCTGTAACTCTGCCTTTCAAATAAATAAATAAATCTTTTAAAAAATTAGACAATCATTAATTATAGTGCAAAAACTTTTTTTTTACCTCCATGTGCAAGTGTTGTGTCCAGTGCTGTAAAATCACCACAATGAGTTGGGTTATAAATATTATATACCCAACATAACCCTTTTACTTTGCCAATGAGCCTTCAAAATGTTTGCTTAGCTTCCCAAATGCCTATTTGCTTTAATACACGTATAGCTCTCCAATTTCTTGTGTTGTTCTGTTGTAAGAGCCTTAGGAAACCAATACCCACAGCTCTGAAAAATTGTCCCACAAGACAAATCAGTCATGTTCAAGATAATTCCATTCTGGTCTTGAAAGCATTTAAATATCTGGATAGGGGCAAGTGTTTGGGAGCAGCAGGTTAAGTTGCTATTTGGCAAGGCTGCTAACCCAAATCAAAGCACCTTTTCAATTCCTGGCTTTTCCACCTCTGATCCAGCCACTTGCTAATGTGCCTGGGAGAACAGTAAAAGATGGACCAAGCGCTTGAGCCCCTCCCACCCATGTGAAACTCTGTTGGATTTACATGTCCTTGGCCCAGTCCTGGCTGTTACTGCCATTTGGCAAGTGAAATAGTGAATGGAAGTTCTCTTTCTTTCTCTCTCTCCTCCCTTACTTTCCCTCTCAAATAAATAAAATGAACTTATTTATATAAAGAAATGGATATATAGATGAACAAATGTATTACATATAATAATTATATAAGACATTTGACAACAATTCATGTTTTACATTTTTTCCATCATTTTTTGGTGTCTTTCATGAAGCAAATGCCAGCCATGGATAATTTGCAGAAATATTGTTATGGAAAGTGGGAGGGAGAGTCAAAGACTGGGAAGATTATTATTCATGGTTACCTTAAAATAGTAGAATGGGGGAAAAATCCCTACTAGTAGCTGTGTATACCCAGCAGCAATTCTTTGCCAATTGTAGGAAAAGATTTTTTTTTTAACATTTCTTACTATCCTTAATTTGTCCAGATAGAAAGGGTGAGAATGGTGGTTGATAGATGAGGGCAAACTGGGGGTATTAGCTGGAGTCCATTTTTAAATAAAATCCATTTCTTATACAACATATATAGTTTGTTTTTCTTGAAGGGAACTCAGACTTTATTGTTAGAAGGGCAGAGAGACCTCCTAATTATTTTTTTCAGTGTTGTAGCAGCAGGGACACAACTCCCATGTAACACTCACTTTGTTGTCCTGTCCACTTGTGGAAACTCCAAACTGAGTGTTGAAAATGGATTTTTCCCAACTTGATGGTGCCGTTCTTTCCACAATTTTTACTCTTCAGATTTTGCTTTACTTCAAGCAAGCATTTGCATTATTCTAACTTCAACATTAATATTGTCTTCCATGACATCCTTTAGGTGGTCTAATTTCAGGTCAGCAAACATTTCCTGAAGACTTGATATGTACTGGATACTGGGGTATCATGTAATGATTTCACAGAGAAAATAAGTGCTCTCTGATGTTAAGAAGTTCACAGATAAGTGAGAGTCATGGAAGTAGAGCAATTTCAGTGCAATGTGATAAGCACCAGGTAAAAGAAGTTCCTGGTGTGTTTGAACACAAAGATGAGCAATCAAATCAGCCCTGGATGGGGAGAAAAAGTATGGTTATCAAAGAAAACTCACTACTTGCTTTGAAGTTTGCAAATCATGATTTCATCAATCATGGACTTGATGTGATTCCTCAGGTCACCCCTCCTCCTACCTCCAGCACGTGGTTTGCCCACCTAAGTAATTATTAATGATTTTTTGCTACTTACTTGAATAAAAAGTAACACTTATTGCTTCATATGATTCCCAAAGTAGTCTAGAACATTTAAAAATTAACAGGTATCATACCTACATTAAAACAATGTATAGAAGTGACTCAAGTTGTAAAAATGTTTAATTGTAGAGAAAGCACACAATTAACACGTCGATTATGCTCCAAAGCATACTCTTTATATAAATGGCTCAGAATACATAGTACAATTTTCCCATAGAAAACGAAACTATATATTACCAGCCTAGTCCATGAAAGTCTAATTAGCTTATAATGTAGCTGTGTATATTATGTATTTATCATGAAAATCATTAAAATCGTATTATTCATAAAAAATTGGAAAGATTAAATATCCAATAATGGTGGCTTAATAAAATAAATTTTGTTTTAGCTAATTAGCTGTATAATGGAATGCTGTAAAGTCATTGATGATTACCCTGTGGAAGAATATTTTCAAACTTTATGAGTTTTCTGACTTAAAATATTAGGTAGTACCAAAATGAAAAAGCACAATACAAAGTTTCTCATTATTCCACCTTCAAGAATCATCTAGTATTAACAGTTTAGCATGCATTCCAGACTTTTTAAGAGAAAATTATTAATATGAATAGAAAGAGCTTTTAATGATAGATTAGCAATAAGATTTAGATATACTTATTTTTCATTTTTTGTTGATAGTAATACGAAAAGTCTTTTAGTAGTAGTTTCAGAATGGGTGATTTTTATATTTTTTGTTTGTCTGAATTTATTTCACTTTACATGTTCATTTGTGCTTTTCCAAAGCTTGAGTATTTTCAAGCCTTTTCCTTCTAAGAGTTGGCTTAAATGTCACTGTTTCAAAGTGAATTTCTCTGAACAATCTTTATAAAATAGTGATTCCTCTCCTCCCATGCTTCTCTACCATGAGATTCATTACACACTTAATGTGTTTTATTTTGTCTCATAACACTTATCAACACTTGACATACTGTATATATCTTTACTTAATGTCTTTTTAACTGTATGAGAATGTGCATTCCATACTGTGGACACCATATCTGGTTTGGTTACTCCCTTATTTCTAGCAACCTAGACATTACTAGTAATGCAGAAAGTACCCAAAAATGTTATTGAAAGAACTGTGAGATGTGAATGTGTTACTAACCTTCTAAAATGTATTCCCCTTGGTAAATCATCATTCTATTATTAACACAATTCATGTGCATTGTAGTTAAGATTTTATATGTTTGTCTCAAAAATACAACAGGGACGAGAATAAATAAAAAGAAGAAATAAAAGGTGAATTGCTGAGAGACTTTTGAGAATTTTCTGAGCAGGGTTCAGATGATTTGATGTAGCCATAAGAATCTTCTAGAAAAGCTAAGTTATGCAGGGATAAAAAGTAATAGTAACATATCAGTGCCCTAAACAAATAAATATTTATTTTTCATTCATGCTGTATGCAAAAAGGTTGGAAGGGACTCAGCTCCACATTGTCTTTGTCCACTCCAGAAGACCTAAGCTGGAAAGTCCCTTTTTGCCATGCCAGATGGAAAACTCTATCCCTTGCAGATGACACAATATGTTTTGGCTCTTTAGAGTTCTTTTAGTAGATCACACCTATCATTTCTATTTATATTCATTTTCCAGTGCTAGGCACATGGCCAAGAATAAATTCCATGTGGTGGGAAAGGCCAGTCTTACCCTGTGCCCAGAAGGAGAGCAAAAATAAAATATTTTTGAATAGTCCTTAAGAAATACGCAACAGAAACAAGTGAATGGGATTCTATATGTGAGAAAATGCGTGCACCGAAGGGTGCAGAAAAGAATGCTTTTAATATTAGCACAATTTCTTGTTGTTGGAACCAATAGAGATCAAATATTAATCCTCAAATCATTCAATGTGACAATTTCCTTATTAGCAGCTGGAATGGGCTACAGGCTCTAAGCTATAGAGCTCAGGAAGAATAGCAAATACTTCCATCATGAAAGTATTTAATCTTATATTTGCATATTTCATCTTTATGTGTTTCAGACACATGCTCTTCTCACTTGTATACAACATTATGATGAATGCATAAATATAGTTAGAGTTTTAATAGTAATACTATCAATGTCCTTAATCAAAAATCAGATGCATAACAAGACCAAGGTGTCCTGTTGATTTCAAGCACTTTACATCTGTAATAACTAAAGAAGTCGTAGGACATAAAAACTTATAAAGTGCTAAACTTAATAGTAAGTAACTCAAGCTTAAAAGAGTTATTTGGATTAATATGCTTTCAAGATTCAGTTATTACTATATTCAATTGATTCACCTATTGTTAGCTAAATCTCACACTCATTAATCTAGAAACCAATATATGACAGGCACTTCTCTGATTTTTTGTATTATTGTATTAGTTGCCAACATTAGCTTCTCTCTTTCCATTTTTCCTCTTTTTATAATTTGCTAATACATTAGTTTGCTCCCTATGGATGTGAGTACAATGCAGCTTTTAACTCTGTTTATGGGATAGAGGAACACACATCCTGCCAAGAGATTTCCCATTGAGCTACAAATTACCATCACCAGTCATATTTTCCATTTCATTCTTCTCCTGTGTGTGTAGAATTAGTTTGAGGATCTCATTAGCAACAGTGCCATTATATGCAAAGTATTTTTTTTAAATAAGAAAGCAAACCAAAGCATTTTCATGATTCCCAAGCATAATGAATATATAAAAAGTAGGTTTTTATTGTGAAAAATAAATAATATCTAGAAACAGGTTTTGGGCATGGTTATTTTTCTTAACTTCTCCAATGCTTAATTTCCCTTTATTTGAAATATGTTCAAAACAATGCATTGAGCTTGGTTGAGTCCAGGTTTAAAAGGCTGCAGTAGAGTTTCCTAATTCTCAGTGAACTTTCCTTAAGGAGTCACCTTGTTAAGCTGGATATATCTAATTGTAGAGATCACAAGTTGTTAAAGAACACCTAACATAGTGTAGGACTTTCATAGGCACGACACAGACTTAAATCTCTGCCTTTATGGGGATGATATGTAACTGAGGCAGTTAAAACACAAAATAAATAGCATGATAGGCAGCATGTTTTCCCAGCACAGTGGGGTGCCTAACATTCATAATAACCTTTTATGTACATTCTGAGCAAATAGAAGAGTGGAGCTTAAAAGTTTCAATCGTAAAGTGATGACAAGGAGAGGGACATGTTAGTTACCTGATTCAGTTTGAATGTATACAATGTACCCCCAAAATATTTATAATTAGTGTTAATGAAATAAAAAAGCATGCTTGAGATGGGATTACTAATATGATTTTATCTTTACACATTGAATTCATGTGTTAAGATATCACATTGGGGGCCAGCACTGTGGTGTAGTGGGTAAAGCTGCCACCTGCGATGCTAGCATCCCATGTGGGCACTGGTTTGAGGCCTAGCTGTTCCACTTCTGATCTAGCTCTCTGCTATAGCCTGGGAAAGCAGTGGAAGATGGCACAATCCTTGGGCCCCTGCACTCATGTAGCAGATCTGGAGGAAGCTTCTGGCTCCTGATTTCACATCAGCCAAGCTCCAACCATTGCAGCCATTTAGAGAGTGAACCAATGGATGGAAGACTGCTCTCTCTCTTTCTATTTCTGCCTCTCTGTAACTGCCTTTCAAATAAATAAATCTTTTTTTTCTGCTCAAAATGTTTTGTATTTATTTTTAGATTTAATAATTTGGAACATTTTTCCTTGTTCACTTCATATATGCACACATAGTTAGTTTTTTTTATTAGATTATGTGTTTTTATTGACAAAATAATCATACATTTTTATGGAGTACAATGTAATATGAGGAAATTCTTATGTCTCATAAGCTATAGTTATGTCTAAGCACTCACAAAAGATGTATCATTCTTGGGTTCTTCAAAGTTTAGGTTTCTCAAAAAAATGGTAAAAAATAAATATATATATGTGTATATATATATATGTAAATTAAACCTCAGAAGGGTTTGCTCTTATTGAGTTAAATGGTGGCTTTTCATTATTCTAAATAAATAAATCTTTAAAAAAGATATTACATTGTACTCAATAAATATGTATAATTGAAAATCATAAAAATAAATTACAAAAGAAAAGGAAGTAGAGATATGCTGCTTATGATAAGGACAAATTTATTTTAAACTTGTAGATTTATTTTCATTTTATTTCAAAGTCAGAGAGAGGCAAAGAACTAGAGAGATAGAGAAAGATAAAATTTCATATGCTAGTTTTACTCCTCAAATGCCTAGACCTGAAACTAGGAGCTTAGAACTCAATCGTGGCTTCCCACATGTGTGGCGCTGGCCTAACTACTTGAACCATCACCTGTTGCCTACCTGCGTGTGCATTGGCAGGAAGCTGGAATTAGAAACAGAGCTAAGATTTGAACCCAGGCACTCCAATATGGGATGTAGGCTTCCCAAGTGTCATTTTAATGCTGTACCAAGCACCTTCCCCACAGTGGCAATCTTGAAGACAAAGCATCATAAGGCACAACAGTTGAACAATGAGCTGAAAGTAGAAAGGGTCTGAGCTATGGCTGTTGTTGTGAAAAAGGCCTAGAAAGAAGGAAGAACAGTTGACCAAAGATCCCAAAGCACCCCTGTATTGAGTTCTAGGTATAGCAAGAACACCTCATGTTGTTAGGGTAAAGACAATGAGGGAAAAGCAAGCATGGAGCGAGCTAGATTTCTTCCATGTATATTTGTTTCCTCCAGCATCCCAATAATCTATTTTGAAAACTGCAGAAAACAAGCACAACATATCAATAACCTGTTTTATGCCATGAGTCCTACTTCCAGAAGTGGAACAGTGTTACTTTTTCCTAGAAGGTCCACATTGAATCTTGTTATACGCACTGCTTCCACTGAACCACATAGGAATTTATACCTGCAGCGGGACCCGGAAGAAGGTAGAAAGAAAAAGGCAAAAATGTATTGTGTATTATGTTGATTCCTTTTATATATAAGATCAAATTTTTTCAAAGTCATTTTACAAGTGAGAACACAGGAACTCGATGACTTTTCTAAACTTGTACTGAGAACTACTGAGCAGGGAAGGTTATTCAAATCTGTCTCTAAAACTTCCTTGGCATATTCCTGTTTAGGGTAGTCTTTTAATGATTCACCTGGGAGACAATCTGGTATGTAATGTGAGGATGAATTAATTCACAGGAAAGGTCAGAAAATACTCTGTCTAGGGTTATAGTCAGGGTAAGAATAAAGGTTAAAAATGGAAAGAAAATAATGAACAGAGGAAATATTAAAAAGAAACCTTGAAACTTGAGCTACTTATTGGGAGAATGGTCATAGACCAAAAGATATAATTTTCTATGATGCAATGGATGAAAAAAAGTTGTTTCAGGTTTTGAGATTCACTAGGATGAAGGAATGGTGTTAGCATTTGTTTGCAAGGGAAATGCATGTGATATGATAGTGGAAGTCACAGAACAGTTTGGAGAGCTCTAGCAGAGTAGAAATTAAGCCTTGACCTTGAAGTTCTGTTTCTAACACAGCCTCACAATTTAATCTCTTTTTCTTGATGACTAATAATAAAATGATTTAGGTCAATAAGGTATGCACCCATTAATGTCTTCATAGATTATATTGTGATGGTATGAAATATATATATATATATATATACAGAGAGAGAGGAAGATATATATATGTATATATATATATTTATCCATATATACATATGGGTGGCAATTACATTCAGAATTATATTCAATATATTCAAATATATCATATTACTAAATATACTTTTATATAATTTATTAAACATACTTTATATAATATAATATATATTAAATATAATATAGTATATTCAAAATTATATTCAGAAAGTTCTTTTGGGATAACTTTTCTAGACGAGAAGGAAAAGAATAAGGAACATTCCTAATTTCTAATTCCTAACCCTAATTCTGATATAAACAGTTCTCTTCTAATTTATTGAGAGAAAATTCCAAAGCAAAAATATTAATAAGAAAAAAAAACCAGGAAAATGGAAAAGTGACTCCGTGAGAAGTATAACTTAGTAGTCACATTCTTGGTAGATATCCTACTCAAACATGAAAGAGACTTCATTTTGCTAGATTTTTTATAAATGTTTGATGCTTTACATTGTCACAAAATAGTACTCCATTGCCCTAAATAAAAATTATGTGGCTAATTGTCATGGAAATAGAAAAATGGTCATTTCTCTGTTAATTAAATATACTAGAAAATTTATGTACTGTTAAATATATCTGTTCAAAGTTATGCTCCTATTAAGAAAATAACAAGGCCGGCGCTGTGGATTAACAGGCTAATCCTCCGCCTTGCGGCGCTGGCACACCGGGTTCTAGTCCCGGTTGGGGCGCCGGATTCTATCCTGGTTGCCCCTCTTCCAGGCCAGCTCTCTGCTGTGGCCCGGGAAGGCAGTGGAGGATGGCTCAAATGCTTGGGCCCTGCACCCGCATGGGAGACCAGGAGAAGCACCTGGCTCCTGGCTTCGGATCAGTGAGATGCGCCGGCCGCAGCGGCCATTGGGGAATGAACCAATGGGAAAGGAAAACCTTTCTCTCTGTCTCTCTCTCTCTCTCACTATCCACTCTGCCTGTCAAAAAAAAAAAAAAAAGAAAGAAAGAAAATAAACAAATCTTAATAGGAACATTCTTTTGTCTTAAAAAAAGAAGAGTGGTAATCATGCTTTAATGTACATATTAGTGGTCATTATTCTTTACAGATACTTTTTCAATGATTCAACAGTAAAAAAAATATGAGCATTTCTTTACTAATACAAGACAGGCATAAGTGTTGTCATATATTGATATGATTTGTCAATTGTTCCTACTTTTCTTGAATATTTTTAATGTATCACATTTATGAAGTAGAGCTAATAGGAATATCATACTAGAGAGGATATTTGGCACCATATTTCATATGTGGGTCCAGCTCTAGTTCATCATTTATTTATGTGGAGGTAACATTTTCAAGTAATACCCTTTTTTTTCATTTTTAAAAATTTTATTTAAGTTATACAAGTTTCATGTATTTAATATTTACAGATTAGGAACATAGTGATACTTCTCACCCTACCCTCCCTCTTGCCCACACTCCAACCATTTTCCTCTTCTCTCCCCCATTCCTACTCTTAATTTTTACAAAGACTTACTTTCAGTTTGCTTAATGATCATAAAGTTAACCCTACACTAAGTAAAACAGTTCAACAAATAACACTGTTCCTCAACAGAATATGTATTCTGCACACATGGGGTGAAAAGTTCTGTGGGTATCAGTTAGGTCCATTTGGTACATAGTGTCTACTAGCACTGTTGTTTCCTTGCTGATTTTCTGTTTAGTTGAGCTGTCCATTGATGAAAGTGGGGAGTTAATATTCCCTGTAACTATTTTGTTAGAGTCCATGTCTCCCTTAGATCCATTAACATTTCTTTTAAATAGCCAGGTACACTGTAATTTACTATAGTCACATCTTCCTTTTGAATTATCCCCTAATCATTTCATAGTGCCCCTACTTGGCTCTTTTACCAATTTTTGCATTAAAATCTATTTTGTCTGCTATTATGATGGCTACACCTCCCTTTTTTGCTTTCTGTTAGCATGGAATACCTTTTTGCATCCTTTCACTTTCAATCTGTTGTTATCTTTGTTAGTGAGATGTGTTTCTTGTATGCAGGAAATAGATATATCTTATTTTTTAATCCATTTGGCCAGGCTGTATCTTTTAATTGGAGAGTTGAGGGCGTTTACATTCAAGGTTGCTATTGATAAGTAACAACTTGGCCCTGCTATTTTTCCATAAATGTTCCTACAGTTTACTTTGGATTTCTTTTGTACTTTTTATTTTATTTTTAAAAAATTTTTTTTTCATTTTCAATTCTCTTTATATACAGAAGATCAGTTTAGCACATATCAAGCAAAGATTTCAATAGTTTGCCCCCACATAGCAACACAAAGTGAAAAAATACTGTTGGAGTACTAGTTATAGCATTAAATAACAGTGTACAGCACATTAAAGACAGAGATCTTCATTAATTGATTAATTTTCTATGCAATTTCCAATTTAACACCAGGTTTTTTTTTTTTTCATTTCCAATTATCTTCATATACAGAAGATCGATTCAGTATATAATTAGTAAAGATCTCATCAGTTTGCACCCACACAGAAACACAAAGTGTAAAAATACTGTTTTAGTACTAGTTATAGCATCACTTCACATTGGACAACACATTAAGGACAGATCCCACATGAGACATAAGTACACAGTGACTCCTGTTGTTGATTTAACAATTTGACACTCTTGTTTATGACATCAGTAATCTCCCTAGGCTCTAGTCATGAGTTGCCAAGGCTATGGAAGCCTTTAGGGTTCGCCGTCTTTTGTACTTTTACTGGTAGAATTTCTGCCTTCACATTCTTTGATAATGATGGCTATCTTTCTATGTTTCTATGTGTAGCACATGTGTAAGCACCTTTTATAAGCCTGGACTAGTGGTGACAAATTCTTTCAATTTCTGTTTGTTAGGGAAGGCCTTCATTTCACTTTAATACATAAATGAGAGCTTTGCATAATATAGTATTCTGAATTGACAGTTTTTTTCTCTTAATACTTAAACTCTGTCTCACCATTCTCTCCTAGTCTGTAGAGTTTCCGATGAAAAGTCAGCTGTTAGTCTAATTCGAGATCCTCTGAAAGTAATCTGGCATTTCTCTTATGCACATTTTAGAATCTTTTCTTTATGTTTTATTGTTGAAAGTTTGATTACAATGTGTTGTAGTGAAAATCCTTTCTGGTCATGTCTATTAGGAGTTCTATGTGGTTCTTGTACTTGGATGTCCCTTTCTTTCTCCAAATAGGGGATGTTTTCTGTAATTATTTCACTATATAGGCCCTCTACTCCATTCTCTCTTTCCATACTTTCAAGCCATATGTTGGGTCATTTGATAGTATCCCATAAATCTTCAAAAGTTTTTTTTAAGTTTTCTAATTTCTTCTTGTTATTTTTTGATCTGATTCAAAGATTTCCAGATATTTGTCTTCTAGCTCAGATATTTTTTTCTTGTGCCTCACCTAGTCTGTTATTAAGGCTTTTAATTGCATTTTTATTTGACCTATTACATTCTTTTTTTAACCTTCTCTATTTTTTTAACTTTTATTTAATGAATATAAATTTCCAGTGTACAGCCTATGGATTACAATGGCTTCCCCCTCCCATAACTTCCCTCCCACCCGCAACCCTCCCCTCTCCCGCTCCCTCTCCCCTTCCATTCGCATCAAGATTCATTTCCAATTCTCTTTATATACAGAAGATCAATTTAGTATAAAGATTTCAACAGTTTGCACCCACATAGAAACACAAAGTAAAACATACTATTTGAGTACTAGTTATAGCATTAAATCAAAATGTACAGCACATTAAGGACAGAGATCCCACATGAGGAGCAAGTGCACAGTGACTCCTGTTGTTGACCCAACAAATTGATACTCTAGTTTATGGCGCCAGTAACCACCCTAGGCTGTCGTCATGAGTTGCCAAGGCTATGGAAGCCTTCCAAGTTTGCCGACTCTGATCATATTTAGACAAGGTCATAAAAGACAGAGTGAGGATAGTAACCAATGATCCTAAGAGTGGCATTTACCAGGTTTGAACAATTATACAGCATTAAGTGGGGAAGAGGACCATCAGTACACACAGGTTGGGAGTAGAGCCATTGGTGGTAGAGTAGAGGTTATGATTACAAAGGAATGAGGCCCAAGTGCACTAGACAGGGTCTAGAACAAAGGACAGAGTCATTATTAGAGGAGCTAAGAAAGGTGCTGTCTAAGCTACAATTAAGTTTTCTGATTGAGAGGCGAATATAACCTGATAGAAGGGGCTTGATAATAATCTGTTGGGCTTTAGGCCTTGTAAGTTAAGAGGCCCAGACCTATCTATCTCTTCACATGGGGTATATCCTAAGGGAGGTGTAAACCTCCTAGGGGAAGGCACTCTGTTGACTTTCATTACTTGGCTGGCCTGGGAGGAGAGCTGGCCAGGTCAAGGCAGGTGGCATCTCTAACAAGAAATTTACAGTTCTGCCTGCAATGTTGCTGACCCTACTTGACCATACCCTCAGCTGCAGTGGTCACTTTGGAAGTTGGGCTGAGTGAAGGGCTTTTAATTTAATCTTTAGACCTTATAAAAGAGATGGCTAACATTTTTCTGTAATAGCATAGCCAAAATAAGAACTTAAATAATAATCTCATAGCTAGATTCACTTCGCCATCAGCGAAGTATACAGTAAGTAGAAAAAAACCTCCCTTTCAGACCAAAGGGAAAGAAAGTTTTAAAGTGAGAATATAATTTTCCTCATGGGCATTGTCTGCCTTAGAAAAACTACTACAGAACATGCCTGTGACTATAGACTTGTAGTTCAGGCCACTGAAGATTAGAGATGGGACTTGGGCACTCCCTTGACTTGCATCCTCTGGTCTGCTTTAACACAAACCAGGAGGAAAAGAAAGCTAGGCATCAGAAGCAATGGGTGGCAGGCCTATTAATGGCTGATCTGCACAGTGATCTGCCCTCAAGGAGACCCAACAGGCCAGTCCACTGCAGTGGCTTTCAATGTGGTAAGCCTGGGCTTCAGCAGAAGTCAGCTTGTGAAGAGCCCTGACAGCTCTGCCAAGAGTTGGATCACTGGAAATGAACCTGCCCTGGAGTCGAAGGGTGCCCAGGTCAGAGCCACAGATCTTATTGGCTCTAAGCTGAAAAACCTTCTCTATTTTTTAAGATTTATTTATTTATTTATTTATTTATTATTTATTTGAAGGGCAGAGCTGCAGAGAGGCAACTCAAGAGAGAGAGAGAGAAAAGTCTTCCATCTGCTGGTTTACTCCCCAGATGGGTGCAACAGCCGGAGATGTGCCAATCTGAAGCCAGGAGCCAGGAGCTTCTTCCAGGTCTCCCATGTGGGTGCAGGGGCCCAAGCACTTGCGGCATCTTCTACTCCATTCCCAGGCCATAGCAGAGAGCTGGATCAGAAGTGAGCAGCTGAGACTCGAATTGGTACCCATACGGGATGCTGGCACTGCAGGCGGTGGCTTTACCTGCTACACCACAGCGCCAGCCCCTCTATCACATTCTTAATTTTAATATTTCATTTTGATTTATCTTTAAAATCTCAATTTATTGGGAAAAAATTTCATTCATTCATGTCATGTATAGATTTCTTTAATTTGTGGATATGCTTCTGATTGCTTTTGAGTACTCCTATAATTAATCTTTTGAATTCCCTTTCTGGCATTTCCTCCATATCTTCATCTTCACATTCTAATGCTGAAATGTTGTCTTCCTTTGGGGAGGGGTCATGATGTCTTTCTTATTCTTGTATCTTGAATTTATGCATTTATTTTTAGGCATTTGTGTAGTTACTAGTTGGTTTTGCTTCTGACAGTTTATATCTTTGAACTACACCTCTCTGGCTTACTGGAATGTCTATACTTTCAGTTAATACCCAGAGGTGCATGGTGGCTGTGGCCAGGGTGCTCTGATCAGTGCTCCAGTGTGGGGCAAGTATCCAAGGTAACATCTAAGTTGGGCCTAGTAGATCTCTTGTTAACAGAAGTGGGAGGGATGGTTGCCTTTGTTGATGCGATCACCCTCTCACCTCCTCTCCTCTAAGTTGAGCAATGCCCAGGTATTAGCCCCCAGTGGGCTCAACACTCACATGTGCTGCTGTATGAACTGCACAAATGATCTGTGCAGTCCTCACTCTGAACATGGTTCCTACTGCAGTGACCGGCCCCAGGCTACCAAGGAGCTCCAAGCCTGCAGAGCCATACCTAGTGATTTCCCAGAGACCCAGTTACACCCTGTACCCTCTCATGCAACCACTGACTCCCTACAGTCTCAGTACACAAGGCTCCCACAATTGCTGTGTGCAGAGTTTCTGCTCTGGCCTGACAGCCTGTCTAGTCCATGGAGGGGCAGGTATGCCTGAGCAAGCTCTGCCTAGGTGACTTTAGACCTGGAACCTGTGGAATGTTAGGAGGCTGGGGCACCTCACAGTCCTCTGTGGGTGCCCAACCACCTGTCAATCAATGGGGACAGTGGATTTTTACCTTTTCTGGAATCTCTAAATCACACACATATACAAGAGCTACTGGCCGGATCTTACCCTGTCCCCCCCAGTACTGCAGAGGAGATGGTGTTCTGTCTCAGCCACTTGCTGTGCATGCTTACGAAGGCTTCCTCACCTGATTCCTAAGCCCAAAATGACACCCACCCTTTCTCAGGTAGGCAGCAGGTGCTATTCTGGGGCAGATGAGGTGAGACAAATGTGCCCGTTTTAATTCCACTGGGTCTGAGATCCCTAGGACTCCAGACCAGACTCATGCTGTGCTCTCCCTTTGGCTGTATCACCATGGGTTGTTGCACTCTGGTCTCACTTCTGTCTCCAAGCTGCCACCCACTCCAGTTCTTGGCTGCTGCAATCATGTGTTGTGTCTGTGTTCATGCTGCGTGTCCACACCTTTCACACAGGCCCATGTCACTCCTCTTCCTTTTGTAGAATTTCCAGTGCAGTTTTCTCTCTAATTCTCCCTTGAGAGTGCACTTCCTACACTTCTGTTTTGTTTTGTTTTTTTTTTACTATTTATCTCTAGTCTAACACAGTACATCATTCCCTTTTCCACGATCTTGGAATCAATAGTCTTTTCCAAGTTTTTTTAAGATTTTATTTATTTATTTGAAAGGTAGAGTTACAGACAGTGAGAGGGGGAGACAGAGAGAAAAGTCTTTCTTCTGTTGGTTCACTCCCCAAATGGTCACAATGGCCAGAGCTGTGCTGATCCGAAGCCAGGAGCCAGGTGCTTCATCCCTGTCTCCCACATGGGTGCAGGGACCCAAGCACTTGGGCCATCTTCTGCTGCTTTCCCAGGCCACAGTAGAGAGCTGGATTGGAAGAAGAACAGCCAGGAATAGAATGGGATCCTGGGATGCCAGTGCCGCAGGTGGAGCATTAACCTACTGTGCCATGGCACTGGCCCCTAGACTTTTCCAATTTTACAGTTTATTTTTATTGTTTATTAGAGAGAGAAACAAATTTCCATCCACTGCTTCTATATCCAGTTGCTCACAATGGCTGGGACTGGATCCAGGAACCCAATTTTGCTTTTCAATGTGGGTGCAGAAAACCAACTACATGAGTCCTCACCTGCTGCCCCCCAGGAAGTGCACTAACAGGAAGCTAGAATTTGAAGTGGATCAGGACTTGAACTGAGGCACTCTGATATAGGATGTAGTGTTCCAATCAATGAATAAACTACTATGCCAAATGCCTACCGATTCAAGTGTTTTCTTATTAATTCCTTAAGCTCAATCATAGAGCAAAATATTTAAAAAGCAAATGTGTTCTATTCTAAACTGAAAGAAACTGCTATTTGCATACCTTGGATCTACAAAAGCATCCAAAACCTTGTTATCCTATGGGTATAGCAACTGGACACTTTCTCTATTGATAATCATACTATGGAAATTATCAGTGGCTATAGATGACTAGAAAGGTTTATGAAGGTTAAATAGGTTGGAATTCAAGAAGCAGAATAAGACCTATTCACAAGCAGTTACAACTTCTGGGTTGATTTTAATGTGGCCAGCTAAAGCCTAGAATCATTTTTTTTTTCTGAAAGTTCATTGCTTCTTAATAAGCCAAGAAATCTCTGGAATCATGTGCTGTCTTATTCTGTGGATTTTTATTTTACATTTATTTTGGTTTGTGTGTGTGTGTCCTTGAATTTGTAATAATTAAAACACTAATATTAATGGAAACAACAGAAGAGGAGCTATATTCTGATAATCAATATACATATCAATTCAAGGATATATTTTTGTAAAGACTTTCGTGTTGGGAGATTTGACTTGGTCTTTAATTACTGCCATTTTGATGATTAGAAGTTAAGACAACTAAACAGCTTTAGCCCTGTTACATTACAAAATCACTTCCATTACTCAGAAGCTCATTTCTTGCTGTGCAATTACACAATACTTCCTATGCCTCAAAATATTTAGAAAATGGAATGCAAACCATAGATGTAGATCATTTTGGTAGTGAAATGCAGACTTAGCTGCAGTGAAAAAGATAGTTAACTTTTTCCATCTTCCCTTATAGTTCTTCCCAACAATTGCTAGTCAAAAGAAGATATTTGATTTAGGGCCGGGGCAGAAATTTAGCCTACTGGATAAAATATCAATATCCCACATCTTTAACCTGGAGCCCAAGTTAAAATGTAAACATTCCACATCTGAATGACTGGGTTCACAAAACTGGGCTCCAGCTTCCAATTTTAGCTCCCTACTAATGTAGACCCTTGGAAGCAATAGTGGTGATTCAAGTAATTGGGTTTCTATCACCCACCTGAGACCTGGATTGTATTCTTGGCTCCTGGCTTTGGCTTACCAAGTTGAGGGCAGTTAGGGAGTGAACTAGTAAATGGGAACTCTGTCAATCTGTGTCTGTCATTCTGTGTCTACCTGCCTTTCAAATAAATAAATACATTTTTAATTTAAAGCCAAAAAATAAACATTTGTGAGAATAATTGGAAATTGAAAAAGTTTCAAATACTCTAAAGAAAACTTCCTAAATACATAATGACCAAGAATCCCTATAGGATTTTAGCCTTTATCCCAAAGGAAATATTCCTTTATAAATTCATGTTCTGCAGCAAATGTTTTTGAAATATACACATAAGGAATATTCATTACTGACCATAGTATGTTTGTTAACTATTGCATCTTCAACTGCAGGTATATGCATCTGCCATAATCCTTTGGATATTCTATAGGAATCAGGATAGTATTATTTAAAACACAGGGAGAAAATAATGTTATTCCACTTATAGGGCCTCTTTTGTTTCAGCAATTTCTAGACCACACTATGTGGCCTGGTTTATTTTGGCTGTGTTGTGAATATAGGTAGATTGTATGCACACAGCTTTGCAGCAGTAATTCCTCATTGGCAATCTCTCAGAAAATTCTGCATTCATTTGACTTGAACTCATTTTTCTGTTGTCATCCTTTCTATGAATCTATTAGTACAGTAAAAATAGGTCTGTTGTTTTAATATCTCTATATGTTACCTTGGGCATAATTAGTAGTTAAGAATATTTTAAGAGTAAGAAAAATAACACAATTGATCATAATGATAGGATTAAGAGTCAAAGGGATCACATAAACAAGACTAGTGTCTACTAATACTATCTGAAAGAATTAAAATGTAGAGAACGATCCAACATGGGAAGTGGGATACACTGCAGACTCAGAATTGCAGATGTCCTAAACAGCACACTGGCCTCAGAATCAGCCCTTAAGGCATTTGGATCTGGCTGAAGAGCCCATGAAAGTATTATAGGCTTGGAAAGCACTCTGGCAAACAAACAAACAACAACAACAAAAAAAACTAAGCGAAAGATCTCTGTGAGTGAGATCCCAGTGGAAAGAACTGGCCATCAAAGAAGGAGGTACCTTTCTCTGAAGGGAGGAGACAACTTCCACTTTGACTATGACCTTGTCTAAATAAGATTGGAGTTGGCGAACTCAAAAGGCTTCCATAGCCTTGCCAACTCATGACAAGAGCCTAGGGTGATTACTGATGCCATAAACAAGAGTGTCAATTGTTAAGTCAACAACAGGGGTCACTGTGTACTCCCCATGTAGGATCTCTGTCCTTAATGTGTTGTACTCTGTGAATTAATGGTATAACTAGTACTCAAATAGTATTTTATACTTTGTGTTTCTGTGTGGGTGCAAACTGTTGAAATATTTACTTAATATATGCTAAATTGATCTTCTATATATAAAGATAATTGAAAATGAATCGATGTGAATGGAATGGGAGAGGGAGGGGGAGATGGGAGGGTTGTGGAAGGGAGGGAAGTTATGGTGGTGGGAAGCCACTGTAATTCAAAGGCTGTACTTTGGAAATTTATATTTATTAAATAAATGTTTTTTTTAAAAAAAGAGTAAGAAAAATAACCCAATAAACTTCTGACAAATGTTTCCCAGATTTACAAGATCTCCTTAACAAGAGGCAAACTCTATAGAAAGATAATAATAATTTAGTTGTCTTGGTTTGCTTGTTTTTCACATCTGTATTTCCAAACTCAATTCTTCAAATGCTGCCACTTCTACATAGAATGAACTATTTTTTTGTCTTCTGAAACCCATAATGTAGAAGATGTCTGTATGAAGGCAGAGATCCTATCAGTTAGTGCCTGTGAGCATTCAACATGTTCAGTAGTAGGTGCTCAATCGAACTTTTCTGGCCTATACTAAAATTTGCCTTGTGCTGTATGTTTAGTGCACATCCAAGCTTTGAAGCCTGCAAGGTCATGTACATACTAAATACTCAGTAAATAATAATGATTATTGTTACCTACTCAAAGGTCTATAAAATTAGGAAATATAAGACCCTATTTTATTTACATTATATCTTCCATGGTGCCTGTGTATAGTATAGACAATATTTATTCAGCAAATATCTTCAGGTAATATTTCTGCTTGAGGATTCTGCATAAATACCAGTTTAACATTTACATTTTAATTTTTAAAAGATTTATTTATTTGAAATCCAGAGTAGGAAGAGATAGGCACATTTTACACACCCACGCACACCTGCACACACACACAAAACACAGAGGAAGAGAGAGAGAGAGAGAGAGAGAGAGAGAGATTTTCCATCTACTGGTTAATTTCCCAAATGACCACAACAGCCAGGTCTGAACCAGGCAGAAGTCAGGATCCAGGAACTCCATCTGGGTCTTGTACCTTGGTGATAGGGGCTCAAATACTTGAGCCATCTTTCTTTGACTTCCCAGGCACATTAGTGGGAAGTGGGACGGGACGAAGACCAGCTAGCATTCAAACTTGCCTTCTGATATGGGATGATGCCATTGCAAAGGGTGTCTTAAACCACTGCCCCACAATGTTGGCCTTCATGTCTGTATAGAATACCTATTATTCTCTGCAATTTAGGGTCATATTTCCAGGAATGCTTTGGAAACAAGTGGCACCTATCTAATAGGCCTATCCAATGACAGTAAATTTGAAATACATTTGAAGAGAAAAGAAAGAACTCTCCCTCCGACCAAAAATGTTTGCCTATACTCAAGGACTTAATGTTCCTACCAGATAGCTAAAAAATGTGCTGAATCCAAGGAAAGAATTTATGTGTGGCCATCTGAACTTCAAGAAATAATTGCTCTGCTAAGATTTATCTTTGCTACAGTTGGGTTAATGGAAGGCTATATTTTGGTATGCAAAGAATCTTTTTTTAAAATAAAAATTTGTAAAACCTCTTAGGCACATTACCCTCTTATTTGACAAGAAAGTTGTCCTCACATATAATCTGTCACAGCCAATTCTGCAAAAATATACTACTTCTAAGAGTTTAAATGAAAATACTACTACTTAGAGTCCAGCAAAGTTTGGCTTTATTTTCTGAGGTATGTGTTGTTGAAAGAATAAATGACTTATGGTGGTTGGGGGGGGGGGGTGGCACTTAAAACATTGCAAAACAAATATAGTAGTAGTGTTCTGCTTTAACAGAAGACAACAGTTTAGAAACATGGAGTAAAAGGTTTTCCATTCATGAAGACCCTGACCCGTTTGCTTCTCCTAAGCATGTGTCTTAGGAAGAGAAAGCATGTCTTCGGTTGGTAAAATGTGCGCCATTTCGGTTTCAGATTAGCTGCTATCCTAAAATCTATCTTGATGGGCTTGTGTTAAATGACAAGGTTGTGAAATGAAATACAAATTAGCCTTAACTAGGATAGATTGCTTTAAAAATGTACTTGACTGAACAGGGAAGTTCAACCAAAGTTCAGTGAGTTCATGCTGGTGTGAAGCGGGGAGAGGGGCTGGGCATAGCGTCATGTCTGCCATGGGTAGGATCTCACTAAGATACATCTCCTGGCTCCCTAACAAAGGCAATGCAACGTGAATATATATACATACAAGCTTAGGCTTTCCAGCAGTGACTGACATCCTGCCAGATGCAGTTAATTTGAGCCACCTGAGGATAATTCTGGCAATCGACTTTATGAGCAGAGTGTTCACTGTTGATTCACACGAAATCTGTGTTGACCAGTTCTCTAGACATAGGATTTCTCTCTATTGTCAATAGATGCTTCTGATTTTAAAAGTCAAAATTCACATATTTCTGAGAAATATGATGAATTTAATAGAATGGAGGATCAAACTAGATGATCTACTAAGTAATTTTATTATTTTTACATTTTTAATTTGAAACAGATGATTTTTTCTCTTTCTAGCTTTATCTGTTATCACTGAAATCTGATAACACAGCTGCCTTCTCATGACATGGAACAGGACCTAAAACTATTTGCAGCAATAAAACTGGTTAAGAAACATGAGTGTACCAGAAACAGATCAACTACATTTTATTTCTCATTTAATTCTTTCTGCCAAATAATACTAGAATGGAATGACTATTTTAACCTCAGTCCCATTCTACATGAGAGACCTGTGGTATAAAGAGGTTGAGTAATTTGTGAAAGATCCCAGGCTTGCATGGAAGGGAATGAGGATTTATTTTATTTTTTATAGGCAGAGTTAGACAGTGAGAGAAACAGAGAGAAAGGTTTTCCTTCCGTTGGTTCACCCCGCAAATGTCCACACTGGCACACTGTGCCGATCGGAAGCCAGGAGACAGGTGCTTCCTCCTGGTCTCCCATGCAGGTGCAGGGCCCAAGCACTTGGTCCATCCTCCACTGCCTTCCTAGGCCACAGCAGAGAGCTGGATTGGAAGAGGAGCTACTTGGACAGAATCCGGTGCCCCAACTGGGACTAGAACCCGGGGTGCCAGCGCCACAGGCAGAGGATTAGCCAAGTGAGCCATGGCGCCGGCCCGGGAATGAGGATTTAAACTCGGGCAGTTTGAATTCAGAAATGAAAACTTAAACCTTAGTAGCATGACAGTCACAACCTCATACTCAACCAGAGAAGGAATTACAAAACACATAGTCTGAATACCTGAATGGTCCAACTTGAGAAAACAAAAGTGAGAATCTACATAAACCAATGAAAATAATTTTATTGGAGTTTCATTTTAGACCGATGGGAATATTCAAAACTAGAGTATGACAAAGGTTGCATAACTGCAATTACATTAAAAATATGGAATACATATTACATGCAATCTACTATAACCAGACTGCATCATAAACTTCTTATTTAGTTGAAAGGCAGAGAGAGAAACAGAGATAGAAACAGAGAGGTTTTTCATCTGCTGGTTCACTCTCCAAATGTTCACATTAGATGGGTCTGGGTCAGGCTGAAGCCAGGAGCCTGGAACTCAATCTGATGTCAGGGATCCAAGTACCTGAGCCGTCACCTGCTGCCTCCCAGGATGCACATTAGCAGGAAGCTGGAATCAGAAGCAAAGTCAGGACTAGAATCCAGGCATTCCAATATAGAACTAGAATCCAGGCATGCCACCACTTTACCAAACTCCCACCACCAGAATGCATTTTGTCTTAAAGATTTATTTATTTATTTGAAAATCAGAGTTACACAGAGAGAGGAGGAGAGGCAGAGAGAAAGAGATGTCTTCCATCCACTGGTTCACTCCCCAATTGGTTGCAATGGCCAGAGCTGCCCCTATCCAAAGCCAGGAGCCAGGAGCTTCCTCTAGGTCTTCCCACCTGGGTGCAGGGCCCCAAGGACTTGGTCCATCTTCAACTGCTTTCCAAGGTCATAGCAGAGAGCTGAATCAGAAGTGGAGCAGCCAGGACTCGAAACAGCGCCCATATGGGATGCTGGCATGGCAGGTGACGGCTTTACCAGCTATGCCACAGCACCAGCACCATAGAGTGCATTTTTAATATGTATATTTTGACTATTTGGTTTAATTAATTAATTACTGAAAAGTTGTCATCAGCTCAAAAAATGAGAATTGGTACTATGCAGCTTTCTATGATCATATTTAAAGATAATCTCAAATCATGGTATGGATATACCCTAAATTGATTCATTTTTCCATGCCACAATTCTTTTTTGTGTGACTTGATTTTTTCTTGCACTTGTTTGTAACTCGATTTTCTCACCCACATGCCCACATACATGTATGCATGCATATATCCTGTGTGTTTAGGAATCTTCTAATTACTCAGAAAATAATCCTAAATTCTTTTTCCTTTTTAAAGTTTTCTCAAAACTTTTTGTGGTGTGGATTATGAGAGAGGATGAACCAAATGTTTACTACCATTCACTTATATTTATAGTGTGTTATAGCCTTTCATATGTATAATGAAAGCACCTTATTGACCTTCATTCTGTAAGCCACAGCAAAAAAAAAAAAAATCCATTTTGATTTAATCATAAACAGATTTACTCTCAACTGTTTTTTTCTTTTATTCTGTATCATCACAGCCATTTAAATAAAATGTTTATTTGTAAAAACTGTGTGTTTAATAAGATAGCTACTTACAAATCTATTTGAACTTTTATATGCCTCTTTTAAAGAGTAATTTTTAGGCTAAAATTTTCCCTTTAAAATGTTCAATTTGATATGCTTGAATTAAGCATATTCAGTCTACTTGAATCTCCATTTAAGGGAACTTTTCTGAAAAACAGACATGGCAGTTAACTTCCTCTCTGTGGCTTTCTAAGAAAGAACTGAAATGTGTAAAATGATTTGAGATTCCTGGTGAAAGGATGCTTTAGAGTGTTAATCCCTCATGAATTCTGCCTGGAGGATCCTGCTTTAATAGGCAGGAAACTTCTGGAATTGAACAAGCATTGTGGGTGGCCATACTATGGTTAACAGGAAGAGAGGAGAGATTTCAATTAAAGATGTGAGTTAGCTCCCCCAAATACTATTATTTGAAGGTGCTTGTGCATGTGTGTGAGGACAAGCCTGCACTGATAGACAGAAAGGCCAGGAGAAACTGAAAAGTAAACTCTCCCATGAGTCAGAGGAAACGATTTGGGAACAGGATGAATATTTTCAAGAATTTGTTTTATATGTCTTAAGATACTTCAGTGGTTTAAAATATCATTGAGTTTGGCCATGATCAGAATTTTGGACATTTGTAGATAAATTAAGGGCAGCATTGTGTTTTGGTTTACAATTAAACTTTGGAGTTTAAATTGCTTTTCCATTTCTATGTCTATATTCTGGGTTGGGGAAAGACTATAACATACAAAATTTTCTACTATAGCAAAAAATTGCCACATTTTATGGCCATGCAGATGAAATACTAATGCTTTTAAAAGCAGAATTAGAAGCCTTGTCTCTAATAATTAATTCAGAAATTAATAAATTAGTTTTTAGCTTTCCCCTTTATTGATTTTTAATTATATCATAATATTTCTTTGTAGGGATATACTAGCTGAAGTTGTTTTTTAAAATGTTGTCTGTGGGCTGGTGCTGTGGCTCAACGGGCTAATCCTCCACTTTGCGGCACCGGCACACTGGGTTCTAGTCCCGATTGGGGCACTGGATTCTGTCCCAGTTGCCCCTCTTCCAGGCCAGCTCTCTGCTATGGCCCAAGAGTGCAGTGGAGGATGGCCCAAGTGCTTGGGCCCTGCACCTCATGGGAGACCAGGAGAAGCACCTGGCTCCTGCCTTTGGATCAGCGCAGTGTGCCGGCTGCAGCGCGCTGGCTGCGGCGGCCATTGGAGGGTGAACCAACGGCAAGAGGAAGACCTTTCTTTCTGTCTCTCTCTCTCACTGTCCACTCTACCTGTCAAAAATAAAAAAAAATGTTGTCTGTAACCTTGAAATACACATACATATATACATAGTTAGAACTGAATTTATATTATCAGGATTATATATAAAGTACATTCCTTATATTTCCAAAAACCAATTATTTAAACATTTCCATGACTGATTCAAAACTACAGCAAATAGAATCATTCAGGCAGTATAATTTCATATAAACTACAATTATGAAACATGGCAAGTTGGTGAGTATTATAGAAGATAGGATGGGGCTGGCACTGTGGTGCAGAGGGTTAACGCCCTGGCCTGAAGTGCCAGCATCCCATGTGACTGCTGGTTCTAGTCCTGGCTGCTCCTCTTCCCATCCAGCTCTCTGCTATGGCCTGGGATAGCAGTAGAAGATGGCCCAAGTCCTTGGGCCCCTGCACCCACATGGGAAACCTAGAAGAAACTTTTGGCTCCTGGCTTCGGAACAGCACAGCTCTGGCCATTGCAGCCAATTGGGGAGTGAACCATCGGATGGAAGACCTCTCTCTTTCTACCTCTCCTCTCTCTGTGTAACTCTTTCAAATAAATAAATAAACCTTTTAAAAAATAAGAAGATAGGAAATACTCTATGAAAATGTTAAAAATTAAGAGAAAGTAAAAGTCATTTGTTCTTTTTTCCCCAAAGAAACTTTTATTTAAGGACTACAAACTTCATGCATTTCATAAGTACAACTTTAGGAATATAGTGATTCTTCCCACCATACCCACACTCCCACCCCTTCTCCTTCTCCCTTTCCCATTCCTAGTCCCATTCCTCACTGAGATCCCTTTTCGGTGAGAATGCTTCCAACTTTTCCCCATTCAATAGGACACTGGCTGTGGGTTTGTCATAGATTGCCTTGACTGTGTTGAGGTTCCTTTTATAACCAATTTGCTTATAGTATTCATCATGAAAGAATGCTGTGTTTTATCTAATGTTTTCTCTATCCATTGAGATACTCATATGGTTTTTGTTCTTCAATTTCTTAATGTGATGTATCACATTGATTGATTTGTGAATGTTGAATCATATCAGAGATAAATCCCACTTGGGTGAGTGATTGATCTTTCTGCTGTGTTTTTGGATTCGATTGGCTAGAATTTTGCTGAGAATTTCTGTGTCTGAACATCAGAGAAATTGGTCTGTAATTCTCTATGTTGTATCTTTTTCAGGTTTAGGAATTAAGGTGATACTGGCTTTATAGAAAGAATTTGGGAGGATTCTCTCACTTTCAATTATTTTGAATAGCTTGGGAAGACTTGGAGCTACTTCTTCTTTAAATGTCTCATACAATTCAATACTGAAGCCATCTGGTCCAGCATTTTTCTTTGTTGGAAGGGTCTTTATTAGTGATTCAATTTTGGTCTTGCTTATGGTCTGTTTAGATTTTCTGTGTTTTCATGGCTCAATTTAGGTAATTGCAGGTATCTAGGAATCTATCCATTTCTTCTAGGTTTCCTGGTTTAATGGTATACAGCTCTTTGTAATAATTTCTGATCATTCTTTTTATTTCTGTGGTATCTGTTGTTACATTTCCTTTTTCATCTCTAACTTTATTAATTTGGGTCTTCTCTCTGCTTTTTTGGTTAATTGGGCCAATAGTGTTATTTAAAAAAAAAAAACAGCTCTTTGTTTTGCTGATCTTTTGTATTGTTTTATTGGTTTCAATTTTATTTCTTATCTAATTTTAATTATTTATTTTTATTTCCTACAAATTTTGGATTTGGTTTGCTGTTTTTTTACATCCTTGAGATGCTTCAATACTTTATTTATTTGGTGCCTTTTCAATTTCTTGATGTAGGCACCAAATGCTATAAACTTTCCTCTTAACACTGATTTCACTGTATCCCATAAGTTTTCATATGTTGTACTGTCATCTTCATTTGTTTCCAGAAAGTTTTTGATTTCTTTAATGATCCACTGTTCATTCAGGGGCATGTTGCTCAGTCTCCATGTGATTTTATATGTTCTAGAGATTCCTGAGTTGCTAATTTCCAGCTTCATTCCATCGTGGTCTGAGAAGATGCATGGTATTATTTCAAGTTGTTTTTTTTTTTTTATTTGCTTTATTGCTTAACATGTGGTCAATCCTAGAGATAGTTCCATGCATTAGTATGGAAAGTTCTGTAGCCACCTGTTAGGTCCATTTGGTTTATTGTGTCTATTAAATTTGTTGTTTCTTTGCTGACTTTCTGTCTGTTTAATCTTTCCATTGTTGAAAGTGGGGTGTTGAAGTCAACCATTACTATTATATTTGAGTCTGTGTCTCCCTTTATCTCTCTTAATGTTACTTTTAAAAACCCAGGTTCCCTGTAATTAGATGCATACATGTTTATGATAGTTATATCTTCCTGTTGGATTGATCCCTTAATCATTACATAGTATCCTTCTTTGTCTATTTTAAGAGTTTTTATGTTAAAGTCTGTTTTGTCTGATATTAGGATGACTACACCAGCTCTTTTCTGGTTTCTGTTAGCATGGAATATCTTTTTTTCTATCCTTCCATTTTCAGTCTGTATGCATGTTTGTTGGTGAGATGTGTTTCTTGTAGGCAGCAAATAGGTGGGTTTTTTTTTTTTAATTTTTTTTTTTGGACAGGCAGAGTGGACAGTGAGAGAGAGAGAGACAGAGAGAAAGGTCTTCCATTTTCCTTTGGTTCACTCCTCATTGGCCGCTGCTGCCGGTGCGCTGCAGCCGGCATACCACGCTGATAGGAAGCCTGGAGTCAGGTGCTTCTTCTGGTCTCCCATGCAGGTGTAGGGCCCAAGGACCTGGGCCATCCTCCACTGCACTCCCTGGCCAAGCAGAGAGCTGGACTGGAAGAGGGGCAACCGGGACAGAATCTGGCACCCCGACTGGGACTAGAACCCGGAATGCCGGCGCCGCAGGTGGAGGATTAGCCCAGTGAGCTGCAGCGCTGGCTGGGTTTTATTTTTCAATCCATTCAACCAGTCTGTGTCTTTTCACTAGAGTTGAGGCTATTTTACATTCAAGGTGACTATTGATATGTAATGACTTTGCCCTGCCATTTTAGTGTAAATGTTCCTATTTTTTACTTTGGATTTCCTTTGTATTTTACTAGATTTTCTGCCTATAGCTTCTTGCTTAGTAGTGACCATGTTTCTGTTTTTCTGTGTGCAGCACATCCTTAAGCAACTTTCGCAAGGCTTGACAGGTGGTGACAAATTCTTTCAATTTCAGTTTGTTATGAAAAATCTTTGTTTCTCCTTCATTCAAAAATGAGACCTTGGCAGGTTACAGCATTTTGGATTGATAGTTTTTACTCTTAAGACTAGGAATATATCTTGCCTTTCTCTCCTAGCCTGTAAGGTTTCTGATGAGAAGTCCACTGTAAGTCTAACTGGAGATCCTCTGAAAGTCATCTGGCGTTTCTCTCATGTACATTTTAGACTCTTTTCTGTATGTTTTACTGTGGTGAGTTTGATGACCATGTGTCATGGTAAAGATCTTTTCTGGTCATGTCTATTGTGAGTTCTGTGTGCTTCCTGTACTTGGAATACCCTTTCTTTCACCAAATTAGGGAAGTTTTTGTTATTGTTTCACTAAAAAACCCTTCTAATCCTTTCTCTCTTTCCATACCTTCAGGAACTCCTAGAATCCATCTGTTGGGTCATTTCATAGTATCCTGTATATTCCCAACAATGTTTTTTAATTTTCTAATTCCTTCTTCTTATTTTTAGTCTGACTCTATAGTTTCCTGTGATATATCTTCTAATTCACACATTCTTTCTTCTGCTTCACCAATTCTGTTGATAAGGCTTTCCACTGCATTTTTTATTTGTTCTATTGAATTCTTCATTTCCAAGATTTCATTTTGCTTCCTCTTTAAGATCTCAATCATGGGAGAAATTTCCTTTCATGTCATGTATGGATTTCATTAGTTTGTGCCTTTGCTTCTGATTACTTCTAAGTAATCCTACAATCATTTTTTTTTTAATTCCATTTATGGTATTTCTTCAATCTCTGCATCTTTACAATCTATTACTGAGTGTTATATTCTTTTGTGGGCATCAAGTTGTGTTCTTAATTCTTATATCTTGAGTTGGTGCACTTATTATTTGGCATTTGTGGAGATACTCATTGGTTTCTTCTTTGTTTTTTTGCTGTGGTGGCTTTTATCTTTTGGCTATGTCTCTGTGGATCAGTGGAGTGTTGAATTCTTCAGTGAACACCTAGAACTGTGTGGTGGGTGTGGCCAGGGAATTCTGTTCAGTGCTCCCGGGTGAAGGGATTATCTAAGGTGACACCAAGGTTGGGCATGATAAATCTTTTTTGTTGTTGTTCATTTGTTTTATCAGAGGGGAGGTTTTTTCTGCTCTGTTGGCATAGCCTCAGCTAGAAGGAGACCTGTGCCTGGGCACAGCCCTAGTGGGTATAATCGTCCGCGCTGCCACAAGGACCACACAAAGGATCTGTGCAGTCCCCAGTGTAAGCACAGATTCCCTAGCAATGTCCTTCATCAGGGAACCAGAGAGCCCTGAACACGTGGAAACTTCCACAGTAAATGCCAAAAGCCCCAGACACACCCTGTGTCCTCTCACACAGCCTCAGTGTCTTCGCAGTCTGGCACACAAACCTCCCACAGTCATGGTCACCCAGTCACTGTCAGTTCTCCTTGCCAGACTCAGAAGTCTTCACTTCACTCAGCTGCTTGCTGGGCATGGACACGAGCTGGCACAGCTGTTATGTTATGTCCAAAATGGCACCCATCCTATTGGCTTGTTACAGGATGCTGTTGCAAGGTGATAGGGGAGAGAGAAATATACACTTCCCCCTTTTTTTCTTCCTCTAGTTTGGCAGGTACACTATTCCCCACAGTGCTCTAAGCCAGATTCCCTTCAGGCTCTTCTTGCAGCTTTATTGCCAACGGCTTGAGCTGCAGCAGTCTGGTCTCACTTCACACTCCAGAGCTGGTGTGGGGGCTCTCAGATGCTGGTGTCCTGAGCTGTGCATGTCCACACCCTCCATGTAGGTGCACTGTGTCCTTTAAAATTGAGTGGGGGTTCTTCTGAAATTTTCTCCCTAACTCTTCCCTGAGACAGCACTCACTCCACTTTTTAAAAACTATCTTTTTCGGCTGGCACTGAGGCTCACTAGGCTAATCCTCCACCTGCGGCACCAGAACTCGGGTTCTAGTCCTGGTTGGGGCACTGGATTCTGTTCCGGTTGCTTCTCTTCCAGTCCAGCTCTCTACTGTGGCCTGGGAAGGCAGTGGAGGATGGCCCAAGTCCTTGGGCCCTGCACCTGCATGGGAGACCAGGAGGAAGCACCTGGCTCCTGGCTTCGGATCAGTGCAGCGTGCTGGCCATAGCGGCCATTTGGGGGGTGAACCAACAGAAGGAAGACCTTTCTTTCTGTCTCTCTCTCTCTCACTGTCTAACTCTACCTGTCAAACAAAAAATAAATAAAAATTAAAAAAAAAAAAAGCTATCTTCTCCTGGACTAGAATAATAAGCTCCCTCCCTACTCTGCCATCTTAATCCAATCAGTCATTTGTTTTTAATACAATTATCACTTACAACGAATGGATTATTTATAATTTTAAAAATTTTATTTATATAAGAGGCAAGAGACAAAGAAACAGAGTTTTCATCTACTGGTTCACTCCTCAAATGCTCACAGTAGTCTGGACTGGACCATGCCAACAAAGGAGCATGGAACTCAATCTAGGTCTCTAACATTATTGGCAGGGATCCAAGCACTTGAGCTATCACGAGCTACCTTTCACTAGAAGAAAGCAGAATTATAAGTAGAGTAGCTGGGACTCAAATAAGGCGTTCCATGTGGGGTGCCAGCATCCCAAGCCAAGTCCTCATCCATGTGTGAAATGCCTGCTAAGGTTTTCTGCTTTTGTTTTTTAAGTGCTTTTGAGATTTAATGTACTAGTATCTTTTCAAAACCATGTAGAGCAATTTGAATTAGACTTTTTATTTATTTTTTTATTTTTTATTTTTTTGGACAGGCAGAGTGGACAGTGAGAGAGACAGAAAGAAAGGTCTTCCTTTTCCGTTGATTCACCCTCCAATGGCTGCTGCGGCCGGCACGCAGGGCCCAAGGACTTGGGCCATCCTCCACTGCACTCCTCGGCCATAGCAGAGAGCTGGTCTGGAAGAGGGGCAACCGGGACAGAATCCGGCACCCTGACCAGGACTAGAACCCAGTGTGCTGGCGCCACAGGTGAAGGATTAACCTATTGAGTCACGGCGCTGGCCTGAATCAGACTTTTAATTCTTCAACTTGTCAACTTCAAGGAAAATGAGAATGGATTAAGTAGCTGAAAGATGCCTGAAGGTTTGCTCAAGTACTCTTATGTGTCTATTGGAGCTCACTTCAATCTTTGTTTTTTTGCTAATTTTTTTACCTCTCATGCATAATGATGCTGCTCTTTGCTGCTTTAGGGATAAGATGGTATCCTACTGGCCACACAGCAGATGTGCCCACCGATTGAATTAAGGTAGTCTGTTTATAAATGAAAGGGGCAACATAACAGTTTGGCCTTCTAGGCTTCACTATTTGGAAGTGCTTAGCATGCTCTATATGTTCTTTCTTTTCTTTATTAACAAACGGTAATCATGGAGTTTTGCTTTTTGTTTCCGTTTTTTGTTGTTGTTGTTGTTGTTTTTTTTTTTTTTTTTTTTTTTTGACAGGCAGAGTGGATAGTGAGAGAGAGACAGAGAGAAAGGTCTTCCTTTTGCCATTGGTTCACCCTCCAATGGCCGCCGCGGCTGGCGCGCTATGGCCGGCGCACCGCACTGATCTGAAGGCAGAAGCCAGGTGCTTCTCCTGGTCTCCCATGGGGTGCAGGGCCCAAGGACTTGGGCCATCCTCCACTGTACTCACTGGCCACAGCAGAGAGCTGGACTGGAAGAGGGGCAACCAGGACAGAATCCGGCGCCCCGACCGGGACTAGAACCTGGTGTGCCGGCGCCACAAGGCGGAGGATTAGCATAGTGAGCCACGGCGCCGGCCTGTTTCCGTTTTTATCACCAATGTCATATGAAGGGAGTTTGTCACATAAGGTCTTGCTCCATGTTTAGAACAAGCCCTGTCAGTGCTTTTACACAGTAATGTCTTTGTAAAATGGGAAAGATAAAATAATTTCTCATGACTGACCAAGACCTCAGCCCCTACCACTTCACATCCCATAGGTCATACTTCCTCTCATCCCAGATGCACTGTAGTGGTCACATGACATTTTAGCATTTATCAAAGGGAAGGCGAGTTGGTGAGTTCAATACAGATTTTGTTAGAATGTATTGCAGTGGTTGTTTTGGTTCACAATGGTTTCCATGGATCATCATTGCTGATCATATCTGTGTTAACTCGTGATTTATATGATGCACAGAGTTCCTAGTATTCCAAATACATGCACAATAGGGTACACAAATATTTGAAAAAAAGAACTAGAATTTAACTTAGGAAAAAAATTAATGATTATATATATATATATATATATATATATATATAACATTTTACTAAAGATTTTGGCATTTCAATGATGTCCAGTCCAAATGGAAAGTATAGAATGCATGAAATATGCTCTCTTTAAATTAAAGAATAAAAGTGAAAAAAAATCCAGTTTGGTGAAAATAAGTATACAATGAATTTCTTTTTTGATAAAAATGACATATTTGCAAAAGTTTAATATATCCTTTTCGGTGGGAAGATGTTTTAGAATATTTCAGTAAAACAGGAAAGAAATGATAGACCTTTTATTTGACCAAATATATTGTGTAACATCTCTTATTACTGCAGATTTATTCAAAATTTTGAAAATGTTCAATTAAAGTAAATTAAAGATGAAACATAAAATAAGAAGAGTAGTAAAACTAATAGACATTGTATTCTGTTATTGGGAAACAAATTATAGTAAAATATTTTTATGTTGTACCAAAGGAAGTAATTGATTTTGAGAGGATGATTTCAAGTAGTGGGAATAAATGCTTTTGGTTGTTGATATTCTACTTAATGAAGAGGAAATTATTTCATTAGCATGTGCTAAAAATTTTTAATTATTTTTCTGAATATTTGAGAAACAGTATTAAAAATATAAGATAGATCTTACAATATGTAAGAACAATGAGGGTCTTGCTGTGAATCTTGTAACATGGGTCAGAAAATCAAAGAAAATTTAGGTTTCCTGAACATATATGCACTTTAATACTCTGAAATCAATCAAATTCTCAAACTGACAACAACATTAAAATTCAGATGACATTACGTTTTTAATAAGAAAAAAATTAATCAAGTATGACACATGAAAAACTGAATTATTTCTCTATTCTTACTGCCAGTAGAACATTAAAATTATTCTCATGAGACCAACAGGTAAGCATATAACAAAAATTGTATATATAAATGGAGTATTAAAAAGACATATCAGGAAAAAATGAAAAAGCAATGAATTATTTGAATTTCTGATTTTTGTGGTGTTTTTCAGTTTTCTGAAATTTATACATGATTTATTTTCCTTTTCTATAAATTATATATACATACATAGCTACTTAGACCTTTTTCTAGCTAATTATTATTATATTATTTTTGTAAAAAATAATGGAACTCCAAAATTATCCAAGCTTTAGTCATCTGAAAACTGGAATCTTCTTCAGCTAGGGGATTCAACATTTTTCTTTGAGTATAAGCAACACAAACTTCCTTTGTTTTATAAAAGGGGAAAAAAGGATACATTTATTGTAATAGAATTAAAGGAAAAACTGAGTAAGTGGGATGCAGGAAGTAGAAGTGAGGATTGTGGAGGGAGTCTGATTTCTAAGAGCTTTATCTCAGAAGCAATTCCATAGGACATCATCTCTGATTGGAGGTCTACAGTCTTCATATGGTCAGTTTCCTTGAAATTTAAATTAGGAAGAGGACAAGTCTAAGAGAAATGGGACCATGTGGGTGCAGTCACTTGGATGACAGCCATCAGAATGGTTTGAGAACCAAGCAGATTCCTTAGGGAAGACACACAGGCAGAGAGAGGTAAAGGAGTGTTCTACAATCAATCACCGTAGTTTAAGTTGGCAACACAAGGGGGAGAGACATATGAAGGCGAGGAAGACACCTCTGTGCTGTCAGAACTTGTGCTTCAGTATGAGAGATACCTACATAAGTAGATAATTTGGAAATTTTGTTAAAGATTGACAGAGAGCTGTATCCAGAGAAGTTTCAAAACACAGGATAGGGAAAAAAAAAGCTCAATTGGACTTTCTTGGAGCAAAAAAATACCTGAGGTTAGTCTTGACTCTGTGACTACTTTTCTTTTACTTAAATAAATAAAGTAAAATTTCAGGATATTATATATATATATATATACATATATATAATTTCAGGTTTTATTTTCACAACTATCTTCTTATAGAAGCAATAACCTACATTTCAATTATAACACATTCAATATCCTATTCACCAAGAGCTGAAAAAAATAGGAATAATGCACAGATTCCATATACAATGCCTATATTTATATAATTAATTTCAGCTTGTTAAGTATATTTCATAGACTGACTTTATTTGCAGTACAATAGAACACTGAATACTATACTATGAGCATATTCATAAAGACTTTCACTATAATAAAAATGTTAACACAGAGTTCTATAAAACAAAGGAAAAAACAAACAAAAGTAGGAATCAGATGGTTCCAACTCCCCAGTACAACATCCTCTTTAGATACAAAGAAATTGAGTCATAGCAAAGTAAAGTAACTGATAAAAGAAATACAACTACTTGGTGAAAGATTTTTTAAGAACCCAAGTTTTCAGAATCTCAGTGCAGTACAGTTTATCATTTTATGCAAAACATGAAAGGAATTCAGAGAACTTTGTCAAACATCAAAGTGAATTAAACAAGAATTTATGGGAGGTCTCAAGGAAAGCAAGTAAAAAGATGTGGTACTTATCATTTTAATTGAGGAAACATGACTAAAAATATGTATAAATTTTTCTTAAATCAAAACAACATATGTACAGGTTCAAGCAAGCATGCTGTTGGCGAAAGAAACAAGCATTTGATAATAGGAGGCCATAAGCTGGAGTCCATGGAATTTTTAACCAATTGACAGCGTGTTCAACAGTGAGAGCAATGACATATGTCAAATATCATTCAACAGACTTTAAATCTGCAATTAAAGGCAAATGTATAACCCATTTAGACCCAGATTTCTGTCTTTGATTTCTTAAGAAAATATAGAAAGTATACTTTATAACATACATTAGGATTCATGATTTACCACGTACATAAGGATATAACGCAAAACTCAGGGCAATGAATAACAGAAATTCCAGATCTGCAAGCATAAGGGCAACACTGATCAAGGAAGAAAGAAAGTGGGAAGGACATGTAAGAAAGGCCTGAACCGTAATTCATTCCCAATGTGTATGCTAAACTGTTTATGGACCCAGTTCTTTCTTCCTTTTCTCCTCTTCCTTTTTCTAGTGGTCCATGCATAAATTTTCCTCTGCAGTCGTTTTGCTCACTGCTGCTTCATTGAATCCTTTCTCCATTGTTCACTGAGATATCTTCCTTCACTGGACCCAAGGGTTCACTACCTGAAATTGTTACCTTTAGCTAGGATTCTAGCCAGAGTCTAGGTAAGAATACATGATTAATGAAGCAAAGATCAAATGATAAAGTTATGAGCATTTGTATCAGAAAGCACTATTTGACTCTTCTTTCCATCACTCTGAAGAAACAGATAGAAAAATGAAATATTATTTTCAGGCCGGCGCTGTGGCTTAACAGGCTAATCCTCTACCTTGCAGAGCCGGCACACTGGGTTCTAGTCCCGGTTGGGGCGCCGGATTCTGTCCCGGTTGTCCCTCTTCCAGGCCAGCTCTCTGCTATGGCCCGGCAGTGCAGTGGAGGATGGCCCAAGTGCTTGGGCCCTGCACCCGCATGGGAGACCAGGAGAAGCACCTGGCTCCTGGCTTCGGATCAGCGAGATGCGCCGGCCGCAGCGGCCATTGGAGGGTGAACCAACGGCAAAAAGGAAGACCTTTCTCTCTGTCTCTCTCACTGTCCACTCTGCCTGTCCAAAAAAAAAAAAAAAAAAAAAGAAAGAAAAAAGAAATGTTATTATTTTCTTTTGTAACACAAAAGAAACAAGACCCGCTCAGGGCTTTGTTGATTGAACTAAACAAAATAAAGAGCAACAGCACTGTCAATAATTCTTACTTAATCATAATCATAATGAGTATCACTGATGATAGCAATATTGGGACAAACGTCTGCCTTTTCGGAAACATTTCATCTGTATTATCTCTATAATTTTCCACCAAGTTCATTGTATTTGATTTACTGTTTGTTTTCAGAATATTTTCTGTAGTAATTTTCTGTTTGAACTTTTTTTTTTTTACTTTTTAATATAAAACAGAAGCAGGGAGGGATGAGAGAATAATTTGTGCAAGTAGGACTAGTGTATGTAATGAATATCAGTTTAATAGATTAACCATTGAATTTGAGCTTATTACTTTTATTTGTTGAATCATTTTCTTCTCCTCTCTCAGTGGTTAGAAACTTCTAACCTGTTAGTTTTAATGACTGTAAAGTACATGATGGGGACGGCGTGGTGGCGCACTAGGTTAATCCTCTGCCTGCGGTGCTGGCATCCCATATGGGCGTTGGGTTCTAGCCCTGGATGCTCCTCTTCCAGTCCAGCTTTCTGCTGTGGCCTGGGAAGGCAGTGGAGGATGGCACAAGTGCTTGGGTGCCTGCACCCGTGTGGGAGACCAGGAAAGAAGCTCCTGGCTCCTGGCTTCGGATCGGCATAGCTCTGGCCATGGCGACCATTTGGGGAGTGAACCAACAGAAGGAAGACCTCTCTCTCTGTCTGTCTCTCTCTCACTGTCTGTAACTCTACCTGTCAAATAAATAAATAAATAAATCTTTAAAAAAATAAAGTACATGAGAACATCATCTGATGAGAATGAAGGAAGCAGGAGTGAATTCAGGGGCTTGAGTAAACTGTCTTGCTATAGCTTCTTTTGGAAATTGTATAGGGATTCAGCTAATAGTAAATAAAAGGGTAGCAGAGAAGCACCAAGTGAAGACAGGCATTTTCAGTGGATGCATTTAGTTTGGTTCCATGATTTTCTCTAACATATTCTGAGAGCTCTTGGCTAAAAGTAAAGAATAAGGATTTTGTTTAAAAGAATGGCTAACAAGTGGAGACTTGAACAAGAATCTAGACTTGGTCTTATTTATGCTGTTTGGAGGCTGAGCCATCTGTGGCAGTTAACATTTTCTGGGATTCATACAACATAATGTGGCTACTGTTCCACACAATTTGTTTCTTATACTGAAAACTGTTTTTTTTTTTTTTTGTAAGATTATATTTATTTTTTCAAGAGGTAGGGTTACAGAGAGAAAGGTCTTCCATCCACTGGTTCACTTCCCAAACGACTGCAACTGTCAGGGCAGGGCTGGTCCAAAGCCAGGAGGCAGGAGCTGTGGCTTTGGGCAGGGACCCAAGCACTTGGGCCATTGTCTACTGCTTTCCCATGCCATAGCAGAGAGCTGGATCGGAAGAGGAGCAGCTTGGACACGAACCAACGCCCATATGGGATGCCAATGCTGCAGGGGGAGGCTTAGCCTTCTACTCCAGCACTGGCCCCAAAAAATAGTGTTTAGAAATAAATATGGAAAGGGATATTCCTTTTAACTTAATTTACTACAAATAAGAGATTAGAAATCTAAAACTTTTGTAGGTATGCCTTTTACAAATACAAAATAAAAGAAGAGACAGAGGCATAACTTCATGCATATGATATATATGATGTAACAAATATTGGCTTATACTCAAATATTTAAAATTTTAATACACTGTAACATTTTCTATACTTTTCAATTGTAGATTTTATTCAACCTTTTACCACTACCTTCAAAATTTCATTGAACATAATGACAGTTAACATTGATAGTCATGATTACTTGCTTAGTACATTTTCCTTGAAGAAAACATCGTTGGTTGTATGTATTCCACTTTATATACCACTTGCTGTATATTGGCAAGTTCTCCTTTATGTCTTTTGAATGTGTAAGGCAGTGATTTCAGAAACTTAATTAACATTGAAAATAGTTTAATTATAGATCTTAGAATTTTTAAACAAACAGAAACATATTTCTAACTTTGCTTCTTATTTCAATTTTTTTTTTTTTTAATAATTTACCTCCTTGGAACTTACGGAGTTTTTTTTTTTTTAATTTTTTTTTTTGACAGGCAGAGTGGACAGTGAGAAAGAGAGAGAGACAGAGAGAAAGGTCTTCCTTTTGCCCTTGGTTCACCCTCCAATGGCTGCTGCGGCTGGTGCGCTGCAGCCAGTGCACCATCCTGATCCGGAGCCAGGAGCCAGGAGCCAGGTACTTCTGGTCTCCCATGGGTTACAGGGCCCAAACACTGGGGCAGTCCTCCACTGCACTCCCTGGCCACAGCAGAGAGCTGTCCTGGAAGAGGGGCAACCGGGACAGAATCTGGCGCCCCGACCGGGACTAGAACCCAGTGTGCCAGTGCCGCAGGCGGAGGATTAGCCTATTGAGCCATGGTGCCGGCCTTTTTTCAAGAATTTTAAAGCATTAGATATTTTCATTAAGAAATATCTTAAACTTAAGATAGCGCAGAAAATAAAATACCCTTCATAGCAGCTATATGGATAAAATATATCCACATTTGTTTTACATCTCTCTTATTTTTTTTTCAAAAATATGAAAGTTTGCAGATACATATCGTTGTCATATTCACTTTCCTGAACATTATTGAGAATATCCAGAACTGGTCTTCCATTCCATAAATTTATTTTCTTATCATGATTGCTATTTTATTTTTATTTGTTTTTCTTTCTTATTCATGTGAAAGGAAAAATGAGAAAGAGTGAAAGAAACATAGAAAGATCTTCATTCATTCCCCAAAAGCCCGCAACAGCTACTGTGGGCCAATATGAAGCCAAAAGCCTGGAACTCGACCTGGACTCCCATGTGACTACAAGGAGTCAGTATATGACGCTTCATTTGCTGCTCCCAGGCTCATTAGCAGAATGCTGAGTCATAAGCTCAGGTACAGGTGGGACTTTATCCCAGGTACCCTGATGAGGGATGTAGGCATCAAGCTCTGGCTTAACCTGCTGTGACACAACACCAGATCCATATCTATTTCATTTCCTTCTTATTCATCTGCCTTTTTGAATTAAAGTTATAGTTCTTTAAGCTTTTCTATTATTTAAAAAATGCAATTGGCAACAATATTTATTTTGTTATTAGTGCCTTTTATATTTATGCAAGCAAAGAATACTTTCTCATCCTATCTAGCACTTCCAACTGTATGTATGCAATCCCAGTTTTTATAGCACTCTAATTTTACAACTTCATAAAATATACATATGTTGATATGAATTCATTTTTATTCTTCCTTTATCTCTCCTTCTTCTGCTTTTTATTTCTTTTTTACTTTGCTTTGGTCAGAAAAAGAGGTATATCAAAAAAGTACTATGGAATTTGTCTCTTGATATGAAACATATATAATAAAAATGGTTAGACATCAATAACCACAGGGGTAATTTATTCTTGTCACATGATATCACTAAATCTGAATGTACTGCAAGCAAGTTAAATATTAGGGGACATTCAGCGTGTTTATAATATTTTTACCATTAAAACTGTGATATATCTCTTCATAAATCATTATGTGTTAGTACATTTATGTGTCATATATCTTTAACATAAAATTCTATAGCCAAAATATGTTTATATTTTATTAAAAATAGACATCACTCATACACATTTTTGCAATATTATATCAATATATATTATAACTAACAATATATGAACTGGAGATTTGCATATATTCTTGCCTGCATCAGATGCTGTCAGTCATTTTTTTTTTACAATTTGATATTTTATTGTTGTTTCATTAAATTAATTCTGACTATAAACTTCCTTCTGAGTAATCTTTGGCTGGCCTCCAGAGTTTTTGCAATAAGTGGCACTTAACTTTTATTTTTATTTCTATCTAAACAGATTTTTATTTTTAAATTTAACCTCACCTGGTTTTCTGTGTCCAGTATTTCCTTGACCCATATCCTTCATGTATTACAATTTGTCATTGCATGAGATTTCTTTGTATTTTAATAAAGTTTTTATGTTATAATAGATTTAGATCCATATAAATTTAGCATAAATGGGAAGCAAGTTTCTGTTATAGCACAAATCTACGTTCCCTTGTCACTATATATTTGTCTCAGTTAATGGACCAATGTTGATTTGTTGTAATAAACTAAACTCCTTACCTTATTTGGATTCTCCCAGGTTTTCTCTTTTATGTCTTTTTGTATCCCTGCTTCTCATCCAGGTCACATGACTTTTATTCATAGGGTTCCTAGGGCTCCTGTTGGCTGTAACCATTTTTGGAGTTTCCTTGTTCTTAAAGTTTTGAGAAATACTAGCCAGACACTTTGTAATTTGTCTCATCAATGAGATTTTTATGAATTTTTTCTCCTTAACAGACTGAGGTTAAAAATTCTAGGGAGGAAGACCTCATAGATTAGTTGCTCTTCTCATCACATGGTATCAGTGATACACCATTGACCAAGCATGACTGTCAACAGGACTTAGCCCTGTTGGTGTGAGCTTTGGTCATCTGGCTGTGGCAATATTTGTCAGTTGTCTCCACAAGAAGTTACTCTATTTCTTCCTTTTTACACTGAAGTCTTTGGACAGAAGATAACAAACACAACCCACACATAAGGCATAGAGAATTATACCCCACTTTCTTGAGGGGCGAATAGCTACATAAATTATTTAAATGTTTTACATGTAAAGTTTATATTTTTTTCTCTTTATTTCAAATTTATTCAGACATTTATATGTATCAGTATGAATGCATGGACACTTTGTACTTTGGATTAAAATCTAATATTACTTTACATTTCAAATTGATCCAGCTGTGACCACTGGAACCTCTGGCAGTTGTGTTCTGTGTCTCTTTGAAAGTCCCTCCGCCCATATTTATGTTTTCCTTTTGGTCACATAACTTCCTTTCTGGCACTATAAGATGCTCCATTTTCTTTTCTTCTCTCTTTTTTTTAAAGTTATTTATTTATTTGAAAGTCAGAGTTACAGGGAGAGAGAGAGAGACCAAGAGACAGGCCTTCCATCTGCTGGTTTACTCCCTAAGTGTCTGCAAATGCTAGAGCAGAGACAAGCCAAAGCCAGGAACCAGGAGCTTCATCTGGGTCTCCTGAGTAGGTGGAAGAGGCCCAAATACTTGGACCATCTTCTGCTGCCTTTCCCAGGCCATTAACAGGGGCTGGATCAGAAGTGAGCAACCAATAATTGAAAGGGAACCCATGGGGGATGGCAACGTCGTGGTGGTGGCCTTACTGCTACGACGCAATGCCAGCCTTTCATTTTCATTTTGTATATTTCTTGTCTCAATCCTAGAGGTAGCCATTTCAGCAAGAAGCTGTAGTATGTTAAAGAATACGGTATTGGATATCAAGTTCCACGTGCTATGTATGTGAGCACTATGGTCAAAATGCACGTGTTCCTTCAAATTTTACGTGTTGGAACTACAATGTCATAGCATTAAGATGCAGAACCTCTAGGAGGTGATTAAGTGAGCTCTCATGAATGACATTAATAACCTTATAAAAGAGGTATAAGGAGGCTAATCCCTCCCTTTGTCCTTGTGTCCCTTCCACTGCATGAGGACACAGCTTGAATCTTCTTCCAAAGGATACAGCAACAAGATACCATGTTGGAAGCACAGGCTGGGGCCTTACCAGATTCCCAGACTTCTGATGCCTTGATCTTAGACTTCTCAGCCACTACAACTGTGAGAAATAAATTTCTTCTCTTTGCAAATTACCTAGTCCCACAGTACAGTTGTTGCTACTAGAGTGTCATTGCTCCTGGGTGCTCTGAACTGAGGGAGTGGAGAATTACATATTTGTATGCCAACATGTGAAAACATGCATACTTGTTTTTGTAGCTGTCCTTTCCATCTCTATTAAGCTGAATGTGTCCATCATGATGTCTCAACTTGCAGTCCCCTACCACACAGATAGACCATTCTATCTTCTTCCCCTGCCTGTCTCTACACTCCCACTCTGGCAATGAGAATCCTGGCTTCCACCATACACCATCTGTTTAGTTAATTGTTCAACTGCAGTATGCATATATAGTGGCTTCAGAATTGTTTACCCCATCCCTGTGGGAAACAACTTTGTCAACTAGAGTATAGTCTTTAGGCTGTGTTCCATAGTTCTTTCTGCCTTTAGTTTTACTGACTCCATTCACTTCCAAAGTTAACATTTTTCTCCATAGCCTTCAGTGATGTTGCTTTATACAACTGTAATACAATTTTATTCTTTTTCCATAGATTGCATTCTACCCTGGGATACTCTGGTCTCTTAAATGATTTTTTTTATTTACATATTTTTGTTCTGTTTGTTTCACTAGCTCTTCTGCTCCTATTTATTGCTGAAAATCTTCCTTGTGCCGAAGGCAGCTTTATCTGAAATTAATATAGCTGTACCAAGTTTATTTTGATTAGTTTTACCATGGCATATCTTTTTGAGTCTTCTACTTCTAACCTATGTTTTTATTTAATGTGGATTTTTACAGGGCAACATATAGCTAGGTCTTGTTTTTTTTTTTTAATTTTTATCAAAGAGGACAGATTTCATGCATTTCATAGGTACACTTCCAAGAAGATAATTATGTACCCCTCCCCCTCTCTTCCCTTCTATTCCCCTCTTTTCTTCCTTTTTTTTCTTTAATTTTTACAAAAACAACTTCAGTCTACTCTATAATCACAGGCTTAACATATCACTAACCAATATATTCAACAAGCAAAAAGTAAAAACACAGCTCCACAGGAATATAAACAACAGCTAAAAACAACCATTATCACAGTATGTCCATTTTATTTCTATACTGTATTCCTATTTCATTAATATAAAATATTTGTTTTTATTTATTGGTAACACAAGGTGACAGAGAAAGAGAGAGTGGGAGCAAGAAAGAGGTTCTGTTTTCTTATTAACTCACCACATGTCTACAGCAGCATGGTTGGACCAAGCCAAACTC
The DNA here is from genome assembly GCF_033115175.1 of Lepus europaeus. Taxonomy (NCBI): domain Eukaryota; kingdom Metazoa; phylum Chordata; class Mammalia; order Lagomorpha; family Leporidae; genus Lepus; species Lepus europaeus. Next base: position 17,628,420 of record NC_084848.1, read on the forward strand.
CATCCAGGTCTCACATGTAGGAGGCAGAATCCAAGTACTTGAGCCATCAGCTGCTGTTTCCCAGGATGCACATTGGCAGGAAGCTGAATCAGAAGTAGAAGCTGGACTCAATCCCAGGCACTCCAATATGAGATATGAGAGTTCCAAGCAAACACTTAACCCTTTGGATCTTATTTTTGTATGCACTCTGTTAATGATCTTTTTCAGTCTTTACATTTTTTTTTAATTTTTTTTAATGTTTTTTTAAATTTTATTTAATGAATATAAATTTCCAGTGTACAGCTTATAGATTACAATGGCTTCCCTCTCCCATAACTTCCCTCCCACCCGCAACCCTCCCCTCTCCTGCTCCCTCTCCCCTTCCATTTGCATCAAGATTCATTTTCAATTCTCCTTATATACAGAATATCAATTTAGTATAAAGATTTCAACAGTTTGCACCCACATAGAAACACAAAGTGAAACATACTGTTGGAGTACTAGTTATAGCATTAAATCAAAATGTACAGCACATTAAGGACAGAGATCCCACATGAGGAGCAAGTGCACAGTGGCTCCTGTTGTTGACCCAACAAATTGACACTCTAGTTTCAGTCTTTACATTTTTAAATGTAATTTAAAAATTACATTTTAAATTTAAATTTAAATTTAATTATTTGAAAAGCACTGATTTATTCCCCAAATTTCCAACATTCAGGGTTATACCAGTCCAAAGGCAAGAGCCAGGAACTCCATCTGAGTCTCCCATGTAAGTGGCAAGAATTCAAGTGCTTGAGCCATCATCTTCTGCTTCCCTAGTACATTAGCAAGAAGTTAGATTGGATGCACAGAGAAGCCAGGATTCAAACCAGGTACCCCAATATATAATGTGGGCATCCCACGCAGTGGCTTTACCTACCACACATCTACCCCAATGATTTTTTTTTTTTCATTCATGCATTGGACTATTCAAGTTTAAAGTGATTATCAACATAATTTAGTTCATATGTAAAACATATATTACTGTTCCATTCATTGTAATTGTTTCTTCCCTCCATTGTCTACCTTCTCTTGTTTTAATTACAATTGATCATTTTGGGGGCTCTTGAGGCACAGCTGGTTAAACAACTGTCTATGATGCCTGCATTCCATAGGAATGTATGTTTGAATCCTGCTCGCTCTGTTTCCATACCAGTTTTTTTGCTAATGTGCCTAGGAAGGCAGTGGAAGATGGCCCAGGTCCTTGGACCTCTGCCACCCATGTGGGAGACATGAATGGACTTCCAGACTCTTGGATTTGTCCTGGCACAGTCCTGTACATTGTGGCCACTTAGGGAGTAAACCAGCAGTTGGAAGATTTCTCTTTCTTTCTGTCTCTCTCTCTCCTTCCCTCCCTTCCATCTCTTTCCGCCTCGCTCTCCTTGTAACTCTGATTTTCAAATAAATTTGTCTTTAAAAAATTATAATTAAACATTTTATATTATTTTATTTAGAGTTTACTTTGTACATTTTAACTGACTTCTATCCACCTTCTAATAACACTATATTCTTTTCCACTTATAGTGGATACGTATTACAGAACATTCCTCATTCCTTTCTCATTTCTCTCATTACAATACTGACATTCATTTCATTTATTCATGTGCTTCTATCACTCAATACATTGCTAGTGTTGTTGATTAAACCATTATCATAAAGATATATTAATAACAAGAAAACATTTTATATTCATTTATTCCATCTCAGATGCTCTACATTTCTTTATTAAAATCTGTTTCTGACCTTTATTAGAACTTTTTTTTAAAAAAAAGATTTATTTATTTAGTTGAAAGGCAGAGTTACAAAGAGGCAGAGGTAGAGACAGAGAGAGAGGTCTTATATTTGCTGTTTCACTCCCCAGATGGCAACAAGGGCCAGAGCTGTGCCCATCCAAAGCCAAGAGCCAGGAGCTTCTTTTGGGTCTCCCACACGGGTGCAGAACCCCAGTGACTTGGGCCATCTTCTACTGCTTTTCCAGGCTATAGCAGAGAGCCAGATTGGAAGTGGAGCAGCCAGAACTGGCGCCTATCTGATATTCCAGAACTGCAGGCAGTGGCTTTACCTGCTAGGCCATAGCACTGGCCCCTATTAGAACTTCTTTAAAATTCTTTTTTCTTTTTTTAACTTTTATTTAATAAAGTTAATTTCCAAAGTACAGCTTTTGGATTACAGTAGCTTTTTCTTCCCATGACCACCCACCCACCTGCAACCATCCCATCTCCCGCACTCTCTCCCATCCCATTCACATCAAGATTCATTTTTAATTATCTTTATATACAGAAGATCAACTTAGTATATACTAAGTAAAGATTTCAACAGTTTGCACCCACACTGAAACACAAAGTATAAAATACTGTTTGAGTACTAGTTATAGCATTAATTCACATAGTACAACACATTAAGGACAGAGATCCTACATGGGGAGTAAGTGCACAGTGACTCCTGTTGTTGATTTAACAATTGACACTCTTGTTTATGGTGTCAGTAATCACCCTAGGCTCTAGACTATGGAAGACTTTTAAGTTCGCCAACTCTGATCTTATTTAGACAAGGTCATAGTCAAAGTGGAAGTTTTCTCCTCCCTTCAGAGAAAGGTGCCTCCCTCTTTGATCGCCCATTCTTTCCACTGGGATCTCACTCACAGAGATCTTTCATTTAGGTCAATTTTTTTTTTCTGCCAGAGTGTCTTGGCTTTCCATGCCTAAAATACTCTCATGGGCTTTTTAGCCAGTTCAGAATGCCTTAAGGGCTGATTCTGAGGCCAGAGTGCTGTTTAGGACGTCTGCCATTCTATGAGTCTGCTGTGTATCCCGCTTCCCATGTTAGATAGTTCTCTCCTTTTTAATTCTGTCAGTTAGTATTAGCAGACACTTGTCTTGTTTATGTAATCCCTTTGACTCTTAATCCTATCATTATGAACAATTATGAACTGAAATTGATCACTTTGACTAGTGAGATGCATTGGTACATGCCACCTTCATGGGATTGAATTGATTACTTTTTTTTTTTTTTGACAGGCAGAGTGGACAGTGAGAGAGAGACAGAGAGAAAGGTCTTCCTTTGCCGTTGGTTCACCCTCCAATGGCCGCCACGGCCAGCACACAGCGCTGATCTGAAGGCAGGAGCCAGGTGCTTCTCCTAGTCTCCCATGCAGGTGCAGGGCCCAAGGACCTGGGCCATCCTCCACTGCACTCCCGGGCCATAGCAGAGAGCTGGCCTGGAAGAGGGGCAACCGGGACAGGATCGGTGCCCCGACCGGGACTAGAACCTGGTGTGCCGCTGCCGCTAGGCAGAGGATTAGCCTGTTGAGCCACGGCACCGGCCAATGGGATTGAATGGGAATCCCCTGGTACATTTCTAACTCTACTGTTTGGGGCAAGTCCAATTGAGCATGTGCCGAACTGTACATCTCCTCCCTTTCTTATTCCCACTCTTATATTTAACAGGGATCACTTTTCAGTTAAATTTGAACACCTAAGAATTATTGTGTGTTAATTAAAGAGTTCAACCAATAGTATTAAATAGAACAAAAAAAAAATTCTAAAAGGGATAAAGTATTAAGTTGTTCCTCGACAGTCATGACAAGGGCTGATCAAGTCACTGTTTCTTATAGTGTCCATTTCACTTCAACAGGTTAGTTGTCACTGATCAGGGAGAACATAAGATATTTGTCCCTTTGGGACTGGCTTAATTTACTCAGCATGATGTTTTCCAGATTCCTCCATCTTGTTGCAGATGACCGGATTTCATTTTTTTTTTTTTACTGCTATATAGTATTCTATAGATACATATCCCATAATTTCTTTTTTTTTTTTTTTTTTGACAGGCAGAGTGGACAGTGAGAGAGAGAGAGACAGAGAGAAAGGTCTTCCTTTGCTGTTGGTTCACCCTCCAATGGCCGCCGCGGTAGCACGCTGCGGCCGGCGCACCGCGCTGATCTGAAGGCAGGAGCCAGGGGCTTCTCCTGGTCTCCCATGGGGTGCAGGGCCCAAGAACCTGGGCCATCCTCCACTGCACTCCCGGGCCATAGCAGAGAGCTGGCCTGGAAGAGGGGCAACCGGGACAGGATCGGTGCCCCGACTGGGACTAGAACCCGGTGTGCCGACGCCGCAAGGCGGAGGATTAGCCTAGTGAGCCGCGGCGCCGGCCCATATCCCATAATTTCTTTATCCAGTCTACTGTTGATGGGCATTTAGGTTGATTCCAGGTCTTAGCTATTGTGAAATGAGCTGCAATAAACATTGAGGTGCAGACAGCATTTTTATTTGCCAAATTAATTTCCTTTGGGTAAATTCCAAGGAGTGGGATGGCTGGGTTGTATGGTAGGGTTATATTCAGGTTTCTGAAGAATCTCCAAACTGATTTCCATAATGGCTTTACCAGTTTGCATTCCCACCAACAGTGGGTTAGTGTCTCTTTTTTCCCCACATCCTCACCAGCATCTGTTGTTGGTAGATTTCTGTATGTGAGCCATTCTAACCAGGGTGAGTTGAAACCTCACTGTGATTTTAATTTATTTTCCTGATTGCTAGTGATCCTGAACATTTTTTCATGTGCCTGCTGGCCATTTGGATTTCCTCTTTTAAAAAATGTCTATTGAGGTCCTTGGCCCATCTCTTAAGTCGATTGTTTGTTTTATTGTTGTGGAATTTCTTGATCTCTTTGTAGATTTTGGTTATTAAACCTTTATTGGTTGCATAGTTTGCAAATATTTTTTCCCATTTGGTTGGTTGCTTCTTCACTTCCCTGACTGTTTCTTTTGCAGTACAAAAACTTCTCAATTTGATGCAATCCCAATTGTTAATTTTGGCTTTGACTGCCTGTTCTTCTGGGGTCTTTTCCAAGAAGTCTTTGCCTGTGCCTATATCTTGCAGGGTTCTCCAATGTTCTCTAATAATTTGATGGTGTCGGGTCATAGATTTAGGTCTTTAATCCATGTTAAGTGGATTTTTGTGTAAGGTGTAAGGTAGGGGTCTTGCTTCATGCTTCTGTACATGGAAATCTACTTTCCCTAGCACCATTTGTTGAATAGACTGTCCTTGCTCCAGGAGTTGGTTTTAAATCCTTGATCAAATATAAGTTGGCTGTAGAATTTTAGATTGATTTCTGGTGTTTCTATTCTGTTCCATTGGTCTATCCATCTGTTTCTGTACCAGTATCATACTGTTTTGATTACAACTGCCCTATAGTATGCCCTGAAATCTGGTATTGTATGCCTCCGGCTTTGTTTTTGTTGTACAAGATTGCTTTAGCTATTCGAGGTCTCCTGTCCCTCCATATGAATTTCAGCATCATTTTTTCCAGATCTGAGAAGAATGTCTTTGGTATTTTGATTGGTATTGCATTGAATCTATAAATCCCTGGTACATTTCTAACTCTACCATTTGGGACAAGTCCAATTGAGCATGTGCCGAACTGTACATCTCTTCCCTTTCTTATTCCCACTCATATTTAATGGGGATCACTTTTCAGTTAAATTTAAACACCTAAGAATAATTGTGTGTTAATTAAAGAGTTCAACCAATAGTATTAAGTAGAACAAAAAAAATACTAAAAGGGATAAAGTATTGTTGATCCTCGACAGTCGGGACAAGGGCTGGTCAAATCATTGTTTCTTGATGGACAGAATTGTTGAGAATGAATCCTTTCCATCTGTGAGAAAATCTTGACTTCTTTACTTTTGAGAAAAATAACTTCACTAAATATAGAATTGTAGATTTTTTTCCTATGAACTCGTTAAATATTTCACTCCACTCTCTTTTCCTGGCTCAGTTTAAGGACAGTTTCCTTGCTCCTGTTTAAGGACATGGCTTTTCCCTGTGATGTTTTTGAAGATAATTTTTGTCTTTGCTTTTCTGTAGTTATCGCTTCTTAGTAAGATGAGGGCACTTCAAATTGCTCATAAAAAATGTGTATTTTCTCAATTTCATTTTCCTTGAATTGTTGGAAGTACCTTCTTATATGCTGAGTTTGGCAATTTTTTGTATTTATCTTGGTTGATTTTCTCTAAATCTCCTTTATCAGTGGCTTAGTGTCTTATTTATATGGAAAAGTTTTGACCATCATTTGCATAGAATATTTTTCCAAATTTGTTCTCTCTTATCCTATGTCCCAATAGTGTGTGTTACTCCTTTTAAAATTACATTTCTTCTAGGTTACATTGTTTTTATTATTGCTGTCATTCTTTTTCTCTTTGTATTTGTGTTTTAGAAGTTTCTGTTGTGTTGCTTTCAAGTTCATTTTAGGTGTGTTGACCCTAACAATGATGCTATTTAGGGCTTCCTTCATTACTGTTACACTTTTTGTTTTCTACCATTTCTTTCTAAATCATCCTTAGGATTTCCATCATTCTATTTATGTATGACCCTTCCTCGTACTCTAGCAATATCTTTCTCCTGAAGAGTAAACTTTTATTATAGCAAAAATTCTAGGTGTATTTTTTAGTGATTACTCCAGCCATGGCCTTCTTCCCCCACCATAACTGTTGGGAGAAATTTCTCAGATGTTCACCATGAGAAATTGCTGCGGTTCCTAAAGTAAAAGCCATCAAAATGTGTTCTCACCTCCACACTAGTTATAGGTCTCTCACATGGGTGGGGGACTCAATTATTTTGATTGAATCATCACCAGCTGCTTCTCAGGTCACACATTAGCAAGAAGCTGGAAGGTAGAGAGGAACTGAAACTCAAACCAGACCACTCCAGATACAGGATGTGGGCATCTCAAGATGTGTCCTGGGGCCTGATGCTGTGGCCTAGTAGGCTAAGCTTCCGCTGGCGGTACCGGCATCCCATATGTGTGCCAATTCATGTCCTGGATGCTCCTCTTCTGATCCGGCTCTGTGCTATGGCCTGGGAAAGCAGTAGCAGATGGACTAAGTACTTGGATCCCTGAACCCATATGGGAGATCAGGAAAAAGCTCCTTGCTTCTGGCTTCAGCTCTGTTCACCTCCAACCATTTTGGCCATCTGGGAAGTAAACCAGTGGATGGAATACCTCTCTTTCTGTCTCTCCTTCTCTCTGTAACTTTGCCTCTCAAGTACATAAATAAAATCTTTTTTTAAAAAAATGTGTCCTAATCACTGTCCCAAACATCTGTTATAAAAAGACTCCTGCCTGTGTCTCCCTAAGGAGCCTTGTTTTTCCAGATTTCTGGGTGATGATTTGGCACTGTGAGCCAATCTCTGACAAATCAAAAATATCATGATTTTTATTTTTCCATAATTTTCTTTTGGTAAATGCAAATTAAGAACTGAAAAATAGTTAACAGTATTTGTCATTTTTTAGGGCTAATTGGAAAATACACTTTTCCTCATTCATAAAATTATTGCCACTCAATTCTAATCCCCCCTTCTTATCCCTGCTTGTTGATACTGGATATGGACCCTCTAGGCTTTTCTTTCTTCTCACTGGCAAAATGTTGGGATTTCTCAGTTTTGAGCACTGGTGGAATGATGTAGGAAAAAAGAAGGTGGCTTTCCTCTTAATTTTTTTTTCTGTGGTTTAGATGCCAGTGAGTGCTTCATGGACAATGGAATGCATGAAATCTAATGCTACACAGGTAACAGCAAATATTGCGATTAGCCAGTGGGTGCCTTCTTGCCAAATGTCACCAATACATGTTTCCAGCAACCTAGAAGTCAAATCTTCAGTGAGTTTTAGCAATACCCCCAAAACAGTTTCATGGTCAGCAGTCACTGCTTGTGGTACATCAGTAAATATCATTCCTTGACCCACAGCTACAACCTCCCCATTGTGGTAGAAGGTCAACGTTGGCAAATGCTTCTTGTAAGATTGTGCCTCTGTTGGGTTTTCTGCCTCAGCCCCACATTTAGAATTCTTTGTGAAATTTTTTAAAACACAAACTCAGGGCTGGCATTTTGACATAGCATGTTAAGCTGCCAGCTGAGGTGCCAGTATTCCATGTGGGTGCCAATTCATGTCCTGGCTGCTTCACTCCCGATCCAGATCCCTACTAATGGCCTAGGGAAAGCAGCAGATGATGGCTCAAGTGTCTGGGCCCCTGCCACCCATATTGGAGATCTGGATGAAGCTCCTGGCTCCTGTTTCAGCTTGGCTCAGCCCAGGGTGCTGCAGCCACGTGGGGAGTAAACCAGTGAATGAAGACCTCTCTCCCTCTCTCTCTCTTTTTTCTCACTCCTTTTCCCTCTCTGTCTGTAACACTTTCAAGTAAATAAATAAATCTTTAACAAGATAGGAAGAACTTTTTCCTCATGTTAATTTTTCTGGGTCATGTGTTGAGATATAGTTTTAAAAATCATATTTATTTATGTAGAAAATTGCCTTTCTTTACTCAAAGCTTAAATGAATCTATTTCTATAATATAGTCTTTTCTATGCTCTATCAATAGAATTTAAGGACATGTGAAATATTCACTTGTAGGCCTTTGACCCAGCATTTTTTAGTTATATAGTTCTAGTTCTACTTTTCCCAACAAGATGGCACATGGACACCTAGACAAAGACTCTACCTTCAGTTAATGAGCAATATGATGAATTTTTGGCCAAAGGGATAGGAAAGGAAAGAATATATACAGATATTAGATTGTGTGCTTAAAAAGAAGGACAGTTTCCTTTTTTTTATTCCTTTCCATTGGGTGAAACATAGATCTGAAAACATACTTGCACTGTTCCTGTCAATTGAGGCTATCTCGTAAAGTTAATTAAATAACTGACCACAATCTGGGCTCTAATACTAGTAATGCCCTAATAAGCCCAGATGGCTTGAGTATGGATGATTGCAAAAATATGACCAAAGAAAGGAGGAGGAATATGGGGAGAGGAAGGAAGGAAGAAGGGAAGGAAGGGAGGGAGGAAGGAGGGAAGGGAGAAAGGAAAATGGAAAAAAAAAAGTATCATTTTAGTTCATGGTTATCTTTGCCTTTATTTTAGCAATTGGATGTTTATTTAATAATAAAGAAGGTACATTTAAATAAAATTTAATTGATGTGAAAACATGAACATTTTCATATAATTTAAATATAATGTTTAATATTTAATGTATTAAGTGGCATACATTTACTGTATTAAATGGCATACATACAATAAACATTTTATACTATATGCAGTTATACAGAGAATACACTGTTCCTTTACTTTCTTGAAATGCTATAATGGCCCCTATGTGACCACAACTACAAGGTTTTATGGAATCCAAGCAACAATAGCAACAAGGACAAAATTAGTACATTCAGGATAAATCTTATTTATATTTAGTATCTTATATTGTGTACTTAAGTTTATGTTTAAAGTTATAGGTTTAGTTATGTAGTCTTAGTTCCAGTCTATCATATGACAACAGACTTGTGGGGAAGAAACCTTACATAGTCTCATGGCTTTGGTGGGAGAGAAGAGGTACCTGAAATCCTTATCTCTGTATGTTTGCTGACTAGTGTCTGCTGAGGTAGGGACCAGCATTTCCTTACAATAGGCTCCTTCTTTCATGTTGCTGATGTTTGAGAAATTAACTTGTGTTATTCTTAGCTTTGTCATAGTCCTGTAGCCACATCCTGCCAGTTTGGCTGCTACCAGTCTTCCATGATATGATTGGCCCCTCTGATTATCATGAACAACCTTCATCTTTGTTGCATTCCATTCATCCTATAGTGTCTATGTTGTTCACAGTATAAAGTCACATATCCCTGTAATAAAGTCCCCATGTTTCTCCTACTGGCTCTCAACACTGGGCCTTTTAATTTAATACAAAACAAAACAAAACAAAACAAAACAAAACAAAAAACTTGGAAGTGAAAATTAAGTCATTATTCTGATCTTGCTGTTTTACTTGCTTACCTCCTCTGCTGCTTCTTGTGTGAACTCAAGGAACTCAGTATTGATCCTTTGAGATCTACCCAACATTTACAAAAAATTACTTCTCTATGTCTTCAGTGTTCTCCTGTTCCTACCTAATAATCACCTTCATTATTAAGGAAATTAAGCTTCCAGCTTATAGGCACAGTGATGAATATATATATCTTCCAACTCTTCTATTTTATTATCTCTAGTTTCCTTTCCCTGCCATCCCTCAGCTTCAAACAATGTAAAGTCCTTTTTTATCTCCAATTTCAGTCTCTACTTGCAAAGTAGCTGCAATATTTTCTCAATGGACAATGTTTACCTTTAAAATGTTTAATATCCATCCATTAAAGATTATGTGGTAAATGCTTTGTGTTCCCATGGCAGTGCTTGGCTTTGAGCCCATTACCTAGCTGCTATTTTCATTAACAAAAATGGATTATTGTTTTCTTCTTTTTTCACTTAATTTATAACAATTACAATCACTCTATCTCTGAAGGAATGTTGATGTTTTAAGGATACATCTCAATCACATTTGGATATGAATTGAGCTGTGTTAGATTAGATGAGAGGATTCAATATTTGAGCTAGCTACTAAGCAACATAAGCTATTGTGGCAGAAAAAATTTACTAACAGATTCAAAGCTTTAAACATAATAGACATGACATTTTTAGTTAGCATGTGCAGAAAACTTTCCATTGTCATAGATTCTTTTATTCCAAGACTGCTCCTATAACATTGAATAATAACCACTTTCAAAAAGGCAAAGAAAATCTGAATTTCTTGAGATTTAAGATTGCAGCAATATTGTGAATCAATAGGTACATGACCTATTCATAAATCTCTGAAGAGTTTCTTGTTATGCTTAAACTCTAACATATGGTGATATTATTTGTTCTGTTTTGAGCTTATATAAGTTGGACAAATGTCTGTCTTTTCCATTAATTACTAGAATGAATCCCCAGTGCTCTGTAAAATATAACCTTTGTTTTGATTTTTGAAAGATTTTTTTATTATATTTGATCATCGACATTACAGAGAGGAAGAGAGATATAGAAAGAGGTTTTTCATCTGCTCTTTCACTCCCCAGTTGTCTGCAATGGCCAGGGCTGAGCCAGGCTGATGACAGGAGCTTCTTCTGGCCTCTCATATAGGTGGCAGAGTCCCAAGCACTAGGGCCATCTTCTGCTGTTTTTCCCAGGCTATTTAGTAAGGAGCTAGATAAGAAGTGGAGCAGGACTCCAACCATCATCTGTATGGGATGCTGGACTCATTGGCCTCAGCTTTACCCACCATTGCCATAACGCCAGCCACTGATATTTTCTCTATGTGAAAATTGGGTGATTTTTACATGTAATTAACATACTTAAATTGCAGAATTGCCTTAAAATTTAATAGTTTTAGACAAAAATATAAGACGAGTGGTTTTAGTAAGTTAAACTAAAAAATTAGTGACATTTCTAAGTTAAGTCATTTTGAATATGCAATATCTATATCTTGCTACACAATGAGAAAGAAAATATTGGGGTAATTTTCTGAGTAATTGTAATGATAGCAATATGTTCTCCATTAGAGGTAATTGTGACAATGGAGTTAGAGGAGCCTCAATCGAATCATAAAATTACTTTCAGGAAGAAATGTTGTTCCCACATATTTTATTTACAATATATTTGAGGCCTAGCAATTGGCTTTGCACAATAAACAGTGATTATTTTACTAATATAGACCAATTAAGTAATGAAAATTCAGGAAAGAATTGACATAAATCTGAAAAGGAGAAAGTTGAAGACTAAAACTGAATGGCAGCATCAGTAGTGAGAAATGTTTATGATATTTCACACACTAGAGATGGTCTACACTGAAATTTGCAGTGGGCCACCAAATACCAGAAACCATAGAGTTGGCATGGATGGTCCCAGGAATTTAATTTATTCGAAGACATAAGTAGGGAGATGCATTTAAAAATTTAAAACATGTGGTTAAAATGAGCCAGCGCCACAGCTCAATAGGCTAATCCTCCACCTGCAGCGCCAGCACACTGGGTTGTAGTCCTGGTCGGGGCGCTGGATTTTGTCCCGATTGCCCCTCTTCCAGGCTAGCTCTCTGCTGTGGCCCAGGAGTGCAGTGGAGGATGGCCCAAGTGCTTGGGCCCTGCACCCCATGGGAGACCAAGAGAAGCACCTGGCTCCTGCCTTTGGATCAGCGCGGTGCGCCGGCCGCAGCGCGCCGGCCACGGCGGCCATTGGAGGGTGTACCAACCAACGGCAAAGGAAGACCTTTCTCTCTGTCTCTCTCTCTCACTGTCCACTCTGCCTGTTAAAACAAACAAACAAACAAACAAACAAAAATAAAATGAAAAGTTGAAGATGCATCAAACTTAAAAGGAAATTATTGGGGCTAGTGCTGTGGCGCAGTGGGTTAACGCCCTGGCCTGAAGTGTCGGCATCCCATATGGGTGCCTGTTCGAGACCTGGCTGTTCCACTTCCAATCCAGCTTTCTGCTATGGCCTGAGAAAGCAGTAGAAGATGGCCCAAAGCGCTTTGGCCCCTGTACCCAGTTGGGAGACCTAGAGGAAGCTCCTGGCTCCTGGTTTTGGATTGGCACAGTTCCAGCCATTGCGGCCAACTGGGGAGTAAACCATTGGAAGGAAGATCTCTCTCTCTCTGCCTCTCCTCTCTCTGTGTAACTCTGACTTTCATATAAATAAATAATTTTTTTTTAAAGGAAATTATCAGGTCTGCTAGGAACATATGATCTTGCCTACATCCCAGCAGTGCTTCAGTGGTTAAACAAATTAATTAATTAATTAATTTTATGTCTTGAAATTCTATACTGGAAAAGTTTCAAATAGGGATTTAGGATTGAAATTAAAGCCAAGATTATATGAAAAATGTCCAATTCGTCAAAACAAGAAAAAGATAATGTTTAGGTATTAATATGAAAAATAGTCATTGTATGTGTCAGATTTCAAAAAAAAAAAAAAAACTGAACCATTGGATAATTTTTTTTTTTTTTTGACAGGCAGAGTGGATAACGAGAGAGACAGAGAGAAAGGTCTTCCTTTTCCGTTGGCTTACCCCCCAATGGCCGCTGCGGCTGGCACGCTGTGGCCGGCGCACCATGCTGATCTGAAGCCAGGAGCCAGGTGCTTCTCCTGGTCTCCCATGCAGGTGCAGGGCCAAGGACTTGGGCCATCCTCCACTGCACTCCCGGGCCACAGCAGAGAGCTGGACTAGAAGAGGAGCAACCGGGACAGAATCCGGTGCCCGACTGGGACTAGAACCCGGTGTGCTGGCGCCACAGGCAGAGGATTAGCCTATTGAGCCACGGTGCCAGCCAGATAAACAAGATTTAATATAGGAATTAAATTTGTTGCAACAGTGAAAGCTGATGGAGATATTTATGCGAGGCTTTGCCTGGTATTGCACTTGGAGTTGCTGTCAGTTTTCAGATGATCAATCAAGAAAAGAACCTGGAGTTGGATGAGGATAAGCTGAGATCCAAACATTGGAATCTGTAAAGTCAAACTGGAACCTTGTCTGTGTCCAGATTGGATGTCATGTACAAAATCTATGAGTGTGGCACTTTTCACCACGGAGTGGAACAAGTTTCATGTCAGTACTCATATTTCCAAGGAATGGGTTTATGAGAGGAGAGAAGAGTCTAGCTGTGGAGAAAACAGCTTTGTTCTGAAGACTCTCAAGTAAAGGAAGGACAATTTTATAGTTCAGATTATACCCAGTACACTTGGAATCCAAGATGAATTTTCCATTACTAGAACAAAGCCAACTGTAAAGATCCCAATCAGGCCACCTGCAGTTCTGGGTGCATTCAGAAAGCTTCAGTCAAGTTCATCTGAAATATAAACAATGCCTTCTGATGAGGAAGACTAAACTGTTTCTTTTTGCTTCAGGAAGGATTTAGTAAGCAAGTAGTTACTGGAGTCTTTAAATTTAACCAATATGGGGAACCAAGAGCATTCATCTTCAAATTTAGTTTATTGAGTTTTCCTTCCTAGTTCTTCATAGTTTTGAGGCACATCCCAACACTTTGTTGCCATCTTTGAACATTTGCATTGTATTAATGTGTAATAATTTGTAAAAGGAGTGAGAAAGCATAATAATTTATGAAAACCAAATGAAACACAATAAAAATAATGAAGGAAAGAAAGGAACAAAGAGAAAGAGAAAGAAAAGGAAAAGAAGGAAAAAGCTATGTCAAAACTTAATACATAATTTTTAAAGACTGTTTATTTGAAAGTCAGAATAAGGATGAGAGAGAGACAGACAGAGACAGAGAGAGATTTTCCGTCTGCTGATTCACATCCCAAGTGGCTCCAATGGCTGGAATTGAGCCAAGCCAAACCCAGGAGCCAGGCCTTCATCCAGATCCCCCATGTGGCTATATGAGTCCATCTTCTTCTCCTTTCCCTGGCATATAAGCAGTGAGCTGGATCGGAAGTGGAGCAGCCAGAACTCTAAGCAGCACCCATATGGGCTGTCGGTGTTGCAGGTGGCAGCTTAACCTGTTATGTCAAAATGCTGGCCCATAGAGATTTTAAATATTTCATTTCATTTCATCCCTTCCCAAATTTCAGGACCAATATTTCTTTTTTTCATTTTGAAAATGAATAATTAGAAAAGATGAGATTTAAGAAATTGTCCCTTAAACATATAGTAAATATCACTGCAGAGAATCAAATTCATATTTAACTAATTTTATTATTAATAGCCCCTCTCCTTTCTCATGAATCCAAGCAAATAATTACAAGATGAATGCTCCTGATAGCTTCTACTGTGGTAGTTTCTCTATACTGATATTGTTGACTTCAAATTCTACTCATTTTTGAAGGTGCAAATTCAGTAAGGTTAAGTGTTATTTAACTTGGATTAATATTTATAATACTGACTTATAAAATAATTATAAAATAAACTTTCATGCATATATTTAAACTATATAAGTTACTTGTGCTATACCTATTCCTTGGATTACTCCATTGAATGAATACTTGTTCATTTATCTGTTATTTCAATTTGTTGAATTTCCCTTCCTATTGCTTGACAGTATTTGCATAGATTCCCAACACTTTCTCATCATCTTTGAATATGAACATTACATTAATCTGTAGTTATAAACCATGTAATCTACATCTCTGCATTATATGTAACTAAAAGTCTGGCACTACTCCCTATTTGATCTTCGCCCAGTCTCAGAGGCCTCAATATAGCCATGTGCATAGGAGGGGATGTGGTTCATGGTTGATATTCTTCCCCTTTTTTGCTCCAGCCACCCCCACCATTGCAGGCTGACTCTGCTCTTGTTCACTCATTCCAACACTATTGAGGATGGGTAAAAATTATATATATATATATATATATATATATATACACACACACACACATATATATATATGTATATATACATACACATTTCGCTGGGACTGCAGAGTGCAAACTACATGAATATTTCATAGAAGATGTAAAATAGTATTTTCACAAAGGGCTCAGGGATATTTTCTGTATCTCTCAAATTCCACAGGACTCTTGCAAACTGGGGACCCTGTATTTCAACATTAAACAAGCATGAAGCTAGAGAGAGAGAGAGAGAGATTCCTTGTTGTCTCTCCTAGAAAGCACCCCTCTCTCTTCAAGCAGTTTCAAGGAAATCCTCTCAATTGGATTTAGGAAATGAGGGGAATGCCTTCTCATTCTATCTGATGAACACTCAACTCTATTAAAAACAAGCTTCATTTATGCTGATGAATTTCTCACCTGAAAATACAAGTGGAAAGTGTCTGATGAACTGAAGGTCTCATAAGTGGGTTTGCTCCTTATTAGTGGGGCTTGCAGATGTGTTTGACCACTCTGTATAAAATATTGTGGAATTTTAAACATTGGTTTGGGGTGTTAGAATGCTAAAACAACAGAAAATCTCATTTAGCATTCTGATACTTAAGTACATAACTGTCAAAATTTGGAAAACATAGTTGTAGAATGAGAAGGTCAAGCACGATGGTGCTGGCAAGTGAGTGTCAGTTACTCAGGAATGGCTTCAGAACCCACTTGGCAAAGGAGCCTGCCTGGCAACAGGCAGTGATTGGTTACAGCATAAACCACCCCTTGACCCGATTGACTGCCTTGGCTAAAATAAGCTGCTGTACCAACTGAAATAAACGAGTCTGTGAGCTGCTCGCCTCTAGCCCCCTTTCACCCAACTCCCGGTGGCTGTGTGGTGACTCCACACCTCTTGCCCCCACTGCGCTCCTCCTCTCAGAACGAATAAACCTCAACACATAGTCAGAAGTATCTATTACTAAATAGAAATATGATTTTCTGTGTTGATTGATTCCATGTCCTGACATCAAGAGGGCTGGCTTGGAGCTGGCTCCATGGTGCAGTAGTAGCCGGCATTCCACATGGGCACCGGTTCTAGTCCCATCTGCCTCTCTTCCAATCCAGCTCTCTGTTGTGGCCTGTGAAAGCAGTAAAAGATGGCCTGGGTCCTTGGGCCCCTGTACCCACGTGGGAGACGCGGAAGAAGCTCCTGGCTTCGATCGGTGCAGCTGTGGCCATTGTGGCCATCTGGGTAGTGAACCAGCAGATGCAAGACCTTTCACTCTGTTTCCCCCTCTCTGTCTGTAACTCTACCTCTCAAATAAATAAATAAAATCTTAAAAAAAAAAAGAAAGAAAGAAGATGGACCAAGTGCTTAGGCCCCTACACCCGCATGGGAGACGGGGAGGAAGCCCCTGGGTTCTGGCTTCAGATCAGCTCAGCTCTGACCATTGCGGCCATCTGGAGAGTGACCCAATGGAAGGGAAACTTTTTTCTGTCTCTCCATCCCACTGTCTGTAACTCTACCTCTCAATTAAATAAATAAAATCTTAAAAAAAAAAAGAGGACTGATTTCCTTCAAGTAAACCAGCAGCATGGTAGTCAGTTATGCTGGTAATTAGAAATTAGACATATGTATGTTTATATAGATTAATTTTTTTTATTTTATTTGAGAGAAAGAGACAGCATGCACTCTCTTCTGCTGCTTTATTCTGCCAATGTCCTCAACAGCTGGGACTGGGAAAGCCCAAAGCTAGAAGCCTGAATCTCAATCCAGATGTCCCACATTGGTGTTAGGAGCCCAACCACTTGGTCCATAATCAGCTCTTTCCCAGGGTACACATTAGCAGAAAGCTGGAATCAGGAGTGGAGCCAAGACTGGAACCCAGGCACTCCAATATGGGATTTGGGCATCCTGAACTGCTAGGCCAATTGCTGGCCCCCAAAGTATATTTTTGGGTGGCAGTGTGTTAAAAATAATCTCTAGTACTAAACTTCAAGCTGTTCACCAAAGTATTTCCAGATTGTTTTTGGAAATCAGTTTGTTATAAAAATACTGGCAAGATCTTAATTACAAAAGGGCTACTGGGCACCATTAACCTCTTTTCAGATATATTTTATGCTGAAGAAAAAGTAACTGTAAGATACCTATTTGTTAAATGAAGACAGGTGTTACCAAGTCCCTCTTGGCATGCCATCAACACAGGAATCATTCCTTTGAAGCAGTGAAGAACAAAGGAAGAGAAATGGAAGATCTGACAAGTCAATTGTAGACCTGCTGTATTTTGTTTGAAAACAAAGGTGTATTGTTACAAGCTGAATGTGAAAAGGCACCCCTGACAGCCCAGAGTGGAAGCATCACTTGCTCTTAGTTCCTTACAAGGAGTTTTGTGTGTAATTTCATGGTTTTGGTTAAGAAAGGAGTGGGTAGAATATCATATCTGGCTTTAAGAGGTACATTCAGATACATGAAGACCTACTTTTTATCCCCTCCACCCCTTTCCATGAAGATGTTGGGTAACATGTTTTGTTTTGCTGGATTTAGGATGAGATCTATTGCTGTAATTTAAAAAGTTTGACCTACCCCCAAAGAAAAATGAATTGAGGTTTACATTTCTTCTCCATTTAAACAATCTTCATTTTTAAATGTCAATGAAGAAATGTTTGCTCTTTCTTCTGTATACAATAAATGTGCATTCTAAAAGGTATTAGGTTGAAGATTAATCCTAAGTCTACTCATAACCCAAATGTCTTGTCATATTTCTGTCTTGGTAGCTATGTACAGGGAGAAGAAAAACATTTATAAGCACAAATGAGTTGCAATTGTTTCCATCCAGTCAGTCCTGTAAGAGTGAGTGGTTCTGTGCTTAAGAGCCATGTGAGACTAAGCACTAAGAGGTACTTCAGGCTAATTACTTTCTGTGATTTCCACTCACAAAGCCTTTCTTGAACTCTAACCCCAACCCTAATGAGATTATTGTGCATGACAGTTCTAGACACTAGAGGGAATCTCCCAGCAGCATGCACATATGCTGAGCCCTGGAAAATTGGAAGAATCCTTGATTTCTCTTCCTTTCCTACATATGCCCCCTTCTCTCCTGGTTTCTAATTGTATAACTTGGGCTTTTTGCTTAAGTGTTGCTGCAGGCTTGCTGTGGCCATGTGGGGAATCACAGTATGTACCTGGAAGAGGAACCCTAGATGGCTTGTAAACATTTTCTGACCATTTAAGTCCTGATGAACTGGGGGCAGAAAGGTGAAGAGCATGAATTTTTATGGACAAAACAAATCAATATTGAATTTCAAACATCATCAACATACTTTTAAAATCAACTTTAATCAAAGGTTTATTTTTACATTTTAGTTTCTAATTATAGCAAACTGTGATCTTAAATTAGTACAAAAGAAGAAAATGCACTTGATGAATTCAATCTGGAATACATTGCTAAGTTCAGGAACATCAGAGAGTGGAGATCATGCCAAATCAAGGCACCCAAAAGAAAAACTACTGGTAATCCTAGAGACTGTCAAATGCACTCTGTCCTTCTGGATACAGGAAGTTGGCCCAGATGAAACAGCAGAGAACTTCCAAGCCTGTCTTCCCTGATTGAGCCATCTACAAGCAGCCTTTCTCTGTGTGTAGATGGACTCCAGTGCTTGTGTATTTATAGAAGAAACTGGCTGTGAACCAGGGAGTTTCTCCCACTTCAAATACTCTCCTTTCAAACACAATCAGTCTATCAGCTGGGTGGCATTGGTTTGGTACATCTCTCAGTTTTCTTTTCAATACTTAAATAGAAAACACAGAGCACAAACACTGGCCTCCAGACCTAAATGATTAAGGCTCTTCTGATCAGCAGCCTATGGCCCTGATCCCTATTTTGAGATAATGTCTCTGGGTTGACATAAATTGCAGAAGAACAATTGGATGGTATAAAATTTTCTTTGGTACCATTTGTTGGGTTAGGAATAAAGAAGTGATTACTATTTATACCTGAAAATAATTTCAATTACATCTATGATCATATGCAAGTCTGCTTTTTTCTGTTGTTAAATTCATTTAAAATATTAGGATTTGGTTAACAAGTTAAAGCATATGTTCCCAATATGATGAAATAACAATTTCTTAATTTTACATTCTACTGAGTACATTTGAAGACATGTGTCTATGTGTTAATGTTAGCCACAGTCTATTGTACAATGAGTACACCCACTTGAAATCCTCCCTTTTTCTGTGTCCTTCATATCAACTTACCATCTTAGCCCAAAAAACTAGTATATTTTTTAGCCATCTCAAGAAAGTCCAGTGTAAGAATTCTTATTTTCCAAATAGAACTATGAAACCACCAGAATGTAAATAAACAGAAAAAAAAAACAAACAGTGAAAACCAAAGAAGAAAGGATAAACAAATTTTTGACACAGCAGTTAAGATTCTGCTTGGAGCCCTTGGTTCCCCTATCTGGATACCTGGGTTCGAGTCTCAGCTCTGCTTCCAACTCCAGCTTCCTGCTGATGTATACTCAAGGAGGTGACAGATCATGGCTCAAGTACATGTGGGAGACTGAGATTGGGTTTCAAATTCCGAATTCAGCCTGACCCAACCCCTGATATTGCTGGCATTTAGGGAATAATAATTAAACAAACAGAATGTGGAGAAGTAATGAAGATGGAAACTTTGGTTAAACTCATATTGATCATTATTTAAAAAAAATCTATTTCCAAGATAAACTGACTTCTAAATGTATAGTTTTGCTTGTGTTGTGCACTGAACAGGATTTTGGCTCTCCATATTCATGTAGACATTTAAACCCCAAGATCTTATGTTATCAGTTAATAGACTAATGCTTATCATGGATGAATTAGGGTGGAGGCTTGATACAATTTTGGTGTTTGATGGTAATATCTTTGAGAAATTATTGGATTGGGTTAAGTGGCTAAGCTGGAGTCATATGGTGAAATATAATGGAAGCAAGGAGAAACCAAATAGAGGGAGCAAAGAGCATATTTCCTGTGTGTCAGTCCGCTTCCTGGCTAGACATGTGATCATCCCCCTACACACACTCTGCCACTGCCAGCCAACCTTGCACAGTGAACCTCCAGACTATAAGAGGAAATAAACCTTCGTCTCTCCTAACTTGCTCCTCTCGGGTATTTTATGAAAGATAACACAACGCTGACTGATACACATTATTCATGGAAGAGGGAGTTCAGTGGTAGAGGTGAATGAATGGAAGCCCCATTTGATGAGCCCTGCAGAATTTTTGGCACAAGTTAATTCTTTTGTATACTTATCTCAAAGATATGGACTAGGATTTTACCAAACATTGGCACATGCCCTTGTGTGAGATATCGTTAGTCATATTTTCCAGTTGTTAGGAATAATCAAAAAGCATTGCCATTAAACATATTGTCTAATCAATAAGCTGCTTTTTTTTTTTTTTTTTTTTGGACAGGCAGAGTGGATAGTGAGAGAGAGACAGAAAGGTCTTCATTTTTGCCATTGGTTCACCCTCCAATGGCCACTGCGGCCAGAGTATCATGCTGATCCGAAGCCAGGAGCCAGGCACTTCTCCCGGTCTCCCATGCGGGGTGCAGGGCCCAAGGACTTGGGCCATCCTCCACTGCACTCCCGGGCCATAGCAGAGAGCTGACCTGGAAGAGGGGCAACCGGGATAGAATCCGGCTCCCCAACCGGGACTAGAACCCAGTGTCCCGGCGCCGCAAGGCGGAGGATTAGCCTGTTAAGCCACGGCACCTGCCTAATAAGTTGCTTTTTATGTGATGGCAGTCCATTCTAGTAAGCATAGCAATCTGTGATGAACACGTGTCTGGAAGTGCCACAGTGTTGTTCTCATGATGACTTTTATATGCTGTACATGTAGCACAAGTGTAATAGGTATAGAATATAGACAATTGTGCAAGTGCATCTGGACGCAAGAATTTTAAGAGACTTGTCTAAGGTCATACAGACAGTAAGAAAGATGATCTTCCAGATTCTAGCCTAAGTTTTCTTTGTCTCTAAAAGGGGTGATTCATTCTGATAAATTTCCTGAAATTAATTTCTAACATAAAAGTACAAATATCTATAGGCATCCCCTGAATCTTTGTGCATTTGGTAGGACGTAATCTCTCTGTTCTCATATCAGTGGGATTCTGTCATTGTAAGAGTCCAGGGATGGTTCAAGTTTCCAATAGATCTAATCTTGGGTTTTCTTCTGGGCATGTATTTCCAGTGTTGGTCCCAGATAGGAAGGATGGAGTTAAGAGTTTCTGGAGATGTTTCACAGAACACTCTCATAGCTCTCTTAGTTTGCCATGGAATGTTACAACTCTAGAGGCTTTAAGTGTTAATGGATTTGTCTCTTGCCTACCTATTATTACTTCAGTGATATAAGTGGTAGTAGGTAAGCCTACCCGTAACTATGAGCAATCATATCTAATAACTTAACTCAGAATAAATCCTTTTATGAGAGGATTATATATTTGACATGACTTTTAAGGAATAACTTTATTATCACATAGGGTTGGTATTCTTCCATTAGCATTAAAGAATACGGAGGATAATTGAAATGCCCAAATTTAAACAACATAATGCTGGAATGATTGAGGTCTGGGAAGCAAGACAGAACAAATTAACACTATACTTAGTCATATGAATATTCTGGTTGCTGAAATGTAAAGTAGCTGAGTAGTGGAAAAACTTACCTGTTTTACTAGTGGTGTTGCATGGGTGTTCATGCTTTTATAGGTAATTGGTCCCAATTATCATCAGGGAGCTTCCAATGTGATCTCTGTTTCTAACTTACCATACAAAATAAAGATGGAGGAAGGACTTTTCTGAAAGAGAGGAGAAGGACAGGGTGGTTTGCATGTGTTTTCTCTTTTATCTAGCTCATTTCCTTTATTTCATCTTTACATGGCAAACTGTAGAGATTGAACCTAGCTCTCATGCCCTGAGGTCAAACAGTTGAATGGCACTGGGAATGGCTGTTTCTTCCCAAATGTTATAACCACATCCTCAGAGTTAAAAATTAGTGCAGCTGAAAATATGGTGAGAAAAGAATCACATCCAGATGACATTTTTCAAGTCCTCCCTGATCTGGTATGATATCTGGCTGTTTCTTTTCTGTATTCTCTTGAACATACCATGGTTTATGAACTTGAGTGGAATCTGCTAGCAGTTCCCCAGGCTAAGGACATAATACATAATTTCTATATGGTATGGAGATTTTCTGATTAAAGTTTTGCATCACCATGTCATGCTTTTCACCATTTCTTATTTCTTTTTATTTTATTTTATTTTATTTTATTTTATTTTTTTAAATTTTTGACAGGCAGAGTGGACAGTAGAGAGAGAGACTTAGAGAATGGTCTTCCTTTTGCCGTTGGTTCACCCTCCAATGGCCGCCGCGGTAGGCGCGCTGCGGCCGGCGCACCGCGCTGATCCGATGGCAGGAGCTAGGTGCTTCTCCTGGTCTCCCATGGGGTGCAGGGCCCAAGGACTTGGGCTATCCTCCACTGCACTCCCTGGCCACAGCAGAGAGCTGGCCTGGAAGAGGGGCAACCAGGACAGGATCAGTGCCCCGACCGGGACTAGAACCTGGTGTGCCGGCGCCGCTAGGCGGAGGATTAGCCTATTGAGCCGCGGCGCCGGCCCATTTCTTATTTCTACAAATATACTATAAATAATCAGCAAAGGATTACAATTTTATTAAGTCTGACATATACTTCTTGCTATTTTCCACACATTAAAGAAAATTCAGATGCTATAGCTAAATAATAATGAAGTAGGCAGGCATACAGGTTAAAATCCATTAGGTCTGTGAGCTGGAAGATCACGCCTTCACCATACCCCTGTGTGACCTCACGCCCCTACCTGGCCACACCTGGGGGCACACCAGCCAATAAGGTTAATTAACCACTCCCCTTTGGAAGTAGGTTAAAAGCCTGGGACATGGTGTATCCAGCCCTTCTCTTCTTTTCCCTGGCCTCTAGCCAGGAGGGGGCTGGCTATACCCCTGCCTCCCCTGTTATATATTAATGTTAGCCATCACAAAACACACTGAACACCAGAGTAAGGGGAAGGGTTTATTGGGGAACGCCCAACAGACCTGAGTGAAGGGGCGGCGAAGGAAAAAGAGAGAATATAAGAGAGAAACAGAGAGGAGAGGAGCTAGCAAGGAGAGAAGAGAAAGAGACATGAGAGGAGCCGTGAGAGAGCCAAGAGACCAGAGGAGGAGGCTAGAGAGAAGGGCCAAGAGAGAAGAACCAAGAGGACAGGAGAGGAGAGCCAAGAGAGCACGTCTTCAGGAACAGGCCCTTTTAAAACTTTGCCTGAGGGCAGGCAGGGAAGCAGGAGCAACGAATCCCATTAGGATGGGGGTGGAGCTTGGCCACAGAGGTTGGGCCATGTGGCCACCTAGCTAAAATTGCGCCAGTTTCCTAACATCCCCAGCCCTAGGCTTCCTGGCCTAGATGCTTCTCCATGTGGCTGGTTCCTGGTGCTCTGTATGAACTCAGATTTACCTCTCTCTCTTAGATAAAGCTCTCTCTCGCCTACGATTTCTCTCACTGAATAAAAGCTTAAAATATACCATGCTGCCTTGTTTATTTATGCCAGTATTTAGAATTCTTCT
Source organism: Lepus europaeus (assembly GCF_033115175.1). Lineage (NCBI taxonomy): Eukaryota > Metazoa > Chordata > Mammalia > Lagomorpha > Leporidae > Lepus > Lepus europaeus. The sequence continues at coordinate 17,652,225 of NC_084848.1, forward strand.
GTTGGCCAGCGCTGTGGCTTAACAGGCTAATCCTCCGCCTTGCGGCACCGGCACACCGGGTTCTAGTCCCGGTTGGGGCGCTGGATTCTATCCCAGTTGCCCCTCTTCCAGGTCAGCTCTCTGCTATAGCCCGGGAAGGCGGTGGAGGATGGCCCAGGTCCTTGGGCCCTGCACCCACATGGGAGACCGGGAGAAGTGCCTGGCTCCTGGCTTCGGATCAGCATGATGTGCCGGCCGCAGCGGCCATTGGAGGGTGAACCAACGGCAAAAATGAAGACCTTTCTCTCTGTCTCTCTCTCTCACTATCCACTCTGCCTGTCAAAAAAAAAAAAAAGAATTCTGTAAATATTAGGCAAGATCCCTCTCAGGCTTATTAATATTGGGATTTATTAATAAGCATATGGTGATATCATAGGGCACCCTAAATTTCGATAGCATATGTGGCACCCCAGATGAGACTTCTGGGAAACTTTTTTTTTTGGACAGGCAGAGTTAGACAGTGAGAGAGAGAGACAGAAAGAAATGTCATCCTTCCGTTGGTTCACCCCCCAAATGGCCGCCAAGGCTGGCGCCCTGCGCCGATCCGAAGCCAGGAGCCTGGCGCTTCCTCCTGGTCTCCCATGCAGGTGCAGGGCCCAAGCACTTGGGCCATCCTCCACTGCCTTCCCGGGCCACAGCAGAGAGCTGGACTGGAAGAGGAGCAACTGGGACAGAATTCGGCACCCCAACCGGGACTAGAACCCAGAGGACCAGCACCACAGGCAGAGGATTAGCCAAGTGAGCCATGGCGCCAGCCTCGCTTTCTGAGAAACTTTAAAGGGACACATTTTTGTATAAATTTTAGGGGGTCATTTCTGATATCATAATGATGTTCCAAACTATTCTAAAACAGTTTTTTACTGTTCAAGTATACATCATATGTATCACAATCATATGTATCTTTTACATGTTTATAGATATATATTTATAGATATATATCAAATATATTTTTAAAGCTATAACAATCATATGTATCTATGTTATTCACTTTTTATGTATTTATTAACCTTTTAAAGAAGAGAGAGCGCGAATGAGAGGCTGACGGGATGTATGAGATGGAGATTTCTTTTTTCAATATTTATTTAATTATTTTATTTATTTGAGAGACAGGCAGAGAGCTCCCATTTGGTGGCTCACTCCCCAAATACCAACAACTGAGGCTGAGCCAAGCCGAAGTCAGAGGCCAGAAACTCAATCAAGATCATTATATGATTTTAGAACATTTGGGAGTGGTTTTGAGCTGTTAAACCTCCAGTACATTATGTTCATTTCTGACCTCATATAGAATCTAAATTACATAGTACCTTCTTCAGCATCAATGTCTTTACTTTTAGAACTATTTGTGGAGTAACAAAAATGATCATTTATTTTGCATTTTTCTCTAATGAGTTCCCTTGAACAAATGTGAGTCAAAATATTTCTTTTTAAAGTGCATTCACTCTTTCTTAAATCAGCTTATTTATATCTATGGTTTTGTGAGAATTCCGATGGGTTAGTACATACTTAGGGGATCCCAATGGCATTTAGGGTCTAAAATATTTGCTTCCTTCCCCAAAACATTATCTTTAGCAAGAACAAACAGGCAGCCCTCCTTCCTTCAGAATCTCCAAATTTACTAGGAGAATAGCAAGGGAGCTCTTCCTGAGCTCACAGCTTATTGTGAGAACAAGTATACTACCCTTAGCAGGCCAGACAGGAGGGAGAATTGTAAATGAGGTCTTTTGATGGTTTTTGTAACTGAATGCCAATCTGATTGTCAAGTTTTTTTTTTTTTTTTTTTTTTTTTTTTCCCGTCCAAATTGTACTTAAAAAGCAGACTGCCACCATTCCCTTGGGGTTATTCCTTTCTTGGAAGCTCCACACCTCTGTGGCTGGAGGCCTTTGACTCTAATAAATACTTTTAAATCTATTTGCCATCCTCTTGGGAATTCTTTCATGTGAAACAAAGAACTGAAGTAACAATAATTTCTCCGCTACTGTTTTCCCTGACAGTTTGAAATTTCTGCATTGCAACAAGAATTATAACTAAAGCCTTTAACTCCTGGAACAAAATAAACATTTTGATCTGATTGTGTTTAGAGTTTCTGTAAACCTTTTTATTCATGTTAATTGGCAATTTTAGAAACTACTGTAGCTGTGTCTGTTACTGTGTCACATCAGGCTATAATGATCTCTGGATAATTAGAATTATTACCAGTGAGGATATGCAAGTTTTATAATATAATGATATATAATGTAATGACAATGTTATAATAATAGCATGTTATCACAATAATACTTATCATTTTGTAGTTGGAACCCTAGGCAGTGTCGAGTTAGCAGGAGTCTCTGCTTAAACCCAGTGTCTGCTGCTGTAACTAGCTGTTTATCTCCCATTACACACTCTTCATTGATCTACAAATCTCTGCACCTGAACTACTATATCCTAAAAAAAAAACATATTTTTCTCTTTATTCTTTAAGCCATCAATCATTGCAATTTAGTAACTTTAAGATAATATGTTTAAATGTAAATCTAGATTATCTGCCCTGAGTACTTTAATATTCTATTGTTAGCAATAGGACATCAAATTGTCTTATATCGATTACAAGGCACAAATTTTGTACTTACATGATCAGTTTGCAAATAAATGCAGCTCACCAAAGAAAATAATAATCTTAATTTCTTATATATATATGTATATATATATATATATATTTCAGAGATCTATTATGTTTATTTGAAAGGCAGAGTTAGACAGAGAGAGGGAGAGACAGAGAGAGAGAAATCTTCCATCTGCTGGTTTACTCTCCAAACGGCTGCAATGGCTAGGGCTGGTCCAGGCCGAAGCCAAGAGCCAGGAGCTTGTTGCAGGTCTCCCAAGTGGGAGTAGGGGCCTAAGGACTAGGGCCGTCTTCTGCTGCTTCCCCTGGTGCATTAACAGGGAGCTGGATTGGAACTGGAGCTGCCAAGACTCAAACCAGGGCCCACAGAAGATGCTGGCATAGCAAGTGGTGGCTTTCCCCTACTCCTCAATGCTGGTCCCAATCTTAATTTCAATTACATGTGAAAGATAAAATATGAAACTATTAAGGCTTGTGTATTCTGAGTGTTTGTGTAGTTTGTCTTTACAGAGGCCTCTAGAAAACCAGTTTAGTGTGGATGTCTCCTGAGCTTCAGAAATGAAGAAGTAAGTTATTGTTAGTAATAACATTGTTTGTAATGACATCTAAAATGTATGATTATTTTATTTAGCTCTGCTTTAAGTGCTTTTAATTCCAGTGACTACAGTATTCGTCACAGATCCTTTGGCAAAAAGAGATCTATAGAAACCTTATTTTTGTAGATATATAAGGTGAACATCAAGACGTGTATTTCTGGGGCCAGTGTTAATGGCGTAGCGGATAAAGTCACCTCCTGTGATGTTGGCATTCCATATGGGTGCTAGATCATGACCTAGCTACACCATTTCTGATCCAGCTCCCTGCTAATGGCCTGGGAAAAGCAGCAGAAGATGGTCCAGGTGTTTGGGTCCCTGAACCAAAATGCAGCTCCAGATTCCTGGCTTCAGCCTAGCCCAGTGTTGACAGTTGCAGCCACCTGGGGAGTGAAGGAGTGGATGATAGATTGCCCTCCGTCTATGCCTCTTTCTCTTCCCCTCTTTCTGTAATTCTGACTTTCAAAATAAATAAATATGGCCAATTGTGGTGCAGCAGGTAAAGCAGTGGCCTGTGATGCTACATCTCACATGAGAGCTGGTTCCAGTCCTGGCTGCTCTACATGTGATCCAGTTCTCTTCTAATGTGCATGGCAAAGTAGTGGAAAACGGCCCAAGTACTTGGACCCCTACCACCCATGTTATAGATCAGGATGGAATTCCAGGGTCCTGGCTTCTGCCTGGCTGATCATTGGCTCTTGCAGCCATTTGGGAAGTGAAACAGAAGATGGAAGATCTTGCTCTGTGTGTCACTCACTGTCTCTATCTCTCTGTTTTCTGTCCCTCTCTCTGTAAGTCTACCTTTCAAATAAATTTAAAAAATCTTTTAAAAGATGTGTTTTTCTGTGGTGGGCATTTGGCTGATCAATTACGACACAGCTTGAGACACATGCATCCCATATTGGAGTGCTTGGGCTCAAGTCCCAGCTCTGTTACCTATTTCAGCTTCGTGATAAATGTGCATCCTGGAAAACAGTAGATGATGCCTCAAGTACTTTACTTGAATTGTGGGCTCCTGGCCTTGGACTGTTGTGGGCATTTGGGCAGTGAATCATCAGATGGGCTCTCCTTCTGTCTGTGTGTGTTTGTGTGTGTGGGTGGGTGGTATGTTTTCCCATCTCTGAATTTCAAATAAAAAATAACATTTTTTAAAAGAGGTGATTTCTTGTTACATAATGCATCCTCATCACTTCTACCCTAGCATTTTATGTAATAAAATTTTACATAATAAAACTATTGCCTTTTATTACATTTTATGTAATAAAACTGAGACTGTGCGTTTGAGCTCACTGTCCATTTCTTTTTTTAAAAATTTTTTTAAATTTTTTAATTTATTTTTTTGACAGGCAGAGTGGATAGTGAGAGAGAGAGACAGAGAGAAAGGTCTTCCTTTGCCGTTGGTTCACCCTCCAATGGCTGCTGCGGCCAGCGCATCGTGCTGATCCGAGGCCAGGAGCCAGGTGCTTCCCCTTGGTCTCCCACACGAGTGCAGGGCCCAAGGACTTGGGCCATCCTTCACTGCACTCCTGGGCCACAGCAGAGAGCTGGCCTGGAAGAGGGGCAACTGGGACAGAATCCGGTGCCCCAACTGGGACTAGAACCCGGGGTGCTGGCACCGCAGGCGGAGGATTAGCCTATTGAGCCATGGCGCTGGCCACTGTCCATTTCTGACATACCTCCTGTAAGTCGGTCTTACAGCAGTTTGACTTTGCCATGGCATTCAAGCACATGATCAGTGGGATGCATTTTGTATGTCTTTCCTTTTACATTTTTTCCTAACAACTCATTATATTTTATTTTATAGAAATATTACTTCATTATAGATTAGAAATTTTTTTAAGAAAGTGGTTTTGCATCAGATATAATTAGAAAGCCTTACTCTAGAGGGTTCATTTACAAGTGGAGCCAACATAATTTGAAAATTCAAATTGTTCCAAATATGAAGCTTTTTGAACTCCAACATGACTCCACAGGTGCAGAATTCCATGCCTGACTGTGTATATGATAGACACAGTCAAAATCAGGCAATCTTTAAAAAAAGGAAGCAAACTATAAATATTGTTTAAAATTACCTTCAAACTATGTATAAGGTGTATATGAAATATTATTGAATTTAATGTTTATACTTAGATCCCATCATCAAGAGGTCTCATATATACATATTCTAACATCTGAAAAATTCTGAAATACAAAGCACTTCTGCTCCCCAAAATTTCAGATCAGAGATACTCAAACTGTATTTCTAATTGATATAACTTTCTTATTCTTTTTTTCCATACACGCTTTAAAGATCTCCAGGGCAGCTTATGTGGGGTGTAAGTGCCATTGTTCAGTGTGAAATTTTATATAAGGTTGCATAAAAGACTCTTCACCTATTTTCTTTAGGATGTATTTAAAACTGAAGAAATATAAACACAATTACTAATTGAGAAAGGAAACTCACACTACAATTTGAGTGGTATTGGAGTTTAATACTACTGACCCCAGTCATTGAAGAGATAGTTGTCTGTGCTGTGTTGTGTTTAGGAATACTCTGAGCTCAGTAAGTATTTTATAACTAAAATAATACAACTCGAAATGTGTGATTTTCAGAAGGCTTTGGAGAGAGGAAGGAATTTGGGATGCCTCAATTCCTTATCTTTGGAAGTACCTTTGATCCAGTCTCATCTCCATTTCCAATTCTAGTTTCCTGCAAATGAATCCTGGAAAGCAGCGAATTGTAGCTCAAGTAGTTGGGTCCCTGCCACTCACAAGGGAGACCCAGATTGTGTTCAGGGCTCCTGAGATCTTGCTCACCTGGCTCTGGCTGTTGTGGACTTTGGGGAATAAACTAGTAGATGAAAGTCTCTCTCTCTCTCTTCCCTCCCTCTTCTCTCCCTCCCTCCCTTTTAAATAAAATGAACATTTTAAGAAGGCTTTGGAGAAACTCCTTCCTTGGATTTGGACTAAGCAAGGAATTCAGATTACATATTACAGGTTCTTAAGAAATAAGCACACTGAGGACCCTTTATATCAGCAGATAGAAAATGGATGTGCATCTTGATTTGTTCAGTTACTTCAAGAAATGCACTTCATTTTCTCAGCCAAATCACTTAGGACAAACTTCAACATAGAACACATTGATATTTTTCTCAGCAGGAAGACAAGATCGCAGGTTTTTAGTAAACATTGAAGTCTAAAGCATTAAGATCAAAACCAATAACTTAAATTATAGAAATGTGTTTGATAATACTTTCAAGTGCACTCATAATTGTAAAATATGCCTAACAAATCTGGAATTTGCCTATTTTTAAATCAGACGTTGGAATGGTTTCCAAAACTTTGCAAAGGATATGTTTGCTTACTTTTGCCCTTGTCTTTTTAAGGAAATAAAAGTTAATGGCAACATTATTTCATGTTTTAGAAATGCAAATTTCTGTACCATTCTCTATGCCCTCTATATCCCTACACATTCTCAGAAATACTACTTAGTGTACATTTTTGCCAGTGTGGTGGAAAATGCTGTTTCTGTGTTATTTGGGCAATTAAAATTTTTTGATCCATGATTGATTTGATGGTGGAATGTTGCCCAGATTCATAAATAAATCTTATGATTTTATTTCTTTTTCCCATTTTGAGTACTGGAGTTGATCCACTTTCTTCAGCCAGAATGCTTTGTGGCCAGATAAAGGGTTGCAAAAATTATAGGCAGTAACACTTTTATAATCTGTTGTATTAACTTCCTGCATTGGCATAAACACTCAACAACAAGTGTATTTTGTTCCTGTTGTTACAATAATTAGTAGTGTTTTGTTTTGTTTTGTTTTAATTTGGGAAGCAGAAAGAGAGACAGATAGAAGACAGAGAACTCTCATCACTACTGCAAAATGCCCACAACAGCCAGGGCTGGGCCATGACACAGTGACAGCTGTGACTGCAATCTATGTCTCCCAGTTGTATTGTAGGAAACCAATTACTTGATCCTTCACTGCTGCCTCCAAGAGTTTGCAATGGGGAAAATAAAGACCATCCCAACAGAAAAGCCCAGGACTCAATGGCTTCACTGCTGAATTCTACCAGACTTTTTAAGAAGAACTAATCCAATTATTCTTGAAATATTCAAAACAGTGGAAAAGGAGGGAAACATCTCAAACTCCTTCGATGAGGCCACCCTCACCTTAATTACAAAACCAGAGGGGACAGTGCTGTGGCATAGTGTGTTAACGCCCTGACCTGAAGCGCCGGCGCCGGCATCCCATATGGGTGCCGGTTCTAGTCCCAGCTGCTCCTCTTCCAATCCAGCTCTCTGCTATGGCCTGGGAAAGCAGTAGAATATGGCCCAAGTCCTTGACCCTGCACCCGCTGTGGAAGACCCAGAAGAAGCTCCTAGCTCTTGACTTCGGATTGGCTCAGCTCTGGCCATTGCGGCCAATTGGGGAGTGAACCATTGGATGGAAGACCTTTTTCTCGCTCTGTCTCTCCTCTGTGTAATTGACTTTCAAATAAATAAATAATTTTTAAAAAAGAAAGTAGTTATTAATTGTATGATATTTATCATATAAGTTTTATTATGAGGAAAAATAAACAATTTCAAATCAAATGATGCATACATAATTTATGCAATTAATTTTTAAGAGATTTATATATTTTATTTATTTACTTGAAACACAAAGTGACAAAGAATGGGACAGTCAGAGAGAGAGAAAGAGAGAATCTTTCTACTCAAATGGCCATCAACATCCAGGGCTAGGCCAGGCTGAAGGCAGGAGCCCAGAACTCTATCCAGGTCTCCTATGTGTGGGCAGAAACTCAAGTACTAGAGCCATCATTGGCTACTTCCCAGACACATTATCAGGGAGCTGAATGAGAAACGGAGTAGGCCAAACTTGAACCAACACTCAGATTTGGGATGTGGACACCCCAAATGGCTTCTTAATTTGCTGCACCATACTACAGTCCTATCAAGCTAATTTTTATTTTGCCATTTCTTAGTGTTACATATTTTACAATGAATGAAAATAGAAGTTTACATTATCTTAATTTATAACTACAAATAAAATTATACTGTTTCCATAGTGTTTACACAATTCATATGTCAGCCATTTATTCAACAACTGTTATTGATATTATATCAATTTCTAGGCAGTGAGGAAACAGTAGGGAGTCAATTGAACAAAGATGTGAACTTTCATAGAATTTATATTCAGTCATTAAAATGACTAGTTCTTGAGCAGGTGCTGTGCTGCAGTGGGCTAAGCAGCTACTAGGTTTACCCACCTTCCACATCTGAGTATCTAGGTCTGAGCCCCAGCTCTAACTCCAATTCCAGTTTCTCACTAATGAACCTGGGAGGCAGTGTAATGGCTCAATTACTTGGGTCTCTGCCACCCATTTGGGAGACCTGGGTGGAATTCCTGGCTTCTGGCTTCCTTCTGACCTTGTCTGACTTCCATCTGATTGTTCCAGGCATTTGGGGTGTAAACCAGTGTATGGAAGCAACGTCTCTCTCTCTCTCTCTATGTCTCTCCACTTTTTAAAGAGAAGATTCTTTTCCCGCCTTATTTCAGGTTTATAGATTTTCAATTCATTTCTCCCTGTGTAAATTAATAAATACATGCACACACCAGCACATAAATATTTAGATGTACACCTATTCATTCTTCAAGTTTATTAACACAAAGACATCATATTATCCAGATTGTCATGTGTTCTCCTTGGTGTAATCAATACTACATTTTATCATTTACATCCTGTGGAACTACTTAGTCCCTTTTGTTTATTGTTTTCCATCATTCAAATGTGACACTGTTTACTTTTGCTGTCCTCTATAGAGGGCACCTAGATTTTTTCTATGTAAAACCATTTCTTAAGGAAGCAGATACCTAATTGAAACATTTGCAGGAACTTTAAGTTACATCCCCCACTTGTTCTTCATTCAGTCTCCTCCGGAGTTTATGAGTGTGTGCTTCCCTTTTCCTGTAAGACGTTTCAGAGAATGAATGTCCAATACCAGATCTGTCCCAGCCTTTCCGCACAGGACAGATGTACCCAGGCACTGTGCAAACTCCCTAACATCGCTTGCAATGCTTCAGGTTGGCTTCCCAAGGGAAAAAACGTATTAATCTGGTGGAACTAATCCTTCGCAGGATCTGGCCCAGTACTAATCCATAAAGAATCGCCTCTCAGTTATCTGTGACAAGTAATGATAGGCTGTGGCAGGCAACGATCTTGAAAGAAAGAAAAAAAAAAAACAGCTATAAAAATACATAGTTGTATATAAAATCAAATTTTAACCCTGTTCCTCATCTTATCAGAGTGACTTTTGTTTCACTTATATTTATTCCTCTAATAGCAAATGGTGAAGTTTAATATAAACACGGAAAAGTTGTTTTTTCTTTTTTTAAGAAGTACTAAAAACATGACAGAAAGGATAGGATAAGGCACCCACTGAAAGATTTACTCCTATCAGTGGAAGCTGATAGTCATGTAAAGAGACCCCAAGGGCAGGGTCATTTGTTGTGATTTATCACCACTCATTACTCTTAAATATGAGCACTTGCAACATGAACATATAGGAAAACCATAAAAAATGCACTGAAGTGAGTAGCTTTTCTCTAAGGATGTCTTGGCAGAGGAGGAGAGCTTTTGGTTTCTAAGAAAAGGAACGGCATACTATCAATATAAAGAACTGCCGTGTCATTGTAAATCCTGAGACAGAATTTATCATTGGATTTGAAGGAAATCTCTGATAAGGGATTTGGGTTGGAAGAGATTGCCTTTGGCTGCTCTGTATTGATGACAGCTGCTTCTGGGAGTTCAGTCCAGCTTCCCTCTCGTTGACCTCAGTCCTCATCACTGTTGAGCTGGCAGGAATGGCAAGTTCCACTGGTGACTCTCTCCCGGTCACTGGCTGCCAGATTCCGCTCTGTAACTGCTATGAGCTCAGTGTGCAGAGCTCAGTGTGCAGAGTTCAGGATTGGACACTTGCTTTTTGGTGTTCACTGCCAAAGACTGAAGTATCTCCTCTTCCCCTGAAGATTAGTTAGAAATGCAGAGGTCAACAACAGGCAAGGGTACGGAGCTTTATTTTCATAGTATAATGTAGTAATAATTATCTTTTTAAAAATTTTTAAAATTTATTTTACAGATAGAGTTAGACAGTAAGAGAGAAAGGTCTTCCTTCCATTGGTTCACCCCCCCCCAAATGGCCGCCATGGCTGGAGCTACGCGCCAGGAGCCGGGTGCCTCCTTCCATTTCCCATGAGGGTGCAAGGGTTCAAGCACCTGGGCCATCCTCCACTGCCTTCCTAGGTCATAGCAGAGAGCTGGACTGGAAGAGGAACAAGCGGGACTAGAACGCAGTACCGATATGGGATGCCGGCACCACAGGCGGAGGATTAACCGAGTGAGCCATGGTGCTGGCCCCACAATTATCTTTTAAGAATTTCATTTTTGTTTATTTTTAAAATTCTCTTGCACTTTATTTCAATGACACAGAAGACAATCCTGTTTTTTTTTTAATAAGATTTATTTTATTTATTTGAAAGGCAGAGTGACAGAAAAGAAGAGAGTGAGATTTTCCTTCCACAGGTTTACTCTCCAAATAGCCAGAACTGTTGGGCTTGGACTAGGCCAAAGCCAGAAGTGAGGAACTCCCTCTAGGTCTCCCACATAGGTGTGAGGGCCCCAGCATTTGGTGCATCTTCTGCTGCTTTCCCAAGAGCATAAGCAGGGAGCAGGATAGGAAGTGGAGCAGCCAGGATTCTATTCAGTACTTTGATATAGGATGCCATTGTCACAAGCTTACGCTTAACCATCTGCACCACAATGTTGTCCCTAATCCTTAATTTCTATTCACTTTTTAATGTAGGAAAACAAAAAAATTCAGATGTTAACGTTTTTGGGATCAAATGAAGCAGTGAAACCCACAGCTGTTTCAAGATTATTGCATGCACCTATTCTTTTTGCCAATAAAAACTATACATAATATTTATAATGAAGTATAGGAAAGGCAGATAATTCAACGAGGGTACCCCTAAAAGAAACTTTATTACACTCACATGATCAAAAACAGGAAAAGAACACTGGCCTGTTATGTTACCGGAGATCTGTATGTAAATGAACTTAAGAATAGAAGTCAAAGGGATCACACAAACAAGACTAGTGTCTGCGAATACTAACTGATAGAATAAAAAAGGGAGAGAATGATCCAACATGGGAAGTGGGATACACAGCAGACTCGTAGAGTGGCAGATGTCCTAAACAGCATTCTGGCCTCAGAATCAGCCCTTAAGGCATTTGGATCTGGCTGAAGAGCCCAGGAGAGTATTTTAGGCATGGAAAGCCAGGACACTCTGGGAAAAACAAAAACAAAACAAAACAAAAAACACCTAAATGAAAGATCTCTGCGAGTGAGATCCCAGTAGAAACAACGGGCCATCAAAGAAGGAGGTGCCTTTCTCTGAAGGGAGGAGAGAACTTCCACTTTGACTATGACCTTGTCTAAAGAAGATCGAAGTCAGTGAACTCAAGAGGCTTCCATAGCCTTGGAAACTCATGACTAGAACCTAGGGAGATTTCTGAAACCATAAACAAGAGTGTCAAATTGTTAAGTCAACAACAGGAGTTACTGTGTATTCACTCCTTATGTGGGATCTCTGTCCTTAATGTGTTGTCCAATGTGAATTAATGCTATAACTAGTACTCAAACAATATTTTACACATTATGTTCTGTGTGGGTGCAAACTGATGAAATCTTTACTTAATATATACTAAATCGATCTTCTGAGTATAAAGATAATTGAAAATGAATCTTGATGTGAATGGAATGGGAGAGGGAGCGGGAGATGGGAGGGGTGCAGGTGGGAGGGAAGTTATGGGGGGGGGAAGCCATTGTAATCCATAAACTGTACTTTGGAAAATTATATTTACTAAATAAAAGTTTTTTAAAAAAGAATAGAAGTAACTATTTGGATAGTTTAAGGTATGTTTTAGATATGAGACAGAGTCATAAATGAAGGCTCATCATACTCTATGAGTGATTTAACTTATTTTATTTAGAGTAAAAAGTAAGTTTGTGGTTCTGATAACAATACAATAGTGACTGTAATTCTATTTGCTGATTTAGTTAAAAATTTGTAGGCATTCATAATTGTGTCTCATTTGAAGTATTTTGAGAGGGATCTATCAATTTTCCAACAAATCCCTTTACAGTTTAGTGGTTTAACCAACAGTGAATCCCAGTATGTGGAATATTTGCCCTGCTAGCGAGCAAGACTGTTTATGGAAACAATGTTCCAAACCATTAACATTGGCACTGAAATAGATTTGATGTAGGTGCGTATCCTTTGGTTAACCTGACACATTCCGTGTGTACTCATGTAGTAGGTGCACACATGTGTTTGTGTATGTATTTGAAAGGGAAAATCACAAAGTATATTTTAATCTTATCTGGAAGACATTGTATAATTGTGAAAGGAATTCCTTCTTCATAGCAGTAAAGCTCAAAGAGCAACCGATCAAAATTGATTCTTTTTCTCACAGCGTTCATACTGAATGTGATGTGAAAAAAATGTTGCTGTGAAAAAAAAAGTGATTGCAACAAATGTTCAAATGTGCTGCAATAGGAATGTACACCAGGTGCATATCTAACCTGTGCCCTTAAATCATTTTAGTACTGACCAAAAACAGTTCCTGAAGAAAGTGATATGTGAGTTATTGCACTATATAATTAAGATCAATCTTTTCTCCTCAGATTCTAATCCCTTTTGTTTTCCTGTTCACAAACATAATTACATTATTAGTTGGCTGGAGTCTCCCTAAGAAGGTACTATGAACTGAGTAGCTTCAGAAAAGAGAAACTGATTATCCTACATTTCTGAAAACTGAAAGTTAGAAATCAAGGCAGTGGTGGCATGACACTCACTCTCAAGTTTCCAGAGGAGAATCTTTTCTGTTTCCTCCAGCTTCGGGTAGCCCCAGGGGTTATTTGGTTTGGGGAAGCCTAACACTCATCACTGTCTCCACCCTCACAGGGCTGCCTTGTCTTTTTTTTTTTTTAATTTTTTAAAGATTTATTTATTTATTTGAAAGTCAGAGTTATATATAGAGAGAAGGAGAGGCAGAGAGAGAGAGGGGTCTTCCATCTGCTGGCTCACTCCCCAGTTGGTCACAACAGCCAGAGCTGAGCTGATCGGAAGCCAGGAGCCAGGAATCAGGAGCTTCTTCCAGGTCTCTCACACGGGTGCATGGGCCCAAGGACTTGGACCATCTTCCACTGCTTTCCCAGGCCACAGCAGAGAGCTGGATGGGAAGTGGAGCAGCTGGAACATGAACCGGTGCTTATATGGGATGCCGCTCTGGCCCCAATTGCCTTGCCTTCCTGCATCTGTCTCTATGTCTTCATATGATGTTCTTCTTGTATATATGTGTCGGATATTCCTTATCTTATCCTTATAAGAATACCAGTCATACTGGATTAGGGCCCACCAAACACCCTAATTCCAAACAAGATTATAAACACAAGGAGTGAGTGTTCAGACTTCAACATATCTTTTTGGGGGGTGGGGAAAGAAACAATCAACCCAAATCTTTTATGAACCTCTCTTTGCCCTCAAAGTACAAAATTCACAGTGCATTGTTCTTTTGGTCTGTGTACACTGTTATGCCTTATTGTGTACCAATGGCAACCTATGCATGTCTTCATGCAGTGAATTTTATCATATACTTTGCCTTTTATCCTAGCACAATGTCTACTTATTAAATATTGAACATACATATTAATAAAAATGTGTAAGACATTTTATTTTCTGAAGTGGTTTTTCAATTGATTTCAAACTTATTTTGCAAATGAAAACAGAAAAATTCCCTAAAGTTTGTGCACTGTGTCACATTAACTGCTAATTTGTCAGAAAAAATATCCAAAGAATAGCAAAACTCCCAAGGTGATAATATGAAATAGCCTAATATATTATCTTGACACCATCCCTACAGGCTGCTAAGGAATATGAACTTCAGCAAGGGGAGATGCTCCTCTGCAAAAACTTTCCTGTAAGAGCAAGAATGATCACCTTCAGAAGCTACACTCAAGACCACTCCAGCTGCAGCAAAATTGCAGGCAGAAAGACATTATCATTCAGGCTCAAAGCACAATGCCAGGTAAGGCTAATTATATTCCAACGGGAGCATTTGAACAACTTCCAAGAATAATGAAGAATCAGTAGTGGGCTTTTGTGGTCTATGTTCAACAAGAAAGAGTAAATTATAAATCTTTGGGAGTAAACTAATAAAAGCTCTGGGCTTCACATTTTCTTCTATATCACTTCAAATGTACACAGTGAGATACATTTCATATTATCATCAAAGTACTTTTCTTATTGGATTCCCATGGTATGAATGCAAATCTTATAAGTAACTGTAATATTTTCAAGTCACTCTTAATCAGAATCTGGTCATTAATTTGTAGGAATCAATCATCTATCTTCACATTGTAGACCTTGTCAGGTGGTTGGTGTTCAATTCACGTTAATCATCACAAAAGAGGAATATATATGAGAGTATTTCAGAAAGTTTGTGAGAACGTGATACTAAAAATGAGTTTGTTTTCATGCCAAAATTTTTTCTAAGCATATATACAAGGGTCTTCAAAATGTTCGTGGAAAATAGATATAATGGAAACAATCACATCAATTTCAAAATATTTTTCACCAAAATAAATTTGCTGTTTTCTTTTTAAATTTTTAATTATTCACTTGAGTGGGAGAGAGAGCAAGAGAAGGAAAAATAGAGTGATTGAGAGTGCTCACATCGATTGGTTTACTCCCCATATACCTGTAATGGTCCATTTCTGAGCCTGATACAAGGAACAGGACGTCAATCCGGGTCTCTCACATACGTGGCAGGAACCATTATTTGAACCTTCACTCTGAACTCCCATGTTGCCCATGAGCAAGAAGTTGGAGTCAGGAGTTACAAGCAACTATAGTATCCAGGTACTATGATATGGGGTGGGTGTGGCCATTTTAACCACTAGGTCTTAACTTAGCCCACACCTAAACTTCTCTTTTAATTTGATTTTTTTCCATGAACTCTCTGAACTATCCTCATAGGTATCAGTGAGAATGTCAAATTATTTGCTTTTACATTACATTACTATTTTTTTTTTATTTGACAGATAGAGTTAGTGAGAGAGAGAGACAGAGAGAAAGGTCTTCCTTCTGTTGGTTCACCCCCCAAATGACCGCTACGGCCAGCGCTGCGCCGATCCAAAGCCAGGAGCTAGGTGCTTCTTTGTGGTCTCCCACGTGGGTGCAGGTGCCAAAGCACTTGGGCCATCCTCCACTGCCTTCCCAGGCCACAGCAGAGAGCTGGACTGGAGCAGCCAGGACTAGAACCCGGCACCCATATGGGATGGCAATGCCGCAGGCAGAGGATTAGCCAAGTGAGCCATGGTGCCAGCCCCAATATTACATTACTATTGTAATGACAGTTGTTCAAGCTCACCAATAACAAAAGTACAAGTTAATGAAAGAAAAAGTCTTGTCAGTTTGGAAATTAAAAAAGCCATGACAGGTATTTTTAAGAATATAAGGGGCCGGAGCCGTGGCTTAACAGGCTAATCCTCCACCTTGCGGTGCCGGCACACCGGGTTCTAGTCCTGGTCAGGGCACCAGATTCTATCCTGGTTGCCCCTCTTCCAGGCCAGCTCTCTGCTATGGCCCGGGAAGGCAGTGGAGGATGGCTCAAGTGCTTGGGCCCTGCACCCGCTTGGGAGACCAGGAAGAAGTACCTGGCTCCTGGCTTCGGATCAGCGAGATGCGCCGGCCGCAGCGGCCATTGGAGGGTGAACCAACGGCAAAAAGGAAGACCTTTCTCTCTATCTCTCTCTCTCTCACTATCCACTCTGCCTGTCCAAAAAAAAAATATATATATATATATATATATATGGAAAAAGACTTTAACATAAGTCAATTATAATTCAAAATTAGTATCATTTGTTTTTTGTTGTTGCGTTATTAATTCATTATATATTCTGAATATTAATCACTTAGATAAAAAGCTTACTTTTTTTTTCTATTCTGAAGGGTGACTCTTAACTGTCGAATGTTTACTTTGCAGGAGTTTCTTAGTTTGATATAATCCCATTTGACTATTTTTGCTTTTGTTACTTGTTCTTTGAGGATCTTATTCAAATAATCATTGCCTATACTGATGTTTAAAGTGTTTTCCTTTGGTAGTTTTGTAGTTTTCAGTATTACATTTAGGTCTATCTGATCTATTTCGAATTGATTTCTATATATGGTGAGAGACAGCTTTCAAGTTATATTCTTCTGAATCCTGATATCCAGTTTACCTGGAAGAGTTTATTGGAGAGACTGGCCTTTGTCAATCATTAGTTGGCTAAAGATGTGTGGATTTATCTCTGAGATCTCATGCCTGTTCCATTTGTCTATGTGCTCGTTTTTATGTCAGCACCATGCTGTCTTGGTTGTTATGGCTCTGTACTGTGTCTTGAAGTAAGATATTAAGATGCTTCCAATTTTGTTCTTTTTGTTCAGTATTGCTTTGGTTGTTCAGGGTCCTTTGCAGTTCCATACCATTTGGGGATTGTTTTTTCTATTTCCATAAAGAATGTCGTTGCTATTGCTTTGAATCTATAAGTTGCTTTGGGTAAGGTAGACATTTTAATAATATTAATTTT
Organism: Lepus europaeus; assembly: GCF_033115175.1. Lineage (NCBI taxonomy): Eukaryota > Metazoa > Chordata > Mammalia > Lagomorpha > Leporidae > Lepus > Lepus europaeus. Next base: position 17,669,138 of record NC_084848.1, read on the forward strand.
CACTTTCATGAACACAGGAGGTATTTACATTTTTGTGGTGTCCTTTTAAATTTCCTTCATCATTGTCTTATAATTTTCATTATAAAGTTCTTTGACTTCTTCGGTTAAACTTATTCCTAGGTACATTTTTTAATGTAACTATTGTCAGTAAGATCTGTTGCTTAACTCATTTCTCACAAGTTTGTTATTGGTGTATAAAAATGCTACTGATTTTAGTATGTTGATTTTATACTCAAACTTCATTAAACTCATTTGTTAGTTGATAGTATTTAGGTACAGTCTTTCAGTTTTTCTATATGAGCTCATATATTCATCCATCAGGGGTATTTTGACTTCCTCCTTTCCTGTTTGTAGGCCTTTTATTTCTTTCCCTTGCCTAAGCGCTCTGGCCATGACTGCTAATACTGAATTGAGAGGAGTGGTGAAAGTGCACATCAATGTTTTACTATAGATATTGCATGCTGAAAATGATAAAGCTGGAACAGTTGTGTTGAGCGAACAGATCACTGCTTTGAAGACTGTGTACAATCTAGGGACATGGCTGCTTTACAACAAGATTTAAATCCATCCTTGCATCACTGTATTAAAATAAAAGCTTGAAATGTCTTAAAAATTTAACTCTTTAGTAGGCACATACGTGTAGGAAAAAACAGACCTACAGAGTTTGTACTGTCCATCGTTTCAGGCACTCGTCCACTTTCTAAGGGTATCCTTAGAAAGCATCTTTTGCAGATAAGAGAGGGCCACTCTATTGTCTCCATTATACAGGTTAGGTTCAGGGAGGTTCAGTACCAAGCTAAATGTCACACAGCTTCCGAATGATCAGGATGATATTGAACTCAAGTGCTTCATATTTGGAGCTCACTAAGTCATATTATTCTCCTGCAAACACATAAACTACTTTTAAACAATGAATGGCATAAACTAAGATCAGGCATATTAGTTTAAAGGTGTTCCCTTGGTTTTGTTTTGAAAAAAACAAAACAAAACAAAACAAAGCAAGACATTAAAGTACATGTGCTCTTTGCCCGCAAATCAGACTCTCTCCTCTCCCACTTTTCGAGGGGAATTAATTTCATAGGTTTGACATATTTATTTTCAGTCCACTTTATAATTTTTGCATAAATAAAATGAGTACATTTCCATAAGCAATATATAACCTGGTCTTGAGTGCTTTTGACATAAAAACAGCATATTTTATACCTTCTGATTTTTTTCAACTCAATGTTATGTGACATTGAAAGTGTTCTTTATTAGCTATCTAAACTCAATATTCGGAAGTCAGCAAATAAACAGGTGTTTTTTAGCACTGAATTGGGAAGGAGGTTATTTTCCTTCACTTTACAAGGCATCAAAAATGTTTCTCCAGGCTCAGAATGAAACCTGATGGAAGTACTGGATTTTTACCTTTGGTATAGACAGTTTTGAGCAGTGAGTAGACAAAGCAGAGGCAGGGAACAAAGACTAGGCTGGATGCCAAGGTTAGGTTGCAGCTCATGGACTATTTTTTGGGGGCAGGTAAGGAACATCCTAAAAATAATTGAAAGATAGTCTGAAAATAAAATTGAATTTCTAGTATTTTTACGAGTGGAACTCTAACAGCAAAGTGAGATTATTCAAAATATACAGAAGTTTCATTGTTTTGTAACCACAAACTAGTGTAACCACAGACTAGTGAAACCAGCTTATACAGATTAGGAATTGTCTATATAAATCCCCTTGGCTCTTGAAAAATTCTCACAGACATCAGGAGTAACTTAGCATCATGCACATTTCCTGAGGGGTCAATACACATATTAGCAAAGACTAATTTATACTGCAGTTAGGATTCAAAGCAATATAGTATTTGGGGTAAGCATTATGGAGTGGGAGCTTTGAGAAAAAAAATGTGGGTATGTGATGATCATTCCTAGAATACTAGGCTTAATGCTAAAATGGCCTCTTCATAATTTTGCTTACAGGCACTTCTGCTGTTTTCCTTTAAAGTGAATGGAAGACTAATATATAACTAGATGGGAACAAAAAGTTCTGAGATTCTATTGCACAGTATGATAACTGTAGGTAATGCTAATGTATTGTGTAGTTCTCTACAAAGGAAAATAGCTAGAAGAAATAATTTTAAATATTTTCACCATAAAAAATAGTAAATGTTTTAGGAGATACGTTAACCCTGATTGACCATTATGTTGTGGGCAATGGGGTCCTTGGCTGGCTGATTTACAGTTTCTTCCCTCCACACATGAAAGAATTCAAAAGAGGAAGCATTAAGATGTACAGGAAAGCAGGATATATTTGTAGCAAAATCAAAGTGCACAATCAAGGCCAGGTAGAAACAGTACATAAACAAGCAGCCAAAACACAAGAAAAAGTCCCAAATGAAAAGAAACATCATACCAAGAACAAATCTCTGACACTGAAAAACCTACAACAAAGAAAAGCTTCTCCTCAATAGGTTAGGTATTTCCCCATATAATCCAAAGGAAAAGGGACTGATGTTCTGGGTAGAGTTCAACTGAATTCAAAATTGAATGCTGGGGCATGGCTCAAGCACTGCCCATTTCTGTGCCCCTTTTTGGAAATATCAGAAGTATTGGGGTGTCAGGAGCATGATGGGAGTGGGTTTGTCTGCCATAATCACTTTATTTTAATGACATTATAATAACCCAAAGATCATTGGAAGTAGATACAGCCTGCAGCTATATTGGATATTTCTACCTAGTGCTGGTTCTACATTTGCAAAATTGTGTAACTTGTGGTTTCTGCTATATATAAAGTGGGATTGGGGGTTGTGATTGGGGGCTTGGTGCTGCATGAAAAGTGGGCCTGGACATTGCATAAAAAGGGAGGCTTGGGTTGGTGCACAGAGAAGAAAGTGAGTTTGGATAGTGCATAGCAAAGGAGTTGTCATGTGGGCTGGGACAGGCTATCCTATGCGCTGACTGCAGCTGTCCCACAGTAGGTCAGCACCAGCTATCAGGCTGCAAATTGCCTGGAGCTGTCAATCAGGAAATAGCGCAGGTCACATGGAGCTATCATTCAGCAACCTGCACTGTTATGCAAGTCACCTAAAGGTGCCTATCAGGGTTTGGCTGGGGCCATTAGACCTCTGCTCTTTCCCCTAGCTACCTACTCTCCCACATGAATTACACAATACATACAGATATTGAAATATCACTTAGTAACCTGTAAATAGGTACCTGTTCAAGCCTGTTAAAATTCAAAATTTTAAATATAAAAAATTTGAGTACAAAAATAAAATGAAGAGGGACAATAAAACATTTTTATATACTGTATCTTCACAATGTTTTCTCAAAGGAAGGTACTGATATTTCATAGAAGCTTTCTTGTCATAAGGTCAGTTCTTCTAATTTTTGAACCAACTGTATGTTGTTAAGTTTCTGGCATTTAGTTGGCCACCTGTGCAACTTTCAAAATTTTCATTTCACAAAACCTAATCAGTCTCCTTATATGCTGAATAAAGTGAGACAAGGAAAATTTCAAGCTTTATGGATAGAAGAATAAGGGGAAATTAGAGAGAAAAATGCATATGGAAAAAATAACACTAAGACGGTTATCCTAGTAAATGGTCACATTTGTTTTCAATATGGTTTTGAATCTGGTGTGCAAGGCTGAAATTGGACTTTTCTTCGAAGTCAGTCTCAACCCAGCGAAGAATGGAAGAAGTTATTGAAGGATTCAAAGAATATTTGGAACAAAACAGTATTCAGAGATGAGGAATTTCCCAGACATTACTTAGGTTAATTTGGTTACGTTTTTCTCAAGGGTAAAATAAACACAGCAATGATTGCCATTGCCTGGCATAGAATTTTTTCAATGAGAGAACTTTCTTATTTTACTCTAGCTTTACAGGTAATGCCACTGTTATTTTAGTCAAAGCTGAGTTTTAGTTAAAGCTGGAGGTTGTGTGATCAGATATGTCAGAAAACCAAGGGGAAATGAAATATCTTTGACTACAGAGGAACAATCACTCTATGATGAGAGGTTCCAGATAAATTTCTCCCTTGTGGTGTTTGCTACTTTGTTACTCTTTGATACACCTTCATTTTTAGTCATGACAGAACTTCAGCAATACCATATGAAAATGTCCCTTGACATAGGGAATGCCAAAGGAAAAAATACTTTTGGATTTCATATTTTTGTCACTTTACAAAACCATTTTATGGATGTTTCAGTAGTGAACTACTCCAACCTGTAAATACTTTAGGTACATTTCATGATTCCCTCCCAAGACCAGGATGCAAAGCCAAACTTTGCTTAAGGTTGGCTGAATGTCTTGGCATAAGAGCCCTGGCATTTGGCAGTTGAATTTCCAGACCTTTAGCTAACTGGCATTTTCGTCTACAGTTTATTATTTTATTATGCTAGTTTGAGGAATGAATATGTCAAGAAATAAGCTTCCAACGTGAGTGTGTCTGACTGTGCAATTAGGTGAACCATTGCAAACATTCTAGATTACTGAGTAAAAGCAATTATTTGCTGCCATACAGGTGCAGTGACGTGGAACCAAAAAATGTCCCATAGCCAGAATGAGAGGAGCCAATCCTGCAATCTCTCATATGTAGAAATTCAGTGCCCAATGGAAGCCTTGGAATGACAAAGATGTGATATGGAAGGAAGGACTTAAGTGTGACATCAAAATCAAAGACACAACTTTGCCTTTAGCCTAGGACACCTGTGTGACCATTGAACATTACACATTAAATAATAATTATAGTGTTTGGATGAAATCTCCAGGATGTTTCATGATGGTAATTAATTGTAAAGTGGAAAGAATCTGAAAGTCTACCTCTACAAACTTATCCTAAGAGCAGTACAATAAACATATCTGTACAAAGATGGGTTTCACTTTCCTACCAGTGTTTAATTTATAAAAATGTTATAAATAATTTCAATTGCAATAAATTTGAAACTTATTATACAAATATAGCAAATTCACAGAGCAAAATATTATTCATAAATACAGTCGTGGCAAAAGCAACCATATACTTTGGAGGAGAGCTAAAGATGAAGTAAGTGATATAAAGGAACCAGAATATAGAATACTTGTTTTGGATGAGGGTAAAATCTTCTTGCATTATGCCTTACAGACAGGAGTTTCTGGGCTAACAATGTGAGTCCTTTACTGATACATGTCAGAGTTGTATAAGTAGTTTGATTTGAAAGAGAGAGATAGAGAAAGAGAAAGAGAGGTATAGAGAGAAGCAGAGGCTTTTAGACATACAAAGAATTAAAACAAAAAAGTGGACAAAGAAGGCAGAGCTACTTATCTCTGAGTGTTTCATCCGTTTTTCCTTTAAAGAGAATGCTCCTTATAATGAGAAAGGTAAATTTAATACTTAAAAGGAAACTAATCCCAGGGTTAGAGAGATGTTGTAAGAGAGCAGTAGGTACTTTTAAGGAGTTCAAAATTTAAGGGCCAATTACATATTAAATAATCTAGGATTATTCATTCACTTTCATTATTTCAAAGCATTATCAAATATCAGAGATAAGTAAGTTTATCACATTTGAATAATGTAGTAAGAAATTAATTTTGAGCCTTATAAACCAGTAATCATGTAGCCACCATCTCAAGGATTCTTGAAAATCTTATTAAGTAGATATTTGGAGAGAAATTGGCAAAGAGGCAAAGAAAATTGAGATGTGGATAGGATCATAGAAATTCAGTATTCAATTCAAACAGTAGTTATAAAACTTCTGTAAAATACATTTTGGGTACAATATAGGTTAAAAAAAGATGAAAACTGCACAATCTAGTGAGTAATGATATATAACAAATAGATTATGTAAGCATAATGATACTCTAGTACAAGTTATATTGTTTATAGAAAGGATGACTTATTCTATGAAGCTTTCTCCAATATCTTTAAAGAAAATTTTTCAATAAACTGTGTTCTGTGAATCATCACCCAAAATTTGCTTTGGAATTAAATGATCTGGAGAATTTCACAACACAAAAATAACAAATATTATTAATATAAAATAAACTGGCATGAAAATACTTGAGTTTTAAAATATACAATGATTGTGTCTAGTATGATTAGCTTGCAGAATCTGTAACTAAAGAATTTTTTGAGATGGAACATAAGAGGAATTGGGAGAAGATTGTGAAGTCCATTATTGTGTACCATAAACACTGAACAAACATATTTGAAGAAAAGACAATGTTTTAAATAAATAGTAGTCTGGGCCGGTGCCGTGGCTCAATAGGCTAATCCTCTGCCTGCGGCACTGGCATCCTGGGTTCTAGTCCCAGTTGGGGTGCCGGATTCTGTCCCGGTTGCCCCTCTTCCAGGCCAGCTCTCTGATGTGGCCCAGGAGTGCAGTGGAGGATGGCCCAAGTTCTTGGGCCCTGCCCGCATCCACATGGGAGACCAGGAGAAGCACCTGGCTCCTGCCTTTGGATCAGTGCAGTGGGCCGGCCGCACAGCCATTGGAGGGTGAACCAATGGCAAAGGAAGACCTTTCTCTCTCTGTCTCTCTGTCTCTCACTGTCCACTCTGCCTGTAAAAAAAAAATAGTAGTCTGGAATGGGAAGTGTTAGTTATAGTAAATTGAGGCAATAACCAACATTGGAACTGATTACTATTTGAAGTAAGAAGATGAAAGAGGCAATGAAACAAGGAAAATCACTGAGATATTTACATTTTTTTCTTTTTTCTTGACAGGCAGAGTGGATAGTGAGAGAGAGACAGAGGGAAAGGTCTTCCTTTTTGCCGTTGGTTCACCCTCCAATGGCCGCTGCGGCCGGCTCATCGCACTGATCCGAAGCCAGGAGCCAGGTACTTCTTCCTGGTCTCCCATGTGGGTGCAGGACCCAAGGACTTGGGCCATCCTCCACTGCCTTCCCGAGCCATAGCAGAGAGCTGGCCTGGAAGAGGGGCAACTGGGATAGAATCCGGCACCCCAACTGGGACTAGAACCCGGTGTGCCAGCGCCGCAGGGCGGAGGATTAGCCTGTTAAGCCACGGCGCTGGCCGAGATATTTTATAGAAGGAATAGAATATCCTAAATATTATAAATATGCAGATAAAATCAATTTTATATTTGAATATACATTTTTTGAATTTGCTGACTTTTCACAGAGAAACCTCTGGCAAATTTTTGGAAACAAAGGTCATAAGCCATAATGAGAGGTATTTTGATTAATTCAGTTAAGTAACAAGACACAGAAAGGCATGCATGCAGTTTAATAATAGTAATATTAGTAATAAGGATCAGGTTTTTCAGACAAAAGAAATAACCCCATCTCTCAGTGATAGCACAATACATATTTATTTCATTTTTTAAAGATTATTTATTTGAAAGTCAGAGTTACACAGAGAGAGGAGCGGCAGGTGGAGTGGGGGGTTTCAATCCAAAGCCAGGAGCCAGGAGCTTCTTCTGGGTCTCCCACCTCCCACGCGGGTGCAGGAGCATCCTGGTGTAGGATGCTGGCTTCATAACTGGTGGCTGAATTCAACGCACCACCACACCAGTCCCAGTTCTTATCTATGGCATGGCAGGCTTCAGTTGGCCAGGGAGGCCCAATGAGTATGTCTGGCCATTGAGCTGTAAATTTTAAATAGTAGATGGGGTTAGTAATGTCAAGTGCAGGGAAGAATAAAATTGTGAGGAGAAAGAGGAGGTCTTTGGATCTTTCAATTTTAAGTTAGAGGAAATATTTGAAAATAGTTTGGAAGAGTCCTAATGATGATGTTCAGATCTCAGATCATGGATGGTCAAAGTGGTGGAGAAAGAGGAGATGAAGACATTGAATACATCATTATCTTTTAATAAACACAACAAATCCAGAAAATCTGAAACTTTAGGTAAATAGCTTCACTTCTCTTGAACTAACTTTAAATTCCAAGGTGCTCCCAGCTCTGGAAATAATACTAATAACAGCAAAGCAATAATAATAATCACTATTATGAACCATTTATTGCCAATCATATGCAAGCAATTGTGTTCTATATTTTATATGTTCTCTCAAATATGTACTTAAATACACATTTTAAAAGAAGATTAATGAGATTTAGATTAAATAGCTTGTTCAAAGTCACACATTTATTATGCGAATACATTGAATAAGAGTCTAAATCTATCTTACTTCAAAGTCATGTCTTTTTATTCATAACTGATGACAGATTAGATGCACATTAAAGATAAATCTTATCATCTCCACATTTGAATCTTAATATCCTGCCTAAGAGTTTTCAAATATGGATTATCTCACTACACATTGGACAGTTATTTGCAAAGCCTATTGATTAGTATATCAATAGTAAACTTGAGGGAGGTATTACCATTTAACTCTCTCAAAATTTCAGAGTGACTTTGATAAACACAAGCGAGCATCTATAACTGATAGTTAAATCGAGTCACTCAGTAAGGGGAGGAATCTTGTTGCATTTGGAACCTGCTGAGACTGCACAAGTAGGAAGCTGAGGTGAATGGCTTAACGTTTCTCCAGAAAAGGACCTAGATATTTAGCTGATGCAGTTCAGGGTTTCCAATGCAGTTATGTGCAGTGAATTACACTCCAGTGTAGCCACTTCCTGCATAAGTAGCACCTAGGTAAAATGTACCAACAGTCCCATTGAATATAGTCTGAACTGAATAAAAACATATCTGGATTTAAGATATGGCCATCACATTTAAAGACTTATCATGATGCCTGGAGTTGTGGCACGGTGGAGTAAGTTGCCATTTGCAAAGCTGACATCCCATATTCACGTGCTTGTTCAAGTGCCAGCTGCTGCTCTGCTTCAGATCCAGTTTCCTGCTAATGTGCCTGGGAAGGCTGCAGAAGATGGCCCAGGAATAGAGCCCCTATCACTGTTGTGAGAAACCCAAGTGATGTACCTGGTTCTGAGCTTCAACCTGGCTGAGACTTGCCAGTTGTATCCATTTGGGGAGTGAACTATTGGATGGAAAATATTTCTCTATTTCTCTCTCTCTCTCTCTCTCATTCTCTCCCACTTTCTGATGTTGTCCTTTTAAAATAAATAAATATATCTTTTGAAGATAAGAATAATACTGATAATCTAGAGTCTATTCAAAAGAATATTACTAGGATATTCTAGGCACTGGAAGTCAGATCATATTGAGTTGGGACATGGTAAAAATTGAGGAACTGGAAACACCTGAAGGATTAATACAAGATAAGAAAAAATTAGAAAAAAAAATATATTTTTATTGAGTCAAACACAGCACTTTCTAATTTCCAACTGTCGTCTTTTGTTCTGTCTTCCGGAGTCAGAAAAGAATCATATGTGTCATAGCTGTCCAGGGGAAATAAGCTGAGACTAAAATAGCCAATGTTTTTACAGTGCAATATAAAATAAGTGATTATACCATTTATTTTCAAAATTTGGTTGTTTTAAATACTAAAAGGGTGTTATTGATATTTATTTTCAGAAGAGATATATATATATATAGTGGAGAGGTCTCAGGCAAACTGAGATTTTTCTGTTTTATTGAATTTTCTCAGTCACTTTGTATTGTAAAATCATTGTTAGCCTCTCTTTTCACAAATGAAGAATCCAAGATCTAATGCCATGTGCAAAATCACATTGATAGTACACGGGAAGCAGAATTCCAACTTGACTCCAAGGCTCCAGCTTTTCTCGCTGCTCCGTTCTGCTGCTCTAACTTTGTTTCCTTCTTGAGTGTACATTTATTCTGGGGCCTTAACAACTGGACAATCACCTTTTAAAGGAAATAAATAGTAAAAATCTTTACATTCTATGAGAGATTAATAGTGTGTTTTCAACTTTGGAATACAATGGCATTGCTGCGTCTACAAAGCAGGCAGGTGTGAAAAGGAAAGAAAAGTGACATGGAAGAAATAATCTTGAAGTCTATTCCTACTTGAAGATTCTTTATTATCATGGTGAATATGGCCTTGAAATCTTAGAAAAGATTCTTAAAGGTGAGCTAAAATTTCCACAGAGGCAGGCATTTTGCACAGCAGTTAAAACATTGCTTGTGATAGCTATAACCATATGGGAGTGCTTGAGTTCAAGTCTTGGCCCTGTTTTTGATATCAGCTTCTTTTTTATGTGCACCCTATGATTTAATGATACTCAAGTACTTGGGTCACTGCCACCTGTGTGGGAGACCCATATTGAGATTCTGGATCTTGGCTACAGCAGGGCCCAACTCTAGGTGTTGCAGGCATTTGGAGTGAAGGAGCAAATAAGATCTCTTTCTGAATTTCAATTTTAATAAAATAATTAATGGTGATAAAGGAAACCTGGAAAACATGCTTCCAGGTATTTTGTTTAGCATGGTCTATGTTAATCAATAGAGTTCTCAATAAACATGCTTAAATGAATAAAAAGTAATCCAATAGAAATATAACATTTTGAGATTGCGAGATGACTGAATAGGGAAATGACACACTGCTTTAGCCAAGGGGAAAATAGTAGCAAAAAGTGGAGGAAATGTAAACCCAGGGGAGAGTTGGAAACAGATCTGATCTCTGCAAAGCTTTCATTTATGAATGAAGGTGAACTAAAAACCTCCCCCCCCCCAAAAAAAAAAACAGAAATTGAAAAAATTTGTTACCTGTCATATAGCTTGAGGATGTGCTACACACAGAAACACAGAAAGAAAACCATCATTATGAAAGAATGAGAAGGCAGAAAGTCTCCCAGTGAAAGTGCAAAGGAAATCCAAAGCAAACAATAGGAAGATTTACAGAAAAAAGGCAGGGCCAAGTCATTATTTACCATTGGTAATCTTTAATGTAAATGGCCTAAGTTCTCCAACTAAAAGAGATAGGCTGGCTGAATGGATTTAATAACAAGACCCATCTATTGGCTGCCTACAAGATACACAGCTTACCAGCAAAGATACATTAAGATTGAAAGTGAAAGAATGGAAAAATATATTCCATACTAATGGAGACTAACAAAAAGAGCAAGTGTATCCATCCTAATATCAGACAAAATAGACTTAAACACAAAAACTGTTAAAGGAGACAAAGAAGGGCAGTTTGTAATGATCAAGCAATCAACTCAACTGGAAGATGTGACTATAATAAATGTGTAATATGCACCAATGCCTGGGCACTTGGCTATTTAACACAAATGTTAACAGATCTATAGGGAGACATAGACTCCAATATAATAGTATTGGGAGGTGTCCACACACCACTTTCACTGAAGGACAGATCAACTAGATAGAAAATCAACAAAGAAACAACAGAGCTAATCTACACTATGGACAAAATGGAGCTAACATATCTACAGAACATTTCATCCCACAATTGCAGAATACACATTATTTTCATCAGTGCATGAGACTTTCTCTAGAATAGACCATATTTTAGGCCATTAAGCAAGTCTCAGCAAATTCAAAAAAATTAAAATCATACTACACATCTTTTCTGACCACAATGGAATAAAGCTGCAAATTAACAACTCTAGAATTTCTAGAAAGTATGCAAAAACATGGAGACTGAATAACATACTCCAGCTTGAACAGAGAGTCATAGAAGATATTAAAAAGTAAAAAGTAAAAAAAAATTTCTGGAAATGAATACAGATGACAGTACAGTATATCAAAACATATGGAATAAAGCAAAGGCAGTGTTAATGGTGAAGTTTATAGCAATTGGTGCCTACATCAAGAAATTGGAGTGGAAATAAATAAATGAGCTATTAATGCATCTCAAGTACCTAGGAAAACAATAACAAACCAAACCCAAAATTAATAGGAGGAAAGAAATATTTAAAATTAGAAAAGATATAAACCAAGTTGAAACCAAATGAATCAATACAAAAGATAAGTGAAAAGATGAGCTTTTTTTTGAAAAAAAAAATGATACACTTTTGGCCCAACTAAACAAACAAAAGAGGGAGAAGACACAAATCAATAAAATCTGAAATGAAGAAGGAAATATAACAACGGATACCACAGAAATAAAAAGAATCATCAGGAATCACTACAAACAGCTATTTGATAACATAGAGTAATATATAGAAGAAATGGATAGATTCCTGGACACTTACAGTCTACCATAATCAAGTCATGAAGACATAGAAAATCTAAACAGACATATATATGTGTGTCTTTTATATATATATTTTTATTTATATATTTATATATAGCTTTTGTATATACAAACAATGCTACAATTGAGAATGAACTTCTAATGTCATTCTCATTCACAATAACTACAAAAACATTAACTACCTTGGAATATATTTAACCCAGGAGGTGGAAGATCAATACAATGAAAATTACAAAACAGTAAAGAATGAAATAGAAGACACAAAAATGAAAAAAATCACCCCATGTTTTTGATTTGTAAGAATTAATATAATCAAAAATGTCCATTCTACCCAAAGCAATTTACAGATTCAATGAGATCCCAATCAAAATATCAGCAACATTCTTCTCAGATCTAGAAAAAAATGATGCTAAAATTCATATGGAAACACAAGAGACCCCAGATAGCTAAAGCAATCTAATATAACAAAAACAAAGCTGGAGGCATAACAATACCAGATTTCAAGACATGCTACCGGGCAGTTATAATCAAAACAGCCTAGTACTGGTAAAACAAAACAAAACAAAACAAAACAAAACAAAACCAGATGAATAGACCAATGGAACAGAATAGAAATGCCAGAAATCAAATCACATATCTACAACCAACTAATTTTAGACAAAGGAGCTAAAATTAATCCCTGGAGCAAGGGATAGTCTCTTTAAAATAATGTTGCTGGGAAAATTGGATATTGCATTCAGAAGTCTGAAACAAGACCCCTAAATTACACCTTACACAAGAATCCTCTCAGAATGGATCAGGAACCAAAATCTACAATTTGATATCTTCAAATTACTAGAGAACATTGGGAAATCTCTGCAAGACATGGTATAGCAAAGACTTCTTGGAAAAGACCTCAGAAGCAGAGGCAATCAAAACCAAGATAGACAAACTGTATTACATCAAGCAGAGAAGCTTCTTCACTGCAAAGGAAACACTAAGCAAAGTGAAGAGGCAGCCAACAGAATTGGAGTTAATATTTTCAAACTCTGCAACTGATAAAGGGTTAATATCCAGAATCTATAAAGAGCTCAAGAAACTCCACAACAACAAAACAAACAATCCAGTTAAAAAATGGCAAAGGAAATGAACAGACATTTTCAAGAGAGGAAACTCAAATGGCCAACAGACACTTGAAAAAGTGCTCAGGATCCCTAGCCATCAGGGAAGTGCAAATCAAAAACATAATGATGTTTCACCTCACCTTAGTTAGAATGACTCTCAAACAGAAGTAAAGAAGCATAAATGTTGGTGAGGATGTGGGGAAAATGGTAGCCTAATCCACTTTTGTGAGAATGTAAACTAGTACAGTGCTTATAGAAGACAATATGGAGATAATTCAGAAAGCTAAAAATATATCTACCATATGGCCCATCAATTCCATTCTTGGGAAATTACCCAAGGGATAAGAAATAATTGTATGAGTTATCTGTTCCCCCATGTTTATTGAAGCTCAATTCATAATAACAAAGCTATGGAATCAACCCAAATATCCACCAACTGATCACAGGATAAAAAATTATGATATATATAGAGCATGGAATATTACTTAACCATAAAAAATAATGAAACCCTGTCTTTAGCAATAAATGGACACAACTGGAAAGTATTATACTTACTTTAATAAGCCGGTCCCAAATCCCTGATCTGTGGTAATTAATAGATTATCAAAATTGTAATGTATATGAGTGAAATTGACTTTTTGAGATTCACTGATTGTTTACAGCCCTTGTATCTACTGTTGAGGAACAGTGGTTTTTTCGTACTATTTGTTGTACTCATTATGTAGCGTAGGTTTAATCTTATGAGTATAAACTGAAAGTAGATCATCGTAAAAATTAAGAAAGGATATAAGAGAGGGAGGAAGAAGTATGGTGGGAGCATGAGTTTTAGAGAGGGTAGAGTGGAAAGTATTATTATGTTCCTATATCTGTATATATGAAATACATGAAATTTATTTACTTTAAATAAAACTTAAAAATTAATAATAGTTACATTTAATAATTTTGCATATTGTATATATAAGTTATACTGTTAGAATAATTTTTTAAAAAATGAAATATCACATTCATTTCTTGCATATTTGAGTTAATGTTGAACTCCCTTTCCAAGCAAAATTCTATTGCCTCATTTATATTAACCTTCCTGCTCCACTTGAATATCTTCATCACTTATGTCTATATATTTCTATGGCTTTCATCTATGAGTTAGTTAATTACACAGGTTACAAAGTCTGTCATCTTTGGCTTAAGCTCATTTGCTGTTCCCTTAAATGCTATATTTCTTTAGTCAATTTAATTTGTCTGCCTTTGCCTCAGTTTACTAATTTGTAAAAGGAACATAATAATAGTATGTACCTCCCAGAGCTGTTTTGAGAAAAAGTTGCTTAGCACAACATTTGGCACAAAGTTAGCATTCAATAAATATTAATTGCTTTTATAACTGTATTATTTTTGCACATTTTCATTCAAACTTTGTGTATAACATTTTGTGCTTAAATAAAGTAGGTTGTAATCATTAGGAAACATGAGACATAAAATACAAGGCTGATACAGAGATCATCAAAAACATTATTAAACTTAGAGAAATGTTACAACCAGACATAAGAGCCAAGTAATTTGAAGATGTGTTAATTTGCTGATCTCTTCTAACTTGTCATTCAGTTGATATTAAAGGTAGAGCCAGGCTCTGACTTCTAATGTTCTGTGTGATCAGTGGTGCTGGTTTCCAAGAATTACGTCATGGTCGAAGAAAATGCTCACAGATTGAGAAGAGAATAAAGGAAATTTCGCAACTGTGAGGAATCCAAGTTGGATATTTTCCATACAAATCATAAAATATTTCCTGACTCAAAGTAGCAGGCATGTATCCTTTCTAGTTTTTAAATAGTACTTATTACTAACAGTATTTTTGGTACTGTACTGAGAAATCTGAAGAAGTACAAACCCAATTTCTTGACTTAGCTCTGAAAATGTTGCTTATAAGATCAGAGGAGATGGGTCTCCACTAACAATGTGGTAGGAGAGTTTCCCTTTCCTTTAGAGTTTGAGGAAGAACTAATCATTGAACTAAGAGTAACTTACTGAGGAAAAACAAGGAATACACTCTAAAGGCATCGAGATACCCAGGGTCCTTAGTAGTTTATAGCTGTTTGAGAGAAAATATTGAGACACAGCTCTCTACATTGATCCTTTAAATAATGAGGCATTGTTTGGAAGCCAGGGAGGTTCATGAATAATTAGCTACTAAAGTCTTCAAAAAGGTCATGGAAAATGTGTATTATAAAAATTTTATACATTGATTTAAAAAATACACAAAAATAAACTTATCTTTTGATAACAAGTTCCCCAAGCTTTTAAAAGTATCCTCTTAAAATTAAGGAAATCACATTGGAGAACATGAAAATTGAGGCATGTCTTAAAGGTGGATTAACAGAGAAAAAAACTGAAGAACTCCAGTTTCCTTCACCACAGAGAGACTTGGTGACCTGCACAGAGATAGCAATTTTTCTCACTTTCTCATTCCTTAATGTGCAGTCAATCTGTCCTGAGTCCCATCTTCAGCTCTTGAAATGCAGTTGCTCTTGTCATAGAGGAGCATCTGTCCATATATTTTATTATGATATGTTTAACATTTTACCTGGTCCTAAATATAAACATCAGTATGGATTATGCTTCAAAATCGCTACCTCAACAAAGATTGAGATGAAATGTCAGTAAATTTAATTTTACTTAAGCCCTCTGCTCATTTTTCATGTTGGAACCAGGTTTGGGGATGAGAATCTCCTATTCTAGCATCAGCCAACTGCAAATCAGAAGAGATTTGTCTGATTTGTAATCATTTATGTAATTGTTTACAGATATGACTTGAATACTTATAGAAATTAATTACTGATGTTTTGCTTTCCTAGCTTATAGTTTCAGAATCTGTCCTTTGCAACTATATATAATATTTGAGCAATTACAGTAAATGCTTTTTACTAAGGAAAGGGAGATATTTAGTTTCCCGAGTAGCCTCAATAATGTTGTTATCTGTGCCCAGAAATCCCAGTTTATTATCTTATTATAATTAAACTGAACTATACTATTACAGATTTTACTATTTTTCTGTGGCTTTTTCTGAGAATTCTTCAGAAACCCAGAATCTATGAATAATACTCTTAGTAGGAAAGCAAGTCATGTCCTAATCACATATTTTTTTAAAAATATGATTTAGTTGCACTTATAAAGTTGCATCTATTTAATTATCATTTTCATTTTATTTTTCCTTCAAGAGAATTATTGACAGAATTAATCCCTAATGACAAATCCCTAAAACACAGCAGATGATTTATAATAATGAGAATTGCTCTAAAGACTTTAAATTGCCCATTCCACAGGGGTATAAAGTTATCCTGGGTCTCAGCTGTCTGGATCATAATCCCATTCATAGACAATTCACAAACTACAACCCATGTGCCAAATTCATTTTCCCTCTATTTTATTAGAGAAAGTTAACTAAGAATTTTTTTCATATTTAAAAGGCCAAAAATTTAAAAAATATTTCATGACATATAAAAATTATAAGATGTTCACATTTCAACACCTATCAATAACATTTTCTTAGAATCCTGCAATGCTCATTCCTTTATATATTGTTGGTGGCTGTTTATGTGTTCCAACAGTAAAGTTGAGTAGTTATGACAAATAACATGACATGCAAAGCTTAAAATATTTACCAGCTTTCTCCTTACAGGAATAAAAAAAATCAAAATAAAAAACAAAACACCCCCTTCCACCAAAAGAAAGAAGCCAAAACAAACTAAAAACAAACAAACAAACAAGCAAAAACCTTAGATACCCTCTTGTAGAGTAAAAAGGGAACTAAATTTCAACTAAATTCAGGGGATCTGAGGTCTGATCCTGTATCAGTCACACTCTAAGTATGTAACTTGGGAAATTTTTTAACCGTAGGGAAGTAAATAATTTTCATTAATTAAGTAAGATAGTGAATCTGAATTGTAGCCATACAACAACAAAAGTACATGGTACATTGTAAGACAATGTAAAATAGAAGAAGGTAGCATTTAATTAGAAGCTGTCTTAATTCATTTTCTGTTGCTATAACTGAATGTCACAGTCTAGGTAATTTACTAAGTACTGAGGTTTACTTCACTCGCATTTCTGGATATTATGAATTTCAAGGCCATGGAACTGACATCCATTTAGTATCTGATGAGGGCCTTTTTGCAGCATTATAACCTGGTGGAAGGGGCTGGCGCTGTGGCGCAGTGGGTTAAAGCCCTGGCCTGAAGTGCCGGCATCCCACATGGGCACCGGTTCTAGTCCTGGCTGCTCCTCTTCTGATCCAGCTCTCTGCTATGGCCTGGGAAAGCAGTAGAAGATGGCCCAAGTCCTTGGGCCCCTGCACCCACGTGGGAGACCCCGAAAGAGGCTCCTTGCTCCTGTCTTCTGATTGGCACAGCTCCGGCTGTTACGACCATCTGGAAAGTGAACCAGCGGATGGAAGACCTCTCTCTCTGTCTTTACCTCTCTCTGTAACTCTGTCTTTCAAATAAATAAAATAAATCTTAAAAAAAAAAAAAAAAACCTTGGTGGAAGATATCACAAATTCAGACAGAACAAGTATGCCTCACCCTCAATAAATTGTTTATTCATGAATGGAATAATTCCCTATGGAAGGATGGGTTCTCACTATCCAATTACATCCTAAAGTCACATCTCCAAATACATTGATATAGGACTTTGGGGATTAACTTTACAATACAGGAAATTTAAGGGACACATGCAAACCATAACAAAGCATACATGCATTTGTACCAGACAATTAAAATACTGATGATTTGGTCAAGGCTTTTTGCAAGATACTTACTTTTAGAAAACCAATTTTGGTGCAAGGAAAAGAAAAAGTAAAGCTTTACAAATTACCAAGTTCAAATCATGATTCACCCAGTACAGGTACAGCTGGCAGTTTCTTCATCTTTCTAAAGAAATGAAGTGAACGTGTGAAGAGCGTATAAAGGGTAGCTTCACCTTTTCACTTCAAACGTAATGACAGATATATGTGTGCATACAGACAATATGGATGGGCATTTTTAATATATGCACATAAATGTAGATGAGGAAGAGTGCCGAAGGGACCCACTTGCCCTTGATGCTCTAAAATGTCTTTAATTAATAAAACTGTCAAGTTGGAAGTGACCAAGTTGGAAATAAATTATAGGAAGATTCACTTTTCAGCAGAAGTCCAAGGACAGGTCTGTGTGTCTTTAAGTGGGTACTGAACTCTCTGTGTGAAGACAATTGAAGGAAGCTCCAGGAAGCCTGGATGCTAGACCCTCGGGAGCCCGCTGGCAAGAGGCAGACAGACAGCCCAGGCTTTCCTCACGCAATCACAGCCTTTCTGGTGACATTCAGTTTTGCAGAATGATGCCACTTTTGTCAGAGGGCCAAGTTCTTAGCTCAAGAGCTCCAATCTACTCTGAACAAAGCTAAGCACCTGGGGCATGGCTGTTTTGATAGCCTGCCTGGCTCCTGGGGTGGCCTGTGTCCAGACAGGATGTGGATGACAATGCCTTTGACTTTGGTCCTTAGGGAGTCATAAAGGTAGAAAAAGATAGGGACAGGAGGAAGAGTGTCTCCAAGGTTGGCTGTAAACCCAAGACAAAATTGCTGGATTGTGATTCATCGGTGGGTCAGAAGTGACCCCTAGTGGGGTCTGTAGCTTTCTTCGGTTCAATTAAAATAACGTCTATCACAATAGATCTCAAAAACCAATTCATGAAAAAAAAAACCTAATAATAATAAAATAAATTGAGTAATAAATATAGAAAGTGAAAAGAAAAAAATCAGATTAAGAACTTAAAAGAGGAATTTAAAAAAATAAGCCAAATCAACAAAAAGAAAGAGGATAAGGACCTATGTGTTCTCTGCAAATGCATTCGCTTTGGTGAAGCAGGCATTGATTACAGTAACTGAAGTAAACACTCTCCAATTTAGAATCTCCAAAAAAAAAATAGACATTGGTTTAAAAGTAGGAGCCATTCTACTTTGCAAAGCAAGGAAGATCTTACCTAGTCTATCAACTTCTGCTTCCTAGCCTCTTCTTAACCTGTCTCCTTGCCTACCACAGACAATATTTTTAGCTTCCTTTAACAAATAAGCTCCTCACTGCCTAGGGATCTTTGCACTCACCTCTCTCTTAACCTAGAATTATGGCTTATCATTTAATATTTGCTTTATTGTCACCTATGTAGAGAGACTCACCATCAAAAAAAAAAAAATGAAGAAGTATCTTTCTTCTATCACCATCATGTAAATTGATTTGGTTTTCTGTATATTATTTGTTACCCTGGAATGTGTGCTCCAAGAGAGCAGGGTCCTACAGACATGCTTGTGCACTATACATTTCTTAAACAGATGAAGTGAAGGGGCGGCACTGGGGCACAGTGGGTTAATGCCCTGGTCTGAAGTGCTGGCATCCCACATGGGCACCGGTTCTAGTCCCAGCTGCTCCTCTTCTGATCCAGCTCTCTGCTATGGCCTGGGAAAGCAGTGGAAGATGGCCCAAGTCCTTGGGCCCCTGCACCCATGTGGGAGACCCTGAAGAGGCTCCTTGCTCCTGTCTTTGGATAGGCACAGCTCTGGCCATTGTGGCCTTCTGGGAAGTGAACCAACGGATGAAAGACCTCTCTCTCTGTCTCTACCTCTCTGTAACTCTGTCTTTCAAATAAATACAATAAATCTTAAAAAAAGTTTAAAAAAAGATGAAGTGATAAATACTTGAAAACAGTTGCTCATATAGACATTTTAAAATGTTAGAGTTGGAAGTGGCTTGAAGGTAATCTGAAATTTTTCTACATATATATTAATATAGAAGAAACCAAGATCCTTAAAGTTTAAATTCCTTGTACAAGGACATAGAGTTATTTGTGTGAAAGATGGGAAGAATCATAAAATCTTATTGTATTCATCTGGTGAAGAGTAAATCCTGAGCTTCCAGTTTAGAAGTGAATCTGGACAAATATTCCATATAAAAAAAGGCATACTTCAGTATGTTGATAAGCCTCAAGAAAACCAGTATGCCACTTTTATCATCTCTCTACATAGAATATGAAAGAAAAAAGAGGGTATGTGACTAAAAAAGAAATTAAGGGTTACAATTTCTGTTGGTTTTGTGAATGCAGGTTGCAGGAAATGTTTGGTGGCCTATTTCTGCAATTGGTTGGTTCTTTGTATATTAAGCATGAGCCACATTTTCAAGCAGATTCAGCTAAATGGAAAGGCACTATTTTGTTCTTAAAGTTGTATTGTCTGAGCATGTCGGGGTCTCAAGCCCAATGCTAGCCCCTGACCAGCGGGGCAGCTCAAGCACTCCCCAACAAGGCGAACGGGAGAGGTAAGGTCGACGGGTGATGAACACACCACAAGCACCCGTGAGTTCTGTCGAAGCAGGAACCACTTTATTAAAGAAGTGTGCAGGCTTATAAAGCTTACGAAAGACAAGGCAGTAGGGGAGCCAATCAGCGAAAAGGTCATGCAGGTGTGGGTGGAGCACACACAGGAGCATTTTAAGCAAAGTATAGGGATCACGCACTGTCCACGTGTCTGGAACCAAAGCGGACCTATCCCCGCAGGTGGTCTTATCTTACATAGCTTAACCGCAGCAGCCACAGACACGCCCCTCGAGCATCCACCAGGCGCCATATTGTAATGGAGATTTTAGGCAATGCCCAACATGAGCAGACTAAATCATATATGCAAAAGCATTTTAAAATTTGTAGGAAAATAGAATTAAGGCATGTACATCCCTTGGCTTACTCCTTTCTGCATGGACTTTAAACAAGAAGGATCATCACAGTCTCTTCCCACTGCCATCATGTCTAAGTCATAGTCTTCTAAAGAGCTTAAACAACACTGGAAGCTCTTCATCAGAGGGCTGAAATTTGAAACAAATGATGAGAGTCTATGAACAATGGGTAACCATCACAGAATGTGTGATAATGAGAAGTCCAAACAAAAAGGGTTCATGGAAAATGCATATTATGAATAAAACTATGCGAGGGTTACAAAATTTGTGGTGCCAAAATAAATTTATCTTTTTACTCTGTTTTCCAAGAGCTTTTTGAAGTACCCACATATAATTATTGAATCCTTATCAAATAGATGAAATAATGACTATATTAAGGGTGTTATGGTGTCCAGTGGCTGGGTTTCCACTCACACTGACGCTGCCCACATACAAATAACTGACTTGTTCTTTAAAGAGATAGGAAAATGCCAATTTTATTTGTAAACTGAATGCCTGCATCAGCAAGTTTATTGGTTTTCTAGGGCTACCATAACAGTGTACCAGAAACCGAGTGTCTCAGAGTAACATAAGTTTATTTTCTTCAGGACTGGAGACTAGATGTTTGAGATTAAGACATCAGCAGGGTTGGTTCCTTCTGAGAGTGATACTTGTTCTGTGCCTCTCCCTAGGTCTGTTGGCTGCTGGCAATCTTTAGCACTCCTTATTTTGGAGGAGTGTCCCCAGTATCTGCCTTTAGCTTCATATGACATTCTCTCTGTATATGTGCCCATATCCAAATTTCACCAGTTGTATTAAGGCCCAATCCAGTGAACTCATTTTAACTAATACCTTGAATGACTCCATTTTCAAATAAGGTCATATTCTGAGGTACTGGGGGTTAGAGTTTTGACATGAATTTTGGGGAAACACAGTTGTACTCATAGCAACAAGATCAATTTCAATCACTCTAAGTGACTGATTATCACAGAAAGACAACCTCATTATAAAGTGGCTTTTGCATATTATAAAGTAGCATATCAGAGTACTTTTCTTAAATAAATCATTTTCAATTCAAACTCTTCTGTTATACAAAATTGACCTTATATTCTAGAAAGCAATATAGTTGCATGACTTCATTGAGCTCTTGTTTTTGGCCAGACATTGTATTTAGGTGCAAAAATCCAGCCAGTGAAAAAAATAATTTCTAATTTACTAGGAGGCAGAGAATTGCCCAACTCGTTCCCTCCAAATAAATACATAAACCCGATCAGTATTTTTGGGACTGTAACGATATGAACAATGGGGTTTCTAAAGTAAAGTGAATGTTGGGAGGGATTCAGAGAGGAAGTGAGGCATAAGCTGAGTATTTAAGAAATCAAACTGTGAAATTCTTTTTGAAATTATTTTGACCATTAATAAATCATTTTTAATTATCAACGAAAATAGAATATACTAAGTGTGCAATCTTGAGTGATCTTTAGGGCTTATTCCATTGTGGGGTATCTTTGGGAATTACCTTGTATTTGAAAACTATGTATTCCATTTGTAGAGTTCTCTGAATCCGAAATCTCCAGTACACAGGTTTTGAAGCTGCTGGAAGCTGGGTTTTGTTATATTACGTTCCATCCTTTGCTCCTGTTTATAAAAGTTCTTTTCAGCTTTTAATGCGCATTTATATCTAAAATCTGCACTTTCCCTCTGGTGGAAACAGTAGAATGTAATCCTCCAAGGAGTCAGTTTTTTTGAGGATTAACCTGTATCACAAACGTGTTTTGTATGGCCTAGTGCACACTACAGAGTCCAAGAAGCTTGGAGCTATTTGTCACTAGGCTCCTCAGAATATTAAAGTAATAAGCTGTCCCTAGGTCACAAAACAACAAAGAGCCCACCTCACAGGGATTTGTAGATGTATTTCAAAACCTGCAAGGTACAAGTGAGTGTGGCTTACTTATAGGAGATAACTCGAGAAGGCATATGAAATATTTTGCAACTAGACAGAATGTGAAAGTTTAGTGTGTATGAAAAATTACCCTCCTTAGCTCCTTGATTCAGAAAGAGGCATGTAAGTGAAGGATAGCCCTGGACTGGTGCAGGAAATCCTAGTGGGGCCGCTCACTGCTCTGGTACATGAGACATGTCATTTATGAACTTGAGATGCAACTATTCTCATCTATGAATTGGAGAATCTGAACTTGATCAGTTTTATGAGTTTTATGAAATATGATGCTACCAACAATACCATATATTATTTCCATTTCTGGCCAATAGGAATCAAAATGGAGAAAATATTTTGTGCTGAATTATAAATATTCATTGATTTATTTGAGTCTTAGGTCATGTATTCCATTTTTATTTTAATTAAATGCCATGTAGCTACCAGGGTGAAACTGCCAAGCACAAAATTATTAGTGGCAGAAGTGTTATCATATGGAGTTCTAAATTTTCAAGCAATAATAAAGGCATTTTCTTAGCTTTTGTCACTCTCATAGTTATTTAAATACTGCAAAGTTTTATAGGCCACTGCAATTTCCAGGAGTCAGATAAGGTTGCCATAGAGTTGATGATCTCTACTGGTCCTTTCCCTGCAATGCAAAGACTCTGGAGTTGTTCACAAGCTCCTAGTTAAGGAAATGAGTGGAAAAATAATTGTCGTCTAATTATCGTCTTGGAGAATGGACCAACGTTAGCACTCACTTTGAGTTCCCTGACTTATATAATTTGGAGCTTCTTATTACTCAGCATTGGCTTGGTATTAGGAAATTGGGGCCACCTGTGTGGTAGAATCAGAAAAATTTTGGTTAAACCTCTGCACATTCAACATCTGCCAGCAGAGTGCAGAAAACTCAGGACTTGCATTTTTAGAGAAGCCATTAGCATGGCCCTTTTGCATCTTTCTTTAAATAAGATATCTTAATTTTCACTACATATTATTACTTATTCACAAGTCTAAAAACAATTATCAAGCACTTATTTACTGCCGGACTCTGCACTGGCACCAGAAACACAAGAGTTCTGGTGTCTGCCTTCAGGGAGTTTAAAGTCTGAAGATATTTGTGGATTACCCAGGTCAGGAGGAGGTGAGAACTAAAAACAAGGAGGATGAGGCAGAGAGAGGATTGGAGTGCCCAGTGAAGAATCATTGTGATGGGGAGTAGAATAGGAATAGAATTGAGCAAAAGCATCAGGGAAACTTGCACTGAACTAGGAGATTACAGAAGACAAGGACTAAAAGCAAAACGGGTAGTTTAAGTAGGTTCGGCAGATGCTGTACACAATTTGTCATGATCAGTGCCACTCTGTTGTTTCTGAGTACACTTAAATGTTGTCTCACTTTGCTGTGCTGAGCTCTAACTGTTTCCTGAGAAGCAGCACCACGGTGCAAGTGCTGTGGATCTACTGGTTGTTTGAAGTGGGTACTGCCAGGCGTGTGATTCAATTAAGGAAAGACATTCAGGTGTTTCACAACATATACATTCTTTCACCGTAATTCGCTCAATGCACATTAATCATGCAGTAGTGTTGCCTGGAAGATTTTTTTTTCCCCCTTACAGATTGAACCACAGCATCTAGATATTTATGTTATAAATCTAGCAAAGGCAAGCGACAAATTGCCTCATTTTCTCCTCCACTGGCTATATTTGGAATTAACTAGGACTCCAGAAAATGAAGAGGCAGCATAGTTTAGTAAGGGGGAAAAAGAGTTTTGGACAAAAGTGGAAATAGCTCAGACTTTGTCCTGCCTCTGACAGCGGATTGTTTCCAAAAGATTTTTTGAAAGTTAGTGTCCTCAGTTTCCCTTCTGAAAAGTGAAAGTAGTAACATCTGATTTCTGAAAAACACTTTCAGCTCTATCATTCTATGATACTGGTTATCAGAAATCACATCAATGAGCTAAGGAGGATTATACCCCAGCCTTTACTAAGGACCCTGCTGCTTTTGGATGTTTGCAAAGAATGACATGAAAGCAGTCAGATAAAATGTTTTATGAATTATTGCTTCCCTGTATGTAGGAGTATATCCACATTAACAATTTTGATCAATGTATAGCAGAGGATTTCCAAAATTCATAGGAAATGAAATTAAAAGATGTTATTTTGTTAAAAAATTTTGACATTCATGAATATGATGAAGGGCCTTCACAAAGCTTATAGAAAAGATGGGTAATGAAACAAATGGATGAGTTTCAAAACTTTGATGCCAAAATTAACTTTTCATTCTATTTTCCACAATATTTTTGAGATCACCTCATAAATACCTCAAACTGAGACAGTTGCAGAGCGCACTGATGGATTTCAGTTGACCAAGAGTCACGTGAGTCAATACAATGAACACGGTACTCAATCAAAGTGTGTGAGATAGGGAAATGGACATGCTTCCTACAATGGTGTGTTGGGACAAAGTGGCTACTAAGAAAGACACTCTTCCTTATCTAGTCACTTGGGGAGAAATGGCATGGGAGAAATCTATGCTCAAGAGCTGCAATCATCAAGACAGGGCTTTCCAGCAAGAGAGAAGGTTTTGCTGGTAGAGCGTATAGCTCTTGAAAGTGAACAATCTGCAAATAAAATGATATCTTCCTCACAGGAAACAATGAGCCTGGCATAAAATACAATGAAGAGGTATAAGAATGATCACTCTTGGCCGGCGCTGCAGCTCAATAGGCTAATCCTCCGCCTGCAGCGCCGGCACACCAGGTTCTAGTCCCCGTCGGATTCTGTCCCGGTTGCTCCTCTTCCAGTCCAGCTCTCTGCTGTGGCCCAGGAGTGCAGTGGAGGATGGCCCAAATCCTTGGGCACTGCACTCGCATGGGAGACCAGGAGAAGCACCTGGCTCCTGGCTTCGGATCAGTGTGGTGCGCCAGCTGCAGCACACCAGCTGCAGCGGCCATCGGAGGGTGAACCAATGGTAAAGGAAGACCTTTCTCTCTCTGTCTCTCTCACTGTCAAAAAAAAAAAAAAAAATCACTCTCAGCCCTACTATGGCAGACCTACTTAAGCTGAGGAGATAGCTAATATTTTCATAGGATCCCCACTTATTCATAATGAATACATTACAAAAGTCACTCACAGAAGAGATTTTTTTATATAATACATGATCTATAATATAATTAATGAATAAATTAATTTTTAAATAAAACAACATAGAACAGTGCAAAGAAGAAAGATAAAAAGCTCTAAGCATTCCTCTTCTGAAATCCCAGACATCTCTATCTGAAATCCACAGATGGAAAGTAGAAAACCTAAAACCTGAATGTGGAGGTGACACTGCTTCCCCTGTTCTGTACTGGAGTGTCTGGGTTCAAGTTCCAGCTCTGCTTCTGATTCCAGCTTTCTGTTAATTCACATGCTGGAGGCAACAGATGATGGTGCAAGTGCTTAGGTCCCTGCCACGCCTTGGGGAGAAATGAATTGAGTTCCCTGATCCTGAATTTGGCTTACCCAGCTCTGACTATTGTGGGCATTTGAAGAGTAAACCAGTATATCTGTTTCTCTGTCTCTGTCTCTGTTTCTCAAGTAAGCAAAAATAAATAATCAAAATGACTGCCAATTCCAGTGCTGACTATTCCACTCTTCATCCAACTTTCTATACGCCTGGGAAATCAGTGGATGATGACTCAACTAGTTGGGTGCCCACCACCCATGTGGGAGACTCAAATGGGGTTACCAGAACCTGCTTCATCCTGGCCCAGCCTTAGCTCTTACAGCTATCTCAGCATTGAATCATTGAATGGAAGATCTCTCTCAATCTCTCTCCTTCTCTCTCTCTCTCTCTCTCTCTCTCTTCCTCTCTCTCTCTCTGTCCTCTGTGTCATTCTCTTTCAAATAAATAGAAGGATGATAATAGAAAAAAGAAAACTGTTGTCTATGACCTATGGCAGACACTGACATCTACTCTTCTGCTTGCATATTGTGTAGAAGTTATAGTACTATATATGTTATGTGTCTGTTCATGTGTATAAACATATATGTCTATATTCATACGTTTACTGATCTATTTATACACACATAGAGTTGTTATGGACAATTATAGTCCTATTAATTTACTGGGAAATTAAATATTTTAGGAAAATTGATGTCCCTCGAAATAATTAGATATCCATGACAATTGTAGTGACAATTTCATATTACAGAAAGACCCAAATAAAAGCAAATAAAAGATTTCATTGAGATCTCTCTTTCTGATAAAAAAGTTCAAATTGAATTAGAAATTAAAACTTTATGGGTGCAAGCAAAAATACCAGCTGATCCAGAAGAAAGACCTGCACTAAGTGTGATTGAAGTGAGATAAAAGATTTTGAGCAAAGTAGTGTATTGAAATTACTTCTCTACAAATGTGCGGCCTTTTCTTCTGGGTGGTGGAGTAAATGGATTGATTATTTTCTCTGCTCAGACTCCTTCTTTCTTAAAGATTAGCTGTCCTTCATTTTGAAGATTCTTCTCCTAATTCTAATATGTGGGGGTTAGAGGGAGATGCTCGTGTGAAAATGATTCCCAATCCACGAATGTGGATTTCTGAGTGAAACTGAGTCAATCAGAATCCACTTCAAGGATTTACTTAAATTAAAAGACGACACAGGACCTTCTCTCCCAGTG
Source organism: Lepus europaeus (assembly GCF_033115175.1). Taxonomy (NCBI): domain Eukaryota; kingdom Metazoa; phylum Chordata; class Mammalia; order Lagomorpha; family Leporidae; genus Lepus; species Lepus europaeus. Next base: position 17,696,585 of record NC_084848.1, read on the forward strand.
TCCTTCAGATTTAAGAATCCAAGCTTTGACAGGAGAAAATCTTTTATGTGTTATAAACCCAGTGTTTTACATAGGACACAGTAGAATGCCTAGTGGAAGGTGTCATTTATTTATTTTTAACCATTATACTCATCTATCTGCTGCCTGATGTACATACCCCTATCTTTGTAGGATTTGGGGCAGAATCTAAAATTGTGACCTTCTAGTGATTTGGAACAAAATCATCTCTTGTTCAAATTGAATATTATTAGTATTATTCTCTTTAATGCTGTTGTCCTTCCATGTTTTTTTTTTTAAATGATTTATTTATTTATTTTTGACAGGCAGAGTGGATAGTGAGAGAGAGAGACAGAGAGAAAGGTCTTCCTTTTCTGTTGGTTCACTCCCCAATGGCCCCCCAATTGCTGGTGCACTGCGCTAATCCGAAGCCAGAAGCCAGGTGCTTCTCCTGGTCTCCCATGCGGGTGCAGGGCCCAAGGACCTGGGCCATCCTCCAGTGCATTCCCGGGCCACAGCAGAGAGCTGGACTGGAAGAGAAGCACCCCAGCACCCCGACCGGGACTCGAACCCGATGTGTCGGCGTCATAGGCGGAGGATTAGACAGAGGGGCACACACACACAGAGGGAGAGAGCAACAGAGATCTTCCATTTGCTGGTTCACTCCACAAATGGCCGCAGTGGCTGTGGCTGGGTCAGGCTGAAGCCAAAAGCTAAGAACTCCATCCAGATCTCCTATGGGGGTGGCAGGGACACATTATTTGGGCCATTATCTGTTGTTTTCTAGACTCATTAACAGGGAACTGGATTGGATGAGAAGGAGCCAGGACTCAAGCCAGCACTCGTATGGGGTGCCAGCATCGCCGTGGGCAGTGCCACAATGCTAGCCTCTCGCCTTTCTCCTAGGTCATGTTTGATCTCCATTCTTTTCTTTCTGCCCACTCCTGTTTTAGGACAGGTGGTGAAGAATTAAAAAGAGAGAGAACTGGCTTTTTTCTTTAATTGGTGCCATTGCCACTTTCCCTCTACTGAGAACACCAGTTTAAAGAGTACTCTCGGGGTGCATGTGTGAGTGGTGTTGCAGCCTCTGCACAATATAGTTCTTTGATTTATAACATTTTTCTGATTTTCTTTCTGTACCCATAGCCCCTCTCACAGATGGGGCAGGCCTCTGAGGACAGGCACCATTAACTGTGCTCCAGCCTGTTTCCAGCTCATGAGTCATGCAGGGGGTAGATTACCACAATCCTCACTTCCAGCCATCCCATCACACTACTGCTCCCAGCAGCCTTTGGCTTTTCATAGTCCTGTGATGCCAAGGAGAAGCCACTACTTTAGTTCATTCACCAAACATCTGAGACCTGTGTCAGAGTCAGCACAGTGGTGATAGCAATAGATGGGTCTCCAGGCCGCTCAATTCAGCAAAAAAGCAGCTTCAGGGAGTTACTAAGCCCTCAATTAAAGTTCTCCTGCCACTTACAAAGTTCCATGGGTGCTAATGCATCTGGGAAAGCAGTAGAAGAAGACCCAAGTCCTGAGACCCATGCACTTACATGGGAGATCCTGAAGAAGCTCCAGGCTCTTGGCTTCAGCTTAGGCCAGCTGAAAAATGAATAAATAAATGGATAAAGGCAGAGTTGCAGAGAGAAAGAGAGAGAGAGAGAGAGAGAGAGAGAGAGAGAGAGAGAGAGAGATCTTCCATCTGCTGATTCACTCCCCAAATGGCTGCAATGGTCGGAGGTGAGCCAATCCAAAACTAAGAGCCAAGAACTTCTTCTGGGTCTCCCACACAGGTGCAGGGGCCCAAGCACTTGGGCCATCTTCTACTGCTTTCCCAGGCCATAGTAGAGAGTTAGTTCAGAAGTGGAACAGCGGGGACTCAAACTGGTGCCCATATGGGATACCAGCACTGCAGGTGGCAGCTTTGCCCAGTATGCCACTGTGCCAGCCCCAATTAAAAAAAAAAGTCTTTAAAAAAAAAGTTCCATGAGGATTATTCCAGACAATCTGTGAAAATGAAAAAAACCCATCTTCAAAGGAGAAAAATTAAGCCAAACCAGAGGGAAATCATAGGTGAAACAAAAAATATGCAATCTTCGTTGTGTTTAGGTCTCTTCTTCTGATTGTCTTGGAGCCAGCTTTGCATCTTTCCACTGGATAGTTACATGAAGCAGGAAGTTTTCCTTTTTTTTTTTTTTTTGACAGGCAGAGTTAGTGTGAGAGAGAGACAGAGAGAAAGGTCTTCCTTCTGTTGGTTCACCCCCCCAAATAGTGGCTACAGTCAGCGCACTGCGCCGATCCGAAGCCAGGAGCCAGGTGCTTCCTCCTGGTCTCCCATGCGGGTGCAGGGCCCAAGCAGGGCCAAGTGGGCCATCCTCCACTGCCTTCCTGGGCCACAGTAGAGAGCTGGACTGGAAGAGGACCAACTGGGACAGAACCGGCACCCCAACCAGGACTAGAACCCTGAGTACTGGCACCACAGGCGGAGGATTAGCCTAGTAAGCCTCAGCACTAGCCCCGTTTTGTGTCAGTTTGTGCTTTTAAAACTATTTAGTGCTTCTTTCTGGGACATTTTTTAGTATGATTCTATCTGCATTACAACGAACTGCACACAGTTTAACATAAAAGGTAGAAATATTCCAGGTATAAATAAAAATTTTCACATAGTGATTGCAACTGGAGAACCAAGGCTTGATGTTCCTTTAAAGCTCGTTATTTTTTCTGAATTAGAGAAATACTCAGGGATTCATGTTTAACAATTACTGGGTTTGTGGTATTTTATACATTTGATAGATAAAAATTTACAAATGCTTTCTATCCAAATAGCTGAGGCTACAACCTAGAAGTTTCATTAGTTTTGAACTACATACATACACAGAATTAAAATGCATCCACTTGGAGGGCAGAAAGGATATTCTGGGTCATCAAAGCCATCATTGAATAAAATATATTCCACATTCTTAAAGCATTCAGCGTAGTTAATTATCTAGTCTGACCTTGGGAATCTCCAGAGATCCTATTCCTGCTGAGTTTTGTTCCATTAAATATATAAAATAGTGTGCATTTACACTGACAGAGGAGTTGGAGCAGGAAAGAAGAAAAATATTTTTTCTTTCTTATATAAAATATCATTTTGTTCTAATAAATACAAATATTATTTTGAAAGCCTGACCCCATTACATTTTATTGAGTTTCACATATTTTTCCAAATTCCGAGCTCTAGAATGTAAGAGGCTCACCAGAGCTGCTATTTAGCTTGCAGATACTAAAGTTATATAAACTGCCACATATCTGCAGCATTCAGATGGTGAAGGTACTAAGATACTTCTAAAGATTTGCTTTTGTGAAAAGCAGAGTGACAGAGCAAGAGACAAAGGAAGCGAGAACGGGATAGATATCCGATTGTTCACTCCCTAAATGGCCACAATGACCACGTCCAAGCAAGGTGAAAGCCAGGAGGCCAGAACTCCATCCAGTTCTCCCATGTGAGCGTCAGGTGGGCATGTACATGAGCCATTATCGAGTGCTTTCCAAGGTGCATTAACAGAGAGTTAGATCAGAAGCTGAGCAGCCAGGATATGAAACAGCACCCAAATGTGGGATGTCAGCATTGCAAGCAGTAGCTTATTGTTCTGTCTCTGCCACAATGCAGGTCTCTGTCCCTGAAATATTTGTTTGAGGTTATAGCCAGTCAATAACTAGCCTGAAAACAAATGCTTTAAAAACAAACAACACAAGAGGTAGTTCTAAGTGAAAGCCTTGCAAGTGTGATAACTAAAACTCTGTGAGTATATATTAACATTTGACAACAGCTTCTACCCTTCCTCAAAGGATGATATGCCACTGCTCTATTTCCCCACTAGATTATCATTGGTTTTGACTCAGTGAGATTGCTCAGTTTTTAGTGACAAATTCTCTGCTTGTTGCTTCATACTCAAACAAGTTTATTGGACTGAAAATTCCAATCTAATATACAATCTAATATATATAAATAATATATAATCTAATACAAAGAAGAGTATATATATTCTGCTCCTAAAACCTATGCCACATGTATCTTTTCTTATAAAAGCAATTTGACTTGCCTTTGTTTCTAATTCCCATTACATTGATTAAAAAAATCATGTATCTTTAATGCTAAACTTAAAAATAATTGATGATCTCGTCACTACAAATAATGTGACCTGATTCACAATTTGGTGAATGTGACATCTGGCCAAAACTGAAACTCAAATGTTAAAACAATTGCAGGATTTTAAAAAATAATTACTCATTTCTGTACATTAAAACACTAAATTTATCCACATAAAATTGTTCTCATGGGTGATGGAGAAGTTAGGAACACAGAGCACAAGTCTGGTTCCATGAAAGATGGGAAGTTAAAGTAAATAATACGTGTAGAAATATGGTACTTAAAAGCTTTCTCATAGATATGCAAGGTGGCTTGTGCTCCGATCACAATGCTTTCTTCAATGAATCTTTTAGTTGGTATGACTAGAAATGTATTGTTACTGGAATGTATATCTATTTGCAAAAAAATATAGTCAAGAGGAAGAAAATAAATTGCTTATTATTTGACTTCAAATCAAAGAATGTTAATGATGGAAGAAATCTTGAGATCACCAATTTTAAAACTTTCCTCCACAAATATTAAATATAAATCTAAGAGAGAGTAACTGACCCTATAATCTATAAGGCCACAGAACCAGTAAATTTATTTGACTAGTAACATCATGATTTTTAAATCCAGATACTGATTTTTAAATCCAGATACAGCACCTTAGAATGAACAATGAAAGACTTTTGAAACTAGCTACCTGAAATTAATTTACTTTTTCAACTGTTTATTCACTTTTTTTCCAAAAATTCTAAGCAAATCTGGATGTTGTGACTTCATATAACTGACTTACCTATAGATGAAAATGATAAATTATTATTTATTTTTTAAAAAGATTTATTTGAAAGGCAGATTTACAGAGAGAAGGACACATGCACACATGCACACACACGAGAGAGAGAGAGAGAGAGAGAGAGAGAGAGAGAGAGCACTAGAGCAAGAGACAGAGAGAGAGATCTTCTATCCATTTGTTCATTCCCCAAATGGCTCCAACAGCCAGGACTGGGCCAGGCCAAAGACAAGAACTTCATCCATATCTTCCATGTGAGTACAGGAGTACTTGGGTGGTCTTGTACTGCTTTTTTAAGGTGTATTAGCAGGGAGCTGAATCAGAAGTAAACAGCTAGGACTTGAACTGGCGCCCACATGGAATGATGGCGTCACAGGCCACAGTTTAACCAGCTATGCCACAATGCTCGCCCAGAAAGGATACATTTCTAAAAAGGAAGATCAAAAGTAATTTTCTTCATTTCAATAAAATGAATATCAAGGTAATAAAAGCTGTGAACAGGGCTTCTTTTTCTCTTCTTATTTCTTTCCATCTTCTCTTCTTTCCTTTATTTTCTGGAATAAGTTCTATCCAAATAACATCAGGACCATGTGGGCAAGGATACTGGGAGGACTGCAGTGGCGCTGGGGAAGTGAAGTCAAACATTTTAGTCCAGGAGTGGGATGGATGCCCCACATCAGAGGCCCTGGATTGGATTCCCTGCTCCACTTTCAATTCCACCTTTCTGCTAATGTAGACCATGGGAAACAGCCATGATGGCTCCAGTAATTGTGGTAGACCTGAATTAAGTTCTTGGCTTCTGGCTTTGTTCCTGCCCAGTCTTGGCTATTATGAGCACTTGGGAAGAAACCAATAAATGGGAGCTCTTCCTGTTTCTCTGGCTCTTAATTTTTTTTTTTTTTAGAAGCAAGCAAGAAGAAAAGAAAATAGCCCAAGAAGTGTGACAATCATCTTTGCTAGGGAATAGTGGCAACCGATACATGTTATTGGATCACACCTGTTGGTGATGAGAACATCTACATGGATAGGAAACCTAATATAGGTGATCAGAACTCAAGCAGGGTGAGGAGAGTGACCATGTGCAGAGTGGTAGAAGACTCCTGGTCCCTTGTGTTAGACCCAGAGTAAGATGAGGGGCATGCACACAGAGGGGAGCTCTGAGATGATGTTGGCACTTTGTGAGAAAAGTGTCCTCACAAGACAGTGGTTTAGTATGTGGCGAGAATTCTTTTTTAAAGATTTATTTATTTATTTGAAAGGCAGAGTCACAAAGAATCAGAGGCAGAGACAGAGAGAGAGGTCTTTCATCCACTGGTTCACTCCCCAGAATGGCTGCAATGGCCGGAGCTGCGCTTATCTGATGCCAGGAGCCAGGAGCTTATCAGGCGCCCAAGGACTTGGGCCATCTTCTACTGCTTTCCCAGGACACACAGAGAACTGGATTGGAAGTGGAGTAGCTGGGACTCGAAATGGTGCCCATATGGGATTCTGGCACTGCAGGTGGTGGCTTTACCTGCTATGCCACAGTACCGCCACCCCCCCACCTTTGTTTCTCCTCCATCTTCTATTCCCATTCTTATTTTTACTAAGATCTATTTTAAATTAACTTTATACACATAAGATTAACCCTACGAGAGTATTGCAAGAGTATTAATCGAATTGTCAGGACAACACCCTCATGACTCACTTACCTCCAAAAGTCCCACCTTCTAATCTTATCATGTGAGGTTAGGGTTTTAACATGTGATTTAGGGGAGCGGATAAAAATATTTAGACCATAAAAATACAAAATACAGACATATTTCATATAATATAGACATATATTTCTTACCTTTGTCCATTTAGAGGGCCTGGGAACAATTACACCCCAAAGGGGGGCACACCTAATGCTCTAATCTTGATTTTTAAATATAATTGCCACTTACAGGATCTGGGACTCCTTGTAGAAGTGGCTGATCCTATGGCTGTTAATAGGAAAAGTAAAAAAAAAAATGGGTCTACAACATATTGTTAGAATATATGGAGTACTCAATATAGATTATACGAAAGGAAGAGAGGCCACCTTGAAATGTATTCAATTAAGCAACTCTGGGATGACTTAAGCCCCAAAATGCAGTAGGATTATAACCTGTTGAATAAATAGAAATCCAGGATATAAATGAATGGACAAAATTTGAGGTTTGAGATATTCTCATACTCTCAGATTGCTTCTCAACAAGCACTAATTACAAATAAGACTGATTTTTTTTTTCAAGATTCATTTTATTTTAGTGGAAAGGCAGATCGAAAGTGAGAGAGAGAGAGAGAGAGAGAGAGAACAAGAGAGAGAGACTTCTGTCTGCTGGTTCACTCTCCAAATGAACACAACAGCTTGGGCTGGTTGAGGCAGAAGCTAGGAGCCTCAAGCTCCATCCAGGTAGCCCACATGGATGGCAGGACCCAAGAACCAAGGCCATTCTTTGCTGCCTTCACAGGCAAACCAGCAGGGAGCTGGATTAGAAGCAGAGTGGCTGGACACATACTAGCTCTCCAACATGGGATGCCAGGATTGTGGGTGGCAGCTCAGCTCGCTGTGACACAAGGCCAGCCCCAAGTGGGCACATCTGGGAGAGGACTCCTTAATCAAATGATCACTGTAACATTATCAAGAAGGGACAAATCAACAGCTCCTATCACCCGACAGGATGCCTTGGGAAGAACAAAACAGCACTTCATAGATGTTTCTGATGTGGGTCATAACTTAAATCAGCTCCTTCAGAAATAAAAAGTGAGCTCAAAATGAGGGACATTTGTCAAGATAACTTGTCTGTAATCTTCAAAAAATGTTCAGGGGGCCGGCGCTGTGGTGCAGCAGGTTAACGCCCTGTCCTGAAGTGCCAGCCTCCCATTTGGGAGCCAGTTCTAGTCCCGGCTGCCCTCTTCCAATCCAGCTCTCTGGGGTAACAGTGGAAGATGGCCCAAGTCCTTAGGCCCCTGCACCCATGTGGGAAACCCGGAAGAAGCTCCTGGCTCCTGGCTTCAGATCGGCGCAGCTCCAGCCATTGCGGCCAATTGGGGAGTGAACCAGCAGATGGAAGACCTCTCTCTCTCTCTCTCTGTCTCTCTCTCTCCCTTTCCTCTCTCTGTGTAACTCTGACTTTCAAATAAATAAATAAATAAATCTTTTAAAAAATGTTCAGGTCAGGAAGGAAAAGGAAGGATGAGAAACAACTCATTGAAGGAGACCAAGAGATTAATAATGTGACTCTGAACCAGATTCTTTTGCTATAAACCCATTGTTGGGATCGTTAGTAAAACTGAAATGGAGGATAGAAGAATGAGGATGCATTACATGACTACACTAATCAGTGTTCCCCAGAATCAATAACGTACACATATATTACATAAAGAGATGCACATATATGCTACATACAGATATATTATCAGCTGGCACTGGTTCTACATTTGCAAAATTGTGAAACTCGTGGTTTCTGCTGCATAGAAAAAAAGGATGTGCTTTGGTGCTGTATAGAAAGTAGGTTTGGATGGTGCACAGAAGGGAGGCTTGAGCACACACAGAAAGGAAGGGAGTTTGGATATTGCACAGAAAAGAGATTGTCACACAGGCTGTTCTACAGTCAGTTGCATTGCTGGCGTTGTCTTGTCATGGGTTGTGTTGTGCCCTCAGAGATATTAAACTGCTGGTCAGCTGGGCCTGTCACTCAGCAGTTAGGCTGGTATGTCAGACCTCAGCCTCTTCCTGTAACAATACCTACTGATTCATATTATTTCTTGCCTCAGAGATTTCCATCCCTTGACCATAAAGAGAGGTTGAGGAAGGAAAGTCCGTCTTCTTAGCTTCTTGCTGCAGCAGGATATCACTCTGCCCCTACAGGCCTGAAGATCCCCTTCTGACTGATCTAAAGATGTTGTTTGAGGGGCTGGAGGTCTGTCACCCCAGTTGTTGGCAATGGCAGGCATCCCTGGATACCATCATTCTGGCATGAAACTGTTGAATTTTAGAAGAGACAAATTTGACAATTAGGAAAAGTACAATTGGGCAAAGAAAGAACAAGGGTAAGGACCATGTTGAAAAAGGGAGAATGTTGCTTACTGCCTCACAGACAATAGGAGTTGACTGGCTTCCCTTACCAAAGTCACAGAGCCACTTGGCTTGTTTATAAATCCTTAAGATATAGTTTTCCATAAGTACACTGTTGTTAATGTAAATATGACAGATTTCATTAGTCACTGCATGTTTTTGCCTTATTATTACCAGTAGGTATTCCAAAAACAGTTGGCTGTCCATGACTACTTCAGCTAGGGAATCAATAGAATTATGTAGTTACTGAATAGCCTATAGTTACTGGTTTGGGCTGAGTTACCCAAGGCATTAAACAGGCTCCTTCAAGCAGCTTCATGAAATGTAGCAAGATATCCTCCTATTACAGTAGAAAAGCTTACCAAGGGCTATTCCTGCCAACAGCAGTTTCCTAAGAAAAATAGTAGAAGTGGAAAAAGCATGTCACCTGGGAAATGCAATAGACTTAATGTCTTTCTCCAGGGAGAAGTTTATGGAAAAGCAGAAATTTTACTTATCTTTTAGCTTTTTTGAAGATAAACTTGAGATCCTCAGCCGGCTCACAAAAATAAGCAGAATTATCCTCTGGGTATACCTGTGAAGTCAAGGGGTAGGAGTTTAGTGCCTGGAAGATGTGTTCAGCTAAAATTTCTCGGCTGATCATCTGGACTGTTGTTCTTCTGCACATTGGAATACCCATTTTTCTTAAATTTTGCTTTTTTCATTATTCACCAAAAATGCTAACTCTCAGGATCTTATAGCCATTTTCTACAGTTTCTTCTGATTGTGCTGATTGATGAAATAGGTACCAAGAAGGACTTTTCCTTCATGAGTGTTGGGGTATATGTAAGTATATTTTCTTAAGACCTCTACCATCCATCCCTGGAATACAGCTGGATTTTCTTCCTTATGCTGTGTTACTGCCTGATTTTGTCATAATTTACTGACTTGAAAATGCATTTTCTCATTCTGGTCAGTTAACAGATAGCTATATGTCTCAGTGTTTTAAATAATCGTGGTCTCTTTGGTGAATTCAATTAGCTTCTATCATTGGAGCTTCTGTAGGTCCCACAGCATATTGGCTGGGTTGGTCTGTTGACCTACAAGGGAGTCAGCATAAGCTTGGGTTTCAGCCCAGATACCCTGTTTCTCCTCTGGAATGCAACAAGTGGATAAGGAAATGTGTATGTTAGATGAAGGTCAGAGGTAAGACTTGAAGCTCTTCAGTAAATTTGGTAAAATTTTCTGAAAACCTTTTGTTTATGTTGACCTAAGTCATTCATGGAGATAGGGACATGTACTCTAATTGTCCTACCGTCTCTGCCACCTGTCTCAGGGGACAAAACTTACTTGTATATGGCTGGTAACAAGCGCCCCCTGCTAGTAACTCTAGTTGGGTTGTCTGCTGGTAGAGGGAAAGAGGGTGTGTTGTAGGATGGAGGCTATGGGCCAATGGAAAGTGAAGGGAAATTGGGGTCTGAGGGAGAGAGAAGGACCTGGTGCCCCCTGTGGATATTTCTAGCACTGAGACCTGCTGACCTAAGAGTGGTAGAAAACTGGGTGGTAGAAGACCCTCAACAGTGAGCCATCTGCCATATCTCCCCATTCTTCCTCTATACCAGTGACTGTATGAAAGCAGGGAGAAAATTATATCCTATAGGTCTTTCTAAGACTTGGGCTTTGGAAGAAGGTCATGAAGGCTGGGGTTTAGAGAAATGCTGACCATCTTTGCTGCCTCTTACAAAAGAGGTCTTGTTGGAAGATGATATAAAATTGAGTGTCCTGGGGCCAGCACTATGGTATAGCAGGTAAAGCCACTGACTGCAGTGCCGGCATCCCCTATGGGTGCCAGTTCAAGGCCTGGCTGCTCTACTTCCAATCCAACTCTCTACCATGGCTTGGGAAAGCAGTGGAAGATGACCACCACAGTGCGCTGGCTGCAGTGGCCATTGGGGGGTGAACCAACAGAAAAGGAAAACCTTTCTCTCTGTCTCTCTCTCTCTCACTGTCCACTCTGCCTGTCAAAAAAAAATTGAGTGTCCTGTTTGGAGGCCAGATCTCCCCATTTTTTAGCCTATTTTATGGCCAGGAAGTTTGCAAAAAGAAGATAACCATATTTTTGATTTTAACATCTACTTGTCAAGTTTCCCAGCTTATTTTTTATTTATATAAAGGGAGAAAATTTCATGTATTTCATACATGCAGTGTTAAGCACATAATGATACTTCCCACTGTACCTTCCCCTTCCCTCACTCTCACCATCTCTCCTCCTTCTTTTCTTACTTATCTTTTAATTTTTACAATGTCATACTTTCAATTTACTTTATAATCACAAGTTTAACCCTCCACTAAATAAAGAATTGAGCAAATACTAGTAGAAATGGTATAGACATGCGCTATATCAATAATCAAATCTCAAAATGTCCATTTTGCTCAAACACTTTATATTTTTTGTACTCTATATATTAGCACAAATCAGAGGAAACATCATGTTTGTGTTTCTGGAACTGGTTTATTTCACTAAGCATAATGGTCTCCAGTTGCATCCATTTTGTTGTGAAAGAAAGGATTTCTTTCTTTTTAATGGCTGAGTAGTATTCCATTTTGTATATGTACCATGACAACCTAGCAAAGAGTCCATGGGAATGGATGGAGAGTTATCTATAGCTTTGAAAACATTCTTTGTGAACTCAGGAGAGAAAAAAAAAAGACATGGCTCTTTGACAGCCCCATGTTGTGCCCAGATATTTATTCCAAACCCTGGGGCATTTTAGGACTAAGACAGATCCAACATTCCAGGATATTGACCTGTTCTTTTTGCACCCATCACTGCATCCAGCATCTTTAGACTTTGAAGTTTTTCTGGTGCTTTAAAGTGGGTATCAAGAATCCTTGGACCTGGAGCTTTAGGGAAATTGGTTGCAAAAAATTTTAAAGTTTAGTTATTTTTCAGCAAGGCTATAACCTGATTGGCACTTCAGGTCCCATCATTAGCAATCAGAGATGATCAATAAAATAACCCTAAAAATTATCAACTGAAGGTAAGGTAGAGGACCCTTCTCTTGAAAAATAAGGACTTTCTAATGGAGTTTTCATCATTTGTGTCCTTGGTCATGGCCACCTGCAGACCCTTCATTTTATGCTTTCCCATGGTGTATGACAACACTCTAACAAATGGCAAAGAAAACAGGACCCCTAAGTAAAAGGGGGAGGGTCAGTGTTGGTCAGATATTGATGCCAGGAGTGTGAGGGTGGTCATGTGTCAAGGGTTTTTCCACAGAGATAGCAAGGGTGCTCAGGGGAGATGGCAGAGTCTATTTGTTATATAAAGGCAGATGCTAACTGCATGGGGACCAAATACATCATGGGTAAAGATGACAAGTTAAGCAACGGGGCAGTCATCTCCAAGAAGCCAAAGGCTGGGTGTTTAGAAGGAGTAGGCAAAAGAGAATTAGGTAAGATGTAAAGGCTATGTATAGTCAGTGATGGAAAAATATAGTGGAGACCCCCCAGGCACTGAACCATTTGGGAACAAGTTGTATCCACTTTTACAAGTATTCCTCATGGGGGAACCAAAGGTGTACTATCTTCACAGTATCACCTCTTAGCCTTCTCACCTCGAAGAGTCACAGGAGGGAGCAGACCCAGTTGGGTTAAGGGGAGTTAGCTCATAGTGGATAAGAATGCAAGGAGAGAAAGGCAGAAGGAAACCATGAACCTGAAGCACAGGGAAGTGAGAGTCAGGCAAAACTCACCAATCAGTATCTGGATGGGCTTCCAACTCCTGCTCTAATACCTGGCTGACTCACCAGTTAAGTAGTAGGCAGTGAGCCCTTGGCTGGGCTTTTTCCAGGCTCTTCTCTCCATGTGTGAAAGAGTTCAAAGTGGAGGCATAAGGCTGCCTGGGAAAGCAGGATTATTTTTAAAAAGAAAAGGAAAGGTGCACACTAAAGCAATAAGTGTGGGAAAGCTCAAAAGAGAGAGAGAGAAAGAATGAATAAAAAGCCAAAGCACACATAAAAACCCCAAGCAAACAAGCAAAAACCCTCAATAAGATTCAGGCCTTATAACTGTCAAAAGGCGTAGGGGAGATGGTATCTAGTGTAGAGCTTAACTGAATATTCAAGAGGGGCCAGAATTTGTGTAGGGCTTGAGTTCTGCCCATTTCCATACCCTTTTTTTGGGGAAATATTTGAAGTGCTATGGCATCAGAGATGTGATGGGAGTGTGAGTATCATTTTATCTGTCACTTTTACTTTTTAAAGATTTATTTTTATTTTTTTTGAAATCGAGAGAGAGAGAGAGAGGTAAAAAGTTCTTCCATCCACTGGTTCATTTCCCCAAATGGCTGTAGCAGCCAGAGCTGGGCCAGGCCAAAGCCAGGAGCCAGGAGCTTTTTCCAGGTCTCTCACTTGGGTGCAGGGGCCAAGAACTGGGCAAGGCCATTAGCAGAAAGCTGGATTGGAAGTGAAGAAGCCAGAACTTGAACCGGAGGCCACATGGGATATCACATTTGCAGGAGGCAGCTTAACCCACTACGCTACAAAGCCAGCCCCATCATTTTATTATAATGACATTATAATGAGCTAAAGGTCATCATACTGCAGCCATGTTGGATATTTGCTGCTGGCTTTGGTTCTACATTTGCAACATTGTGGAACTTGTGATTTCCAAAACACAGAAAAGGGCAAGGACAGGAATTGGTGGTATGCAGAAATGGAATTTGGATGGTCCATAAAAAGGGAGAATTGGGTGTTGTGCAGAAAAGGAGGGGAATTTTGACGGAGCACAGAAGTGGCTGTCATGTGTCAGGTTGGGCTGTCCCACAGAGAGTCCTGCCACTGCTCGTGTTAAACTAAGGTCAGCTAAGGATATCATGTGGCATATGGGCCACAGCTCTCAAACTGCAGATCAGCTGCAGCTGTCCATCTCAGGTCCTTTATCATACTGCCTACCTGGCAATATCAATCCTAGCTATATTTGTCTATATTCTGTAAGATTTTGATTTTTCAAATTTGTTGTTATAATAGAGGAAATGAAATAATGTTATATGTTGGTGAATATTCTATTACAGGTATAAGTTCCCCTGTTGAGGAGTATGATACAGGCTTTAAGGCTGTGTTCTACAGTGTGTTGGATTGTAAGTCTGTCCACTCTGCATGTTAAGGTTGAGATGGGACTGATGTTGTGGCATAGCAGGTAGAAGTGCCACCTCTGATGCCAGCATCAAATATGGATGCTGGTTCAAGTCCTGGCTATTTCACTTCCTATCCAGCTCCAAGCTGGTGGCCTGGGAAAGCAATGGAGAATGCCTCAAGTACTTCTGCCCCTGCCACTAAGTGGGACCTGAATGAAGCTCTTGGCTCTTGGCATTGGCCTGGCCCAGCATTGGCCATTGTGGCCATCTGGGGAGTAAATAGGTGAATGGAAGATCTCCTTGTCTCTCACTCTCTCTGTAACTCTTTCAAATAAATAAATACATTTTTTAAAAAAGAAGTTGAGATCAGGTAATTTTTTGGGTCCTTATAGCAAGAATATCTGGGTCCATAACAATATGAAGATAACTAAAGGATTATTTGGGCAAAATCAAATTTATATTAGAGCACAAGCATTCCCTGAAGCTGGTACAGTAGCAATGCTCCTTTATCCATGGGCTTATTCCAAGATCTCCAGGTAATATCTAAAACTATGGTTAGTACTAAATCCTATAATTCTTACATTGTTCTTAGACATATATGCTTACAATAAAGTTTAATTAAGAAATTAAGAAAAGAGACTAATAATACTAAACAACATTTTTTTTTGACAGGCAGAGTGAACAGTGAGAGAGAGAGACAGAGAGAAAGGTCTTCCTTTTGCTGTTGGTTCATCCTCCAATGGCTGCCATGGCCGGCACGCTGTGGCCGGTGCACCGCGCTGATCCGAAGGCAGAAGCCAGGTGCTTCTCCTGGTCTCCCATGGGGTGCAGGGCCCAATCACTTGGGCCATCCTCCACTGCACTCCCGGGCCATAGAGCAAGGCAGAGCATTAGCCTGTTGAGCCATGGCGCCGGCCACAACAAAAATTTTAATACTATATTATGATACAGGTTACGTGACAAGTCTCTCAAAATATCTTATTGCATTATACATCTTCTTGTGATGATGTGAGATGGTATGATGCCCAAGTGATGAGGTAAAGTGAGGTGAATGACTTGGGCATCAGGATGTAGCATTAGGTTACTACTTAAGGACTGCTAGAACACATTCACTGGGTATGATACTGCAAAAGTTGATCTGACAACCAGACGGCTAACAAATGACTAATGAGCTGGTAGTGTATATAGCATGGACACATTGCAAAAAGAAATGATTCATGTCCAAAGCCGATAGCATGAGCTTCCATTTTGTCACTCAGAATAGAGCATGATTTTAAATGTACAAATTGTTGACTTTTGGGATTTTCTATTTAATATTTTCAGACCTTGGTTGCCTGTCAATAACCAAACATGCAGAAAGTGAAACTAGAGATAAGGGGGATTGTTGCACATTGAAAAAGGAATGTTCTACAAATCATACTCTAGAAAATGTTCCATGCTAACTTGCTAGCTTTCTGTGGAGCCAGTTCTTGGTCTCGTAGTGAATGAGATCAAAAGCACATAGGCTAATGGATTATTTGTTCATTCTTCGAGTGTATACATATTTTAGTTACTTCAGGCACCAAACAGCCTAAGATCAAAAACTATTCTGAGCCTCATACAGATTGAAGCCTTCCTATGTCTTCTTTCCTTTCTTGGCTGAATCCTCCTATAGCTTACCCAGGGGCAGGTCAGAAGCCCCACAGCAGAAAAGCTGGCATGGTCAGTTTGTCTCCCCTGCTTTACACAGTGCTAGATACACACACACACACACACACACACCCCTCCCCATGTCAAGCTTTGTTCTGACTCATTCACAGTAGGAAGGAAGATGTGGGAAAAATTGCTGGAAAGAGCATCATAGATTCTTTTTGGACATTGTCATGAGAATGGTGTTCTCTAGGATAAACAGAACTCAAAGCTAATTTTTTTTTTGGTGGGATACCTTCTTGTTTTCATAGAGTACCATTTCTGGGAGCTTTTTACATTCACAGAGGATACACACTCTGGCTGGCTGCACAGAATACTCCCTGGGCCGGCGTCATGGCTCAATGGACTAATCCTCCGCCTGTGGCGCCGGCACACCGGGTTCTAGTCCTTGTCGGGGCGCCGGATTCTGTCCCGGTTGCTCCTCTTCCAGTCCAACTCTCTGCTGTGGCCTGGGAGTGCAGTGGAGGATGGCCCAGGTCCTTGGGCCCTACACCCGCATAGGAGACCAGGAGAAGCACCTGGCTCCTGGCTTCGGATCAGCGCAGTGCGCCGGTCTCAGCACGCTGGCTGCAGCGGCCATTGGGGGTTGGAACAACAGAAGGAAGACCTTTCTCCCTTTCTCTCTGTCTCTCTCTCTCTCTCTCACTGTCCACTCTGCCTGTCAAAAAAAAAAAAAAAAAAAAAAAAAAAAAGACCACTCCCTGAAGATTTTGCTTTTCAGGCCATTTCCAAGCACCCTTGCTCTCAAGGAGTCATACTGAGTTTCCAGGCAGATCGCTTGTGTAAAATCACCTGCAGAAGGTTTTAGAATGACTTAACTGCTCCTGCACTCTCCTTAGTCCCTCGCACATTCATTCCCTTCTCTCTATTCTACAGAAGTCTGTATCTGACCTACAACTGAAGCAAGTCACATACCATGCTAGACAAACTGCTTCAGCTTGCCTGTCTCAGGCGAATTCTCAGTTTTGATGCAGGCATGAGTTCACTGGCTCTCCAGATTTCAGTGGCATAAACAAAGTACTGAAATCAGTCCTGTGAATTAAAAAGAGGAAGGAAAACAATAAGAAAAATGTTAATATACTCCAATACCTTATTCTGAAGACATTCTCTCACCAAACTCCACTTCTCTGGCCATTGTACTTGGGAAGTTTGATATTGTTGAGTGATTTAAGGGAAGAATATCCAAAAAGGAAATCTAAACTATCTTGGTAATGCTTGATGCTATTTGTACAATATTTTGGTCCTCTAACTACAGCATATGATGTCCTTTCCCCATTGATAGGGTGGTCTGCCTAGTTCTGTTGGTGTTCAGAGCTATATAACCAGCTGTGGCCAATAAGTTGTGAGTAGAATTGACAAGTGTCATATGTGGACAGAAACATGTAACACAGTTTCAAAACCTACCAGAATTCTATTTCTATTTCTTGTGAAAACCAGCAGTATTCCAGATCAAGGCTATTCTCAACCTAGGTGTTAGAGTAGTTGTGTTTAAGGTAAAGTCTCAGTCAACTGCCGTGCTGTGCAGCATGAGTTAGATATGATAACTTGTGGTTGAGCTACTCAGAGGCTGTCACAACCTAATCAATCTATATTGATTTAAAACTTCTGCAGATTTGGTCAAACAGGGCTGGTGTTACGGTGCAGTGTGTTAAGCCACTACTTGTGACACTGATATCACATACTGGAATGCCAGTTTGAGTTGCAGCTGCTTCACTTCCACTCCTGCTTCCTGCTACTATGCCTGGAAAGTCAGCAGAAGATGGCCCGAGTGCTTGGGTCCCTGATGTTCATCTGTAAGACCAGGGTGGAGTTCCTAGCTCCTGAAATTGGCCTGACCCAGCATTATGCAAATCTGACCATAACTTTCTTATTTTATTTTATTAAAATTGTTGTTGTTATTGGAATATCAACCCTTAATGCAATGTTTTTAAACCTCTTCTCTTCCTGCATCTAACTTGTCTATATTATTTAACTCCCAAGACTGGTATTAAGTAGACAGGTTTGACCTGGCTCTAGTCTATGACTGGGTCATGGGAGACAAGGAATGAACTAGCACAAATATGTTAGTCTTTTCTTAGGTCCAGTGTTTGGCTTTGGATAAAGCTGCATTTTTGTGGATTTTGCAATTCCATTTGTACCACAATGATTCTCAGAATACCATTAGTAGAATATTATAGTCAATAATCAATTATGAGTAATTTTATATTAATTTAACAAAAGGAGAATATGTTGGTGAATTGTTAAAATATTCATCTCTTTCTTAACTTTTTTATGTAGAAACTTAATAGAAATGTTTCTGTGAAATCTAAGATAACCTTGGAATGAATCTACTCTCTTAGAGTATATGTTCTCCTTGGACATTTATTAAGGACCCTAACATTTTATTCTGCTGTAAATTTTAGTTGCTATCCTATTCTTTACAGCCAACTTTTCAAGGTTTAATACCAATTCCTAATTTGACTTTAAACTTGGCAAGTTTTTGATTGTGTGTAATATAATAGGAACTTCAAGTTCCCTCATTAATCTCTCCTGCTTTTGTTGTATTCTTTTGGATGCAGCAAAAGCAGTATGAGGGTGGTGAACATCAACTGTAATTGTTATTTGTGAGAAGTAGATGTGCTTAGATTCTGCTGAAAGCAAGTTGTATATAGTCCTTTGGGGAAGAACAATGTACAAAAAATTATATATATATATATATACATATATATATACTATATATATATTTATGGCAAAATTTTCTTTCAAACTCAGTGCTGAAACTAGTTAAATTGAATTTTTACTCTAATAAATAATTTACTATAATATTAGTCTACTTAATTTTTACTATCCCCACATAAAAATGTACATTATAAAGTACCATATGATATTTCTTTTTTTTTAAAGATTTATTTATTATTTGAAAGTCAGAGTTACACAGAGAGAGGAGAGGCAGAGAGAGAGAGAGAGAGAGAGAGAGAGAGGGATATCTTCCATCCACTGGTTCATTCCCCAGTTGGCCGCCACAACGGCTGGAGCTGAGCTGACGCGAAGCCAGGAGCCAGGAGCTTCTTCCGGGTTTCCCACGTGGGTGGAGAGGCCCAAGTACCTGGGCCATCTTCTACTGATTTCCCAGGCCATAGCAGAGACCTGGATAGGAAGTGGAGCAGCCAGGTTTCGAACCGGTGCCCATATGGGATGCTGGTGCTTCAGGCCACTATGTTAACCCACTGTGCCACAGCACTGGCCCCCATATGATATTTCAATATGGTTAATACACTTTATTGTTCAAATCAGGGTAAACATATCTTCTATTTACCTGGTTTTTTTTGTTTGTTTGTTTGTTTCTTTGCAGTGAAAACCTCCTAATACTATCTTATATAATTGAAGATACGTAAATGAAGTAGCTATGTTTCATCCATAAATTTTAGCATAGAATGTGGATTTTCAAACCCAAAACTCAGGCTTCTTAAATAAGGAAGGTCCATCAATTGCTTTAGGTAGTATTCCCTGAAATTCACAATAGTCCAGAATGAAATCAAACTCTACCTGGGATTTCTTCAAGGAATAATTTTAAATTTTAACAAAAACCACAGTGAAGATTTAGTATTCAGTTTAGAAGTTATTATAAATGCCAAATTTTGTCTTAAGTAAAAATTAAAGTTTCATAATGTACTTTATATCAAGTGTATCATATGAAATTAGTTAAATAAGGTATAACAACAGCTAACCATTAACCAAATTCAACTTGTTACTGTGTTATAGTTTATGACACAAAATTCTTACCTAATTCCTTCATAAATCATGTCTTTTTTAATGCAGTAACTTTGGAAATATTTTCATTAGGGTCAAGGAATTCATAAAAGTTTTCCTTAATCGATTTTGATAAACATATTTGGAGAAAGTTGGGTAGAGTTGAGAACATTCCACATCTTTATTTAAAAAAAAAAAATCTGATTTGGGGCTGGCGCTTGGGAGCAACAGGTTAAATCCCAGTCGTGCAGTGCCAGCATCCCACATGGGTGCTGGTTTTGTTCCAGCTGCTCCACTTCTGATCTAGCTCCCTGCTAATGCACCTGGGAACGCAGCCAAGGTTGGCCCAAGTGCTTGGGCCCCTGCACCCATGTGGGAGACCTGGAAGAAGCCCCTGGATCATGGCTTCGGACCAGATTGGCTCAGCTCTGGCAGTTGCAGCCATTTGGGAAATGAACCAGCAGATAGCAGACCTCTCTTTTCTGTCTCTACCTTTCTCTGTAACTCTTTGTCTTTCAAATAAATAAATAAATCTTAAAAAGAAAATAGGTCTGATTTGATTTCTTCTTGAGTTACTATAAATTCATCTTTAGAAACCATCATCTCCTTTTCTAGAGACCTTTGATTTCATGTCACCCTCTCCCATGCCGTTAACGTCACACCCCACCTATCTCAGCACTATATTGTTCATAATTTCATGCCAGCTAATGTACTAATTGGTTGTTACTATCAAGACCCTAAAGTTGATACTATCATTATTTTCTTACTGATGAAGGCAGTGCTGTTTGAGAAGATAAATAAATTCACCAATGTCAAAATTAACCCTAACTCAGATACAGTTGCTGTCAAGTTTCTTACTGTTGTGTAGATCTGCTTTCTAGAAGTTACATCTCATTCTAATGCACTATTTACATAAAATCTGAGAAATGTCTAAATAAGGCAATTTGGACAATTTAACATACCTTTAACTACATTTCTTGTTTCCTAAATCCATGAAGTGATTTTTGTCCTCTTTCTTTCATTGTTTTGATTTATTTACTCTTCTCTCCTAGCAAATATTGTTTGTTCTTCAGGCTTTCCTTTTGTTATCCCTAGAATTTGGAATTGGTGAAACCATTTGAAGTCTGGGGAATTTAAATTCAGGACACAGGAGTGGAAGAAACACCCTCCTCAAAGCAGCGTGAATATTGTTCCCTGCTAACTGATGATGATGGATCCTGGAGTATTAGGCGAATTTTAGAGGAAAGGTCCTCCTTGTGAGATCCATTTCTCCCGAGTGAGATACGTCATACTCACCTACATGGTGTTTATTAATAGCCTTGTTTTTCACATGAGGAAATTCAGGCTCAGAAAAGTCACAAGCTCATGTAGGGACATTTACCGGGTACATGGCAAAGGTAGAGTGCAATACCTCTTATTTCTGAATGGGGATAAATAGCAAAGAATTTTTTTTGCCCCACACAAAATGTGTAAGAACAGGGAGGAATTCATGATCCAGAGGGTGTAAGAGATGACTTGAGGCAGTAGTCTTGCTTTCCCGTTTTTCTTTTTAACATAGACCAACTTTCAAAAGTTACCTCCTCCCTGCCTCTGACAAACTGCATGTCTAGTGTGAGGGTTTTTTATATGGAAACATGCATTATGAAAAAGGTATGCAAGCATTTAACAATTTTTCACCAAAATAAATTTATCTTTTAATTTCACTTTCCCACAAATGTTTTGAAGTACACACATATTTACCATATCTATTGCTTTATTACTACTTATGTTTACCTTAATATTCTTACTTATAGGATTATTATTCACAGATACATTAATTGCTACATTTCTGTAGAGGACAGAAAGTAAAATAAAGCTATTTTTCTTCTGGGAAATGAAAAGGCTATATTAAATCTGGTATATATATATATATATATATATATATATATAGATACACATGTATATGGAAACGACAAAATTGTGGAACTCTCTTTTTAAAAGTTAAAGCACAGCAGTGTTTGCCTTTGCCATTAGATGTATGTGTTTCTGTTTGTTTATTTATAAAATAGCTATTTATGTGAAATCCATATCCTGTGGAGTGACTGCAGGTGCTTAATTGCTTTGCCTTAAGCAAACCATTACTGCACTATCTCTCTATTACAGTATATGGCCAAAATGCTATGAGTAGAAATAACTTTTAACTAAAGTTTTATATCCTATTTTACAAACAATTCCTTTTCAGTATTAAGTAAACTTATTTTTATCTAATACTCCTTTTTTTTTGTTAATGGACCATAAGACAATGGAAAGTTCAGCTATCATAATTCACTCGACAAACTTGGTTAAAAGTCATGAAGAATTTCAGAACGTGTCAACCTAAAATATATCTCTTTGATAAATGGATTATTTTAAGGTAAAGACTAGTGAGAACCAGCAGATGAAGTAAAATTTCCCAAATAAGGGCACTTGTTTTTCCTTGTGCAATCGAAATTTCCATTTGTAGTCCTTTCTTTCATGTACCAGAAGAGGACTCAGCGCTTACAAATGGAGAGGATGAGCATTCAGTTTGATAAACCTCACTGAACAATCATTGCTTAACACACCTTTCCTGATTACCTACATAGAGTTTGTCTCCCTCACCCAGAAGTCCCAAGCACTTTTTCCTTTGTTTTACTCTGAGATAATATAAGAACTTAAGTAGCCTATTGGGTTACTCATCACTAAGTGTACATGTATGATGCACATGCAAACAAATTTCTGTCTCTTTCTCTCATTAATCTACCTTTTTTCCAGTCTAACCTATAGGGACCAACCTGGAGAGCCTACGATAGGTTGAGAAAGATATGGTTTCATTCCCTCCAGTCGAAACAAAGATGAAATGCACATCTTATTGGCCAGTTTTCACTGTTCTAAGTAGAATATGAACTGAATAATACAAAAAATGGATTTACTGTGAACATAGATAATGTATATGTGAATTTTAGATAATGTTTGCATGGCAATATTTTGCTTCTTAAAGTATCTATATCCTTTTGGAGTTTTAAATCCTATTCCTTCTTTTCAAAATAGGAAGCTGCTATTATTTATTTTATTCACTTGTAGGCATAGAAGAGAAAAATATATTTTTCCACCCATTCTAGGTTTATTGTTGAGGGCCCTATAACAAATATAGACTGGTAAGAGAAAAGTACAGCACTATTTTATTATGTGTTATGTGATAAGAAGTTTTTATGAGGAAATGAATACCTGAAAAATGGCTAAACCTATATATTTTTTATGCTGAAGTGGACAATCATGGAGCAATATGATTGGACAACAAGGTCTGAGCTCTTGGTCTTTGACTGGGGCTGGGGCATAACAAGGCTTGTTGATTCTTGGTTCACAGTTTTGTCTGAACCTTGGTCTTCAGGGTAAGTATATTTCTTTCTTCCAGGTATAGGGAAGGCACTGCTCATGAGCATCTTATGAACTACCTTAAGGGAGGGTACAAATATTCTTCTTGGTTAAAAATAATCGGCTTCAGGAAAGAAGGGTAGGGCAACATCAGAGAAAACTTCTAGCTTCTGCTATTTTTGAGTATGACAGAGTGAAATATTTTTGGGGTAGTGTATCCCAAAATCTGTCATTTGATTCCAACAGCTTTTACTCTATACACCCCATCACTACTACCTACAATCTTGGCACATGTAATAAGGATAAGTGGTCTTCTAACAATGACCTGAAATAGATTTTGTATGTACATGTAGAGGTATATTTTATCTTTACATCTTTCTGTTGGTAGTAATAAAAAGAGAGAGAGAGAGGAAAGGGTAAGAGAGACTAGGAGGAAGTTCGTATCTGAAAGTTTCTGTGTTTTATTAAGGAATCCATTACTACATCATTCCACTAAAGTTACCATAAAATGCTTTATTATTTGATTATTTGTTTACCTTTTTAAAGTCAAGGTAATAGTTCACATTCTTAGGCTAAAATGAGTGTTTAAGTGTGTAAAATTTAGATTTTTCATTTCCCTTGTTGTCTGTCCACCAACTTCCAGTGAGACATGGCATGAAAAATTTGGGGCAATAATACTTTTGTGAGTATGATAGCTTTCCTACATGACCCAAAATTTATGCATGGTAAGACATTAGTGGACTAATGTACCAAAAGAGAAATAATCTTAGTATAGGAGTTATTTGCTGTCATCTTCTCTCCATTTTTCAAAATTATCTGTCACTTCTAGAAAGTACTGTTTTCATTCTGGAACTCAGTAACCTCCAAGTCACCCTTTGAGCTATCCAAGCCACTTCAACTGGAGCATTCAGTCCAGCCAACCTTGTCAAGGCTCCACTAAACTGTATTATTTCTCTACCCCTTTCAAAAATCTGTATATTAGGGGAAGGCACTCTACTAAGCTTTACTAGGGAAAAAAGGTAAAAATGGGTAACAGACATAGGTAATTAGCTATAAAATCTAAATAGGGCATAATATTTTCAAAAAGGTTTGGCTCCTATAGTAATGTAATATATAAGTGAAATACATATTTTAGAAATAAGCACTATTTTACAGCCATTTTAATATCAGCTTGTAAGTTAATTTTAAAAATCTGATAATAAGAGTGTGTATGGATGTGTTCTAAACATTTTGGTGATACCTGGGATTGGAAATATCTTTAATAGCCTAATGTTCAGACACTCCAATATGGGAATCCCAGTATTCAAAAAAACATGAAAAGGAAAAATATGCTGACATTCACTGTATCATCAACTGTAATAAAAAGGAGAAAATGAACAGCAGAAAACAAAAAAATCTTAAAATAGCAATGCTTGCATGAATTTTGAAGTATCAACTTGAGTAGATAGGAGCTTTATAATAGGGAGAGAAAAGATTATTTTTGGTTGTTCAAAGATGAGTTTAAGTACATACTTGATAGACATTATACTGACTATGGTCATATTTATTTTCTTATACAATCCTTAGAACAACCATATAAAGTAAAAATTTGTAAAGCATCACAATATATAACAAATTTTATTCATATTATATTTACAAGTAGCATGTAGATATTTGTTCAAAAAGAGGATTCAAAGGCAATCCAGGAAAATAAAAATAGATTTGTTCTGTGATGTTAGGAATTTTTTAAATTCTCTTTGATGTTCTTGAATTATTTTCATGATATGAAAAAAATAGGACTAAAGAGGTATAAAACTAGTAAAAATACTTGCAAAGCCTAAAATGGTAATCAATTAGATATATACAATGACAAGACATAAATGTCCTAGATAGTGAGTAATACAAACAGAAAAGACACCTTTTGTTTTAGAGAAAATAACAGCTTAGAGAATCATATAATAGAGACAATTTAATTTCCATTTGCAACTTGGTTGAATGTGAGAGTTTGATGCTATTGTGCATTAGTTTAAACTATCTATTTAGAAAAAAGAAAAAAAAACTGAAAAATGTCACAGGGGATTTCTTAGAGGTAATCATTTAATTGCTTGAAAAAGAAATCAGAAATAATTCACCTCTTGTAAACATATCCTCAACTAAAGATGTTTCAGGCTTTCTAGTAACGTATTTCCTGGATTTAAGTTTTAGCCTATACTGCAGGATTGAGTAGAAAAAAGAACACTTACACTTTGAAATTCAAGAGAATGTCCTCTAGTTGGCATATGATAGAATTTTGGCTTTTGAAGTCAGAACTTTTCATCTCATTTGGATTCTAAACAAGGTCAAACATCACGTTCATTATATGTCAAATCCTGGCCTTGGCAATTGTCTAAGTGGAAGTCAACATGGAATTGATTTTAGAAGAATGCCAGCTATTAAAAAGTAAGAAATTCCAGGGCTGGTGTTGTGGTGTAGCCAGATAAAGCCACCTCTTGCAGTGCCAGCATCCCATATGGATGCCAGTTTGATTCCCCACTGCTCTACTTCTGATCCAGCTCCTGGCTAATGTGCCTGGGAAAGCAGTGGAGGATGGCCCAAGTGCTTGGGACCCTGCACCCACATGGGAGACCTGGATGAAGCTCCTGGCTCCTGGCACAGGCCTGGCCAAGCCCCAGCTGTTACGGCCATTTGGGATATGAACCAGCAGATGGAAGATCTCTCTCTGACTCTCTCTCTCTTCCTCTCTTTCTCTCTAATTCTAACTTTCAAATAAATAAATAGATCTTTACAAAAAATAAAAATTCTTCCTAATAGAAAAATGAATAAAACTAAAAGCTGACTTTTACAGATTGCTTGTTTGTAGTTGAGACCAATAGAAAAGTAAACATTATCTAGTAGGTTAATAATATATTTCCTTATCTTATTAATGACATTTCCTTTTTTGAAAGATTTATTTATTTATTTGAAAGGCAGAATTGCAGAGAGAGGAGAGAGACAGAGAAATTTTCTATCCACTGGTTCACGTCCCATGGTCAGGGGCTGGGTCAGGTGGAAGCCAGGAGCGAGGAGCTTCTCCCATGTTCCCCACATTGGTTCAGGGGCCCAAGCACTTGGGCCATCATCTGCTGCATTCCCAGATGCATTAGCACAGAGCTGGCTTGAAAGTGGAGCAGCCAGGATTCAAACTGGTGCTGATATGGGATGCCAGTGCCATAGGCAAAGGCTTAACCTTCTAGGGCACAGTGCCAGCCCCTTTGACATTTCTCTTAAAAACATAGTCAGTCACTCATCTTCAACAAAGAAAAATTGGAAATAATTTTTCCCCTTTTTGTCTGAAATAAGTAGAATCAGAATGTACTAGAATAAAAAAAAATTGGAAAGACTGTAGAGTGGAGAACATTGTCAGGGGAAAATCTGTATATCTGGACAAGGAGAGAGTAATAAGGTTAGAAACAGAGTCAAAGGCCAATATATGTAGCAGCCTGTGAAGGGGTCACTCAGAATTTCTGGAGAGACAGGCACTAAAAGCAAACACTAAAGTGTGTTTACATTTTTTACAACTATACATGTAAGACAGCCAGAAGCCAAGTTGAGCTTTGACATGGTAGAATAAAATCTTCAAGCAAGATTAAGCTGCACATTTTCTACACCCACCTGCTCTGCTAATGAGCTTGCTTCCAATATGCTAATGAATTTACAGTGAGAAAAACTACATTGAAATGAAGTAAACAGTCATTGGAAGCAGAGCCATGGGAGTTCCCAGAAGATCCTCTTAGAAAGAAATTCTAATTGAAGTGAAGAGGGTTGCTCTGTGGATCTGGAACGATGGATCAAGGCTTACCTGCGATTTCAAGATGATAGACACTCTCTAAAATAGGTTCTGTCATTGCCCTCTCTGACTGTGCCTAAGTCTGTACAGTTAATAAAATCTATATGTAAGATACACTCATGTTGTCTTACATAATCATTTTATGAACATTACCACCTGAAAATAAAGTGTAGGCGTTACAAAATATGGTAGGCTGGACACATTTAGCAAAAACAAACACAAGTGTGAATACCCTGATCAGAGAAATTTGAATTACTGATAAATATTAAATACTTCTTTAGTATAAATGTGGTCCATCTAATATTTAGATAAATGATGAATTATATTTCTAATATATATATATATGTCACAAGTATAGTGTGAAATATGCTTATACAATGGAGAAAGTCATTGTTTACAAGAAATTCAAGTTTAACTGAGTATTCCTAGAAAGGAGACATGTATAAGTTGATCCATGTAATCCAGGTTCCCACCTTTCCCTTGCAATACATGGGAGTTCAAGGATTCTAATGTTAATCTGCTTGGAGCTGGAAATTAACCAATGTCAGCTAAAATAACCCTCAAATTCTAATGGAACCTGAAAAATTTGCAAGGTTCCTCCTATGCAAATGTTTCAAGTCATATTCACAGAAAACCAATCCTGAATAACATAATCCAGAATGTTGCAATCTGAAAGGATCGGAATCTCCAAAGTGTAAAATTTCAAGAACATAATTCTGGAGAAAGTAATTTAAACAAGTCTTTAAAGCATACATACATTTTAAAAGGGAGATTTATTTGAGAGACATATGAAAACAAGACAGAACACTGCATAAACCAGTTTACGCTATAAAATAGGCAGTAACGCAGATGTTTTTATAAGCATAAACAATCAGGTAAAATGACAACCAAAAAAGGTATAGCAGTTATGAGTAGAGAAATCATGTTTGACCTATAAAAATAGGTCAAAAAGCAAAATATGTAACACATATAACTATGGTTGATAATTGTGCACCCAGCTTTCCCATTGCTCTTATTTGAAATACCATGATACACATACTATGTCTTTGATGAGATTAATCAAAAAACATTAATGGGTTAATTGACAAAAGAGCTAAGATCTTGAGCAATTTTATATTCATCAAATGTAGATGTGCAAAAAAGACATCTCTATATACTGAAGGTTTCAACAATTTCACATACAGGTACAATTCAGACACATGAAGTTAATATTTAGATAATATACTTATAAGGAGTGAAATTTACCAAAAAAATGCATAAACCCAATTAGAATTTTCTAAAAATCTTCACATAGTTGATAATTCTAGTATTAGAAACATTAAGATGAAATA
This sequence comes from Lepus europaeus, assembly GCF_033115175.1. Lineage (NCBI taxonomy): Eukaryota > Metazoa > Chordata > Mammalia > Lagomorpha > Leporidae > Lepus > Lepus europaeus. The sequence goes on from NC_084848.1 coordinate 17,724,612, forward strand.
CATAGAATAGAAAACTGCAAAAAATAATGCCAACAATTTAAAATAGTGAGAAAAAAAGAAAAAGAAAAAAATAGTACGACATGCCAGAAAATATGTTACAAAGCTCATGGACAATTGTTTGGGGGTAGACCATAAGAGTTGGTAAACTTTCATGATTATAAGTTATAATTTGAAATTTTGCATCACTGTGGCTAGCTGGGTTTTTTCTTTGGTTGGATCTTTAGTTTGTTTTTGTTTTTTGTTTGTTTGTTTTAGATCATGATTCACCTAAAAAAAGTTACTCAAAAGTTCATGGAAAATACATGTTATGAAAAAACTACACATGAATTTCAATATTATTTGTACAAAAATGTGTTTTTAATTGCCTTTGTCCTTAAACTTTTGAAAGTAGCCTTGTTGATTCACATTTGTATTCTGTGTTTAAAATTCACCTGTGATTTGATACAGGTTGACCTGAGGATTACCTATTACATTGTCCATCTACTGTGCCATGCTGCTATGCTATATGACATATGGGGAATCCACTCCTCATGTGCCCACAGACAGATCACAGATTTTGCAGAAAATATACTGGTAATTGAATAGCAAACCACTAAGTGTCTTCTTATCCTACCTTGCACATAATCATTCTCACATTAGTCAATTATTTTGTTGACAAATATTGCTTCAATTCACCAGAAGTTACTGGACTTCATCAGCTGGAAGGAATACAGATGCAACTGAATGATGCATTTTTAAACTTAAGTTTTAGGTGTTCTTTCTTGTGACTAGTCAACTCATCTTAATTTTCCACAAACTGAATTGAACTGACTAGGAAAAAAAAAGACTTATTTGGTAGCATAAAATTCACTTTTGGAAGGATTGTTCGCACCTAATTCCAAATTTGTCATTACAATTTGAGGATTCAATTGAAATCTTTTTTCTTCTGCAAATTCTACCAAATTGTCAAGTGATGGTTTAGAAAGTGTTTCCTTTTTTATATTCAGTAGTATATAAATAAGGAAAAAATAGAATTTTTGAATCTAAAAAGGGCATAAATTGTGTATATTTGATAAAAAGCAGTGGGGAGAATTTTGAACACACTATCAATTAGCTAAAATGAGTATACACTAATTTTTCTATGCTAGATTTAGTAGCAAGTATAAAAAGTCTGTCTTTGACAGTCAAGTTCTTAATTAAGAATATCTCACCATTTTACTGTTTTGTGACACTAGGAGAAGCTCTATATGAACTAGTGTCATTGGTTCAGAGTTGCTAAGCATATCACAGTCTTTTTGGTCTTAGACGAAAGCTAAGAAAGATGAAAGCTTAATAAAGCTACTTTATTAAGGTAAGTATGCTGTATACATGAAGAAGCAGTAGTGCACAGTGAATAATTTGGTGACCATCCTGTGTACAAACAAAAAGGCAGTCATAGATCCCCTGAGAATTTAGCTTTTGATTCTTCATAAATGTTGGACCTCTCAGTTGCAGAGATGCCCACTTGCTCGGGAGGACACCCAAAGATCCAGACTCCAGACCAGTTGATGCAAAAAGCACGAGGTTTTTATTGAACGTTTGCGCAAACGGGCCCCCACCTCAGGCGGTGAGGAGCCCCGAGCGGCAGTTTCACACAGGTTATATAGACAACGAATTAGCATATTCCTAATGCGCATGCGTAGGATTGGTCAGTTCAGAGGGACCATTAGCATATGGGAGAACGCTGGCGAAGAATGCTGGTGGAGAGTGCTGGTGGAGAATGCAGAGGTGCCACGGGATTGGCTGGTTCGGAGGGACAATTAGCATACCAGAGAATGCTGAGGGAGAGTGCTGGGGGAGAGTGCTGAGGGAGAGTGCTGAGGGAGAGTGCTGAGGTGTTACAGGATTGGCCGGTCGCAGTGACATCATAAGTGCGCGCCTAGAGACTCTCCGAAGGGGAGGGGCAGCTCTGCTCTGGGCGTGCCCAGAGGTTTCCTGGAGGGGAGGGGCAGTTCTGCTCTGGGCGTGCCTAGAGATTCTCTGAAGGGGATTGACTTTTCCTTCCCAGAGAAAGTCCTGCCCGCTAGACTCTGGGGAACATCTAACCTCTTAAGAAGCCCCTGATATTTGCCCAGGCCTAGTTTCTTGTCCCTCCCCCCATAAGGGTCCTTCAATAAATAGCTCTTTTCTCCCACTGGAAACTGGTTTTGGGAATTCAACATTCAGAATTTCAGTATTTGTGATTTTAATCATTTGGGGTTCTAATTTTTGGGATTTTAGATTTTGGGTAATTTGTTTTTTCAGGATTTCAATATTTGGTATGATTGTACTTTGAGATTATGATCAGCTTTTCAATGGAAGGCCTCTCTTCACAGCTCTGATTTGGAAGACTTCTGGGGGAAGTCTTGGTATTTATAGTTTAATAAGCACTTTAGATAAATCTGTTATAGATAATCTTCAGGCTTCACTTGAGAAAATAATCTGGCCCAAACCTCCTTTAAAAAATAAGTAAGTTCTAGACAATAAAATAATTCTATAATCTGTCAATTTTATTGTATTAAATATTAAAACAAAAATTATAGTTCATAGTTCATTTGTAATAATAATAAGATCATTCATTTGAAATAAGAACACTTATGTAAGAATAAAATCATATTTATGAAAGTTATTATATTTTCCAAAAATAACAAAATAGTTAAAATTACTTTATTATTTTTCTTTATTTTTCAATATTTTTTCAAATTTCCTTAACATATATTTTAATAAAAAGAGTTGGTTTGGCATATCTTTTGCATGTAATTTTTTATGTTGTATTTTTCCTTGTATCTAAAGAAAACTTGGCCCTATACAGATTCAAAGTTTTAAGACAGATGTATTTTAAATCCCTTTTCAGCTAATAGTGGATATTGTTTTTTTTTAAAAAGCCAATGAGTAGTAACCATCATATTAACTGTACAATGAGTCTGTTTTATAATGTTTTCCAGGCAATCAAGCTTTTAGTGTAAAATGTGGAAAAATGTTAAACAACACAATATTGTTTTATAAGCCTATGCCTGGAACTTAAAAAGAATCATATGTGTAAATATTTAATGGAAACATTTTAAAACAAAGTATCCTTGAATTTTACTGGGCAAATATAACCCATGAATAAATTCTAAACATCTATGTTTGTGTGTGTGTGTGTATTTTATTCCTATTTTATGTATGTATGTATATATATATATATATGTGAATATATTTTATATATATTCTGTGTGTATACGTATATGTGTGTATGTGTGTTTAATGAAAGAATTTTCTTTTCAGTTTAAGTAAACCTTAAGCTCTTCCCAAAGCTAGTTTCTTTATTTCCCTTTTTTTTTTTTTTTAAATTTTACTTTAATAGGCACAGAGTTAGACAACAAAGACAGAGAATCCCCATCTGTTGGCTCGCTCTACAGATGCCAACAGCATGGGCTGGCTGGGCTCAAACCTGGGAGTAGTCAGGAAGTCAATCCATGTTTCCCACATAGTTACCAGGAATCCAATCATTTGAGTCATTTCCATGCCTTTAGGGTCCATGTTAGTAGCAGACTGGACTCAGGAGCCAGACTCAGGAATTGAACCCCGGTACTCCAGTGTGGTCTGCAGGCATCCCATAAACCAGCTGGAGTCTAAATTGCTACACCAAATGCCTGACCTGCTAAATTCTATTCGAATATGAGATAATAAACCTGCTAAATAAAGAACAATAATTTTAATTCTTTTTATTTTATACCAAAAGTCTGAATAAGCTTTAAACTTGTATGATGTCTCTGCTCCACCATTTTTCAAGAAAAAAAATTTTAAAATACAGGTATTGAAAAAAACTACAGAAAATAATATCTGTTCATGAATTGATTTTTCAGATTTATTTTACTCTACTGTTCCCATAACACTACTACAAAATACTGATGAATAGACATCCATGTTGCCTTTGTACCCTGGGAGAAATGTGACCCAGAGAGAGAAGGAAAAAATAAAAAAACAAAATTCTTAAAATCACTCAGAATTAGTTCTGGTAAATAATTAAGTCCTCCCCCCACCCTGCTTCCTAGTGTATTGTCTATTACAGAGGGGAAGAAAGACAGCTGAAGGCAAATTTGTCACTAAGAACTTTCTGAAAGATCTGTGCAACACACAAGACAGCTCCTTTCTCATTTAGGGCTTGTTTTCTATCTGCTACATTTTGTCCTTATTTCTTCTCTCCTCTTTTGTCTTTTTCTGCCATCCTTGTGCTTCATGTTTGAAGTGTGTTCATTTATTTTCCTTGAGCTCTCTGCTGCCTTTGTTCAGATTCAGCTGCAAAATTCCATTGTAATAGGAGTTTCTACCGTCTTACCCAAACAGGCACATATGGGGTGTCATTAAGGATTATACGCAGAAAGCAAGTGACATGTGACTCACAGTCACCATCATAATAACTTCCTTTAGGACACCTACGTATGCTGCGTGCATCAGCAAAATAATCTGAGTCCTCAAAATTATGCACAAATTGTTTCAGTGTACTAGTTTGAAAATTTGTATATTTAATTTTAAACAATCACTACTTTCATATTATATATAGAGAAAGGCCAGAAAGCATTATAACTGTAAGAACACATTTAGGGGATCAAAAATATCATGGACGGGTAGTATGTATATGAATATACATATGTGTATAACAGTCTTACCCTTTATGTCAGTATTGAACAAAGAATAAACACTTTCTCACAAACCTGATATAGTTTTTCACATAAAGATATCAGAAAAGTAGCATATTTAAGTAGTTCAAGGAAAATATGGATTGAGATCTTGGTTTATAATTTTTCAAATTATTGTTTAGAGTAATCATATGTATTCCTAAGAGAGTGTCAATTTGTACGAACTTTATCGAAAGCCGTTTGGCAATACATATTAAGAATTTTTTAGATTTTTTTTTTTTTACTCAAATCTACTTCCTATAGCTTTTCCTAAGGCAGGATAATTTACCCTTTATTAAAAGATAAGAAGCAAATACAATTTCTATATGAGGATGTTCATTGTAGCTTTTTAATTGCAGAAAAATGAATAATTGAAAACAATCTAATATCCAACAAAAAATAATATTTTAGCTAAATCATGGGATTTCTAGGGGTTATTATGTTGCCAATAAACATCAGACTTTCAAGGATAGCTAAGACAAAATAGATGTGTATATATACAAATCTGTCCCATATTTATATTTATATATATATATATTTAATGAAAATACACATTTAATATATATTTTCATAGACAGTTTTGGGAATATGGGTATAATTTTGCATGGGAAAATAATCAGGAAATACCAAAGCATTAATAATTGGTATCTCTGTGTAGTAAGATTTTGGGTAACTAAAAACTTCATAGAAGAGGCCTTCGAAATACTCATGGAAAATGCATATTGTGCAAAAACTATTCATGGATTTCAAAAGTTTTTTGCAGACACATAAACATATTTTAATTCCATTTTCCACGAGTTTTTTTGATGTACCCTCATACATTTCCATATTCTACTATTGTTAGTAATGAAAAGGTAAAAATACACAAAAAAATCCTCATATTTCCAGCATTTATTTTTCAAAAACCTTTGCAAGCTTCCAACAGTGACTTTTGGTCTCAATGTATTTAGCAAATGAGCTTGGATGCTAAAACCACTTTCAAAGTTACCCTTTCGCCTGCATCCCTGGGGGCTTATAAATGTGATAAACACCTTTGGCCAAAGCTTATGGGTCAGCACCATTTTCAGCAAAATCAAATAATCCTATTACTTTTGTTTTTTATGTGTATGAACAAAGACCGCTCCAACTGTACATTGTGACACCCCAGGATGTCTACTGATTGTCCCACTTCATACTGGACTTGGGCCTTTAAATGAGCCCAGGTATGTTTTAATAACCTTGGAACTGGGGACTCTTTTCCACCATTCCCATACCCAGCCAGTTGCTGTATTTCTTGGCAGAGGCAAGCTTATTTCTAAGGAAAGAGAAATATTTCCATTCTTTAATAAGTCATTCCAAGTTTCCTGTGATGTTATAAATAATCGGGCAAACAGCCGGCTTTATTCTGCTTAATTTGATATGGCAGATTTGAAATGTCGAAAAGTTCACTCTCAACATAAGCCATGCAACTGGACTCTGACCAATACTCTCATTCCTGATGGGATAAACTTTATCATCAAGCTCACTCAGGAAGGCAGCTGAGACCCTGCCTGCCTTCTCAGGCGCTGACTGATAGAGAGGTCTGAGCTGGCCGCGCATGCTGTGAGCATGAGGTCAGCCCTTCCTGGGTTTTCTCTAGGGGGACAGGCAACCAGCCTGACAAACTTAGCTAATATACCTGTCATTCAAGGGTGAGGAGAAGGGGACTAGAAAAACAAAGTTGAAATTAATGTGTGAGTAATTGGAAGAAGAAGCATTAAATATCATTTCAGGGTAAACATTTCGATAAAAGAGACATATTTTAGTCTCTCCATAACACTTTGTGTCAAATGTTCTTCATGACCAAGTTCAAGGGCTGATTTATATTTTGGAAGTCCACAGAGAACTGAATTCTGGGCGTAGAAATGAAGGTCACCTGACAGTGGTGATGAAAGATAAAACTACCATAAATTCAGATGCTTGGCTGAGATTTTTAAATCTGTTGAAAGAGCTTAAAGGGCATTTCGCCAATTAGTCTGATTTTTAATAGGATGTTTGTGTTGTTTCAGTTCTTTGCCTTGTATTTATAAATCAAACATCCTCTGATGAAATAGTTCAAGTGTGGTTTACATTGATTCCTAAAAGTTATTGAAGGAGGAAAAAAATTTAATTGTGATGCTTGATTTAATGAGTTTGAATATTAAGCAATTTCCTTTAATAATACAATTGTTCAAAGTAAACTGTTCATAGCTCATCTGGTATTATTTTTTGAATTTGTATTTCATCCAAATCAGATCTCTTTTTCTTTCCAGTTTGTTATTATTCTTTAGGCTGTTCATGTTCCAGTTAAGATCAACGAAGGAAGGGTTTTTCTGGTGATAAACGTGTCGAGCTGATTAGGACTAGCTAAAACCAAATGTAAGCTGCGAGATCAGGTTTCGAATTCTTACAATGTTTAAAATATATTGGCTTGCAATTTTTTTTTAAAAGAGGCAAAAAGCAAACAACACAAAACAGGATTCATAGTTTGTAAAAATACAAATGAGCTTGTGTTTCCATGTGGCCACTTGAATATTAACTCTGATTAATGAATACCACTTTTTCTTTAAGGACTAGACTGTAAGTATTGTGTGAGAATTCTGCATATGCAGAGGAAAAACACACAGAAGCCTTGCACACAGCTAGTGACAGGCAGTGAATGCCTTAGGCCAAAGGGCTCCTGGATTCCCTCCATTCAGCCCTAATGCCCACGGTTTGCCTCCTTCACAGGATGATTCTGAACTCTCATCTTTCCTATTCTTTTCCAGGTGGAAACACCACCACCATGTATTTCAAACTGCATTCATTAGGCAGCTGTCGCGCCTTCACTTAATTTTCTTTCTTGTTTATTTTTTAATTCATCTAATCTCCCTGTGGGTATTTCGATGCTTAAGTAGTACATTAGTAGTACTACATGTAGTGGTACTTATGTAGTAGTACATAAGTAGTACTACAAAATGGATAGCTGAAAACATCAGAAATTTATTGTCTCACCATATTGGAGGCTGAAATCAAGTCACTGCCTGCAGTGCCGGTATCCCATGTATGCTGATTCGAGCCCAGCCACTCCACTTCTGATCCAGCTCTCTGCTATGGCCTGAGAAAACAGTAGAATATGGCCCGAGTCCTTGGGCCTCTGCACCAACATGGGAGACCCAGGAGAGGTTCCTAGCTTCTGGCTTTTTTTTTTTTTTTTTCCTGACCGGCATATCGGACAATGAGAGAGAAAGACAGAGAGGAAGGTCTTCCTTTTTCAGTTGGTTCACTGCCATCAATGGCCGCTGCGGCCGGCACACCACGCTGATCCGAAGCCAGAAGCCAGGTGCTTCTCCTGGTCTCCCATGCGGGTGCAGGGCTCAAGGACTTGGGCCATCCTCCACTGCCTTCCCAGGCCATAGCAGAGAGCTGGACTGGAAGAGGAGCAACTGGTACAGAATCCAGTGCCCCGACTGGGACTAGAACCTGGTGTGCCGGCGCTGCAGGTGGAGGATTAGCCTATTGAGCCATGGCGCCGGCCATAACTTCTGGCTTAAGTTTGGCCCAGCTCCAGCTGTTGCAGCCATTGGGGAGTGAACCAGTATACTGAAGACCCTCCCCCCACCGCCTCTCAAATAAATAAGTGCATCTTTTAAATAAGAGATATTTTCAGGGCTATGCTCCATCTGAAGCCTGTAGGAAAATGCACCCTTGCCTCTTCCAAGCTCCTGAGGTCTTAGTGGAAACCCTGTGGCATTCTTTGTTTTGCAACTGTATAGTTCCATTACTGCCTTCACTGTCATATGACATTCTCCCTGTAATTCTGTCTTTACATGGAAATATTCTTATAAGGACAGTGGTCATACTGGGTTAGAGGCCCAGCTGGATTAGGTTCATACTCTAATATTATCTCATGTTAACTAATTATGTGTACAATGACCCAATTTCCAAATAGGATCATATACTGTCTTGGGGAGTAGGGAACACAATTCAACCCATAAAAGTTATTGAATAAGCAATATCTAGAATTCTATCTCTAATTTTGTTCTACAGTGAGTAGAATATATATATATATATATATATATATATATATATATATATATATATATATAATGTTGCTTTATAATGAGTGTAGCTATACATTGAGTTCATTTTTTATGTAATTTAAGCAACAAATTGTCAAAAGTCAATGTGAACAGTCACAAGGATATTGAACCCCACAGAAGATTTAATTCTGAAATTTCTGTCTACATAATTTTTTTTTCAACTAATAGTAAGATGGGGAAAAAAACCTGATATAATATTCTCAGGTTGAGACACCCTTTTTTAATAAAGTCAATATAGAGTTTAATTGCCTATGTTTTTGTAAAAGGTTTATTTATTTATTTAGAAAGTCAAAATTACAGAATAAGGCAGAGAGAGAGAGAGAGAGAGTGTGTGTGTGTGTGTGAGAGAGAGAGAGAGAGAAATCTTACATCTGTTGGTTCATTCTCCAAATGGCTGCAACAGCTGGGATTAGGCCAGACCTAAGCCAGGAGCCAGGAGCTTCTCCTCAGTCTCTCATATAGCTGCAGGGACCCAAGCACTTAGGCCATCCTCCACTGATTTCCCATATATATTAGCAAGGAGTTGGATCAGAAGTGGAGCAGCCAGGACTATAACTGGTACCCTTTTGGGTGCTGGCATTGTAGCTGATGGTTTAACCTGCTACTCCACAATCCTATCCCCTTATTGGCTATATTTTACTGAAATATTACTGAGAGACATTTCTTACCCAAACAATCCTATGACAGATAAGGACAGTCATAATAAAGATGCCAGGATATTACTTTGGAGCAAGTGAGATCATTATGCAATTTTGTTACTTAGGAAGACAAAGGACAGAATACATTTTGTACTATGAAATGATATACTCTGTGCTTTCAGAATTCAATTTTTTCCTTTCATTTCTTCTCAGGAAATCCACTGGATTAACAGTGGGCTATGATTTTTCTGCTATACTAAACATGTAGAATTTGCTTAAAATGCTCAAATCTTCAGAGATAAGTCTACGATGTTCTAAACAACTTTTAACAATAAAAATGGATAAAATAATTTATTCCATTAGAATTAAAAAGAAATCCCAAATAAGTCATAGAAATTTTTACTTTCTGAAGGCATTCATTTTTTCCATAATTTATTAACTCTTTATTCAAGTTATTGTTTGCTACTGAATTACATCAAAAGATACAAACACTTAATTTCCATAAATTATTATTTCATGCATACCTGAATAGAACTAATTTTTCAAGTAGCCTGTGATAAGTGCTATACTCAAAATATAAAAGTAGGAATGCTGAATAAAGGTCAAGAAAGTTTGTAATTTATGGCTCAGACAACCAGAGGTACAACAGCTAGCTTGGTGTGTGTGCACAAGCACGCATTTATTCCTTCTTCATGGTAGCTGTTCAGTGTGGTTCAGCTGAGATGGTGTAGTCTACTCTTTGTAGCCACTTAGGGAGCCCTTGCTTCAGTACTTGCATTACCATCCATGCACAAGCTAAAAAATGGCAAATCACTCACTCAACGGCTTTTCAAGCTTCCATCCAGAAGGACCTGCATCATTGTTGTCACTTCTTCCCAAATTCTCTGATCAAATCAACTATTGCTGCCATGACAAAATGCAAAGTGGGAAATCTTGAGGTAGTGGAGGTATGGGTAGTATAACCATAAAGTTGAAGAACAATGGGACCTTTGCCTCCATTAAAGTAGCTGTTGACCTTTGAAAGATGAGATAGTATTTCAGTATGTGGAAATTGTGCCAGGGTCACAACACTCAAAATAATGGAAAAGAAAACTGGGAAATTGTTGCTAAAATTTTTGTAAGTGGCAGATGTTTATATTTGACCAATGATAAGTGCTGTGGGAACAAAATGTGGCAAAAGTAAATTGTTACTAGCAAGGATCTTCTGTTCATTTTACTCTGAGACTGAAAATAGGTGCAATAACTTTATTTGGCTAACTGTGATGACTTTCTTGGATAGCATACAGTCCTCCAAAATTCAGACTAATAATTATCAAAGCCTAATAGAGGTGTTGCTATAAATAGATTTTGCAGCTACAATTAGAGCCTCTAATCTTTTGACTTTTCATGAAGAGGGGGTGGATTTTCCTAGATAACCAAACTGAATGAGTTGTAAGATTTTAAAATTAAGTCTGGGGTTTCTCAGAAAGGTAAAAAATTCAACCAATTCAGCCTACAGACAATGACTCTGGGACAATAGGAATCTACCCAGCCCATGATCTACCTTTCTGGGCTGCCTACCCTGTGATACATTCTAGCTTTTTGTCCAGCTCCTGCATTTTCTTAATTGAATCTGTTATAATAAATCTCTTCTTATTTGTAGCTCCTACTGGTTCCATTTCTTAGGTTGGACACTAATTGATATGGAAGTGATCATAGGAAGTACTTGGGGTAGTAAATAAATGGAGAAAATGATGCAACCCCAAAAACTATTTTTAATGAACAAGATTTTGTCATTGGCAGCTTAGTTTTATTCCCTTGGATACCTTCTGAAAGGCTATGTAGAATATTCCTTCAAACCCCTGTATGGATGATGGAGAAAACTGAGGTACTTACCCATTAACTCAAGTTCCTCTGTATCTGAGGCATCTATACTCCTCACTGGACTTCTGCTCTCATTTCCTATGAGCATAGAACTTCTGCAGGAAGAAGAGGGAAAATGCCAAGAGAAACCTGAAAAGATATGACTATGTATGGATAGAATCTGAGCGAAGTCTGTGTAAAAGATTTGGCTTCTATTCTATGTTACTGGGAAGACATGGACACTTTTTTAGAAAGAGAGTAAAATGGGAGCTTAATAGGGGAAGCTGGGTATGGTTCATTTATTGTGACAAAGATACAAATATGAGAAGTTAATAGGGAAAAAGGAATGGATGTGTATAAGGGAACTCTGTGTATTACTATCGTACAATTGTTGCTCTGTAAATTTAAAACATTCTGAAATAAAATGTTAAAAAATAAGAAAAAATCAGACACTGAAAGTGAATCAATATGAGCAAAGTACAATCTCAATCCTTCTAGAAATTTCTGATGCATTAAATCTATTGCAATGAAATTACACAAGCTTTACAAGACTTGCATGCCTGCTGATGGAGGAAGGAGTTAATGCTGTGAGGATTATATAGAGGATAAGGAAAAATATTTACTACACAATCTTGAGGAAGAAGACAGCTGGATGATCCCTGTCAATGGGGACCTGGACAAAGTGAAAAACTATGTAAAAGGGAAAAATCTGCATAAAAATTCAGAGAATTGCACAGGAAACCAGATCAAAATCCTTTAGTGTGCTTGAAAATGTGTGCCTGTGGATATAAAACTGTGAACAGAGAAGACTGAGGAGTTAGGCAAGGGCATGGCTTTGGAGTGGACTTAAGAAAAAAAAAATCTTGATTTTCCTTCCATCGTCTGCAGAGAAAATTCCATGCTTTGCTACTTGGCTTGGAGCTGAGTCCTACCTCAATAAATGTGCTATTTTTGTTCCACGTTCTCTGCTTTTCATTTTTGTTTGGTGCTTGGGAAACCAAACAATTCACCACTGTATCTGAGCTCCCTCATTCTCTTGGTCTTTTTTCACGTGCCAAGGTGGCCAAATCAATTTGACATCAAAAAGCACTTACCTGCGAAAAGCAGGAGGGAGAAACTGGAACCTAGGTATAACATTACTATTCAAAACCCAAACACGAGGCTGCCGCATGCTGGATGCAGGCACAGGCTTGGTTACCAGTTCCCTGAAAAATTAAGAAATACAAATTTTGAAAACATGGTGTTTCATTTTCTCTGCATCTTGATCTAATTATTACCAGCAGGTACAGTTGGCCAATAATCATGTCTCTTTCCTCTTGGACTTTACATAAAAAGCATTAGCTTTCATTTGTTTTCTTTATTTTTCTCTGAATACGGGGGAAGTATTCCATGCCAGCTCCTCCTCATACCTTCTTTTCTATTTTATAAGCTTTGATTCACCTGTAAAACACATTTTTATAAAAGCCAGAGAAATAACTGGCCATAAAAAGCCTACATGCCTGATCGTGGTCCCTGTTGTTAGCAATCCAGAAAAGGCCTCCCGCTCGCAGCAGGCATTGCTTGGCAGCTCCTGTCTCCACTTTGTTTCTTCTCCAACTGTTGTGCGCACAAGCCTGGCAGGGGCAGAACAGCCGAAACATTTTTTTTTTTTTTTTTCATAATCACTTGACAGTGTTTTCTTAAAGCCTCCCAGTTTTACCAACAAAGTAATGGCTACAGCAGATTCATCCTGATAACTACAGGATGGGTGCATGTTGTGTCTGAAGAGGTGGGAGAAAGCAGAAGTAAAGAGATATGCAAATAACCCCCCACACAGTCATAGGTCTTTTAAATCTACACAGGCCACCTTTTTTTACAATTTTATTTTTATCTTTTTTGCTACGTCCAGGAAAAGAAGTGGTGAAAATATATTGCCAGCATGTATTACCTTTCTAGGTTTCACTAGAAAATCTCAAATGCATGTCCTTAACATTTATCTCTACAGGCAAAATGCCAAACCCTTTAGAAAATTTAGGGGGAACAAAACTTACTGTATGGTAATGATTATTACAAAACATTAGTCCTCCCAAACTTTTTTTTGAAAGATTTATTTATTTATTTGAAAGTAAGAGTTACACAGAGAAAAAAAAGAGAAGCAGAGAGAGAGAGAGAGAGAGAGAGAGGTATTCTATCCACTGGTTCATTCCCCAGTTGTCTGCAATGGCTGGAGCTGCGCTGATCCAAAGCCAGGAGCCAAGAGCTTCTTCTCAGTCTCCCATGTGGGTGCAGGGGCCCAAGAACTTAGGCCATCTTTTACTGCTTTCCCAGGCCACAGCAGAGAGCTTGATAGGAAATGGAGCAGCCAGGACACTAGCCAGTGCCCATATGGGATGCCGGCACTGCTGGCGGTGGCTAAAACTGCTATGCCACAGTGCCAGCCCCCACTCCCACACTTTTGTAATGTTTATATTTGCTCTGTATCTCATACTTTAACAGTAAAATATGTGGCCGTTTATGAGTAGTTTGATACTATTGACATTTCAGGGAAATTGTACGAATGACTCAGGCTCTTGAATTGTGTTTTCTGGAAGAGCAATGCTGTGAAATGTTGGCAGCTCTCTGTGAGAAGCGGACCTGTTAGTATTTAATTTGGCAAATATTGTGTTAACAAAGTTAACTACTTTCCTTTCTGCTAGATTCTCCCGTGCTTTAAGGTAGAATGCACGCTAAGGTCTCAAGAAGCTACAGTTATCCAGAACAACACGGGAAACCATTTTGGAAAATGTAAAGCACTTTGTAGCTACAAGGCTGGACATTTCTAGCTGCATTCTGACTTCTGAGAAAAATTCCAGATGTAAATTACAACAGGAGGCCTTTGGGGTCTTTTTCACTGTCTACCTACAGTGCATTACCAATGAAAGGGTCACAGTTGTTTAATACATCTGGACTGATTCATTAAACTGTTGAAGACAGGAAGGTGAGTATTGGCGGTTGACATCTTCTTTAAAAGTTGACTCCATTCAATCTTGGTGTTAAATTGGAAATTACATAGAAAATTAATCATTTTTTTAAAAAAATATCATGCAGGATCTCTGTCATTAATGTGCTGTACACTGTTATTTAATGCTATAACTAGTACTCCAACAGTATTTTTTCACTTTGTGTTGCTATGTGAGGGCAAACTGTTGAAATCTTTATATATGCTAAACTGATTTTCTGTATATAAAGAGAATTGAAAATGAATCTTGATGTGAATGGAAGGGGAGAGCGAGCGGGAGGGGGGAGGGTTGCAGGTGGGAGGGAAGTTATGGGGGGGAAGCCATTGTAATCCATAAGCTGTACTTTAGAAATTAATATTCATTAAATAAAAGATAACAATAGTTGACTCCAGGGCTAATGTGGCTCAGTGGGTTAAACCACTGCCTATGACAAGGCTTCCCATGTGAGAGTACTGTTAGAGTCTCTGTGTCCTATCCAGATCCTTGCTAATGTGCCCGTGAAAGCAGTAGAGTTGGCCCAAGTGCGTGGGCCTCTGCCACCCACAAATGCAGTTTCTGGCTGTTGGCTTCAGCCTTGCCCAGGCCTGGCCACTGGGGCCATTTTGGTTATCAATCAGCAAATCAAAGATCTCTTTCTCTCTGCCTCTGTCACTCTGCTTTTCAAATAAATAAATACTTAAAAATATAAAATATAGAAGATGGATCTACAAAAACATATGATAACAGACTCAAGTCCAGAAGAAACTTAATAACAAATATGAGTAAGTTAACATTTTTCTATTGGTAGGGAAATGAAAATGGGACATTCTATAGGACTTAGGATATATTTTGGCCGGTGCCGTGGCTCAACAGGCTAATCCTCCACCTTGCGGCGCCGGCACACCAGGTTCTAGTCCCGGTTGGGGCATCGGATTCTGTCCTGGTTGCCCCTCTTCCAGGCCAGCTCTCTGCTATGGCCCGGGAAGGCAGTGGAGAATGGCCCAGGTCCTTGGGCCCTGCACCCACATGGGAGACCAGGAGAAGCACCTGGCTTCTGGCTTCGGATCAGCGAGATGCGCCAGCCGCAGCGGCCATTGGAGGGTGAACCAATGGCCAAAAGGAAGACCTTTCTCTCTGTCTCTCTCTCACTATCCACTCTGCCTGTAAAAAAAAAAAAAAAAAAAAAAAGAAAAGAATAGTACTAATAAGTGAAGTGAAAGTTTCAAAAATAAAGATTTTAAGTCGAAACAAATATTTTAAAGCAATCAAAACTACCCCAAAATTGAATTATATTTTAGGAATATAAAGAAAATAATATGTAAATAAATCAGCATGGTTTTCAGTGTTAAATTTTTTTTAAAGATTTTATTTGAAAGTCAGAGTTAAACAGAGAGAGAAGGAGAGGCAGAGAGAGAGAGAGAGAGAGGTCTTCCATCCACTGGTTCACTCCCCAATTGGTAGCAAGAGCTGGAGCTGGGCCGATCTAAAGCCAGGAGCCAGGAGCATCTTCTGGATCTCCCAAGTGGGTACCGGGGCTCAAGGACTTGGGCCATCATCTACTGTTTTTCTAGGTCATAGCAGAGAGCTGGAGCCGTGACTCAAACCGGTGCCCATATAGGATGCCGGTACTGCAGGCAGCAGCTTTACCCACTATGCCACAGTGCCGGCCCCTCAGAGTTAAATTTGACTGGCCTTATGAGATTTTTGCATTGCATGAAAAGGTGAAGATCATTGTTTTTATTGATTTGTTTGAAAGGCAGAGCAATGGTGAGAGAGATAGGGAGAGGGGGTAGAGAGAGAGAGAAGAAGAAGAAAGAGGAGGAGGAGGAGGAGGAGAGGGAGGAGGAGGAGGGGGAGGAGGAAGAGGAGGAAGACGAGGAGGAGGAGAGGGAGAAGGAGGAGGGGGAGGAGGGGGAGAAGGAGGCAGAGGAGGGCTGGTGTTGTGGCATAGCAGGTAAAGCTGCTCCCTGCAATGTCAGCATCCATGAGCACCATTCAAGTCCTGGCTGTTCTGCTTCAGATCCAGCTCCCTACTGATGTGCCTGGGAAAACAGTAGATGTCTCAAGTCCTTGGCCCCCTACACCCACGTGGGAGACCTGGAAGAAAATTCCAGTTCCTGGCTTTGGATCAGCCCAGCTCCGCTGTTGCAGCCATTTGGGGAGGGAACCAGTGGATGGATGATCTCTGTCTCCTTCTCTATCTCTAAACTCTGCCTTTCAAATCAACAAATAGATTTCTAAAAAAGAAGAAAGAAAGAAAGGCAGGAAGAATAAATCATAGTTTCACTCTCCAGCCAGTCAAAGCAGCCAGTTTTGGGCCAGGCAGACATCAAGAGCCTAGAATTCCATCCTGGTTTCCCACAGAGGTGATGGGGACTCAAATACTTAGATAATCTTCCACTGCCTTCCCATATACATGAGCAGGAAGCTGGATTGGAAAATGAACAGGGACTGGCACTGGTAATCAAGGAATATATGTAATTGCTTCTATCTTCTATCCCTCCCTCCGTCTCTTTCCCTTTCTTTTCCTTCTTTCCTTGTTTCATTATATTTTTATTTTCAGACCTACTGTTTTTATAATAACATGCTGTCAAAGGACCTAAATGAGGTCCCATGATAACTAAATTCCTCATTCCTTTTTTTTTTTTATTTGACAGATAGAGTTAGACAGTGAGAGAGAGAGACAGAGAGAAAGGTCTTCCTTCCATTGGTTCACCCCCCAAATGGCTGCTACAGCCGGAGCTACGCCAATCCAAAGCCAGGAGCCAGGTGTTTCTTCCTGGTCTCCCACGCAGGTGCAGGACTGGAAGAGGAGCAACTGGGACTAGAACTGGTACCCATATGGGATGCTGGTGCTGCAGGCAGAGGATTAACCAAGTGAGCCATGGTGCCGGCCCCTAAATTCCTCATTTCTGAGGGTAACTTTGAATCATCTACCACCTTTCACTGAGCTCTGCTTCTTAAAGGTTCCACCATCTCAATACCACCATGAACTGGGGACCCAACTGCTTCCACATGAACCTTTTGGAAACATGCTGAAACCATGTACACACCATGGAAATGTATTAAGAACATTCTGGATATAAGGAAACTAAGAAGCAAGGAAGACAGAAGAGAATAAAAATGAAAGAATAAAAGGGAAATAAAAACAGAGGGAGAAAGAAAGAGGGAAAGAATGAGATACAGAAAGAGAGGGAATACAGAAGTAAGGAGAAGAGGGAAAAGGAAGAGAGAGGGGGGAGAAAAGGAACTAAAGAAAGAAAGAGAACAAGCATCCTAAACATGTGAGGCTTAAAAGTGAACATTAAGTAAGTATCACAAGTCAATCGGCCAAGAACTTGTAATGCATGACGATGAAAGTCAGAAGTGATCAAACCGGATATGGTGGTAGATGGCAGACCAGGAGGATTAATACCAATTATGGCTTGATGTCAATTATAGCTGGGAAGGGTCTCCTTCCATTAACCCTCCTATATTATTTCTTTTGTGGTGAATATGGCCAGTGAACATATTGAAGACTCTGTGAAAGATGGACTTAATGAGGGCACAAATGGATTCAAGTGCACGGTTAGCTGTGTCTTCTGCCTTGCACACATCTTGTCAGTCCATCTTTTACTCCTGCAATTGCTGCTGCCACTAGGTAGGCTAGAACATACATTTTACATCCTCTTCTTTGTTACTTAAGTTATCCTATTTGGTGGCTAAATATCCATTAATGTTTACTATGGAAAAATAGCAGTCCAAAGAATTGAGAGGAAAAGTAACATAAAATTTCTTCTAATTCATCTCACCCATATAGTCTTCTATAAACTCTTTACAGCTTGCTATAATTCTGTCCAAATTTCCTTTGATGAGCGTGTAGTAAACAAAAAAATTTAAAACCAAAATTGCATCAAAGCCATTTCATAGAGATTTTGTGTAACTTATGATTATTTGTGGTAGCAGTAAAATTTTGTCAGTTTTCACCTCCATCATCATCAACTTCATCATTGTCATCCATTATTAGAACCTAGTCTTTACTTCCCTAAATATAAGGTGTCATGTTCAGGGACATATATTGTTTATACTCTCAGAGCCCTTACAATTTATTTGAGGAAACCAATCTAATCTCCATATCAGAGTAACCACTTATCAGGACAAACAAATGAGTAGAGTGGGTAGAAGAAATAGGGAGGAGAATAAATGAGTGGATACAGTTTTGATAGTGTAGAAAATTAGAATGATCAGTGTGACAAACTGAATGTCTCTGTCCTTCCAGAATTAATTTGCTGAAACCTAAGCCACAGGTGCTGTGATCCAAATGATTGTACCTTTCACGCTCAAACTATATATTGAAACATGATATCCAAAATAATTGTGTTAGGAGATGGGGCCTATGGGAAAGTGGTTAAGGCATGAGAGAGCCCCTGTGAATGCTTCAGGGGGCTTTGTCTTCCTGTCTGCCATGTGAGGACACATCTAAGTCCTGCCTATAAGTCAGAGCAAGCCCTCAACAAACACTGAATCTGTTAGCAACTTGATCTTAGAGATCCAGCCTCTACATAAGTGTGAACAATGCTTTTGTGTTGTTTACCCAATATCAGGTATTTTTAAATGGGAACCTATACAAAGAGACAAACATGATGGTATCCGGAGGTGGGGCAAGTGGTGGGGGATTCTCTCTCATGACTGCACTTGATGCCCTAATAATGGAGACTCCAGGGAGTCATTTGCCCCTCTGCTTTGTGAAAATAGAGTGAGAAGATGGCCATTGATGAACCAGAAAGCATATCATATCAGACACAAAATCTTTGACTGAAACTCTAAAAAAATTATGTTGTTTATAACTCACCAAGTCAGTGGAAATGTGTTACAGAAATCCAAAGTGCCTAAGACACTAGGTAAAGTGAGTCTATGTACACAAAGTGAGGTTTGTGATAAAAGTGGGTCTTTATCATGGTGCATGGGGCATATAATCAGAGTGATATCGGAATTTGCCCCCTGAAATATTGAAATGTGGCCCCTTAAAGTTTCCCAGAAGTCCCATCTGGGTCACCATATGACATCAGAATTTGGACCCCTAAAAATTACACCAAAATGTGGCCCTTTAAAGTTCCCCAGAAGTCGAGTCTGGAGTGCCACATATATTATCAGAATTTGGGGTGCCACATGATACCACTATATGCTTATTAATAAATCCCCAATATTAATAAGCCCAAGTGGGTTCTTGCCTAATATTTAGAGAAGAATTCTAAGTACCAGCATAAATGAACGAGGCAGCATGGTACATTTTAAGCTTTTATTTAGTGCGAAAGATGCATAGGAGAGTGAGCGCTTTATCTAAGAGAGAGAGAGGTAAATCTGGGTTCATACCAAGCACCAGGAACCAGCCACGTGGAGGAGCATCTAGGCCAGGAAGCCTAGGGCAGGTGACCCGAAGGTCATGTGCCCTGGAGGCTCAGGGCTACAGTCATCCCCCTCCTGGCCAGAGGCCAGGGCAAAGAAGAGGCCGGACACACTGTGTCCCAGGCTTTTAACCCACTTCCAAAGGGGAGTGGTTAATTAACCTGATTGGCTGGTGTCTCCTCAGGAGTGGCCAGGTAGGGGCATGAGGTCACAGAGGGGCGTGGTCTTCCAGTTCACAAACATGATCAATTTTAACCCGTAAGCCTGCCTACTTCAAGAGGACTTTAGAATTGGTGTATTATGAAATTGATGTCTGTCAGATATTTTGTGAATAGTAGAATGATATGAGGAATATGCTGTACCATAATACAAATCTGAGAGTCTGAGGGAAAAATATTTAAATTATATAGCTCAGCAAGAAGTCTATGATGGTAAGCCCAGTCTGGAGAAATGAAGAAATGAAAGAAATTCAGAATGCCGGTCATGGCAACTAACTTGAGAGTCCTCAGAGAAGATAGCTTCTTAAGGACACTTTCTTAGCTACCTTGTTAAAATAGCAATAATTGGGCAGGAATTGAGGGTTAAGTTACCACATCTCATATTAGAGTGCTGATTCAAAATCCAACTCCTCTATTTCCAATCCAGCTTCCTGCTAATACATCCTGGGTAACAGCAGACGATGGCTCAGAGCTTGGGCCTCTATCACGCACAAGAGAGACCTAGATGGACTTCTAGTCCTCTGGTTTAGGCCTGCTGCAGCCTTGGCTGTTTTGGACATTTGGGGAGTGAAATAGTGGATGGGAAATTCTCTCTCATGCTCTGTTGCTCTACTTTTCAAGTAGATGAATATAAATAAATATTTTATATCTATAATTAACATTCATGATCTAGTCTAATAATTCATTTTATTTTTGGACAGGCAGAGTGGACAGTGGCCGGCGCACCGCGCTGATCCGAAGGCAGAAGCCAGGTGCTTCTCCTGGTCTCCCATGGGGTGCAGGGCCCAAGGACTTGGGCCATCCTCCACTGCACTCCTGGGCCACAGCAGAGAGCTGACCTGGAAGAGGGGCAACTGGGACAGAATTCGGCGCCCTGACTGGGACTAGAACCTGGTGTGCCGGTGCCGCAGGCAGAGGATTAGCCTATTGAGCTGCGGTGCCGGCCTAATAATTCATTTTTCATTCATAGTCTAATAATGACTTTTTTTTCGTTGAAATATACAGATTTTATTTAAAAATTTTGTTCTTTGCATCCATAACGTCTGCAGTTCCTATTTAGGATTTGTTGTTCAATGTAGTTTAAAAATGTGAGGTAAACTATATTTGTTCTTAGGGTTATGTACACTAAAAGAATCTGTTCTTTAAAACTATCAGGCTAAAACTTGCAGAAGTAAAATTACATTACAGAGTATGAGGTTTCTAGATATACGCTGAAAAGATTGTGCATTGCAGAGGACTTTCGTGTACTGCAAAGCGTTGGTCCGTTGTTGCTGTGGTTGTTCTAAGCTGGGCGTCTTTGGCATGAAGAGCTGCTTATCATGAATGTCAAGTGCAAATTGACACATGCATTTAAGAGAGAATATCTTTTTCCTTCGGCTTTTGGGATTAAGCAACGTGTCTCAGTCTGTCCCAAGTACTGAACCGTTTTGTCTTTGGTGTTCCAAAGGAACTGCTCAGTAGAAGTGAGGGAAGAGAATAAATGAAGTAGGCTATTTTATGTGAACAATGCTTCAGAATTTTTAAGGGGTGATTCACGCACCAAGCAGATGAGTAGGGATGATCATTGCTCATGCTCTGTAGTAAGACCCCAGGAATGTGGCCAATGTCAGTTCTTGCCAGGGACACTTTCATGTCTGGGACAGCAGATTGGTGTCCCATTCCAAGGAGTACACATGCAAAAAGCCTGCAGCCAGCTGTTGAGGATTTAGTCCATTCATTAAAATAAAGGGAGTGGTTCAGAATTTGCCATACTGTGAAAGAGAAAAAAAAATTCTCCAAACTTAAACAATTAATCTCCACACAAAGACTAAGTTAAAACTAGCATATTTTACTAGATTGTTTTAAAATTGATGCTAACTCCCAATCTAACCTCTTCAGAGGAGAATTTTGAAACCACATTTGTCAATAATGCTTTATTTATTTAATTAACAGAGACCTAGCTTCAAAAGGACCAGTTTATATGCCCGGATCCACAAGTATTAGTTTCAGTCACACTGAGCATATGAAAGAAAAGGAAATATTTTTAATCACAGAGGGTTTTTTTTTTTTTTTGAACCTTAGTATTATGCTTCTTACACTAAACAGCAAAATCTGTATGTATTAAAGAATTCAATGTCTAAGGTCTGGAACAAGACAAAGATGAACACTTTCATATCTCTTATTCAAGTCTGTATTATAATTTCTTACCAAGAGCAATTAGGGAAGAGAAAGAATTAAAGGCATCTGAATTGGAAAGGAGGAAGTCACAATCACCATGTTTGTAGAAGACATGATTTTATTCAAGAAAAAAAAAATGTAGACACTGCAACAAAACACTGTTAAACATATTTTAAAAAGCATTTTTTAAAAAGGGTTGTTTATTTGAAAGGCAAAGTTACAGAGAGAAGGGGAGGGAGGGAGGGAGGGAGGGAGGGAGAAAGAGAGGAGGGTGAGAGAGAGGGAGGGGGGAGAGAGGGAGGGAGGTGAGAGAGATAGAGAGAGAGGGAGAGAGGGAGAGAGAGAAAGGAGAGAGCTTCCATCCACTGGTTCGCTCCCCAAATGGCTGCAATGGCTGGGATTGGGCCAGGCCAAAGCCATTATCCTAGAATTCCATCTGGGTCACCCATATAGATGCAGGGGTCCAAGAACTTGGATCATCTTGTGCTGCTTTCCAAGATGCATTAGCAGGTAGCCAGATCAGAAGTGGAGTAGCTGTGACTTGAACCAGTACCCTTCTGGGATTGCTGGCATTTCAGGTAGCAGCTTAACCCATTGAGCCACAATGCTGGCCTCAAACAGTAACATTTTTATACATTGATAATAATCTTGCTGAAACAGAAATCAAGAAAACAATCCAATTCACAACACCAATAAAGAAGTGAGATAATAAAAGAAGTGAAAGAGCTCTACAATGAAAACTATAAAACGTTGATGAAAGAAACCATGGCGGACACAAACACAAAAATGGAAATATATTTCATGTTAATGGATTGGAAGAATGAATTTTATTATATTGCCCATAATAGCCAAAGCAATCTCGAGATGCAATAAAATCCATTTCAAAAGACTGATGATATTCTTTACGAAAATAGAAAAAATATTCTTAAAATTCATTTTGAGCCATAAAAAACCCAGAATAGCCAAAGAAATCCTGAACAACAATAAAATAAAGCTGGAAACATCACAAGGCCTTACTTCAAAGCACACTACAAAGTGATAGTAATAAAAACAGTGTGGCGCTGGAGTAAAAACTGACACATAAATCAATGGCATAAGAATAAGACCCAGAAGCTGATTCATGTACATGCAGCCAACTGATCTGTGACAAAAGTTTTAAGATTATACATTGGAGAAAGGATAGTCTCTTTATCAGTGGTAAGCAAAAATATACATATATAGAAAAATGGAACTAGATTCCTATTCCTTATCGTATACAGAGATTATTTCAGGGTGACTCAAAGGTCTAAATGTAAAACTTGCAACTAGGAAATTACTAGAAAGAAACACAGGGGAAATATTTCAAGACATTGGTGTACGCCATGATTGTTTTTGTATAAGACACCAAGGGCACAGGCGAAAAAAGCAAGACCAGGATGATGTCAAACTAACATATTTCTTCACAGCTAAGGAAACAACCAACAGAATAAAGGAACAACTGACAGGATGAGAAAAAAAATGTTTGCAAGCTCTTTCCTGACAAAGAATTAAAACTCAGAAACACACAAACAGAAAATAAACTGATCCAACTAAGAAATGAGTAAAGAATCTGAAAAAATTTTTCAAAGAAGAAATACAAATGGCCTGTAAATCAAAACTGCGATGAGTTCTCACCTCATCCAAGTCTGAATGGCTGTTATCAAAATGAAGGGACGTAACAATCGCTTCTTAGGATGTGGAGAAAAGGGAACACATGTATCCTGATGGGGGTCTTTGAATTAATAAAAAAATAAAACCACTATGGAAAACAGTACAGAGATTCCTTAAAAAATAGAAGTCCCTTATCATCCAGCAATCTCACCACTGGGAATACATCCAAGAGCACTGAAATTATTATGCCAATGAAAGTGGTCTCCTTCAACAGATGAATGGATAAACAAACACACATAAAATATAGATTTCAGATATGTGGAATACTATTCAGCCATATAAAACAATGAAATCTTCTCATTTGCAGCAAAACGGACATTATGCTCAGTGAAATAAACCAGATACAGAAAGCTAAATACCACATGTTCTCCCTCATATATAGAAGCCCAACAAACAAGCTTCAATGTGAACAATAGCATAGTAATTTCTGGAGGCAAGGAGACGTGGAAGGATATAAAGAGAGAATTGGATAATAGTCACAAAATACAAGTTAGATATAAAGAATGAGTTCCCACTACACTGTGGGCTCATGATAGTTCATAATAACCAATTATATATTTTTTGAGCAAATACAGGAAATAGAAGTAAGATCTGGGGCTAGTGTTGTGGCACAGCCTAAGATGATGCTTAGAATGTCAGCATCCCATATTCAAATACTAGTTTATGTCCCAGCTGCTCCACTTCTAATCTAACTTCCTGCTAATGCATCAGGGAGGCCCACATGCCTGGGCCCCTACCTCCCATGTCAGAGGCCTGGATGGAGTTTCTGGCTCCTGGAACAGCCTTGGCTGTTGGAGGCATTTTCAGTATGAACTAGTGGATAGAAACTCTCTGTTTTTCCTACTCTGTCATTCTGCCTTTCAAATAAGTAAATAAATTTTCTTTAAAAAAAAAAAAAAAGAAAGAACAGCACTAAGTCTTCAATCCTAAAGTAATGATAAAGAATAGGAAATGTTAATTAAGCTGATTTCATCAGCACATGCTGTATACATGTATTGTAATGCCACACAGATTCCCATGTGTACATACAATGGTTTAATCAAAAGCAAATGGACTGACTCACATCATCATTCTTTCTGTGGTAAATCTGCCCTTGAAGCAATAATTTTAGGTAACTGCGGGCAAGAAAATAGCATGATTGCTGGGGGACTCCATGTCACTCAGAGGATCCAAACCATTCCCTAGGATGGTAAACTTTCGGCATTTAACAGCACCCATAAATTCCTCCATGGTGGAGCTAGCACCATGTTTTATGCCCCAGATTAGTCAATAATGAATAAGATTACATTGGCGTGTTAATTACTGCTTTCTTAATTACAAGTGAGATTATGTTCTTTTGAACACTATGATTAATGGCAATTTAACTTTCTTTTTAAATTGCCTAATTACTGCTGTAAATAAATTTTTCCCCTTTATTTCTTTTTGAAAAAAAAAATCTTATTTGATTTTAGATCTCTCACTTTCTAAATATATAGGTTCACAGAAACAACATATAAATGTACAGATATAGATATTTGTATTCCCAGATCTATTTATTTATTTTATTTTATTTTTTATTTTTTATTTTTTTATTTTTTTTTTATTTTTGACAGGCAGAGTGGACAGTGAGAGAGAGAGAGAGACAGAAAGGTCTTCCTTTGCCATTTGTTCACCCTCCAATGGCCGCCGAGGCTGGGCACTGCGGCCGGCGCACCGCGCTGTTCCAATGGCAGGAGCCAGGTGCTTCTCCTGGTCTCCCATGGGGTGCAGGGCCCAAGCACTTGGGCCATCCTCCACTGCACTCCCTGGCCACAGCAGAGAGCTGGCCTGGAAGAGGGGCAACCGGGACAGGATCGGTTCTGTGACTGGGACTAGAACCCGGTTTGCTGGCGCCGCAAGGCGGAGGATTAGCCTACTGAGCCGCGGCGCCGGCTATCCCAGATCTATTTATTATAAGGCATTGGCTCACATGATTATGGAAGCTAAAATGTCCAGTGATCAAGTCTGTTATCTGAGACCCCAGATAGTCAATGGCCTGAGAGCCAGATAGCTCATAGTGGAGATTCCAATGTGGTCCTGAAGTCCTGACAACCAGCAACATCAAGGGCAGAAGATGGGTGTCCCAGTTCAGTCAGGTGGAGAACAGGTCTGATCTTCATCTGCCATTTTGTTATGTCCAGGCCCTCAGTGGAGAGGGTGATGCTGTGGTGAATACAGTACTCCACCTCAAAATGTCTCTTTATAACATTTTGAGTTAGTCTGAGACACTGCAGACATAGAAATAACTATGAACTATGCTTTTGAAAGAAATTTACGGGGTTGGTGCTGTGCATAGCATTGCTGTAATCCCATATGGGTGCCGGTTCGAGACCGGGCTGCTCCACTTCTGATCCAGCTCTCTGTTACGGTCTGGGAAAGCACTGGAAGATGGCCCAAGTCCTTGGGCCCCTGCACCACGTGGGAGACCTGGAAGAAGCTCCAGGCTCCTGGCTTTGGATCAGTGCAGCTCCAGCCGTTGCGGCCAATTGGGGAGTGAACCAGCAGATGGGAGACCTCTGTCTCTTTCTCTCTGCCTCTCCTCTCTGTGTAACTCTGACTTTCAATGAATAAATAAATCTTTTAAAAAAATAAATAGTAATAAAATGTTAGGAAACCAAGTTTGTCACCAACGTATTTGTTTACATTGGGCTATTCGATCTCTAAAGACCATCGTATTTATAAAAGGCTGGTTAAAGCTGGTAAACTGGCCGGCGCCGTGGCTCAGTAGGCTAATCCTCCGCCTTGCGGCGCCGGCACACCGGGTTCTAGTCCCGGTCGGGGCACTGATCCTGTCCTGGTTGCCCCTCTTCCAGGCCAGCTCTCTGCTGTGGCCAGGGAGTGCAGTGGAGGATGGTCCAAGTCCTTGGGCCCTGCACCCCATGGGAGACCAGGAGAAGCACCTGGCTCCTGCCATCGGAACAGCGTGGTGCGCTGGCCGCAGCGCGCCTACAGTGGCGGCCATTGGAGGGTGAACCAATGGCAAAAAGGAAGACCTTTCTCTCTGTCTCCCTCTACTGTCCACTCTGCCTGTCCAAAAAAAAAAAAAAAAAAAAAAAAAAGCTGGTAAACTACCTGTTATGTGGTTAAATACACAAATTGAAAAAATATGACTTTGAACAGCAAACCAAGATGAAATAACTTTTTCCTTTAAATAGGCTGGTTCATTTTAAAAAAATATTTACATAAGGGGAAAAATTTCCATGTATTATATATATATATATATATATATAGTTTTAAGAGCATAATGAGGAGCTGGTGTTGTGGCTTAGTGGGTAAAAACGCCACCTGCAGTGCCGGCATCCAATATGGGAGCAGGTTCGAGTCCCGGCTGCTCCACTTCCAATGCATCTCTCTTCTATGATCTGGGAAAGCAATGGAAGTTGGCCCAAGTCCTTGGGCCCCTGCACCTGCATGGGAGACCTGGAAGAAGCTCCTGGCTCCTAGCTTTGGATCAGCACAGCTCTGGCTGTTGCAGCCAACTGGGCAGTGAACCAGCGGATAGAAGACCTCCCTCTCTCTCTGCCTCTTCTTCTCTCTATGTGTAAATCTGACTTTCAAATAAGTAAATAAATCTTTATAAAAAACTAGAGTGCATAATGATACTTCACACCCTACTTTCCCTCCCTCCATCCCTCCCACGCTTCTTTCTCATTCCTTTCTTATTTTTCTTTTAATTTTTACAATGACGTACTATCAATTTATAATCACAAGATTAACCCTCTGATAAAAAATAATTCAACAAGTAATAAATAGAGTAACTACAGTTCCTCAAGAGTATAAACAAAGGCTATAAACAATAAACAAATCTCAGAGGCTGCCGTTGTGGCATAATGGGTTAGGCTGCCATCTGTGACACTGGCATCCCATATGGGCACTAATTTGAGTCCCAACTACTCCACTTCCAATCTAGCTCCCTGTTAACGCTCCTGGGAAAACAACAGATGATGGCCCAAGTCTTTGGGGCCTCTGCACCCATGTGGGAGGCCTGGATAAAGCTCCTGGCTTTGCCCTGGCCCAGACCTGGTCATTGCAACCATTTGTAGTACATTAGCAGGTGGAAGATCAATCTCTCTCTTCCTCTCTCTCCCAATAACTCTGCCATTCAAATAAATAAAATCAATATTTTAAAAAATGATCAAATTTCAAAATGTCACTTTTGTTCATATAACTTTTTTTGTACTCTGTATATTAGTTACCATAAATCAGGAAAA
The DNA here is from genome assembly GCF_033115175.1 of Lepus europaeus. Taxonomy (NCBI): domain Eukaryota; kingdom Metazoa; phylum Chordata; class Mammalia; order Lagomorpha; family Leporidae; genus Lepus; species Lepus europaeus. The sequence goes on from NC_084848.1 coordinate 17,752,464, forward strand.
ACATGGTATCAGTGGACTGACTTATTCCACTGAGCAAAATAGTCTCCAATTGTATCTGATTGTTGCAAAAGACAGGATTTCATTCGTTTTTACCGATGAGTCGTATTCTATCATGCATATAGGTCACTTTTTTTTTATCCAGCTATCATTTGATGGACATTTGATTTGTAACTATATCTTAGCTGTTGTGAGTGGTGCTGCTATAAACATGGGGTTACAGATAACTTTTTCATACACTGATTTCATTTCCTTTGGGTAAATTCCCAGGAGTGGGATGGCTGGGTCATATGCTAGATCTATTTTCAGATTTCTGAGGAATCTGCAAGCTGTCTTCCATAATGGTTGTACTAGTTTACATTCTCACCAACATTGGATTAATGTACCTTTTTCTCCACATCCCCAGCAGCATTTGTTGTTGATTGATTTTGGATGACAGCCATTCTAACCAGGGCAAAGTGAAATCTCATTGTGGTTTTTATTTGTATTTCCCTGATGGCTGGATCCTTGAGCATGTTTTCATGTGTCTGTTGGCCATTTTTTTTTCCATCTTCTGAAAAAATTCTTGTTAATTTCCTTAGTCCATTTCTTAACTGGATTTCTTGTTTTGTTGTTGAGTTTCTTGAGCTCCTTATCAATGTCGAATATTAATTATTTAACAGATGTATAGTTTGCAAATATTTAACCCATTCTGTCAGTTTCCTCTTTATTTTGTTGAGTGTTTCTTTTGCTGTGTAGAAGGTTCTTAGCTTGATGAATTCACATTTGTCTATCTTTGCCTTTATTGACAGTGCTTCTGGGGTCTTATCCAAGAAATCTTGGCCTTTACCAATGTCTCACAGTGTTTTCCCTGTATTTTTCTTTTTCACTCCTACTTGTATCTGCAAAATCCATCAAAATACAATGTATAATTAGTTATCTATTCCTTTAAAACTACATAGTTTATTCAATTTCCAAATGACATAAATAGCAAAAAACAAATGTTAACATTCTGTATGTCATATCTATTTCTAAAAGTAATGCTCACAATAACAGCTTCTTTAAGAGGATGTCTGATCTACCAATTACCTTTCAAACTAACATTATTTTTAAAATCTAATATTAACACATACTTTAAAGATTTATGTTAAAATTTATTTTATGTATATTAAAATATTTTCTTTTTGTACTGATTACTAAAAATAATGTGGAGCTACTGGAACACTCATTCATTAACGTGGATTGTAAAATAGTAAGCCACTTTGGAAGACATTTTGGCAGATTCTTATAAAACGAAACATATTTAGACTGCACAGTCCAGCAACGTTGCACATTGATTTGTGACCACTCGAGCTGAAAATATGACCACAGAAAAATCTACATACAAATATTTATAGTACCTTTTTTGTAACTGCGTAAACCTGGATGCAACCAAGATATCCATCAGTAGATAGATGGATACCTAAACTATGATACTTTCTGGGCAATGGGATATTTGTCATTGTTAAGAGCAAATGAACTTTTGCGCCATCAAAATATCATAGAGGACACTTGATAGATATTACTAAGTGAAAGAAGACAATCTGAAAAGTCTACATCCTATAGTTTCCAGCTGTATGGAATTCTAACTAAGGCAGAAATATGGAGATAGTAAAAGAATTTTTGTTTAGAGAGGCTTAAGAATGGACTAGGGATGAATAGGTAGATTACAAAGGATTTGAGGGATAGTGAAACCTATTCTGTATGATACAACAGTGAGATATATGTGTCATCATACATTTATCAAAACCCACAGAATATATGGTGCTAAAAATAACACTAATGTAAACTACATACTTTATGTGATAATGATGTGTCAATAAACATGCATGGGTTGTAACAAATGTACAACTCTGGTACATAATAACGGAGTGGCTGTGGATATGTAGGAGCATGGTATGTACGGAAAATCTATATTTATTTAACATTTCTTGTAAATCCAAAAGTGTTCTAAAAATTGTACATGTCTTTAAAACTGTGGGGTTAGTGTGTGTTGGACTGGTTAAGACATCACTTGGGATGTTCACATTCCATGTCAGAGTCCTTGTTTTGTGTCCCATTTCCTTTACTTCCCATTCAGTTTTCTGCTAATCCTCACCCTGTGAGGCAGCAGGTAATGGCTCAAGTACAGGGTCCCTGTTAAACATGTCAGAGACCTGGATAGAATTCCAGGCTCCTTACTTCATCAAGACCTAGCCTTGGAAGTTGCAAGCATTTGGAGAATAAACCAGGAGATAGAAGATTGATCTCTCTCTCTCTGTCTCTCTCTGTTGTTAAATAAAAAGTGAAAATAAATAAATTTAAAATCCTATGTTTATGCAGTTGCAACTTATAAAAATACATATATTAACCCCTCTATTTGCTTATTTTACTACATACTAACTACCTACCACTTGTTTTTCCACTTGCAATTTCACATCTCAAATACACTAAGAGATCAGAGAGAGATATATCCTGGTTCTAACCATTTCAGAATTCTCAATTTCATTTTTCTTTAATTTTATACCCAACCAAGGTAGTTGTCTAGTCACATATTCATCTGAATAATTATGAGAACACTTTCATAGTCAGTACATATCCAAAGAATTTAGTTTTCATTTGTTTATGAGTATGACATTGTTCTAATCATTTCAGATCATAGATACACTACTCTAGATCTGTCCCTCAAACACATTTCTGCATTCTGGGATGAGGAAGATAATAAGGGGGAGTTATACAATATTAATCTGGTTGTCTCCAGAACTAAGGATCAATTGATACTGCAAAGACCCAATTATTCTTTGGTGGTATTAACTTCACAGGAAGAGGTGAGTTTACTTCGGAAGTAATCTCTCAGAAGTAGAAGTTTTAGCCAGAGCCATTAGGAAAGGAAAATAAATCAAAGGCATACAAATTTAAAAGAGGAAGTCAAATCATCCCTATTTGTAGATGACATGATTCTATTTATAGAGGTTCCAAAAGAGTCCATTGGGAGACCATCAGATACCAGCTCACAGGACAGCATTGGCACTCTGACTCCAGACAACTCAGATTTTAATTATTATTAGGGAACTGGAAACATGGACAAAAAAGGAAAAGTGAAATTAAGAGATTATGTTTAGATAGGTATAGTCTTCAAATGAAGAAAAGACACAGAATCAAAATTAACCTTTTGTAGGGAGGGTTTCCCCAGTTAAATTTATAGTCCATCATCAATGGATTCCAAATAATTAGCATATACTTATGTTCTTCTTGGTGAGGTGAAAACAAATATTTTCCTCCCCATTTCTTCTTTTGAACTGAGTCTACTCACAGGAAGCTGGCTTTTGTCTCTGGTTTTCCACCTTCTATTTCTCCTGGACAAATCCTCAAGTGGAGTCTCTCTCCTGCCTATTGTGATTTTGAGTAGTTTGTTGTTTAATTTGGGATAAAATTAGCAAATCAATTTGTCTATTTTTCCTGTTTAGTTTCTATTGTTAAAAAATGGGCATGTTTTGTTTCTCCATTTGTCTTTTATTGCTCAATCCATTCTGAAATTGGGAATGATATTTATTTATTAGTTATTTTTAGTTTATTTTTTGAGCCACCCACATATGTTCAGGGACCCAGGTACTGGAACCTGATGCCCTCCAGGATGTACATAGGCAGGAAGTTGTAATTGGAAATGGAGATATGACTCAAACCTATGGAATAAAGCCATCCTGGCTGGTATCTTAACTGTTGAACCAAATACGTCCTCCAGTCATGATCTTTAAATATATCAGTATCTCTGAGATATGAAACAATATGCCATAAGTCAGTGTATCTAAGAGTTAGCATTAGAGTTAAGAGAGACTATTTCCCTCATGAGAGAGAGTGCAAAAATATTTCTTCAAGTTGCAGAGAGAGAACAGATGAGAATTTTTAAGAGGGACCTCTATGATCTAGACCCTAGAAGGCTACATGCTTTGTGGATATTTAGGGAATCAGAGAGCAGAAAAGGAGATGGGGTTCTGCTTCTTTTTAGTATCAGAATACTCAGGAGATAAATATGTTACAGAGGATGAACAATTGCTTGGTGTGACTCCAGTGATGGGCTCATCCACAGATGTACAAAAATCTCTGTGTCTCAGCATTGCACAGCAGAATACAGATTCAGTTGCCCCTTTTAGGAACATGGAGAATACAGTATAAAAAGCTAACAGGGCTAAGATAGAAAAATCGCTAGGAAAAACTACAAAGCATTCATAGTTCATTGTGCTCTCAAATCTCACATGGGAAGTTCGAGGGGGCAGTCTGAATGGACATGCTCCCCAAGACTCCTGGTACACTCTATTCCTCCTCCTAGAGTGGCCTAAAGCTATGACCATTGCCAAGTCGAAACAAAGCTGTCCATAAATGTGGGATGCACTGGTTTTCTGAATTGAATGAAAATAAATTTCAGTTACCTCCTATGATTAAGGGCTTCATATATAGAAATAGAATTGAAACAAAGAAAAGGGCTTTTTCAACATACCAGAATTTTGTGGAATTGAATTTACAGCATTCTGAAAATATAAAATGAGCTAAATTCTACCCCTTATAGGTTTAATGACCAATTTACTTTTTCACATGGCTTCACCTGAGCAGCTATCATGACCCCCCCCCCCCCTTTTCCTATCAAAGTCTCAGACAAATGATCTTATTTCCTTCAACTTCTCCTTTGGATACATGGCTTTGCTATGCTTCACCATTGCTGTTTACCAAATGTATTTGTTTATATTCCATTTAAAGAGCCAGACACTAACTTGCTCATAGTAATCTTGATCACTCTGACAAATTAAGGGCAAAATGAGGCCAACGTTTCTTTTCTTAAGTACTATACTCTTAAGGCATGAAAAAAACTAAGATTAATTATCATAGTTACTACACTCCACTGTGGATTCCCATTGATTTCATCATCACTTAATGCCTTTAGGTCTTCTCCTCAATGGCTTTTAATAAATAATGTCTCCCTCATCCGTAGCCATGGAGTTTTTTTTAAATAACCTTCAGGATTATGTATTTATTACTATTAACCTTCATTATGGTAGACATTAATCCATATACAGTTCCATAGTATTGGCTAAGTTAATAATTTGGTAATAATATGTTTCATCAGTGCCTCATTAAGTGCATAACCATTTATTCAGAAAGGCAGCTATTTGGAATGAACTTCGGAGAAGGAGGATGGGACTGAATGTGGAATTACTCAGAGGATTACGTGTTATTTCTCCTGCTGCATCTGCTATTGCATTTAGTTTTGTTTTCAGTAAAAAAAGGAGCAAGTGCCATCACAGTCATTCACTAACAGGCACGTGGAGCAAGGAAGGATCCAAATTGTTTTCTATGAATGAATCAATGAATGCCTCTACAGAAATAGAACATTTTAGAGCTGTTTGGGTCTTTGTGTACAGCAAAATGAGCTAGCTCATTGTGTAGAATGGATGTCCACGGTTTTTAAGGCATTTACCCAAGGGTATAGAAATGTTTAGTAAAAAAGATATGTCTAAAATATTTTAACTCAAAATAAAATGTCTTTGGGTAACTTTGTTAATGTTTCTGGTTCTATAAAGAATAAATTAAATGATCCTTTCCACATTCCATCCAAAGACAACTTTAATACTCACAATTGGCTTTATCTTTCCGGTGATAAATATTTGCTATTTCTTAAATTTTACTGTAAAATGATCATTTGCAGATTCTTTGCCCTTCTGTCTGACTTTTTCTAGATATTCTCCAGTTAATGATTGCTCACTTCTTGGCCAGCGCCACAGCTCAATAGGCTAATCCTCTGCCTTGCGGCTCCGGCACACCAGGTTCTAGTCCCAGTCGGGGCGCCGGATTCTGTCCCGGTTGCCCCTCTTCCAGGCCAGCTCTCTGCTGTGGCCTGGGAGTGCAGTGGAGGATGGCCCAAGTGCTTGGGCCCTGCACCTCATGGGAGACCAGGATAAGCACCTGGTTCCTGGCTTTGGATCAGCGCCACAGCGCACCAGCCGCGGCAGCCATTGGAGGGTGAACCAACGGCAAAAGGAAGCCCTTTCTCTCTGTCTCTCTCACTGTCCACTCTGCCTGTCAAAGAAGAAAAAGAATGATTGCTCACTTCTAAAGTATAAAGGAACAAATTCCATACTATATTTGACTGCAGAAGTTTAGGATTTAGTGCTGTATCTTTTTTGAAAAGTAGGAACACATATTGCTAGCTGATTTAATGCCTATTGTGTGAAATGTGGACTTTCATTCCTATTTTCATCTGCAAATACCCCCAAATTAGCATTTCAAGTCGCAGTGTCAAAAGTTTACTTCAATATTCTACCCCAAAAATGAAAGATATGGTTTGACAGGAACATGCTAAAGCAAAACATAAGAATAAAATAAAATGAAATGAAGTCCCAAGAAAAATTGTTTTGCTGAGAAATAGTTGCCCAGTTTGTGTCAGATTTTTTGAGTCTAGATCTTACCGTATTTGGTATCCTAAATTCTATAAAATGGCATGATAGTAAATACTATCAATGGTATCTACTCAGGGGTTTTCTAATGAAAGCTAAAAAGTATTCTAACAGTGAGTAAATACCTAACAGATTCCAATTCTTTACAAGTCTGGTAGAAAACTTCCATTACAACATAATCTGTATTGGGGCCATTGCTGTGGCTTCTGCTGGCTAATGTAGAAGCCCCAGCCAGCAGGTCCAAGTGACAGCCGGGCCTACCCTGAATGACAACCAGCCCTACCCCATCCAAATCTCATTTCCCTGTACCACCCAATCCACTTTCCGTTCACTGACCAGATCCCCCTTCTGTGTACTTGCTAGCCACCACACTCCCTTTTCATGTAGTAGAAACCACCACTTCTGCCATGTTGCAAATTAGAACCAGCACCAGCTAGAGATCTCCAACATGGCTTTAGGCTGCCTCCTCAAAATGATCTTTATGTCATTAAAATAAATTTTATTTATTAATTAAAATAAAATTTCCTAGCCAACCCTCCAACTCCTCTCATGCACCTGATGCCATGAAACTTTGGAAATTTACAATAAAGGACAAGGAAATGGGTGGTACTCAAAATTTGCCCATACCCCTCAATTCAACACCTTGGAATATTCTATCAAACCTGCTCAGGGCACCACCCCTATGCTTCCAGATCCTAATATACAAGGACAGTGAGCCTTGTTGATTGCAACTCTTTCTCTATCAAGCTAACTTTCACTTATTCCTTGGGTATTTCCTCTATGTAAATCTTGCTTCTCTGCTCACATTTATCTATATCTATATTTATTCATAATAAATATATATCTATATTTATATATTATATATAAATCTATATCTATATTTATCTATATCTCTTCCTTTGTGTGTGTGTGTGGAGACAAGAACCAGAACAGAGCCTAGCTTGGGGGCCATCTCACAATATGCAAATTGTGAAGCTTACAAAATAAATATGTTTATTAGTGACAGGGATTACACAATTTGCACAAGCATAAATCTAAATGAGAACCATGCCTGTTCTAAACCATGAACATGTTTAAGACCTAAATAATGTAGTTTATTTATTGACTACAAAGATGGCATGTGTTTGATATTTTTGTTTGCCACAATACCTAAATGCCTGGGTTGTTAGAATTTTATAAATTTAAAATATAAATACATATTATATATCTATCATTAAAAAGCAATATATGTATGAGCCGGCGATGTGGTGTAGTGGATGGAGCCACCTCCTGCAATGCCAGCATCTAGTTCCAGCTGCTCCACTTCTGATCCAGCTCTCTGCTATGGCCTGGGAAAGCAACAGAAAAGGCCCACGTCTTTGGGCCCCTGCACTTTTACATGTCAGACCTGGAAGAAGCTCTTAGTTCCTGGCTCCTGGCTTCAGATCAACACAGCTTCGGCCATTGCTGTCAACTAGGGAGTGAATCAGTGGATGGAAGACCTCTCTCTCTGCCCCTCCTTCTTTTTATGTGTAACTCTTTCAAATAAATAAATAAATCTTAAAAAAAAAATAAGGCCGGTGTTATAGCTCAATAGGCTAATCCTCTGCCTGCGGCACCTGCACACAAGGTTCTAGTCCCGGTCAGGGTGCCAGGTTCTGTCCCTGTTGCTCCTCTTCCAGTCCAGCTCTCTGCTGTGGCCTGGAAAAGCAGTGGAAGATGGCCCAGGTCCTTTGGCCATGTGCCCACATGGGAGACCAGGAGAAGCACCTGGCTCCCGGCTTTGGATCAGCGCTGTGCGCCGGCTGCAGTGCGCCGGCCGCGGTGGCCACTTGAGGGGTGAACCAATGGCAAAAGGAAGACCTCTCTCTCTCTCTCTCTCTCTCTCTCTCTCCCATTCAAATAATAAATAAATACATAACATCTCATAATAACGCACTTCTCATAACATATCCCTTCCATTAAATGATGCATGAGTATGTATGAACTAGAAAATTTTCTAAAACATTTATTCCCAGATACTAACAGTGATAAGCTCAGGAAAGTGAGATGTAGGGAAACATCTGAAAATTCATAGATGTACTTGGAAAATAGTTTATCAACTGTCTTTTTGAATGAATATTTAATGAAATCTGAGAGGTGACAACATATGAATGTTGGCATTATTAGACCTCAGGTGAGTAGATGGAATTTGTGTGCTGGAATAAAAGGGAGCAGGTAATGACTTTTAATTACTCCATTATATTTCAGATATTGTGCCAAGTACTTTGACTAAATAATGAGTTGAATTATCTCAAGAACTATTTAAAATGATATCTACCTCATCAAATTATCGAGTTGATTAAATTAGACCATGAAATTTACATTTTCAGAATCACTGGCAAAGCAAAACAAAATATTAAGTATTAGCTGAACTCTTAGTATGTGTGGTGTTATAAATACTTTACAAGAATTATATTTTAATTATATTCAAAACACCCTTAAGAGGAGGCTGCATTTTATATATGAGAAAATTGGAGTGCAGCGAGTTTTATAGTTAATTTACCAGTAGTTGAGCAGATTTTACCCAGGCTTCCTGACTTCATTTCATGACTTCCAAACTACTAGGAAGTTCTTTATAAGCAAAATATTCATTTAGTTATTTACTTATTTGAAAGGCAGAGAGGGGGGAAGAGATATATTATATATATATATATATATATATATAGAGAGAGAGAGAGAGAGAGAGAGAGAGAGAGAAAGAGAGATCTTTCATATGTTGGTTGACTCCCCAAATGGCCCCAACAGCAGAGGTTGGGACAGGCTGAAGCCAGGAGCCATGATCATTATTGAGGTCTCTCACATGGATGTCATGGAGTCAAGTATGTGAGGTATTATTTGCTGCTTCCCAACCACGTTAGTAGGAAGCTGGATCAGAAACAGAGTAAACAGGATGTGAACTGGCACTCCAATATGGGATGCAGGTATCTCAAGCAGTGCTCAGCATGCTGTGCCACAATGCTATCCCCAAGAAGTTCTTAATAACTCACAACTGCTATGATTTTAATGGTAACAATGACAGATTAGCTGGAAGGAAATTGTAAAAGATAAAAGATATTTTGAAACAAAAATATAAAGCTTGGTTTAAAATTGTTTAAAGGAAATCCTAAGCAAAATGTTGATTAAATTTCAATGAGGAAATTAAAGAAATACTAATAATCTAAGCAGAAATAAGAATGGAAGTGAGGAGTTAAATATTCTAATATACAGAATAAAGGTCTTTGGGAATGGTGGTGTGCTATGCAAATGGAAAAGACTAATGTAAAACACAATGCTATTACAAAAACTACACAATCTGCTTTAAGAACCATGACTTCATGGTTTAGATCATAATAGTAACAGTAGGATAGGGAGACAAGAGAAGAATTACAGGGCCAAAGTATTGTTAATATAAGTAAGGGTGAATAAAATCAGTAAGGATAAAAGACAAGAACTAGTCCCTCAAAATTTCCCATAAATCTGATGAATGTTACATTCAGGTTTTTTTTTTTTTAAATTTAAGTATGTATGTATGTATGTATGTATGTATCTATCTATCTATCTATCTATCTATCTATCTCTAAAAGAGGCGGGGAGAGATTGTCCTTCTGCTGATTGATTCCCCAAATGGACACAACAGCTGAGGCTGGGCTAGGCTGAAGCCAGAAGCAAAGAACTCCATCAAGTTTTCCCATGTGAGTAGTAGGAACCTAAGCACCTGGGCCATCATCTGTTACCTCCCAGGCAAATTAGCAGAAGGCTGGATTAGAAGCAGAGGAGATCGAATTTGAATCAACACTCTGACATGTGATGCTGGCGTTCCAAACAAGGGCCCAACATGCTCACAATGCTGGCCCCCCGCTTAGATGTTTTTAGTGAATTTTTTTTCTATTCCATAATGATTTTGGTTGGAATCCACTGATACTTTTTCCACAATTACCTTGGGAAGCATGTATTATGTTGAGTTCTTTAAAAGTTAGCCATTTTTACTCTCATTATTTTTTTCTCTATTTGTGGCATTCTAAAACTCACAAATTATTCCATTGTTCAAAATGACAATTTTTGGATTGCATAATGTACATTTGTACCTTTGGGGTATTTTGGAGAAATAATAATCAACTAAGTTATTTACTTAAAATTCAGCTTCCAATATGTGTCCATTTCACACATTTTTAATTGAAATAACCTCAGGGATTTAATATAAGCAGTTATTATTTTCATAGATCATGATAATTACTTCAGATAACTTTTGACTCTTTTTTAGGTTTATTTTAAAATGCACCCAGGGCCTCAAAAGACTTCATTATGGTCAATTAGTTAAATAACACATTTTTAAAGGATTGTTAAAAAAGATTTAAAAACATGGTTATAGCTTTGTTGAGAACTGTAAAATATCTTAAAAGATTTTGTTGTTTATTTTTATGTTATTTTAAATTTAGTTTTTAATAGATCAATGTGATTTGTAGATTCAATTCTAAGAACATACTATACTATACTTAATTTTGTGGCAAATGGTAGAATTTCATCTTTTTTAATACCTGAATAATATTCCATTATTTATTTATTTAATTTTTTGACAGGCAGAGTGGACAGTGAGAGAGAGACAGAGAGAAAGGTCTTCCTTTACCGTTGGTTCACCCTCCAATGGCCGCCGCGGTTGGCGCGCTGCGGCCGGCACACCGCGCTGATCCGATGGCAGGAGCCAGGTGCTTCTCCTGGTCTCCCATGGGGTGCAGGGCCCAAGGACTTGGGCCATCCTCCACTGCACTCCCTGGCCACAGCAGAGAGCTGGCCTGGAAGAGGGGCAACCGGGACAGAATCCGGTGCCCCGACCGGGACTAGAACCCGGTGTGCCAGCGCCGCAAGGTGGAGGATTAGCCTAGTGAGCCGCGGCGCCGGCTCATATTCCATTATTTATATATACCACGTTTTCCTTATCCATTCATGTTATGATGGACACCTTGGTTGATTCCAAATTTTGGCCATGGTGAAGTCTTCCATAAACATAGTGGCACAGGTATCTCTGAAACATTGTGTTCAAGTCTTTTGGGTATATACCCAGTAGCAGGATTGCTGGATCATATGGCAAGACTATTTCCAGCTTTTTAAAGAAATCTCCACACTGTTTTCCACAGTGGCCAGCACTAATTTACATTCCTACCACCAGTGTACAAGTGTTCCCCTGCCTCCACATCCTTGCCTGCACTTGTTATTCTCTGTGTTTTGGATTTTAACCATTCTGACAGTGGTGATGTGATAGCTCATTGTGGTTTTGATTTGCATTTCCCTGTGATGCATGGTAATGTTTAGCATTTTTTCAAATATTTGTTGTCCGTTTATATTTCTTCCTTTGTGAATTGTCTATTGAAGTCCTTTGCCCATTTCTCAACTGGATTGGTTGTTTTCATTGTTCAGTTTTTTTAAATGATTTTTTTATTTTATTTTTTAAAGATTTTATTTATTTATTTGAGAGGTAGAGTTACAAACAGAGGGAGAGACAGAGAGAAAGGTCTTTCGTCCTTTGGTTCACTCCCTAAATGGCTGCAATGGCTGGAGCTGTGCCTATCCCATGCCAAGAGCCAGGTGCTTCTTTCTGGTCTGGTGCAGGGGCCCAAGCACTTGGGTCATCTTCTACTGCTTTCCCAGGTCACAGCAGAGAGCTGGACTGGAAGAGGAGGAGCCGGGACTAGAACCAGTGCCCATATGGGATGCTGGCACCACAGGCGGAGGATAACCTGCACCACTGCGCTGGCCCCTGCTGTTCAGTTTTTTAGTTGCTGATATATTGAGGATATTAATCCTTTTACAAATGAGTGGTTTGCAAATATTTTTCTCTTTCTGTTAGATATATCTTCACTCTATTAATCATTTCCTTTATTTTGCAAAAAGCTTCTGAGTTTGATATAGTCCCATTTGTCTAGTTTTGCTTTTGTTGCCTGTGCTTTCCAGATCTTGTCCATGAAGTAGTCCCCTACACCAATATCATAGAGTATTTTCCCTGCAATTTCTTCCAGCAACTTAATAGTCTCAGGTCTTAAATTTAGGGCTTTGGTCCATCTTGAGTTGATTTTTGTATATGGTGAGAGGTATGGGTCTAATTTCATCCTTCTACATATATGAATACAGTTTTGCCAGCACCATTTGTTGAAGACACTGTCTTTTATTTTCTTTTTTAAAAAGATAAAAAGATTTTGGGGCCGATGCTGTGGCTTAGCGGGTACAGCCTCCACCTACTGTGCCGGCATCCCATATGGGTGCCAGTTCGAGTCCAGGCTGTTCTACTTCTGATCCAGTTCTCTGCTGTGGTCTGGGACAGCGGTGAAAGATGGCCCAAGTCCGTGGGCCCCTGCACCCATGTGGGAGACCTGGAGAAAGCTCCTGGCTCCTGGCTTCAGATCAGCACAGGTCCGGATGTTCTGGCCAATTGGGGAGTGAACCAGCAGATGGAAGACCTCTCTCTCTCTCTCTCTGCCTCTCCTCTCTCTGTGTAACTCTTTCAAGTAAAATAAATAAATGTTTTTAAAAAGATAATATTTATTTGAAAGTCATAATTAAAGAGAGAAAAGGAGAGATATAGAGAGAGGTCTTCCATCTGCTGGTTCACTCCCCAGAGGGCTGCAAAGGCCAGGACTGGGCCAAGCTGAAACCAGGAGCCAGGAGCCCAAGAACTTGAAGTATCTTTTGCTGCTTTCCCAGGCCATTAGCAGGGAGCTGGATTGGAAGTGGTGCAGCTGGGACACAAATCGGTGTCCGTATATGATTCCAGCATTGCAGGCAGCAGTTTTACCTGCTAAGCCACAATGTCAGGCCTAAGAGACTATCTTTACTCCACCGTGTAGTTGGCTGTATTTATGTGGATTAATTTCTGGGCTTTCTATTGTGTTCCATTAATCTACGTATCAGCTATGACATTACCATGCTGTTTTAATTAAGTAGCTTTGTAGTATGCTTTGAAGTTAGGTATTGTGATGCCTCCAGCTTGGTGTTCCTTGTTTAGAATCCCTTGGTGATTTTGGGTCTTTTTTAGGATTCCTTTTTTAATTCTGTAAAGAATGTCATTGGTATTTTGATAGTGATTATGTTGAATCTGTAGATTGCTTTAGGTAGTACAGACATTTTAATTATATTTATTCTGATCCATGAGCAGGGAATATATTTCCATTTTGTGTGTGTGTATCTTTGATGATTTCTTTCATTGATGTTTGATAATTTTCACTGTAGAGATCTTTCACATCTTTGAAATATTTCCTCCTAAATATTTGATTTTTTGTGTCTATTGTGAATGGGATTTTTTTGCTTGATTTCTTTTTCTGTGAGTTCATCACTAGTGTATGAAAATGCTACTGTGTTTAGTACAGTTATTCTGTAACTTGCAACTTAACTGGTTTATCAATTCTACTATCTTTTTGGTGAATTTTTTAAGTTTTACCATGTACAACATCATATGATCTGCATACATGGATAATTCGACTTCCTCTTTTCTAATTTTGATGTCCTTTATATATTTATCCTTCCTAATTGTTCTTGCTAAAACTTCCAATACTATATTTAATAATAGTATTTCAGTGGTGTCAGTTGTAATGTCTTATTTTCACCCTAATTTTATTTATTTAGGTGTTTTGTCTTTTTTTTTCTTTGTTAGTCTGGGTAGGGGTTTATTTATTTTGTTTATCTTCTTAAGAAAGCAATATTTTGTTGATCTTCTGTATTGTTTTCTTAGTTTCAATTTCATTTGTTTCTGCACTAATCCTTATTATTTCTCATCCCCTGCTGATTTGGGATTTGGTTAGTTTTTTTTTTTTTAACTTCAAATGTATTATTAGATCTTTAATTTGAGACATTTCTCTTGTTTTAATGTAAGCACTTAATGCTATAAACTTCTCTCTTAATATTGCTTTTGCTGTATCCCACAGGATTTAATGTGTTGTGCTTTAATTTTCATTTATTTCAAGAAAGATTTTTATTTCCTTTTTAATTTCTTCAATAATGCATTTATTATTCAGTAGCATGTTGTTTAATTTACAAGTGTTTATGAGTGTTCTATTGTTCTTGTTGATTTCTAATTTTCTTTCATGGTAATTGATTAGATTTCTTTAGAAAAGATGTGATCACCATCTTTTAAAATTTATTTATTTGAGAGACAAGATAGCATGATATATGGACAGACAGAGAAGATTCCTATCTCCTGGTTCACTCCCCAAATACTCAGCTGAGCTTCAGCCAGGATCCAGGAACTCAACCCAAGTCTCCAACAGGATGTTACTAACTGAGCCATCACTGCTGCCTCCCGGAGTCTGCTTTAGCAGGAAACTGGAATCAGGAGCTGGAGCTGGGACCTGAACCTGGGCACTCTGTGGATGTCTCCATCAGTGTCTTAGCTACCATCCCAAATGTCTGACCCCAGATACTGTCTTTAAAAAAAAATCATTTATTTATTTATTTGAAAGTCAGAGTTAGAGGGGAGAGAGAGAGAGAGAGAGAGAGAGAGAGAGAGAGAGAGAGACACGAGAGAATCTTCTATCCACTGGTTCACTTCCCAGATGGTTTCAATGGGTAATGCTGTCAGGCCAGAGCCAGGAGCTGCTTCCAGGTGTCAACATTAGTAGCAGGGGTCCAAGCACTTGGGCCATTAGCAGAGAGCTGGATTAGAAGTGGAGCAGCTGGGACTGAAACTGGTACACATATGGGATGCTGGCATTGCAGATGGCAGTGTTACCCACTACACCACAATGCCGGCCACGGGTATTGTGTTTTTCAGTGAAACAATTCTAATCATTATTACGTGATAAGAACTGTGGTTATCATGGATTAATAAATTATTATAGTCCATGATTTATTCATCTTTTGGGAGGAGAAAAAGCATGTCTTCTCTGACAGAAAAGGAAATGCATCATTTAGTGCAATCATTTTTTGTGAGATTTTTCTAGATTAATGGATACAGGACCCGTATTCATTAAGAGAAGTATCACAAGTACCTAAGTTACTTCAGATGGTTCAGATAGCCTTGAGCTTAAGTGGCATTCAAAAGAAAGATTAATATGATGGTCCTTAATTGTTTGAAAATAGGGTTATGATTTTTCTGGTAAGATAATGGACATATATTTTCATTAAGCTGCTTTAAGTCTCAGGAGTAGTTAACTACTATGACTACATTAAAAGGTGTCAGGTGAAGTTCTAAGGAAAATGTATTTAAATGACATGCCGAAGACATTATAAATATTGTGATGGGGAACTTGAAAAAGAACAAGAATTTGAACTCCATTTGTGATCATGAAGTAATTGTCTCTATGAGTGTATATCAGATTTCCACATTGGCAAACACAAGGATTTCAACCTTAAATCTTTCTTGGTGGCTTCTTTATACCCGAACAGCAGGTAATATCAGTAGCATGCTATGGTATGTTTGCAGCTTAATACCAGATCTGGTATCAAAGAATAACATGTAGCAAATTCTTAAGAAAGGGGAAAAGATGGCTTTTTAAATTCATACTGCTTTTTTACTTCCAAATACAGATATGCCTATATACAAATGAGGACTTACCCAAAGCACTGCCTTTGTACTTTTCTATATGAGTGCATTTGTATATGTATATGTATTGTATAGAATGCATATGGAATTTCAATTGAAAATATGAATCAAAAATATTTTTATGATAGCTGATAATGGATTAGTTTCAATAGTCCTGGTCCTGAGATGCCTGGGTAGTTAGTGATATTTTCTCGTTTAATGTTGATTCTTGGTGAAGAATCTTGAGAAGCAGCAGATGCTATGGACAGATGAAGTGTTTTGGCAATGAAAATTATTTTTTAACTTTATTTTATTCTATTTATTCCTAATATCTGATTGGTATGTGCTTATTTTAAGATTTCTCTATTTAAGAGGGACAGAGAAAGATGGAAAGTCAGAGAGATCTTCTATCTGCTGGTTTACTCCTCAGGTGGCTACAACAGCTGTATCTGGGTTAGACTGAAGACAAGAGCGAGGAACTCCATCCTGATTTCCCATTTCTCACACAGGTGACTGGGTCCCAAGTACTTGGGCCATCTTCCACTACCTTCCTAAGCACAATACCAGAAAGCTGGATCAGAAGCAAAGCATCCAGGACTCAAACTGGAAGTCCAATATGTGATGCTGGCATTACAAGCCATGGCTATGTCACAACACCATTCACTGACAGATACTTTCACACTCACATTTCTCCTTTTTCTCATACCCCTCTAAGCCATTTAAGTAAAATCATGCAGTATTTGTCTTTTTGTGCCTGGCTTATTTGAGCATATGTTCCTCCACTTCAATCATGTTATCTAAAATGACAATTGTTTTCCTATTTAAATACAGAGTATCATATTGTGTATAGTATATTTTCTTTATCCATTTACCCACTGATAGACATTGAGTTTGTTTTCACTTCTTGACTGTTGTGAACAGCCAGCAAACATGCAACAAACCTGGGAGGCAAATTACTCGTCCACTTACTATTTACATTTCCTATGAAAATATACCTAGGAGTGGGATTTCTGAATGATGAAGAGAAGGAACACCTAAGACTACAAGAGGAAAGGAAGGTGCCTAGCTCTACCAGCTACCCAGCTGAGTCCAGCTACCCCAATGAGGCATGAGATAGACAAATATGGCACCTTGACCGTTTCCATATAGTCAAGTCACCAGAAACTGCAACCCTATCTAATGGTATATGTACTAGAGGGGGCACCCTGTTGATACAAGTGAACCCACAGAATATTAAGAAAAAAATGAAAACATTATTTAATCTGACCAACAAGGCTGAATGATTTCATTAGTATGATTAACCTTTAGGTAGATTTCTTTCTGAATACACCTTTTTTTTCAAATATTTATTTTAGAAAATTTCTGATTATAATTTTTTTTTTACTCATTTGAAAGGTATAGAATCTCTTGAAACCCTCTTATCAGCTTTTCACTAGGGAATGTCTTTCTTGATGACCTGAGCTTCATCTTTTAGAAATATAATAATCAAAGAATATAGATAGTACCCCTATGTCCAACCACCTCCTGTCATGAAAAAAAGAGAAAGTATTTTATATTGGGTAAGATCAATTATAAAACACAGAACCTACAATATTACTCTCCTTCATTCTTGAAATCTCCTGATATTTGTGTCAGCAGAACTGAATTCAGGCTCTTGCCTCTATTGCCATAATCTTAAATAAAGTTTTCTGTATAATTCATATTTGAAAGGTTCAAAAATATTTTTTTCCACAGCAAGAGATAACTAAACCATCAACATATTCCAAGAAGTGGGTATTGTCATTGCTTTAGGCTCTGGATCCTTGTGTTTATTTTATTTATTTTTTTTTGAAGAAGAAGAAAAGGAATATTTTTATTGGGATGAGGAAAAAATATTTGCTTGTTTTATGTGATGGTGAATGCTGTCAATAGTATGCCACAAAGGGCAAATTTGTAAAATAAATCTATGAGTGTGGCTAAAGAGATTTCCAGGTTGAGAGTGTCAACTGGTTTATGTTTGTGGCAAATGATAATGAATGGGTAAAGGGATCCCAGAGGTAAAGGAGTTTTCAAGAAAAACTAGAGGAAGTAGAGCTAACTTACTCAAACAAGAGCTAACTTACTCAAAGACTGAAGTGAGTGCACACTTTCAGATTCTTATGCAAAAGGATGACAAAGATCAAATCCAGGGAATGAACATGAAAATTTAGTTCCAATTTAAAAAGTGCAATTACAAGCTCTTTTGTTAAAATTCCAGAAAAATTTAAGTTATTGACCCTCTCAACTGAATACCATATGTTCTAAAATTCGAACATCTTACTTTTTCAATCTCTGTGAGTTAATAGGGCTTCTAAACTTCTTTAAGGCACTGTCACAGGGACCCTGAATTGCAGCCTCTGACAGGGAAAGTGTGAGTTTTGAAGAAATAGCTTTTGTTTGCATGACCAAAAAAATGTCCAAATGCTTAATAGGATAAAAACTAAAATTCAGCTAAATGTTGGGTTTAAGAAAATTACTTTTCATATAAAGTGATTAGTGGGAAGTAGGAGAAAGAAAAATATATTCAAATAAGTCACATAATAAAGGTGGAGTGGCTATATTAATGGTAGTTAAAGAAGAGCATTTCATAACAAATGGTCAATTAATCAAGACGACATGATAATTTTTAACTTGTATATACCAACAATGGAGCCTCTAATAAATGAAGCAAAAAGAGCAAGAGTAAAGGAAGACGTGGAAATATCCAGAATTATATTAGAAGCTTTAATTTTCCTTTCACAGTACTTGATAAAGTTAAAAAAATCAATAAAGTTATAAAAAATTTGACGACCACTTTCCTACACGTTAACTCAACTGACATTGTAGGACAGATACTACATCCCGAATGCAATATATCCATCCTTTTGAAGTGCCTATGGAATATCTGCTGAGTTAGAGTACAAAGTGAGCCATAAAAAAATTCTTTCAAGAGAACTACATAATGTGCTTGTTATCTTGCCATAACAGAACTAAGTTAGGGAAAGGAAATTGGAAAAGAGATGCCTTTCTAAATATTTCAAAATTATGCTTCAAAATAATCTAAGTCAAAGAAGAAATCATAAGAAAAATTAGCAAAAATTTAAAATTAAATAAATATTAAAATAACATATTAAAAACCTCTAGTGTAACAATAAAACAATCTGTCTTAGTCAATTCAGGCTGCTGTAACAGAATGCCATATACTGGGTGGTTTATAAGTAACAGAAATTTATTTCTCACAACTGTGAATATTGAAACTGCAAGATCAGGGATTTCTCAGGGTCAGATTCTGGTGAGAACACTATTTTGAATTGAAGACTTGTAGTCTCAAAAGCAAAATGAATGAGAGCTCTTTTGTCTCTTTTTACGGGGTACTAATCCTATTGTTAAGGGCTTCAACCTCATGATATAGTTTCCTCCCAAAAGTCCCATTGCCTTTTTTTTTTTTTAATTTATTTATTTGAAAGAGTTACAGGAAGTTACAGAGACAAAGAAGAAGAGAGGAAGAAAGAATATCTTCCATCTGCTGTTTCATTTCCCAAATGGCTGCAACAGCCAGGGCTGGGCCAGGTTGAAGTCAGGAGCCAGGAGCTTCTCTAGGTCTCTCCTGTGGGTGCAGGGGTCCAAGCACTTGGACCATCTTCCACTGCTTTCTCAGGCACATTAGCAGGGAGCTGGAATGGAACTGGAGCAGCCAGGACTTCAATCAATCCTCCAGTATAGGGTGGTGGCATCAAAGGCAATAACTTAACCCACTGCACCTCATTGCTGTCCCCACAAGATACTATTTCATGAGGGATTAAAAATGTGTTCAATAATGAAGTCTTTTGGACAAAGTTATTTTAAACTCAAAAACAGAGCAATGGCATTAAAAACACAGAACAAATAAATTTGTATTCTTTGCAGTCTAAAATCAGTGAGCTATAAATGGCACAGTTAACAAAACACACAGTTTAGTCATCATTGCAATTGTAAAAGGCATATTTATCAAGTGTCATTAATTTGCATGATTAAGTGTCAAGTGAGTGATTCATAAATTTAGACTCATTTGAGAAGCAGGCACATCTCCCAGTAGGGGTCAAGGAGCTGAGTAAGAAACACAAAACTAAATTCTATCTAATTCTTCTAAGAAGTTTTATTTTTATATCAACAATTTAACCTGCAATTATGGTCAATGATATGTATTTCAAAATGTAAGTTAAAACTCAATAATGTGCTTGTAGTCTGGGAAATTTTGCATCTTTGGGCATCTAACATACATCATTGAAAACATTCTTCTGTTGTTAAAATAGTTTTTGCCTACAGATTATGCTTTGGAAGAGCCTGAGTGAATGGAGAGAAGAGAAACTGAAGAGGAAAATCTCTAAATGAAATGACATTTTTAAAATCTCTTTTACAATTTATCTTCTTGCACAGGACATGCATTCCTATTAGCCCAGGATGTAAGTGGTATTCAGTGAAAATGGCATTTTGTATCATTTTTTTGTTGAAACACTTAGGCATTTTCAAATTATTTTATCTCTCCAAAGCATTTTACTTTTGGCTGATGTAATTGAATGCATGAGATATAGGTAGCTATCATTTTAGAGGGCAGGAATACCAAGGAATTTTAGAATCTTTGAAATCAGTGAAATACTGGTTGTGATATGGCTCACCTGCTACTGGGAACCTTAAAGGAAACCTACATTGAGAGTCTCTGTCTAGATTTAATTCTTTTGTGTCTTATCATCAATAGCAAACTTATTTTTTTAAGACGTGCCATTACTGTATATGGAAAGAAAAATTACCCTTTTCTCTCCCTTCTTGATTAGTGTCTTCTAATTCTAAAAGGAAAGCTATTGTAGTTTTACTGAACAAAATTTAACAAAAGAAGTATTTTATTCCAGTCAAAGCTGTACACTAAGTTTTTGAAGAGTATTTGGCCCTCTCTCCTATGCTTCCTATTCTTCCATCTTTCCCTCTTTCTGCCTTTCTATTTTTCTTTTTTTCTGGGTGAAAACCCTATACTGAAATATGGAAAAAGGGTAAAGGATTTTGGAAAACCTATGAAGTACAACAGGTTGGACTGAAGCTGATTAGATTGTTTGGATGGAAAGGTTATTCAGAGACCTCAGGTCATTTTTTGGAAGAGTCCTTGTAAGTCCAGACACACACACACACATTCCTAGGTTCACAGAGCTGAAGGTGATGATTGCCTTGTACTATAGTTCTCTGATTTTAGAATTTGGAAGTGAAGCATTTTTAAGCAAAACGAATGGTAAGGCCTTTATGATGGCAATCTCAGCAAAAATGGAATGGTTCAGAATGCAAGGGGTTCTAACGCTTTAGCAAATAACCAGTCTAGAAAAGGGGCTTGTCCTATGTCACTGTAGGGCAACCTGAAAGTAGTTTTGTAGGTTTCACATGATGCATTAGCTTTCTAAGGCTGCCACAACTGGATGCCTTAAAACAATAGATGTTTATTCTCTCACAGTTATCAACGGTGGGTGGTTGAATTCAAGGGACCTAAGGGCCATACTCCCTGAATGTATTAGGGCTGTGTCCTTTCTTGCCTGTCCTTAGCTTCTGGAGGGTACAAAAAAAAGAAAAAAAAAAAATCCTTAGCATTCCTGGGCTTATAGAGACATTTCTAAACTCTCTACCTTTTTTTTTTTTTTTTTTTTTTTTTTTTACCTGAGCCCTCTATGTGTGTCTTCTATGTCTAAACTGCTTCCTTATTGTATGGAAACCAGTCATTGGAAAGTGATCCATGCTTATCCAGTATGAACTGACCCTGATTTGATTATCTCTGCAAAGCCTCTGTTTTCAGATGAGGTCATGTTCCCAGGTACAGGGGCTTAGGAATTCAACGTAGCTTTGGTGGTCGTGGGGATAACATTTTTAAAGTTTTGTATTTATTTTTATTTGCAAGGCAGAACAAAAGAGGGAGAGGGAGAAGAGGAAGAAGAGGGTGAGGGAGAGGGAGGAGAAGGAGAGGGAGAGGGAGGAGAGCCAGGAGAGGGAGGAGAGGGAGGGAGAAGGGGAGGGAGAAGGAGAGGGAGAAGGAGGGAGAGAGAGAGAGGAGAGAGAGATACGTCATGTTCATTCCCTGGTGTATACAACTGGGCTCAGCCTGACTGCATGAGCAGGAAGCTGGAATCAGGAGTTAAGCTGAAACTTGAACCCAACCAGTTTAACATGGGGTGTTGGCTTCCCAAGCAGCAGTTTAACTGGGACATGCAAATCTCAGAATTTTGTGAATTCAGTGTTGCTATTTTTATTGCTGTTTTGCTTAGTTGTTTTTTTTTTAAACTTTCTTTTTGTTTAAATTAGAAGCATCTTTTTATCCTTTTAATTACTGGCAGAAAAACAGTACCTCATTGTGGATGCATGTACAAAGCAACTTTTATTTTAAAAGTGACTTATTAATATAAAAAAATCTGCAAGGTCACCACAAAACACTCCCAACACCAGAGATAAAGGAAAGGGTTATTTTCTGGTTGGGGGAAACCCCACAGGCTGGAGGGAGAGGTCAAGGGAAGGTGAAAAGGAAAAGGGGTCAAAAGAGAGAGGTCAAGAGAGAGAGCCCATGTGTGGGGAAGCAGGTCCTGTTGTACTCTTGCAGGGAGTAGGGAAGTGGGAGCAACAAACCCCGTTAGGGTTGAGGTGGATCTGATGCTTGTGGTTCGGCCATTTGTTCACCTGACTTCTAGCAAGCCAGACTGGGCTTAGGACCTAAGCTTACTGTGTAAGATGGCAATGGGGGCCAGAGCCTAAGATGGCACCCAGGGCTTAAGATGGTACCACAGATAAGACAGCACCATTTTATTATTTCTCTTTCCTTTACATCACACTTAACATCCACAGCGAAGCTTTCTACCGTTATAAATCTTACCACTTTTCACTTTGTTTTTCCTTATAGATATTTTCTACATTTTAACAAAGCACATGTTTCTCCCCTTCCCCTTATTCTCCTTAATCTTCTGGCATTACTCAATTCCTCCCTCTAAGCAATTTTCCAAGAGTTTGCTTTTACAGGAACACAAGTATGTCTGAAGAGCATTTAAATTGAGAATCTTTTACAAATTAACCAGTAAACTATTTTGCACCAGAGCAATATAAACATAGATATATTGACACATATGTATTATGCTATACTATCCCAAAATGCTTGGTCCTAGCAGATTTCATTGACTGCTCTAGCATCCCACTTATTTATGTTACAAAGATTCTGAGGTTGAGATCCTCACTGTATACATAGTATGTGTAATATGCGTTGATTCTAAATCAAGTAGAATAAAAGATTTTATCAATAGTGACTCAGTGGCCCTGAGTGATACACCTTTTTTTAATTCTTTGCCATAGTTATTTAACACTTTTGAACTTGATCCATGCTCCCCCAGACTCTCTAACCATGTCCTCCATCAATCTCAAGGACTTCATTTTTCCCAACTGAAGCAGAAAATGAAAGCTGTGAGGTGAGAATTCCTGCATTTCCTGCCAAGTAACTTCAACTGTTTTCGTGTGGACCTGTGTGTTCCTTTCTCTTTCTCCCTCATCTTCTCACGCTCAGCACATTGCCTCTCCTTTTTGATTTTCTACAAACTTACCCACTGCCATGTGTTTAAAGATGAACCTAGTACATTCCTCATGCTTGTCCATCCTCAGTCTCACCAAGCAAACAAACAAACAAAAAAAAACCTATTCTTTTTTTTTTTATTAAACTTTTATTTAATGAATATAAATTTCCAAAGTACAGCTTATGGGTTACAATGGCTTCCCCCTCCCAAAACTTCCCTCCCACCCATAACCCTCCCCTTTCCCGCTCCCTCTCCCCTTCCAATCACATCATGATTCATTTTCAATACTCTTTATATACAGAAGATCAGTTTAGTATATATTAGGTAACGATTTCAACAGTTTGCCCCCATATAGCAACACAAAGTGAAAAAAAAAAATACTGTTGGAGTACTAGTTATAGCATTACATAACAGTGTACAGCACATTAAAGACAGAGATCCTACATAATATTTTTTTTAAAAAATTAATTAATTTTCTATGCCATTTCCAATTTAACACCAGGGTTTTTTTTTTTTTCATTTCCAATTATCTTTATATACAGAAGATCGATTCAGTATATAATTAGTAAAGATCTCATCAGTTTGTACCCACGCAGAAACACAAAGTGTAAAAATACTGAAAAAAAAACTATTCTTAAATGGGTATGCTCTTGCTCAGTAACTCATTCTCTCTTTACTGCTGTAACAAAATACTATAGTCTGGGTAGTTAAGAAAGAAATGTATTTCTCACAGTTCTAGGGCCTGAGAAGTCTAAGAGCATGGCGACAGCATCTGGCCAGAACCTCTGTGTTGTATCACAACGTGACATAAAGACGGAAGATCAGACCAAACTGATCCTTTTTTTTTTTTTTTTTAAATCAGGCATTCACTTCCAAGATAGCTAACCCATTCCCCTAATAATGACATCTATTTATGAGCACAAACACATCCTGAACCAATCAGTTCAGAGTTACATGTCTTAATACTCTCACAATTAAATTTGGAGGGGACATTCATACTGTAATTCCCAGTAATGGGGGAAATCATTAGCTCACTCAGCAAGTGTTTGATTATTCTCCTCTTCACCCCAGTGGTGAAAGAAAAGTTCCTGTTCTAGAATTCTGGGGATGGCTGAACATCCAATACCGACAGTGAATAGGTGATGTTTCTAACCTTGGGTGATGAGGACACCATATCCTATAGGGTAATAAGGGGGTTGCCTTCAGAAAATTAATGACTCGGCCGGCGCCGTAGCTTAACAGGCTAATCCTCCGCCTTGCGGTGCCGGCACACCGGGTTCTAGTCCCGGTTGGGGCGCCGGATTCTATCCCAGTTGCCTCTCTTCCAGGCTAGCTCTCTGCTATGGCCCGGGAAGGCAGTGGAGGATGACCCAAGTGCTTGGGCCCTGCACCCGCATGGGAGACCAGGAGAAGCACCTGGCTCCTGCCTTCAGATCAGCGAGATGCGCCGGCCGCGGCGGCCATTGGAGGGTGAACCAACGGCAAAAAAAAAAAAAGGAACCTTTCTCTCTGTCTCTCTCACTATCCACTCTGCCTGTCAAAAAAAAAAAAAAATTAATGACTCAGCAGAAGCTATAGGAAGCAGGGATTGTAGTAAAGTTTTACCCCAGAAGGAGTTGGGGACTCTAGTTCCCACAGGAAGATTTCATTGCCTTATTTGAATAATTCTGTGGACTGGTATGAAACAGGAATCTACTTAGATATAAGCAGTTACTGTGCTTGGTCTCCATGATAAGGAAGGATGCTTGGCAACGGGGCTTTTTCATGGGAGCACAATTGTATTAGGATATGGCTAACCCTTTCAGTTTCCAATTATCAAGGCATACACGCATTAGATTGTAATTATAGGCCATATACCAAAAGTATGAATTCTTATTTTCTTTCTTTTTCCCTTTAACATCTAACCATTTCATGTACTTGATCATCTCTGTCGTGATAATAGCTCCTAAATCTGTCTGTCATCCTTTCCACTTCTTTATGCCACTTTAGCCAATTTACCCCATTCATCCACTAGCATTTTACTAAACAGTCATCACTTTGGGATCTAGGTTTGCTCTGGGAGCTTTGTTAAGGTGTGACAACTACCCCTCTTGCTCTTACAGCATATTATGCATAACCTATCATAAAATATACCATCTGGACACTATTATTCACTCATTTACATTCAAAAATAGATTCTAAGATATGTATGTCAGAAATCATGTTTTGTGAACTGTTTTCCTAATGCATGATACTCAGTAGGTACACAGAAAATAGATAAATGGAAAAAGTGACACTGAACTGAATATATACTTTTTAATATAGATAGATCAGCATGGTTAAAATTATTCAATACTAGTAGTATTCAAGGCATTTCTGGCTCCTAAGTAGCAATTTTGTACCTTACCTCTTTCCGTTTTGCTACTCACTAAGCTGTGTTTTCATACAGAATACTAGCTGGCACTACCAGTGATGTATTGGTTTTCCCAGATTCCTGGGAAGCACTTTGGTCTTCATGGGACACCATTAATTCTTGCTATCGGTCTGAGAACCCAATAGAGCAACGTGATTTATTTCTGCTTTCATCCCTCTGGCAGTCCCAGGCAGCACCTGCCAGAATATGGCTGCTGTATCAGCAAAGCAAATGGGAAGCAAATGAATGTGTATCTTGGTCCCCAAAGAGAAACCCATTTCCACTGTAGCTAAGCTTGACAGTTTAGGAGTCCCATTTGACTCCAAAGAACATGAAATGCTCCACTACTTTTTGAAATCATTTGCTTATATGAGGCTGCAGTTCACACATCCCAGTGTGTCCTATTCCTTCATCCCCCAAAGGGAAGAGAAATATGAACCTGTTCCATTCAGAGATTACTGAATAATGTTAGCTGCTATCAGATTTCATTGGCTTCAAGACTGGGGGGTTTTTTGTTGTTGAAAATACATGGTTGAATCTCAAAGCCAGCAACACTCCCCCAGGGTACCCATTAGGCAGAAGGGAGTGGAGTTGTAAACAATCTGTTTTGTAAAATGGAAGTCTCTAGAAGAAAAGGCATCAACATTGCATTTGTTGAATATTGCATGGCCTTGAATGGACAATTTACAGACTGAGAGGGAATTGTAGAGGACAGTCACTCAAAAATATAATTTCTAGGAAAGACATTTTCTCCATTCTTTCAACAGTTTTATAGAGGAAGTTAGAATGTGAATAGTAATGGAAAGATAAACAACATAAGTAAAAAGTGTGAAAAAAATCAGTTTTCAGATTCCTGGGAATTACGTTTCTTTCCACTGATTAGCCACTAAATGGTTTTAGAAATGTAAACTTTCACAGACTTGAGATAGTTTGTTTCATTTTGCCTCATAAACACTACCAATGGACAAAAATTGCAAAAATGCATATCCTTTTTTTGTGTGTTTGCTAGGAAGATGGTCTGATCTGGGATGTATCAGATTCACAGACATGCTGTGATGTCCAGGGCATCTTCAAGTTTAAGATGGCTGAAATGTCTGAAACTATACATCAAACAGTGTGCGTGCATAGGTACCAAAATCTCCAACGTTATGCACCAAAATGTGTATGTAGACTTATACACATAATATTTACAGAGGGTGCATGCCTTGTTTAATTTATCTATTTTTAATTACTTGGAAGTGAGAGAGATAGCGGACGTAGAGTTGCTGGACAATTCCACAAGTGCCTGCAATAGCTGGGCCTGTGTCAGCCCAAAGCAGTGAGCTGGGAATTCAATCTGGATCTTCCATGTGATAGTACCTGGCAGTGACCCAAGTACTTGAGCCATCACCTGCGCCTCCAAGGTTGAGCATTAGAAGGAAACTAGAATTGGAAGTGAAGCTAGGACTCTAACTCAGGCACTCCCACATGGTATGCAGGCATCACAAACTGCAACTTAATCCCCAACCTGGTTTACATTTCTTTTATATATATATATTTGACAGGCAGAGTGGACAGTGAGAGAGAGAGAGAGACAGAAAGGTCTTTCTTTGCCATTTGTTCACCCTCCAATGGCCGCCGAGGCTGGGCGCTGCGGCCGGCGCACCACGCTGATCCGAAGGCAGGAGCCAGGTGCTTCTCCTGGTCTCCCCTGAGGTGCAGGGCCCAAGCACTTGGGCCATCCTCCACTGCCTTCCCGGGCCACAGCAGAGAGCTGGCCTGGAAGAGGGGCAACCAGGACAGAATCCGGCGCCCAACCGGGACTAGAACCCTGTGTGCTGGCACCGCAAGGCAGATGATTAGCCTATTGAGCCGCAGCGCCGGCCCTTGGTTTACATTTCTTATGCTCCATATCATTCCTAAATAATAGATACATTCACAACATGGAAAACATTTAAAACACAGAACATGATACAACTAGCATTTTTATACTTGAAAGACTTTTTCATGGAAAAAAAAAAGAATGTAGACACAAATTATGACTATTGCATTAATTTAGAAAAATAACCTGATGTATTATCAATAAATACATACCAGCTTCATTTATTTATAGCACCGACAAATATAGAAAGTTATTTTTAAAATGTATATGTATTTTATATATGCTTGAGGGCTTTTCAAAAAGTTCATAGAATGTATGTATTATGAAAAAAAGAATGAATCTCAAGATTTTTTTGCACAAAATAAACTTGCCTTTAATTCAACTTTATCAAGGACTTTTTAAAGTACCCTCAGATTCTTGATTTTATTACTTCTTATGATCTTACTTTATTAGTGATTATCTACTGATGTCACATAAATCAGCTTTTCCAGGAGATTTCATTGTGCATAAGTAGATCAAAGTATCAACATCAATGGGACACAAGTAAATTTTTTTGTTTCATAGAAAAAGTTCTAACACAAGAATCCTAACAGATTCAAATAGATAGTATTTTCAAAATGTTCAAAATAATTAAGACAAAATTTACATTTGCAGAGTAAAGGATATTCAGGTTGAATTAACCTTAGAATAATTTGAGTTAATACATCTGGACACAAATGAAGCTCTCTCCCATGTCTTTTCCAAATTACACAGTGCAGTCAGATTAAGCCAGAGGAAATAAAAACTCATGGAGTGCTGTTTTCAAAGCTGTAACAATTAAGGTTGATGTTTCCTAGTCTTGCATTTATGAGTTTCCATGATGTAAGTGGAATTTGCCTTTTTAAACTCTATTTTATTCATATTGATATACACTAGACCCTAGCTAAATTGATTTGTTTGTAATTTCTGCACATATTCCTCTCCCCACAAGTATACTTAGCTCTTGATTTCTTTCTGTCTGAAATTCTCACCTCCCACTGTAGTCTCATGTCTACCCCCACCCCACCTTGTGACAGGTTCCACATGAATACTAAGTCCTTCATAATTATTTACCTCTTCCTCTCCTTCCTTCTTTCAGAATTATGAATTTGTTCTTCTTTTTTATGTATCTGATTTATGCTGGTCGGTGTGCAAGGCTCTGGTCATATAAAAAGAAAATAAATTTTTTTTCAGAATTTACATGTTGGAAAATGTCACAGAATAGACAAACTTTTAGGAATCAATGATGATATAGGATGATTAAATATAATGTCTCAGATAAGCACCATGTCCATTAAAATATAAGCAAGTAGTACTAACTCTAAGAGCACCTAAAAAAGCGCTATCTATGTGTCAGTATTTCAACAGATATTTTTGTTTATAAACTATGTGTATGAAATATATTCAAGGGAAGAGTAGTAATGACATATGCATCTGCTTCTCTTTCATCCCACATGCTGAAATGGTGAGAGTAGAAGAAAACCTGTTGTACGTAAAGCTATGGGTAAAGGTTTAAATATATTCATTCAAAAAAGAATGACATGATAAAGTAAGCATAAGGGTAACATATTTTTGAGGAACACTGAAAGGAGTGGGAGAACGAGAAAGTAAGTAAAGTTAAGCAACAAACGTAAAATCTTGAAGTTGAACTCCTCCTCATTGCCTGTTCTCTGCCGGTAGTCAACGTTCTTTTGCAATAGAGCCATACATAACATTGTGCTATCTCTGTAAGTAAGTTCCAGTATCTCATCAGCAAGTGGCTGACTGGCGCATCCATGAGTCCTTGACAGCATGTATGAAAGTGCCTGGTGCGCATATGTTATTTGGTGGTGAAAGCTTTGAAGGAAGTGTTGTGGAAGTTTTCAACAGGGCACAAAGTGCTGGCCAGATCTTCCCATTGGACTGCTTATCTTGACTCAGAACTACAGCAGATCCCTATTTATGTTTTCTGCCCCTGATATCTGAAACTCAATAGCAATTTGTGTTGGTAAATTGCCATTTTTACGAACACTAAAATTTATGGAGTGTTACTAGAGGCCAGGACTTGGATCCACATTTTATCTATTTTATCTATTTTGAACTTTACAACCATTCTCATGAGTCAGGAACTACTATTATTTCTATTTCGTGAATGAAGAAATTGCTTCAGAGGGAGCGGTACAAATCAGCCATTGTTTCCCAGCTACAGTGCAGATGTGTTGTGTGCTAGAGACTGGGACTTTTCAAACATGTTACAAGTTGAACAGCATAAATAACTAACAAGAAAAAAATATTTTAAAAACAAATGATTTGACCCACTTAGAAGCAAGCATATTTCTTTATTAATGTGCTAGGCTTACTTTAACGAGGTACCATAAACTACAAATTTGAATGGACAGAATGATTTTCTTCCAGTTCTGGAAATCAAAAGTCTTGAGATCAAGGTGTTCTTAGGCTAGTGTTTTCAGAGGATCACGAGGGAAGGATCTGTTCCAGGCATCTCTCTTTGCCTTCTCTTTCTATGTCTCTTCATACCATCCTTTGTCTATGCATATCTGTCTATGCCTTGATTCCCCCCTTTTTTAAGGGTACTAATTGTTTTGAATTCAGGTCTACTCTAATGAACTTACTTTGACTTGACCCTGTCTCCAATAAAGCCACATTCTGAGGTACTAGGAATTAGGACTTCAGTACTTGAATTCTGGAATTTAACCTATAACAACTGCTGTGAATAAAATATAAAAAGTGTGGTAGTAAAATTTACATCAGAAAGTTTATTTTAAGGAAGTATTCATTACATTTAAGAAATACAATGAAATAGTCATTGGATATTTTAGATGAGAAATAATATATAAAACTCCTGAATTTTACGGCAGCTTAGGAAATGTGAAACTAAATCCCTTGAAAAACTCATTTTGGAGGCTGGCACTTTGGCATAGGTTAAACCTCGGCCTGCAAGGTCAGTGTCTCATTTGGGTAAGCTGGTTAGAATCCCAGCTGCTACACTTCCCATCCAGCTCCTTGCTAAAGAGGCTGGGAGAGCAGCAGAAGGCCCAGGCGCTTGGGCTCCTACATCCATGTGGGAGACCTGAAAGAAGCTTCTGGTTCCTGGCTTTGGCCTGGCCCAGACCCTGCCATTGTGGCCATTTGGGGAATGAAATAGTGAATGTAAGACTTCTTTCTCTCTCCCACCACCCTTCTTTCTTTATCTCTGACTTTCAAATAATAAATCTTTAAAACTTATTATATTGTTTGAAATGCTCTATTTTATACTTCTATTTATTATTTTATTTAAATGTGTGTGTGTGAGAGAGAGAGAGAGAGAGAGAGAGAGAATCTTTCACTGCTGATTAGATGCTCAAATGCCCACAACAGCTGAGGCTGTGGAGGATCCAACGCCAGTTGTCTAGAATTCAATACAGGTTTTCCAAGTAGGTGGCAGGAACTCAATTACTTAGGACATCACTGCTGCCTCCCAGGATTTGAATTAGCAGGAAGACGTAATCAGGAGCCAGAGATGGGAACTGAACACAGATACTATGATTTGGGATGAAGACATCCTAACTGGCAACTTAACCTCTAGACTAAGTGCCTGCCCCTGTAAAGTCTATTTTCAAATGAAGATAAAGCTATATATATGGTAATGTTATAGACTGTCTGTATTTCTTAAATAGATTTAAACTGAATTTTATTGTTGTTCAGAGAACATATTGTGCTTAATTTAAAGCAAAACCTAATATAGTACCAATTTTATCTGAACATATTTTTAGCCTGTTTTGTGAGGTCAAAAAATAGCAGACAGTTGTTTTCTGCCTGAAAGTCACTTGTCATTAAAATAATAGAAATGAGCAGTATACAAAAAGGAAAAAGCGAAAAATAATCAACAGAGCAAATAATATTCCACTTATGCAAATGACTCTCATTTCTATTTCAGTGCCAAAAACAAGCATGACTGCAAGGCTGTTCCATAAACAATAGATAATGCAGCTGTTCCTCAGAAGGCCATTTAAAATTCACTTTTATTAATTAGGAAACTAATTCTAGAAAAGAAAAAATTCGTCTTTAATCTCCATTGATTACCTAAGAACATTTTCCTATAATAGATGATGAACTGCCTTAATCATAGTTAGAATAATGGATTTCATATTTAAGAATTCTGGTATTCCTGAGCTTGAAGATTCTACATAGATTCCCCTTGTAGCTTTTGAGGCTCTCAGTTTCCTTCAGAGTTGATTTGTTTAAAAGGAACTTTAGTGCTAAAGCAACTGATGCCATTTCCCACCTGCACAAACGACCCGAGATAGAAGGCTTTTATGCTTGGTTAGCCTTGTATTCATATTGTGGAAGCTGTTGCACCTCAAGAGAATAGCTATTTTCCTGGAACAATCTACACCACTACTATACCTCAAAGTAATTAGTATAAAGTTTGGCTTTTCTTCCAACTGCACCTCACTCAAATTAGAGTTATAGGATTATTCAGAAATAGTCTTTGTTTTGCAAACCCACAATAATGAATATTGTAAAATAATGCGAACTAGGACAAAGATAGAGATTGTGCAATATAATGGCATTCAGACTGTATTCTATATTTTGAACATGTGGGTGCTCAACTGTGAGGATTATGCTCAAAATGTCTTCAAAACATATTGGAACTATTACCCTAAATGTTTGACATTTAATGAGATGAAGTCAATAGAGAATAAGAACTAGGTACACATAATTAAGGAACTTACTCTTTGACTTCTTACACAGCATAACTAATAGTCATGAAAGCACATGAGTGAGTAAATTAATATTCCTATTCAAATATATTTTTATCATATACCAGTTTAGTGGGACTACTGTGAGGTGTAATTTGTAAATGGATGAATTAAATAAAGAGAGTAGAGAGAAATATTCTCCACAGCTTTCAATAAGTCAAACATTTTGGAAGGAGAAAAATAAAGTGCAAATATATCTCATATTTGGAATCCTAGTTGTTTTCACATTTTTAACTTTCAAATGTGATTTCATTATTCAATCATGATGACCCATAAATCAAATATGAATTCCTCTTTTAAAATACTGGTGAGCTAACATGGGCTAAATGAAAGACTTGTGCATAGCTTCAGATACTGTAAATCTAGGGATTATTATACTCTCACATTAGTGAAAGCTCTTCCTTGTTAAAGATGTACACAATTGTTTTGAACAAGTGATTCAAGTAACACAAGGCACTGCAATAATTTAATCTTCCATTATGTTCCATGTTCAGTGTTTTATACATTGACAAGTTTTTTAAATGATTTATTTATTTATTTGAGAGGCAGTTACATAAAGGCACAAAGAGAAAGGTCTTCCATGCACTAGTTCACTCCCCAGATGGCTGCAGTGCTGGTGCTGAGCTGATCAGAAGCCAGGAACCAGGTGCTTCTTCTGTGGCTCCCACATGGGAGCAGGGTCCCAAGCACTTGGGCCATTTTCTATACCATCTTCTACTGCTTTCCTAGGCCATAAGCAGAGAGCTGGATTTAAGAGGAACAGCCGGGACACAAACTGGTGCCTATAAGGGGTTCTGGTGCTGCATGTGGAGTCTAAGCCTTCTGTGCCACAGCACCGGCCCTGTATTGACAAGTTTTTAAAGATGAGTAGACAATTTCTCATATCTCTTAGAGCAAGGCACATATTTGTCCTTTTATGTTAAATATTGGGTTCCAGAGAAACTGTTGAAAATTAACCAAGTAAGATTAATTTACAAAAATCTGCAAGCCCACTGGAGAAAGAATCATGATCTAAAAAAAAAAAAAAAAAAAAAAAAGATGCAGCAAGAGGCCCTCACAAGAAGCCAAGCCAATACCAGTGCTCCCCAGTCTCCAGAGCCATGAGCTAAATAAACCTCTGTCTTGGTGCATCATCCAGTCTGTGATCTTTAGTCACAGCAGCAGAATGTGGACCAAGACTGCAGGGAGACACAGGAGCCTGAGGATGGAGGGAGCAGGGTCACTTCCTTGTCACTGTGTATCTTTTTGTATGGTTAGAATTCTTAAGCCTGTGCATGTGCTACTTTTTAATTAAAACTCCTAAGACATTAAAAAAAAAAAAAGAATCATGATCTCATTGTACCATGAAATAACAGCCAGATATTATTAAAATATTTATATGGATAGATTCATTCAGAAATTTCTTATGTAAGTTCTACTAATATTGGAATTTGTTTTTGAAAAAAATGTTAGTCTAAAAGCAGAACTACAAAAAGACTGTATTCTGAGGTGGTGGGGAGAGCGAGTGCAAGCTTCCGTCTTCTGATTTGCTCCCTAAATATCCACAATAGCCAGCTATAGGCCTAGGAAAAAATAGGGACAAGGAACTTAATTCTAGTCTCCCACGGGGTGCCAGGGGCCCAAGCACTTGGACCATTTTTGCTACCTTTCCAGTTACATTAGCATGAAGCTGGATGGAAGCGGAACAGCTGGGACTCAGTATTTTCTCTCAGTAGTGACTGTCCTTTGATGAGTTAACATGCACAATCCACGTGTCTCAATGCTGCAGTTCAGAGTCTTTTCTGGGGCTGGAAATCTCTCTGTCTTGTTTCAGCAGTTACTGACTTAAGGTTTTGCCAACCTTCCAGCTTTCTGCTGCCATTTCTTCTTACTCTCACAATCCTTCCTCTCAACTTGCATAGCTCTGCTGTAGTTAGCTCTCAAGAATAAAAATGAGCTTTTTGTTGGATTCATTTCAGTCTGTTAACTTCAAAAGTAGATATCTTGTGAATAACTTTTTTTTCCTGTGGGGAATGCAAACATATTATCATTTTATATCATGCTCAAGAAAAAATATGTTAAAATTATCACTTCAATTAACACCAGCTTACAAACCTTGAAGTGTCCAGCTTGCACAAACATGCTGGTTTTGTTCAAGGAAAGCACTTGATATGTGTCAAGTACTGATTGAGCCTCACAGGTATTTGTGAGAGTACAATGGCTTCCATGATTTACAAGTCAAATTCAAATGTAAATCTTCACTCTTTTGCCTCGGGCATGTGTATGATTTTCTTTTGTAGTGGTCATAAAAGATCAAAAAAAGTTCTTGAATAATTCAGCAAATATTTATTGAATGATTGCTGTATGCCAGGCACTGAGATTGGTGTTCTGGGTATAACAGTGATTAGTTCAGGAAGGTCATCACTTTATGAGATTTATTATCTGGTTAAGAAGATGCATCTCAAAAAAGTAATGACTACTACAAGAAATATAGTGTGACAACAAATACAAGGACTATGGCTTATTTTCATAGGATACCGAAGTTATGTCGAAATATAAAAGGCTTTCCTAAAGAAGAATCATTTAATCTGAACTTGAATGATGAGTAACGACTTGCTAGAGAAAAGATGAGAGGGAAAATTGGAATAGTGTTCTAGGTCCAGAACATTTGTCAGGGGCTCTAAGTAGGAACCAACAAGAAAATCTGCAGCTTCTGCATGAGTTTTTCTCCCAAAAAAACTTGAGTCTAGAAGTATGTCATAAAAAACATAAGGATGTTCTTTTGAGTTGACACCTTGCATGGACCCTTATTGTATCATATGCCAAAGAATCGAACATGGAAAATAACACAAAAGATTGAGCAGTTCATGATCTGAAATGCAATAGTGTCTGAATGTCAGAAATAAAGGTGAGTACAAGTGAACTATTTTCACTGTCATTATGTAAGTTTAGTTTGAAATGGCTCCAGATGTTGTGCCTAGAAGGTGATGTAGACTGTATCATTTGCTAATTCACAACTGATCTTATTGAATCTTAATTAAAAGTTCTTGTTCTATAAAGTTATATTTTAAAAAATGCATGTAAAACTAGATTTAAAACTTCAAATGAGAGTAAGACAGAACAAAAAAATAGATTAAACTGATATTTAAAATGATGAAAAGTATTTCTCTATTCAGTGAAGATACATCATGTCGTTGCCTTCCAATAAAAAAGAAAAATAATTCTAAGTCATTTAGCCAATTTGTTCCTAGCATGAAAATTGTATCTTTGCTAGACAATCTTTCTTTATTGCTTATTATTTATTGAACTCCAAGTATGCGTCAGTATATAAATCATTATGTATACAGTCCCTACCCTAAAGGCATACAATCAAAGTCAAGCTGAGAAAAATGATTCAGACATAAAATATGTCAAATGTGTTGATTAAACTCTGAAGATTGGAATTCTTAATTATAAATATGTCTTCATAGCCTACAAAATGAAATTTGTAAATAAAACAAAAGGCAAAATGATAAGTAAATCATACTCCAGATATGTTCTTCTTTTAAGGACTTATTTATTTACAAAGTGATGCAACCAAGATGCAGGGAGAAAAACACACACACACATACACATTCACATACATGGAGAGAGAGACAGAGAGCGAGTGAGAGAGCGAGCTTCTATTTGCTGGTTCATTCCCCAGACAGCTGCAACAGCCAGGACTGGACCAGGCTGAAACTAGAAATCAGGAAATCCTTCTGGGTCCCTCCCATGAGTACAGAGGTCAAAGTACTTGGACCCTCTTCCACTGCCTTCCCAGGCAGGTTAGCAGGAAGGTTGATTGGAAGTGGAGAAGCTGGGCCTTGATCTGGCACTCCTACTTGGAATGCTGGGTTAACAAGCAGCAGCTTAACTCACTCTGCCACAACACTGGCCCCTCTAAGTATGTTCTTAAATACAGCTTACTATTATTTTAAAATTAACGAATATAATTTTAGATCCTAATGCAATTCTACAAGGGAAAAATAAGAGCAGGGAATATAAATTTGGGGGAAGATGATGTCAGTTTTGCCTCTTATTCTCTAGTAATCATTTCACTACTGTTTTTCTGATTTTCTCCAAAGAACAAAATTTTGGGTCATAGTAACCCTTAATTATATTCTAAGCAGTATAATGCATTTTCCCACTGATCTGTATGGTTTTGAAAAGTAAAATAAATAGAAGCAAGAAGAATTCAGGTTTCCA
This sequence comes from Lepus europaeus, assembly GCF_033115175.1. NCBI lineage: Eukaryota > Metazoa > Chordata > Mammalia > Lagomorpha > Leporidae > Lepus > Lepus europaeus. Next base: position 17,789,181 of record NC_084848.1, read on the forward strand.
AATAAAGCTTATCACTTTGCTTTTAATTTACTCAGTTTTAATAATTCTGTGACATAATAATATCATTGACATCAAAACAATATCTGAAGACCTTCCAACCTAATGTTACATAATGATAAGACTATCAGATTTTTCCAGTGTTCAATGCTAAGTGACCTCTGAATATATTCTTATCAATACAAGCTTTGACCAACTGATCTGTATGATATCGGAAAGGAAAATGATCAGAAGCAAGTATTGGTATCTATTTATCTATCTTTTCAACATCTGGAGCATGGTAGTTCTTCAATATATATTTTATTAGAATCTTATACCAACCTTCTGTTTGAATTTTAATATAACTCCTGCTTTAAGAAAACATGAATTCAAATACATGAAACTATGAAAATTAAATTAGGCTGCACTATCCAAAGAGCATTGTGATTCAGATTTGATAAACCTTTCTGGAAACATCGTATATAAATAGATTTTTTAAATCCAATTTACACACAATTCTGAGGTAAACTCAGTATATTTGAGAACTTACACAAGTCCTCATTATTTGAGCTTTGAGTTAAAAAAGAGATATCAGGCCGGCGCCGTGGCTTAACAGGCTAATCCTCCGCCTTGCGGCGCCGGCACACTGGGTTCTAGTCCCGGTCGGGGCGCCGGATTCTATCCCGGTTGCCCCTCTTCCAGGCCAGCTCTCTGCAATGGCCCGGGAAGGCAGTGGAGGATGGCCCAAGTGCTTGGGCCCTGCACCCGCATGGGAGACCAGGAGAAGCACCTGGCTCCTGGCTTCGGATCAGTGAGATGTGTCGGCCGCAGCAGCCATTGGAGGGTGAACCAACGGCAAAAAGGAAGACCTTTCTCTCTGTCTCTCTCTCTCACTATCCACTCTGCCTGTCAAAAAAAAAAAAAGAGAGATATCAGACTCTGAGAAAATGGATTCTTGGTGATTAATATCTTTGGAATATATGTAGATATTCCTTTATACATATAAATGTATTGAATATTCATATAAATCAATGTCTACAGCTATATATTAAAATAATCTGAGAATTATCTACAAAAGCTGTCTTTATCCTTTCTGAGAAACTTACGCTACATTTCATTGGTTGTTCCTCTGGTTTTTTTGGTTATTTGTATATCTATGACAGAAGGCTGCGCTGGAGCAAGAAGTTACATTGGGAAAATCTATCGATCAAACTGCTCAGTGAGAGATACTCAATAATGACACCCCAGTAAAGATCTTGGTTAAATTTCTAACTTCCATCCCTATCTGTGAGGAGGGAGAATTTTTCAATGAACCCTGGCATTACGATTGTACTGACATGAATTCAAATTATATCCTCGCTGCTTACTATGTAAATTTGGGCAACATGGACCTCCTCAGGACTTATTTTAATTATGATATCTATAATTATCTAAAACAGTTTTTGTAAAATTAAATGCTATAGTACATGTAAAATGTTAAGGTCAAAATTGCAAAGATTTTATTATAATTAAGAGGAGCTCTAGGCCGGCACCACGGCTCACTTGGTTAATCCTCCACCTGCAGCGCCGGCATTCCATATGGGCACCGGGTTCTAGTCCCGGTTATTCCTCTTCCAGTACAACTCTCTGCTGTGGCCTGGAAAGGCAGTGAAAGATGGCCTAAGTGCTTGGGCACCTGCCCCCGCAAGGGAGACCAGGAAGAAGCACCTGGCTCCTGGCTTCAGATAGGCGTAGCTCCAGCTGTAGCGGCCATTTAGAGAGTGAACCAACAGAAGGAAGACCTTTCTCTCTGGCTCTCTCTCTCTCACTGTCTAACGCTGTCAAATAAATAAATTTTAAAAAATGTTAAAAAAAAAAAAAGAGGAGCTCATACCTGAGGTCTGCTAGATTTTAGTCTGTATAAGAGACAAACAGCGGGGCTGGCACCGTGGTGAAGTAGGTTAATCCTCTGCCTGTGGCACCAGCATCCCATATGGACACCAGTTCTAGTCCTGGCTGCTCCTCTTAAATCCAGCTCTCTGCTGTGGCCTGGGAAAGCAGTGGAAGAATCCAAATCCTTGGGCCCTGCACCTACGTGGAAGATCCAGAAGAAGCTCCTGGCTCCTGGCTTCAGATTGGGGCAGCTCCAGCTGTTGTGGCCAATTGGGGAGTGAACCAGCAGATGGAAGACCCCCCCCCCCGCCTCTCCTCTCTCTGTGTAACTTTGACTTTCAAATAAATAAATAAATAAATAGACAACCAATGTCCCAAGAGTGAATGCAAGCCAAAATGAGCATGTTCCTGATTTTTAAAAAATGTGTTAGATGTTACTAGGCTGAGCCAGAATTTATAATTTTTTTAAGGTAGTTAGATATTAGAGAAGTGACTTTGGTGAACACCTACAGTGTTATATGCTCTATTCACTTTGGTTCCTTTGCTTTATATCTAGGTTGTTTCAAGAGACTGAGTTGAGGAGATGAAAGAGAATGTCCAACTGACTCCCTAATGAGACTAGTATTCAATTTTAGAGACATGAAGCATTTGGAATTTTTATGACTTTTGTGATTAGCAGATGCATATGTAAAATTGGAATAATTTCTCTCCTTGGCAGGATTATTCTTACATTGTAAACAAAGGTGAATTTTTGTTTCAATATTTTCCATACTAGCTATGAAGTCTTTGCTAGAATGATAAACAGTCACAGTCAAAATGTGTGTATGGCTACCTAGATTTGGAATGCAGGTAATTTATTCAATATTATTTCACAATAAAAAATAAGTATAATCTGTACAAAGTGGTTAAGTACTTACCATGGTAGATGTGATTATCTTCATTATATACATGAAAAAATACATATCACAGAGCTACAAAGTGGAAATATGAGAATGAAAATCCATGTTTCTATAATGATAACCACTAAGTCATGAGTCACAGGGGTTCTGTTCCATGAGGTAGAGCTTAATATATGTTAGTTTCTGGTAAGGGCAAAATATGAGACGAATGGCAGCTTGATATGGAGAAAATTAATCATATTATTTGTTTATTTATTTATTTATTTATTTATTTTTTTATTTTTGACAGGCAGAGTGGACAGTGAGAGAGAGAGAGACAGAGGGAAAGGTCTTCCTTTTGCCGTTGGTTCACCCTCCAATGGCTGCTGCTGCCAGCGCGCTGCGGCCTGCGCACCGCGCTGATCCGATGGCAGGAGCCAGGTGCTTATCCTGGTCTCCCATGGGGTGCAGGGCCCAAGCACTTGGGCCATCCTCCACTGTACTCCCTGGCCACAGCAGAGAGCTGGCCTGGAAGAGGGTCAACCGGGACAGAATCCGGTGTCCCGACCAGGACTAGAACCCGGTTTGCTGGTGCCGCAAGGTGGAGGATTAGCCTAGTGAGCCACGGCGCCGGCCAAATCACATTATTTGTTAAACTATGCACCCTACCCCCAAAATCCATATGTTGAAAATTCTAACAGCTAGTACCTTGCAATGTGACCTGATTTGGAAGCAGAGCCATCACAGTTGCAAGTAATTAAATAAGGGTGAAGTCTCAGATTCACCCTAATCCAATATATGGTTGAAGTTATAAAAATATTGGATGCAAACAGAAAGACACATGTAAAGAAGTGCTGTGAAAACACGGGGAAAAGATGGTCATCTACAAGTCAAAAAGGACCCGGGACAGAACCTTCCTTTACTGCACTCAGAAGAAACCAAGCCTACCAATGCCGTGATATTTGACGGTCTCCAGAACTGTGAGGCATTAAACATTTGGTGTGTCAGCACCGCAGTTCGTGGTACTTTGTTAGAGTAGCAACAGCAGACTAGCACAGATTACTTAACCAAAATACCATACCTAGCCAGGAGAAAAGAAGTGACTTGATTCAAGAGAAAATATTCTATACCCAGGAGTCTAAGCATAAAACTTTGGGACCAGCAAATTCATAGCAAAGGAAGATAATGTTAGAAGCAAAATGATTATCTATTAATAAGTGTATTTTAATTGAATGCATTCCATGGATACTTTGATGTGTTGTTGGGTAAAAGAGCTTGGAAGTTCCCTAACTTCTTTCATTGGGCTGCCAGGGTCGCTGCAAAGATCCTTCTAGGAGCCAAATGCATTGTTCTGTATTTGCTCTGTGGCGCCTCCTGTTCCATTCTGTGTTGGTAGTAGCTTCATTACTGGTGAACTTTCTGTTTTTGCTGTGCTACATTTTGCTTAAGGGCAGCAGACTGAATAAAATTTATTTTATCTAGATGGAAAAAGATGAACATATAGGCAGTATAAAATTTGTATTATTTTTCATTTAATTATCAGAAATATTCTCAAATAAATCATCACTATTTTATAGAAATTGGAAAATCACTCTTGGTCAAATTTGTGGTCATTTTGTTTCCAAGAGATTAGCATATTTAAATCACTATACATTTCTTGTTAACTGAGCTTAAATTTTTACTGAGTATATTATTTTTATGAACTATTAACTAATAGAATTAAGGATGGTTAGAACAAGGATCAAGCAAACTTCTCTGTACACTCGGCTCAAAGGAATACAGTTCAACTTTGTCCTTAAAAGAGGGAATGCTCTTTAAGTAGGGGAAGGGTACAAACAACATACATACATATGCATATGTATGTTAATTAACTATAAAAGGGAAGAACAGCATATACACTTGTCTCTTTACATGTCTAATCTTATTTGTGGAGCAGTTCCATTTCATGGGATTGAAATCTATTTTATCTCCTACATGGGTAAGATAATTTAGAGTGCAAGAGAAGACACTTTTTTGATTCCATTCAGTGAACTAGTTTTTAACTAAAGTATTATATATTCCATTCACTGAACTAGTTTTTAACTAAAGTATTATATAGTACGGGGTATACTGTGAAGAACAATCTGTGAGATCTCATATATACGATGTGGTATCATGAGAGATTATGAACATTCATCCATGCATTTCACATAAGGTTTCCTTTAGGGTTGACAGTTGACTGAAAGAGAGCAGATCCTGAGGAATACACTATGGTAGTGATTTCAGGATAAAAGTTAAAAAAATATTTTATAGGTACAACTTGTACATTTCTGTTAGAACTAAAAATATCATGTAAGTTATTGATCTTATTTCATTTAGTAGTATTTAAGCATTGTTGGATCCTTTATAAGCAAATAATTTAATTAAGATAAGGTGAGACATTTCTCTGCTTTCTTGCTAATAAAGTTCTTGGAATCCTATCCATCTATCAAAAGCAACATATTGTGCCTACAAATTGCTTAATGATCCATGTTCTCAGGGAAAAATGTCCAGTTTACATCCATATATATATATATATATATGCTTTTGACTTGGGACAAAGAAGAATCACTTGTTGGTGGGAAAGGACACACACAAGCACACACACAAACACATGTACAGAAAGCAAACAAAAACAAACCAGATACATAAAACTGACCCCTACAAATGACCATATAAAACCTAGATTGTAATGAGAATTGAGATCTGGAATGATTTCTAAACAGTATCTTACAACAAGAACTCAGAAGGCTAGATTCTCACCAAAGGAAGAGAATCCATTACAATCCTAGCCTAGTTGATTCTCCTTGTGACTAGTAGCTCTGTGGTTGCCCACAACTGTGGAAGGCTTGGGTCAAATTGTCTCTATTACATTTACCAAAGTCACTTTAGAAATTAATTTGTAATACAGTGTCATTCTTTTTGGTTTGGTTCAGAAAAGCACCCGCCTGCTAATGATGGAGAAGCCCTCATGCTGGAACAAAGAAGCCAAATAGGAAACCGGACACAAATCTGGTGTCTAAAAACTAATGATCCCCATCCTGCAGTAGTCATACGAATTCAAAATATAAAAAATAAAGTTGGATACATAGAAATTTCAGTTTTATTAGTCTCACCTTGGAGGAGAATTCTGCACCTCACTGAAGCTCAGGAGCTGCCTGGAAATGATCACCAATGCATTATAGATGTCTCTGTAAGAACATCATTCATAGACTTTCCAGACAAAGCAGCTCATTAGCACTCAGTCATTGCTGATAACTGGGTTGGAAATGTGTACTATTCTCATGACATTTTTAGTAAGTATCTTGTCTGGGATGGACATTTAGCCTAGCAATTAATACACCACATGGGACACCTGATTATCATGTCATCCAAGTGCCTGGTTCAAGCCCTGGGTGTGCTCATAATTCTGGCTTCCTGCTATTGCACACCCTGGGAGGTAGCAGGTGATGGCTCAAGCACTTGAGTTCTTGTCACCCATGAAGGAGACCCACATTGAGGTCCCAGCTCCTGGCTTTGGCTTGCAGGCATTTGGGGAGTGAAACAATGGATAGAAGAACTTTGTCTTTTGAGATTCTATATAGTCATAATTAAGCTTCTAAATATTGATCTGTACATTTTAGTCATCTCAGTTGTACAATGAGTTTTGCGTGGCCTGCATTGTGATACAAGTTAAGCCTCTTTCTGCAATATTATCATCCCGTATAGGCACCACTTTGAGGCCTGGCTGCTCCACTTCCAATCCAGCTTCTAGTGTACCTGGGAAGCAGTGGAAGATGGCACAATTGCTTGAGCTCCTGCACCAATTTGGGAGACCTGGAGGAAGCTCTGGGCTCCTGTCTTTGGCCTGGCCCAGCCCCAACCATTGTGGTCATTTAGGGAGTCAACCAGAGTATGGAAGATTGCATGCTTCTTTCTCTGTCTCTCCTCTCTCTGTAACTCTGCTTTAAAAATAAATTTTTAAAAATGAGTTTTGATTTGTTTTTAATTGTCAAAGCCCACATGTTCATCTCTGAGGATTCAGATGATAGAATGTGGTAGATTACATTTTATTTTAAAAATTTCTTTATAAAGTGAAAAAGCTGGATTCTTTAAGCTAAAGTTACATCTTTACAAATAAGCTTTCTTTTTCTTTTTCTTTTTTTCTTTTTTTTTTTTTTTTTGACAGGCAGAGTGGACAGTGAGAGAGAGAGAGACAGAGAGAAAGGTCTTCCTTTCCATTGGTTCACCCCCCAATGGCCGCTGTGCTGATCCGAAGCCCGGAGCCAGGTGCTTCTCCTGGTCTCCCATGTGGGTGCAGGGCCCAAGCACTTGGGCCATCCTCCACTGCCTTCCTGGGCCACAGCAGAGAGCTGGACAGGAAGAGGAGCAACCGGGACAGAATCCAGCGCCCTGACCGGGACTAGAACCTGGGGTGACGGCGCCGCAGGCAGAGGATTAGCCTATTGAGCCACAGTGCTGGCCTACAAATAAATTTTCAAGTACTGTACTTCAACCATAAATGAAATATAAAAGTACACTACAGTTATCTTTGGTGATTTTTTTTCCTCCTTTATATACTCAAATAATTATTCTGAGCTGATTCCCAAGCCATTCACTGCAGATTAATTGTCCTTCTGAAATTTATTAGGTGGCAAGCTAGCTTACCTCACAATTCTTCAAATTCTACACCTTCATCTTCTTTCTCCTAATCAAAATATATCTGCATCATTTTCATAACATCATGTTTGAATTGCTCTGATAAAAAACTGCAAGCTAACAAAAGATTTCAAATGCATGTTCTTAATTATAATTTCTGTAATATTCTATCTATAGTCATGTGTCTCTAAAAGAGAAACTTGCAGAAAAATCCTTCATTAGGCAATTTTCTTGTTCTGCAAATATCATAGAGTGTACTTTAAAAAATCCTGGGTGATATAGATCAATTACTGACATGGTCTCTTGATGCTATCAAGAGATGCCTGCAGATGTAGGAGGTATGAAGTTGCTATTGTTGTAATGTGATGAGCATTCTTATAGTAAAATTTTCTTCTGTAAGTAGGAGCACACTCTCAAATAATTACAAAAAGTATACTAAATCCACCAATTAATAGTTTGTTGTCACTTTCAAATATTATATGCTGTCTATCATTATATGTGCTATACTTTTATGAGGGGCAGCACAGTGGGTTTGTTTACATCAACAACACTATAAACACACAAGTAATATATTACTCTGGACCATTATCAAATCTGTGTTAGTAGAAGATAGGAATATTTCAGCTCTAACAAACCTTATAACAACATCATCACCTATGCTGACCAAATCTTGTAATCCAATGCATGGCTACGTTATCCATGTCAACTTGTTGACTTTGTATATAGTCTCCCAGGCCTTGAACTGCAGAATGTAATCCAAAGGAGATCATTTCTGATCATTTCTCACTCAGCAGATTATGCTGTGAGTAGAATGGTACTAACCTAATTGCATACAAGTTTTGCTTATTTTTACTTGTCAACTTATATAAATGGTAACCATTTTAATAAGTACTAAAATATGAGTGGGGAGAAAAATGATTTTTCAGAAATATTATTTAGAGAATTCAATACATTCTAATGGTCTTTGAATGCTTTGGTTCACCCCTCAATCTTGTTCCAAAGTAATTAATTTGTTTAATTGGAGGATTTGGAAGATTTCCATAATGAGAAGACCACAGATCCACATAGAATTCCAAAGAAAGGAGCTACTTATGTGAATATTCAAATGTATGTGTATATGTATTCCCATATACACACATACACACACACATGCACATGGCAAGTTGGTGGAAAATAGAATAAAAGGTACATTTATTTGGTGCCAAAAAAATCTTGAAATCCATGCATAGAAGAGTTCTTCAGAAACTTCATGAAAGATGTATATTATGGAAACACTATGCATATTATGCATATATACACACACACACTATATATATATATACACATAGAGAGTGTGTATATACATATATGTATATATGTTTATCTAGCTCTCTATATGTAGATATATAGATATAGATATAGATATATAGAGATATAGCTATAGATACAAAATATATATATTATCTCTAAAATATTAAAATTTAAAAATATATAATATATATTATCTCTATAGATATATATATATCTATATATATCTAAAGAGAGAGAGTGTGTGTGTAATATATATATATATATATATATATATGAAGAGAGAGAGAGAGAGAGAGAGGGTGTGTGTAATAAGATAGTTCTGACAGATTGGGTAAGGTTACATGACTAAAATTTCTTCTTAAATCTGGGGGCTGGTATTTTGGCATAGTGGATAAAGCCACTATCTGTGAGGCTGGCATCTCACGTGGGCATTGGCTCATGTCCCAGGTGCTCTAATTCTAATCTAGCTCCCTTCTAATGGCTTGGGAAAAGCAACAGAAGATGGCCCATGTACTTCAGCCCCTGCCACCGATGTGGGAGACCTGGATGAAACTCCTGTAAATATGAATTAGGAAGCGAGGGAGACAATAACTCTTAATGCTTATACTAATCTGTAATATAATATGCACCACCTTGCTTCAACCCTGGCTGTTGCAGCCATCTGGGGAGTAAACAAAACAGAGCATCAGGCAAGGGGTTGGGGATGGATACTAGACAGAAATTTATGTAGTGCTCAAGTAAGGAAGGGAATGGAAGTTGGAAAGGAAATTAACAAATGTCTACATATTTTATTAACTTCATTATGGCATATGGAATAACAAATGATACTCATCTTGTTATCACTGTGATCTGAATAATAGAGTTGCAGCTTAATGAAGTATTGAAATATTGGAAAAACTATGGCTTATTACCTCATCCCATAAATTTCAACTACAGTTTTAAATGTTAAAAACAACAATGAGAAATTATGCTGTTTTGAAATAATGAACTTTCCCACATATGATTGTGGCATCAAATTTGTATCTTATATAACTTTGACCAACTAAAGGGAACAATTCTATTCAACTTTGTAGATGTAATGCAAAGGCTTGTGCTTTTAAAAAGTGGAAGACATGTTTCTGTTTTCTTAACACAGTGACTATGAAATTGAACACATTCATTTATATCTGTCGACACATTCCCATTTCTCTACTCTAAATGACTTTATGTCAGAAAACAAACATTTCTTTCCAGGAAACAAAGAGTTTTACTCATAAAGTTACAACTTCTAAAAAACTGAGGATTCTACTAAATATTTTTTTGCAAATTTCTATAACATAACTTGAAGTGCTAAGTTGTTGACTGTGAGACAACTTGGAAATGGAAAACAAAAGCATCTCAAATGTGCACTGAATTTGATCAGGAAGTAACAGGAATTCAAAAGAAGAGTATGTGACTATAAATACAAGGGGTCTTTAAGATGTTCATGGAAAATGCATAATGTCAAAGTCTATACGTGCTTTTGAAAACTCGTTTTCACCAATGCAAAATTCTTTTAATTCCATTTTCCAAATTTACTAGAGTACCCTCACTTTTTCTGATGTATTTTCAATTCCCTTATGCTTAATGCATAAAATCCCATGCATGGATAGATAGTATCACCAATATCCATTATTTGAGAAAAATAGATGAAATGGACTTGCAAGTAGAGCCCAAAATATATCTTATTTTTATATCTTGAGAGTCTTGTGGTTATGGAAATGTTATAAAAGTAAACACATGTAAAAGAATTAGAGTAAGTCCATTCCCAATAAGAACAGACTTCCCAAGTCAGCACATGCTCTAGGAGCTCAATACAATCATTGAGCAACCTGTTAGTATTGCCTGATGTTCTTGGCCACATAGGTACATTTAATATTTGGTTCTTGAGTATACCACTAAACCAATTTCCTCCAGAAAGTATAATAAATTCATGAAATGATATTAGATCCAAAGTTCTGCGTGTGGCATGGGCAGGTATGGGCTATCAATGAGGCAGGCACACAGAATTCTGAACTTCATGATTCAGCCCACAGACCTAGATCAATAATGCGTCTTTGTAAATGAGTGGCATTTCCCAGCTTATGGTCTTCCACTTGATTTTCCTGTAAATGTAAATCTGAATTAAGAAGGGGGGGAGATAATAACTCTTAATGTTTATACTAATCTGTAATACAATATGCATTTTTAAAGAGAGAAACACCAACCTCAAATGATCTGAGGTTTACATTAGTGTGCCAAGGCAGTACTGTTAATTGACATCTTCTGCAAACTCAGAGCCCCTACAAGTGCAAAGCCTCTCTGGAAATCTCAAGAGAGCAGGCCTTCTTGCCTCAGTTTTGGAAGCTTTCTTTTCAGGTCTTGTCTGGAAATTGCCTGAAGACAGAGTCCCCTTACTGTTCCAATATTTCTTTATCTATTTCCTATCTGTAGCCAGAATCCATGGAAAACAATGTATGAAAAGGAAAAAAGTGAAAATTATAGCTCTTATTTAGTGCGAAAACTTCTGTCATGCTGATGTTTAACTCCCTGTTTTATCTTTTTAAGAGTTTACATTTGGGTATGTCCACAGAGCTTGTGTGTTTCTAATCTTAGCTGTAATGTTTAGTCTGGTTTGCCTCCTCAGTCATTTCTCTACACAAGAAATGCTTTCAAACTATTGTCCTCGGAATTCAGGCCAGGGTAGAGGAAACCTCCAGCTGCTCTGTGTGGGGACAGCACCACCTTCAATCCTGGTCTGCATAGCCTTCTTTCAGATGCTCATTGACTGTTCACGTCTCCTGTAGACCAGGTTGTGAAAAGGAGGGATGACCATTCTTACCAGGGCCTGTTTACCTATGACTTTGCAATAGAAATTAAGTTACGAATTTATTCTCTCAGTGTGAAAACTGAAGTTTGAATTTATTCAATATTAAAAATGGAGATGTTCTGCTTTCCTTTTCGCTAATAGGTTTTATTCCTTCTGACTAATGGTGTTGCTATCCTTAAGAGAAATGCTGTTAGGAACCTCTCAGAGACCAGTCAGGAGCTTCACTGGGAAATTTGCTGACAGATTGTCCCATGCGCATTGATTTATATCTGGTCCCATTCATGCACAAATGGTGAGGATAAGAGAGTTTGATGGTGTCAATGGAGGGTAGAGGAGATGGTTGGGGGCATATGACAAATAACTTTTAGTAAACAGATAGCGAACAATGGATAATTCTCAATGTTATTTCTTTAATAATTCTATACAGCAAACATTTTTGTTGCATTGTGTTGTTGTTGTTGTTAAAAACTGAGATGAATGACTGCATCAGTCATGGTAGCTCTAAGATCAGGATCTCTGCATTGAGGAGAACTTGAGAACCATGTTTGCAAGAGGTAGTTCACTTTGGAATGTCCTCAAGGAACAAGGTTTGGGGATCTAGAAGGGTGAAACGCAGATAGATGGAAGCCAATCTGATCATGCATTACTGAATTGCTTCACTGCTATAGGCAACTGGGACCCAATCCTGCCAGAAGAGTATAATATCTAGATAAAATATGTTCCTCCAAAGTGTCATTGCAAGAGAAGGGATGGACTAGTATTCATAAATTACCTCTTCCTCTCATTAGTCAGAGGTCATCAGACTTTGTCTTTTTTCCAAGTTTGTTCATGTATCAGAAAAGTTGGATGAATTCCTGAAGACATTCCAGATCAGGGAGGTCAGAGCTCAGGGACTAAAATAGGGAAACACAGAAATGTGTGGTGCCACTGATGTATAGTGATGTGAGGATACTCCTAGTGTATCCTATTGCTTCAGAGGTATCTGGCTGAATGAGAGAATGGGGGACTGGGAACCAGAGAAGTCTTTTAAGCATCCCCATTGGAAACAAATAATGTAAATGGAATGCAATGATTTGTATCTTTTGGCTTTGTCATACTTACCAAGATTTGATGTAGCAGTATAAGGAACAGGGATGAGACTTTAAGAAGAATGGAGCTCTTGACACCTAAAATAACTAGGAGAGTTAACAGCTAGTTAAATGCAAGTAGCAGAAGATGAGTAGATTCAGCTCCTCTGGACTAACAGGGGCAACCATCAGTAGACAACTTGGCACAGGGGGACTGGGGAATAAATAACTCTTCTGAGATCCTCAGTGTCCTACTGGGTTTTTCTTTTAAGTTTCATTTGTTTACTTAAAAGGCAGAGTTACAAAGATGGAGACACACATACACACACACACACACAGAGAGAGAGAGAGAGAGAGAGAGAGAGAGAGAGAGAGAGAGAGAAGAGTTAGGGAGAGAGAATGTTTCATCTACTTTTCACTCTCCAAATGGTTACAAAGGCCAGGGGTGGGCCAGGCCAAAGCTAGGAGCCTGTAACTATATCCAGGTATCCCATGTGAGTGGCAGAGGTCCAAGCACTTTGGACCATCTGCTGCTGCTTTCCTAGGAGCATTAACAGGGAGTTGGATTGAAAGTGGAAGAGCTGGGACTGGAACCAGTGCCCGTGCAGAGTGCTGTCCTTGCAGGCAGCAACTTAACCCATTGTACTCTAATGCTTGCACCTATTGGTGTTCTTAATTCACTGAGGTTAAGAACCATGATGGTCTAGAGACTGATTGATGTGTTGTATTTTACATGTTGGTATTTTGAGTCAGAGAGTGTGGTGAAGACAGGAGAAGGGGGCTGGCGCCATCATTCACTAGTTTAATCCTCCGCCTGTGGCGCCGGCATCCCGGGTTCTAGTCCCAGTTGGGGTACCGGGTACTAGTCCTGGCTGCTCCTCTTCCAGTCCAGCTCTCTGCTGTGGCCTGGGAGGGCAGTGGAGGATGGCCTAAGTGCTCAGGCTCCTGTATCCGCATGGGAGACCAGGAGGAAGCACCCAGCTCCTGGCTTCAGATCAGCACAGTGCCGGCCGTAGCGGCCATTAGGGGTGTGAACCAACGGAAGGAAGACCTTTCTCTCTGTGTCTCTCTGTCTATAACTCTGTCTCTCTCTCACTGTCTAACTCTGCCTGTCCAAAAAAAAAAAAAAGACAGGAGAAGGAGCCGGTGCTCTTGTGTAGTGGAGAAAGCTGGTGTCTGCAGAGTCAGCATCCCAGATGGGTGTTGGTTCAAGTTCCAGTTGCTCCACTTCCAATTCAGCTCCCTCCCAATGTGCCTGGGAAAACAGCAAAAAATGACCTATGTCCTTGGGCCCTGCACCGATGTGGGAGACCTAGATGGAGTTTTAGGCTCCTGGCTTCAGCCTGGCTGTTGTGGCCATTTGGGGAGTGAAGCAGGAGATGAAAGATTGCTCTTTCTCTCTCTCTCTCTGAAATAATAAACAAACAATCAAATAATCAAATAAATAAATGTAGAAGAAATAAAATTTCTGATTAAAAACTTGGAACATAATCTGAAAGCCTAAGGAGTCTTCACACAAAATTGTATTGTCTGGGGCAAGAAAAGACTTTTGGTATCCTATTTACAATGTGTAAAAGACAGTATGATAATGGATTTAGAAATTGGAAAAGAGGCCAAAGACATGTAATGTTATTGAATTCATTAAAAGTGTCTCTAGTCAATTTTTTAAAAAAATTATGTCTCTACTAGAGAAAGACATAGAGAAAGAGAGCAGGGACAAAGACAGAGACAAAGAGAGAGAGATCTCATTCATTTGTTCACTCCCCAAATGCCCATACCTAACCAAAGCAGGGAGCTGACAATTCAATCCAGATCTCTCATGTGGGCAGCAGGGACCGAATTACCTGAGGCGTCACCATTGCTATCCAGGATCTGCATTAGGGGCAAGCAGGAATCAGGAGCTACAGGGGAGTCTCAAACCCAGGCACTCACATGTGAGACACAGGTATCTTAACCGGTCTCATATCCTGTGAGCTAAATACCATCCCAGGTTTGTTTGTTTATTTATTTTGATAGAATTATGTGTGCAGACGTGAAAGAGCTTGATACCCATTCAACCATAAAGTAATCTGAGAAAGCACATGAGTGTAAAGCAACTAAGGAAGTGAGGGCTCTGATAAAATATGCTACCAAGAATGTCCTGGAATTACATAATGATTTCTGCACTCTCTCAGTTAATGCCATGGTACATTTGAACCAGGTTCACTTAAACCTTCAGAGCAAAAAGGAATTTCCAGATGATGTCTGTATAGTTGATGCTGATACTTAACACATTCAAATCCATTAGCAACCCTGTAATTTAAGTAGTATTTCTTTTCACAAATGAGAAGATTTAAACTGTTTACTGAGAACACCACCAGGACACTTGGATGTCAATTCTGAGAGCAAAGTTCAATACGTTAACTGTTTTCAAAGCTTGTCCTCTTAACGACTGTACTGTGTAGCTTCAAGGAATTTAAAAAAAAGAGTTGACATCATGCACACAATAGTGTTGAGGGTGTGATCGGATGCCAACTATTTAGATTTAAAAAACATACATATTTGCCATTAGGCCATTTTTCTATAATTTCAAGTGAGATTTAGACCATTGTCCATGAAATGCTTTATTCCTATCTATTAAGAATCTGACCCTTGTGTTCATCACTGTTTCATGTCCCACCCACAATACAGCCATCTTATACACAATGAAGGCCAACGGTAGAGTGCCTTTGCTAACTCAGGTGATGGAATTGTATGAATGTGTGTGCACACGCTTGTTTTAATTCTACTTTTATTAGTCATATTAAACGAAAGGCTATGAAATTAATTTTGTCCATTGATCTTAAAAACAACTACAGAAAAAGGACACAAAAAGGATTTATAAATAAACCGAGTGAAAAGAACCCAAATAGCACATCAAATTTTTTTTGAGAAAAGAGACAAACATCACTGTGACATCCTCATCTCCACGTTTGAAGTTATGAAACTGAAGATCTTTTATTTCCTTCATATCTCCTTCTCCAGGCTGGTGCTTCTGGAGCAGATTTCTACATCTTAGGAAGAAATATTTAACACAGTTTCTAAGAAATCACTTAAAACAGTTCCTAGAATAGCAAGGCACAGTCTATTTTAAAGATGGTAACTGTCTAACCAAACAGAGAGCATTTCTGTTTTGTAGTCCAAATCCAACACTCTTCTGGAAGCTTATCACTCAAGAAGTAAACTGTAACAGAATGCTTCAGAGAACATAAACATCTTTCTTGATTTATGGGATATATGAGATATTTGTCTCAGTTGTTTGGAATACTGGAGTGTTTTGTTGTATTCTCTTGAAAAAAAAAAAAACAAGTCTTGACTGTGTTAAATTATTAACACTTCAGCAAAGTCAAAATACTTATTTCTCTGCATGGTTATGGCATTACCTTACTCCCTTGCTCAAGAGACCCTGTGTTTACACCATGTGTTTGTATCTACTTAAAAAGTTTTGAAAATTTCATACACTAAAATGGTACTATTTCACACTAAATTCACATAACTATATTTCTACTGATAAAAATATTTAGGGGTGGGCATTTCACTACTGGTTAAGATGTCCATGTCCCACTTCAGAGTACCTAGGCTCGACACTCAGTTTTGGCTGCTAATTCCAGCTTCTTGCAAATGTAGACCCCAGGAACCAGCATGAAATGGTTCAAGTAATTGGGCCATTGCCATCCACATGGAATATCTGGACTGAGAGCTCAGTTCCTGGCTTCTCTCCAGCCAAGTCCTGGCTGTTGTGACCATTGAACTAGCATATATGAGCTCATCTCTCTCTCTCTCTCTCTCTTTCTCTTTCTCTGTCCCTCTCCCTCTCTCTTTTCTCTTTTCTCTTCCTCTCTCTCTTTTTTCTCCCTCTTTTTCTCCCTCTCCTCCCCTTCCTCCCTCCCTCTCAAAAAAATTTTTTTAAATGAGTATTTTGACATGGAGGCAAAAAAAGAATGTTCTGAGATTTAATTTAGATTTTTCCTGTTCCTTGAAGAAAATCGATTACACTGCCTCCCCCATTCTAAGGAAAATACATGGGAAATAAAACAAGAAAAAGTGATAAGGTGACAGATTGGAAAGAAAGAAAATACAAAAAAGAAGAAACTGTCTCAAATTTAATATAGGAGCAGACTGTAAGCTAGATATAGAAACCAATTCTTTGATTCCGAGTGTGGTTGCATCATGACACATATTGGAGAATCAACTAGATTGTTCAGTTCTTCTATTGATACTTATCAACTGATTGGCATGGTGTGAATGACCTGTATCAGAACCTCAATTTATTAATCTGTAAAGTGAGTGTAATTATATTTTTCTTAATTTTGGAATTGTTTGCAGTGATATTTCCAAGGTGTTGAAAGAACATGGCACAGGGTAATTATTCAGTAATGATACGTGTATTTAATAACATAATGCTGTGCCTTTCAAAACTGAAACATAGTAAATCCTGAATGATAAATGCTTTAACAATCCTTTGATTCTGCTTTTATGGAGTGGAGGTTCTGGAGCTGCCTGTACTTACTTTTAGGCATTATTCCACTTGGTAAAATAATTACTGCTTCATGAATAATTTTAAGGGTAGAGGAGAGATTCATAACTTCTTACTCTTTTCATCTAATATTCTTCAACTTTTTGATAATTCAACTTCACTTAGTAATCTGATTTCAGTAAAAGTGATAACTGAAATATTACATAGTCCATCTACTTAGCCTCAGTGTTCACAAGTGCCAATTCAAACTACTTGATAAGCCTTAAGTAAATATATTGAAAGGAAAAAATTTCTCCAAAAACAAAAATGTGCTTGTGGGCTCTATGAGGAATTTTGCTGTTGCCTCTCCTTCAGTCAAGGTAGCAGGAAAGTTAGAATCAGTGCAGGGCTGAGTAGTAAAAGATGTAAAGGGGGAAAAAGGAGACATCAACCAAGGAGACCTATTTTGGAGGGAGAATGGATCTACACAGTTATAGCTGTGTTAATTTTCTCTACCCAGGGCTGTAGATTCCAAGAAAAGAGGTATGAAGATGGGTTATATCAGAAAGTACATTTCTCTGTCTTCTTTCATCTAGCATAGGATTGTGGAGATGTCTACAATTCTTTTGAAAGCAGGTATAAGACACAGGGTACCACCAGTAAACACCTGTGTAGCTGAGTCTGGGGAGCAAACACATTAGTCTGAATCATGACAGTATTCCATGTACACCAAGGAACAATGTTAATTGTAGGATATTGCAGAATAATGGAAATAATCATAGCTGATATATGCCCCCTTCAATCTCATTGAAAACATTTATCATCCTGGGATGTATGTGACTACAGGAATTTCTCCTAGAGGAATAGTGTGGTATTCCTAAGTACCCTGCAGTTTATGTAACCTGTCACTACACAGACTCCTTCTTCCCTTCCTCTCTGCCTTCCTCCCTCTTTTCTTCCCTTTATTCTGTGAGCCTTCCTTTCCTCTCTCTCCCTCTCCCCTCCTCTTTCCTATTCTCTCTCTCTCTCTTCTCCATTGTTCACTAAACTAATTTTCTTTTGACATCATAGTTTCCTTGCTTATGTTTTAGAAACATGATGCCAGATAATACTTATACTCAGAAAAGAGATTATTCCCTACCTCCCCCTAGTTTCTGAAACCATTCAAGTTTCTCAGGTAGGCTCTAACCTCATAACTCTCTAAAAACTATGAAAGTCATGGTGTACCGTATTCTTAACAGAGGAAATAAAAAATTAAATAAAGTCAGATTCATACACTTCTCTACTGCATTCTTTAAAGAAGCTTTGCTTTTAAACCTAGAAGCACACAGGATATTGTTGGTTTAGAAGTTATGGGAAGGTCACATGTTAAAAGTCTCCAACATATTAAAAAAGCCGTAAGAAAATATTGTGTTGAAGTTCAATTCCCAATACCTCAGAAAGTTCTATCTGCTTACTTCTTCAATCCCTTGGCACATTTTTCCTACCCCAATAGCCACCCAAAACCAGCAGCTGCCTTAAGATGGAACTTTCAGACAGCTGTTGGGGATCAATTTCAACCACAAAGAAATGGAAGTTGAAAAGTTCACAAGAAAGTTTCTCCCATTCTCAAAAATGGTGGCTGCCACACTTCTGATAATCACACAAAAGGGAGATTGTTGGGTAAGGAAAAACTGGGTATGAAAGTGGTAAAATCCAATTGTCAACTAGCAAATTAGCACATTTTAAAAGGATATATAGTTGAGCTATGGTGAGGCTGCCAGTGTTTTCATCTGCTGCTGTTAGGAATATAAATAAGAACTTTCCTTAAGTTTAAGCACTTTTGTTAGTAGGAAATAAGGGGAAATTTTCCTGTAACACTGACTAAAATTCTATATATACATGAGGTTACATTACCTGCAGGTATAAATGCAACAGAATTATGGTTGAAGAGTCTAAAGGATGTTCATTATATATTATAAAAAAGATTATAAAACAGTATACAAAGTTGTTTTATTTTGTAAATATATATTTATGTGTATGTCTGTATTCACCAAGAAGTTAAAATGGTTGTTTGCAGTTGGTAGAATTAAGGAGCAGATATTTATCTTCTTTTTGTTTACTTTTATTTAAGTATAACTTCCACTCAATTTGCATTTTTTCTTAAAATACCGTGGTGTGGTACCAAAATGTTTTCTTTAAAAGTAGCAATTAAGTCGCGTGTGAAGACAGATCTGGAACAGAAACAAAAATCCAGCTACATTTTTCTGATTGCTGTGGGATTTGTAGATTCAAGGTCCATGGATCACTGTAATACATGAGAAACATGTCAGTTAATGTTAGTTTCAAGTTGATTTGAGTGTGAGTGGTATATTTGAAAGTGAAAAGTGATCATTGAGACAGAGAAAGATGCTCAATATGAGCACATTAATGAATGGATTTGTTGCTGTGGATGACAAAGTTCCAGTCCAATGTGAGCAAATTAAAAGCTGGTGTTGAAGTTGCAATGGAAAACTGCCACTGAGAGGCAAGAGTGGTGTATGTCTATCTCTTATGGGTGGATGATCACCCCATGGTGTTAACATTCACTTGCAATCCATGTCCACTACTGAATGGCAGGGAAAATGCCTGGGGGCACTAACAAAGCTCTAGGACCCTGGGGGAATTCAAATATTTGTAAATGAATATGTTGTCAAGCAGAGGAGGATGTTTCTGTATCAAAGGAAGGGCAGTGAGAATAGAGTTGACTTTGGGTTCCATATCGGTTGCTTTCTAACTATGTGGGGTTTAACAATAACTGAACATCTTACATCTTCACTTGTGAAATGTCAGCAACACTGCCTACCATCTTATCCTAAAATATTGCCAAACACTACAAAGCATCCCATATTTTCATCTTCATTTTCAAACTGGAATTGGAAAATACAGACCACAAAGTTTAAAGTAAACTTAAAACTTCTCCTTGGGACAGAATCAAGGTTTATTAAAATGTGCCAAAATTTCTTGGGAATTCCTAAAGACACAGTCATTGATGGTGAGAAGAGTTTTATCAACTCTGATCCTAGATATTGCTGTTTTGGTTTCAACAGGATATCAAACCTTAATATCTTTGGTCTATTTTGGGCTCAGATAAATGAAATAATCATTAGGGTTTTTTGTTGTTGTTGTTGTTGATAATGTAGCTAGTTCTATCTTAAAAATAATTCAAGAGTGTGATACTTTTTTGATGGTTGTGCCTAGTCAACAAAATTATTCCATGTGGGCGCTGCAGGGGAGAGTGTGACCCTCAGGTCTACATGTAGAAGCGCCCAACTTTCTTCTCTCACAGCTCTGTGAGTTGGCAGCCTTTCCCACCTCACCAGATCTCCTTTATGCATGTGCAGCCACACTCACCACATCGGGGCGCAGTTCATCTGTCAGGGCTGGCAGGCCGCCAACACAGCTTTGAACCGTGGAAACTCTGAGAAGTGCATGATAGCTTTTCATATTGCTTGGTTTGATACCAATAACTCTTGAGTGTGGATGTCAAGGCAACAAAGCTGCAGCTTACAAAGAAAGAAAAAGAATAATAAAATAAATCCCTTAAGATTATAACGGAATAATCTGTGAAATGCTCAGAAGAATTTTCCTATTGTTTCTCAGCTTGGTACTCAGAGGACCTTGTTAATTAAGGTTCAGGACCAAGAAGTGAATCTGTCATCAAGTCACCAATCCTCCTGCATGCATAACAAATTGCCCACATAAACTGCCCCCAAATCTCATCAACACTCACTTCCCTCCTCCAGGAACTTTAAAGCACGGGTGCTGCTAAAGCAGTCTACAGTTCCATTATGTGAGAAGGACAAATATTTATGAAAGCAAGATTAGGGGCAGAACTGAAAGGGATCTGTGAACATGTCTTTTGAATTAATAGCTTCAGTATTTTATGTGTTTAGAGGAGCAGGGAGATAGGTAGGGAGAAGGTGAGGACAGCTACCCCTCCCAGGTTGACTCCATAAATTGGGATCCATTCCTATTAGGATAATTTGTCTCCAGAAGCTACAAAAAACACAGGAGCTGAATCTCAGGCTTAGCTCACTCCTCTTCTGAAATCACAGCTTCTACAACCAGCTCAGCATTTGGTCAATGTGTACTTTTTCTCCCAGAGGAACTGCAGAGTAAAAATAAGTTCAGATGAGCTTTGAATAAATGGAGCCTTGCCAAAGAATTCAGTATGGTCATTTGTCTTTGATACTTAAACAGAGCAGCAAAAGAAGTTCTTGGAGTCAAGTTTACATGGTCTACAACAATGTCAGTTCAAAATAATTGGAATTTATTATCATAAACTAAATACAGTAGGCAAGAGGTTTCTTACCTTCTTCTAGACTTTGTTCTAGGTAATCCTAATCAATTATAAATGGCAATCTATGTATTACTAAATTTAGAATCATCTCAATTTCATGGACACTTTTCAGTCTATGATACTTGATTTATTATTTAAATTGTTCCCTATGACTGCCTACCTTGCCCCTATTTTCATACCATTCAGCCCTCTTTGATTTATTCCTGTGAACATTTTCCACTCCTTCCCCAGCTATAGCATGGTATGGTGATAAAGGCACTGAATAGAAAATCATGCAATGTAGATTTTCATAATGTTATCGTTTGAATTATGTATCCCTCTTCCCCAATTCATATGTAGAAATCTTACCACCACTCACTTCGTAATGTGACCTTTTTCAGAAATAGGGAATTTATAGAGGGAAACAGAATAAAGTAAGGTGATAAGTGTTTGGTGCAGAGTTTTAGATGCCACTTGGGATGCCTGTGTCCCAGTTGGGAGTACCTGGGCTCAAGTCTTACCTCTGCTTTGATTCATCTTCCTTCTATAGCACACTTTGGAAGGTAGTAGGTGATTGCTCAAGTGTTTGGATTCTTGTCACCTAGTTTTTCCCTAGCTCCTGGCTTTTGCCTGGCTCAGCACATGATGTTGTAGGCATTTGTGAATGAACTAGGAGATGGAAGATCTCATTGTGTCTTTCTGTGTGTCTCTTGGCCTTTTCATCTTTCAAACAAATAAATAATAAATAAAATGCTGCTGTTTGTTAAAAAATAAATCAAGTCAAGTCATTTGGGTACCCTGATCTAACATAACTGGTGTCCTCCTGAAAGAGAGAAATTTGGACACAGACATGCATACAAGAAAAATTCCATTTAAATATGACAGTTAAACGCAAGTCACGGTAAGCCCTGGAATAGATCCTTCCCTCTCAGCCTTCAGAATGAAGGAATCCTACCAACACTTTGACTTTTGGACTTAGACTTCCAGAACTGTGAGAAATAAATTCCTGTTGTCCATACCACCTGGTTTGTAGTCCGTTGTTTAAGGCAGCCTAGGCAAACTCATGTGTGGAACTATCAATTATTCCTGCAAAACCTGGAGCTTCCCACTTCTTGCCTCCAAGCTTTATATTCTTAAGTATTATACAAAATAATTATGACTACCTCAACTATTTTAAAGATTGTGGAAAATTCATGGAAGATAACAGCTGTAGGAATAGCTACAAGTTTATGCTCTTATGTATAAAACTTGAAACCAATGTCACAAGTAAATTTTTTAGGAGCAAAATTAGATGGTATTTGAAAGTATCATGCTACTATCTAAGTATCAGAAACCATGTATCATCTGTTTCTATAGTCTAGAGACCTCATTAAACTACAAATAAGTTTCAGAATGGCACTAAGAATAGTTTGGAGGCCCAGGCAATAGTCCAAATAGAAAAACTGGAACCAGAATAGAATAACATATTCAGTTACGTCATAATAGTAATGACAGAACATTCAACTGTTAAAGGAAAGAAGAAAGTTAATTATCGTGAATGTATGCTGAACAATCTTATGTTTGTTTTAAGAGGCTGGGTTCCTGACTTGAATTTCTACGTGCATCTAATTCACATATATTTGCATATAAATTTCAGAGTCCTATATTTTAAGTGTAAAATTAATCATGAAAATTACACCAGCATCTCTATATTTGCTGAATATGTGCACAAAGTCCTTTTACAGCTCCTGTGGTTTGTCCATCCAATCAATGCATGTTGCTCCATGGGGAATGGTTCATTGCTTCTTTTTTTGCTCAGAGGAGGGAGAATTCATGTTTGTTAAGATCACAATACATGCCCATCAAAGGGAAAAAAGAATGAAGGGGTGAGGAGAAAAGGCAAGAAATAGGAAAGATTTAAACCCAATCTGAAGATGGACTACCTCAGTCCCATGTTTCCATTGAATAAATACTACCTTCCTCCCTAGTCCTTAACAATTATTTTAAGTCCCCATAAAAATCAATTACAAAATCCTTCCCACCAGGAAATTTCAAGCAGACAAACATTCCCTTGCTCAGGCTCTAGAATTTTTGAATATATGTTCATTCTCTGTCCTTAGTATGTTCTATAGTTGTTTCAAAAGGAACTAATATGGTGTTATAAGCATTTTATAAGAGATACTGTCAATATATTTATAGGAAAGTGTTTATAAATGAAAAATGTTATTATGGCTAATATATTTATTGTATTTTGTCTATTTATTTGAGAGGTAGAGTTACAGTGAGCATGAGAGACAGAGAGACGCCTACCATCTGCCGGCACTCCCCAAATGGCTGCAACAGTGGGAGCTAGTCCAGTCTGAAGCCAGGAGCCAGAAGCTTCTTCCAGCTCTCCCATGCGGGTATAGAGGCCCAAACACTTAGACTATCACCCACTGCTTTCCTAGGCTCATTGGCAGGGAACTAGATGGGAAGTGCCAAGACTCGAACCTGCGTCCATATATGATGCTGGCACCACAGGCTGAGGCTTAACCTACTATACCACAGTGCCGGTCCCAACTAATGTATTTTATAGCATAATAATTTTACTAATCAATGCACTATTGCAAAACAAGGTCCTCCATCACCATTTCCTTGGAATAGTACGTTGACACGATTACAGACCCATATTTTGGAACTCACTACTACAGGGTATTCCTATGGCACAGGATTTTAGGAGAGGAAGCCCTGTGAAGAAAAAGGTGACCCTCATAGCTTTATTTTGAAACTGTGAAGAATAGTATTAATGACGATTGTTTCTGCATGGTGGGCAAAGTACTGAAGCTCATTACTGGTCCTCCCCACCTCCCCCTTTGGTTTAATTTGTTTCCTACACTGATAAATGCTGACTTTGGTTCTAAACCCACTTGCCAATACTAAAATAGCTTGGATGCTCTCAACTGTCATGTTAACTCAGCCAAACTGTCATTTGCAGAGACCTTTGCAAATTTACTTTGTATTGAGCTGGTAACATCTGACTAATTTCTACT
This sequence comes from Lepus europaeus, assembly GCF_033115175.1. NCBI lineage: Eukaryota > Metazoa > Chordata > Mammalia > Lagomorpha > Leporidae > Lepus > Lepus europaeus. The sequence continues at coordinate 17,813,529 of NC_084848.1, forward strand.
AATACTGCATAGCAGCTATAACCACTTTTCCAGAGCACATTAGCCTTGTTTAACTGGCATCATAAATAATAAATTCAAACTGCTGGGAATTGCCTTATATTCTGTATTGCTTTTTGACGTATTTTTGGAGTCAGGTATATTATTTCACAGTAATGATTCTGCTAAACCCAGAGGCTTTTGTATGTTATTCCTACATCCCAACCAAATATTTTAAAGAAATAATGAATCAGATGCTCTTTTCTCCTGCTCCCAATGTTCCAATCTTGTCTTCAGATAAGAAAAATATGCAATTATCCAACAGTTCCTGTTCAGGTCATTCATTTGAATTGAGCCTTGGGCTGACTTTCCAAATCCCCTTCAGCCTCTCCCTTTATCTTCTTCTTCTTTTTTTTTTTTTTTTTTTTTTTTTTTGTGGGATGGGGGTAGGGATGAGAGTTTAGCATCGCAGGCTTGGCATCAGAGTCTAAGGAATTCTCAAAGTTGCAGCAAAGAAAATAAAGGCTCAGTTAGAGAGATAAATAAATTACCTCCAACAGACTGAGAGTCAACTCTGAGCATGTGTATTGGCTAAAATGCAGAGGAGAAGTTTTCTGACTTTGGAATTTTGTCATGGTGTGCTCAGAATAACATTTGCCCTGTATAAAATGCTTCAAAAGGATGAACAAGAAACGAAAAAGGTGTTTATTGAAGAGGAAGCATCAAAGAATTAGTTAATATTGTAACTCATAACAGTAATATGAAAAACTGAAATTAATTTTGGAGAGGCAATAAATGATAAGGAATGGGTGTAAACCCCCATGGACATAAAAATAAATTCCATTTCCCTGGGGGTATTAGGAACTGGGCCATCTTCATTAATTTACTGATTATATTAATTCTTCCTAACATATTACAATATTAGCCACTTTTTTTTTTCCATCATGGCTGTTGTGTTGCCTGGAGCCTTGCTGACGCTGGAGAGAATGCTCCTCCTAATGCTAGCTAATTCCAAGAGATAGCAAACAAGTCTATGTGAACATACCTTTGATATAAAAAGGAACCAGTCAAGAAGCCCCCCTCCTCACCCCCACATACTCCCACCAGTTTCTCTTAAACTTGAGGCATAATCTTGTTCCCTAATCACCTCAGGGCCCAGCATCAGACAACCAGAGGCAGCCTTCACAGGCTGGAGTGCACTAGTGTTATTTAATTCTCACCCGGTCAGTCACTTACACGCCCTGGTCCATTATTTCCCTGGAAAACCCCACAGGACTTTCTTGTATTTCTCAGACTCTTTCTCTGCTGCCAGTAATCATTGAGTGGGATACTCTCCTCTTAGGAACTGTCAATCATAAGCATCTTTTCAATGGCAGTCATCACCATATCTCAATAAAACCAAAATCCCAAAGGTATATTTTTAAAACTTAGTCACTCAAGTGAGTTGGCCATTCAAAAATTCCTGTTGCAGGGCTGGTGCTATGGTTCAGCAGATTACGCTGCAGCTTGGGATGCTGGCAGTTCATATGGAAGGGTCTGTTCAAGTCCTGGCTGCTCTGCTTCTGATCTAGCTTCCTGCTAAAGTGTCTGGGAATTTATGAGGATGGCTCATGCACTTACAACCAACTGGGAGACTCAAATGGAGTTCCTGGCTCCTAGTTTCAACCTGGCCCAGATATGGCTGTTGCAGCCAATTAAAAAAAAAAAAATTAAAGATTTTTTTTTTTTTTTTTAATTTGAAAGAGTAACAGAGACAGAGAAAGAGGTCCTCCCTTCCGCTGGTTCACTCCCCAGATGGCCACAATGGCTGGAGCTGTGCCAATCTGAAGCTGGGAGCCAGGAGCTCCTCCGGGTCTTCCAAACCGGTGCAGGGGCCCAAGGACTTGAGCCATCTTTTACTGCTTTCCCAGGCCACAGCAGAGAGCAGGATCAGAAGAGGATCAGCCGGGATTAGAACCGGCAACCCTATGGGATGCTGGTACTTCAGGCCAGGGTGTTATCCCACTGTGCCACAACACCAGCCCCTGTTGCAGCCATTTGAAAAATGAACCAGTGATTGGAAATGCTCTCTCTCTCTTGCTTTATCAAGTACAAACATACATACATAAATCTTTATAAAAAGAATGCCAATTTCTAGGTTAAGAATAATATTGTACTTTAAAAAATTATTAAATAAAGGGCAAAAGAAAAGAGTAAAAAAGTAAACGTTACCAGTCTCTGCCTCAAACTTCGTGATGGATGTTCTCCCTTTGGGCTGAGTTAGGATGGACATTGCTGGCTATGGATCTGGATTTCATAACCCATGGTTGGTTCTCACATGTCTTCATTTGTCTTACAGTGGAAAGGTCTCAGAATTTAATGGAACTCAAATTATCACAGTAGCTCCATCTCCTATCTTCAGAGAAGCTAGCATTTGAACTTGTAACTTGTCATACCCTCACTCTTAGTTCATATTCCTTAAATAGGATCCTTGCTTCACTTATCTTGTCAGTCATAGAAAATGAGATTCTTTTTTGTAATATAAAACTTTTCTTGGACAAATGAAATTTAGCAACACCAATACAAATGCTGAGTATTTTTGTGTAAGTGCCACTGAATTTTACAGAAGTTGTGCTATATAGGAAAGCTAGACGATGACTAAGAAAGTTTTGAGGAGCTGAGATGAAGAATTAGTGGTATAAAAACTGTACTTCACATTTTCCTTTTCCACTTGCCACTGTTAACGTTCTGACAGGAAGGGGCAGCTGATTGGAAGGCAGGAAGACAGAGAATCTTTTGTTCCGTATACTCCTTGTCTTGCCCTTTCTCAGTGTCTCAGAAAGTAATGCTTGGATCCACAGTTCCCACAACCAGGAAGTGACTCTTCCTCTCAGACCTCAGTGCTAGTGGAGAAGTCAGCCCTTGCAGGGGGGGCATATCTCAATAAAACCAAAATCCTAAAGGTATATTTTTAAAACTTAGTCACTCAAATGAGTTGACTCATCATCTCTTGTGCTTTCAGGACCTGGTTCTAAGACCTCCCTCCTTTTTTTCCTCAGTCTTTCTGGGGTTAGTAATCTTTATTTTACCTCCCCCTCCTCTATTTGCTTTTTGGGTTTTGGGCCCACTCATGTAATCAATCTTTGTATTACAACACTTTTACTTGGGATAGCCAGTAATTAATCATTGTACTACATCACTTCCAGTTGAGACATTCAGATTCCTTATTTCCTGACTAGACCTTGACAAATAAAAGTTGGAAGATAAAAGAGAAAGAAAAATAGGATCCTGTCTGGTTGGCTGTTACATAAGGGTGACATGCAAAATGGAAAACTGCAGTAATGTGTAAAGTGAAAAAGCTTCCTAAATCTTATCAGAATTTTAGTAAGTTTTTCCTTTCTTGAAAATTATTTTGATAAAAAATAACTTTTTTCTGTAAAATCATGAAATAATTAATATATATAAATACACAAATTCTCATACATAGGAAAAATGTGCAAATATATAAAAATGTTTAAATTGGTAAAATTAATCTCTATAATAAGGTCTTTGTCCACCACATTAATTAGAACACAGACTAATCTATGGCTCACATTCTTTTCTCCCCTCTATTATAAAATTATTATTTTAACTATAATTTATGATTATCTTAGATGTCCTAATAATTTTGATTATGATATATCATATAAATTTATTTATGATTATATTACACATTACTTAGATATTTGTATTTGATGTTCTTGAACATCAAATGACTGGAATAATCCTCTCAGTCTTCTTTTTTGTGGGTGATCCCATGAGACTGCCTGCCCTGCCATGCAGGAGGTTGAGAGGGCATGGCACACCTTGACTCCTGGGAGGGACCCTGCAGCCTGGCTGCTGGCAGGTGGCACAAGCCCCGGGCACGTTTCCCCCTACCCCTGCCTTCTGCCAATCAGGTGAACTGCTCCCGGTTGTGACCCAGACCCACCAGGAAAGCAACCCTATCTGTGTGACCTTCAAGCTGATTGGAGAGACATGTTGGCACCAGTGTCAGTTCTATCCTATTGAGTTAGTGTTGCCTTCAATTAGTTACGCCTGCCCTTTAAAACCTGTACATGGTCATTAATAAAGCAGACATGTTCACCGAAGCCTGTCCCTGGTGCTTCCTGTGGGAGAATACAGTCTCCCCACTCTCCTCGAGGATGCGGCCCCGCAGGACGAGTCCGCGCTTTTATGGGTTTCTAACTTTTATTCAAACTTGAGTTTATTGACATCAACCTTTGAATGTGTTTAGCTATTGCTTTCCTGAGTATGTCTCACTGTCCAAGAACAAGGATATCTCTGAAGTGTGTCCATAAGAGGGATATTGTTGAGTCATGCTTTGATTGTGTACGTCTTCTCAAAATTCATATTATGGAAACCAAGATCCAATGTGACAGGATGAAGCTGGGATATACAGGATGTGATCAGGACATGAGAGCCCTCTTGAAAGGGGTGAAAGCCCTTGTAAAAGTGACTTCAGAGAGCGGCTGTGCTTTAGCCCTTCCACAACTTCTGCCATGTGAAGACACAGTGTTCTCTTTTTGCTCTTCCTCTTTGCCATGTAAAAATGCTCCCTCCCCCACCCCCAGCAGATAACTTCTGGTGCCTTGATCATTAATTTCCCAGCCCTAAAACCTACAAGAAATAAATTTCTATTCTTTAAAAATAACCCAATCAAAGGTATATGATAATAGTTGCACATACCTCTTCTAGTTTATTAGATAATGTCACATTACTTACCTCTGTCTTAGTAGCAATTTATTTTTCTTTTGTAACTTTATATGTGTTCCTATTGTGCTATGAATCTACAATATGTCTATGTCTTGACATTTTCAGGATTTTTAAAATATTCTGATGAGTGAAATCAGTATCTCATCACTTTAATTTCTGTATTCTGGTTGCTAATAAAGTAAAACATTACTTTATTATTCTCTCCTCCTTAGTTAAATATTTGCTCATTTTTCTGTTTTAAAATGATATTTTTAAAAGATTTATTTATTTATTTGAAAGGTACAGTTATACAGAGAAGGAAAGACACATACACACAGAGGTAGAGAAAGAGAGATGGAGAGAATCTTTGATCTACTGATTCAGTCTCTAAATGACCATACTGGCTAGGGCTGGGCCAGGCCAAAGTGGAACCAGAAGCTTCATCTGGGTCTCCCATGTGGATGCAGGAGCCCAATAGGGGCCCAACCTCTCTGGTTTTCCCAGGTGCATTAACAAGGAGCTGGATTGGGAGTGAAGCATCTGGGACACGTACCAGAGCCCATATGGGATGCCAGCATCCTAGGTGATGGATTATCCCACTGTGCCACTACGCTGGACGCAAAATAATGGTTTCTTAGCGGTTCCTTTGTGTATGTTGTACAGTAATCCTTTGTTTAATATATATGCTATAAACATTTCTTTCCAATTTCTTTGGTGTTTTTTACTTCATTCGTGTCATCCAATGAGAAAGAAATTGCACATTTAAAAAAAAGATGAATTTATTATTTTTTCTTATTATATTTTTTAGTTTAAACCATCTTTTCCTTTTTCTTTAGTCACAAAAATGTAAGGAACTTTCCCTTTTCTTCCTTATAGCCTAGTGTTGTGCCTTGTACATATTAGATCAATAAATTATTTGGAGATGTGCAGGTATATACCTGTATACCAGTATATATCAAGTAATATTTTCTACTTTGTGGATAATTCTATGATGTGAGCTATAATAATATACTTAAGAATAATAAAAATAATGTCTAATAATAATATACTTCATATCTCTGATAATAAAAAAGTTGTTACTTTATGTGGCAATCCCACCTTTTCTTATTTCTATTAATTCTCAGTAAATATTGTCACCTGACAGAGGAGATACACCAACCCCATTTTGTTCTTTAGTCCCATGTTGATTATATTTTCTCATTTATTCTTCATATAAATTTCATATTCCATGTGAAGATTCATGAGAAACATCTTTCAGGTTATGATTAGAATTACATTGATCAATTTGGAGATATTTGATTTCAAAAGTCAGAAGGCTTATTCAATTGCCTTTCTAATTTCCTTTAGAGGTTAGAGGCTCATGCCTCTGTTTGGAATAAACCCTATTTCACAAAGAAGCTATTTTCTGAAATCGCTTGCCAGTATTATCATTAAACATAGCTCACCTTTATCAATGAGATGCAAAGCATGATCAAATTAAAAAAGAGCAATGTTAATTAGGAGGAAAAATACAGGATACATGAAACATGCATTTTGCTGGTATGAGTTAGCAAGCATAAGCTGGTTCTGGAGACAATAGATATGTAAGCTGCTTTCTACCTACTGGATCAGAGCTTAGACAAGATGATCCTAGATCAGTAGGACATGGACAGGACAACGCTGTCTTCACCTCTCAGTTTTTTCAATGTGACAGAGTTAGTATTGCCTTAATAAGACAAATTTGAATATTATGGAAGATAGTCCCTACAAGGCCATCTGGAGATAGTCCTTCTAACTTTTCTTACAATGGTGCAAGTATCAAAATCCCTGCTTAAATTTCTTCCTATTCTGATAAAATTCTATACTGCAGTCCAGAAATGAGGACCTATTTAAAATTAAGGTTGTATCAAGATAGCCAGATAAAATCATGAAGAGAGAGGCTGTGTGTTGTAAAGAAGAGGACTAAGAGTAGAGTAGAAACTTCTAGGAAAATTTGGGAAATCTCATCCTCTCCCCTACGGCTGAGGCTTGATTAAAGGATTTTTAATTCTATGGTATTCTCAGGCATAGCAGGTAACAACAAGACCCCAAATTATTTCAAATGAAACAATTGACTCATTCCTCAAACTAACTACCTGCAAATGTGTTCATTTCTATTGTGACTCTTATTGACCCAATCTCTCCTTCAGCACACAATATCTAACACACATACACAAAATATCAAATACACACACACTCAAAAGAAAAATGAAAGGAAAAAACCACATTGTCAATAGTCAAAGCAATAAATGGAACCAGAGGCAGAGATGGCACAGGTATAGAGACTATCAGATAGGGAATACAACAGTGAATACCATGTTAGAACTTAATGCAAAAGGAGAATATGTAAAAAGATATGGGTAATTTTGTAAGAGGGAAGCAAATGTTCAAAGATATACAAAACTGGTCAATAAAGTGGTAAGAACATATTTTAATAAAATATTTTTAATAACTGAACTAAACTTGATTTATACTGAAGTAAATGAGCACTTTAAAGAAGAATGAAAGAGTATGGATGGGGGCCATATGGGCTCAGTGGAGTCAATGAAGTGAAAAAACTGCAAGAGTTGAAAAGCATAAACACATTAGACCTGCTATCTTTGATAACTGGCAATTATCAAAGTTAGGATTCTCTTCTCCCACAGACATCAGGAGACATAGGTCCTATACTTCCTGATGATAATGTTTTCTTTTTCATATGCAAACTTTATTTTTTCCCAAAAATAACATTTATTTAATGAGTACAAATTTCATAAGTAAACTTTGCGAATACATTGGTTCTTCCCATCATACCCGCCCTCCCACTCCCACTCCCACCCCAACTTCTCCTCCCTCTCCCATACCCAAACCCATTCTCCATTAAGAAAAAGCAAAACAAACAAAAAACCTGTTCCTTGACTGTCAAGATAAGGGCTATTCAAAACATTGTCCTCAAAGTGTCAATTTCACTTCTACAGATTTCCTTTTAGGTGCTCTATTAGTTATCACAGATCAGGGAGAACGTATGATATTTGTCCACATGGAACTGGCCTATTTTACCAACTATGATGTTTTCCAGATTCATCCATCTTGTTGCAAATGACTAAATTTCATTTTTTTTTTACTACTGTGTAGTATTCTGTAGAGTATATATCCCATAATTTCTTTATCCAGTCTTCAGATGATAGGCATTTAAGTTGATTCATGTCTTAGCTAACGTAAATTGAGCTGCAATAAACATGGGGGTGCAGATTACTCTTTTATTTGCTGATTTCATTTCCCTTGGGTAAATTCCCAGGAGTGGGATGTCTGGGTCATATGGTATGTTTATGTTCAAACTTCTGAGATATCTCTACACTGATTTCCATAGTGGTTTTACCAGTTTACATTCCCACCAACAGGGGGTTAGGCTACCTTTTCCCTCACAACCTCTTTAGCATTTCTTGTTTGTTGACTTCTGTATGAAAGCCATTCTAATTGGGGTGAGGTGAAATAGCATAGCCAAAATAAGAACTTAACTAATAATCTCATAGCTAGATTCACATCGCCATCAGCGAAGTATACAGTAAGTAAAAAAAAAAAAGAAACCTTATTTTGGTTTTGATTTGCATTTCCCTGAAGGCTAGTGATCCTGAGCATCTTTTCATGTGTCTGTTGGCCATTTGGATTTCCTCTTTTGAAAAATGTCTTTTTATATCCTTGGTCCTTCTGGGCCAAACATCTGGGTTGTTTGTTTTGTTGTTGTGGAGTTTTTCTTTGTTTTTTTTTTTTTAAGTTTTTATTTAATGAATGCATTTTTTTCATAGAAACAACTTTAGGAATACACTGATTCTTTCCCCCATACCCAGCCTCCCCCCAACAACTTCCATCCCACCTCCCTCTCCCTCTCCAGTCTCCTCCTTCTTTATGGTTCATTTTTAGTTTGGTTTTATATACAGAGGACCAACTCCATGTTAAGCATAGATTTCAACAGTTTGCACCCATGCACACACACAACATATAGAGTACAGTCTGGAACAAATTTGCAGTGGTTCTCATAGTACAACTCATTAGGGACAGAGGTTTATATGGGGAGTAAGTGCACAGTGACTTCTTTTGTCTCTTTAACAATTAACACTTTTATTTATGATGTCAGTAATCACATGAGGCCCTTGCCATGGACTGCCATGGCTATGGAAGCCTTTTGGGACCATAGACTCCATCGGTATTTGGACATGGCCATAAGCAAAGTGGATGTTTTCTCCTCCTTTCAGAAAAGAGTATATCCCTCTTTGATGACCCTTTTTTTCCACTGAGGTCTCACAGAGATCCTCTGTGTTGGATATTTTTTGCCACAGAGTCTTGGCTTTCCATGCCTGAAATGCTCTCACAGGCCTTTCAGCCAGACCAGGAAACTTTAAGGGTTGATTTTGAGGTCAGAATTATTTACAGTGAATGTCATTCTAGGAGTCTGCTGTGTGGACTGCTTCGCATATTGGACTTTCTTTCCTTTTTAATTCTATTATTATTACCAGGCACTTGATGTTATTTATATGATCACTTTTATACTTGAACCTATCTATATGTTGACTTTAACATTTAATATCATCATATTAACAGTTCATATGGCATTTATACCACCACATTTTATGGGTTTAGAGTCCCATGACAAGTTCTTAGGCTGTACCCTTAGATGTAAGTCTGTAGAACTGTATGCAGAAGTATACTGCTTTATAGTTGTAGACTACCTTCTCCATCTCTTATTCCCCCTCTTTTATTTATTTATTTATTTATTTATTTATTTATTTATTTATTTTGACAGGCAGAGTGGACAGTGAGAGAGAGAGACAGAGAGAAAGGTCTTCCTTTACTGTTGGTTCACCCTCCAATGGCCACTGTGGCTGGTGCACCGTGCTGATCCGAAGCCAGGAGCCAGGTGCTTCCTCCTGGTCTCCCATGTGGGTGCAGGGCCCAAGGACTTGGGCCATCCTCCACTGCACTCCCAGGCTATAGCAGAGAGCTGGACTGGAAGAGGAGCAACCGGGACAGAATCCGGTGTCCTGAGCGGGACTAGAACCCGGTGTGCAGGCGCCTCAGGCGGAGGATTAGCCTATTGAGCCACGGCACTGGCTCCCCCTCTTATTTTTAACTGGGATATTTTTCCAATTGACTTAAAATACATATAATTAACACTACGTTACATAGAGAGTTCAGCATATAGTATGAAGAAGAGAAAAGAAAAAGAAAAAAAGCAGAGGAAAAGAAACAAAACAAAACAAAAAAGATATAAAAAATAAAAAGTAACAATGATAAACTGTCCCTCGACAGTCAGGTCAAGGGCTATTGAAGTCACTGATTCTAAAAATGTCAATTTCGCTACTATAGCTTTCATTTTAGGTACGCTATTAATTCTCCAAAATCAGGGAGAACATAAGGTATTTGTCTCCTTGGGACTGGGTTATTTCACTAAGTACGAGGTTTTCCAGCTTGCTCCATTTTGTTGCAAATGACCAGATTTCATGTTTTTTTACTGTCATGTAGTATTCCATAGTGTACATATCCCACAATTTCTTTATCCAGTCTTCAGTTGATGGGCATTTAAGTTGCTTCCATGTCTTAGCTATTGTGAATTGAGCTGCAGTAAACATGAAGATGTAGATAGTTCTTTTGTTTACTGATTTCCTTTCCCTTGGGTAAATTCCCAGAAGTGGGATGGCTGGGTCATGTGGTAGGTCTATATTCAGATTTTTTGAGGTATCTCCATACTGACTTCCATAGTGGCATTCCCAGTTTACAGTTCCACCAATAGTGGATTAAGGTGTCCTTTTCCTCACATCCTCTCCAGCATTTGTTGTTTGTTGATTTCTATATGAGTGCCACTCTAACTGGGGTGAGGTGAAAGCTTATTGTGGTTTTGATTTGCATTTCCCTAAAGGCTAGATATCCTGAAAATTTTTTCATGTTGGCCATTTGGATTTCTCTTTTGAAAAATGCCTGTTAAAGTCCTTGGCCCATCTCTTAACTGGCTTGTTTGTTTTGTTACTGTGGAGTTTCTTAATCTTTTATTGGTTGTGTAGTTTGCAAATAATTTCTCCCATCTATTAGTTACCTCTTCACTTTCCTTACTGTTTATTTTTCTGTACAGAAGCTTCTCAATTTGAGGTAATCCCATTTGTTCATTTGGGCTTTGACTACCTGTGCCTCTGGGGTCTTTTCCAGGAATTCTTCGCCTGTGCCAATGTCTTGAAGGGTTTACCCAATGCTCTGGATTAATTTGATGGTGTCATGTAGATTTAGATCTTTAATCCATGTTGAGTGGGTTTTTGTATAGGGTGTATGGTAGGGGTATTCCTTCATACTTCTACATGTGGACATTAAGTTTTCCCAGCTTCATTTGTTGAAGAGACTCTCCCTGTTACAGGGGTTTGTTTTAGCTCCTTTGTTGAATATAAGTTGATTGTAGATGTTTAGATTGATTTCCAGGGTTTCTATTCTGTTCTATTGGTCTATCCATCTGTTTTTGTACCAGTACCAGGCTGTTTTGAGTATAACTTCCTTGTAGTATGTTTTGAAGTCTGATATTGTGATGCCTCAGGCTTTGTTTTTGTTGTATAAGATTCCTTTAGCTATTCAAGGGCTCCCGTTCCTCCAAATGAATTTCAGCATCATTTTTTCTAGATCTGAGAAGAATGTCTTTGGTATTTTGATTGGTCTAGCATTGAATCTGTAAATTGCTTTAGGAAGGATGGACATTTTGATGATATTGATGCTTCCAGTCCATGAACATGGAAGATTTTTTTTCATTTTTTTGTATATTCTATTTCTTTAAGATTTTTGTAATTCTCATCATAGAGATCTTTGATATTCTTGTTTAAATTTATTCCAAGGTATGTGGAGTTACTTTACCTCTTTATAAATTTTGGTTATTGATCCTTTATTAGTTGCATTGTTTGCAAATAATTGCTCCCATTCTGTTGCTTGCCTCTTCACTTTCCTCACTGTTTCTTTTGCAGTACAGAAGCTTCTCAATTTGATATAATCCCATTTGTTGATTTTGGCTTTGATTGCGCCTCTGGGATATTTTCCAGAAACTCTTTGCCTGTTCCAATGTCTTCCAGGGTTTCCCCAATGTTCTCTAGTAATTTGATGGTATCAGGTCATGGATTTAGGTCTTTTATCCATTTTGAATGGATTTTCATGTAAGGTGTAAGGTAGGGGTCTTGCTTCATACTTCTGCATGTGGAAATCCAGTTTTCCTAGCACCATATGTTAAATAGACTGTCCTAGCTCCAGGAATTGGTTTTAGCTCCATTGTCAAAAATAAGTTAGTTGTAGATGCTTGGATTGATTTCTGGCATTTCTATTTTGTTCCATTGTTCTATACATCTGTTTTTGTACCAGTACCAGACTGTTTTGATTATCACTGCCCTGTAGTATGTCTTGAAATCTGGTATTGTGATGCATCTGGCTTTGTTTTTGTTGTATAAGATTGTGTTAGCTATTTGAAGTCTCCTGTGTTTCCAAATGAATTTCAGCACCATTTTTTCTAGATCTGAGAAGAATGTCTTTGTTATTTTGATTGGTATTGCATTAATTACTTTTGGACAAATGGACATTTTGATGATACTGATATTTCTAATCCATGAACATGGAAGGTTTTTCCTATATATATATTTTTTTATCTTCTTCTATTTCTTTCTTTAGTAATTTGTCATGCTCATTGTAGAGATCTTTGACATCTTGGTTAAATTTATTCCAAAGTATTTGTGTTTATTTGTAGCTATTGTGAATGGGATTCAGCTGTGACATTGTTTCTGTACACAAAGGCTGTTGATTTTTGTGTATTGATTTTATATCCTGCTACTTTACCAAACTCTTCTATGAGTTTCAATAATCTCTTGGTGGAGTCTTTTGGATCCTCTATATATAGAATCATGTCATCTGCAAATAGGGATAGCTTGACTTTCTCATTCTCAATTCACTTCAGGAATTAAGGTGATGCTTTCTTCATAGAAAGAATTTGGGAGGACTCCCTCCCTTTCAATTGTTTTGAATAACTTGAGAAGAATTGGAGTTAGTTCTTCTTTAAATAACTGGTAGAATTCAGCAATGAAGCCATCTGGTCCTGGGCTTTTCTTTATTATTTATCAGTCTTTATTACTGATTCAATTTTCTTCTTGGTAATGGGTCTATTTAGGTTTTCTGTGTCTCCATGGCTCAATTTAGGTAGGTTGTATGTGTCTAAGAATCTATCCATTTCTTCTAGGTTTCCCAGTTTATTGGTATACACTCTTTGTAGTAATTTCTAATGATTCTTTTTATCTCTATGGTGTCAGTTGTTGCATTTCCTTTTTCCTCTCTAATTGTATTGATTTGTATCTTCTCTCTCTCTCTCTCTCTCTCTCTCTCTCTTTTTTTTTTTTTGGTTAGTTTTAGAAAACAAGCTCTTCATTTTGCTGATCTTTTGTATTGTTTTTTGGATTCAGTTTTGTTGCTTTCTTCTCTAATTAATTAGTTCTTTTCTCCTACTAGTTTTATGTTTGTTTTGATGTTTTTATATATCGTTGGTTTACATTGATAGCTCATTTATTTGGTGCCTTTCCAATTTCTTGATGTAGGCACCAAGTGCTATAAACTTTCCTCTTTACACTGCTTTTGCTATAGCCCATAAGTTTTGATATGTTGGCATCTTCATTTGTTTCCAAAATTTTTTTGACTTCTCTTTTTTTTCTTCTGTGACCCACTGTTCATTCAGGAGCATGTTGTTCAGTCTCCATGTGTTTGCATATGTTCTAGAGATTCTTGAGTTGTTGATTTCCAGCTTGCATTGTGGTCTGAGAAAATGCATGGTATGATTTTGATTTTTTTTAATTTGCTGAGACTTGTTTCATGGCCTAGCATGTGTTCAATCCTAGACAAGATGATTCCATGCGCAGGTGAGAAGAATATGTATTCTGTAACTGTAGGATTAAAAGTTTTGTTAGATATTAAACAGATATTAAAATATCTGTTAGGTCCACTTGGTCTATAGTGTTGATTAAATCTGCTGTTTCTTGCTGATTTTCTGTATGGTTGATCTCTCATTGCTGAAAGTGGGGGTATTGAAATCCCCCATTACTATTGTATTTGAATTTATTTCTCTCTTCAGATCTCTTTACATTTCTTTTAAATATCCAGGTGCCCCATGATTAGGTGCAAATAGATTTATAATAATTACGTCTTCCTGATGAATTGATCCCTTAATCATTATATTGTGTTCTTTTCTTTTCTTTTTTTTTTCTTTTGACAGGCAGAGTTAGACAGTGAGAGAGAAAGAGACAGAAAGAAAGGTTTTCCTTTTTCCATTGGTTCACCCCCCAAGTGGCCGCCGCCTTGGCCGGCACATAGCAGCTAGCATGCTGCACCAATCTGAAGCCAGGAGCGAGGTGCTTCCTTCTGGTCTCCCATGCGGGTGCATGGCCCAAGGACCTGGGCCATCCTCTACTGCACTCCCGGGCCACAGCAGAGAGCTGGACTGGAAGAGGAGCAACTGGGACAGAATCTGGTGTGCAAACCTGGACTAGAACCCGGGGTGCTGATGCCACAGGCAGAGGATTAGCCTATTGAGCAGCGGCACTGCCCTATAGTGTCTTTCTTTGTCTCTCTCTCTCTTCTTTTTTTTTTTTTTTTGACAGGCAGAGTTAGAGAGAGAGAGAGAGACAGAGACAGAGACAGAGAGAAAGATCTTCCTTTTTCCATTGGTCCACCCCTTAAGTGGCCGCTGCCTTGGCCAGCACATAGCAGCCAGCACACTGCACCAATCCAAAGCCAGGAGCCAGGTGCTTCCTCCTGGTCTCCAATGTGGGTGCAGGGCCCAAGCACTTGGGCCATCCTCCACTGTCCTCCTGGGCCATAGCAGAGAGCTGGACTGGAAGAGAAGCAACCGGGACAGAATCCAGCACCCCAACTGGGACTAGAACCTGTGGCTGGTGCCACAGGCAGAGGATTAGCCTAGTGAGCCACAGTGCCAGCCCTTCTTTTCTCTTTTAACATATTTTGTGTTAAAGTCTATTTTGTCTGATATTAGGATGGCTACACCAGCTCTGTTTTAGTTTCTGTTATCATGAAATATCTTTTTTCATCCTTTCCTTTCAGTCTATGTGCATCTTTGTTGATGAGATGTGTTTCTTATAGGCAGAAAATAGATGAGTTTTGTTTTTTAATCCACTTGGACAGTCTGTGTCTTTTTACTGGAGAGCTAAGGCCATTTACATTCAAGGAGACTATTGATAAGTTATGACTTTGCCCTGCCATTTTCCCATAAATATTCCTATTTTTTACTTTGGATTTTCTTTGTACTTTTACTTGGAGCTTTCCTTCCTTTACCTTCTTCCATAGTGATGACCATGTTTCTCTGTTTTTGTGTTCAGCACATCCTTATGCATCTTCTGCATGGCTGGATGAGCAGTGACAAATTCTTTTGAATTTTTTATTTGTCATTGAAAGTCTTTATTTCACTTTCATTCATAACTGATGAGAGCTTTGCAGGATATAGTATTTTGGTTGACAGTTTTCTCTCTTAAGACTTGGACTATATCTTGGATTCTCTCCTAGCCTGTAGGGTTTCTGATGAGAATTCTGCTGTAAGTCTAATTTGAGATCCTCTAAAAGTAATTTGGCATTTCTCTTGTTTTTAGAATCTTTTCTTTATGTTTTATGGTGAAGAGTTTAATTACATTGTGTCCTGGTAAAGATCTTTTCTGGTCATGCCTACTGGGAGTTCTATGTGTTTCCTGTACTTGGATACCCATTTCTTTCTCCAAATTGGGGAAATTTTCTGTTTTTATTTCACTAAAAACGCCTTCTAATACTTTCTTTCTTTCAAGCCTTCAGGAACTCCTAGAACCCATATGTTGGGTCATTTGATAGTAACCTATATGTTCCCAACATTGTTTTTAGTTTTCTAATTTCTTCTTCTTGTGTTTGGCCTGATTGTATAACTTCCTGTGCTTTGTTTTCTAAATCAGATATTCTTTCTTCTTTTCTATCAATTCTGTTGTTAGGCTCTCCACTGTACTTTTTATTTTTTCTATTGAATTCTTCATTTTGAAGATTTCATTTTGATTTCTGCTTAAGATCTAAATTTCATGGGAGAAATTTTCTTTCAAGTCATGTATGGATTTCATTACTTTGTGCATTTGCTTCTGATTACTTCTAAATAATCCTATGATCAAATTTTTGAATTCCATTTCCAGCATTTCCTCATGCTCATCATCTTCACAATCTAGTATTGAGGTGTTGTGTTCTTTCGGGGTTGTCATGTTGTCTTTCTTGTTTTTGTTTCTTGGGTTGGTATGTTTGTTATTTGGCATTTGTGGGGATACTCATTGGCTTCTTTGATTTTTTTGCTGTGGCAGCTTTTATCTTTGGACTAGGTCTGATTGGATTAGTTCAGTGTCTGCTTTCAGGGAATTCCTAAAGGCCTGTGGTAGGAGTGGCCAGAGAGCTGCATTCAGTGCTCCGGGGTGAAGGGCATGTCTGTGGTGACACATCCTGGCTTGGTATGGTAAACCTCTCTCTCTCTTTTTAAATCAGAGAGGAGGTTTATTCTTGTCTGTTAGCATAGACTCAGCTGAGTTTCTCTCCTTGAAGGAGACCAGTGCCTGGGTGCTAGCTCCAGTGAATATATTATTCATCTGCTCTTCCACAAAGATCATGAGGAAGGATCTTTGCAGTCCTCAGTATGAGCTCAGATTCCCCAGCAATGTGTCTATCCAGGTAGCCAGGGAGCCCTGATTGTATGGAGTCTCCTACAGTGACTGCCTAATATCCTAGCCACACCCTAAGTCCTCAGTGTTTTCACAGTCCTGGCATAAATGCCTCCCATTGTCGTGAGCACCCAGCCCCTTGTCTGTTCTCCCCACTTGACTAAAGAGTCTCTGCTTGACTGGTTCCTGGGTGCCAACAAGAGCTGGTACAGCTCTTATGTATGTCCAAAATGGTGCCTGCTCTCTATCAGCTTATTATAGGATGACTTTGCAGGATGATCAGGGAGAGAGAAAATGTGCCCCTCTTTGAATTTTTTTTAATCATCTAGTTTGGCAGGTACACTATCCCCCATGGGGCTCCAAGCCAGATTCCTTCTAGGCTCTTCCTGCAGTGGCTTGGGCTGCTACAGTCTGGTCTCACCTTGCTCTACAATGCTGGTTTGGAGGCTCTCTGCTGGTGGATTTCTGAGTTGTGCGTATCTTTGCTCTTCTTGTAGGTCCACTGTGTTCTTCCAGTTTACTTTGACTTTCCTATGCTGTTTTCTCCCTAAGTCTTCCCTGAGACTGTACTCTTTCCATTTTTAAAAACTGTCTTCTTCTAGACTCAAGCAGCAAGCTTCCTCCCTACTCCACCATCTTAATCCAATCTGCAAACTTTAAACATGGCCAATGATTATGTTTTAAAAGAATAGTTTTGAAGTCTTTGAGAAAGTCTTGGGTTTCAGGACATAGGTAACATCTCAAAGTCAAAGAAAAATAATTCTATGCCTTTCTCAGAAAATACCCTAAGAATGGGGTAAAGGTTGTGACCAGCTGTTAACTAGAACAATACTTCTTTCATAAGTCTTCTTGTCCCTCAGGCAGGCATATTAAGGGAGGCTAAATCAACCTAGGTATGCAGTCTTGAGCTGTCAGGATTGTTAGTGTCTGGAGAGGGGACAGAAATCATTTGTATTAAGAGTAGGTAGTAACTACAGGCTAAGTTTGAAGCCTA
This sequence comes from Lepus europaeus, assembly GCF_033115175.1. NCBI lineage: Eukaryota > Metazoa > Chordata > Mammalia > Lagomorpha > Leporidae > Lepus > Lepus europaeus. The sequence continues at coordinate 17,830,935 of NC_084848.1, forward strand.
ATCAACAAGAGGGCACTTGGGTAGACTTTGATCCAGGAGAGAATCTTTGTCAAATCTCCATGAGGGTGTGAGATTAAAATAATAATATGAAAATTATATCAGGGCAGAGAAATCCATGTTCATCAGATTAGACATTGCCAAGAAATAAATAGTAAATTTGAATATGTCAATAGAAACTACCCAAATACAAGGGGAAATAAGGAAAACAGAGAAGTGGAGTCCTCTCAGGTAGGCTGTCATGTGCATGACTGGATCTCAGGAGAAAGAAAAGAGCAAAAAGATATTTGAAGAAACAATGACCAAAAATCTGTCTTTAAACAGTGAAAGACATCAAAGTAATGATCCATAATTCCTCAAGAACTCTAGGCAGGATACATTTGCATATATAAAAATGAAACATACTTTGATAATAACAAATATAGAAGGAAAGAATTGATAGTATACTCTTGCAAGTTCCTAACACTATATTTTAAGGGGTATGAAATTTGAAGGTAAAGAGAAACAAACTTGTGATAAAAGGAAAATCACTAAAATAAAATAGAAAAGGAAGTTTAAAATTATTATGAAAATTAAAGTATGATATAAATAAAAAATAATCAGTTAAAATAACCCATAAGAAGTGAGCATTTGGCCAAGCAGTCAGGATGCTGGTTGGGACACTTGCATCCCAAAATGCCTGGATTCAAGTCCTGGCTTCAGTTCCCAATTCCAGATTCCTGCTATTTCAAAGATGAGAGCTCACATAATTTGCTCCTCACCACCCATAGGGGAGAGCTGGATTGAGTACCTGGCTCCTGGCTTTATTCTGACCCAGCTCCAACCATTGCAAAAATTTGAGAAATCAAACAGAAAATAGGGCCTGTTTTCCATATCTGTCTACCTCTCTGTTTGTTTTTCTCAAATAAATAAATGTAAAGATTTAATCCATAAGCAGAATGATAAACAGTAATATATATGTATATGTATATATAAAAACAGATATAGTTGTAAAAAAACTATCTGCAGGATAGTTGATGTACCCAAAGATAGCTATTGTTATTATAAATATAAATGGTCTAAGCACCTCAAATGGAAGACAAATTGTCAGTATTCATAAAAGCAAGGAATGATTATATGTTAGTCAAAGAAAACTCACTTTGTAAACAATGACATTAATGGGTTAAAAGTAAAGGGAAAACTTTACATCCCCTAAGTTGTAGAAAGCTGGAAGGAACATCCATACCACCTTAATGATAAGAAAACAACAATACCTCATAAACTACCTGGAGAACTTTTTCTTAGACTTACAATAGAGCTAAGATTGCAGAGCAAACTGTAGCCTGAGATCAAAGGACAGAAAGCATCCCAAAAGAATGACAGTGATCCATGACCACGCTGTGAGAGAGAATAGGAACAAGACATACTGTATTCTAAACAAGAGAGCCACAAAATCTAGCTAAAACTTTCTAATGCATTTCTAATGTCCTTTTTTTAAAAAAGATTTATTTATTTATTTGAAAGTCAGAGTTACACAGAGAGAAGAGAGGCAGAGAGAGAAAGAGGTCTTCCATCTGATGGTTCATTCCTCAGTTGGCTGCAATGGCCGGAGCTGTGCTGATCTGAAGCTAGGAGCCAGGAGCTTCCTCCGGGTCTCCCACGTGGGTGCAGAGTCCCAAGGACTTTGGGGCCTTCTACTGTTATCCCAGGCCATAGCAGAGGGCTGGATCGGAAGTGGAGCTGCCGGGTCTCGAACCAGCATCCATATGGGATGCTGGCACTTCAGGCCAGGGCGTTAACACACTGTGCCACAGCACCGGCCCCACTAATGTCCTATAGGCTATTCTGATGATACAGAAATTCTAGGATCTGGAATCAAGGGGATTGCAATCATGTGCAAACTGATCTACCTTTATTACATTGGGTGGCACTAGGAGTTAAGTGACAGACCAGAGAAAGTATTCTTCAGTGGTGCAGATATCAAAAAGTGAATTGATATTCACTATAATTTCCTACCACAGGAAAGGCAAAAGTACTTACCATATCTTTTTCTCCTATGGAAAATAAACTTTAAGCATCTAATTGAAGGTAGTAAATCCTGGCAGTTCTAAGGAACAGGTAGTGAACTTTTCACATATTGGATAAGAGTAATGAGCAAAACAACCTAGAAGAGTGTGCAAAAGCTCTGAGTATAGGATTCCATACCACTGCTGTTATACTTCTCCTATCACTTGGAAAGGGTTAGGAAATTGGTTTCTGCAGAGGAGTGATCAAGGTTATAGTGTAAAGATGAGCTGTGCTGTTAACAGAGGAAAGCTCTGTCCCAACCACTGGGCTTGGAATCACAAAGTACAAAGCAAGAGCTGTCTAGGTCTGGGGCAGGTGCATGAGTATAGAAAGACAAAATCCCTTTGGGATTTAGGGGCACAGAGAAATGGAAAGTTAAGTTTGGACTGGGAATATTAATGAAAGCCCTCAGGCATCTCAATCTCTACACTTAACCCAAGGTGACAGGATTTCTTGCTGATGGTGCAATGAAGTCGAAAACAATAGCAACACAACTAAAACCCAAATATAAATGGTTAAAACACACTGAATAAAAGTGTAGGTGGCTAAATTCTATTTTAAAAGTATTTATATATTGTCTGCAAGAAACCTACTTTATTATAAAGATATAAACTAGAATACATAAAAAGAATGAGAAAGAATATGCCCTGTAACCCCACTCCCTCCAATGGAAGCTGGAATGGTTATAGTAAAAAGAAAAAAAGTAAAAAAAACTTCCAACCCAGAGCTATTATCTATGATAATAAGGGAAAGTTCATAATGAGAAAAAGTCAATTATTCTCAAAGTACAATTTAAATATGAACGCATCTTACAGTAGGCCTATAAATTACATGAGACAAAAACTGTCAGGGACACCCCCATCCTATATTAGCATGTTACATTCCTGCAGTTTCCTGTTAATGAGCATGGGAGGCATCAGGTGATGGTCCAAGAATTTGGATCCCTGCCATTCATATGGGAGGTCCAAATGGAATTCTTGGTTCTTGGCTTTATTCCAGCACAGCCCTGTTAGGAGTTTTGGAGGAGAGAACCAGCAGATAGATTTCTCTCTCTCCTACTCTGTGTTTCTGTTTGTCATTCTGCCTATAAAATAAATAAATAATTTTAAAAAGCTGTCAGAACATAAAGAAAAATAATGCACAGTTTACTTGAATATTTCCACACTTTTCTCACAGTAACTGAGAAAGGAAGAAATGAAGAGAGAAAGAAAGAAATGAAAAGAACGAAGCAGCCAGTCAGAAAAACTAGTAAAAGATATTGAATACCTGAATAACCCTGTCTACCAATTTGATCTGTTTTGCACTGATAGCACACTCCACATACCATATAAGAACACAATATTTTCAAGTGTATATGAAACATTTATCAAAGTAGGTAGTAAAATATATAAATGCCCATATTTTAAAATAATAGAAATCATACAGAGTATTTTTCATGCCACAACAGAATTAAACAAGAATTTACTAATTGAAAGATATCTGGTAGTCCCCAATTCTGTGGAAATGAAATAGCACAGAAAGTATTCACAAGCTAAATGGATGAAATACAAATGGAAACCCAATACATAATTTGTAATGGACAGCTAAAAGAATTCTTAGAATGAAATACTCAGCACCCAATACATGTGTTGTATAAAGGGTAAGATCTCAAACCATGACCCACCCTTTCAAATGAAGAAATTAAGGAAGAGAGAACACTGTAAACTCAAATCAAGCAGATGCAATGAAATAATCATGACAAAGGCAGAAACCAAAAAATTTTAAGCAAAAAAAAAAAAAATCAATACAGGAAATAAATATTCTCTAAATACTATTATCTTAGAAGTGTGCCCAGAGGCCAATCCTGAATATGCATACACAGATAAATGAAGTAAGATTAACCCAGGAGTGGGGAGCAGGACAAGGAAGAGCAAGAATGCAATGATACAATTTCAGGAAATATTCTAATCTCATTCTGACCCTGCCGACAGGATGGCACATAAATTACACTCAGTTCAATCAGTCTCAAGGCAAGGGAGCTGGTCTTTCACGTCTCCCAGAGTCAGTCCTAGACTATATGGGGTGGGACGCAGAACTGATTAGATGAACCCAAGGAAATAACCACAGTGCCTACTGCAGTTAGTATGATTTATCTTTGTTTTCAAGGTGAAAAACTAGTTTAATATTTGAAAGAGATAGTCTCTAATACACTGCTGGACACATGTTTCGTTGTCACTCATTTCAAATACAAATTAAAAGCTTCCAAATATTGGGTGTATTGACCCCTTCTTCCTTGCTACCCAGGCAGATACTTAGTGGTTGCTTTGTGTTATGTTTTTATTGCTTTCATTTGTTGCAGCTCTCATAATTCTAAAGATAGCATCATTGATGGACCCCAAACGTATACCTAGCCATTCTCGATAGTGTTTGCCCAAATTTGATTTCCTTCAAGTTTCTACAGCTCTTTTCCAGAGTTCTCAGCTCCATGCATCTTGTCAGGTGAACAATCAACATTACACATAGAACTTTATTATTTGTTATGAATAACAAATAATAGTTTATTTTAGTGTGTTACTTGGTGCTGTGTATTTCTCTCTAAGAATTCTTTTAGCTGTGTTTTACAAATTATAATGCATTGAGTTTCCATTTGTATTTAATCCATTTAGCGTGTAAACACTTTTTGTGCTATTTTGTTTCCACATATCTGTTTCCCCTAGAAACCTTTTATTTAAGGTATACAAACTTCATGCATTTCATAAATACAACTTTAGGAACATAGTGATTATTCCCATCCTACCTGCCCTTCTACCCACACTCCCTCATACTCCCTCTCCTATCCTCATTCTTATTCTTATTTTTTACTAAGATTTATTTTCAATTAATTTTATACACATAAGATTAACTCTATACTGAGTGAAGAGTTCAACAAGTAATATGAAAAAAAAAAAAAAAAACCTAAAAATTTTGACCAACATCACAGTGGAGGTGACTTTTCCCAGAGTGCCTCCTCTCAAGATTGAATATTAGTATTTGAAACTTGGGGGCTGGCACCATGGCTCACTTGGTTAATCCTCCACCTGTGGTGCCAACATTCCATATGGGCGCCAGGTTTTAGTCCCAGTTGCTCCTCTTCCAGTCCAACTCTCTGCTGTGGCCTGGGAAGGCAGTGGAGGATGGCCCAAGTGCTTGGGCTCCTGCACCTGGAAGGGAGACCAGGAAAAAGCACCTGGCTTTGGATTGGTGCAGCACGCTGGCTATAGTGGCCATTTAGGGGGTGAACCACACGGAAGGAAGACCTTTCCTCTCTGTCTCTCTCTCTCACTGACTTTATCTGTCAAAAAAAAAAAAAAAAAGAACTTAACCCTGCTTGATCTAGAGCACAGTTTCAGAATCTTGACACTGGTGATGTCTTGTATTAGATAATTCTTTGTTATGATGGGCCAACTTGTATACTGAAGAGCATCCTTACTCCCACCAGCCCCATTGTGAGAACTAAAATTCTCTCTGAATGTTGCCAAATAACTCCTCTAGAGGAAAATCAACTCCAATTGAGAACTGCAGTGCCATAGCAGAGCTTATAAAATACTGAAAACCAAAAATTCCAGGATGATGGAAATGATCTATGGCTGTGTGGTCCAATGTGGCTGTTAGCCACATGTGACTACTAAAAATTCGAAATGTGGAGACTGTCACATAAGAACTACATTAATAATCATATTTAATTTTATCAATTTAAATTTGTTTAAGTATCCAGATATGATTCATGACTATTATTGGAGAACCCAGTGCAAGAGCCCTGGTTCAAGATAGCTAGAAGCTCTAAAAGGTCCGATTTCTCTTTTGCTCTGTAGTATGCTCAATTTCTTATTGCAGGAAGACAAAATAAGTCTTCATCTAGGGACCTTGGCTATCGTTACAATTCTTAATATCCTGTAACACATTATAGTTTACAAGTGTTTTTAGCACACTATTTTTTTTCTTGGCCAAGACGTGGGCTATCTTCTATTGCTTTCCCAGACCATAGCAGAGAGCTGGCTCTGAAGTGGAACAGCTGGGTTTCAAACCGGCGCCCATTTTGGATGTTGGTGCTTCAGGCCAGGGCGTTAACTCACTGAGCCACAGTGCCGGCCCCCTTCAGCACACTATTAAATTGAATTTCACTACTCCTTGACATTTGTAAATCTGATTCTTAATATATAAATTAACTAGATGGTTTCTCCGCGTTCATAGTGATATATGGCAAAACCTACCTCAAAATCATGTTCATGGATTCAGAATCCACAAATTGGTTACAGATGCCTCCATTTGTTTTATTTTCTTAATAAATGAAAATTTCAGAATCGCTCATATTTCCCTCATAAAAATTCCCCCACTGCATTTATAACTTTCTCATCTTTTTTTCACTTTGAGATCTCATGACCCTTACTTTGTATGGCATTATCACCTTCTTATTTATATATGGTTCTGACATTTTTGGTTACCTCTTATATGTATATTCAACTTCTCAGTAGATTGGATATTTGTTTCATTAAGAAAACTGAACATGCAAAATTGGAAGAAAACTTATAAAGCAGATTTGTGAATATATAAGAAATAAATATTGAAGGCATACTCTAGTAGTCTTGGTCTAATAGCAAAATCTAAATAAGGCAGAAAATAAAGAATCACTTGATCAAATTTGATAAATGTTTATAATTCAAATTGTTGTTTGAAAATAGCCTTATATTTCTAATGGAAAATTCTTAAATAATAATTAAAATCTGAAGGCACTAAGATAATTTTAAATAAAGACTCAGTATCAATGAATGTTGTAGTTCAGTTATTCAGAGAACAATCCAGATGAATTTGGTACTTCTTAAGAGATACATTTTAAACTGAAAAACAGGAAGTCCCTGGATTTTAGCTCTGTAAACAAAATATCAGAAAATGTTATAGAAATTCAGCATGTAGGGTGTTAGATTAGCAAGAATCAGTCTGCAGTATAGTTTTTCTTTTTTCCAGTGTAGCAAATCATGACACTTCACTTGACCCAGTGTATGATTTCTACCTAAAAAAATGATTGTTACCAAAGACTTAAAATGTCAATAAAAATGGACCTGATTCAGTTGTAATTGAATTTGAAAGTACTTTATTCTAAGATATCACATGAGTTTCTCAAACTCCTTTGGTCAATTATAAATAGAAATTGTCATACTAATTATACAAAAATATTAGCTTAATATTAAAGTTCAGAATATTTGTATTGTCATATATTTTCAGACTGCCTCTTTCTTCATGTCTCTTAAAACCAATTAAGGAATTCTCTGATATGGTAACTTGAGCATATGATCAAGTGCTCATTTATATTAACATAGTCTGCTTCAAAAATGAATATTGTGCTCACCTCCAAGGAGTATAATATTCAGAAAGCTGGAATTGTTGCCAATTTGATTTCTTTCAGGACTTAGCAAAATGCTATGAACTTTAAAGTCACTAAGTAAAATATTATTTAGATAAACAAATTCAGCATATATGAATAATAAAATAATAAAATTTTAAGACAGAAATGTTTCTAGGAATGTTAGGTAAGTGATTAATTTTTAGCACAGTTTCATATGAGCAGATTGATATGAAGTTTGATGTGTGGTAATTACAAAAGACTCTACGGAGAATATGATAATGTTTTACAGTTTCAAAATTAGTCATTTTCTCCATGATTTTGAATTTTCCAATATTTGGACTGCGTAGACAATCAACTCATGGTTTAAAAATATATTTGAATTCAAAACTGGTATATTTTGCCTTCACTTATACTTCATACATCATAACATACTTTCATAGTGTCTCTCTGATATTTATAGAGGTTTGTTTGGTAAGTCGAAGAAAGTTCTTTCTTTGAATGAGGATATGATACTGTGCCAACTATCCCTAAGAACATGGATAACTTTCTCAGAATCCACAGGAAAGTTACAAATAAAAGAAGCCTCCAAAAAAGTGTCTCTAATGTGATCAGAGACTTTTCACCAGTGGTGAATGTCAGACTCAAGTCACAGTGAATGCGACTCAGAAGTAGTGTGTAGGCGCTGTTAATTGAACTGATGGAAATGGTTGACAGGCTAATGCTTGTAATTGTTCACCATTTCACAAAGAAAAGAATTTGCTCAGTAAATAGGAGGCTTTGTTTCCAACTTAATTTAATGGAAACACAGAAGGTATAAGAAAGTAATGTGCCAACTGACACTGGGTGTAAAATAAGGCATTTCAGGGACTTTTGTGCAAATGTCCATCAGCTGACATCTGTCAAAGCAAACTCCTGGGATGGCCTCAGAGCATATCCATTTGCCAGCGGCAAACATTTAGTGAGCTTCGTTCTCTAAGGAACAGAATGTTGGTTTGTTATGCAGTGTGAGCATTTGAAATAACCCACTTTTTCCAAAAAATTCAAATGACTACATAAACACCAGGCAGCTTGGTTATACAGTAAAAGAAACAGACTTTTATGCATATGTATATCAATTCTTTAGATGGAAAGCACGGAAGAGAAGACTTGTGTGACAGAGCTTGCTTTATTTTAGCCTGGATAAAGGCTTTCCGGCCTGAAGAATATTGCTTCCATCAAATAGATAGACTTAAATAGATTCCTAGCTGCCTGCCCATGCACTCCATTAAAGCATCTTGTGTGTTTATGCTTTTGTTGTCTGGCCTGGTTTTCATGTCAGTTTCTGTAAGTATTATAAAATCTTGTGGAGTCTAAAACTACAAAAATGAACTGTTTTCTAAAATTTTGAATATGCTCATCAGAATAGTCAGAAGGAATAATTCTAGCAATGCATCTTAAATGCAAGGTGTATCTAAATTTTTCATTTCAGTGATGGGCCTATCTGATATCCATTTTGTGGGTAATCTGTGACTAATTTAAATTTCCAATGTTTAGCAAAGCAGACAACTTCACTTCTCGTTTTACCCTAGTCCATTATCATGCATGGAAATGTGGTAGAAATTTAGAAGCATATCTGAAGGGAATGTCAAGGTAGTGATTACTTTATCTAGACTTCACAATTATCATGTAACTATCTCAGTATTTATGATATTTTAAAGTATAACTTTGAATAAGACATATAAATCTATGTAATTCTTTAAGAAAAAGTGTTAGTATCAGGATATGATTCAGGAAAAGCATAGTTTTTTATTCATTTTTTAATTTCCACAATTATGCAGTCTTAGACTAGGCAAGTATCATCTATTTTATCCAAACTCTCCATTTAATATGTGAAGAAATGAAGGCCAATATAAGTTAGGTGAATGTCTTAGTATAAGGACATATATTGGGAAAAAAGACATATATTGGAATAGTCAAAATATGATTGGATTATATGAGTATTACAAGAGGGTATAGTATTATTGAGGCATTGGTAGAATTATTACTATTTAGAATCAGGTATTAAAGATTGTAAATCAATTTCTTTATGCTTCTCCATTCTCTATCATATTCTCATTTGTATTCAAATTTAGTAACTGTAAACTAATATCAAAATTCTGCTGTACACTTTTCCAAATATTCATGACTTCTGGCTTATTCACTCTTTCACATTATTTTCACATCTACTACTGCCAGAAAAGCACAGGTGCATAAAAGGTGAATTTAGTAATGTGCAAGTGATAGTTTTTTTTTTTTGGACAGGCAGAGTGGATAGTGAGAGAGAGAGACAGAAAGAAAGGTCTTCCTTTTTGCCGTTGGTTCACCCTCCAATGGCCGCTACGGCTGGCACATCGCGCTGATCCGAAGCCAGGAGCCAGGTGCTTCTTCTGGTCTCCCTTGCAGGTGCAGGGCCCAAGGACTTGGGCCATCCTCCACTGCCTTCCCGGGCCATAGCAGAGAGCTGGCCTGGAAGAGGGGCAACCGAGATAGAATCCGGCGCCCCAACCGGGACTAGAACCCGGTATGCCGGCGCCACAAGGCGGAGGATTAGCCTGTTAAGCCACGGCGCCGGCCGATAGTTTTGTTTCAAAGAACATTTTGAATTTTCTGTATTAAATACACCTTGTGTTCATACTGACATATGCCATTGATTTAGGATCTTTGCTTTTCACATGAATAGTTTATATCCATAAGCCTTAATTATTACAATTCTTTTTGTTTGGGATTATAGGTAAAACATAAATAAATAAGTAAATAAATAAATAAAATTGTTGATATAAGATCCCTGCTTTACAGACAATGACACTGAGAATATCACTTAGTGGGGATTCAAATATTCTCTTAATCTCTAAAGTCATAGTTTTTATGCTCTGACACAATTAATAGACAGTGTTATTCCAGTGTTAGTAAGTATACCACAGAAACCCAATTCTTAATTATTTTTCTCATTTCTTTTATTTATTTTTTTCTATCTTTTCTGATCTTTGCCTTTTTTTATACACATGTGATCCAAGTATGTCTGTTGGTTGATATTGTGTGTGGAGGGTATGGTTTCAGTTTTATGGACAGTTAATAGGATTTGGATTCTCAACTTTGTCAGCTATTAAATACATGAGAGGCAGATTGAGTGAGTTCAGCCCAGTGCCAGACTTTCATGTCCCTTGGGCTCCTGGGATTATAGTTTAGCGCAAGTTTTTGTGATGCTGACATACACCTGTGCACTCTTATAGATGTCCTTGCGCAGTAATGATTTTACACAATATTATATTGAAAGGCCAAGCTCTCAATTCTCATCTTTCCTTTTTGGGAATTGAAATGAGTCATGGGACAAATCTTTTGCTGGCCTCTGTGTGAACTTTCTGGGTCATGTTCTCCACAGTGGCCTGCCTTAGATCTGGCAACTAAGGCATTTACTCGCTAGGATATTCTTTATAGCTATGATTTTTAAAAGCTTAAGAACAAGCTTTGGACAATACTGCCAATCAGCACATAACAAAGCCATAGTGAAGTAGGGAGTGATAAAAGGGAATCCTGGTAGCAATAAATACATTCTTTACTGTCCTGACCTGAAATTACTTTGAACAGCTAAAAAGTATGACCCACTATACCTCTGAAAAATACACACACACACACACACATATATATACATATATATATATATCTCCAGTTATTGTCATGCTGTGAATTAGTCTGCATGTTGTTTTTGTATCAAAACTCTGTACTCAACACAGTCATGTCCTCTTTTTAAGAGTGCCAGTGTCAGCCAGCGCCACGGCTCATTAGGCTAATCCTCCACCTGCGGCGCCGGCACTCTGGATTCTGTCCCTGTTGTTCCTCTTCCAGGCCAGCTCTCTGCTGTGACCCGGGAGTGCAGTGGAGGATGGCTCAAGTCCTTGGGCCCTGCACCCGCATGGGAGACCAGGAGGAAGCACCTGGCTCTTGGCTTCGGATCAGCACAGTGCACCGGCTGCAATGCACCAGCCATAGCGGCCACTTGGGGGAGGTGAACCAACAGAAAAAGAGCTTTCTCTCTGTCTCTCTCTCTCTCTCTCTCTGTGTGTGTCTAACCCTGCCTGTAGGGGGGAAAAAAAGAGTGCCAGTGTCAAAAGGAACTAACACATCAGTGCCATGAAGCTTGCATCCCAAAGGAGAATACCAGTCATCAATTAAGAAACATGACTTATATAACAAAACAAGCCAGTAGGAAAAGTGTTCGGAGTCCCATTAACTGATTAAGCCATTTTTGGTACCTGGTTCAAGAAACTAAAGCCTAACACACAACATATGTCTGATCAGACAAGATTTGCCTTTTCATAACCATTGGAGAAGGGAGCAGTGTTCTGTAAGTTTATGAAAACATTTCATTTCCACTTTGCAAAGAATCACCTGCATGACCTACCTCTGAGCTGCATATTTAAACAAGGGGATCTCACACAGAAATTGCTGAATCTGCAGATGTCGTTTGATAAGTCTGAAAGAGACCACTCACAGTTACTCCTCCCTATTCTCAGTCTACAGTCCATCCTCTTCTTACCAGTTAGTTTTTGTGTAGTTCTTTGGAGTTTGATTCTGTTTTCCCCAAAGCGGGAAAGAATGAAGCCAATGAAGGCTATGTAATCAAGCCCATTACCACGGCGAATAACTGGAGCTTAATTCTGCTGAGGAACTCTTGGAGACATTGTAGAATATGTCATTCCAGAGAGTGGCACAAAAGCTGCAATATTTATTCAAGACCCCAGACTACTTACAAGGGAATTAACTCTCTAACTCTTCCATTTTCTATTCTATTGACAGTATTTCTGAAGTCAATAGGAGTCACTCTGAAGAGACATTTAAGTGTTTGCTTATTGTAGTTCTACCCCACCTTTTTGTCCTCTCCTTCCTTGTTTCTAGATTTTATTTTATTGATTTCTCCCCCTAACTTTTGGAGAAAAAACAAATTTCTCTCATCATGCTAGCAGATTTTGTGGCTATCTCTCTTCTTACAGTTAGTTTTTGTGTAGTTCTTCAGAGTTTGATTCTTCATCAAAACAGTTGTTTCAAATTTAGTGTTCCCCTCAAGAGGAATACTAGTCAATGCTAATTCAAATTCATCATAGTAGTTTGCATATAAGGAAACTGAGGTAGTGGTGCCCTGTTAATTGGAAGTTTTCTGATTCTAGCTCCACATGAGGCTGCTTCTCCTCAAGGATTAACCAATGCAAGTAAACAATGGGCAGGACTCAATGAGATATGAATTAGGGAACTTTGCTTTCTTCTGTCTTGTCTTGCCAAAATAAGACAATTGAGGTGGAGAGTGGCTGTGAATCAGGTGGATCAAAGCCACTGGGATCTCATATTTCCTGTTTCTCCTTATGTCTTGAGATTCTAGGCTAACCCTTTTGAGAGTTTCAATAGTTTTATTCTCTTCTAGCATCTTTCCATTGGATTTTAAGGTGAACAATAATGAGGCTCAGAAATCACAATTTTACAAGAAAATAATAAGGCTTTTGACTGACAAAATAAAAATGATTTTAATGTTTTTTTATCAAATGCTACAGAAGGCTCATTTAGATTATCTAAGCAATTTTGAACTTTCATCCTTTGCCCATGAAAGTCAAATTATGAATCGGAAACTGTCTGTGAGAACCCCATGATTTCAGCTTTATCAGAATATGATTTACATTTGACATTTTGAGTGGAGAATGCAAAATAACATATTTCTCTTACTGGGAAAGTTTAACACAGTATGATTGTAGGAGAATATTCCACCATTGTGCACTCTGGCAGTCTTGTATAATCACATAGGCAACACAAGAAAAGGTTTGAACTTCAGCTGATTTAACCTTGGAGGAACTCTGTTATCTTTCTAGAAGTTGAGAGGGGTCATGAGGAGCACTTAGGAGGTCATCTCTACTCTCTAGCGTTGCTATCTTCCCTGGAAGGCTGTCATTATGTGTTCTCATTGCATGCAAGATTCTGATAATTTTTACCCTGGCTCCCTGCAAACAGAGCTGCAGTATATGAAATCAGTCAGATGCAGTCTAAATTTGGTTCCTTAACGATGGGATATATTCTATATCATGTTACACACTGCAGTCATTGTTATAGTGTTGTCTTTGGATGTGGGGTAAAGACTGGGAGTTGGCACCTTTGTCATTCATCCTTTCCCTCTATGTAATAAATGGTCTCGGGCTAAATGTGGCTTGTTGCATCCTTACCAGCCGTATCAGGCAGGCCTTGATATTGACTTCATCTCCCGTTGTGTGCATGATAGGGATACCCCTTGTCAGGTAGAGAAAGCCTCTTACAGCCCAATGATGCAGCATTTTATTTTCAGAATCTTTCCATTTTTCAATATGTCAAACAAATAACATTTTAAATAGATTTCCTCATATTGGCAGGGGAAATTTTACTGCAAATCTCAAATTTAGTGAAGATTTGCTTAGTTTTTTTTTCTTTCCAACAGGATTTCCTTTTAAAACTAATGAATATTATTTACCCTGGGGAGTCCCCCAATTAAGAAGTTGCTAAAAGGAACTAAAATATTGCATGGACAAGATTATTGTAAGCCAAGATATGTACACACATATTTACTAGCAGGTAGCAAACCAAAGTTCATCTTCTCAAAATGAAAACCTTGATTTGAAATTCCTTTTTATGTAGATGTTCAGGTATTTTGCCTGACATTACTGTATACATGTATGTATTACATGTATACACATGGTAATATTCTTGCTGAATCTAAACCTTAGATGTTGGTGAGAGATCCTACACATCTCTTGGATACATATTCATGCCAGAGACTTTGGAAACAAACCTCACAGTACCATCTGCAGTATATTCCATGTTTCTAAAGAATGCTATGGAATCTATGGTTTGAAAGCAATGGCATTGATTTTAAAAAGTGTCATATGTCCAAAATTCTTCCATTTCAATGTCTATTGACTCCTTAACATGGATCAGGCAGATACCAAGATTTTGGGATGTAAAAATGAGTAAATCATGGGCAGATATTTGGTATGGCAGTTAAGATATCCACTGGGGATACCCTTGTCCCACATATTAGTGCCTTGGTTTGAGTCCTGGCTCTGCACTTGATTCCATCTTCTTGCTAATGTGCACCCTTGGAGGCAGCAGGTGATGGCTTAAGTGGTTGGTTCCCTGTAACTCATATGAAAAACCCAGGCTGCGTTCTCAGCTCCCAGCTTCAGCTTGGCTCAGCCCCTAGTATTGCAGGAATTTGAAGACTGAACTAGATGATAGGAGATCTCATCTCATCTCATCTCATCTCATCTCTCTCTCTTCCTTTCAATAAATAAATAATAAAAATGAATGAATTTTCTAACTTTTTATAAAATATATAGGAAACTATGTATTTTCCCAAAAATAGATGTTATTATTGCTTGAAATATTTCTGGGGTTCTATTTATGATATTTCCCTGATTCATGGGGAGTGCACTTATATAACATTCATTATGTTTGACCTCTCCATTAAACTTAAATTTCATTTTACTCTACAAATACTACATCATATGTGGCAGATTGTGGCAGAGGTTAGTTACTTGCTACAAACTATTAATGAAAAGATATCTCCTCCTTCAAGATCATAAAGATCACCCGTTTTGATCCTACATATTTAGGAGAGATGCATCATTTGAGTTACATGTGGCAATGAATTGGGAGATTGATTTCCCTGCCTAAGATTTGTGTCTCAGATGTTAAATTTGGAAAGTGATAAAAAATCATTAGGAATAAAGACTGTGAAATAAGGTGAGCAAACTATTCTGAAAACATTAACCTGTATGTAAGAAGGATTCAGGAAGTATGTTGAATAATCTAATGGTAAGTTTTTTTTTAATGTAATCTGACTATAGATTAAGGAAAATAATATTATTTTAGCAAATATCTCTGTAAGTCATTTATTTATTCACTATACTAAATTTCTGTCTTTGATAAAATAGTTCTTATATTAGGAAAATTTCAAAAAGTGGTTAAAGCAATGACAACTTGTTGGAATAAGTACATACACTGTGCTATTTGATGTGTGCCTATTACACACCAGTGAGCTTTGCTTATTCCTTTACATGCTTTCTTACTTAATCCTCTTAGTAACATTGCAGGTGTGAATTATTGTAATTATTTGATAACACACTGAGGATTAGAAAAGTAAAAATTAGAAAACGACTTGTTGAAAGTTATACAGTTCATGAATGTTAGGCTTATTATTAGGTCTATTAGATTCCAAGTCATAAACCGATTTTTGATAATAATCACTGTTTAAGATGTAAAGGGAGTTCATATATATATGTGTGTATATATATATATATATATATATCCTGAGAATTCACTTTTTGAGAGCTCATTATTTTTTGCATACATTGTATTTCAAAATTACTTGAGAACTCAGATCTGTAAGGTTTACCTTCCAATTTGCTACTTGTATACTTCTGTTGGTTTTCTTTGTTAATTCTAAATGAGATACTTGGTTTAGACTGGAAATTAGAACCTATATTTAATATACAAATATCTTCAATGTCGACCGTAGAGAACAGGTTCATTTCTGAGGTCATGTGAAGAATAATGTTAAGTGACTTGAAGACTGAATGCCCTCCTTTTAAAATGCAACCCTCTCTCCACCGTTCAGGTTGTCATCTATTCTCTGACACAAGCAGCCTGATTCCCACATGACATATTCAGTGCCTGCCCTGTACAGACTCATTTACAGTGACTCCATTTAAATCACACATTTTAAATTGTTCCCAAGAGACCTGACTCAAACAGAGCAGAGCTGTCTGCATTAGCTACCACACACAGCTGGGCTGAGTGACAGGCATGTTTAATCTGTTCATTTCAAATCTCTGTAGAGCTTTGTCACTTAATGATGGCTCTGCCTATAAAAGCAAAGCTGTAAGTCCTTTGGCATGCTTTTGTCCAGGGCTAGGCAGCAACTAAACCAAGGTAAAGCAACAGTGTTCCTTTCCTCAGAAGTTGAGCTTATCTCTTTTGAAAGATAATAATTTTATCTGAGGGAATGGTCACAGATAACGAGCCAGAGGTTCAAACTCCTTTACCTGGAATTGAAAGCCCTTCCCAATGTTTAATCCCATCAAGAATTCTCCAGTTTTTGCTACTTTTCTTGTTACTTTTTGTTCCTCCATGTTTTGTTCTTTCTTCTTACTCCATCCCCTTCACACTGTGTCATTCTTGTCTCTATACATCATGCTGTGCCCCTGTGTTCTTGCAGGTAGTGGAACTTTGGTTTTTTTTTTTTTTTTTTTTTTTCACGATGACACATTGATGTTCCCTAGCTTTCAGTCCAGCTAACCTATATCCACTGTGCTAGGTTCAGAAAATTACCCACCAATGCCATTGGGAAGGCTAAATAGAAAAACACATAAAAGCTGCCCATGTCAACTGAGTTTCTCATCCCCTGCACATCCCAGTATGTTTTACCCTTTCTGTTTACTTAGTACCATTATATGGTCTACTTTTTAGAGGACTATTGATTTAATACTCTTGCTAGATCCTTGCAACAATACTGAATCTCTTGAGGAACAATGACTTTCATATTCCCACACTAGCCCTGCAAGTTGGTCAAAACTTAGGCCAAACTTACGGAGCATTGGATTTTTCCTGTCTCCTAATATCCTTTGAGGTATGTATCTCACATCTCCAGAGTAGACAGTAATTTTTCAAATCCCACATCATTAAAAGCATTTTTTGCAGCTGGTATTTTGGCATAGTGAGTTAAGCCGCTGTCTACTGTACCAACATCCGATATGGGCTCCAGTTTGGGTCCCAGCTGCTCCACTTTTGATCCAACTCCCTGCTAATATACCTGGGAATGCAGTGGAGAATGGCCTAAGTGCTTGGGCACCTGCACCCATGTGGGAGACCCAGAAGAAGCTCCTGGCTTCTGGCTTTGGATTGGCCCAGCTCTGGCCATTGTAGCCATTTGGGAAGTGAACCAGTGGATGGAGGACTTCTGTCTGTATCTCTTCTTCTCTCTAACTCTGACTTCCTAACTGTACATCTACTAAGTAATGGAATCTTGTCTTAGAAGACAAAGGATCATAACTTTTTCAAAAAAAATATTTATTTATTTATTTGAAAGACAGAGTTAGAAAGAGAGCAGGAAAGACAGAGAGATCTTCCAATCACTGGTTCACTCCCCAAATAGCTACAATGACTGGGCTGGGCCAGGAGCTTCTTCTGAGTCTCCCACTTAGGTGCAGGAACACAAGGACTTGGGCCATCCTCTGCTGCTTTGCCAGGCTCATTATCAAGGAGCTGGATTGGAAGTGGAGCAGCCAGGACTTGAACTGGTGCCCTTATGGGATGCTGGTTCTGCAGGCCATGGCTTTAATCCGCTGCACCACAGCACAGACCCCAGGTTCATACCTTTAACATAAGACTCCACAAAAGTTAAGCCTTAACAGCCATTTCAATAAGGCCATTTCAATAAGCTCTTTAGCTTTAAAGCTCTTTAACTTTAAAGATGTTTCAAAAAAGTAACTATAAGATAGTTCTATGTTTGGTTCAATTTCAGATACTTTCTACAAATTCATGACTTCAGATATGTTGTCCAACTTTTCTTTTTTGATTTTGTCCTTCGTATAACACCTATTGATACATCTGCTTCCTAGGATTGTTTCAAAGATTAAAATCGTCAAATCAAGAAATATAGTGCAGTGCTCACCCAAAACAAGAATGCAGTCAACATTAGTTGTAATTTCTATTTTCTTTCTGCAAGGATTATACATTGTCATAATTTTGATCTCTGCTTTCCATTTTATAAATGAGAATACAAGGAGGCCTAGAAGATTAATTATACAACACCACACAGAATGACAGTGTATTCTTGAAGAACTCAGGCTTTCTCACTTCTTCTTCTTCTTCTTCTTCTTTTTTTTTGGACAGGCAGAGTGGACAGTGAGAGAGAGACAGAGAGAAAGGTCTTCCTTTTTGCCATTGGTTCACCCTCCAATGGCCGCCACAGCCGGCACACCGCACTGATCCGAAGCCAGGAGCCAGGTGCTTCTCCTGATCTCCCATGGGGTGCAGGGCCCAAGCACTTGGGCCATCCTCCACTGCCTTCCCGGGCCACAGCAGAGAGCTGGCCTGGAAGAGGGGCAACCGGGACAGAATCTGTTGCCCCGACCGGGACTAGAACCCAGAGTGCCGGCGCCGCAAGGTGGAGGATTAGCCTATTGAGCTGCGGCGCCAGCCTGCTGCCTCACTTCAAAACTTAGGCTCTTTTGTCATTGAATGAAATTTGTTTGAAGGACACCATCCAAACTTTATTTCTATAGCAATTAGAACTCTCTGAAATTCTTACTTTTTACTCTCCACATCTACACTGGAATATATATGATGGCTCTGCATATGAATGTCATGTTCCTTGAAATACTTCATATTTCTAGGACTGGAAACAGTGCCTGCCACATAAATATTTGTGGAATAAATGAATTGTAATTCATGTGTAGGGGGATTTTCAACCTTCTTTCTCCTTGCAAAGAAGCTTATACTAACTCTGCCAGTTATTTGCTTGCATGCCCACAGGCATGCACTGAAGATTTTCTGATATTCACTAGGCCAAAGCTTGACATAATGAGTCAGACTATGCTTGGTAGGGAGGTCAACTCCGCTCTTGTGTCCTCCTGCATTTCATGCACCAACAGACCAGATGAATCAGATGCTCTGCAGTCTCTCTTTTCTTCTTTCTTGGTGATTCTATGTGATTTTGAACGTGAGTTGACTTAAGAACTAACAGTGGGGTACTGCACCTGCTCTAAGGCTTAACAGCTATTTTATGATTTAGGAAAAACTAAACATTGGGGCTCTATGAGTTCCAAGTAAGAGACCCTACTTAGGACTGAAGCTCATTCAGAGCATTAAGCATAGTAGCTGGAAACTAAGCAGCTCTTGGTTTCTCTTTTTGCCATTGTATTTTGCATTTTGACTCTTTAGAATTTTAGAATGTTATCTTTTTTTTTTTTTTTTTTTTTTTTGACAGGCAGAGTGGACAGTGAGAGAGAGAGACAGAGAGAAAGGTCTTCCTTTGCCGTTGGTTCACCCTCCAATGGCCGCCACGGCTGGCGCGCTGCGGCCAGCGCTGTGCCGATCCGAAGCCAGGAGCCAGGTGCTTATCCTGGTCTCCCATGGGGTGCAGGGCCCAAGCACTTGGGCCATCCTCCACTGCACTCCCAGGCCACAGCAGAGAGCTGGCCTGGAAGAGGGGCAACCAGGACAGAATCTGGCGCCCCGACCGGGACTAGAACCCGGGGTGCTGGTGCTGCAGGCAGAGGATTAGCCTACTGAGCCGCGGCACCGGCCTCTTTAGAATGTTATCAAAAGTGAATGTATGATTTGCTGGACAGGAAATAATTCAGACAATTATTTGAATCTATAATTCCATGAAACATTTATCTGAATTTTCTGTCATGATCTCTGTGTTACATTTTCATGACCCAGTTTAGAGTTGCAGGGAACTTGAGAAAACAGTAAGATAACATTGCTCATTTTGGTTAATTTAATGCTGGTTTTGTTGAATACATTTACATAAGCCCACACACTCCTGAATCTCATGTTTCAGATTTGGGAAACACCTATCTATAATTATAGGAAGATGTTAAAAGCAATTAAAGGCTTTGATATAAGAAAAATATGCCTTTACCATTTTGTAGATTTTAATATTGGGAAGGAAACTAAAATTTGATTTCTTCATCCATAATACGTCAATAATGCCTGAGAAATAAATTGAATGTTTGTTTAATGCTTAACATACTGCCTGATGCCTTCTCATGGACATTTGTGTGAACGCGTACTGATAGAGGTGGGCTGCTTATAACTTGCCAGTATGGGGTAGCATGGATGTTCTAGAATGACAAGAAAATGGGAAACCTTTGAATAGGCAGTAGCCAAGAGTTTATCTGGCACTTCACATAACTAAAAGGAGAACAGACACTATTTTTAAAATTTATTACTTTTGCTCTCCAACTTAGAAGAGGTAAAATGAGTGATAAGGCATGGGGGCCTCAATGAGTTGTTCAGAGAATAAACAAGGAAGGAATGAGGAAGTTAATACCTATTGCATTTAAGTTGCTCATTGTTGTTTTAACACTTCCTGGCTTTGACACCCAGCAGTCAAAAGAAGCAACTGGCAACTACAGGTCATCAAAATGTTATTCTGAGACACTCAACCTTATCTTGGCTCCCAATCCCTGAATGTCTGGAGAGAGTGGGCACCAGAATTACAGGCACACGTTCTCTGGAGCTCTTCTACACATTTTGTCCTTTATATCTTGTTCCCAAATGTTACCATGACGTGACCAAAGAATGTTGTATAGGTAGGATTGTAAATTAGTTTAGGAAATCTGCTGGGTTCCTTAAATTTCAGGGGCCTCGCTTTGTTTAGATTTTGCACATGCAATTGCAGTGATGCAATGTGTCAGCACCTCTGAGTGAAGTTCCTGGAGGGACTACTCTGAAAACAAAGTTATGACCGTTAAGACAGCTCGTCTGGAGAACTGTTGAGAAATACAGTCAGACCCCTGTAATCTGCTTTATATGGATATGACAAATATTATGGACACAGTCAATGTGCCAGCCACAGTGAGAGATGTATCAGAAGAATTTTATCGTTCATTACTTACTATAACCTTGTGTGAAAACTGTCATTATTTTCTGAAGAGCAATTCAGAGACAACCTTGGGTAATTTAAAGATTTTGTTCAAGGTCACATGGCAAGCTTGTGGTTAAGCTAGGTCTACTGTTGGAATGACATTTTCTAGACTTATTATTCTATTTATTTCATAAACAAATTCAGAGTTTGGCTATAAGTTACTGACTCAGTGTTTATTGGAAATTTAGTCTTGTTTGATTATTATTTATTTCTCTTAAAATCCTTGAGGTTCTGTGTTCTTCCCAGAATGAACTTCAGGATGCCCGAGATTCTTTGCATTTTATCTGCTATGCATCACTATGCACACCTTGTGAAGGGAGTGTCCACAGTACTCTTCAAATTTTCCACAAAATAGATAGCAATTGTAAACTCTTGTCAAAACCAAAAATAATTTTCTAAATATTTCTTTCCTATTAAATATCTATGATTAATTGACCCAAATAAAAATAATACATACCAAAACAAAAATATTCTTATTACTTTGTCCCATTCTATAAGAAATATGCATCCCCAACATGTCTGAGAGAGTTAGATCTCTTAACAATTACGTCAAAAGCCTATTCAGATGATCCCATTCATTCCTTACTCAAACTTGATATTGATTCAAATTCATGAAGTTGGATCTAAATTCTAGTCAGTAACATAAAAAGGATGATCACAACTTCAACTGAAAGTAAGGGCTGTGTTACATATTAGACTCATGCCTGCTTAAAATGAATAAAAATTCTGTCTCTCTGGAATCTTGAAAGTTGTAAAGCACCAACTGATTTTTATCATGTCATTTGGTTTATAAGGTTGAAACCTTGCTCAAGAAAAGGAAAGCAGTATATTCAACAAAGTACTTTCAGGTTAAAGGGTTGAGTCATTACAGATTAATTCCATGTTAATCCGTTATGATTTGAAAGGCTGCTAATGAGTTGTTGAGATTCACACTGAATCCGATACAGAGCAAGACCCCAATAGACCTTTTTATCATCAAAGGAAAACAACATACTTTTTCTGTTGTTTCAAAAATAACAGAAGTTTTTGTAGTATAATATTTTTAAAGGCTTTTGCATCCAGGTTTATTGGTCTGAGTTTGTCAGATTTTGATGTCAGAGCTCTCCTAGCTAAAGAAAAATAACTGTGATATGTTCTCATTTTTTAAAGATAGGCATATTTAATTCTTAAATGTTTAAATAAAATATCAAAGTAAAACTCTCAGGACCTGGAATTTTGTGATACAATGTTAATGATTACAAATTCTCTCTTGAAAATATAAAGACATTTTAGATTATATATTTCATATTGACTTAGTGTTTTTACATAAGCAGCATTATGGGTAAGACAGCAGAGAGGAAAGGCATCCTCAGTTCTTGTGTTATGTGAAAGAACTTCCATGTGGACAAGGCGGTGAGCAAAGCAAGATTTATGTAAGTCAGAAACCTCCTGCCGCAGCCAGGAGGAGGGCTCCAAGAGAGGCAGATCTGAGAAACCAGTGGAGGAGGAGTCTTTGAAGCATATTTTTGGGAGGGGGGAAAGAACAGCAGCTAACAGTCAGAAGGTAGGGACAAAATCCATCAAAAGGCTAGATTTGTAATCATGTCTATCCTATCTAGCTTGCTCATGATAAAATAAAAAACCATCAGAAAGATGTGAATACCTGAAATGTATTGGAGCGAAATAGATATTTGGAGAATGGATGATTGTTTATAGCCCTTGTCTTCCACTGAAGAGCAATCTTCTGGTTAGTGTTTTTTTTTTTTTTTTCCATCTTGTTTTGTTTTCATTCTCTTCATGTTATTTGCTGAACTCCTTTACTTAGAATAGGTTTAACTATATAATCACAAAGTAAACTGATAATAGATCACTGTAAAAATTAAGAATGGAAATCTGAGAGGAGGGGTGAAGGATTGGAATGCAGGCAGGAAGGAGGGGAAGCCCCACTTTCTTCCTAAATCTGTATATATGAAATATAGGAGGGGCTGGCGCTGTGACACAGTGGGTTAAGGCCCTGGCCTGAGGCGCCGGCATTCCATATGGGCGCCGGTTCAAGACCCAGCTGCTCCACTTCCTTTCCAGCTCTCTGCTATGGTCCAGGAAAGCAGTAGAAGATGGCCCAAGTGCTTGGGCCCTGCACCCACATGGGAGACTGCGAAGAAGCTCCTGGCTCCTGGCTTCGGAATGGCACAGCTTCGGCCGTCGCGGCCATCTGGGGAGTGAACCATCGGATGGAAGACCTCTCTCTCTTTCTCTCTCTCTGTCTCTGTCTCTCTTCTCTCTGTTTGGGGGGTGAACAAATGGAAAAAGGAGGACCTTTCTCTCTGTCTCTCTCTCCCTGTCTGACTCTGCCTGTCAAATAAAAACAAAAAACAAACAAAAACAAACAAATAAATAAATCTTAAAAAAAAAGAAATATAAGAAACTTGCATAATTTAAATAAAAAAGAAGAAACTTAAAAATATATATGGGCAACTTCTCAAGCTTTGCAATTTTTTTTGAATTTATGAAAATTTGAGCTGGCTTCAGCAGCTTTGTTTTCAATGAGTCAACCCATTATTCATGCCATTGAACAATTACAAATGTAATTGCATTCAAACAGACATTGTTATTTAGAGTACTATATCATATACCCAACCCCTTGAGTACTGGAAATTTCTCCAGATTCTTATTATTCCACAAGTTTAGACTATCCACACCAGGACTATGCACACTTAGGTAAAAGTTTGAAAGAACATGGATATGGTTTTCTTGCGCCCAGGTTTTGGCGGGTGCGTGTGAAGATGGAAATCCTCTCAGGCATCCAACTTTCCCCACGAACAAAAAATAAAACAGGCAAGAGAAAATGATCATTCAGTCTGAAGCTCCTGTCATCGCAACATGACTTCATTTCCTCCTTTCTCCATGGAAACAGAAGGATTAGCATATTGTAACTATCTCTGATTCTTGTAAAATAATGTGCTACAAGGTTTTCAGGGTCTTTTCTGAGATTTTATATATGGATAGTTAACAGAGGAAACTATGTCTTATTAAAGTTGCTCTTTGGTTATAAAATTGTATGACTTACTTTCTATATTTCCATGATATATTAAGGGAAATGCATTGCATGAATAAAAACTAAAATAATCCTGCACACTGTCCCAAAGTCTGAAGAATTGAATCGGCCCTGAGGTCAAGAGCAGCAGTCTTCCCAGGATCAGCACTGATACCTACTTTCACACAGTCTAGAATCCATAACTAGAATTTAAAATTTTTATTTTAAAAGATAAAAGGACAGCAAAGCACATTGGGCTGCTCTATTTTACTTAATTGCCTTGGTAATTCTTCTTAAAAAACTTTGTACTTAGCACCCAAAAGGGAGACATATTGGCAGGTTCTGAAACTCAACATTATTAAAATCTAACTCTAAGCATGATTCTTTAGCCAAGATTCCTGTTGCAATGCCTGTGTCTTTACACAGACTAACAGGGTTTGATTCCCAACTCAGGCTTCTGATTCCGGCTTTCTGATAATACAGACTCCGGGAGGCTGCAGAGGCATCTCTTGCCACCATGTGGAGACAAGGATTGGGTTTCTGGCTTCCAGCTTCAACCCCAGAGCAGACTCAAATGTTGCAGGTATTTGTGGAGTGAACCAGTGGGTGAAAGCTCTCTCTCTCTGCTCGCTTGTGTGTCTCTTTCTCTATTTCTCTGCCTCTCAAAAAAAAAAAAAAATCTTTGTTTATGAAATTCACTCTGGAAGATGAGCCCAGTGGAGGTTGCTGAATATATTTTGTATATTTCCCTGAGAATGAATTTGATCACCAATTCAGAACAGGGGATTGTTATGATGAAAAGAGATTCACTCAAGCTTCATAAATCCTGTACATTAATTGTAAATAGCACAAAAAAAGATCAATATGTGATTTTACTTTCTCCTCTGCCATCCCCCCCCCCCCTTTTTTTTGTGGACAGGCAGAGTGGACAGTGAGAGAAAGACAGAGAGAAAGGTCTTCCTTTGCCGTTGGTTCACTCCTCAATGGCCACTGTGGCAGTGTGTTGCGGCCAGCACACCACGCTGATCTGAAGCCAGGAGCCAGGTGCTTCTCCTGGTCTCCTATGCGGGTGCAGGGCCCAAGGACCTGGGCCATCCTCCACTGCACTCACAGGCCACAGCAGAGAGCTGGCCTGGAAGAGGAGCAACGGGGACAGAATCCCATGACCTGACCGGGACTAGAACCTGGGGTGCCTGCGCCACAGGCGGAGAATTAGCCTATTGAGCCATGGCGCTGGCCAGCCATCCCTTTTGGATTCCTCTCAGTGGGGTTATTCTATTCATGGTCCTGGATGAAAAATCTAGAAGCTCACAGTTGTGCGACTCACTCTCCATTAAATCTTAGATGAACTTTACATTGCACCTAGAGTCTCAATCAGAATGCTTGGTCTCATGCAGGTAGACTAGGCCCATTCAGTTACAATGCCTAGTCTTATGCAATATTTAAGTAATAGTCCTATGTCTGCTCAGGTACAGGAATCACAATGTTTTTTTTCCAAATACTCCCTCAATAGGTTTAACTTTCTAAATACTCCTTGCTCTCCAAAGAAATATTGCTCAAAAAATTATCACTGAGGCACCTTTATATATTTCTTCTGGAGCTAAGTGTCACTAACAAATGTGGAGCCATGCTGTATCATTTGCTTTGAATATTTGTGCTATGTTCTGGTACCTCACTTTGATACCCACATCTATTATATCCTTTGATCTCAGTTTAAATTTCAAAGCAAATATTCTGTTCCATATTCAGAGATGGTCTGAGAAGCCATCACCAAAGTAGAGCATATCTGAGAGATGAGCATTAGAGAAATATTCACAGAGTGAATTCTGCAAGTTAGAAGGATTCTGGAGATGTGGTTGTTGCTCACAAAGTTACAGCGAATTGCAATCCCCCAGAAAGAAGAACTCTGGAAATATGAGATCAATTTTAGAGTGAGATCAATTCCTATTACAAAGCAGACAGTTGCTACAAGAAGTTCCACATATGTGGGACACATGGAAAAGCACATTAAACACATTTCATGTCAAACCGAACATCAGAGCATCTATGTAGGCAAAATTTCATGGAAATAATAAATGTGGGAAACCCCTCACTAAGAACTCATCCCTGGCAACATCAGAGGCTTCAGATTGGAGATAAAGGCTATGAATTCAGTCAAAGCACGTAAGTCTTCAGCCAAAAGAATAAGCTTTTGTAAAATAAGAGAATCCATACCAGAGACAAGCCCATGAGTGGAATAGGTGTAGAAAAGTCTTCATTGTTAAATATGTGTCTTATTAAACATCAGGGAAACCTCAGCAGATTTATTCTTCCAATTTTATTCTTCCTTCTTCAAAAATTGAAGCTAACACAGTAATCTAGCTGTGAATGATATGATGGTGAGGATTGTAGATATGCAAATGCTTTATCTGAACATTAAATCTTGTTCTGGAGAGATGGAACTTCTGTTATATCCACAAAAGAGTGGTTGTCCATAAGACTATCAGATACCCTTTCTTAGCTTTGGTGTCGTTAATATTAATTTAGAGATGAAAATGTGCCAGGTGTTGTATGAGTAAGCAAGATTCTGCCACTGCATTTGTTTGTTTGTTTGTTTGTTTTGACAGGCAGAGTGAACAGTGAGAGAGAGAGAGACAGAAAGGTCTTCCTTTACCGTTGGTTTACCCCTCAATGGCCGCTGTGGCCGGCGCAACGCGCCGATCAGAAACCAGGAGCCAGGTGCTTCTCCTGGTTTCCCATGCGGGTGCAGGACCCAAGGACTTGGGCCATCCTCCACTGCCTTCCCGGGCCATAGCAGAGAGCTGGACTGGAAGAGGGCAACCGAGACAGAATCCGGTGCCCCGACCGGGACTAGAACCCAGGGTGCCAGCGCCGCAGGTGTAGGATTAGCCTAGTGAGCCGCAGCGCCAGCCTGTCGCTGCATTTTTTAAAAACTTAAATGTATTACCAATATCTTATTGGCCTCTTCCTTTTCTTAGGGTTGCCTCAAGTTATTTCCAACCACTGACAATGACAGCACAACTGAATTTTAGTGAGTCAGCTCTGGAGTGTAAAGAATGACAAAACAGAGGAAGTAAAGATGACAAAATATATATCATTTTAAGCAGTTTTATATTTTCCACACTGAAATTAGCATCTATGGAAACAGAGCTCAAAATCTGTAATCTACTAAACAACCCTAGCAAGGCTGAGGGAACTTGGTAGGAAACTTTTAGGGCCTTGCATTTTGCTTTTTGAATTTCCACTTACTTCAGGTAACATTGGTCCCAAGTACATTAGAAAATTATAAGAAGTCGCATCACTGTTCGGAAACTTCGTTAAATAGTTGGAATAGGCAGACCAGTAAAAGACTGAGAATAAAAGGGGCTCAACGGGGTAGAAGAGAGGAAGGTTTTATATTTGAAGTGCACATTATGGGGGTGGGCATTTGGCACAGCAGCTAAGACACTGCCTGACATCCCCACATCCCATATTGGAGTTCCTTGGTTCATGTCCTGGCTCCGCCTCCAATTCCAGCTGCCTGTAATGCACACTCAAGTGCAGATGGCTCAAGTAGTTGGGTCCCTGCCACCTGTGTGGGAGACACAGATTGAGCTTCAGGCTTCAATCTGGCCCAGCTCTGGCTATTGCAGGCATTTGAGGAGTAAACTAGCGGAAGGGAGATTTGTATCTGTTGGTCTCTGTCTCTCAAATAAATAAAAAATAAGCTAAAAAAGTTAAAGTTCATACTCTGGACTTTTTAATTCAATACTCCGCAGTTAGTCTATTAGTTTGAGGTGCTTTTGTTTAATTTTCTCTTTTGTTATTTAAATTATATGATGTAATAATTCTGAGAGTAAAACCAATGTCTATACTGACAATTTCATATTTAGTTTTAAGTATAATAATGGTGTAACATTAAAGTTCTATCACAGTCTGGCCACAGAGTAGAGTACTCTTATCTAAACTTCTTGTTCTCCGTTCCAGCCTCCCTCTTGCCTTGAAGCGTAAGGCTTCATCTACTTTTCATGGTAATGCTGCTTACTAACCAGGAAAAATAGTTTTCTTTTTCCTCTCTGCTTTTCCAAATCCAAGTATATTTAAATCATGTTGTCAGAGAGGACTTTCCTGGGTGACTGCACTCAGCTTGCTTTCTTCTCTGAAGTATGGTGCCCATGTCTTTCTGTGTGATCTTACACTACGTTATATGCTCATCGTAAATTTCTGGTTTTTGCAGCCTTTATTTTTATATTCGTCTTGATTTCAGGCACAGAGATCTCTGTATTCCAGTTCCATCAGATTTCTCTTAGTTGATTATATATTCCTTTTAATCAATCAGGTGTATGTATCTGGTTTTACTTTCATAATTGTATTTTCACTGATATTAGAATAGTATTTGAATATTTTCAGACTTCTGAATAGCAGAAGAGCCTATTGAAATAGTCCATTAATTAAATTAAACATTAATAATATATTGAAACATCCTCTTTAATGTACTATAAATTCACTCTCAAGTAAAAAGAATGGAAAAGACTACCAGTAATATTTGATAACATATATAATCACATTTGCTTTTTATACTCACAGCTTAGATGCTTTAAAAATTGGAAAGGGTTTATTGGTACAAGTCAGACCTTCAATCTGCTTCAGGGAAACAGCCTTCCTATTAGGTCTCAATTAGTTAGTGGTAGTACCACTAATCTAGTTTTAGAAGACTATTTTGAGGTATTTAGGAAATCAGGCACTTTAGTATGACTTGATGTGTTATTTAATAGCAGAGTAGATCTATGATATAAGATGTGAATGCTCTGGTTGATGAATGATAAACAACTGGGTATTGCCCTTAGAAGCTCTTAATATTTATTTTATCTGCTGTATAAACAAGATCTTATTTTCCCTTCTCTGGTTGTAATTATGACGAATCAGATGTTTATGAACAGTGCGCAGAGGTCTTCATTTCAAAGCAACATAGCATCAAAGCCCTAGAAACCCTAGTCTCCATAAACAGAATTCCCTGCACTTCTTTAAAACTGAAGTGAAGGAATGAAAGGAGGATAGCATCTGATGCATGCACTGTACATTTCACTTACCAAGAGTGTGCACGTCTATTTGTGCAGCCCTAGCACTTAAGATCTGGCCCGGAGATTTGATGCTCTAATCGAAGGAAACAAGAGAGCTCCACTGATGGTTTCCTGAAATGTGAGACAAATAATTTGTGCCAGTGAGAAGACATTGAAGCAAGACTCTGCGTCTAGGCAGTGCCACTGATGTTAAGCATAGAGGAAATTCAATAAAAATGCATTCTGACAAGAAATTACTTTTTATGGTATTTTAAGTTAGAAATAACATTGGAAGGAATGCAGAACTAATTAAGTATCACATTTTGGGCTTTTTCCTCTCCCACTCCAGTAAGAGGAGTATAGCTGAATGGACAGATAAAATATGTACAGACAAATGTTTGGAAGTGGTAATAGGAGAAAAGTCCCTAATAAAACAACTTCTGAAAAAAAAAAAAAAAGAATGATGGCATTGGAATTCAAGCCACTAACCTCAAAAAGTCTAAATACAATGTTGAGAAATAAATAATATGAAAACCACATTTCTATCAACATGGGAAAGCAAGTGAAACACTGGAATGCCTGACAGTATCTGTGCCACGATAAGCAGGCAGACCAGCCATCCATACTGAAAAATCCGCCACAATTCCTGCCGAAGCCTAGAGGTAGAACAGCTAGCAGCATGGATGGTACAGTCTGCTCCTTTTTAAAAATGAATCTATTGTTAACATACTTTGCAAATGTTCTTTATTTAGCAGTAACTTGTGTTTTGAAGCTGATTATAGATGATGCAACCTTATGCAATTGACCAGTAAATAATTTATAAATCTGAACTTCAATTAAACGATATATAAAAATATTTTAATTCTGTTTATATGTGGTGTTTAACAGAGTGATGGACTTTGAAACATAAAATTAAAATGATCTACTACTAATCTAGCCAGGATTTGGGGCTTTTTAATGTAGGGAAAGAGAAACTTTTGTAACTTCCTTCTAAATTTGAGAACAAACAATCAAGTCTGGAATCCCCAAAAAAACCCTTTATTCCATTTTCCTGTTTCTTGCATTCCAGTCCCTGGAGCTACACAGAAGGACGGCACATTGTAAATTCCCAGCACTGCTTCTGAGTGTGAGGGGCAGCAGAACTGTCAGGGCAGGTGTTTCAGAAAGGGCAAGGCCATAATAAAGGAAGCCAACTTGAAATGAGCTATCAAGTACAGAGAAACGGACTCCCTTTACCTTACCTTCACACAGAAGGAGGTCGTTAAACTCTGTCAGACAGAATGGTTTATAGACACCACATATCTTATACTCAGGAAATCCCATTTCTAAGCTTTGAAATTAATTCAAAAATACTAGTATGAAATCCACACAGTGCCAGCTGGTATAGGCAGATTTCTTGGGGGAGTGGCAAGACAATTCTCCATTCCCTTCTCTGTCAATCTTTCCATCTCTATGACATTCAGTTCACCTAAGGACCTAAGGACCTCCAGTTAAATGACTCTAGATCTTATAGTGAAGTGCAGCTTTGAGCCCCCAAAATGCCCCCATCTGCCTTGAAAAGTAAACTTTTCTTGTCTCTGCAAGAATTCCCATGTATTGAACCTGAGGTCACTTGGTCAGAAAGCCTGCCAAGTTAATTTTGATGACTTCTATATAAAAGACAAATCAATGGAAGTTTTATCATCAGAAATCTTTGTGCCTACCCAACCCCTACCTCCCCACCCATTGCGTATCTGCAGTGTTGCATGAAGCAGTTAGAACCTGCTTCCCTGAGACAGCTCTAAACCTTAGGGGACTTTAACATAAAGTTTGTGAAATACAATTTATAGAATGGCTTTCTTTGAGAAGTTTGGGAAAAGTGAATCACCAACTGGGTTATGAAATACAGAAGGGTGATGAGGAATGGGGAACGTAGGATTGTGTATTAGTCTCTAGTGACATTGATTTGAAAAAAATCTAAAAACATTTGACCAGCAATGCCCAGGAGGTTAGGGGACATCTGTTCTAAAGCTCAGGAGAGCAATTTGATCAAGGATTTTATATTTTAGGGCCATTGATAACACAGATGGAAATAGAAGGCATATATTGTGGTGATGTTGTCTATAAAATTGTGTGTGAGAGAGAAATAAGCTAAGAACTGACTGAGTAAACTGCATTTAAGGGGTGAGCAAAGGAAGAGAATCACAGGAGGGAGTCAGAGGGGAAGTTACAAAAAACATAGAAGCATATCAGAATTTTTAAAAGCAATTAGTCACAGTTATAAGACCATCAAATTTCAGTTAAATGTGAAAATATTGAATGTGACAATAAGACATCAATGGGAACAGTTTTTCATACTCAGTTAAGAAAGTAGCATAGGATTGTGATAGCATATCTGTTAATTGACACTAAGATATAGATATTTAAAGGCTTTTCATCATTAGGTTATAATTAGTAGGAAGACCTTAAGTCTAGGCAAGAAGAACAAAGTTTGATATTTTGTGGATTTTTTTTTTGAAAATTTATTTATTTATTTGAGCAGGAAAGAGACAGAGAGCTCCCATCTGCTGAGGCACTCCCCAAATGCCTGCAATGGCTGGGGCTGGGCTGGGGTCAAAGCTGGGAACAAAATCCAGGGCTCTGTAGTGGGTGGCAGAAGACACTTGAGTGACCACTGCTACACATGAGGGGCTGCATTAGAACAAACTTGGAATCAGAAGCCTGAACCAGGAATCAAACCCAGTAACTGGTATGGGCTGTTAAATGCCCAACCCAAATTGTTGTGGATTCTGAGGCTAGAAGGAGTACATTTTGCTTTTATATAACCCATGTAGGAAAGATTTGAAAAGGCCTTTCTAATCTCTAAATAAACATAGTTCATTGTCTTTGGTTCTCTTTAGAAAATGCATTAGACAATAAACAAAGAAGAGAGGAACAGAAACTTTAATCAGGGGCTTTACTATTAGTGTATTGAAGTTTATAGCTAGAGCATAAATCCTTTCCATCTTCTCCATATTCCTCTGAATAGATTCTGCTTTGTATTATCACACAAACTTTTTATGCTCTCTGAATTTACATTTTACAGATGCTTGGATTTATGGTAGCTCTTCCTTTTGACAGGTCACTATAAGATGTGATATGTCAGCTATTGATTTTATGAGAACATATGTTTATCTGGTTAATTTTCTTCAAAAGATAATGCATACTCTCAGCATGAGGTCAAGGTCACCAAAATTTTCTGTACCTTTGAAGATCAAGCCATTTCTATCTTCAGAGATTAAAGACAAAGAGATATAAAAAACACTCAAAATTGTGCTGCTTAAGAGATTACCCATGATGGAACTATAAAAGTGCAAAATAGCATTGCATGGGAAAGGCTAGAAAGAGACAGCTGGAAAAAAGGGAAATCAGAAGTCAGAAGAGAAAATCAGACCCAAGTCTGAATTTTTTCATCAAACTTCACCTGAGACAGCAGGTTCCAGTTACTCTGATTCCTTGAATATTAACTGCATTTATGTGTAGCATGCTAATAACACCGTAGACTCTGCAGCTATATTATTCAGGTTATCACTTTCTATAGTGCAGTACTTAAAGGCAGTGACTAGAGCCACTGACTGCCTGAGTTCACATTTCTGCTCTGAAATACATGGGTTGGTTCCAGTATATCCCTGAGCTTCAATTTCTTCACACATCTTGTAAGAGAAATATCTCCTGGTGAGTTGGAAAATTATACGAAATAACACATGCAGGGTGCTTAGCACTTAGAGGGTATACAATAGCAGTTTATTATTATCACCTATATCAAATATATCATTTGCTCTTAGGGATGTGAACAATGCAGCTCTTAAAGCCATGTGATAAGCCAGGCATAAAAACAAAGGAAAAATATACCCTTTTCTACAAAAATTCCTAATCTAGGGCACAGTACACCTACACAGGTGCTTACTGCTTTGTTAAAGGAGCAGTGTTACAGGTATGTGCAGCACATTGGGAACAAAACAAGTATATGCAGACCTGCTTGGGAGGCTCAGGGTAGGCTGAGGAATAAGGGTTGGCAACCCCTGAATAAAAGATACAGTAGGGAGAGATTGGAGAGGAAACCCTGGCTGAGAAAACGAGTGAGTGAAGCATGTGACGCTGCAAACAATGAACTACACTAATGATCTGTTGCCAGTGTGGGATTTGCAGGGCTGGATGCGCTGCTGATTCATTTTCACTTGTAAATGCAACCCGCAGTTTCTATGTTAAGGAGTTTGGACATTATTTGGTATACAACAGGGAGTCATAGGCATAATTAAGCAGGGTCGTATAATGGACTTAATGGTGTTGCAAATTTTAAAAATCCCCCTGAATACTGTGTAGAGAAAACTAACATCAGGGTCAAAGCAGAAGGTGGTTAGAAAGTTAGAGTAGCAGTTAAGGTGAATGGAGCATCTGAGATGGAGAAAATCAGTTTTAGAAGAATCTGTTCAGGAAACTGTCCTCAGTTGATCCTGCAATAAAGGATCTTAGGAAGCAGATTGGCAAATAGTGTTAGTTTAGTGCATTTAGCTTCCCATAACAAAAATAGCATCCACTGGATAGCTTATAAACAGCATGCATTTATTTCCCATGGCTTTGCATGTTGGAAAGCCTAAGATGAAGGTACCCAAAGATTCAATGAGTGATGAAAGGCTGATTCCAGGGTGATGGCATCATTTTGCTATGTCCTTACAATGACAGAAGAGTCTGGGGTCGCTTTCTTCCTAAGGGTCCAATCCCATTTACAAGTGTTCCACAGCTATGACCTAATCACTCCCCAAAGGTCCCACACCCTAGTACTCTCACTGTGGGGTGAGGATAGGGTTTCAACATATAAATCAGTGGGGGTGGTTGGACACAAACATTCAAAGCAGGTGATTGTTTCTTAGATGGCAGAATAAAGACTGGCAGAGGACTCCCAGGTCT
This sequence comes from Lepus europaeus, assembly GCF_033115175.1. Lineage (NCBI taxonomy): Eukaryota > Metazoa > Chordata > Mammalia > Lagomorpha > Leporidae > Lepus > Lepus europaeus. Next base: position 17,864,999 of record NC_084848.1, read on the forward strand.
CAAGTCTAAGTGGCCTTTCGTGTTCTTTTGCTACTTTTCATTTAGTAGGTGTTTTGTAAATGCCAAAGATTGGAGGATGAACCTGAGCAGAAAATTCCCTTATATCCTGGGTTGTTGGTACTCGGTGCTATGCAGTTCTTGGAGCTTAGAGGATGAACTTTACTGAATAGGCATATTTGTAGACTTAGCAGGACACTCAGTAAAGTTAACATGTAATAAGTAGTACAGCCTAACTTAATATACCATATAGGAGAGGAATATGGCAAGAAAGCAAAACAAAAAAACTATTAATGATAGCAAATTGTTCATGTTTCTAAGGTCTTTGAAATTACAAAGATAAACATGCATTTTACCACCAAATTACTTTCTCAGTGTGTTTGAAATGCTTAAGGCTATAGTTCTAATTAACTTTGGGCCTTCCTTGGTATGGAGGCAGCTTAGTTTAATTAAATCAATAGTGCTGTATATTAATTATGGTACAGGCTTAAATAATTTAGGGAGCACTTACACTTCTTCCCGAGTCTTATTTATTTTTTGGCCCAAGGTGGCAGGATTAGTTTGCTGCAAATTTAGCAGGTGCTACTAGCAATTCACTCTCTCTCCCCACTGTTCATCATCAATAGCAGTCTGCATGTGACAGTTGATGTTCTACCTGTGTGAAAATGATTAGGTTTAGTTTCATGAGAGCAGAATGACTGCCAGGACAATCATAACCCTTTGCTGCAGATAATTCTGTGTTTAACTTTATAAATTTATCTAGCTTTAATACTCTTAATTTTACAAGGGCATGGCTCCATTCCTAAAATGAATGAATTTGGTCTCGAGATTCCTTGAATTAAAGTTTGCCTTTCCAATCATAAATCAGCTACAATATAGAACAAGCTGTAATTATCAGGTATCCTAAATCCAAGTAGCCCAGAAACATGATTTAATCCAAGGACTGTCATTCTGTGTCAATACCTTCTTTTTTGAAACAAACCATATGTACTGTCCCTTGAAGTGGATGAGTTAAATAATATATTTTAAAAGCACGTGGAAGCCATCAGATAGGGAACTCTTCCTCAACTCATCTAATTTATTAATGATTGATGAACATTTGAATACCTACTAGACTCTAAACTATAAGGTGCAAAATGGAGAGGATAGCATTGCATATTTCAAACAGCTTCTTTTTAAAATGGCAGAAAGCATCAAATAATCAATCAATAAAATAATGTCCCAAACAATGTATAAAGAAGCAAGAATTTATGCAAATGCCAAAATAATTCAGGATGAAATTAATTTTGTTCTTTTACAAAATATGAAGAGATGCAGTATAGAAATTTGCTAATATATTTCCACAATGAATTTTGGGGATCTATGATTCTTTTTTTATTTTATTTTTAAAAGATTTATTTTAAAATTTATTTTAAACTTTATTTTAAAATTTGAAAGGCAGAGTTACAGAGAGAGGTAGAGACAGCTGGTTTCCTAACCAAATGGCAGCAATGACAGGGCCTGGAGCCAGGAGCCAGGAGTCAGGAACCAGGAGCTTCTTTCCGGTCTCCCACATGGGTGCAAGAACCCAAGGACCTGGGCCAACCTCTGCTGCCTTCTGAGGCACACTAACAGGGAGTTGGATCAGAAGTGGAGCAGCCCAGATTTGAACCAGTGCCCATGTGGAATGGTGGTGGTACAGGCTGGAGCTTTAACCTGCTGCACCATGGAGCTGGTCCCAAGGAAGGGTGGGCAGTCTATGTTTCTTTGTTTATTCTTTTAAAAAAAAAAAGGATTTTTTTTTTTTTGACAGGCAGAGTTAGACAGTGAGAGAGAGAGACAAAGTGAAAGGTCTTCCTTCCGTTGGTTCACTCCCCAAATGGCCGCTATGGCAGGCGCACCGTGCCGATCCAAAGCCAGGAGCCAGGTGTTTCCTCTTGGTCTCCCATGTGGGTGCAGGGCCCAAGACTTGGGCCATCCTCCACTGCCTTCCAGGGCCACAGCAGAGAGCTGGACTGGAAGAGGAGCAACCAAGACAGAATCTGGTGCCCTGACCAGGACTAGAACCTGGGGTGCCAGTGCCGCAGGCGGAGGATTAGCCAAGTGAGCTGCGGCGCCGGCCAGATTTTTTTTTTTTTTTTTAACAGAGTTAGTGAGAGAGAGAGAGAGAGAGTGAGAGAGAGAGAGAGAAAGGTCTTCCTTCCGTTGGTTCACCCCCCAAATGGTTGCCACGGCCGGAACTATGCCGATTTGAATCCAGGAGCCAGGAGCTTCTTCTGGGTCTCCCACATGCGTGCAGGGGCCCAAGGACTTGGGCCATCTTCCACTGTTTTCCCAGGCCACAGCAGAGAGCTGGATTGGATGTGAAGCAGCCGGGACTTGTACTGGCGCCCATATGGGATGCTGGCACTGCATGTGGCTGCTTTACCTGCTATGCCACAGTGCCGGCCCCAAAGGGGTTGGGGGGCTATGTTTCTAATGATTGATATTGGACCATAATTAGTCAAGATATAAAAATAGGTCTTATACTATTTTTAGCCACCATAAGTTTTGTAGAGAGAAGCATGAAAAGTAACTTCAGATCTTGGAATAATTTATCCTGGTTCATTGATTACATTGTAATCCTAAATGTCCTGTTGTATGGATGAGAATGTAAGAATATTTGAGTAAGTGGCTATGCTCTTTGAAAGTAATTGGCTCCTACCCCAGTAATGATGATCATACTGTAAAAAGGGAAAAAATGATTTCTGCATGGGCTGAGCTCTTTGGATGAACATCATAATCTAAATGCCAGGTTTTATTATCATTCCATTTGATCAGCAGAATTTCTGAAAGTGAACTGAAGAAGGGATGTTTTGATATCCTCCCTTGTCTTCTTATGCAGCCAAGCCTTGCTGGATTGCCTGCCCCATTATCACCTTCTAATAACAGAGGAAGTAAATATCAGACCTCATAAAGGAAGCATGCAGCCTACATTATTTTAGATGAAGAGCATTCTCTCATGGAACACTCTAGGCTGCAGCTGCTTCTCTGGTGAACACTAATCCAGCAAGCAAAGCTTCAGGCTTTGCTGATAGATTATCCTGTTTATAATATTCCATTTAATTGCTCAACAGATAGAAGCCAATTCTATTCTTTACATCTTCAGACTACATTGGTACAAAGGGAGAGAATGATAATAATAGCCAACATAATAGTTATCCAAAGACAGATACTGCCATGTAAAAAATATTTAGTAACTGCATTATGATTATGTTAGTGGCATAAGGCATTATATTGTTAGAAGCAATTACAGGTTGCAATACATAAGAGCAATGAGCTTAAATGAATAGAAATAGTTTAAGAACTGAGTGTATGTGTGCGTCTATGTGTGGAGGAGGTGTTTGTTTTTCAGTGAAAGGTAAAAGCAGTGGGGCAAGAGATAGCATTTTTCTATACCTAAGACTTTGAAGTTTCAATGACAAAAAATGTTTGTAAAGAAGTGAGAAAACGAAGATATTTTTTTCAAGTGGGGAATGTACATTGAACTTTCTTTTAGAAAAATGTTCTAATAATAAATACAAATGGCTTATCATCATTTGCAACACAGTGGCCACAATGATAATATTCTCACAAAAAAAACCTGATGTGTGATTTTCCAATAATGCTGAGGAGTAGTATTCGAAAAGTTGAATTTCAGGCATTATCTTCTGCTTTCCTATGGCCTGACGAATGATGAATGCAGAAATCAAGGATGATGTTAGTGCCAGACTTACAGCATAAATGTCCCTCCCCTTTCCCAATAACAATAACTCAAAACATGACATTCTGCAGTAAAACCTCTCTAGGGACTCAACTTATGTTAGAGATGTCTAATAGCCTGTCCTAATAGAAACATTTAATTAATATCTAACATATTATTTTTATCCAATTCCCAGAAAGTCCGTAACTCATATTTCTAGCAGAATTCACTGTGTACTCATGCTATTCTCTGACCTTTCTCAGCTTCTAACCATTCATTAACCATGGGAACCTTCTTGGGTTTATGGCCTTGCACATACTGAACCATAACCCCTTTGTCCTCCTTTCATACAAAGGCTTCCACCTACTCAAGTGCAATCTTCTAATTATGCTCTGATTTGCAAACCAGTATATGTTTTTGATGGGTCTTTTATTAAAGGATTTGGATAATTTTATGCCACAAATTCAACACATATAAATTGTGGATATCAGGGAGCATGCGTTTAATCTACTTTTTTTTTTTTTTTTTTTTACAGATAGAGTTAGACAGTGAGAGAGAGAGAGACAGAGAGGAAGGTCTTCCTTCCGTTGGTTCACCCCCGCTGATCCGAAGCCAGGAGCCAGGTGCTTCCTCCTGGTCTCCCATGTGGGTGCAGGGCCCAAGCACTTGGGCCATCCTTCACTGCCTTCCCAGACCACAGCAGAGAGCTGGACTGGAAGAAGAGCAACTGGGACAGAATCTGGCGCCCTAACCGGGACTAGAACCAGGTGTACCGGCGCCGCAGGCGGAGGATTAGCCCAGTGAGTCGTGGCGCCGGCTATTTAATCTACTTGTAACAACTTCTGTGTCCCATGTTGGAGTGCTTGGGTTCTCGACTCCAGCTGCCTGCTAAAGCAGTGCCAGAGAGGTAGCAGTGAGCAGTGATGGCTCAAGCTGTTGGGTTCTTGCAACTCACGTGGGAGACCTGAATTGCCGCTGGGGTCCTGGCTTTAGCTAGTCACGTGGGCATTATGGTTGACAGCAAAGCTGCATTCCATATAAAACGAACCAAATAGTTGAGAGGAAAATTTCCTGTTAAAAGCTAAGTATCCATAGTCAACAGACTCAGGTTTCTATTCTAAACCTGCAGGAAGCCACTGGTGAAAACTACAACTTTACAAAGTCTTTCATGATTTCCTTGACCTAAATTACTGATTTACTTTTGTGGGCTCATAGAGCGCTTCACAGCACTAATATTAAACTTGCCTTACATATAGTAAGTATTTTCAACTTTTTGTCTTTCTACTTGAGAAGTGTTTTTTTATTTTTTATTTATTTATTTATTTATTTTTTGTAGTGGCAGTGTTTTTGCCTTGGGTCCTAAAAATAAAATTGCATACGTTACCATCCAATAAAAGGAACAAATTGGAAATTTTGGGTCCTTATCACAGCAATGTCACTAACTGTGAATTGTTAGTTTTATATGACCATATAATCTTCTAAGTAAACATGCTCTATAAGAGGGAATATAAAGATGAGAAGACAAAGAGAACAGATCCATTCTATGTGGAATAATCTCATTGCCAGATACAGGATGATACTTGGATGTGAAATTTCTTCTAAGATTGCACTAGGAATCATTAAAAACAGAAGGTGGACTATTCTGTCGGTGTCAGTCTCTCATGCTCTGCCTTTCAAGGAGATGAAAATAAAAATAAACTTTTTTCTCTTTATTTTTTATTAATATGAAGAGAACTGATTTCATGTATGTCAAAGATACAATTCTAAGGAGACAATCATGCTTCCTCCCTCAGTCCCTCCTCTTTCCTTTCTTTCTTTTTCGAAGCAAATTAAAAACAAAAACAAAAAAAAAAAAAAAAAAACCCATGCTGGCTCTATAGTTCCCTTTGCATATCTTTAAGTGTAACTTTTGGTAAAGCCTTAATATTTTTAACACAAGTGTGGAAAAATGCATATAAATCTTCAGTGTGTCTGCATTTCAATTTAACTCCTTTGAGGAACTTCTACATTTCATTTTGTTAATCTTTTCCATGGTTGCTACTTTTGTATTTCTATGCTATTGTCATATCGGAAAACATTAATGAAACCATTTGCTGTTTCTCCTAAACCATAATGTTTTCCTTTTATTTTTTTCTAAATGATAGTAAAAGGATCTAGAGTTTAGTTTTGACAAATAATAAACAATTTCATGAATTAGGGTAAAGCCTTGTGTTTGTAGGTTGCATTTTTTGCATTCATATTGTAAACAAAATTGTAGTAAATCTCACAGGAGATGGTGTTAATAAAAATTTGTGAGTTATGTGCACAAAACACAGAAAATGCATGTTGATCAGAATTTGGGAGCGTTATGGCTAAGAACAAAGAGTCTGGGACCTTCAAAGCTTGTGAATCCTGGCTTTCTCTCCTATCAGCTGTGTGACTTGGCCATCAGACACTGTCTGCCTGAAGCATGTCATTTGCAGATTATCTATCTACTAGAAACCTGAGTGTTTGAAAGGATTAAAAGAGATAATCTGTTGTGCCAGTGACTCTCCTAGTGTAAATGTCTAATAACTGTGACCTGTTGGTATTAGACTTAAGACAATTTTGTAAGTCATCAGTGATAGTGAAATAGATACAACTGAAAATAAAAACTTCCCAACTTCAAGCTCTAAATTAGAAAAAACAAAACAAATAAACAAAATTTACAGTTCACCCCTTAAGTGAACTTTGTCTCAAACTGTGTTAGCAAGAACTGCTGCTTTTCATCTCAGCTCCACCCTGAAGAAACATCCGCTTGTAAGGCACCATGTAGGGATAACTCAGCTGTCTGATGAAGATCTAAGACAGGGAAGGAGGTCACCAGCTACAAGTTCAGGAATTATTTACATTTAGTGTTCTCCATAACTTTGAGCAAACCTTCAAATTCACCAATAAAATCTACTGCTTCCTCATTTTCCCATTTTACAAATACTTTAACAAAGCTTTCAGTTTTTTGGCAATGTGTGAAGGTTGTTAGGATATCTTATCTCTGGTGGGATAGACATTCTCTGTTAAGCAGAAAGCATATTTAAAGATGTAGAAACATGACAAAGCATAGTTAATTTGTAACTTTTGAGGTCATCATAGGCGAAATATGTTGTGTTAGTGTGTGGGAGAATAAAGAAAAGAAGCTGCAAAGAGCTCGGATGAAGATGACGAACATCTTTAGGTGCCGTAAAATACAGTTTGATTTGTTTTGCAGACGGAGACTTTTATGAGGGAGCTATTATATTTGAAATATTACATAATTCAAAGATAAAAGTTATCACTAATGAAAATGCTGTCTTTAAGGCAGGTCCTCTAGTAATTCAACTAACTCTTTACACCATTGGACTCTCCAGAAAACTCACAATTTTTATTACTTTTTAGGGAGTTTAATAAACTATGTATCCACCTGCTAGATTCTTGACAAAATGAATAAATATTTTTAAACTTAATTCTATTCTAGAAAAGTTATTTTCTTTTGCATGTTTGTATGCTTTCATTTTAATTTTTTAAATTCATGTAAGGTGGACAAATTTCATGTATTTCAGATATACAGATTTAAGAGCTTCGTGATATTTCCCAGCCAACCTTCCCTCCTGCCCATGTTCTGCCCTCCCTTCTTGTTCCTTTTTTATTTTTTGTTCTAATTTTTACAATGACATACTCTCAGTTTATTTTATAATCACAAGTTTAATCCTTCACTAAATCAAGAATTCAACAAGTAGGAACTACGAAAACCACTATTCCTCAAGAGTATAGACACGAGCTCTAAACAATAATCCAATCTCAAAATGTCAATTTTGCTCATATATTTACCTTTTTTTTTGTACTCTATATATTAGTTACCACAAATCAGGAAAATATATGATATTTGTCTTTTGGGACTGGCCTATTTCACTAAGAATAATGGTTTCCAGTTGTATCCATCATGCTGCAAAATACAGGATTTCATTCATTTTTTACAGCTAAATAATATTCTATAGCACATATATACATTTTCTTTCTTCAGCAAAATTATTCACATATCTGCTTTGTTTTGTGCTTTACCAGGAGAAGAAAAAACATTTTTTGAGGGTAGTTCCTGACATTCTACTAGCAAGTCACTTTTATCCTAATAGGGTCAAATAACCAAGATTGATGACCTAATATTCTTAACTTCAAGTGTTATGCTTTGGGATTCCTGTTATCTCAATGACTTCTAGCTTCTGAGCTATCAGTATGAGTGTATATATGTATATACACATATATGCATATATAATCACAAATATATCTTCAAAAAGATCATGAAGAAATGAAGCTACAAGTTAAGTTTTATAGGTGCAAAACATTTTTGACATTTATGCATAGTGTTAGTAGAATCTGCGTTTTCCATGAAGTTGGTGAAAACTCGGCATACTTGTAGATGATGAATTCAAATACCTCTGTACTGGTAGAAATATTGATCTACATCCTGGAAACCACATGACTAGTGTGCAGCTAAGAATAGCTCTGTGAAAACTCCCTGAGGCAGGTGTTGGCCTAGTGATTAAGCCTCCACTTGCAATGCCTGCATTCCATATCTGAATACCTGGTTCTCGTTCTGGCTTTTCTGCTTCTGATCCAGTTTCTGCTAACACACACCCTGGTGGCAGCAAGTGATGGCTCAAATATTCAATTCCCTGCCACCTTTCAGGGAAATGTGGATTTAGGCCTGTCCTGTCCCGAGTTTTGCTCTCTCATTCTCTCTCTCTCTCCCCCTTTCATATGAAAATAATATAAAAAATAAAAATTTAAAAACAGAGCAAATCCCTGCTCCCAACTCTCCCTCATTCCTTGATAGTCCCTGATATGCCACAGTATGTTTCCGTAGGCCAAGAATTAATTACCATAAAATCCTTTTCTTGAAGTTTTTGTTGTTGTTGTTGTTGTTGTTTTTTTAAACTTTTATTTAATGAATATAAATTTCCAAAGTACAGCTTATGGGTTACAATGGCTTCCCCCCTCCCATAACTTCCCTCCTACCCGCAACCCTCCCCCCTCCCGCTCCCTTTCCCCTTCCATTCACATAAAGATTCATTTTCAATTCTCTTTATATACAGAAGATCAGTTTAGTACATACTAGGTAAAGATTTCAACAGTTTGCCCATATAGCAACACAAAGTGAAAAAACTACCATTGGAGTACTAATTATAGCATTAAATAACAATGTACAGCACATTAAAGACAGAGATACTACATAATAGTTTTTTTAAAAAAGTTAATTAATTTTCTATGCCATTTCCAATTTAACACCAGGTTGTTTTTTTCATTTCCGATTCTCTTTATATACAGAAGATCAATTCAGTATATAATTAGTGAAGACCTCATCAGTTTGTACCCACACAGAAACACAAAGTATAAAAATACTGTTTCAGTACTAGTTATAGCATCACTTCAAGGAATAATCCACAACAACAAAACAGAACAAACAACCCACTTAAGAGATGGGCCAAGGACCTCAATAGACATTTTTCGAAAGAGGAAATCCAAATGGCCAACAGACACATGAAAAAATGTTCAAGATCACTAGCAATCAGAGAAATGCAAATCAAAACCACAATGAGGTTTCACCTCACCCCGGTGAGAATGGCTCACATTCAGAAATCTACCAACAACAGATGCTGGAGAGGATGTGGGGAAAAAGGGACACTAACCCACTGTTGGTGGGAATGCAAACTGGTTAAGCAACTATGGAAGTCTGTCTGGAGATTCCTCAGAAACCTGAACATAACCCTACCATACAACCCAGCCATCCCACTCCTTGGAATTTACCCAAAGGAAATTAATTTGGCAAATAAAAAAGCCATCTGCACATTAATGTTTATTGCAGCTCAATTCACAATAGCTAAGACCTGGAACCAACCCAAATGCCCATCAACAGTAGACTGGATAAAGAAATTATGGGACATATTCTCCATAGAATACTATACAGCAGTAAGAAACAATGAAACCCGGTCATTTGCAACAAGATGGAGGAATCTGGAAAGCATCATGCTGAGTGAATTAAGCCAGTCCCAAAGAGACAAATATCATTTGTTTTCCCTGATCGGTGACAACTAACTGAGCACCAAAGGGGAAACCTGTTAAGTGAAATGGACACTATAAGAAACAATGACCTGATCAGCTCTTGTCCTGACTCTAGATGTACAATGTAATACTTTATCCTTTTTAGTATTTTTGTTGTTGTTGTTGTTCTAGTACTAGTGATTGTTGTTGTTTTTGTCTTCCTCTTACACTCATAGCCTTCTTCTGGGGCATTCTGGTCAGGGTCACATTGTAAGCACACACATTTCTTTCTTTAGCCTTTTCTCTCTCTCTCTCTCTCTCTCTCTTTTTTTACATTTTACTTAAGGTATACAAATTTCATACACACAGATTTAGAAACAGCATGCTTCTTCCCACCTTACCCTCCTGCCCACAATCCTACCCTTCCTCCTCCTCTCTCCTATTCCCACTCTCAATTTTTACAAAGATCTATTTTCAATTTACTTTTCTTAGAAAGCTTTTATTTAATAAATATAAATTTCATAGGTACAGCTTTTGGAATATAGCAGTTTTTCCCCTATACCCACCCTCCCAACCCCCCATTCTGACTCCCATCCCACCTCCTACTCCCTCTCCAATCCCATTCTTTATTAAGATTCATTTTTAATTATCTTTATATACAGAAGATCAACTCTATACTAAGTAAACATTTCAACAGTTTACACCCACAAAGAAACACAGAGTATAAAGTACTGTTTGAAGACAAGTTTTACTGTTAATTCTCATAATACAACTCATTAAGGACAGAGGTCCTACATGGGGAGCAAGTACACAGTGACTCCTGTTGTTGATTTAACAACTGACACTCTTACTTATGACATCAGTGATCACCCGAGGCTCTTGTCATGAGCTGCTAAGTCTATGGAAGCCTTTTGAGTTGACAAACTCTGACAGTATGTAGACAGGGCCATAAGCAAAGTCGAAGTTCTCTCCTCCATTCAGAGAAAAGTACATCCTTCTTTGATGGCCCCTCTTCCCCCTGGGGTCTCACCCACAGAGATCCTTCGTGTAGATCCCCAGGAGTGGGGATGGCTGGAACATATGGTAGCTCTATATTCAGATTTCTGAGTTATCTCTATACTCTCTTCCACAATGATTGCACCAATTTACATTCCCATCAGCAGTCGGCCAGGATACCGTTTTCCCCACATCCTTGACAGCATTTGTCATTTGTTTGTTTCTGTATGCGAGCCATTCCAGCCGGAGTGAGGTGAAACCTCACTGTGGTTTTGGTTTGCAATTCCCCTCCAGAGTTATCTGAATAGCAAATGCTAAAATGTAGTGGAAAAATGATCAGAAATTTTTAGTAGCCTTATGCTCAAATAAAATCCATTCTACTTTTTCCTGAAGTGTTCTTTTCATAAAACACAATTGTCTCTGTCTTTTAAAATATATATAATAAAATAAGTATGCATCTCTATGAATCAGCTGTAACTTTGGTTCTCTAGGTATCATGCTTTTAGTTGAATTATTCATAAAGGTGTTTGTCATAATAATTTAATTTGGTGAACTGTTACAGTGGGTTCACATATGCCCTATGGCCAGTATCTAGATACCCCTCACACTGTTGACTGGTTGTTACTGCCCTACCAAAGCTAGCTACCAGATTGGTCTCCAGCAGTTTACATTTGTACTAAATGGAATTGAAACTTGTACACTCTTTTGAAATCTAAGTTCTTTGGGTCAATATTGTGCTTGGGAAATTTATCCATAGAGATGAATACAGATTTGACTTTATAGGGATGTAATGGCACGATATCACTTCATTAATACAGGCATCAATGGAAACTTACAGAAAATCAGAGTCCATATACTGAAGAATAATCAGTGTATATATCTATCTAGTTATACAAGTATATGAAAGGTTTAAATTATACATATATATGTATATGTTTATATATAAGAATTCTAAGATAGCCTCAATGACTGATTCATATTAAACTACCTTGCCTTCAGTTATAAATCAACCTAAATCTCCAATTTTCTTGCCCTATCTCGTTTTCCCTAGGGTCAAAAAAGCTTTCAGGAACCACAAGGGCATGGCAGAATGAATGGCACACAAGGTAAGAATTTCTGTCCCGAGGCAAATAAAACAGACAAACACACCACACTCTAAGTATGGGATTTCAGGAACGGAGAAGGAAAAGGCACGCTGGGTTGACTTTCAGGAATGTTGCGATGCACTTAAGATTAAGGTCAAAAGGTATCCATGCCGGATATCCCTTACCATTTCTGGGTAGCAGGATTAGGAAAGAACAGATAAGGCATTCATCAGGACACATGTTAGGGCAAAAATAAATAAACTTGGGAATCAGTCATAGAGAGAACAAAATAACACTTGCTATTTTACCCTGAAAATGAAAGAGCTTGTGGTTATGATTAAATAATGAAACAGACTGGTATTTTAAGAAAAATGACACCAGAAAGAAATCGCTTCCTACTCAAACTCCTAATCATTATAAATTGATTCCAATGCATATTTTAATATTTTTGTGTTTAGACACTGTGTCTTTATGTAACAGAAAATATACTCTTGTTTTTACAATTATGAGGAAGAATAGGTCTTTCTTAGTTTTAATACACAATGACTAAAATATGGATTTGGGATATTGTTTTGTCCAGGCCTTTCAGAAAAAGAACTAAGGAATTTTGTTGTTTTTGCTCATATAATTTAGTCACATCATATTAGAAATATTTTTTAGTAATAATCTGGATTGATCATTTTAGTCAGTCTGCTATTTACATCTTAAAATTGAAAATTTTCAAAATGATGCTTTACTGATTAAGGCAATTCTTTACTTAGCACTTGATTTACAGTGATGGTTAATGTTAAAGCATTATAGAAAAATATTATTCTGTAGATTGTCACTAAAAAGATGCATGCTCATTTCAATATTGTAAATTGATTTATACTTTCAATTTTATACTGAAAATAGTTAAAACAGCAATGATATAGACTAGCATCAATAATTCACATTTATTTGCATTACTAGCAATTGTGTTTGTTACTACTCATTTACTTATTTATATAAGTAAATTATGCTGGAGAAATTCCAGAACTTCATGGAAAAATGGAATTTAGATAATGTGTATTTTTCATGAACTGTTCGATGACCTCTAGTGTGTGTTTTGTGTGTATGCAGGTGATACCAAACAGTTTAGTTTTCATGAAGTATATCTTCTATTTATTCCCTTTCTCATAATCACACTACGAAGCAGATAGAATTGTTGCACTGTTTTAAAGTACTAGAGGACTTAAGTAATATGACTTCATGGTTATAGGACCCATCACAGAGATCTGCTTGATGTCAGAATCTGTGCTCTGAAACAGGATGCTGTATATGTATTATCCTTGTTATTCTGAGTGCCAGATAGATGGCTAGCCTCTCAAATATACTATTTCCTTTTAAAAAATTAAATTAAATTGATTTATTGGGGAGGCACAGAGACACAAAAAGAGACCGATGGAGAGAAAGAGCTCCTATTCTTTGGTTACTTCACAAATCCCTGCCATGGTTGGGGCTAGACTTAATTGAAGCCAGGAGCTGGGAATTCAAGTCAAATTTTCTACATGTATAGCAGGAATCCCCTGCTGTCTTAGCAGAAGCTGGAATCAGGAGCTGGAAGTGGACATCAAATCCAGGCGTTCCAACAGGGGAAGCAGGCATCACAACCTGTGTCTTAACCACTAGGTCAAATGCTTGTCCCAAAATACAATATTTTCAGTTCTCACAAACCTAAATTTGGAAAAGCAGAAGGTGAAACAAAACAAGCCTGTAGATGCGTTATTAAAGATCACAGTGCCAGAAAGTGATTAATCTATGATTTTTGTTGTTGACGTTGTTACTTTTTACCATGCCACAATTTAAACACAACAAAATGATCTTTCCAAATCTAACAGTCATCAGAAAAACTTCAATTATTTTATGTTTTCTAAAGATGACTATACAGAGCACCAAGGTCAAGAGCTAATACAGTCGCTAAGGCCTATCTTCCAAAGTGGAGGTAAATATGTCATCTTAGCTTCACAGATTTGGCAAGGAGTATCAAGATAATGCAGTCCAAAATGAGTGGTGCAATTCTAGTCCTAAAAGCTAGAGACCAGGGAAGTCAATAGTATGAGCTTTAGTCCAGGTTCAAAGGTCTGAGAAAAAGGAGCATCCATGACAATGACAGGGAAAAATGAATGTCTCAGGTCAAGTAGCTGGAGTACATTTGCCCTTCTTCCACCTTTTACTTCTGCTTAGGTCCTGGATTGCATGATGCTTATCATATTGGTGAATTTAGATCTTTACTCAGTCTACTGGTTCGTGTGTTACCATAATACCAAACTGACTTCTTTTTAGTTTTCATGATTATTTTAGGCTGTCCATATTATTGGTTCAGAATAAGTTTATTAACTTTACACAGATATGAACAAATCTCTATCTATCCACTTAATACATCATCTATCTGTCATCTACCCATCCATCATCTATCATGTCTATGTACCTATCAATGTTCTTTCAGTACAAATTGTATTTCAAATTTTGATCTTTTCCTGGGCTAGAAATATGCTGTATAATGCCCTCTGATGTTGCCCTACTGCAGGCTAATATAAATGTACTGAGAATGTTTAAGGTAGATTAGACTAATGTATCGTGTTCAGAAGGTTAAGTGTATTACATGAATTTTAGACTTACAATATTTTCAACTTAACAATGTGTTTATCATAATATACTCTTTCAGTAAGCTGAAGAGCATTAGTTTGTATATCTATGGTTATTTTTCCTGCTTGTGGCATTTGCCTCAAATTTATATTTCTTATTTCATCTGCCTCTGGTATTTACTCCACTGGAAACATGTCTGTATTTTTCTAATTCCTGTGTGTTCCTTAATGTTCAATTTCAGATTGGATTTATCTCTAAAATGTGTTATTATTTCTGAACAACTTCATTAGTGCAGAAAATATTGTGATGATATTATCAATCTGTCTCCATTTTAGAAATGAATAGGATTTTTCTATCTTAGATTGTTTTCTTTTAAAAATCGCTCTCATATTCTCCAACACTAAATCTAATCTATCAAAAAACACTGTTGGATCTTCCTTCAAAATACCTCTAGGACTGCTCATAATCGCTGGTGAAACTAGCTCTTCAGAGCACCTACTCCTTGCCAGCCCAGGCCAAGCTTTCCTCATCACTAGCTTATGTGATGCACTCTGGTTTGAACGTGGTTTTCCACACCACACTCATGGTGAGGAACAATTCGCTGATGTACTGATACTAGGGTGGTGGAGACTTTTTGAGGGATGATTAAATCTATAGAAGAGACTCCTATTTTTCGCACAGAATTCTGGTTTTGCTTTCAGGATTCCAGATTAGGACCCTCCAGGGTGGCTCGTGAGAAGCAAGCCTGGCTTTGTGCTTGCGCGCTGTCCCTTCCTCTGTTGCAGTGCCCTTTTGGTGATGTGCTCCGTAGCCCCTTGTGAGAGGCCTGAACGCGTGAGGCTGCCGCATTTTGGATGCTCAGCCTCTAAGACCCTGAGCCACAATAAACCTCTTTTCTTTATGAAGTTCCCAGCCTCAGTTATTTGGTTAGAGCAACACAAAACAGACACAATACCTGTGTTTAGCCGTGTTCACCTAAGTGGTCTTTTGGCAAACATCTTTGTCTCAATAGACCTAGTTAATGTTATTCTTTTGCTAATGCCTTCCCATTTCTTTCAAGACAAGAGCCAGGAAATTTACAGTGATTTAAAAGAAACTATAAAAATTGTTCAGTGGTTAATTTTTTTGACATTATTTTCGGTCAGTTCCCTGGTGTGCACTTTACTTCAGAAACTGCTTTACTCTATTTCCTGAATACAAAAATAGCAGGTGCTGCATGCTCAAGGCCTTCTACCTGTGCTCTTCTGACCAAGAATGCTCATCAGCAAGATAATCACATGGCTTAGATATTGCTCATTCAGTTTGCTCTTTTCTGGACACCCATCTAGGATTGTAACCCCTTAAAAGTCTGAGCACCTTCCTCCCCACTTAAACCTGTATATTTTTCCATAGCACTTTTAACTTCCTAAGGGTGTTATTAGTAGTCACTTATTCTGTTAATTTGTTCCCCATTAAAATATAAAGTATACAAGAACAGTTTTTTTTTATATTGCTGCAATGCTAGGTACAAGTACAGACTCTATACATGAAACATACCCCTCATTTTATTATAATAATAATGTTATCTTTTCACATGCATAGTCAAGTCTCTCTGGATAGACTGAATTATTCATTTATTTTTCTGAAAAAAAGAAAAAAAAACAAAGAGAGAGAAAGTAGGTATGTATGGAGGGAGGGAAGTATTATACTCTTAACATTTTATCTATGAACTACCTTGAATCTATTCTCTTTGAATTAATATCACATTATCATGAAGATTGATGAGATTTTTTGTAGTACTTATGCATTTGCTATGACCCTGAGGATCTAATGTAATAATAAATTCCTTATAAAATGATGTGTTTATTTAAAAGTCAGAGTGACAGTGAGAGAGAAGGGGAGAGAGATTTTCTGTTTTCTGGTTCACTTCCCAAATGGCAGAAATAGCCAGGACTGGGCCAGGCCAAAGCCAGGAGCCCGAAATTTCACCTGAATCTCGTATGTACTTGGACCAACATATTCTGCTTTCTCTGGAGCATTAGCCGGGAACTCAGTTGGAGGCAGAGTAGCCAGGACTCAAGCCTGCACTTCAATTAGGAATGTGGCATTGCAAGCAGTAGCTTAACCCTGTGAAACACAACACTGGTCCAAACTGAGTCATTTTTAAAAGCAGAAAGGATCCAATATTTGTATAGTCTTATACCCATACAATAAACAAAAAGAATGCTCATTAAATAATGTAAATTAATGGATGTGCATAATTTAGTCTGTGGGAAATATCCCCAGAAATATAGGGCTGCCTCTTTGCACATCTTTCCATTATGCATGAGGACTTGACTTGATTAGACAAATCAAAGGAACTGCTTTGCCAAAATACAAAGCATATGTTGATAATAAATCACAGTTGAAAGAGAATAGAGGTAAAAAGTGTTAACAAGAGGAAGACATCTTGTTTGGTGGTGAGTAATGAGGACTAGGTAAAAGGCCAATTGGAGAAGAAAGATAAAAAGTTATTCCAGATGACAGTAATTGCCAAAAATATGCTCATGGTGAGGCCTAGTTTCAAAAGCTAAGAATGAAAAGAAGGGTAGAAGCAGTTAGTTTTTTACAAGAATTAAATGAGCAAAAGTCTCACTTAGATTCTTTACTTTGGCTTTCAATATTGGACTTGTATAATGATCCATGAGCTTTAGAGAGAGAGGTTAAGAGGAAGATAGTTGTAGGCATCCCAAGACCTTTAGATACTTTCCTTCAGTGTTCAACAGATAATTTGTTTAGATTCAGGTTTGACTTTTAAAAAGGTATACACACTATTTGTTTGTGAAATTAAATATAATAAATACTCCCAGCTCTATCATTAGAAGATAAATGTCCTTGAAAAACACAGTTAATTGTCTAAAATTTATATACCCATCTGCAACTTAGAAAATGAAGTACATCTTATTTCCAGGGTTGCTTTTAAATTTTAACATTTGAGGGCATGATTTGGATCAGTGGTCAAGACACCTCTTGGGATGCCTGCATCCCATACCAGAATGATTGTTTTCAAGTCTTGGCTCTACTTTCAATTCCGGATTCTTGCCAATTCATACCCTAGAAGGCAGCAGGTGATTGTGTAAGTAGTTGTGTCCCTGCCACTGAAGTAGCAGACTTGTTGAGTTCTGGGATCCTTGCTTTGGCTTGGCCGAGCTCCAGCTGATATGAATATTTGGAGAGATGGAATTCTCTGTCTCTCTTTCAAATAGATAAAAATAAATAAAATTAGCATTTAAATTAAATTTTAACATTTATAATATATACAAAATAATTAGCACATAAATGTAGTTCTCAATTATTTATACAAAATCATAATATTGTCACATGAAATTTTGTATAAAATCTTCCTGTGTTTGCATGCTACTAATTCTATCAAAAGTAAGAAAAATCATCTAGGTAATGTTTAGCTAAAATTTCTTTGTGCAAATCAATGTAAAACTGAGATATGATAAATTAAATATACTCTATGTAGATATATTTTTCATTTTTTACACTGATTAAATATTTGTTTTTAAGATTTTTGTTTATTTAAAAGAGCAAGAGAGCTAGAGCAAGTGAGCTAGAGACCTTCCATCACTGGTTCATTCCACAAATACCTGCAATAGCCAGGGCTGAGTCAGGCTGAAGTAAGGAGCCTGAAACGCCATCTTTTTCTCTCTTGTGTGTGGCAGGGACACAACTTGATCATCACCTGCCGCCTTCCTTGTATGCATTCGCAGGAAGCTAGAATCCAAAGCATAGTAGCAGAGACTTGAACCAGGCACTCCAATATGGAATGCAGGTATCCCAAGCACTGGCTTAATCTCCTGTTTCAGGTCGTCCTCCCTTAAATATGGATATATGTCATTCTCTTTTTAGCTTGTGAAACTCTGGCCTAATTTTCTATTTTCTTTTAACTTTTTTTCCTTCTAATTGTTCCTACTCATAATTGCAATCATTCTCTGGAAAGTAAATTGGATATATTAGGTTTTCCTGGTAGTTACACTTACTTTTGCATCTTCTTGTACAGGCAAATTTGAAGTGAAACTAAGTGTAGATAAGAATAAGGGCAGAGAACGCATTCAAACACTTATTTAATATTCTCCAATTTCCTTGTGGTTGGTCAGATCAAAATACTGAAGTGTTTCTACCTGCTGGGGTAAAAATTCACAGTAGGTCCTAAGAAGATTTCCATTACAGTGATGAAGAAAAGTAAGAAAATATTAATTGATAATATATATAGTGGAGAGTATTTTATATAGATTAAAGCATAGGATAAGGTGAACACACAGAATGGGGCTCCAGTCTTACACATTAAAAAAAAAAAACCTGCAAAAGTAGAAGTAATTAAAAGCAATTAAGTAAATGTAGAAAGGATATGATATTCCCAGCTGGTGCTGCAGCTCACTTGACTAATCCTCCACCTGCGGCGCCAATACCCAGGGGTTCTAGTCCTGGTTGCGGTGCCGGATTCTGTCCTGGTTGCTCCTCTTCCAGTCCAGCTCTCTGCTGTGGTCCGGGAAGGCAGTGGAGGATGGCCCAAGTGCTTGAGCCCTGTAACGCATGGGAGACCAGGAAGAAGCACCTGGCTCCTGGCTTCAGATCAGTGCAGTGTGCCGGCCGTAGCATGCTGGCCATAGTGGCCATTTGTGGGGTGAATCAACGGAAGGAAGACCTTTCTCTCTGTCTCTCTCTCTCTCACTGTCTAACTCTGCCTGTCAAAAAAAAAAAAAAAAAAAAAAGAATATTCTCAATGGAGTAGATTGCATCATTCATTCACAGCTATTTGCCAGCTGGCTTTAGGAATAACAGTCACAACCATACATGTAGCTTTGCAGTATTTCCCAGTAGAGTATAGAGTATATATTCTCTGCCAGAGTGACATAGTGACATTGAACTTGATTATGTGATTTACTGTTATCAATGAAATGTGAAAAGAATGAACTCTTTTCCATGTCTAAATCTTGACCTTATCATGCACCATGTGCTACACTTTCTCTTTTGTGATTCTGCCTTCTACTTAGAATACCATGCCTAGTTAGCAGTTGGTTTCAGAATGAGTGGAAAGTTAAACCCAGCTTAAAGCCGATCAATTACCTGGATCTGTGCTAATGTTAGTGGCACCTCAGCTGATCTACAGAATATAGGCATGGAATACTTTCCTGTTCTTATAAACCACTGAGTCTGAAGATCATTTACTGTCCTAAATATTTTAGCAAAGCCGATCAACATACTTGTAGGTAGCACTAACTGTGGAAGAACTAAGATGTGAAATATTGGATGATGGTATGTCTGAGAGCTTCAAATAAGATAACAGTAGAGAGGAAAACCTTCCAGAGAATTGAGACTAGAAGAAAGATAGCTGAGGGCTTAGATATGAATTTTGCTGAACTGAATAATGTATACTGATCTTACAAAGATATGCTGTTGGCATTTTAAATTATGCTAGGGAGAATAAGGAATGGAAGCTGAAAGACCAACAAGGAGCCAGCCATAGATTAGGTAGTGAAAAATAATGAGGGTCTAACCTTGAATTGTAACAATAGAAATGGAGAAAGACAGTGAGTAAAGGTAAGGAATATTTAGAATCTAGATAATCTTTTAACTTATCAAGATAAATTGAGGATTAAAAGAAATTAAGTTGGGATAGTGGGTGGTTGGCAATGCTACCTTTTATGAAGATATGAGCTACTCAATAATTAGACTAATGAAATAATTTAAAGAGCTTTATCTCGTATATAGTAAACTGAGATAACCTTAGGCTATAGAAGTAGAGATTTTTATTGACAGCAAGATATGTGGCTTTGAGTTCAAGAATAAGTTTTAGGTGATATAGGTTAAGCATTTATCAGCACATAAATCTTAGTTATATGCTTAAATTTGGAAGAAAAGGGACTAATATTCAAGTCTTAGATTATAAATTATTTCTTGGAAATGACATAGGATAATTAATCACTGTTATCAGTTTTCAAACCTTGCCATAGCAGAGTACCACCCACTGGGTGGTTTATACAACAGAAATTGGTTTTCTCACAATTTTGGAGGCTAGAGGTCCAGGATCACATTGCAAGTAGGATTGGTTTCTTCTAAGCCCTTCTGTGCTTGCAAATGGGCACTTTCTCATGATGTTTTCACATTTTCCCACTCTTTATGTCCATGTCCTGCTCCTCCTTTATTGTAGGAATACCAGCCTTACTTAATTAGGTCCCATCCTAATGATTTCATTGTGTCTTAATCACTTCTTTAAAGGTCATATCTCCAAATGCAGCCAACATTCTAAGGTAATGGATGTTAAGACTTAATTTCAGAAGATATAGAAACTATACATTCTCAGATATGCTTAGCTTCCTTCTTAGTTCTTGATTTCCATGAAAAGAGTGTAATATTGCCAAACTTAATCTTTCCGGAGTCAAAGAACAGATTGTATGTCATATGTCTTCATTTACTATCATTGTTCACTTACAATTTGGCAGTTGCTGTCACATTCTGACAAGCTGTTTCAGGCTTCTCTTTTCTGCCATCCATTCATATTTAGATTTAAAGAAATATAATCTTTCTACTAGGCAAATCTCAAGACACATGATAGAAAATTGTCTTTTAGCTGTAAAAATAGAAGTAATATTCTTTAATTTTCTTTCTATATCATCCAATCCTTGAAAAATTATTTTCCTCTCCTCTTGAGTATTCCCTCGAAGCAATCATATTTATTCTCCAATGTGCTTATTCAAATATCTGCCTAAGTTATACAACATGGGTAGGAAATTTGTCTTGGATTTCTTCTTTCAGCTTATTGGTGAGTGCAATATATTTTAAGAGAATTTTACTTCATTCTCATTTTTTATTTAGATATACCTTTAAGAATTTTTCTTATTCTGTCAGTGGTACACCAAGTTAGGGAGCTATCATTCTTTTTTTTCCACAACCTTCTCATAACTCATTGCTTCAATTTATTTATTTTTAATTTAGAACAGCAGAATCAGAGAGGGAGAGGGGGAGGTGGAGGGGGAGGGAGAGGGAGGGGGGAGGGGGCGGAAAAGAAGAGGGAGAGGGGAAGGAGAAGGAGAGGGAGAGGGAAAGGGAGAGGGGGAGGGGGAGGGGACGGGAAAGGAGAGGGAAAGGGGAAGGAGAAGGAGAGGGAAGAGGGAGAGGGGGAGGAGAGGGGGAGGGGAGGGGGAGGGAGGGAGAAGGAGAGGAGGAGGGAGAGGGAGAGGAGGAGGGAGAGGGAGAGGAGGAGGGAGGGAGAGGGAGGGAGAGGGGGAGGAAGAGGGAGGGAGAGGGAGGGAGAGGGGGAGGAAGAGGGAAAGGAAGAGGGAGAGGGGAGAGGGAGGGGGAGATACCACCTATGGAGGTCCAAGTATGTGTGCCAAATCTGTAATAAATTTTGGAATATATAAATTGATTCAGATATAGCAGTAATCTATTTGTGTATAAGTTATCTCTATTTAAAAATTTTTTATCATTATTATAAGAATTCATGGATATCAAGTGACTTAACAGCACACAGATGGCAAGTAATTGGACTGGGGCATAATCATAGGTCTTTCTGACTTGTAGATTCCTCAGAGATTGGTAGTGTCTTTATTGGCTATGCATCTTTGGGATGCTGGATTTTGTTAACCAGTTCCCTAACTCTGTGTGCTTTCGGCCCATTCAGTTACTCCAGCCTTGCCACTCATCATACCAATTTCAGCCTGCTGCCTTCTGGCTGTTAAGCACCTCGGTCTTTTCTTTATTGTTCCAAAACCTATCCTGTTTGTTATCACAAGGCCCATTCTGTAATCATCTCTCTTACAGCCTGCCCTGTTTCAGAGGACCACTGTTGAAACTGTCATGGAAGTCAGGACCTCTCTAACTGATACCTACCTTGGCCAGCCCCGTCGAAAGCTCTGGAGAAAAACATGTTCTATCAAAGTTGTCTCTCACTGGAACTCAATGATTGGGATTTGATCACTCTACCTCTACCAGCTATTAAATGTGGGCTCTTCTGAGGAATGGGTTAACCTTAGGAGAGGCAGTTCCCTGAGAATTAGACAACCCTGCAATGTTTGATAGCTGAAAAGTCTGGTATACATAGCTGTAAAATTAATTTTCAATAAACAGATAATAAAATGATTTTTCAGTAAATAAAATCAATTAGTAAAAATAAAATAAAATAAAATATAAAAGCAATGAAGCCATCTCTACCAATACTTAATTTCTTAACTGCTAATTTAAAGTTTCAAAAGCATTTCCAAAGTAACTCAGTCATTGCTGATATAATGACAAAGCAACAATTAAAATGAAACATGTGAAACCTTATCTAAAACCTCACATCTGGCTACCTGAGACTCTTTGTAAATGTTGGGCTGAATTTTACTTTTCATCATGGTGTTTTGGCTTAGTGTGGACACAGCTGTGTCATCCTGCTGGAAATTTCCAACTGTGAACTAGATAGTGAAATCCTAATTTTCAAATAAAATATCAAGCCTCATGCAGACACTTCATAAAGCTTTTAGGTGACATTTTAATTACTGAGCCTTTGTACAATAATATCTATCTTTTACACTTTCTTTTCATTGAGAGAGAAAAGGAAGGGGAAAAGTTCTATGAAATAGAAAACTATTTCTTCTTAAACCTTATGTTTCTACATGATTTTGTTACTGAAAACAGCAGCTTTCCTTTGGAAACTGAATGTCATCTTTTACAGTTTGTTGAAGCATCTTCTTTAGACTTTGAACTATATGTGCAGACATTTGTGGAAATTGACTCATGCTAACCCATTCAGAATGTTGAAAGGAATGGATGATAGTAAAAAGCACTTGGATCATTCACAATTCAAAGATCATGACAGATCCTAGAAACTTTCTTGGCAATTGCCAGGTATTGATGAGTAGATTAATTCCCTAGAGTTTCCATGACGAAATACCACAAATGGGGCAATTCAGAAAAAACAAAATGTTATTGTCTCATAGTTTTGGAGGTTACAAACCCAAATTCTATGTACTGAATCATGCTGTCTCTGAAGTCTCTGAAAGTAATTCCTTCCTTGCCTCCTTCTAAATTCTGATATTTGTTGGAAATCCTTGCTTCTAGATGCAATACTCCATATTTATCTTGCTGTTTGTGTCTCTTCAGAATTCACATGTTGAAACCTAATCCTCAATGTGAAGATAGGGCTTCAGAGGTGGTTAGAACATGTGTTGAATCCCTGATGAATAAGGTTAGTGACCTTAGAAAAAACTGAAGTTCTTTCCTTCCATTATGTGTTGACACGGTAAGGAAGCAGTACCTCTACCATCAATGGACAACAAATTTGCCAAAAACTTGATCATGGACACCCCAATCCCTAGAACTGTAAAAAAAAAAAAAAAAAAAAAGTTTTGTTTGTTAGTAAGTCACACATATTCAGTTATTTTGTTATATAGCCCCAATGGAGTAAGGCATAACTCTATCATCAAATGCCACTATTAATTTTATATCTCCGGAGATGGCACTGTGGCACAGCAGGTTAACGCCTTGGCCTGAAGCACCGGCATCCCATACGGGTGCCAGTTCAAGTCCTGGTTGCTCCACTTCCTGTCCAGCTCTCTGCTATGGCCTGGGAAAGCAGTAGAAGATGGCCCAGTTCCTTGGGCCCTTGCACCCGCATGGGAGACCTGGAAGAAGCTCCTGGCTCCTGGCTTCAGATCGGCGCAGCTCTGGCCGTTGTGGCAGATTGGGGAGTGAACCAATGATGGAAGACCTCTCTCTCTGCCTCTCTTCTCTCTGTGTAACTCTGACTTTCAAATAGATAAATAAATCTTTAAAAAAATTTTGTATCTCTGTGTTTAAATTTACCTCTTTTTCTTTTTATAAAGATTTATTTATTTGAAGGTCAGAGTTACATTGTGAGAAAAGGAGAGGCAGAGAGAGAGAGAGAGTTCTTCCATCTGGTGGTTCACTCCCCACTTGGCCGCAATGGCTGGAGCTGTGCCATTCTAAAGCCAGGAGCCAGGATCTTCTTCCAGGTGTTCCACATGGGTGCAGGTGCCAAAGGACTTGGGCGATTTTCTATTGCTTTTCCAGGCCATAGTAGGCAGCTGGATCAGAAGTGGAGCAGCCAGGACTTGAACTGGCACCCACATGAGATACCAGCACTGCAAGTGGCGGCTTTAGCCATTAAGCCACAGCACTGACCCCAATTTACCTCTTCATATAAGGAAAGCAGTCACTGAATGGTTTTCACTCTAATATCTGCTAAATAGTATTATCTTAATTTGATTACATCTGCAAAGACATTATTGCCAAGTAAATTGTATTCATAGATACCAGAAGTTAGGGATGAATGGCAGATAATTAAAACCCTGGTAACCATGCTAATAGTCTGTTAATTAGTTTGAAATTTTTAGATTTCACAGATCAATGAATTACAAATAAATAGAAATATTTGTGAAATATATAACTTAGGTGAACTTCATATTTGTTTTGGATTTAGCCTCTAGAAACTGTTATATGATAAAATCCATATTTATTATTTTATTTAGTTACAAAGTCTATTTTGTTAAAAAGGCTTAGTATCATTAAAAATATATTGGTATTTATTAAGAATAAATGTGATTAATAGCAAATAGTAATTTAAAGGCCACTGTGAGTAATGCCAGTTTCACAGCATTTCAAAGATATATACCAGCAGAACCAGAACCTTTGGTTGAATTAGAAAAAGGCATCCTTTGGCACAGGATTTATAATGAGAAGAGTCGAGGTGAAATCCAGTGCACATGTCACTCCCCAACCCAGACCTCCTAATGCAGGGCTAGTTTATATCTTCATATGGAAATAAACTTATCTACCTTGTTGTGTGTTCCTGAGTAGATGAAAAATGAGAACCAAAGCCTTACATTTTCTTCCAGCATAGAATTACAATGTCTAACTTCCCTGAGAAAAATCCCCTGTCACATTAAGGATGAATAATGATGGTCATTGATAAGTTAACTCAACATTTGCTAAGTACTTCAATAAAGTATTTAAAACAAAACATAACTCTTCCAGATCATACTAATACATGGATTCATGTTTGCATGCATTTCTTCAGGCACTGACATTCCAAGTACTTTTCTAGAGGTTGTATTAAATGAATATGACTCTAGCTTTATGAAAAATACAGGAGGGATTGTACATGTACAAACTACAAACTCTAAACAAATAATGACTGTGTCCAAACTTCTGCATTAAGAGACTTGATCAAACTTTAGCATCGCTTCTAGCAGTCTAAGGTTGCCAATCCAGCCCACCCCTCCCTTTTTTCTTAACAAAAACTCAGCAGATAAAACAAAAACTCAACGTTGTCAAAAGAATTAACTGTTTGTTCTGGGCAACATTTGATGATAGGTGCTTTACCTCCCCTTCTTGGGGGCACTAACTAAAAAGGGCTTCTAGTCTTGAATCCTTCCTCCTTTTTTTATTGTCTTTTTTTTTTAATGTATGTGTATCTCCTACAACTCAGGAGTATCTTTTGCAGAGACCTGGAAAATTATTCCTTTAAAATCTATTAATAAGGGAATGAAACCTCTGTCAGTCTTTTTCAAGAATTCTAATTTTATTAAATTGCAGGCACAGTGTAAAGCATTGTCAATGGACAAAATCATTGTATGTTTTCTCTTTATTGACTCTAATGGAGTTCTTACTGACTTTTTTTAAATTATGGAGCTTGAAAAGCTCTTTATAATTCCCTTTATTTTTTATTTATTTTTTATTTACATATATTTCATAAATATAACTTTAGGAACATATAATTCTTCCCATTGTACCTGCCCTACCATCCATACTCCCACTTCTCTTCCTCTTCCCTATCCTGTTCCAGTCTTGTTTTTTATTAAGATCTATTTTCATTTAACTTCATACACAAAACATTAACTCTATTCTAGGTAAAGAGTTCAGCACTTTGTATGAGGGAGAAAAAGGAAAAAAAAGAAAGAACAAAAAAAAAAAAAAAACCTAACCAAACAAAAAAAAAAAAAACCTAACCAAACAAAAAACTAAAAAAACACACCAAAAAAACATTAAGAAAATGAAAACAAAAGCTGTTCCTCAAGGGTCCAGACAAGAACTGTTCAAAGTTGTTGCATCTTGATGGTTATTTCACTTTTTTTTTTGAAACTTAATTCTATTTAAAGAGAAACCCAAGAATGATACATCTTCTGTGAAGTTAGACATATGTATAATTTGTGTGACATAAGAATAACCTCCACTTAACACACTAAATGAAGTAATTATTTGAGAACAAGTTTTACTATTAAGTCTCATAATACAGCTCTTTGAGGACTGAGGTCCTGTATGGGAAGTTAATGCACAATGACTCCTGTTGTTTATTTAATATTTAACACTTTTATGTATGATGTCAGTGATCACCCAAGGCTCTTGACAACAGCTGCCTAGGCTATGGAAGCTGTTTGGATCCACAAACTCCTTCAGTATTTCAACAAAGCCATAGGCAAAGTGGAAGCTCTCCCCCTCTTCAGAAGAAAGTACATCCTTCTTTGGTGGCCACTTCTTTCCACGGGGGACTCACCCACCCACGTCCTTCATGTAGAACATTTTTGGCCACAGTGCCTTGGCTTTCCATGCCTGAACTGTTCCCTCGGGCTTTTCAGCCAAACCAGAATGCCTTCAGGATTGATTCTGAGATCAGAGTGTTACTTAAGGAGATTGCCATTTTATGAATCTGCTGTAACAACTGCTTCCCATGTTGAAGCATTCACTCCTTTTTAATTCTGTCATGATTATTATCAAACACTTATCCTATTTATATGACCACTTTAACACTTGATCCTAGCTATGTGATCACTGTAACACTTAATCCTATCGATATGATCTCTATAGCACTTAGATACTATTTTTACCACCCAGCTTAAGGAGATTTGGCATCCCATGGTAGGTTTTTGAGCTGTACCCTTAGAAGTAAGTTCGTAGGAATGTGTGCAGAACTGTCCTGCTTTACAGTTACAAACTTCTTAGATTCACAATTACAACTTTAGGGTCACGGTGATTCTTCTCTAATTTTAATTATATCTTTTCTTCTACTAGTTTTTGGTTTATTTTGCTGTTGTTTTTCTAGGTCTGTGAGACACATTGATAGCTCATTATTTTGTGCCTTTCCAATTTCTTGAGTAGGCACCAATTCCTAAAAACTTTACTCTTAATACTGCTTTTACTGTTTCCCATAAGTTTTGATATGTTGTATTGTCATCTTCTTTTGCTCTAGCAATTTATTGATTTCTCTTTTGATTTTTTTCTATGACCCACTGTTAATTCAGGAGCAGAGGAGAGGGGAAGGGAGGAGAGAAGCAAGAAAGGGGGGGAAAGAAAAGGAAAGAAAACAAAAAAGGAAAGAAAAGAAATAAAAAGGGATTAGAGTCAGTTGTCAGCAGAAAGGAAAACTGGCAGAGAGAGAAGCACAGAAGAGTGGGAGAGCTGGATCATGCAGGAAGGCCCATCAGAATTGTGTAATTAGCATGTGGATGTGAACCCAGGGACATCTACCACAGTTCATCTTAATCATTTTACTTCCTGACCTAACCTGTAATATCGCGTCCATTAATGAAAAGAAACTTAATGATTTTAAGACTTGCAACCTGATGGAACCTAATTATCACCCTTACAAACCTAAAGGTACAAATAAGACACACTTCCTACCCCAAAGGAACTCTCAGGTTAATTAGTGAGAAATTATCCTAATTATTATCAATAGCTGAGTCCATATCAGAATTTCTGGTCATTTTATAGACTTGTCGTTTTGCCCTTCAGGGAACAAAGTTTCAGTTCTCATACACTCATCAGGATATCTGGAGTAATAGATGATTTGGAGTTGGGTAGATACGAGGCCTGGCTGATTATGCAAAGCAGTCCACGGCTCAGATAAAAGGTCAGTCTAACTCACAATAATTTTACAGTCTCTTTTTATGGCCTTCATGGTTTATTGCTGATTTTAAAGTATGACAAGAGCATATGAAGATGTCAGAAGTATGCAGATTTTATCATTTGATCAGTTGCTTGCCTTTATAATTTAGCCAGATTTTTTGCAAACAAAACCTCTAAACTTCCCACTATTCAAAGCAATAAGGACCCTAAACAATTTTTTTTTTTTTTTTTTGCTTGAGGTCAGTCTGCAGGATTTGTTTTAAAATTTCCTAAGTGTCTTTTGGCAGAAGTGCACAGAGTGATAGTTCCCAGATTTGAAATTTCAAGTTTCTTTCAATAAAAACTCACTTCCGACTCCTTGTTCTTCGAGAGGGGAAATCCCTGGCTACTTTCAGCACTGAACACAATCTTCAGATTTTCTTCGAGGTAATCTCAAATAGATACTTTATTTAACAGTGAACTTAGAAGTCCAAAGTCAGAGGAGTAAGAGTGAGATCTCAAGCCTCCATTTAAAGATATTTTTTAACAGGATTAGAAAACATTAGGTTATGTGGTATTTGCAGTTTGAGAAATCATATCCAGAAATGACTTGTCCTTTGACTACAGCAAGCAAATGTAACTTTTGACTTCTGGGAGAGGCATTTACACAAGTACCCTATTATTATTATCATTATGGTCAACATTAGGGAAATGACCTATTTCTATTGTTCATCATTTTCACTGCTAATTATACATCATCCATGTATTTTAATGTGATTTTTTAAAAAATATCTCCTTTTTAGAATGAGGCAATTAAGGTACAAAAACAGAGTAAAGTTTTTTGGAGGTCAGAAAATTAAGAGTTAGATTCATGGATCCCACTTCTGTTTTTCTGGTATTTATGACAGTAGAAGCTTTTATCAGGGCACCATAACTTTGCCCAGGCTTAGAATTAATGATCTAATAAAGTTGAAAGTATATGTTCTTTTTGTAAGGGCAAACAGAAACTGTTCTGTAGGGGAGAGATAGGCAAAGCAAAAAATTATACTACAGTTACTTCTATGTTTTTCTGATGCAATGGATAAGAAAAGCATACTAATCTTTTAAAATTCTCTAAAATGAATTTTAGATTTTATTTATACCCTGACTTTTCATGACTAGAAATCTACCAATTAATGCTAAAAAAGATACAAAGTAGAAATATGAAGTATCACAGTCTCGATATGAACTGTTAATTGATCCCAGCGTACATTATCCCAAAATATTTCATGGAAACATACTGTAAAATTCTCAAGGTTACAAATAATTTTATATAAATATTTATTTTATTCCTATGATTAAGCTGGGAACAGGAGCATAGATGTGAATTCCCTATTGTAAGAGCAGAGATGAGCAAATGAAGATTAGTGGTTGAGAAACTGATTTTATATAGGCAGGAGGAAGTTTCTGGTCCCTAGACACCAAGATCAGTCATCTTCTCTCAGTCAATCTTGATAAATGGAGACCCAGGAACCTGCATCAATGATGTTCACACCATCTAAAAGCTGTTGCCTTCGAAGTATAGGAGCACTTACTAACTAAACATTTACACTGCCTCTGCCTTTGACATCAGGACCAGTTCAAAATGATGCTCCAGCATTGTCTAACTTGAGTCCGCTGTTCCAGCCAGCTTGACCTCACTGCCCCTGAGACCACTTCATTCTCCATGAGTTTTCAACTAAAGGAAGAAGCTCTACGAAGTGGAAGCTGTGATATACCAATAAAGCTCTGTCTCTTCAGAAATGCATAGCTTATTACCACAGAACCTGGAATTAATATAGTCAATCTTCACATCTTAGGTTCTTTCTGTATATTTCCATCTAAATAGCCAAGGCCATCCCAACTTTCTTTGTCAGTGATATTCAAAGATTGATTAAAAAACCCAGCCCTCTCACTTGGGACAATTACAAGTGATTTTATTATTCTTAGAGACACTGCTTCAGCGTTTTGCTGAGTCTTTCCTTGAGCCAGAGTTGACGCTTGGATTCTTCCTCTACCTGCTACTATTCCCTTCTCTTATCTTAGCTGATTGTAGTTTATTAAAGCCATCATTTTTCTTCCCTTCTTTTCTCCCTGAGATTCCCCAGGTCTATCAGTCCAAACACCTAAATCTTCCTCTTTAATCCCATTCAGATTGTCCTCTCCTGGGTTTCTGCCAGTCACTACCTCTGCCTCTCCCATTCTGACTCAGTTGCCAATCCTGGTGGTCAAAGATGACTCCATGCCAGCAACCACCAACCCATCTGGAACAAACTTGGTGTTGTATTTGCTATCTAATCTTGATGTAGGATTTAGAGTAAGGAGTAGTTAAACCAAGAGAGCATCTGAGTAATCTAATCCTGGCGTTTATGTTGTCTGGGGTGGGACTTCAGAACCTACGTATCTTCATATCTTTCATATCTTCCTTCTTTAGACCTTTTTTCCTGTGCCGTGTTCCTGGCTTTCTGTCCTTCCTCTGTGATTTCTATGACTCCTATTTTCCCTTGAGAGTGAAGCTTTATTCTAAGTTATAGTTTAGTTGTGTAGAGCCTTGGTAACTCCTTGAAAGCACCATTTATTTGAGAAATAGTTTCTGATATTTCCCATTTCTATTGTTACCACATGATCTACGTGAATTTTAGTTAATTGTTTGTATTTGTTGAGCTGTGGTGGATATTAAACATTACATACCTGATTCCAACTCTTATCTTTGAACATGAACTGTCATATTGCCTTTATGTACAAACTTGGGCTTAGAATGAGCCCTGGCAATAGCATGATTCTGCTGGCTGACTTCTCCACTCCCACAGGGGACCCCTGTGATTAGGTTAGCTTTCATGAGTTGTATTAGCTTTTCTCCCATGTTTTCAATTAATTTTCTAACATTAGGAGGTAATGCTTCAAAACAAAACAAAAATGAACAGTAGGAGCTTTCTCCCTTTCTGCTTCCAAGAAGGTATCCACTTTATATGATATTGATTACACACTGGCCCTCAAACAGAAGGCTTTCATCTCCACTGGTGAAATTTCAGGCAGTGAAACTTGAAAAGTGAAGGGTATTGCAAGATGGGTGGTATGCCCCTTACCCTGGACTCATTTAAATTTGGAGTACATAAAAGAAGCCAAAACATAAGAATATGCTTGATAGAACTAATTATGGAGAAGAAAGAAATATTAAGAATTATATCTCAGATACAAAAACATTACCAAACAAAGTAATTTATTTGCATTCAACCAATAATGCCAGAAAACCAGACGTTTGTGATTTGAGGGAATATAGGTTTACAGACTTAGAAAGAAAGTGGATAAATATAAATCCAGTTTTTTGGGATGATTTTATCCAATACAATTGCTAAAACAAACAGTAAATTTCTTACCTTGATCTGAAAATATAGCCACAGATTTATTAATCAATGTAGTAAAGAAGTAACTTCACATAAACTTGTTTTGTTATTTCTATGACTTCAGCTCAAAGGTAATATTCAAATTATAGAGACTAAAAATTTAGTATGCCTCTAGATGATCTATTTCTGCCTATACATGCTAAAATATGGCTAGGAATATTAATACACTTTTAGGGTATGAAGTTTTGCTGCAAAAATATTACTAATATTTGCATCTCTTGTCTTAGAAAATGAAAGACAGAGAATCCTCTGCTTGTATAACCTTGGTATACCCTTCATTTTAGCCAAGTCTTGGACTCTTTTGATAGGAAAAGGGACAATACTCAAGAGAAAATACTCAAGTACACTATAGGAGCTGACAATTAGATATTGTTCATCCTATCAGTTTTGGGAGAGGGAATACTATAATCTTGAGCCTAGTTCAGACTCCATAGCCCAAGACAGTTTGATTTTGCATAATAGCACAGGCTGGAATGAAGAGGCATAACTGTTTAGCTCTTTTACTTATATGTGACTACTCACTAGCAATAGATAAATAGTTTCTGTACAGTAACTACTTATAATTCCTCCATTATATAGTTTTATAGAATTGTGTCAATTATAGTTTTCCAAGCATATTTTTGATTTTTTTAAAAAAATATTTATTTACTTGAAAGTCAGAGTTACACAGAGAGAGAAGGAGAGGCAGAGAGAGAGAGAGAGAGAGAGAGAGAGAGAGAGAGGTCTTCCATCTGCTGGTTCACTCCCCAATTGACCACAATGGCCAGAGCTGCGCTGATCCGAAGCCAGGAGCCAGGAGTTTCTTCCAGGTCTCCCACATGGGTGTAGGAGCCCAAGGACTTGGATTGTCTTCCACTGCTTTCCACAGGCCATAGCAGAGAGCTGGATTGGAAGTGGAGAAGCCAGGTCTTGAACTGGCGCCCATATGGGATGCTGGCACTGCAGGCAGCAGCCTTACCTGCTACACCATAGCACCGGCCCCTATTCTTGCTTTTAGTATGGCCTGGAACACTACAAGAAGCAGAGGAAGAAAAGCCTGAAGTTTTTGTGGATAAGAGAAAGAAACAGGGAACACATATGGAAATCCTATCAACAACAAAAATGATAGATCAGAGGTGAAACTCTACAGAAGAAAATTTCAGTTCCAAAGGAAAATGCAGAGGTAGAGAAAAATACAGTTTGAACATTTGTGTTAAAAAGACAGAGACCTCTAGCATCACAAAGTAACAGCCAGCATTTCGAAGAACTAGGAAGAAGAGGGGAAAAAAGTCAGAACAAGGCAAAGTTTGTCTTTGATTATAATTTTGCTTTTAATAGCATTTTATTTTCATAATAAACATCTTCAGCAATGACAAGGT
This sequence comes from Lepus europaeus, assembly GCF_033115175.1. Classification (NCBI taxonomy): domain Eukaryota; kingdom Metazoa; phylum Chordata; class Mammalia; order Lagomorpha; family Leporidae; genus Lepus; species Lepus europaeus. The sequence continues at coordinate 17,898,042 of NC_084848.1, forward strand.
AGTCAAAAGCATAATGAGGTTCACCAAAGAGGACACAATGGAATTAGAATTACTGACTTGTGGACTTGTGGCTGGGGTTGTGGCAGAGTTGGTTAAGCCACTGCCTGAGACGCCACCCTATATGGGTGCTGATTAGTTCCTGGTCACTCCACTTCCAATCCAGCTACCTACTAATGCACTTGGCAGAGCAGAAGACGACAGCCCAAGTGTTTGGGCCCCTGCCACCCACATGGGAGACTTAAAGAAGCTCCTGACTCCTGACTATGGCATGGCTCATCCCCAACCATTGTGATCATTTGGAGAATGAACCAGCATATGGAGGATCTCTCTCCATCTCTCCCTCTCTCTCTCTTTAACTCTTTCAAATGAATAAATAAGTCTTTAAGAATATTGATTTAATTTGATTGACATCTACAATGTTTGTCATTGTTTTCCATTCATTTCACTAATTCTTTGTTTTTTAATATCTTCATTTTTTGGTTTTCAGTTTTTATTTTTTAAAGGGAATGTTTCAGGATCTTATTTGTTTTAAGATTTTATTTATTTATTTGAGAGGTAGAGTTACAGAGATCGAGCGAATCAGAGAGAGGTCTTCCATCTACTGGTTTGCTCCCCAGATGGCCACAACGGCTGGAGCTGGGCCAATCCAAATTCAGGAGCCAGGAGCTTATTCCAGGTTTCTCACAGGGTGCAGGGTCCCAAGCACTTGAGCCATCTTCCACTGCTTTCCCATGCCATAGCAAAGAGCTGGATTAGAAGAGGAGTAGCCAGTACTCGAATCGGCACCCATATGGAACGCCATAGGTGGAGGCTTAGCCTACTAGACCACAGTGCTGGCCCCTTGATTTTGGTTTTAAATAAGCATTTTATATGATTCCATAGTCTGTCCTCTCTTACTATATCAATTTTATATATATATATATATATGCACATATATATGTATGTATTAGAGTGCTAAATACATGATTAACTAATAGAAATCTATTTTCAAATAATATTATATAATTTATAATGGCAATTCATGTATCTTATAGCAGAGTATTTACATTTCCTGCCTCTTGTCATTTAAAATATGACTGTCAATTTTTCCATTGATCAATTTTTCATTGATCAATTGAGAAAGAAAGACTCTCAGGGTAGATAAAAATGAGATGGGGCTGAGGCTGTGGCACAGTAGATTAATCCTCTGCCTACAGTACTGGCATCTCATATAAGCAAATGTTATGTCCCAGGTGCTCCTCTTCCAGTCCAGCTCTCTGTTAATGGCCTGGGAAGGCAGTGGAATATGACCTAAGTGCTTGGATGCCTGTACCCATATGGGAGACCTGGAAGAAGGTCCTGGCTCCTGGCTTCAGATTGACTCAGTTTTGGTCGTTGTGGCCACTTTGGGAGTGAACCAGTGTATGGAAGACCTCTCTCTCTGTCTCTTCCTCTCTCTGTCAGTACTCTGCTTCTCAAATAAATAAGCAAATCTTTAAAAAAAAGAGAGAGATTCATTTATAATTGTGTATAGGAAATGAATGTTGCATATATGAAGGTGCCAATTTTTGAAGATGTAACAGTTCTTATTATATATATATATATATATATATATATATAAATCTAAGTATATGAGCTTAAATGGTAGAATATAAAAAATAAACAAATCTTTAATTATAAGTGTACTATGATTTATAAAAATAAATCAGAGAAATATATATTTGAAAAGTCTGGGGCGGAAGAGTGAGGGCGCACACCAACAGTCCAGGAAAAGATAGTTTAAAAAAGTGGGGTTACTGTACCCTCAGGAAGAGACTCAGAAAAAAAACTGCAGAGGAAACTCTTCCGGATCTAGTGGATGTGACCCAGAAGACCTACAGGGAGAGCAAGGTGGCCCACTGCCGCGCCGAGCTGCGCCAAGGGAGCCGTGGGAGCCGCGAGAGCAGGGAACCCAGGGAGCCCAGCCACAGGAGCCCAGCTGCAGAATTTGAGCCCCAGTGCTGGAAGGAAAGGTAACCCGAGACATTGGCCAGGAAGGTTAGAGCATGGTCTGAACTCACACGGGGGGGGGGGGGGGGGCTGCACCAGGCTGACTGGAGGAAAGAAAAAAAAGCGAATAAATAATGGGAACCCGCAGGGTCACTAGCCTCTCTCTCCACTGACCTTACAAACCCGAGCAAGACAAAGAGCAGGCACCATTTATGTAAAACAAATCCATAACCTAGGCAACCCAGTGAGCTGTGTGGAATTTCTTCCCACCTGAGTCTAAAAAAAAAAAAAAAGAGCAATAGAGCAAGCCAGAGAACAACCCTGAAGAACCAAACAGAGCTCTTTGGCCACACCTCCAAGATGCCAAACAAATGTAAAAACCAAAGTAACAAGAGCAAGGAAGACACTATGATGCCCCCAAATGAAAAAGACACCCCAATTCAAGATTATGAAGATGATGAGATAGAAGAAATGCAAGAAGTGGATCTCAAAAAATTGGTAAGATCATTAAGAAGCTCTCAAAAACAAATTCTTGAACTACAGAAATCCTTAATGGACAAGATAGAAAATCTCTCTCATGAAAATGAAATATTAAGGAAGAATCAAAATGAAATGAAACAACTAGTAGAACAAGAAACTGTGATAGTGACGAGAAACCATAATGAAATGAAGAATTCAATAGATCAAATGACAAACACATTAGAGAGCCTTAAAAACAGAATGGGTCAAATTGTTAAATCAACATCAAGAGTCACTGTGTACTTACGTCCCATGTGGGATCTGTCCTTAATGTGTTGTCCAATGTGAAGTAATGATATAGCTAGTACTGAAACAGTATTTTTACACTTTGTGTTTATGCGTGGGTGCAAACTGATGAAATCTTTACTTAGTATATACTGAATCGATCTTCTGTATATAAAGATAATTGAAAATGAAAAAAAAATTGGTGTTAAATTGGAAATTACATAGAAAATTAATCAATCTTTTTTTAAAAAAATATCATGCAGGATCTCTGTCATTAATGTGCTGTACACTGTTATTTAATGCTATAACTAGTACTCCAACAGTATTTTTTCACTTTGTGTTGCTATGTGAGGGCAAACTGTTGAAATCTTTACTTTATATATACTAAACTGATTTTCCGTATATAAAGAGAATTGAAAATGAATCTTGATGTGAATGGAAGGGAAGAGCAAGCGGGAGGGGGGAGGGTTGCAGGTGGGAGGGAAGTTATGGAAGTTATGGGGGGGAAGCCATTGTAATCCATAAGCTGTACTTTGGAAATTTATATTCATTAAATAAAAAAAAGTCCTAAACAGCACTCTGGCCTCAGAATCAGCACTTAAGGCATTCAGATCTGTCTGAAGAGCCCATGAGAGTATTTTTGGCATTGAAAGCCAAGACACTCTGGGAAAAAAAAAAAAAAACAAACAACTAAATGAAAGATCTCTGCAAGTGAGATCCCAGTAGAAAGAATGGGCCATCAAAGAAGGAGGTGCCTTTCTCTGAAAGGAGGAGAGAACTTCCACTTTGACTATGGCCTTGTCTAAATAAGATCAATGTCGGAGAACTCAAAAGGCTTCCATAGCCTTGGCAACTCATGACTAGAGCCTAGGGAGATTACTGATGCATAAACACATAAACAAGAGTGTCAATGTGTTAAGTCAACAACAGGAGTCACTGTGCACTTACTTCTCATGTAGGATCTCTGTCCTTAATGTGCCGTACATTGTGAATTAATGCTATAACTAGTACTCAAAGAGTATTTTACACTTTATGTTCTGTGTGGATGCAAACTGTTGAAATCTTTACTTAATATATACTAAATTGATCTTCTGTATATAAAGATAATTGAAAATGAATCAATGTAATGGAATGGGAGAGGGAGTGGGAGTTGAGAGGGTTGCGGGCAGGAGGGAAGTTATGGGGGGGAAAAGCCATTGTAATCCATAATCTGTACTTTGGAAATTTATATGTACTAAATAAAAGTTAAAAAAAAAAGAAAAAAAGAAACAAAACTCCATTAATTCACAGATGCTATTGTTTTCTATACAAGGAAATCAAAAAAATTTATGAAATCCACTTGGAATTGTTTAGTGAATATATCCAGATCATAGAATAAGAGTTTAATCCAATTAACTGATTCCTTTTATATTGGTAATGAAAAGGCAAAGTTTATATTAAAACTATAATATCTTCTTATCGAACAAAATATGCACTGGATTTATATGAAAGAAACTATAGACCTCTATAAAAAACCAAGATTCAAATAAATAGAAATATTCACCAGTAACAATATTTTAAGACTCAATATTGATAAGATGTTAATTCTCCTACGTGGGAGACCTGGGGGAAGCTCCTGGCTCCTGGCTTTGGATCCGCCCAACTCTAATCTTTGTAGCCATTTAGGGTGTATAGCAGCAGATGGAAGATCTCATTCTGTCTCTCCCTCTCTCTGTAACTCTACCTCTCAAGTAAATAAATAAATCTTTTAAAAATTATTGAAGGAATTATTATTTGAAGATTAAGAGACAAATTTCTACAAGGAAGAATTCCAGATAAGTTATGTAGATACTCCACAATAAAGCAGGGGGAATATAATTCTCCATCCTGTAAGTGTGGACCATGCAAAATGACTTCCATCCAAAGAATACAATATAGAAGGGGGAAATTATTTTACTCTTGAGAAATTTTGAAAGCATTGCTTTAGTCAGGGAATCAAAGTCCACTTTGACACTCATACATAATGTTGATCTAATATATCCTTGATATGAGGTGGTAAAAATTGCACATCACTTTTTTGACCGTCATGCCACAAACCCATCGCAATAGACTACTCCTGGAAGAAGTATTAGATACATTCTGACAACCTGAGATATTAGTACTTCTACAGACTATCAAGAACATAAAATTAAAGCAAGGCAAATCTGAAAATCTTTCACAGCCAATAGGAGTCTAATGAGACATAATGACTAATGTAATATATTATCCTGGATAGAAACCTGTAAAACCTGAGGAAATAAAAAGACACCATGGACCTTCATTGATAATAATACATCACTGTTGATTTATAAATTGCACCAAATTAATATTATTGTATTAATATAAGATAATACATTAAGGAAAATTGGGTGGGGGTATATGTTAACTTTATATATTTTTTAAAGATTATTTATTCATTTTGAAAGGCTGAGTGCAGAGAGAGACAGGGATCTTTCATCTGCTGGTTAGCTCCCCAGATGCCAATAACAGCCTGGTCTAGGGCAGGCTGAAGCCTGGAGTCAGGTACCCCACGCAAGACTCCCACAGGGGTGGCAGGAGCCAAGCATTGGGCCATCTTCTGTTGCCTTTCCCAAGCCCATTAGCAAAAAGCTAGATGGGAAGTGGAGTATTTAGAACTCAAACCAGCATGCCACAGTGCCAGTTCCTATGATAACTCTCTGTACTTCCATTTTAATTTGTGTATAAATCTAAAGCTGCTATAAAATAGTGTATAAAGAAAAAAATCAATCATTACTTAGCATACTCCACATGCACTACAAATAAGTTCATTTTTATGACAATGAATATATTGAAAATATTAGAAAGAACAATTGTAGAAATTTTCTTTATTTGAACTTAACAGAGAGCATACAAAATAATCTAAAATGAACTATTAGAATTAAGTGTATTTGCCAGGTGACTGGAAAGAGGATCAATAGCTAATATTCAGTCACAAACAAAATTGAGTAACAGATGAGAGGAACATTTGATATTTGTTAATACCATTCAAAAGTCATCAAAGATATAAACCGATACCAAATATAGACAGATAAATCAAAAGTTATATATGATATCTTCTTTAAAAATGTAAAATATTGCTGAGAAAAAAGTTTGAATTTCTTAAATAGAACAATTTAATGTTTTTAAAGTATCAGTTTTCACTGACTTGATTTCCAGTTTTAAATGTGGGCTTTATTGACATGCCAGGAATATTTCTTTATCTTTCCTCCAAGAAAATGAATAAACTGATGCTATAATTTCCTTGAAGTACAAAGCCCCAAAAATCTTAAGTAGAAGAACACACTTGTAGTAGCAGATTTTAAGACTTGTAGTAAATCTATAGAAGTTAAAATTGGATGGGGAGCAGGTGCTTGGCACAGAGATTAAGTCACCAATTGGGACACTCACCTCTTATATCAGAGTCCCTGGTTTGAGTTCCAGATATTCTGTTTTTGGTCCAACTTCCTGCTAATGCACACTGAGAGAAGTAGCAGGTGATGACTCAAATGCTCTGGTCACTGCCACTCAAGGCTGCCATCTGGATGAAGATCCTGGCTCCTGCCTTTGCCTCACCCAGACCAGGCTATTGTAGCCATTTGGTTAGTGATCCAGAGGACAGGAAATCTTTCTTTGATTCACTATCTCTCTGTCTTTCAAATAAAATGAAAACAAATAAAATAAAGTACACATCACTGAATCATTTTATATATATATATATATATATATCTCAAACAAATTTAAGTATTCCATTCATACTTATATATGTGTGGTTGTGCATTTATGGAGGAGCAGTGGAGAACAACAGAGAAGGGGAGGGAGGGAGGGATGGAAAGGGAGAGAGAGATAGAGAGGAAGAATGCAACGGGAAATCATAGAATCTGTAAATATAATAGTACATATGCAGTTAGCTGATTTATGACAAAGCACTCAAAGAAAATTATTCATTTTTCTGCCTTTAAAAATGATGCTTGGGCAAATGTATCTCCATGCTAGAAAAAAGAAGATTGCTGACCCTTTTGTGCAAACACATAAATATATACATGAGTAAATTTGAGTTGGATTGTATGTTTTAAAATGAAGATTAAACAATTGAGATTGTTTAATTAAACAGTTAAACAATTGTGATACAAGGAAAACACATCGGGATATGTCTGTGGCAATGCATTAGGCATGACAAGACTAATGCTCATTTAGCATTAGTTATAAAAGGAAAAGGAACAAATGGGTATCTTTAATATTAAGAACATATTTTGGAAAATACATCCTTTAAAATGTAAATTACAAATCCATGTTTAAAATATGTGCAAGGTGCACATTGTTTTATATACAAACTAATAAATATAAATAAAATGATAAACCAACTTAAAAATGGTGAAATTTCTTAACTAGCTAATAAACATACTAAAATATATGCAAGTAGAATTTAACATAATGACATATCACGAAATACCAAACAGAATATCAAAAATTCAAATATTGATGAGGATGTGGGACAATTGGAGCTAACATTCATTGGCAATGAGAGTGATAATTTTTCCAAGTGTTTTGGAGAAGTCTCTGCTTGTGCAATGAACCGAAATATATATCTGCTCTATGACAAAGCTATCTGATTGTAACTACATACTCAAGAAAAATGGGTCCATATGGTTAGCAAAATCTGTTACAATACAATTATTCCTAGTTCACAAGTACACCACGTTTTCTTCTGCATGTTCCTTGAGCTTCTATTTATCCTGTTCTATAAAAACACTAGATGAGAGCAATGCCAATTATTTCAAATATCTAGAGTTCATAGAAAATTAAGATGTGTTAGGAGAGAATTTTTTATGAGATTTGATTTCTAAATTCAGCTCGTAGGTCCCACCGGTCTGCTTATTTCATCATATACCAAAGAATGAGGAAATTCTCTGGATATCCATTTATCCTTAGCATTACATCTTGTTGAGATTTGGTGTACTAGGTAGATCCTATGAGTATGTAAGCCACACAGATTCACATAATGTCTCCCAAGACAGCTGAACTACAATGTGTTTACTAAAGAGTTATTACATAGCTGTTTTTTTGTGCTTCAGTTTTGACATGGTTTCAAGGGCCATGAGTAACATATACTACTCCTATCACTCTGTGCATTGAAAGCATAAGCTTAATCTAAATCTAAAACAAAGTGATTCTGATATATAGACCTAATATCTATTTAGAAATAAATATGAATTTCATGATACCAGATCTTTATTTAAGATATTTAGGATTATGTTAAAGGCAAAGTGATGGGGGTCGAATCTTCCACTACTGGTTTGCTACTGAAGCCAGAGGTCAGGAATTCCATTCTGGTCTCCCACATGGATGGCAGGGGCCCAAACAGTAGGGACATTCTCCCCTGGCTTTCCAAGTGTATTAACATGAAGTTGGATTAGAAACGAGCAGTCGGGACTCAAACAGCATCTCTGATATGGGATGCTTGCTTACAAGTGGCAGTTTATCCCACTGTACCACAATGGTGGCCTCTCAAGATACATACATCATAAATTCCTACATATTTGATCACTTCCATTTGTAGTATTTTTCACATTCTTAGTGAACTCCTTAGTAAACAATTTTGTCAGTGTGTGTTGGCTCAACCCCCTCTCTTTTTTATTTTGTTTACTTATTCAGCTTTCTCTGTTAGTAGATAATTTCCCTGGAGTGAGAACACTTGTTTCCTTTCAAATCCCTTTTATTTAGATGTAAGTCCATGGCTGGATTCCGTGATTGAATTTCTCATAAATTTCTTGATTATTTACACACATTGCTTCTCTTTAACAGTCCTTAATGGAAATATGCTTTTACTTTATTCTCTTAGTAGTAGCAGAAAATACTCTTGTGACATACTACCAGGGTTAGATCACCAGCACTACTACCCCTTTATGCTTACCATCCTTCAGGGACTTGAAGTCTTAGAAAGAAGCAAATGTTCCTTAATATAACTGCATTAGGTAAAGTTTTTCTTTTTAAAGATTTATTTATTTATTTGAAAGCCAGTGTAACAGAGAAAGAGAGAGAGAAGAAGGAGGAGGAGGAGGAGGAGGAGGAGGAGGAGGAGGAGGAGGAGGAGGAGGAGAAGGAGAAGGAGAAGGAGAAGGAGAAGGAGAAGGAGAAGGAGAAGGAGAAGGAGAAGGAGAAGGAGAAGGAGAAGGAGAAGGAGAAGGAGAAGGAGAAGGAGAAGGAGAAGGAGAAGGAGAAGGAGAAGGAGAAGGAGAAGGAGAAGGAACAGAGAGAGATGTATTCCATACATTGGTTCAACCCCTAAATGGCCACAAAGGAGAGGGTAAGGCTAGGCTGAAGCCAGGAGCCAGGAGCTAAATCCAGGTCTCCCACATGGATACAGGGGCCCAAGAACCTGGGCCTTCTTCCCGCTTTTTTCCCAAGCACATTAGAGAGAACTGGACTGCAAGCGGAGCCACTGGGACTTCAACTGGCATACATATCATATCCCTGGACACCTTGCAAGATATAAAAACCAAGGATTCTCTAAGAAGAAAAGATAGAGAATCAAATAACATCTCTCTCCCTCTTCCTCTATTCATTCACATAAAATTTAAGGAATTTTGATGACAGCTCCATCAGGATGAGAAGAAATATATTACATTACAATAAGAAAGCACAGTTCTCTGTGAACGTCTGCATATCCACCACTTTCTGATCTTCACATTGACCTGTAGGAATTTTTTTAATCTGTTATGTATTTGCTCTGCCATTTTACTGCTTATTAAAGTGCTCACTAATTTATTTCACCCACACACCAGAATTTATTTGTTTCAAAGCCCTGCCTACTTCCAACAGGACTTGAAAGAGCTTATAATTACAACAGTGTTCAGAAGCAGACAATTAAGAATGAAATAAAACTCCCATTTTTCAAGAAAGTCTAGAATCTAGGTTTCTGAGGTGAAAATATTACGTGTGTTCTGAATATTCACTTTTTTTGTCTTAACCAAGGAAATGTATTAGCTTGCAGTGTTTCTGTTTTGTGACAATAGATGGCCTGCAATCCATTTTCTCAGCAGAGCCAGCATTTTGTTATAGCACTACAACTCAAACAAGAAGTTGAGCTATTAAATACATAGAAATTGGGGGCTCTGTTTTCATAACTTGTTTAAGAATGATACATCCATGCAGTGTCCATAGTCTGATGGTGTGCAGAACATATTTTTCTATACAGATAGTTCTCTATATACTCTGAGTGCATGACTTGGATCTACCTTGTAGCATGTTCTGTTCACTGGGATGCTAGACAGGAAAATTGATTAGGATTGCCCACTTGTGTTTCTGTGATTACTATGAGAAGAATGTATGCTACATGAGACCCACTGCACCAACATGGGTCCAAGGAAAAATGGAGCAAAGACACTCAGTCAACCTGTGGCTCTGAAACCCAGAGCATAGCGTATGCATTACATGATGCATGAACAAAACATGAATGTTCTAAAAGCTAACTAATACAGTTCTTTCCTCAAGGCACAAATAGAAGCTATACAAGGGAAACTGAGTAATAAAGATCAATAACATTATATACATTTTCAAAAACTTGAAACTATGTCTTTAGATAGCAAAGGCAAATAAAAATAAATTTGTTATCACTGAGTTCAAGGCATCTTGATATTGGTAAGACAATGTTTCTGCCCTGAAAACGGTTACAATATATTAAGAACAGTTTAGATTTATACAGGTTGATTAAGGGAGTGGGAAATAGATTAGCATGCAATCCATAAGTCTCTATATTCATATATATGAATATGGATATATAGATATATTTGACATATCAGTGTCAGAAGAATTCTGAAATAGGTACATGGGATTAGATGGCACATTTCTTCATGAAAATGAAAGAAAATTCCCATTTCTGGAGAGTTACTCTGAATTTTGGCTTAAACAGGTGAAATAGAAACATTCTAAGAAGGAAGCACAGGAAGAATATTTTATATATTGGAGTTATCTGAGCAAAACCTTTAGGAAATAATAGTAAGCAAGCATTAAATAATGATTTACCTTGAGGGAAAAAAGCAAGCAGAGAGGTTTTTCAGTCTCCAATAAAGATTGAAGACCAAATCACAACATAACCAATAAAAGTGATTTGGTAAAGCCTTACACTAAAAGATTAAATTTGTCTTGTAATTTAGAACACCAAAGGAAACCATGCACAATACGCATTTTCTTCATGTTTTAAATCTCGTCACAAAAGAAGCTATCAATATTATATTTTCAAGATTTATTTATGTTCATGCATTTAGGACTTTATTAACCATTGTACGCATAGAGCATAATGGATATTAAGGTAGTTTCCAAATTGTGTTTTGATTATCTAGTGGCACAAAAAAGTCTCTCAGATAATTTCCTATAATATAATTATATAAGTAATATAAAAGGCTTAGGTAAGCATTTAAATAAAATAAAAAGCAATGAATATCATTTAAGAATGATTAAGCATGCAGTAAAATAAGTGAAAGACAGAATTTGTTAGGGTGTTTTTTTTTTTTTTTTTTTTCCTTCTGGGGAGAAAGAAGGGTAAGTAACTGCCTAAGGAAACAATATAGATTTGAGCCATATTTGTATTGGTTTAACTTGAAAATCTGAAGAAATAGAGCTAACTGTAAACAGTAGCTATTTCAGGGTTTATGAATAATTGTGTGCTTGTCGCATTATTCTGTAGTTTGGAGTTTTAATTTTCTTTTTCTTTTTCTTTTTTTAAGGTTTATTTATTTGCAAGTCAGAATTACACAGAGAGAGGAGAGGCAGAGAGAGAGAGAGAGAGGTCTTCCATCCGATGGTTCACTCCCGGATTGACTGTAAGGGCTGGAGCTGCGCTGATCTGAAGCCAGGATCCAGGAGCTTCTTCCAGGTCTCCCATGTGGGCTCAGGGGCCCAAGGAATTGGGCCATCTTCTACTGCTTTCCCAGGCCATAGCAGAGAGCTGGACAAGAAGTGGAGCAGCCAGGTCTCGAACCGGCGCCCATTTGGGATGCCGGCGCTTCAGGCCAGGGCATTAACCCACTGGTGCCACAGCGCCAGCCCCTCGAGTTTTAATTTTCAAAATACATTTAAAACAATCAGGTGTATAGCTTACGAGTTAGAAATTCACTTACTGTGTATAACCTATAAGAAAATTGTTCAGGTGTGCAAAACCCTGTATCAACAACCCTGATTGTTTTATAATAGTTATAAAATGGAAAAAAATCTAACAGTAAATAAGTAGATTAGACTGCATGAAAGAATATAAACACTAAAAATAAAAAATAGAATCTGTAGTCATTGAACAAAAAATTGGAAAATTTGGAAATACATGAAGAAAAATAATTTTCTTTATTTCTTTGTCCCACAGTCATTAGTGAAAATATTCTGTTACATTCCCTTATTGACTTCTTTGTGGGCATTTGGATAGTTAAAATAATCTTATTGTATAATTTGGTAACATTTTTGTTATTATTTTAGTATTTATTTTTAGTCAATAATTTTTTAATTGCATATTTAGGTGACAGGGAGCACTAATATGTTTTCTCCGATCAGGCTGGTTTCTAGACTAACTATGTCAAATTTTCTTTAGTCTTCAAATACCTGGCCCTCCTATATTTTCTCTTACCTTCCCGTTTTCTCCAGATCATTTTACTTCTGATTAGAACCACCCACCACTTTAGTGACAAATGTACATGGGCATCCTTCTTTTCATTCTTCCCTTTGGTGCTGTGAAAGGATGTTGGTAAGCGTAACCTCCTGGCTTCACAAGCATACAGTAATATGTGCAGGTGTTACTCCCCTCCTTGTGAATTCAACCTTGCTTTGGAAACATTTTTCCAATAACTGTGTACAAGGCTCAAGTGCCTCATATTAAAATGAAAAATGTCTTTATATACTCCTCATCAATGTCCTTACTGCTTCCCTACTCTATACTTTTCATAGTCAAATAACTTAGAATCTATGCATACTATTTTCTTTATTCACCTACCACTCTGAGTGCTTTTCAAACCACTGCAGTCTAGCTCCTGGCCTCCTTCATTGAAATGATTGTCCAAAAAGTCCTATTTATTTGATCAAATTTGTTCCATATATATCTAACAAATTACTCAAAAGTACCTTGTTACATGAGCACTCCTTGGAACTATTTAGCCAATGAATGTAATATTATAACTAAGTTTATAATTAAATATTATTGCTAAATTTCATTAAGGCTTTTCATAAAATTCAGAAACTTCTTAAAAGTAATAGAAAACATGTAAATATTTTATGTTTCAGAGGACTGACTTGCTTCAGTCCTTCAAACTGGGTTCAGCCTACTCTCAATTAAGAATTTCTTTTATAACCTTAGAATAGAACAAATCAATTAGCTGATATTGTGGTACAGTGGGTTAAACTACCATCTGCATTGCCAGCATCCCATTGTGGGCACTGGTTCAAGTCCCAGATGCTTTGCTTCCAATCCAGATTCCTGCTAATGTGTCTGAGAAAGCACTGGAAGATAGCCCAGTTCCATGGGCCCTTGCACCTACGTGGGAAACCTGGAAGAAGTTCCTGGCTCCTGGCTTCAGCCTGCCCCCAATCTGGCAGTTGTGGCCCTTTGGGGAGTGGATCAGTGGATGGAAGATTTCTCTCTGTCTCTCCTCTCTCACTCTGTAACTCTCACCTTCAAATAAACAAAAAAATACATAATTTTTGTTAAAAGAATACAACAAAATAGATCCTTCAATGTGGAATATGAGGCCCTCCATAACCTTACCAATCACAATATTTCTAGACTTATCTCTCTATGAGACTTCAACAGTCAAGCAACTACATGGTCCAAAATTTTCATAGACTTTCTCCATTCTTTTAAATTCCTCTTTCCTTTTCATATGGCTTGTTATTTCAAAAGATTTGTTTTCAATTTTAGAAATTCTGCTTGTTTGAATCTGTTGAAATTCACAATTGTATTTTTTATTTCTTTGATTTATTCTTTAGCTCCAAGATTTTTGTTTGACTATTTTCTAATGATTTCTATTTCATTGTTGAATTTCTTATGGTGATGTGAATTATTTTACTCATTTCATTAAATTATATATCTGTATTCTCTCGCATGTTGCTAAGTTTCTTTAGAACTATTATTGCTTAATACTTGTCCTGGTATCTCATATATTTCCCTTTACTTTTTCATCTATTTCTGGAGAATTATTGTGTTCCTTTGAAGGTGTTTGTCTTCTTTATTTTACATGATTTTGTGTCTATGTACTAATGTATAAACATCTGGTATAGCATTCTACTCCTCCTGGAATGAATTGTTGCTGTTAAAAAACTTAGTAGAGAGAACAGACACCAGAGATGCTGTTCTATTTCTGGCACTGCTACTGCTTATTAGATATTAAGATACTACTAATGAAAGCAACAGGGCTAATTTTAATTAAAGGCTTGAAATTCACCAGGTACTTTGATAAGCAGTATAAAAATGTTAATTTCACAAATCAACAAAATATAGCTTCATATTTGCTATTTATAGTTCAATTTTTCCAATGAAAAAAATGAATATTTATAAAATTCCATTAAATTGACAACTGGAATTTCCATATACCAAATTTATGGTAGAAAGAGAACTAAGTGGCTTTTGTGTAGAAAAGCTTTCATTCAGGTAAATCATACAGCATCATTTCAGTCGATTGTTAGACTTTGGTTCTGGGTGGGTACAGAAGTGTAGTCTCCATGTAATCAATGTCAACCATGCCTACAAGTGCCTCAGTGATCTATACTGCAAGTGTTTGTGGATGTGGTGCAAATTTCAGTGGGCATGGACTGCTGGAGGTGCCTGACCTCAGCACCTTTGGGGATGATTGTTTAATAGTAATGACAGCAGCTGTGACACTGTAGCAGCAGCAATGATACTAAAGGCACAGGCCAAGGAGAAGGGCATCCTCAAGTTCCACAGCGGCATGCACTGGTGATGGAGGTGATATTCACGACACCAGGAATGCCAGACACATGGGAGTAACACTTGAATCCCATGAGGCCAGCACTCATGGGAGGAGTGAGCCGCAGAAGCTGCTGTTGTACTGTGGTGTGGTTTACAGAGGGATGTGCCCTTAGTCTCTACAAGTGGTGAACACAGAGGGCAGCAGGGCTTTCAGCCACTATAGCCTGAATGCCAGGCCTGATTTACTAATATTTTATAAATAGACTTTAACAATCCTCTTTTATGAGCCTTTCCTATGAGGATAAGCTACAAGAAGGAAAGTAAATTTTTATACTCAAAAAATATCAATTACTTAAGGGAAAAGTAAAGCTTAGTGATTCAGAATGAAATTCAGAATTAGTCTGCCTTGCTTTCAATACCAGCTCTACTGCTAATTAGCTGCATGATTTTCTGGAATATTTATTTCATTTTTGAGGCAGCTTCCTTACTTTTTTTAAAAGAATGAATTATTTTATTTGTTTGAAAGGGGGAGACAGAGAGAGAGAGAGAGAGAGAGGGAGAGAGAGAGAGAGAGAGAGGTCTTCCATCTATAGGTTCATTTTCCAAATAGCTGCAACAACTGGGGCTGAGCCAGGCCAAAACTGTGAGGCAGGAATTCCATCTGGTCTCCCACTTGTGTGGCAGGGGCCCAAGCACTTGGCCATCTTCTGCTGCTTTCCCAGGAATATTAGCAGAGAGCTGGATCAGAAGTGGACCAGCCTGGATTCATCAGGTAATTAAACCTTGTGCAAAAGACAACAATAGCAAAAGCCAGTGTTCAAAAAAATCAGCTAATATTTGTGTTCACATCTTTTGTGAACTATTTCTTAAACTGAAATGAATTGCCACATGAAATAAATAGACTTTTGGCTGGGAACATCTCATTTAATTTTCAGCTGACTATGTATAAATGCTGTTAAAGCATGATCTTTCTAATCTAACCTTTGATTCTTTCATTTCCAAAAATCCCAATCTATTGATGATTCATGTTATAAGAGTGTCATGACAGGGATAGTTAATTAAAATAAAAACCCATCATCCTGGAGGTTAAGAGAGACAAGAGAAACCCCATTAAGAGCAAGACTTCTTCCTGGATCTTTCACACTGATACATTCCTTAAAATGTTGGTTTAGATATAGCTAGTATCCAACATGAGCCATTTATTGGTTTTAACAGGGAACATGTTTCTTAATAATTTATGCTACAC
This sequence comes from Lepus europaeus, assembly GCF_033115175.1. Taxonomy (NCBI): domain Eukaryota; kingdom Metazoa; phylum Chordata; class Mammalia; order Lagomorpha; family Leporidae; genus Lepus; species Lepus europaeus. The sequence continues at coordinate 17,913,920 of NC_084848.1, forward strand.
GTCAGCTTCCTTTGATCTAATTCATCCAACTGTAGCTTTTGTAGAAAGATAAAACAGTTTAATATATCATAAGGATTTCTTTAATGCAGACAAATGCCAAAAGTGAAGTATCCTCGACTTATGCTGGATGAAATAATTAATTTGGGATGCTGTGCTGCTTTTAACAGTAGCTCCCATAATGAGACTCAAAGTTTCCTATGTTACAGGAATCAGATGTGTTAGATTCTTTTAATGCTGCCAAACTGGTTTATAATGCATTAGAGATAAAATTGTTACTGTCAAATACACACTGCCTCAATAGCTTGGGGATATGCTTTGTTGAAATTATTATAGCTCTTCACTTAGCTTAGATCAACTTCAATAGTTACTATAAATAGTTCCCGGTTATGTCATACTTTTGTTGCTTATATGTACAGCCATGGGAAGTATTATTTTTCATTATATACTGTTTCTACAATATTTATACATTTTTCTGGATGTATTTCTAATTAATGTACTTACATTTATATATGATTTATTATATAATTTATAATTATTTATAATATATAATTATTTTCTATTTTCCTATTGTGGTCATACAATTGTTACAAGCTCTTAACTTTCAAACAAATTTGCTAAGATAAATTATTTACATGTTAGCTGGTACACATTTCTAAATGTATATACCTTTCAAAGATACAGAATTTGCTAGATGTGACCAAATTTCTGTACAAAATACTTTTACAAATTCACTCTTCCTTGGAAAACATAAAAATCAGTGATGCTCTGCATTTTAACAGAACCTGAAATCATCACATTTTTAGCTGTTCATTAATCTCATGTCTGCAGGACAGAGAAAGGTTTTTCATTATTAATGATTTGAAAGTTTTAATTTTATTTAGCTCCCCTTGGAATAAATGTTTCCACCAAAATCTAGGGAGCATTCACCAATCCATCAATAAATCCAGAAAAACACCTTTGTTATTTCTATCTATTTTTTGTGAAAACAGCAGTCCATAGGCTGATGTAGAATGCATTCAGGCTATTCTTCAATGCATATAATAAAAATTAAGCTTCATTACTTATTAAGAAAAGTAATAGTATGGTAGTGACCATCGAGCTTTGGGATTTATTTAATGATTTACTTATTTTGCAAATATCCATTTTGCCACATTAGAAAAAAGTCAGTCCATCTGCCTGTGAAAAATTATGTGTTTTTATGGCGGGTCTCAGATTAATATTTTGTGGCAGGAAGCATCAATCTGATTAAACTCTGACTGAAAAAGTAATCGTGCAGAAGTAGCACATTTCTGCATACAGATGGTATATTAGCTTGAATCTGGGATAATGGTGATGATAGTGTTTATTTGATACATTCACTACTATGCTTATGAATATGGACATTTTTCTACTCTGTTTTGTAGACTTAGTTTCTTTTTTATGAAAAAAATGGTTTAATATTTGCTTAGAACACATTGTTCTACCATTATCACAGCATATGGCCACTGGCTACTAAACGTAAGTGTGTGTGTGTGTGTGTGTGCACATACTATTATTTTAGGAGAAGCATTTTCATGATGTTTGGTTGTGTAGCATCACATGTCTACTAAGAAGATACAAATATGTGCTAGAGTCAGCACTAGAGGGAAATTACTTTTTTTTTTTTTTTGAAGGGAAGGTTTGGAAGGTAAAGCACAGAAATACAGGAAAAATAGACTAGACATGGAATTCAAATGTCTTATCATTTGAGTTCCCTACAGTAAGTAATTCAGTATTTTCAGCCACTTTGCAGAAAGTGACAATGATAATGACTTCATAAAGTTTTATGATGAATTTCTTCATTGTGTAATTCGTGAGTGACCAGCTGTAAATATTAGTTCAATATGAGCTAATACCATTTACAAACAAATAGCAAAACAGAACAAAACTGAAGCAAAATGATACATTGTGCTCACAGTATTTTTGAATGTAAAAGGGCTTATTTAGCTCAAAAATTTGTGAATAATACGTTATATATAGGTTTCTAGATCCCAAGTAATTTCCTTTATTTTCCTCTTTCATTTCTGCACCAATTTAAGCCAAATTAAATAATAATATAAGCATAGTATGGATCATTAAAATAACCCTCATATATTCTCTGTAAGTGCATTGGTCACATGGTCAGTTTTGATTTTACATGTATTGAATATATGAAGTACTGATTTTATCGGCACTGGCTAATAGAATGGGATCATAAAAACAGTATGGATGTATGTTGAGGGTGGACTAAATGGTTTCATGATGTTTGCACTGTACCAAGACATTTCTGCAAAAAAGTTTGAGGCTGGTGCTGTGGCATAGAAGGCTAAGCCTCCACCTGCAGTGTCAGCATCCTATATGCTGGTTTGAGTCCTGGCTGCTCCACTTCCAATTCAACTCCCTGTTAATGTGCCTGGGAAAGCAACAGAAGATGGCCCAAATAATTGCGCCCCTGCACCCATGTGGGAGACCTGGAAGAAGCTCCTGGCTCCTGACTTTAGATAGACTCAGCTCCAGCCATTGCAGCCATTTGGGAAGTGAACCAGGATGGAAGACCTTACTCCCTTTTTCTCTCCGTAACTCTGGCTTCAAATAAGTAAATAAATCTTTTTTTAAAAGGAGTTTGAAAAAAAGAAATATGGAGGCTGGTGCTGTGGCACAGCGGGTTAAAGCCCTGGTCTGAAGTTCCGGCATCCCATATGGAAACCAGTTTGAATCCTGGCTGCTCCACTTCTCATCCAGCTCCCTGCAAATGCACATGGGAAAGCAGCAGAAGATGGCCCAAGTGCTTAGGCCCCTGTACCCACGTGGGAGACCCAGAAGAATTACCTGGCTCCTGACTTCATATTAGCTTAGCTCTGGCTATTGCAGCCATTTGGGGAGTGAACCAGTGGATGGAAGACCTCTCTCCCTCTTTCTGTCTCTACCTCTCTCTGTAGCTCTGTCTTTCAAATAAATAAAATACATCTTCTTTAAAAAAAAAAGAAAAGAAATATGTTAGAAAAATTGTTTCACATAGCCTAAGCCAAAATTGACATATTGGGAGCTGGCAGTGTGGCTCAGTGGGTTAAGCCATAACTTGGGATGACAGCATCCCATATCAGTGTGCTGGTTTAAAACCAGCCTCTTTGCCTCCAATCCAGCTTCCTGCTAATGTGACTAGGAAATCAGTGGGTGGTGGTCCAGTTGCTTGGGCCCCTGCCACCTATGTGGGAAACCAGAATAGAATTCTGTCTCCTGGCTTCATCCTGGTCCAGGATTGGCTGTTACAGCCACTTATGGGAGCAAACCAGCCGATGGAAGAAGTCTCTCCTTCCATCTCTCATTCTCAACTTAGATTCAAAAGAACAACTGAACTATTTAATTAGAAATAGAGTGTTGAAAAAGTTAAGTTTGAAAGGGACTGCTGTATTCACATTTGGAAAAATTTGAGCACCAACGTAATTGAAGATCATAAGTTTGAGGAGCATAATAAATTGTAAATCAATAAGTTATGAAGTTCTCAGTCTATATTGATAAATAGAAGAAATGGAACAACTTTTGCTATAAGCAAAATTCTGAATAATAGAGATGAAGCCTCATTGACTTGCATATCATTTCAAGTATGCCGTTTATATTTAGATTTTTCATTGAAGTGAATATTTTAGGGAAATAATCATAGTAAAGTTTGGATCACAAAAATAATCATAAATGAATATTTGAGCTACATATAAATTTGCATAAGGAACATGATATTTACATGGCTCAAATCTCTTAAAATTCAATTTTTAAAAGTTTATTTGAGAGGTACAGTTACAGACACAGAGAGAGAGACATGAGAGAGGTCCTTTAGTCTCTTGTTCAATGGCCGGAGCTGAGCTGATCTGAAGCCAGCAGCCAGGAGCCTCTTCTGGGTCTCCCAAGTGGATGCAGGTGCTGAAGCACTTGGATCATCCCAAGCCATAAGCAGAGAGCTGATTTGGAAGAAGAGCAGCCAGTACACGATCCAGCACCCATGCAGGATCCTGGTGCCACAGGCAGAGGCTTAATATTCAATTTTATGTTAGGAGTTGAAAGTATTAGATAAAGTCTGATAAATTAATTAATTTTCTTTTCTTTTTTTTTTTTTTTTTTTGACAGTTAGACAGTGAGAGGGAGAGACAGAGAGAAAGGTCTTCCTTACGCTGGTTCACCCCCAAATGGCTGTTATGACCGGAGCTATGCTGATCTGAAACCAGGAGCCAGGTGCTTCCTCCTGGTCTCCTATCTGGGTGCAGGGGCTCAAGCACTTGGGCCATCCTCCAATGCCTTCCTGGGCCACAGCAGAGAGCTGGCCTGGAACCTGGCGCCTAAATGGGATGCTGGCGCCGCAGGTGGAGGATTAACCAAGTAAGCCACGGCGCCGGCCCCTAATTTTCTTTGATTGTTTCAGTTATTTGAAAATGTCTGCTAAATGAATACCTCACTGTTTTAGTCACTGGATATCAGTGTTTCATGTTTTTGGCACTCTATGAGGAGTTTTTAAAAAGTTCATTATGGAAGCAGGCATTCAACCTAGCAGTTAAGATGTCCACATCCCATGTTGGTATATTGGGTTCCCTTTCTGACGCCACTTCCCAAGTCCAGCTTCTTTATAGGGCAACAGGTGTTGGCTCAAGTAATTGAGTCCCTGCCACCTCTGTAGGAGACCTAGATTGTGTCTCCAGCACCTGGCTCTGTCTCCAGCCAAGCTCCTGGTGCACTACGAGCATTTGGGGAATGAATCAGTGAATGGGAGATTCTATCTCTATCTTTGTCTCTTTATCTCTATCTCTGTCATCTCTCCAGTGCTCAAATAAATTTTTAAAATGTTTTAAAACTCATGGAAAGTGTGTATTTTGACAAAAATACTCCAAAGAAATTCACCAAAACAAGATTGTCTTTTCATTCAATTTTCCCATGAACCTTTTGGGGTACTCTCAGATTTTTTTAGCCAATGCCTTCCTCATTATCAAGAAGGCCCTCCTCTTCATCACCTTCACTAAATGCATCCCTAAGTTTGTTTGTTTTTAATTGGTGTATTTCACATTTTTTTAAAGACCTTATTCATTTGAGAGGTAGAATTGCAAACTGATAGGAAGAGATGGAGAGAAAGGTCTTCCAACCGCTGGTTTACTTCCAAATGACCACAATGCCAGAGCTGAGTTGATCTGAAGCCAGAAGCTAGGAGCTTCCTCTGGGTCTCCCCTATGGCTGCAGGGGCCCAAGGACTTGGGTCATCTTCTACTGCTTTCCCAGGCCATAGCAGAGAGCTGGATTGGTAGAGGAGCAGCCAGAATTAGAACGGTGCCCATATGGGATGGCAGCGCCAGAGGCCGGGGCTTTAACATGCTGCACCACAGCGCAAGCCCCCACATTTCTTTAAATGGAGAGACAAGTCATAGATCTAAGTCAATATATTGATATGTACCAATAAATTATGAATACAAAATAATCAAAACCAAAATGTTTCATAGCTAAATACGATTCTTGTATACTATAAGCAGTGACAGCTCTGAATGGTTAGGTAGAGTGAGCATAGATAGGTCAGCGTAGAATGTGTTAAGACCTCAGGGCTGTATGCAGTATTGGCTGGAGTGAATGGTGCAGTTCACACAAAAAGGTCAGTATAAAAGGCACTCACAAGAGTCTAAAACTCTCATTATTCATCCCACACAGCACAGCCAGCACATTTTGGAGGTATTCTGAAATCATTACCAACTTGAACTGCAAGCTAATGTTGGATATAAACAAAAATTACTGTGATACCAAGTTCTTAAAAGCAATATTCTTTCATGTGGTCCTCAGAGAGGTTGTGAGACTGTCATTGGCTGGGTGATACAATTAAGCAATGCAAAAAACTTAATAGAAGAAGAAAAAGATTTAATTACATTTTTTTAAAACATTATTTTATTTATTTGAAAGAGTTAGAGAGAGAGGTAGAGCCAGAGAGAGAGAGGTCTTCCATATGCTGGTACACTCTCCAAATGACCATAACAGCCAGAGCTGAGCTGATCTGAAGCCAGGAGCCAGGAGCTTCTTCCAGGTCTCCCATGAGGGTGCAGGGACCCAGAACTTGGTCCATTTTCCACTGCTTTCCCAGTCCATAGGAGAGAGCTGGATTGGATTAGGAGTAGCCAGGACTCGAATTGACATCCAAATGGGATGTCGACGCTGCAGGCTGGGCTTTAATCAAATGCGTCATAGCATCGGCTCCCCATAATTACATTTTGATTTTTTATTCCTTTAATAAAAAATAGCAAAAAGTTTCCTGATTTGTCAATGAACTAAGTTGAGGTTTCTGCCATATTTACTTTCTGTTCTGCTAATATTTTCTTAATTTAGAGCTTTAGCCCATCACATCCACATTCTTCTTCCCTCATTTTCCTAATAATACTGAATACATTTATTATTAAAATTATACAATGCCCAGGAGTGCAGTGAAGGATGGCCCAAGTGCTTGGGCCCTGCACCCACATGGGAGACCAAGAGGAAGCACCTGGCTCCTGGCTTTGGATCGGCACTGCACGCCAGCCTCAAAGCGCTGGCCGTGGTGGCCACATGTGGGATGAACCAACGGAAAAAAGAAAACCTCTCTCTCTCTCTCTCACTAACTCTGCCTGTCAAAAAAAAATTATACAAAATGATAGTTTGATGCATTTTATAACTTTGTGATTGTATTTACTATTAAGACTATATCAGATACCTTCTGGGCTTATCTAATGAAATCTGAGATATTTTAATTATTTTACAAATACAAGTTTAGTAAACTAAATTTACTAATTTTAAAAAGTTATTTATTTGTTTATTTTTGCTTTATTTAAGAAGTGGAGAGACAAAGGAAATGAGATAGGGATACGGAGATATTTCATCCATTTGCCAAATGCCCAGAACAGCCAGCATTAGTTCAGACTGAAGCTAATAATTCTATCCAGTTCTCCCAAGTAGACGACAGGGACTCAAGTACTTGAGCCATCATTCGTTGCCTCCCAGGGTGCTCATTAGTAGATAGCTGGATCAGTGCTGGTGCTGAGGCTCACTAGGTTAATCCTCTGCCTGTGGCGGCGGTACCCCGGGTTCTAGTCCCGGTTGGGGTGCTGGTTCTGTCCCAGTTGCTCCTCTTCCAGTCCAGCTCTCTGCTGTGGCCCGGGAAGGCAGTGGAGGATGGCCCAAGTGCTTGGGCCCTGCACCCACATGGGAGACCAGGAGGAAGCACCTGGCTCCTGGCTTCAGATCAGAGCAGCGTGATGGCCATAGCGGCCATTTTGGGGGGTGAACAAATGGAAGGAAGACCTTTCTGTTTCTCTTTCTCACTGTCTAACTCTGCCTGTCAAAAAAAAAATTAATAAAAAGGAAGCTGGATCAGAATTGGGGGAATAAGCAATTCAACCAAGCACTTAAATATTGGACATGGAAATCCCAAGTGGTGATTTAACCTCTAAGATAAATGCCAGCTCCAACTAATTTTAGTAGAAGTGATCAAGTGTCAGCATTACACATGGCAATATCATGACTAAAATTATGTAATCATGTGTATATATGTGTGTGTATTTCCATACATAATATTGGCATGAATATATTTAAAATTGTCTTAAGCACTTGAAGCGTTATTCACTCACACATATTTTCTTCTTGTCCTTCTCTGGACCATCATCTACTCCAAGACTTTATCCGTGAGCCTGGAGAAAAGCCTTTCCCTGTTAATGCAGTTCCTTCCTTCCTTCCTTCCTTCCTTCCTTCCTTCCTTCCTTCCTTCCTTCCTTCCTTCCTTCCTTCCTTCTTCCTTCTTTCCTTTATTTGAAAGTCAGAGTTACAGAGAAGGGAGGAGGAGAGACATTGAGATCTTCCATCCACTGTTACACTCCCCAAATGGCCAGACTGGTAGGATTGATCCAGACTGAAGCCAGGCGCTAGAAACTTCTTCCAGGTTTCCCATGTGGGTGCAGGGGCCCAAGCACTTGGGTCATCTTCTGCTGCTCTTCCAGGTACACTACTGGGGAGCTGGATCAGAAGTAGAGCAGCCAGGACTCAAACAAGCACCCATATGTGATGCTGACACTGCAGGTGGTGGCTTTCCCACTATGTCAAAATGCCAGCCCCAAAGTAGCTATTTTCCAATTCAGTATTATACATAATTCACAGAGAAAATGCGTTTCCATATTCATTTCCATTAGCAAACTCCATGCTATTTGTGAGTATATCCTCAGAGAGAAAATAATTTAAACAAAGGAAAAATTGAGAAAAGCAGTTATAAAACAAAAATGTTCTTTCTCATTCAATAGAAATTAGATTCCTAGTCATGGCTTCGGGAAGTGGAAGATAGGATGAGTAAGATAATAGAAGGGAATTCTATTGTAAATTTTTATTAGATATGACCCTATATTTTTATTACAAAGCAAGATTCAAAATAGTTTGTATATTGCCATAAAACTGACAAATAGAAACATCCAGGGAAATCAGCAAGATGCAGGATTATTTTATTCACAATAAGGTGAACATGAAGAATCATAAAGATTAAGACAAATGTGTTAGTTCCAGTAAAGACTTGATCAAGTGGCTGAAAATCTATCGCTCTAACTATATAAACTGAAGGTGGCTTTTATTAAATCCAATGGAATATGTGTCCTTGTTTGTGTTTAGTAGGATAGAGAAAGAATATTTGTCTTCACCCAGCCTTTAGCAATCTTATGTGTGATTGGTCTGCAATGGGTTTATCTTACATGATATCAAAATGATTCTCAGCTGGTATGATTTTGTATTGATTAATTTATTGTGAACTCCTTCCTTCCCAAGTAATGTGTGGATTTGACTTCTTCAACAACATCATTTAACAAGATATACACTGTATGATCATGGTCATTTGTGATAATCATGGCACTTTTCATTCATAAAAGGGTTGGTTAAAAAATTCTTTGTTTATTACACTATGAAATGAAATACAGGTTAGGGAACTACACCAAATATCAGTGATCATCTAAACAGCTTGCATTACTTATGTAAAAGAGAATTAGAGATCCAGAAAGAGAAAATGGCTTGCCTAAAGATACACATCTTGATGGGATTGAATTGGAATCCCCTGGCACATTTCTAGCTCTACCATTGGAGGTAAGTCCGAGTGAACATGTGCCGAACTGTATATCTCCTCCCTCTCTTATTCTCACTCTTATATTTAACAGATATCACTTTTCAGTCAATTTTAAATGCCTAAGAATAATTGTGTATTAATTAAAGAGTTCAACCAATGGTATTAAGTAAAACAAACAAAAATACTAAAAGGAATAAAATAGTAAGTTATCACTCAATGCCATCTTACTTGTTAAAGTGATCAGTTTAAGTACATAATTAATCAAAAAGATAGGATTATGTGTCAAAGAGATTACGCAAATAAGACAAGTGTCTGCAAATAATGAAGGATAGAATTAAAAGGGAGAGAATGATCCTATGAAGGAAGCAGGATACACAGCAGACTCATAGAATGGCAAATGCCCTAAACAGCACTCTGGCCTCAGAATCAGCCTTTAAGGCATTCGGATCCAGCTAAAAGGCCCATGAGAGTTTCACAGGCATGGAAAGCCAAGACAGTGTGGCAAAAATGACCTGAATGAAAGACCTCAGTGAATGAGATCCCAGCAGAAAGAATGGGCCATCGGACAAGGAGATACCTTTCTCTGAAGGGAGGAAGGAACTTCCATTTTGATATGGCCTTGTCTAAATAAGATCAGAATTGGTGAACTCAAGGGGCTTCCATAGCTTTGGAAACTCATGACAAGAGCCTCAGATGATTACATAACAAATCATTAACTTACTTACCTGTCACAAAGCTTATTTTAGGGAAATGTTTGTATATCATATCATATCTGAACACAGTAAGGATTATTTAAAACAATTTTAACATTTGTAAGGCATCTACTATGTGTGAGGCTAGTTTATATTTATATATATGTGTGTGTGTGTGTATGTGTGTGTATATGTGTGTATATATATATACATATATATTTGTTTTATTTATAATGTCTGCAGAATCTCAATATGTTAGGTCATGCAGCTTATTAGTCCTCTCTCTCTTAGGAGAAATTTTTGTACCTCAAGTTTCTTAGCTATTCAGTGCTAAGACTATGGGAAACCATATTGTTTTCAAATATTTAAAGATATATTAATGGGAAGAAGAAGACACATTTTTAGTTTTCCAAGAGCTGGAGACCAACTGGAAAGAATTCAGTGCTGCTAGTTTTTGTCTTCTAGGCTAGGAAAAATATCCACAATTAATTGAAAAGTCATTCTGCAAAAATGAAATAGTTTTCTTGGACCTTAGGATTTTTCCAGAACTAGTGGCATTAAAATAAAAAAAGCTACCAGAGGGGCCATGTTGTGACTCAGTGGTTTAAGTCATTGCCTGTACCGCTGGCACCACATTTGAGTGCCGTGAGAGTCCCTGAAACTCTGCTACCAATCTAGTTCCCTGTGTCTGGTAAAACTTGCTAGGATAGCCCAAGTCCTTGACCCCTGCCACCCATATAGGAGATCCAGATGGACTTCCAAATCTTGGCTTTAGACTGACCTAATTCCAGTAGTTGTGATAATTTGGGGAGTTAACCAGTGGATGGAAGATGTCTCTCTCTGTCTCTCCCTCTGTGTCTATAACTCTGCCTTTCAAATATATAAAATAAATCTTTAAAAGATAAGCTAGAAGAGATTTCTGCATTGTATATATATTGGATGAGACTTCTGATTATATATATATACACACACAACTATATACATAGTGACTCATTAAATATTTATAATATAATAATATTATACTTAGCTCAGTTTTGAACATGTGATGAAGATTGAATTAAAAAAAAGATGTGCATTCCAGTAGGTTATGATAAAAACTACAAATCTCAACAGTGAATTATATATTTAAACCAAAAAAAATTAAATATTTACTATACTTAGCTTCTCTTATCAAAGATGATTCTATTGTATATTTCATGATTGAAAAATAACAGATTCTTGGGCTGGTGCCGCGGCTCACTAGGCTAATCATCCGCCTTACGGCACCAGCACACCTGGTTCTAGTCCCGGTTGGGGCACCAGATTCTGTCCCGGTTGCCCCTCTTCCAGGCCAGCTCTCTGCTGTGGCCAGGGAGTGCAGTGGAAGATGGCCCAAGTGCTTGGGTCCTGCACCCCATGGGAGACCAGGATAAGCCCCTGGCTCCTGCCATCAGATCAGCGCGTTGCGCCAGCCGCAGCGCGCCAACCGCGGCGGCCATTGGAGGGTGAACCAATGGCAAAAGGAAGACCTTTCTCTCTGTCTCTCTCTCTCACTGTCCACTCTGCCTGTCAAAAAAATAAAATAAAATAACAGATTCTTATTGATTCCTTAATTACACAATGATAAGGCATTTATTCTTTCTAAAATATAAACCAAGACTCCATGGCATTATCACCATTGTTGTAAAGGTAGAAAGATCATGTTAATTAAAGCAGTTGATCTACTATTGATACTTTATTGAAGCAGAATTCTTCAATACAATAAAATGAAACCCAAATAATAGGTTTTATCTAATTCCCAAGTCCATAAGGATGACAAACATGACACGGATAAATGTTTAACCTGTCAAACATCTCTGAAAATTGCTGGTAATGTCTCATTTTTCAGATAATTACAATCAACCCATTTATTCAATATTGGGCATTCCATCAGCTGCTGCCACGGCGCAGAACATTAACAGGATTGGAATAGACGACACTGTTGTAAGTAACAACTCCTGGCTCAGAATCTACTAATATAAACAGACCACTTACATTCCACCCATCTTAGATTTGGACTTCCTTATGAGGTTCCTGTCTCCTTTAAGGGAAATGCCGCATTGGGTGACTTTGTTGTTCATAAAATATGCTTGCTAATTCTTGGAGAAAGACATACTACTCAGATTTGTACTTGAGCTAAATAATAATGACATCCATTAAGGTCAGAATCATTAGACTAAATGTACTTGTTGGTTACATAACAATTTAAATTGCCTTATCAGGAAAAGTTGAGTTAAACTAATGCTTTATATGTTTTTTGTCAAATGCTCTGTGGTAGTTAGATAAGATATAAATGCAATTTAGGCACTTTTTTTTATTTCAGAGAAGATAACATACTTAAATATAAGAATGATCTAAAAATGGAATGTACCAGATATGATACAATCATTTTAGAAATTATTTTGATGAAAATATTTGAGATTAAAATCTAACAGAGGGGCCGGGACGTGGCTTAACAGGCTAATCCTCCGCCTTGCAGTGCCGGCACACCAGGTTCTAGTCCCGGTTGGGGCGCCGGATTCTATCCAGGTTGCCCCTCTTCCAGGCCAGCTCTCTGCTATGGCCCAGGAAGTCAGTGGAGGATGGCCCAAGTGCTTGGGTCCTGCACCCGCATGGGAGACCAGGAGAAGCACCTGGCTCCTGGCTTCGGATCAGCATGATACACCGGCCACAGCGGCCATTTGAGGGTGAACCAACGGCAAAAGGAAGACCTTTCTCTCTGTCTCTCTCACTATCCGCTCTGCCTGTCAAAAAAAAAAAAAAATCTAACAGAGGATGGAATCAATAAAATACTGGTCTGTAACCCCACTCTGGAACTCATAACCAATATGTTTCAGAAATTAGAATTGTTGGCTGGCGCCATGGCTCACTTGGTTAATCCTCCGCCTGCGGTGCTGGCATCTCATATGGTCTCCAAGTTTTAGTCCCAGTTGCTCCTCTTCCAGTCCAGCTCTCTGCTGTGCCCCTGGAAGGCAGTGGAGGATGTCCCAAGTGCTTGGGCCCCTGCACCCAGATGGGAGACCAGGAAGAAGCACCTGGCTCCTGGCTTCGGATCGGCACAGCGCCGGCCGTAGTAGCCATTTGGGGAGTGAACCAATGGAAGGAAGACCTTTCTCTCTGTCTCTCTCTCTCACTGTCTATAACTGTACCTGTCCAAAAAAAAAAAAAAGAAAGAAATTAGAACATCACAACCCAACTTTTTGAAATTTCAACAACTAAAATGAAAGTATTCTCTAAAACTCACTTGAGGGGGTCTTTAAATAGTTAGTGGAATATGTGTATTAAGAATAAACTATACATAGATTGTAATTGTTTTACATATTTCCAAATATGATTATATACAATAGTTTTTTGAAGATGTATTTGAAAGATAAAGTGAGAGAGAGAATCTTTCATCCACTGGGTTACTCCCCAAATTTCCACAACAGTGTTGGACCAGGTATAACCAAGAGCTAGGAACTCCACCCACGTCTCCCATGTGTGTGACAGAGGCCCCAGTACTTGGAACATCATCTGCTGCCTTCCCAGGTACATTAGCAGGAAGCTTGATTGGAAGTGGAACAGCCAGAACTCAAACCAGAGCTCCAAAATGGGATGCTGACTTAACCTATTGTGCTACATTGACAACCCCCTTTCACTCATAGAATAATATCTTGCTCTAGGTTGAAAAATAAGTACAATGGATTGTATTTCAGATGAACAAGGAATTGTTAATCTTCCCCCAAGACACGTTTTTATTACTACTTTTATTTCTATTGTTATTATCATTTGGTAACTAATCTACCTTCCTGATATTAACTTTTACAACTAAGCCTTCGCCTTCATGAAATCCAAATCAAAGATCATCAATATAGGTTCTTTAATTAACTTAGTCATTAAAAAAAGTGTTACTGAATATCATCATTATATTAAATATCTGAAAGTCTCAAATCTCCAAATTTTTGCTGTAATCTTCTGAATTAGATATTGATATGCATACAAAATCTGCATTTCCCATCTACCTTTTTTTGGCCATCAGCATTGACAGTTTTATGAAAACGTATTGCTCTGATTTCCAAAATGGAGTTTGTAAAACAGAGTGTTATCATTCTGAGTTAAATATTTCTCAAGACCTCCGTATGATTTTGCTACTAATTTCAGGATTTATGTTACTAAATATGTACTGGCTAATAAACCCATTCTGTAATGATAGCTCCACAGACCATTTGGCATCAGTACAATTGTTTGCAGCTGCATGCGAGATGCCACTACATGCAAAATAGCATAGCTACTTATCTTTTGCATATTATCAACTACTTCCCCTCAAAAAGTACATCTTTCCTAATTCCTCTTGTTCAATAACCTTGGAGAGGACAAAGGAGAATAAAGTACAACTGCAGAAATAAATAACATGCGAAATATAAGCAATAAGTACATGTTAAAGTGACTGATAATCTGGGGTCTACAGAGTTCATTTGGAAATTTTCTTAATCGTTGTGGGCCACCCTGAGTTCAACTTTATTTACTTTCAATTGAATGAACTCAATTATGGTGGTGGTAGGGACTTACAGATAAGCCCCAAGTCTTATTTTTAAGAGGTTGAAAAATAACAACAAAAAAATTACTGGTATGAGTAACACTCTATTTCTCCCTATTTGTAGTTAGTAATGCATTTATTAGCAGTAGACCATTTGATTGTTTTTACGCATCATTCCATATTATTCTAAGTTCATCATTTGATCGAAGTGAATTGTGGGTTAAGGAGGGTAAAAGGGGGAAGGTTGAGAGAGGGAGGGAGGAAGGGAGTATTATTGTGTTCTCAGAATTATATCTACATATCACGTTTAATCTGTTAAAAACTAATTAAAAATTAAAATAAAAATTAATTGAGTTACATTTAATTCATAACCTTTTATGCACCCTATACTATTAAATGAATGCAAGAAATTCTCATTGTATCACATCACATACCTCTTACATTTTAAGACATAGTTGTATCTCCAGAACGGCAACACAACTAGATTCCTTGCCCCATTCTTAGGTCATGTGTGTGTAGACTGTGAAGCTGGTATATAAGAGTAATATAAATAATTTAACTTAATTTTGTACTTAAAATATTTCTACATTTGAGTTTATTTGATATACCCGATAATCTGGTTAGTTGTCCAAATGGGTTATGCTAGATTGCCTAGGAAAACACAACCTCTTACTTGGTTAATGATATATGTGAGGTTTATAACACCAATGCACAACGAGAACCTTAGATTAGGGACTAGCAAACGTGGGTGAACAAATTTGATATTTTATACAGGGTGCCATGGCCATATGAAATAGGCACAACTATTTTAGAAAATTCAAATGTACAAGACCTTCCACCAACTGCAGAAAGGGCTGCAAAACTAGAGAAAGGAGACAAATACAAGATTGTCTAGAATATAATTTGTTGGGGGAACATACAGAGAGAAGTATGCTCGCAGATGGCCATAGGACAATAAACCCCTATACTAAAAGGCAGGGGAAAAAGGATTTTATCCACAAATTTTACCAGTAGTTAATTGGAAGGCATCAGGAATTTTTCAAGAAATACTGCTATCAATAAAAATAATCTCAGATGTTGGACTCTGGAGACATTCTATGTACATCAGTATAGATAACTAGTTGTTTTCATGACTTTATTTACCAGAGGGTTTGGGATGACCCCCAGGATTATTTAAAGAGCAAGGAGACAATTATGTCCAAATAAATGTAGTCTTGTCAAGCAAAATCCTTATATATTTTTTTCTTTTCTTTTCTTTTTAAGATTTATTTATTTATTTGAAAGGCAGAGTTACAGAGAGACAGAGGCAGAGAGAGAGAGGTCCTCCGTCACTCCCTACCTAAATGGCCACAACAGCCAGAGCTGGGCCAATCTGAAGCCAGGAGCCAGGAGCTTCTTCCGGGTCTCCCACATGCCTGCAGGGGCCCAAAGACTTGGGCCATCTTCTACTGCTTTCCTATGCTACAGCAGAGAGCTGGATTGGAAGTGTAGCAGCCAGGACTCGAACTTGTACCCATATGGGATGCTAGCACTACAGGCAGCAGTTTTACCAGCTACAGCATACTGCCCACCCCTACATTTTTTTTAATACAGTGAACATAGTTGATGACACATTTTCAAAGAAATATCTGACAAAAATAATTATTCCTATAGGTTAATTTGTATTTTTATTTGTTTCCAGATTCTTGTAATATACAGCAATTAATATAATAAAAGGTGCTTTTTTACATGATAAATGATTAGTTTATCTGAAAGAACATTCTGTTATCTCATGCAATCATACACCCTGCTGATGAACTATGCTTCATTTATATAATGCCAAACATAGGGGCTTTCTTTTCTTACTTCATCTATGGATTTCTTTACTCACTAAATTTCACTGATCTTTTCAAGTGCATGGAAGATTTTCCATTGGGATAATGTTTGGACTGGACTGTTTTGTTTCTGTTGCTGATTAGTTTGTATTGTTTTTCATTTGAGATTGGTGAATAAAGAACTTTAGTTCAATAATATCTTAGCAAAGCTTAAAGCTGAGCCAAAACCAGTCAGTAACTATTATAATAATCACTAAGCAAACACGAGTCAATTATCTAGCCGTCAATTTCTACTAATGAGCTCATTCCAAGGAGCAAGCCAATCTTCTGAACTTAAATCTTTTAAGTGTCTTGTAACCTGTTGCATAGCTATTGCTTATTCTAAGACAAATTGATAGCTTTTAATACATTATGTCACTCTAAAAAAGTCTAACCAAACAACATAGCTATCAATTTAAATTACATTTAACTTAGAATTGGCATTTTGTCTTATGGTTAAGATGTTTCCTTCCCATATCTGAGTACTTGGGTTCAATTCTTGGCTCTAGCTACTGACTCCAGCTTCCAGCCAATGCAGATTCCAGGAAGCAGTGGTGATGGCTAAAGTAATTGGTGTCCTGTCACCCACACAGGAAATCTAAATTGAGTTCCTGGCTCCTGCCTCCATCTGTGGCCCAGCTAAAGCCATAGCTAGCATTTGGGAAGTTAACCAGTAAATGGGAGCTCTCTGCATGCTTTCTCTCTCTCTCTCTCTTCTCCTCTTTCCCTCTCTCCCTCTGTTCCTCTCTCCCTCCCTCCCTCCGACATAAATAAATAAATACATAAATAAATATTGCACATAATTATGAAGTAAATACTTTTATTCTCATAAGCTAATAATATATTTGGAGAAAGATAAAAAGATATATCTTGGAAAATTGAGTAAGGCCTATTAAAATAAACTGTTTTCTGATGTGTTAAATTATCAAAATATGTTATGTGAGAGCTGGCACTCAACAAGCAGCTAGAGTTTTCATTTCCTGTTGAACTTCATGTTACTCCTTTCTTGAGATGAACTCAGTGGAGACTGAATCTTAGGAAAAAATAACTATAGTAACTAAACAAAAATAATGCAATGTTCATGTTGAAGTGTGTGTATGGCAGTGAAAATCTGTTTTAAAAGTTATTAATTTATTTTGCTTATTTTAAAAGCAGAGTCAGAGGAATAGACACAGAGAGATAGAGATCTTCCATCTATGGGTTCTCTCCCCAAATGCTCACAAATAGTCAGGGCTGGGCCAGGCTGAAGCCAGGAGCTCACAACTCAATCTGGGTCTCCCAGGTGGGTGACAGAGACACAAGACCTTGAGCCTGCTGCCTCTTGGGGTGCACATTAGCATGAAGCTGGTTCAGAAGTAGAACCAGGGGCTTTAACTAACTATAGGGGATACCTGTGTCCCCAGGGGCGATTTAAATGCCAAATATCAGCCTCTATTGTATATTTTAAGTGAAATTATCAAATAAAAGAATGATTCTTCTCTATTCAATATTATTTTTTGAGAAAGGTATTTTTCAAGAGTGCTTCCTTGTGCAAAAAACAATATTTCTCAGGATTTGGTTTAAGTGAGTTTTTATTATCATTCTTGGGAAAAAGTAGAAAAAGGTGAGACATTAGCAAAATAGAAAATTGATTGTGTGTTCCCAGACCCAAGGTAAATTCATAAATTTAGCATTGAGTGCAGGATGAGAATAATGTATGAATATTAATTTATGCTGTAGGCTGGATATCCTGGCTACTGTGAAGTGACTTCTGATGGTGACAGTTCACTTTCAAGAAAATGCCCTTTTCGCATTCCTCTAGAAGTCAGTATAAATCTCTTTTTTCTTTTGTGAGCAAGGTTTCCTAAAAAACAGACAGGATTGACAATTTCTTGTTGAGTTTTAAAGGATATATGTTCAAAAATTGGTGCAGAAAGCATATTCGTTTTAGATTCATAGTTGTACAACATTGTTACCCAGTTCTATGGAGAACTCCTTGAGGAAATACCAGTTCAATAATATTGCATTACTTTTAATTTGTCTCCAATTCCCTTAAGAAATAATCATTGTATATTATCCAATTTTAAAGTAAGTTCGCTACTAGATACAGATGAAAACTTCATTATTTTTGAAAAATTGGATAAATACAGCAGAGAGTACATTATAATTCTCCTTGCCTTTTGGCTTAACTTTACAACTGTGTGCTGCATTTCAAATTTAATACCAAATAAATGCTGTATTCCAGTGTGTGGGTGTTTTAGAAGAAGCATTAAAATTTCTGACAAAGGAAAGGACTAGCTAAGTTTCTTTCAGGTAATTGAGAAAGGAAGCTGAATTTTGAGGTTTGGAATTCTTTAATTGCTTATTTCAGGGGAAAAAATGCAAGTGTAAAACTCACTTTGTGAATTATCAGAAAAGATACAGTGAATGACTATGTTTGAAAAAAATATGACTGCGTCCAACTGAGAGTATTGTTTTCTCCATTTTCTTTTTGTCAGTTTAACTCACAAATAAAGTAGCAGAGACATTATTTGTTGCTAAATCATTTAAAAGGATGCTTGCACAAGTGATTATGGCATGTTAAAGAACTGCTGGATAATAAAGGAGATACTTCTACAAAAATTCAGCTGCAGCCAGAAAAAAAAAAAAAAAAAAAAAAAGGACCAGGCTTCCATTTTGCTATCATTCAGAAAACAAACTATAGCAGACTTTGGAACCATGGCAGCAATATTCTATTTACTTTTAAAGCATAAGGTATACTGAGAAGTAATCATAGGTCCACTGTACACATTCTTTGCTGTGATTATGAAAGAGCAATTGCAGGAAAACTCTAAGGTCTCTTTCTCTTAAGGCCTCTAGATAATGACAAATATTCAAGAGAGTAAGTCAAACTAAACTTCTTACTCTTACCCTGAAAGAATGGGAAATTTGAAACATCATAGTTACATCCTCAAATATCTCATAGAATTCTCATTGTTGACTACATTTCAGCTAGACATTAAAACCCTGTTATGGGGGCCAGCGCTGTGGCGCGGTGGGTTGATGCCCTTGGCCTGAAGCACCAGCATCCCAAATGGGCGCTGGTTTAAGACCTGGCTGCTCCACTTCTTATCCAGCTCTCTGCTATGGCCGGGGGAAAGCAGCCCTGCACCCGCACTGCAGACCCCGAAGAAGTTCCTGGCTCCTGGCTTCGGATCGGCTCAGCTCCGGCCGTTGCGGCCAACTGGGGAGTGAACCAGCAAATGGAAGACCTCTCTCTCTCACTCTGCATAACTCTGACTTTCAAATAAATAAATAAAAAACCTTAAAATAAATAAATAAATAAAATCCTGTTATGCTTTGATGTCCTATCATTTAGTATCTTGCTCAGCTGAACTGAACACAAAAATATGTCCCTGACTTTTGTATACTTTTAATTTTCATATTGTGGATGGGCTTATGAATTCTTTCAAGGAGATAAATTGCTAAAACTTGAGATGCCTTGCTGCTAAAAATAAATCACAGTAAAATGGAGGATTATAAAATACTTCTTTTGTAAAAAAATATTTATTTATTTATTTATTTGAAAGAGTTACACACAGAGAAAAGGAGAGGCAGAGAGAGAGGTCTTCTATTGCTGGTTCACTCCCCAAATGGCCTCAATGGCCAGAGCTGCACCTATTGGAAGCCAGGAGCCAGGAACTTCTTCTGGTCTCCCACGCTGGTGAAGGGGCCCAAGGACTTGGGCTGTCTTCTACTGCTTTCAGGTCATAGCAGAGAGCTGGATTGAAAGTGAAGCAGCCAGGACTCGAAGTGGCACCCATATGGGATGCTGGCACTGCAGGCGACAGCTTTACCAACTACGCCACAGTGCTGGCCACAAAATATCTTTTTTTTAAAATAAGATTTATCTATTTATTTGAGAGGTAGAATGACAGGGAGAAAAGAGAGAGAGAGAGAGAAATTTTCCATCTTGTAGTCTTGCAGTTTACTCCCCAAATATGCACAACAGCCAGGCATGGGACAGGACAAAGCCTGGAACTTCATTCTGTTCTCCCATGTGGGTTTCTGTGCTCAAGTACTTGGATCATGTTTCCATCCTTCCCAGGTGCTGGGCTGGATAGGAAGTGGAGCAACTGGGACAAGAATTGGCACTCCAATATGTGATGCCAGCATAACAACAAGGAATTTAACCCACTGTGCCATGATATTGACCTCAAAGACTTTTTTTTTGACAATTTTATGTACTGTGCACAATATATTTTTGATTATATGTGTACTATATTTATTTATTTTGTTCACATATTTTTTCAAATATCAAAATGAATTCATTTTTCTACACTGTGCATCTATTAAAATTAAATGTGCTTCTTTGCCAGCAAGATCAACTAAAATCAACTTAACTGGTGAACCTGGTTGAAAGAAAATGAGTGATAAAGTGGACATTTACTACCTCAACCCAAATTGCTACAAAACAGGAATATATTAAAATGTATCTGTAGGAGATAAGAATTTGAAAACTCTGGCTGATAGAACTGTTAGTTGAGTTTATTTCCAGCTGGGTGTAGTTTTGTCATTTCAGCTTTGCTTTCATCACAACTGAACTCTTATTTTTTATTTTATTTTTTTACATTGCATTAAAAGATAAGCTGAACAAGAAAGGGCAATCACAGCCAACTACAATTAGGGAAGCCAATAGAAGTTCACTTTGTTTATCCTCCTGAAATAATTACTCTCTAACTTTCAACAACAACAATAAAACACTCAAATCTTCTTTAATAATCTCTATTTGAAATAATAGTTTCTATTCTCTTCAATATGGTTGAAAAAAGCAATTTAATATACTATTCTAGAAAACTTCCACTATTTTGTTAGAATGATAAATATAATTTTATCATCAATTATTTTCCTATGATTTAAGGTATGCCATTATAATTTCAACCAGAAGCTATTATTCATTTGCTGCAATGATATTGAACACAGAGTATCACAGGGAAGGACATCCCCAACAGAAGCCCTCTGTCTCAGATTCACCTGACATGACTATTTGGTACCTACATCTATGATTCTACCAGAGGGGCAAAATGAAACAGAACTAAAATCAGTTTTGCTTGGTTAGTGATCCAACCTTGCCCTTGAATAGTTAACTCCTATTTGTCTTCCTGGTGGTGGATTCATGTGAGAATTCACAAAGTAAATGCTGAGTTGTTTCATAACAAAGAAGTGCAACCTAATAAATCTTTTAAACAGAAATTGGCTTGCAACTGGTAGGATGCCAGATGATATTGTATTAAATACTAAAGAAATAGTGTAAGAATTTTGTCAAGAGTGTCAGTCAGTTTTTACCCGGGACTACAGAGACAGTGAAAAAAATTAAAATTTGTAGAATGATTAGAGTGGGGCCGGCACTGTGGCACAGTGGGTTAACGCCCTGGCCTGAAGCGCTGGCATCCCATATGGGCGCCAGTTCGAGAGCGGGCTGCTCCACTTCCTGTCCAGCTCTCTGCTATGGCCCGGGAAAGCAGTAGAAGATGGCCCAAGTCCTTGGGCCCCTGCACCCACATGGGAGACTGGGAAGAAGCTCCTGGCTCCTGGCTTTGGATTGGCACCGCTCCAGCCATCTGGGGAGTGAACCATCAGATGGAAGACCTTTCTCTCTCTCTCTCTCTCTCTGACTCTCCTCTCTCTATGTAACTCTGCCTTTCAAATAAATAAATAAACCTTTAAAAATTTTAAAAAGGTTAGAGTGAATCTAAACTATAAAATTTATTTTTCAATAGAAATGATTTTACCTTTCTAAATGTCCTTATGCATTAATATTTTTTAAAGAGAAAGGAAGTTAGATGTTAGCAAGAATAAGTATGATTAATACTGAAATCCATGTAGCATTTTCACATAAGTTTCTAAAATACATCTATATTTATGATTGACAAATTTATCCCTCTAAGGAAGAATATTAGCTGCTATATAAGTTATTACTTTTTGATTTCTTAATCAGTCACTTTCAAAGGATTATTTCAACCCAAGAAACTTGGACCACCCTGGAGGTAAAAGGAAATTACAGTTGCTTCTGCCTCCCCAGAGCAATTTTAGCAGCTAAGTTGCTACCCAGGGAGTGACACTTTTATGTTCCATTAGTAATAAGTGTTATTTTTGTACTGCTCCTGACCATTTCTCACTCTGCCGATACAAGAGCATTTATCTACCCCAATTCCAATTATCTTCAATTCCAAAAACTATGGAACTCATCTCAGAAGTTCATAGGTGCTTGTGGAGTGAACAGAAGACAACGTGAGGGTTGTGAATTCTCATAAGTAAATTAATGTCATCATTGACATGTACTGCTATCCACTGCCTTTTGTGCCCAGAATGTGGTAGAGAAGACAGTTTTCATTTTTAAGACAAAATAGACTCCCATTGTTGGTCAAAAAATCCATGGCAAGTATGGAATTCTCCGGAGGACTGCTTTAGGGAATGTTTATAAATAAATAAGTTTTTGAGCATTAACCACTGGTGAGAAATCCTTGTAGACCCAAATAGCCACACCTTTGTGTGATCAGATTTATTGAGGTAATATTGAAGCAGAAGATGTGCAGTGGAAAATACACTGTACATGAGAAAGCTCCACTGGAGGGCTGCACGTTAGTGTTCCACAGGACGAATCTGCTTTCCTGTATACCTTTACCTGCTTACATTTACTCAGGAGTGCCCTGGTGAATCATTGGTATTTTTATATCATATATATTGCTTTTTTTTTTTTTGACAGGCAGAATTAGACAGTGAGAGAGAGAGAGAGACAGAGAGAAAGGTCTTCCTTTCCGTTGGTTCACCCCCCAAATGGCCGCTAAGGCAGGCGTGCTGCGCTGATCCAAAGCCAAGAGCTTGGTGCTTCTTCCTGGTCTCCCACGCGGGTGCAGGTGCCCAAGCACTTGGGCCATCCTCCACTGCCTTCCTGAGCCACAGCAGAGAGCTGACTGGAAGAGGGGCAACCGGGACAGAATCCAGCACCCCAACCGGGACTAGAACTCAGTGTGCCGGCGCCGCAGGTGGAGGATTAGCCTAGTGAGCCACGGCAGCGGCCTATATTGCTTTTTTAATAGTAGTCATATGATTACATCATTGAACATGTTTTCTGTAGTATTTTTTTTTGGGGGGTCGATTTAAGGGAATTTCTCTCTAAGCTCATTACTCTATCAGATTTTGTCCCATATAATTCTTAAAAAATTGTTCTGAGCATTTTATTATTAATGTTTTGATATCCTAATGTTTCTTCTTTGAGTACTACTGTTGGTTAATTCATTTTTCTTGTGTTGAAACAAGCTTATGTAATTGAAATAAACCCAACTTGGTCATTATTTTTTTTCTCTTATATGTTGCAAGATTGAGTTTCTCATTATCACCACTTTCATTCAACATTTTCCTGGAAAATGTATATGGACACAAAATTATTTTATGTATTATGCTTTTTTAATTTTATTGTCAAGTTATAATGAAGCTCCTTAAATAATAGGAGCTGTCTTTGTTTTCCTGTTATCTAGAAATAATTTGTGTAAAACTGGGGACAACCAGCCCTTGAATGATTTTCATAACCATCCTCTTAAATCACCTGGACTTATATTTTACTCTGGGTATTTATTTTTAATTTAGATTCATTGTTTGTGTTTTCTGTAAACCATGAAGCAGGTTGAGGATTTTCTCTTGATTCATTTTTGGTGAGTTTGTTGCTTTTTTATAAATATTTTTGGTAATTTATGGAGTTCAGTTAAATTTTTGAATATTCATAACACTTTTCTGTTTGTTGAAATATTTCTATTTTCATTTTTAAAAATTATTTATTTATTAAGAAGGCAAAGAGAGAAAGAGAGAGAGAGAGAAATATTCTATTCAATGATTCACTCCTCAAATGCCCACAATGCCCAGAGCTGGACCAACTCAAAAATCAGGAG
The DNA here is from genome assembly GCF_033115175.1 of Lepus europaeus. Classification (NCBI taxonomy): domain Eukaryota; kingdom Metazoa; phylum Chordata; class Mammalia; order Lagomorpha; family Leporidae; genus Lepus; species Lepus europaeus. The sequence goes on from NC_084848.1 coordinate 17,937,982, forward strand.
CAAGGAACTCAATGCAGTTCTCCCACATAGTATACCGATACAGAGCTATTTGAACTGTCATTTGCTACCTCCCAGGGTGTGCATTAGCAGGAAGCTGTAATTGTGAGCAGAGTAATCAGGCACTCTGATTTAGAATGTGAGAATCCCAAGTAGCATCTAACTACTAAGCCAAATACACAAACCCATTCTTAATATTGATGAATTTTTTATTTCATTTTACATTCTTGACATGCTTGTCAGAATTTGATAATTTTTTCTTTTCCTAGAACAAATTTTAAATTTTTAAGATTCTTCATAATCAGTTTTTAACTACTGATTGCTACTCCCATATTTATTATTTTTTTACTTATTCAATGAGTTTTTAAAATCTATTTACTTGGTAATTTATTCACTTGATTTCTTTTTTAAAAGATGTTTTCCTTTATCTGAAAGGCAGAGTGACAAAAAGACACAGAGAGAAAAAAAAAGGAAGTGAATGAGAAAGGGATATGTTCCATTAGCTGATTCACTCCCTAAATGGCCCCAAAAGTCTGGGATAGGTCAGGCCAACGCCTGAAGCCTAGAACTCCATCAGGCACTTCCACATAGGTTACAGGGGCCCATGCACTTGAGCCGACTTCCACTGCTTTCCAAATAGCATTAGATGGAGCTTAGTAGGAAGCCGAATACCTGGTGCTTGGACTGGTAGTCTAGTTGGGGATGCCAGCTCTGCAAGCAATGGCTTATCTCACTAAGCCACAGTGCTAGTCTGCATGATTTCTTACATTAACTGCTTAGCTCATTTCTTTTCAGAATTGTTTATGCTTAAAGTAATTACTAATAAACAGGGACTTTGTCATTTTTCTTTTAATTTTAATTTTATAATTGAATGGAAAAATGACTCTTCCACTCGAATACAGTGTATTTTAAAGTAATTTCTCAGATTATTACAACTATAGTAGTGTCGGTGCCGCGGCTCAATAGGCTAATCCTCCACCTTGCGGCGCCGGCACACCGGGTTCTAGTCCTGGTCGGGGCACCAGATTCTGTCCCGGTTGCCCCTCTTCCAGGCCAGCTCTCTGCTATGGCCCAGGAGTGCAGTGGAGGATGGCCCAAGTGCTTGGGCCCTGCACCCCATGAGAGACCAGGAGAAGCACCTGGCTCCTGCCTTTGGACCTTTGGATCAGCACGGTGCGCCGGCCGCAGTGCGCCGGCTGCGGCGACCAATGGAGGGTGAACCAACGGCAAAAGGAAGACCTTTCTGTCTCTCTCTCCCACTGTCCACTCTGCTTGTCAAAAACAAACAAAGAAACAAACAAACAAAAAAACTATAGTAGCATAGCATTCTTTTTTTTTTTTAAATTTATTTACTTATTTGAGGCAGAGGCAGAGTCACAGATAAACATAGGGAAAGAAAAAGAGGGAGAGAGAGATATCTTTTGCTCCTTGAAGAAAAATCAGAAAAACTTAGGATCTATAAGCAATAGTTAACTTGAAATTCTATGAAGAGTTTCCAGTATCCTCATTTTTTTCTGTCTGAGATTATAGAGATATATTATTAAAAACCATTTTAATGGAGACCTTTGGCATATATTTAAGGCTTAAAACAAGAGAGATTACCACATTGGTTAGTCAATAAGTAATTTCTTGTAATAGTCTCTAGAGAATGAGTGATTCTATTTAATACCAGGTTTCTAAACTTAGAAAATCCGGAGTTATATTTAACCTAAAACTAATGCAAATTAATGCCATGAATGGATTCTTGAACTTTAGTAACTTTCTTGGTATTAGGAATTTATAATACATGAATCATAGGGCTATGCATGTAAGTATGTGTCTGATAATAAAATGTACATAGAAAGCTGTATGTTTATTATTTAATGGAAAGAAACAGAAATATTGAAATCCAGCTTTACATAACAGGTTAATTGTGGTCTCCTTGCTATATCACATGTTTCTAGCAGTTGTTTTGAGTTTAAACAAACTGAAAAACAGAAAAATAACTACTAAATAAAAATATAAGATATTTATAAAAAATTTCATTAATTTTAAACGCACTAAAAATCAAAAAAGTCTTAAATTGTGTCAAAATATCATTATCATGCTTTCTCAATTCTATGACATCAAAAATGCATCAATGATCTTAAAAAATTTGTGGTAAAAACAAACAAGGACATCATATTAAATATTCATGTTAAAAATGTACTTTTGATTACAAATGTTGAAATGTAAAAACTGCAAGTAATAATAATTGGAGTATAAATTTGTTACCTCCCAAAAATGTCAGGGCTCATTTTCATGCAGACTTAAAAGTTTGAACATAGAAGAAATAAGACATTTAGACAAACAAAAGAAAATATGCATGTGCTAATTTAGTGGGAAATTTAAAAATAGTTTTCAAAACCAATCAATAAATATAAAGTTCAGGAATCCGAAAGTCACATGCACTGAGGACACATAAAGTGACAGCAAATGAATGAGTGGTAATTTAGTCAACTTTTGAGGGAAGAGGATCTCTATGTATTTCCTTTCATGTTCCCCTAAACTCATATATAGCAACCTATTCCTGCAGGTGATCATCCTAAAAGGTTGGGCTAGGTCATGAAGTCATATCCTATTTAAAGATATCAATGCCCTTATGACAGAAGAGTGAGGAACTTGTTTCCCCTTCTACCACATAAAGACAAGCTAGTGAGTGCCATCTTTTTAAAAAAAAATTTTTTTTCTTTTTGACAGGCAGAGTGGACAGTGAGAGAGAGAGAGAGACAGAGAGAAAGGTCTTCCTTTGCTGTTGGTTCACCCTCCAATGGCCGCTGCGGTTGGTGTGCTGCGACCGGTACACTGCGCTGATCCAAAGGCAGGAGCCAGGTGCTTCATCTGGTCTCCCATGGGTTGCAGGGCCCAAGCACTTGGGCTATCCTCCACTGCACTCCCTGGCCACAGCAGAGAGCTGGCCTGGAAGAGGGGCAACCGGGACCGGTGAGCTGGCGACGCAAGGTGGAGGATTAGCCTAGTGAGCTTCGGCGCCGGCCACGAAGGCCATCTTTGAAGATGAGAGTGAGCCCTAACCTGACATCAATCTGCTAGGGTCTGGATGTTATACTCCTTAGCTTCCAGAACTGTGATTAAAAAAAATTCTGTTCACAAATTACCCGGTCTAGGATATTTTTCATAGAAGTTCAAACAAACTAAGACAGAAATGCTGTATGCTTGATGCCATGAGACCCATCAGTATAGCATTTACTTGATAAACTGCAACATTTTTTTAATTAATGGGGGACTGGCTCAATCTGATCACCAAAAAAATACCAAAAAAAAAAAAAATCCAGAAAAATAAACAAAAGATAATACATACATGTGGGTAAACTAAACAGATATCTCCTCACTCTGCTGCCCATTGGGTATTGAAGTCACCTTCCTCCCCATCCCCAGAGGCACTTTGGGTGCTTTGTTAGTGTCACACTTTCCTGCCAGAAGATGCAATAGTTACAGTCACCATCATGGTCTTCGTTCGGATTTGAATAAGCCATTAATTTCCTAGAATTTGATGATCTTTAGAGAGATTGTGTCCCCTATGTTATCCTTGTGTTATTAACAGGGTTTCTAAATATTTATTCTTGGTCCATTAGTACTAGGTAATGTTTCCAGTGAGACAATTTTTTTCTGTGCCTATCTTTTGAACTGTCTGAACACAGACAGTCATATAGAGAACTGGACAAATGATTCAGGTTACAATGATTTTGCCACATGTAACCTTCTAGTTTAGCCCTGTCTCCTAATTTAGCCTCATTAAGCTTTTTTTTTTTTTTCAGTGATGTTCTTATTCATACATGTATGTTTAATATTCTGGATTCTTTAGTATTCTTATATCTTCCAAAGAACACTAAACTGAAGTTATGCACAGCCTGAGAGATTAGTGAAATAAAGTGATGGAAGGTGGAGATTTCTTTTAATTTTCATGCATTCTCTTTTAAAGTTTCAGTTCTTCAGAAAATTATTACCAACATGCCCATTTGAACTTTTGATAAATTAAGAAAGTGATGAACATTTTCTAGAAAATATTACTGACAGTTTTGATGACAGAGATTACAGCTGATAGAAGATTCTACCATAAAAATGATTTGTTTAAAAATTTGGCAGTACACCTAGTATTGTTCTCATTTGTCTTAGAAAATGCTAGAGTTAGTAAATATGGTAGCATAAAATATAAATGAATTTATTTCTTATATACTGTAACTCAATGTTTACCTGAAAACAATCATGTAAATGAGATCTTTGCTTTATACTTTATACACATTATATCAATAAAATAAACATAATTGGATAATATTTCATCAACAAATGATGCTAAATTGCTTTTATATAACCCCTAATGTTATCATTTTCCTCATAGAACAAATAGTTTCTAATACCTATTCTAATGTAATACATTTTCTAATATATTTTAATATATATCTATATATAACAATGTATTAGAAAATATTTGTCAGAAGTCTTTGCATAAACGGTAAGGAAGAAAAGGTAAAAATATAAAAAGGAAACCATTTTCATTTAACATAAAAAATTCTACACAAAGATACTTATGATGAAATTAAATTTTTAATTGACCCTTGAAAGCAATTCTTTTTTTTGTCCCCTAACTCATTTCCACCTTTCATTTGGGGATGGTGTATATGATGCCTGCATCTCCTGTTGAATTGAGTGCCTGGATTCAAGTCCTGGCTCTGCTCCTGATTTTACTTTCTTGTTGATATGTGAGACAGTGGGTGATGATGGCTCAAGTAACTATGTCCCTGCCACCCATCTGAGAGACCCAGATCACCTTAATTTCTGAACCAGAAAAAGATACAACAGAGAAAGAGAACTATAGACTAACATCACTGATAAATACAGATGCAAAAATCCTGAATAAAATAGCAGCTAGTGAAATCCAACAACATATCAGAAAGACCATTCACCTGGATAAAGCGATATCTCTGGTATACAGGGATGGTTCCCCTCAGGGCTCCAGGCCAGACTCAAAGACAGTACAGTCCACTGGGCTCCCCTTCTGGCTATATCACCAGTGACACCAGCTCCTGCAGTCTCAGCTCACCTCAATCTCCAAAACAGGTGCTTTCTGCAGCTCTCAGCTGCTGGCTGTGTGTCTGTACCTTCTGTACAAATCCATGGCATCTCTCCTCTTTCCGAAGAATCTCCACTGCAGTTTTTCCTCAAACTTTCCCCTGAGAATACACTTTATCTATTTTTTTCTAAAAAAATATTTAGTTTGTATTTTCCCTATTCCAACATCTTGGAAACTTCTTGAACTTATGATTCTGTTTCAAATGCAGTATTGTGGGCCACTGTAAATTTACATATTATCTTTCAAGGTCATTATAGGATAGTTACTTGCAATGAAAAGACTTTTTTTTTAAACTTTTATTTAATGAATATAAATTTCCAAAGTACAGCTTATGGATTACAATGGTTCCCCCCCCCCATAACTTCCCTCCCACCCACAACCCTCCCCTTTCCCGCTCCCTCTCCCCTTCCATTAACATCAAGATTCAGCTTCAATTATCTTTATATACAGAAGATCAGTTTAGTATATATTAAGTAAAGATTTCAACAGTTTGCCCTCACATAGCAACACAAAGTGAAAAATACTGTTGGAGTACTAGTTATAGCATTGAATCACAATGTACAGCACATTAAGGACAGAGATCCTACATGATTTTGTTTAAGAATTGATTAATTTTCTATGCAATTTCCAATTTAACACCAAGCTTTTTTTTTTCATTTTCAATTATCTTTATATACAGAAGATTGATTCAGTATATACTAAGTAAAGATTTCATCAGTTTGCACCCACACAGAAACACAAGGTGTAAAAATACTGTTTCAGTACTAGTTATAGCATTACTTCACATTGGACAACACATTAAGGACAGATCCCACATGGGATGTAAGTACACAGTGACTCCTGTTGCTGACTTAACAATTTGACACTCCTGTTCATGGCGTCAGTAATCTCCCTAGGCTCTAGTCATGAGTTGCCGAGGCTATGGAAGCCTTTAGAGTTCGCCGACTTCGATCTTATTCCGACAGGGTCATAGTCAAAGTGGAAGTTCTCTCCTCCCTTCAGAGAAAAGTACCTCCTTCTTTGATGGCCCGTTCTTTCCACTGGGATCTCACTTGCTGAGACCTTTCATTTAGGTGTTCTTTTTTTTTTTTTTTTCTTCCAGAATGTCTTGGCTTTCCATGCCTACAATACTCTCATGGGCTCTTCAGCCAGATCCGAATGCCTTAAGGGCTGATTCTGAGGCCAGAGTGCTGTTTAGGACATCTGCCATTCTATGAGTCTGCTGTGTATCCAGCTTCCCATGTTGGATCGTTCTCTCCCTTTTTGGTTCTATCAGTTAGTATTAGCAGACACTAGTCTTGTTTGTGTGATCCCTTTGACTCTTAGACCTATCAGTGTGATCAACTGTGAACTGAAGATGATCACTTGGACTAGCAAGATGGCATTGGTACATGCCACCATGATGGGATTGTATTGTTACCCCCTGGCATGTTTCTAACTCCATCACTTGGGGTAAGTCCGATTGAGCATGCCCCAAATTGTACATCTCCTCCCTCTCTTTTTCCCACTCTTATTTTTAACAGGGATCACTTTTCAGTTAAAATTTAAACACCTAAGAATAATTGTGTGTTAATTACAGAGTTCAACCACTAGTACTAGAACAAATAAACAAAAATAATAAAATGGATCATCTAAAATGGAAAATCTAAAAAATACTAAATTAGATAATAAAATGTACATCAACAGTCAGGACAAGAGCTGATCAAGTCACTGTTTCTCATAGTGCCCATTTCACTTCAACAGGTTTCCCCTTTGGTGCTCAGTTAGTTGTTGCCAGTCAGGGAAAACAAATGATATTTGTCTCTTTGGGACTGGCTTAATTCACTCAGCATGATGTTTTCCAGATTCCTCCATCTTGTTGCAAATGACCGGGTTTCATTGTTTTTGACTGCTGTGTAGTGTTCTATAGAGTACACGTCCCATAATTTCTTTATCCAGCGTACTGTTGATGGGCATTTGGGTTGGTTCCAGGTCTTAGCTATTGTGAATTGAGCTGCAATAAACATTAATGTGCAGAATGCTTTTTTGTTTGCCAAATTAATTTCCTTTGGGTAAATTCCAAGGAGTGGGATGGCTGGGTTGTATGGTAGGGTTATATTCAGGTTTCTGAGGAATCTCTAGACTGACTTCCATAGTGGCTTAACCAGTTTGCATTCCCACATTTTTCCCCACATCCTCTCCAGCATCTATTGTTGGTAGATTTCTGAATGTGAGCCATTCTCACTGGGGTGAGGTGAAACCTCACTGTGGTTTTGATTTGCATTTCCCTGATTGCTAGTGATCTTGAATATTTTTTCATGTGTCTGTTGTCCAATTGGATTTCCTCTTTTGAAAAATGTCTATTGAGGTCCTTGGCCCATCTCTTAAGTGGTTTGTTTGTTTTGATGTTTTGGAGTTTCTTGATTTCTTTGTAGATTCTGGTTATCAACCCTTTATCTGTTGCATAGTTTGCAAATGTTTTTTCCCATTCTGTCAGTTCCCAGCTTCACTTTCCTGACTGTTTCTTTTGTAGTACAGAAACTTCTCAATTTAATGCAATCCCAATAGTTAATTTTGGCTTTGACTGCCTGTGCTCCCGGGGTCTTTTCCAAGAAGTCTTTGCCAGTACCTATATCTTGCAGGGTTTCTCCAATGCTCTCTAATAATTTGATGGTGTCAGGTCGTAGATTTAAGTCTTTAATCCATGTTGAGTGAATTTTGGTGTAAGGTGAAAGATAGGGATCTTGCTTCATGATTCTGCACGTGGAAATCCAGTTTTCCCAGCACCATTTATTAAATAGACTGTCCTTACTCCAGGGATTGGTTTTGGATCCTTTATCAAATATAAGTTGGCTGTAGATGTTTGGATTGATTTCTGGTGTTTCTATTCTGTTGCATTGGTCTATCCATCTGTTTTTGTACCAGTACCATGCTGTTTTGGTATCTACTGCCCTGTAGTATGTCCTGAAATCTGGTATTGTGATACCTCCGGCTTTGTTTTTGTTGTACAAGATTGCTTTAGCTATTCGAGGTCTCCTGTGTCTCCATATGAATTTCAGCATCATTTTTTCCAGATCTGAGAAGAATGTCTTTGGTATTTTGATTGGTATTGCATTGAATCTGTATATTGCTTTTGGGAGAATGGTCATTCTGATGATATTGATTCTTCCAATCCATGAGCATGGAAGATTTCTCCATTTTTTTGTATCCTCTCCTATTTCTTTCTTTAAGGTTTTGTAATTTTCATCGTAGAGATCTTTAATGTCCTTGGTTAAGTTTATTCAATGTATTTGATTGTTTTTGTAGCTATTGTGAATGGGATTGATCTTAGAAGTTCTTCCTCAGCCATGGCATTGCCTGTGTATACAAAGGCTGTTGATTTTTGTGCATTGATTTTATATCCTGCTACTTTGCAATGAAAAGACTTTTGACAAATATAAATCAGGTGATGAACTTAAAGGATTAGAAAAAGGGACTGATAATACATGTCTTGAGTTCTAATCCATTGGAAGTGTTTTTTGTTATTCACAACTACTGTCTTCCTGAATTTGGACAGCACAGATTTAGGTAATGACATATAAACATTATTTAGATTTTTTAAAAGTTTTCCTGAGTTTGAAATAGCAAGCATTGAGACATCAGATAGGAAAGATTTCATGTATAAATATTTATAATTTCTTAATTTCTGAATTCAGTTGACAAAGTCTTAAACAAAACTTTATGGCAACAAAATCACAATATAATTTACATATAAAGTATTTCATAAATAAAGAGATTATGAGGAAATTGGAATGAATGGATGAATCAGGCACAATATTTATGTATTTAATAAAGAATGACAGTGTATGGGCAGAAAAATAATTGTACACCTAGATCATAAGGGAGTTAAAATATTTTACATTTTTAAAAAAATTCATTTATTTATTTGAAAGGTAGGGCCACAGAGGCAGAGGCAGAGGTAGAGAGAAAGGGAGATTATCCATCTACTGGTTCACTCCCCAAATGGCCACACCACTGGAGATGGGCTGATCCAATGCCAGGAGCCTGGGGCTTCTTCCTGGTCTCCTAAGTGAGTGCAGGGGCCCAAGTACTCGGGCCATTTCTACTGTTTTCCAAGGCCATAGCAGAGAGCGGGATTGGAAGTGGAACATCTGGGTCTTGAACTGGAGCCATATGGGATGCCAGCATTACAGATGGCAGCTTTACCTGCTATGTCACAGTGCTGGCCCCAATATTTTACATTTTGAAAACAGAGAGAAAATAATAATGAATTTTATATGCTAACACCAATAAAAGGCTCCTGGAGAAAACAACTACTATCTTGGTGCTTGAAGGGATGTATAGACTTTCTTCAGGCAGAATATCATGTGGACCACCAAGCAAAAGGGAATTTCAAATGGCCACATAGAGTAGAATGTGCAAAATGAGTTTCCTCATAACAAATCTTACTGCACTATTTTTCCTGAAGAATTTGAGGGGTCAATGATGTGATGCTGCATCCAGGCACCTCTGCTTCCCATGCAGCTCCCTGCTAACAACTCCGGGAAGGCAGCAGAAGATGGAACAAGTATTTTGGCTGTTGCCATCCATGTGAGAAATCTGGCCCGACCCTGGCCATTGTGGCCATTTGGGGAGTGAACCACCAGATGGAAAATTCCCCTATACTCTCATCGGCTGCCCTGTCCCATCTCCGTGTCACCCTGCCTTTCAAATAAATAAATCATTAAATCCTTGAAAAAAGAATCAGAGTTAATTTGTTTTCTGTGATTAATCAAAGGTCTCAGTTTATCATACAACACCATTTCAGCTTTATGTATTTAAATTATTTAGCTTCTACTGTGAGCCTTTCAGTTTTTTGCCCCAAATAAAACAATAATATCACAGTGAATCAAAAGGCGGAAAGGAAATCCACTTGTAAATTTATCATTAGAAACTCCATTAAGATTCTTCAATTCATTTACATGCTGTTTAGTAAAATTCAAAGGAGTCACTAGAGATGATCGAGCTATCCACCTGTCACTGTAAAATAAAATCACTTGCTCAGAAAGGTAAATAAATACATGTCACTCAGTATAAATAAGACTGTCAAGTTTTAAATTAAATAAAAATAATAGCAAGGAAATATGTCATGAAACTACAATCGATTAAAAGGTAAAAAACAAAGGTATTCTTTGACAGTAATATTTCTTCTGCAAATACTGTCAAGTGCAGGAAAGATTGAACAAATCCTATTAGCATCAGTCCATGTTTATTTTCAGCATGCATCTGTCTGTCCACCCATTAGGATTTTAAAATAAAGTGTAGGCTTGTGTTTTAAAGCAGCCTGTAACATGATTAATAAGGGCAGCACAGTAAAGAAACATAAAACTGCCCTGTCTCCTTCATCCGTTCTTCTGGTGAAGTGATTAACCTTTGAGTTTATGAGTATTTTTGCACTTGCTTCAGATAAAGCATTTTATGAGTTCTTCCCTCCCAGGCAACTTGGATTAAACTTAATAAGCCTACGAAGATAGTGACCCACAATGGCTGTCCCCTTTGAAATCATAATCTTCCTCTTTTCTAAATTATCCAAATGCTCACACAAACCAGATGGAAACATCAAGGCAGAGACAAGACAACTTGTTAAGGTCACATTTTGCACCATATACATCATTCATGCCTAATTGATTTGCAGCCCCACCTCAAGACAGATTGCCATACTTTATGAAGACTGAGAATATGAAAAGATCGTTTTTGCTCCTCATTAATTCCTATTTGGAATGGCTCCTGAATTCACAAAACTTTTTGGCAGCATACTCACTGATGACTGATCACTCTTTTACAGTGTAGAAATAGGGCAGAAACTAGAAGATTTATCTTTCAGTAATTTGAAATAACAAAATATGTTGGGATAGCTCAAATTCCAATACCTATATCAGCCTCCAAAAATAGCAAGTCAGAAATGACTGGCATTGCCAATATCCTGAGATTCTACAGACATTTCATTTAAGGGGGCAGTGGGCACCTGGCTCAACATCAGAGCTGGCACCACTTCCATGATAACGGAATCGGGTTAACTTCTGTTTTCCACATCCTGACACTTTACATCTTCGTGTGTGTCAGGAAAATCCATTATACTGTTATGTCTCCCAAACTCAGGCTTTCACACCAGGATCAGAGTTAACTCAGGACATCCTTCTCATTAAAGGATGCATTATTTTGATTGTTAACAATCCCTATTTATCTTCAATTTGGATAATAAATTCTGCTGCTAGAAAGAGAAAAATGAGAAAAGAGTCTGTTTTCTTCCACAGATCTTTACCATAGTCATTGCTTTCTAATGAAGCAGTGTATGAGAGCCTCTCTCTCTCTCTCTCTCTCTCTCGTATATTGGAGTGGTGTCAGGCGTGGATGAGATTTAAAATATAGTACTTCAGAAAATGCTACTGCAACATTAGGGAAATATGAAAACAACAACAGAGAGAGATCCCTGAGAACACATACAGTATCTTCAGGAAGTTCTTTTTGGAAAAATAAAACAATATACAATAAAAAATGCACAAAACAATTTATTTTAAATAATTCATCAGACTGAATGGAGATGTACAAATGAGCTACAAGATAGTTCCAAGCCAGGTTTCAGAAGACTAGAAAACAAAAGACGGCTTGAAAGGCATCCTATAGTGATATAGAAGATATGAACTTGACCTGTTTCTAGTGAGACTGTGAATGATGCTTGGAATTGTTAATTATGGGCTTGTATACACCACTAGGTATTGTGTGGGTCATATTCACCCAATGATCTTTGTTTTCCGATTTATTTATTTATTTATTTGAAAGGCAGAGTTACAGAGAGGGAGGCATGGGTGGGGGGGGGTGAGAGAGAGACAGAGAGAGAGAGAGAGAGAGAGAGAGAAAGAGAGAGAGAGAGAGAATCTTCCATTCACTGGTTTACTCCCCAAATGGCCACAATGGCCAGGGCTGGCCAGGCCAAATCCAGGAGCCTGGAACTCCATCTGGGTCTCCCACATGGGTGCAAGGGGCCCAGGTACTTAGGCCATTTTCTGCTGCTTTCCCAAGAGCGTTAGTAGGCAGCTGGTTCAGAAGCGGAGAGCAGAAACTCAAATGATGCTCATATGGGACGCTGGCATTGCCAGTAGCAGCTTAACCTGCTATGCAACTACGCTGGCCCTTAATTCAAACACTTCTAAAACAACATTTTGAATTTTTTAAAGAAAGGAACATGGATATCTCAACAAAAACATATATGATTTTTACTTGATTGACAGAATTTCTAGTTAAGAATTATTGGGATGGACATTTAGCCTGGTGGTTAAGACAACCATCTCCCCTTTTGGAGTGCTTGAGTTAAATGCCCAACACTAGCTGTGGATTCTGACTCCAGCTTCCTGCTAATGGAGATCCTGAGACCCTGCTCTCAGCTTCAGCCTGGATCAGCCCCAATAGTTATGGGCCCCTGGGGAGTCAACACTAGATGGGGGTGCTCTCTCTCTCCCCCCTTCTCTCCCTCACTCATCCTCCACATTCTCTCTTTCTGCCACCCAAGTGAATGAATACATACTTTTATTTATTAATCTGGCTTCTTCAGTCTAAACCATTACTCACAAAAGTAAACTTTAGAATTTTTATGGAGCTAGTTTTAAATACAAAGGTGTGAATATATGCACATTCTAATTGTTGTGGTATTTGTTTCCCTGGGAAAAATATTCAAACAGTGGTTCAGGAAAGAAACATACAGCACCAAAAACATCTTTCCTGCTAGCATCAACACCATATGAACGTACTCTTTTTGATGAAGCTTATCATTTGAATGAGACTCATACTAGCAGGAGTATGAGGGATGGAGAGGGAATTCTCTGGTTTGAAGTATGAATCCCTATAAATTTTGTTGGCAGAACATAGAAGGTGTCATTTCTACCTGAAAAACACTGCCCTCTTAGCTATGGGGCTTTCATCCACTGAACCAGGGGACACAGAATTATATCAGCTGTAATCACTGATATGAGTCCTGAAAACTTTTATCAGCAATGAAAAATGTGCCCAATGAATGATCAGCTGAGAAGTAGGTTAGGAAAGAATTTTATTTGGAAAAGTGGAGAGATAAAAATTCTTACACCTGATAGACCAGGTGGGCATCTCAGTAAAGAGCTAAGAGTCCAATCTGCATTCAGACTAGGGTTTTTATGGATATGAGTATGAGACCCTCACTTCTTCTCCCCTCCTCCCTCTTCTGGGAATGTCTCCGTAAGGGAAATCCAGATGTGGAATTCCCTTAAGTAAATCCCTCCAGACACTACTGGCCATCAGAGAATCGAATGACTCCTTCAGTCCAGTAGGACCAACTGTAACACTCCCTCAGTTCAGTGGATTTCTTGTGATAAAGAATAGGCAAGGATACCTTGGGCCAGGGGAGACAGACAAGAGGCTGGGTCCTACTTTCAGGACTTGTTTCCTCATTCCATTGCACATGCATTTATTTTCTTTAAAGCTTCTCATTTTCTTTGGACCCTCTTACACTCATGGGCTAATATCTACTTGGCTGCCTTAACATGACCCTGATACAAGGCACCATCTTTCTCTGAGTTAGGACTAGAGGATGGTTATTTCCTTCTCTTATCCTTGTTTACACAATGAGCATAGAAGTCCCAAGGGCTGTGGTAATGATGCCAACCACTGTACTCTATAACTTTGTATTTTACATTCTATCTCTTCCCAATTCTGAATTATTTTCTCTGGGTTCTCTGGAAGTCATTAGCAAAATCTTTCATACTAGACAATGTATCTGAACATTTCCTCTGTCTTCTTTCTCAATGAAAAATAGATTTCCCCTGAAGTGTATCTTCACCTCTAAAAAAGTGGCTTTTTTCTTTACTCCTGCTAATGAACCTAGAGGAAAAATAGTAACCCTTCTACATTTCTTATCATCAGTCACTTCCTCTTCCATAAACAGAAAGCTTGGAATTCCTTTGCTTCAGACAACCATCTACCACCCTATGGTGGGCATCCACCAATTTTCAGGGCACTCCTTGACACCTGACTTGAATGTGCCATCTCCTGGCTTACTGTCCCTTTCTTGCACACTGCTTCTTCCAGAATACTTGTTGATTTTGACGTTCTAATGGATGAAACCTCCAACTAGTTGGCCTCTCATTTTAATTTTTCTCTTAATGACCGTCCCACCCAAACTACTTAATCTAATGGTGATACCTTGGTACACCTCATTCCTACCCATAACTTCAGCCCTTATTAAACTCATTTTGAAATCCACATTGCTAATAAACAATTTTTATTCAATTAACTTGCTCCATACTCTTCCTTGAGTCCAAGAGTCTTTGCAACAACTGACATATGCAAAACCTAAATTCATTTAAATAAAATTTTAGTCCCTAATTCTCATTACCATCCTCTCTTGCCTTCTTACCCAACATAAATTCAATAATTAATAAGAGGAAACACTTTTATTATGGCCTCTTCAAATTTCTCTTTCCTTAGTGCTTTTTTAAGATTTATTTATTTATTTGAAAGTCAGAGTTACACAGAGAAAGGAGAGGCAGAGAGAGAGAGAGGTCTTCCATCCAATGGTTTATTCTCCAATTGGCCGCAATGGCCAGAACTGCACCAATCCAAAGCCAAGAGCCAGGAGCTTCTTCTGGGTCTCCAACATGGCCCAGGACTTGGGCCATCTTCTACTGCCTTCCCAGGCCATAGCAAAGAGCTGGATCAGAAGTGGAGCAGCCAGGTCTTAAACCCGCGCCCATATGGGATGCTGGCGCTTCAGGCCAGGGCTTCAACCCACTGCGCCACAGCACCGGCCCCTATCCTTAGTTTTATGGTCCTTTGGCAAAAACACATCCTCTGAATAAACCCAATTATTCTATTGTGTCCCTGTCTTGGTAGCAAGTAAATAAAACTGAAGAAAATACAACAATGTTCATTGTTGTCATTTTAAACTCAATATTATCTCTCATTGCAAATGAATGTATAAGGGCCTCGATTGTAAATTTTTTTTTCTAATCTATTTAATTTCTAGACTTCTTTAACAATTATTTCATAATATTTTCCTCTTATTTAAACTTCTTTAAGTTCTTTAAATACATCTCCCAATTCTCACTCTTAGTTGACTGCATTGTTTCCTATTTTATTGAGAAAATTAACAAAAATGGAAAGAATTTTTTTATTTGAAAGAGAATTAGAAACAGAGATGGAAATGTATCCCTATCTTTTAGTTTACTGTCCAAATGTCTTTAAGAATGTAGTTTGGGCCAGAAGCAAATAACTGAATCCAAGGAGGTCTCTCATGTGAATGACAGGGAAGCAACTACCAGGGCCATCACTGCTGCCTTCCACAGTGTGCATTCGATGCTGAGATGCTGAGAACAAAGCCAGGTCTTGAACCCAGGCACTCTAATACAGGATGCAGGCAGACCAAAAGAGTGTCTTAATCACTATTCCAAATACCCATCCTGGAGAGAAATCTGTAAAAACTTTGGGGGTGAGGGTTTTTGCACAACATGTTAAGCCACCACGAGGGACATCCGTATCCCATATCAGATTCTGCCTTCAGTCCCTGCTACTCCATGCTTCTTAACCATTTTCCCACTAATGCACATCCTTGGAGGCATTGGATGATGGCTCAAGTACGTGACTATCTGCAATCCATGTGGGAGACCTGGATGGGGTTCTAGACTTTTGGCTTAGGCCTGAACAAGGTCAGCTGATTTGTGCCTTTGGGAGTGAGCAAATACATGTAAGATTCTCTCTCTCTCTCTCTGCCTTCTGATAAATAAAAATAAACATATTTAAATAAAATTGTCTCAATTGACCTCTACCTATCCACATGAATTCATGTTCCCATACTACCCTGCCTCTGGTTCCTGTGGGAGAAATATCAGAGCTCCCAATGGTAGTAACTCTGCCACTGTGTTTGAGATTTCATCCCTTCTATACACTCAGTGATATCACACCAGCTTCATTGTTCTCACCTGTTTCATCAGTTCTCACCCGTTTCATCATTGTTCTCACCTGTTTCATCAGTTTTCTCCCTTTTACGTGGATGTTTCCATCAGTATAAAATAGCTTGAATTTATCTCACTGCTAAAAAATATCTCTTGAAAAAAATTATCTCTTGAACTTAACTCTCTCCAAGTACAATTGAATTTTCTGCTTTCCTGAACAGTATTTCTAAAATGACATCTTCTACTTGGTTCCCCCTTAGCTTCTTGATTTCTACGATTGATATGCCCTAGGGCTCAGTCCTCAAACTTTTATGCTTTTCTGTCTTCATAAGCTCCCTTGGCAATCTTATCTAAATTTTATTTTTAGTTACCTTCTATGTGCTGATAACTACTTAATATATGCTCAAAAACAACTCTCTGCCTGAACTTTCAGCCTTATGCCAAATTTCTACTGGTTACTAATCTCCACTTTATCATTTATTGTCATGTATATTTTTTAAGTAGAGAAATAATATCAACTCTTCTCACCTACTTGTTAGTGGCAATTCCTTTTTTCTAAATGCCCAAGTAAAAAATGTAAAAAAAAAAAAAAAAGTGCAGTAATCCTTCTTTCCTTCCATTATGTATCTCACCAATTAGCATATCCTACATGATTTATACTCAAAATATTTTAAAATTTTTACTTGTTACCATCTCTAAGACCATTGCTCTATCTTAATTAACTGTAATCTCTTGCTTACATTGCTGCAAACCTTCCAAATTGAAACTTTTGTTTCTACCCTTGAAAGTTTTTGGTCTATTCTCAATATTAAAGCTAGAATTATCCTATTAAGACTAGCTTAGATCTTATGACTCCTTTGTTTAACTTCTACCAGTTGCTCTACATCTAACTAAAGAAACAGCCAAAGCTCTTACAATGCTGCATAAAACCAACCAGGGCTTGACCTCTTGTTTCTGACTCATGCCTTAGTATCAACTAAATTTTCCTCTCTTCTTTGAGTGTGACAGTTATGCATCTTTTTGGTTCGCTTGTTTGTTTGATTTTTGACGCTGAAACTCAGGATTGAGCTCCCAGGCAAGTTTTTAACCTCAAGGCCACTGTACTGCTGTCCTATTTGTTTGAAGAGCTCTTTCCCTAGATACTCACATTACTAAGTTTTTCATAGTCTCCAAGTCTACATACTAGTACCACTTACTCCTGAAGATTTCTAGTATCTTACACAAAGTATATCCCAGATATTTATACCACAGTCCTCATCCTGATCTGGTATAATCTGTACTTTGTTAGTTATTTTTAGCTCCTCATGTCTCCTACAGTGACATGTTAATTTCATGAGGCCAAGGATTTAAGTCTTTTTAACTTCTCTCTCTTGCTTCACCTCCATTCCCAGCTCTACCTAATAACACTGGAGATTTTCAATAAATAATATCTGAACAAATGAATGCATAAAGAAGAATACTATTTGCCCTTTATCTTGTCCCGTCTTGATCTTTGAATATCATTAAAAGAAGAAAGAGACAAATTTTTAAATTTATTATTGCCTGATTTAAACTGAGTGCCACAGACTCAGACCTTCCAGAACTCAATTGTCAATATGTGACCCTTATTTGAGAAGGCCTTTTTCCACACCTGTCTCTTGATATAGCATTTTATCTGACAATCCTAAGACCTGCACTACTTTTAAAATGACATTTTTCATCAATAGTGACCATAAGAGACTTTTCTCATTTACATTTAAGAGGAGGGAGTATAACTCAGCATGAAAAAAATTAAGCAAATTGTATGTAGGGTGGGCCTATAAATGACCAGCTGTTTATTGTATACACAAAACCTTCATTTGAAAGTCTTACAAACAACTGAGTACTGTGTGAGCAGTTTGAGTTCTCCAGAACCAGCTCCAGAGTATGGGAATAAGCACCATGCTTTTGGGTTAGACATGGAAAGATGAGGTTTATGGTAACTGATTTATCACTTGTAGAATCTCACTGAAATCATTCGTCATTGAGGTAAATATCCTGGCAGTATTTTAGTTAAGAACATAGCTCATGTCTTTGCCTGGGCCATTCACTTCTCCCCACATGCAGGAATATTGCCTTCAGTTTGGCCCTATACATTTTGGGGGGTCTCATTCTCATTAAAGTCTAGTGAATTTTCAGGTTGTCTGCATTAGTTGGAAAAAAAAATCATCCTCCTTTTCCTTTGATAACACTTTTAAGTGATTATTTGAGAAATAAAGATTTTTGTCAGAGTTTGTTTAGTTATTCTATAACTAAAGATATTTATTTTGCAAAGAATTACTTTGTAGCCTTTTTCCCTGAATGATTTGTCCTTTAACTTAACAAGAATATTAAAGTGAATACTAAATCATTTCTTATGACTCATCTTAAGAGTTTATTGCCAAAAATGATTTGTTTCCTTTTTGAGGATAGTTCTGATCCTTTGTGTAGAATTCTAACTCTTACAGAAATCACTAGTGTCATCGTATATACATATTTTATTTACTTATAGCCCTCTCTCCCACAGCAGATTTTAAGTCTTTAGGGGAAAATATATCACTCACAGTTTTTGCTTATCAAATATATTTTACTGTGTTAGTACTTAGAAGGTTTTTGTTTGAAATTTATAGACTGGAAAAAAAA
This sequence comes from Lepus europaeus, assembly GCF_033115175.1. NCBI lineage: Eukaryota > Metazoa > Chordata > Mammalia > Lagomorpha > Leporidae > Lepus > Lepus europaeus. Next base: position 17,956,660 of record NC_084848.1, read on the forward strand.
AGTAGCTGTTCCTTATAGCAAACTCATATTCCAGGGTATTGTAATATAAGGAGAATTCACAGCTTCTCAAGTATAACATGCATATTATATTCATTTGAGACAGCATCCACATTTAAAATAGAAGTCAGTACTATTCAAGTTGTGGACAGTATCTTAGTCATATTTTTTATTTGTTCTTGATTAAAATGATAATTCTGCATACACATTTATAGGTTTTGAAATAATCTAAGGTTGCATTTAAAGAATCAGGATTAAGAGTCAAAGGGATTACATAAACAAGACTAGTGTCTGCTAATACTGATAGAATTAAAAAGGAGAGAATTATCCAACATGGGAAGCTGGATACACAGCAGACTCATAGAATGGCAGATGTCCTAAATAGCACTCTGGCCTCAGAATCAGCCCCTAAGGCATCCGGATCTGGCTGAAGAACCCATGAGAGTATTTTAGGCATGGAAAGCCAAGACATTCTGGAAAAAAAAAAAAAGACCTAAATGAAAGATCTCTGTAAGTGAGATCCCAGTGGAAAGAACGGGCCATCAAAGGAGGAGGTACCTTTCTCTGAAGGGAGGAGAGAGCTTCCACTTTGACTATGACCTTGTCTAAATAAGATCGGAGTCAGCAAACTCAAAAGGCTTCCATAGGCTTGGCAGCTCATGACAAGAGCCTAGGGTAATTACTGATGCCATAAACAAGAGTGTCAATTGTTAAGTCAACAACAGGAGTCATTGTGCACTTACTCCTCATGTAGGACCTCTGTCCTTAATGTGTTGTACAATGTGAATTAATGCTATAATTAGTACTCAAAGAGTACTTTACACTTTGTGTTTCTGTGTGGGTGCAAACTGTTGAAATCTTTACTTAATGTATACTAAATTGATCTTCTGTATATAAAGAGAATTGAAAATGAATCTTGATGTGAATGGAATGGGAGAGGGAGTGGGAGATGGGAGGGTTGTGTGTGGAAGGGAAGTTATGAAGGCGAAAAACCACTGTAATGCAAAAGCTGTACTTTGCAAATTTATATTTATTAAATAAAAATTTATAAAAAAGAATCAGGACAACCATAGTATCCTCTTTAGAAGAAAACACTTTAAAATTCAGGGCTGTCCCATTAGTCAAGAAGGACATCTTAAAAACTAAATTTCTTTTCTTTAAGATGTGTTTTTAAAGTATGTATTTTGATAGATAATGAAATTCATAAAACCAGGACTGCATTTTTTCATCATCCTTCACCCCAGTGACCAAGAATGTGACCTTTACTATGAGTATGTGTCAAGGAAGGCGATTGCTTTGTGCATCATGTATCTGAGTGAAGTGACACAGTTCATACAGTTTAGCCAGGGGAGAGAGAATGGAGTCCAAGTTAACATGTTCATGTCACAGGGCCACCTGTTTTATTACTGTCACCTCTTTGTGAAAATGTAAACCAGGTGTTCTCTGACCATGTAAAACTTGGACTGGGCATCCAGGAGAAGTCTCTGCCTTTTGTTTATATCTGATGCTAACACCTGCCTCATTTCCTCTAACTCCCTCAAGAGCTTTCTCTGTGGCGCTTAGAGAAAAAGCTGTTTAGGAATTTGGAAGAGGGGACTCTGCCATGCTGCTACATCCCTGATGACTACAGAGATTAGATGCTCAGTACCACCAAATAGAGACAGTTGTGGCAAGGATAGAACTTTTAATGCAAAACAGAGGTTACTTATTGAACCCAAACATTTATATATCAACTGTCATTTCTTCATGGCAAGCTGTCTTCCTTTCGTCCCCACCTTGCTCAAAGGAGCTGTCAGGTCAGGAAGGGGAAAAAATGAAACAAATGCCTTTTCTCTTTCAATTTCCCAGCGGGGGAGCCCTGTTGAAATGCCAGGCATGCCCTGCTGCTTTCTGCATCAACAGATGGCAGACGGCTGCATTCCTTGTGTTAGCTTCCCATTCAGCAAATTGCAGGTCACATCTGGTCTAGCCTCTGCTTGGTCTGAGCAGATGGGAGTTCACATTCTTTATAGGTGGTTGGCTTAGAAAAATAAGAAAAAAAGGAGTGAAAGAGAGAAGAAAATAGAAATAAAAGAGAAAGACAGAGAAGCATTTAAATGGTGACAGGGAAATCTGGACAGCTGGTATGATTTCAGCAAACCATTTAGCTAGATCCCAGCTAACGATGAATAGAACAGAATCACACTTACAGACAGCCAAGCAATTCAGGACTGTAAAGAATAAGCTTCCAGATGAGGCAAAGGGAGAGGCACACAATCCAATTTGCCCTCCAGAGAAGCTAGGGTTTGCATTTTTCCACCACGATTTTTATAAATTTTAGGAAGTTCATCTACACTTTATAGTTTTTAGAATACATATCTACTACATGGCTGTACATCACTCCAATTCCCATCAGAAAATTGTTGGAAATGAACATTCCACTAATGATTATCCCAGTAAAGCACTTGACAGGAGGGATATGATTATGTACTTGGGGCAGTAAGAACTTTCTTGAGCTAAGTTTTCCATGTAAAAAAACTTTTCTAAAATCACAAGTTGTGCATATTCAATAGGTGGGTATCAGAGGCTCTACCATATGGATTCTGATTCAACGAGTCTGAAACAATGTTTCTAAAACCACTGGAGTATTTGTTAAATTACATAGATGCCTGTCTCATCCACACATTTTATGATTCTGCTTCACCAGTTCTGTAAGATCTGATGGTGCACTTCTTTAATAAATAGCCCTAGGTTTTATTTTTTATGGTATTGAAGTTTGAAGAACCCAAGTTTTCAGTGAGGCTTGGAGATCTTTCTACATGAAAAGTCACACAAGTATTTCAAATGTGAAGAAACACTAGTAAATATCTGACTGCATGTTCATGTTTGACAGATTGTATGGCATCAATTTATAGCACTATATAAGATTCCTCTGTGATATTACCTCCCAACTCAGAATTATTCATTTCTTCTAGGAGACCTTGTCCCTTTCACTGGAGAATGTAGAAGAGTATTTAAAAACCAGTTTCTGAATGTGTTGCTACAGGGGACAATTCTATTTCTAGGTCCTCTCAACAGAGAGAGCCAGGAAAATTATGTGTGTGTAGTGACCAATTTATATGCACATTTCTATTAACTTATATATTTGTAAGCATCTATATCTCTATTAAACTAAACATGAGTTTACACTGATGTCTCCCACTATAGTATATTGCAACGACTCATTTCCATCTCCTGCACTTACTTACCTGTAACTTCCCAATAAATCAGTAACTTAGCTCCCACCATATACCATCTATTTGGTTAGTTGTTTTCTCCATTTACATATATAGCAGTATCAAAATCATTAACCCAGATACCCATGAGAAATAATTTTATGAACCAGAATGTGGTCCTATAGACAAACTCTTTTGCTTTTTTCCAGATCATTTTTTTCTCAAGTTATTTAGGTCAGCCAATTTTGCCCCCACAGTCACGAAGGAGTTTATTTTATAGATTTATAAATTGTATATACTCATAGATTATGTTTTCATGCTCTGTTATTCTATCCTTAGAAACCCTGCCAATTTCCTAAATGATCATTTGAAATTTTTCACAGATTAAAGTTTACTCTATGTGCTATGAAATTTTATGAGTTTTGACAAATGCAAAGTATCGTATACCTCCAATTATAATATCATACTTAATAATTTCTTTTTTTTTTTGACAGGCAGAGTGGATAGTGAGAGAGAGAGAGACAGAGAGAAAGGTCTTCCTTTTTGCCATTGGTTCACCCTCCAATGGCTGCTGCGGCCGGCGCATCGCGCTGATCCGAAGCCAGGAGCCAGGTGCTTCTCCTGGTCTCCCATGCGGGTGCAGGGCCCAAGGACTTGGGCCATCCTCCACTGCCTTCCCGGGCCATAGCAGAGAGCTGGACTGGAAGAGGGGCAACCGGGATAGAATCTGGCGCCCCAACTGGGACTAGAACCCGGTGTGCCAGCGCTGCAAGGTGGAGGATTAGCCTGTTGAGCCACGGCGCCGGCCCATACTTAATAATTTCACCACCCTAAAAATATCCCCTATGCTTCATACATTGAACACTACCTATTCTCCTTGAAATCTCTGTGATCACTGATATTTTTACTGCAGCTATAGTCTTTTCCAAAATTTCATATAATTGGAGCATTATATAATATATTCAGGTAGACTTCATACACATAGCAATGTGCATTTAAGATTTATCACATGTTTATGTGGCTTAACAGCTCACTTTATAAAATTAGAAAATAACATCATGCTGTGTGGACATACCAGTAATTTATCCAATCACTTATTGAAGGACAACTTAGTTGTTTCCATTAGTCAGCAATGATGAACAAAGCTGTTGTAAACATTCATATGCAGGTTTTTTTTGTAAACATACATTTCCAAAGTACTTTGGTAAGTATCTTGGAGTACAACTGCTGGGTCATATGGTAAGACTATAATTACCTTTGTAAGAAACTACTTCACAGTCTCCCAAAATGACTGAATAATTTTGCATTTTTACAAGTAACGAATAAGATTTCCTATTTCTCTGTAGCTTTGTCATGACTTGTTATTGTCAGTGTTTTGGATTTTATGCATTCTAGTGCTGTATATTGCTGTGATTTTAATTCGATGTTCTATAAGGAGAATCATGTTGATTATCCTTTTTTTTTTTTTTTTTTGACAGGCAGAGTGGACAGTGAAAGAGACAGAGAGAAAGGGCTTCCTTTCCCTTTGGTTCACTCCCTAATGGCCGCTGCGGCCGACACGGTGCGGCCAGTGCACTACACTGATCCAAAGCCAGGAGTCAGGTGCTTCTCCTGGTCTCCAGTGTAGGTGTGTCGGGGCTAGTGGCCCTGGCCCGATATGAGATGCAGCAGGCTGAGGCTGTCCCTTATCTAATCCTGTCTCCTGTGCTTACTGTTCTGAAGGCACAAGACACATTCCTGCAGGCAGGATGTGACTTCTGATGAAGGTGTATGATGTTCTTTGCTCTATCAGCAGAGCTTGTACCCTGATCTTTGCTACCTTGTAAACTTGTTTCATTCCTGTGCTATGCATGATTGCACACAATGAATGTTATCTGTATGGGGCCTGGGGTATATATCCTTGTGTTTCTTGGTGCTCGCGGCTGGAGACTGAAGGGTTTCCTTAGGGAGACTGCCTCCAGTGCCTCATCGCCGGGCCCCCTACTTTGGCTTGGAACGCGACGAGGCAATAAACGTGGTGATGAATTGACTGAGTGCTGCGTGTCTCCGTGTGGTTTGTCGGGTGGCCTCCGACATAGGTGCAGGGCCCAAGCACTTGGGCCATCCTCCACTGCCTTCCTGGGCCACAGCAGAGAGCTGGACAGGAAGAGGAACGACCTGGACAGAATCCGGCGCCCCGACCAGGACTAGAACCCTGTATGCCGGCGCCGCAGTCAGAGGATTAGCCTATTGAGCCGTGGCGCCAGCCAATGTTGATTATCTTTTAAAGTACGTTTTGCACATTTGTTTGGTGAAATGTCTGCTCAGATTACTTGCCTATTTTTGGTTGAGTTGTTAATTTTCTTATTGATGAATCTAAGAAACTGTTTTTATATTTTAAATTCTAAATCTTTATCAGATATGTGTTTTGCAAGTTTTCCTGTCTATACTTTCCTGTCTAGGTTTTTCACTTTCTTTTGTAGAGCCTTTATATAACAGAGATATTTAATTTAATTTATGTGTTTATTTGCTTTTTTTGCATATAGATATCCAATACTTCCAACACCATTTTTTAAAGATATATTTAATTATTTGTTTGAAAGGCAGAGTTACAGAGAGGGAGAGGGAGACAAAGAAAGATAATCATCCCTAGTTCTCTCCCCAAATGACCATAATACCGGGGTTGGGGCAGGCCAAAATCAAGACCCAGGAACTTCATCTGGGTCTTCAGGTGGGTGGGAGAGGCCCTAGTTGTTAGGGTATTATTTACTGCTTTCCCAGACTTGTTAGCAGTGAGCTGGATCAGAAGTGGAGCAGCTAGGACTCAAACCTGTGCTCTAATGTGGAATGCTATTGTGGCAAGTAGCAGTTTAACACGCTGTGCCGTTCCAGCCCCAGCACCATCTGTTGAAAGGACAGTCCTTTCTACATTAAGTTGCCTTGCTCCTTTATTAACAATCAATTTACTAGATTTGTGTGGGTATACTTCTGAGCTCTCTGTTCTCCTCCATTGAAGAATGGAAATATACCAGCTCTCAAATTTAGATGATGACTGTTCAACATTTTTGTACTTCCTCAGAATCATGTTGTAATTTGTTTTCTCTTTTTTGCCTTTTCATATGCACTTTATAATTAGTTTTTTGGTATACACAAAGTAGCTTGCTGGAATTTTGATTGAGATTACATTGAATTTATACATCAAATTGAATGAAAGAATTAGTATCTACACAGTATCTATTTGTTTAGATCTCTGATTTTTTTTCATCAGGATTTTGTAGTTTTTGTGCATATAGACTCTGGAAGTGATTTCTTAATTCCTAACCAGGCATTAGAACATTTTTATATTATTATATAGTTTCTAAAATTTCAAATTCCAATTCAATACTTTTATTTGGAAACTACTTAACTCTTGTATAGTAAAAAAAAAAAAATCCTGCCACCTTGATGTATTTATTATTCAAGAAAATTTTCATTTGATGTTTTTTATATTGTTCCATAGACTACCTTAAATTTTATAAACAAAGAAACTGTCATTTCTTCTTTCTGAATTCCTATACTTTTTTATTGCAACATCTAGGATTTTCAATGTGAAGTTGAATAGGAATGCTAAAAATAGACATTTTCCTTGATCTTAACCTCATGGGTAAAGCATCCAATCTCTTACCTACCAGTGTAATGTTCATAATCTTTTAAAACTTACCTATTTACTTATTTATTTATTGAAAGAGTAACAATGAGAGAGGGAGCAGGAGAGAGAGAGAAAGAAAAACAGACGGAGAGAGATAAATCTTTAGTTGCTGATTTACTGTCCATATGGGCACAAAAACTGGAGATGGGCAAGGTCAAGGCAAGTAGCCAGGAATTCCATCTGGGTCTCCCACTTGGATGACATGAACCCAAGTAGTTGGGCCATCAATGACTGTCTCCTAGGTTCAGCAGGAAGCTGGATCAAAAGCAGAGGTAGGACTTGATCTTGGGATCTGTGATATGGGATGAGCACCTCCCAAGTGGCTGCTTAACCCAATGTACCACAATGACAACCTTGGCTTTTAACAATTTTTAATTTGTTAAAAATTTTTCCATTGAGCAGGAATACTGAGGACTCTTGGAGTACTAGTACAGTGTTATTCTTAATTTGGAGGAGGGACCAAAACTTATTTATATATACTTTTGTGCATTTCTTGGTTTGTATATGTATCTCAATAAAATGTTAAAAATAAAATTAAAATATTTTGTATAATTATGGCCTAAAACATATTTTGATATATGTATGCATTGTTGAATGGTTTAATAATTTAATATGAATTACCTCACATACTCATCTTTTCTTGTGTGTGTTGGGAACATTTAAAATTTAGTCAGCAATTTTCAAGTATATAATATATTATTATTAACTATAGTCACTATGATGCACAATAAATCTTTTGTACTATTTTTGCAATCTAATTGAAATTTTGAATACTTTGAATAACATCTCCCCCAGTATCCTACACCATTTTACCTTGTTTCTATGAGTTTGACAATTCTGGATATCATATTTAAGTGAAATCATTAGGTTTCTAAGTTCTCCTCTGTTCCTAGTTTACAAAGAAGGTTAAATATTTGCAATTGCTTTTTCTGCATCAACTGTTATTATATAGACTTTGTATTTAGATAGTTGTTGTGGCAGATTATACTGATTTTCAAATGTTAAATAAAACTGGCATATCTGGAATAAATCCACTTGGCTATATGGTGAATAGTATAACTTTTTAAACATTTTGGATTTTATTTCTTAATATTTTTGTAGGATTTTTGTGTCTATGTTTGCAAAAGTTTAACCTTTAATCTTTATAATGTGTTTACTTAGTTTTGGTAAAGATAAGTTGCCTTCATAAAATGTGTTAGTACATATTTTTTCTGCATTTATTTTCTGGAAGAGATTGTGGAGGGTTCATATCATTTATTTGTTAAATGTCTATCACCTTTTTGTATTTAAATTAACTGTGTCTTTAAAAAGCTGATTATTTTATTGAAGTTAAATTTGTGGGCATGGAGTTGTCCATATTATTTATTTATTCTCCTTTTAGCGTCCAAGGGATCAGTGGTGATGATCACCATTTCATCTCTGATAGTGGTATTTGTGTCTGTTTTATTTTGGTTGGCTGAGATTGAGATTAATCAATTTCCTTAATTCTTTCAAAGAATAAGATTTTACTTTTAAAAATTTTCTCTATTGTTCTGATTGAAATTTTCATTGATTCTACTTTATTTTCATTATTTATTATGTTTTCTAAAATATAGGTCTCAATTTCTTCTCTCTCTAGTTTCTTACAGTGGAAGTTTATATATTGATATCAGATTTCTCTTCTGTTAAATTTTCTAGGATTTTCTTAATTGCCCAGAACTTGTATACTTTGAGGAATGATCAATGTGAAGTAGAGAAGAATATTTGTACTGCTGCTGTTTGATAGAGTATTCTCTAAGTGCCAATTAGCTCAATTCATTTGATAGTGATATTCAGGTCAACTATATCCTTATTAGTATTCTTCCTATTTGACCTATCAAAGCTACTGGTCTTTAATTATAAGTGTGTGTAACTCTTTTTCCTTATCTTTCTATCAGGTGTTATGTTGTACTTCACTTTTATACCTTGATATCTGTTGAATTCACATTTAAAATAGTTAGGTCTTTTTGGATAGTTGGCCCATTTTTCATTATGTGACGCTATTAGCTGTAATAATTTTTCTTAACTGGAAGTCACTTTTGTATGAAGTTAATATGGTTATTCAAGATTCATTTGGTTAGTATAATCATTACATCTTTTCCATCCTTTTGTTTTTAGCATATTACAATTTTTATATTTAAAGTGGTTTCTTGTGGATTCCTTGTAATTGAATCATGTTTTATTTTATTTCCTCTGAACATTATCTGTCATTGAATTGTTGTGTTCAGACAATTTAATGTATTTTTTAAAAATATGTGGATGAATATCTGCCATGTGTGTAACTGTGCTCTATTTGTTATATTTGCCCCTCCTTTTCTGCATTCTTTAGTCTCATTTAAACTTTTTAAATGATTTACTCTTTCATTTGAAAGAGTGACGGAGAGAGAAGGAGAAACAGAAAGAGAGACATCTTCCATATTCTGGTTCACTCACCAAATGCCCATAACATCCTATTGAAACCCAACCTGAAGCCAGGACCCAGAAACTCCATCAGTGTCTCCATTTGGATAGTAGGAGCTGAAGTATTTGGGCCATTCCCTACTGCCTTCCCTGGCACATTAGCAAGAAGGTAATGGGAAGCAGAGGAGCTCTGATACCTGATGCCAACATTATGAGTAGTAGCTTAGCCCATTGCACCACAACACTAGCTACTTGAACTTTCTATATGATTGCATTTTATTTATCTTGTTATATCATCTGATTTAAAAATCATGCTTCCCCTAGACCTGGCCAAAACACATCATACATAGACAGTACAAAGGTTTACAACAGAACATTCCTAATCATCTCATGAATCCTTTTGCTAAAATTACAACAAAGTTAAGTAGATGGTCCTACCATTGAATTCTAGGATATTTTCTTTTGTCTATCCTTCTCTTTGCTTTCCTTTTCAACTCTCCCTATTGAAATGTTAAAATATACAGAGCAGCAATGTAAATAAGGAAGCCACATTGATAATAGATGGTAATAGACAGTAATAAATGAATGTAAACCTAAGAACTCTGAAGTTCTATTCTGATATATATCCTCTCTTAAACTCACTGGACTTCAGTTTCATAGCTGGTGAAGCGGGAGCAATAATAGTACTGAATATTTAAATGAGAATAAAAGTGTGTCTAATAGTCTAGTGCCTGACTCAGAATAAGTAAAACATGCTAACTCTTTTGTTGATGCATAACAACTTAATTGGAGACATTTTTTACTTCTTTCAGTTCTTCCCATCAATCTTATGATTGAGTTATATTCTTCCTATTGTAGTGAATATGCTACACTCTTCCCTCTTCACATTTCTCAAACTGTCCTTTTCACTCTTCCACTTTACTGGGATCAGCTTACTTCAAACCATCTTAAAGGGGTTCTCACAGTCCAAACTACTCATTTACCTTTTGCTCAAATTGTACACTCTATGCCTAGATTCCTCATTTGATAATATAAGGGAAATTATAAAAAATACCGCAGAGAATTGCTGTGAAGATTAAGTTAGAAAAGTTCATGTGTAATGCTTGACATAGTGTTAAGGACTTAGTAATTTTTCAATAAACATTATAAATAGTGCTATTTAACATTATATGTTTCTGTGCATGTGTCTTTCTAAGCATGCATCTTTGCATATTTGTCTGTATTTCCTTGAAATTTTAACATTTCATGAGATTTTTTACTCATTCTCTTCACTCTAGGCAGACTGGAATATTACAAGTTTGAATTATCATAGGTTTGGCTTCCCTAAAAGTTAGTCTATACACAAGAATTCAAAAACAATTTGGGAGATCATTCCAAGAATTATTGGTGTGGTTGTAGATAAGTGAGATAAGGAAGCTAACACAGTCTGCATAACAGAGCACATTAGCAAGATGGACTCCCCTGCTGGGGAAAATTGGAAGCAATGTGGAACACACTTCAGAGTTGTCCCATTAGAAGCACAGTAAAGTGGTGAGATTGGCCACCAGTTCATCATCCGCCAAGACCTATTCACTGGAACATTAATTTACTGACAATTCTTGCCTCTTACATAATGCACAGGTCAAGAGAAAGCACTCATACAAAACAAAATGAGACAGCTGATTGCTGGGAGCTGCACTGAGCATATCCTGGAATCAAGCTTAGCCTGGAGGTGATTGGGACATTAATAGTGTCTGATGCAGTCATGAACTTTCATGTCCATATAGATAAGCACGTACTATTCTATGAAATTATCTTTTCTTATTGAATTATTAAATTTCAACTTATTTTTCATACTCAGCTTAAACGGTACTCTTGGAACCTTTTCTAGGAAGTCTTCATGGTATAAAATCCTTTACAGGTATATAATATAGGCATAATAAGATCCTATGCTTTTTTTCTATCATTCTATTTAAGTTCACTTATCACTATTTATATTCACTTATCACTATTTACATTCAGTTATAGTTTTTCCTACCAAACTTAGCTCCTTAAAGTAAATGGTAAAATTACTTTATGACCACAATTTTGCATATTTTTAGCACACAGTTTGTTGTCAATAAGTATTAGGGGTGAGTATTGTGGCACAGCTGATTAAGCTGCCATGTTTGCAGCCTGCATTACATATATGTCTGGGATTGAATCTTGCCTCCACTACTAGTACATGGGTCCCTACTACCCTTTGAGGATGGAATTTCTGACTCCTGCTTTCAGACTACTCAGCCCTGTTTGTTGTCAGCATTTGGGGAGTGAACCAGCAGATGAAGATTTCTCTATCCCTCCCCTCTCTCCCTTGCCCCATTTCAAATAAATAAATGTTTTATTTTAAAGGAAAAAAAAGCCCAGCTTATTTTTAACTACCAAATATTAAAAGCTTTTAAGCATAATAACAGTTCATTAAAATGATTTTGAAAGAATGCTGCTAAAAATGTGTATTGAAGTCAGAATGTTTGCTTTCTTCACAAATGAACATATATACATTTTGTGTCATATTTTAGCAATCATAAAAGGAATTATTTTCAAAAAACAGAATGAATTGATACATAATTTAACAGGAAGAATTTTGATTTTTTTCCTTTGTCATGTTCTACATTATTTTGTACTCCAAAACACGCTCTCCTTTGTGTCTTGTTTTCACATTATGCCATTGCTATCATTTGCCATGGCTGACACTAGTTCATGTTAACTGGTTTAAAGCTCTTCCGGCAGAGTCTTCTTCATTGTGCCCAGGAGTGGAAAGCAGCAGGAAACCTGCGACACAGCCAGGATCATAGCTTTTATTTTGATGGAGGAACTCTTTCATCCCAACAATGCAAATACCGTATTAAAAGAGGTAATTATTAGACCTTTAGCACTGACTACTTCTCCACAACCACTACATTAGAATAGAACAACACTATATTCTATTAAATAAAAAAGGAAGGTCGGGTCCGGTGCTGTGGTGCATCGGGTTAAAACCCTGGCCTGAAGTGCCAGCACCCCATATGGGCGCTGGTTCAAGACCCGGCTGCTCCACTTCTGATCCAGCTCTCTGCCATGGCCTGGGAAGGCAGTAGAAGATGGCCCAAATGCTTGGGTCCCTGCACCCACATGGGAGTCCTGGAGGAAGCTCCTGTCTCCTGGCTTCAGATCAGTGCAGCTCCGGTCATTGCAGCCATCTGGGGAGTGAACCGCAGATGGAAGACCTCTCTCTCTCTCTGTCTCTACCTCTCTCTGTAACTCTGTCTTTCAAATAAATAAAATAAATCTTTAAAAAAAAAAAAGGGAAGGCATAGATGGCACTCAGATGCATATCAAGTGTCTGTTTAATGATAGATCCCTTTAAAGAATCACCATAGAGAGAACACTGTTGGGAGCTGGGGTGGAGAAAATGAAAAATAGACAGATAGATTAGTGCTATTTTGCAAAGGTTAAATTTTATACTATCGTTGCTTTTCTCACTAGGCTAAAATAACTTGTCTTTAGAGTCCTTTAATGGGTCTTAAATATACACATCATATTTAAGAATAGAACAATTTCAGTAACTGTGGCCATCAGTAGACATTTTTAAGTCATGTTTCATTTTCATGATTCTTTTTCAAGATACAAAATAGTTCTCTTTCCTTGGGAAGAGTAGGATGAATGGAATTTTAAATAAAATGAGAATGGATTATAAATTGTTGATGAGAAATTAGCTTAGATTTTTCATATCTTAGTGTTTTATTCTTACTCAAGATTATTGAAAGCTGGTGATTTTTTTTCCTCTCTGGATATTTAAAAATATTTAACAGCATTAATATTTTTTTTTTAAATTTTTATTTATTTATTTGGCAAGTAGAAATACAGACAGTGAGAGAGAAAGACAGAAAGGAAGGTCTTCCATCCAATGGTTCACTCCCCAAATGGTCACAATGGCTGGAGCTATGCCAATCCGAAGCCAGGAGCCAGGAGCTTCTTCCGGGTCTTCCATGTAGGTGCAGGGGCCCAAAAACTTGGGCCATCCTCCACTGCCTTCCCAGGCCACAGCAAAGAACTGGACTGGAAGAGCAACAACGGGGACTAGAACCCGGTATCCATATGGGATGCTGGCGCCGCAGGCAGAGGCTTAACCTAGTGCACCAAGGCGCCGGCCCCCAGCATTGATATTTAATATAATATATTGACAAGTGTTGGCATGTACATTGTTGCAAAATCATTTAAATTAGTGAATAAAGTAAAATATTAATTGCATATTTAATTATGAAATAATGGTTTACCTTTACTCTTCAAAAAAAGTCAAAAAAGATTCTTCTGTAAATCTTCAGGTCTCATTGCTGACTTCTAACCTAAAAATGCATTACATTAATTTATTCAGGACAGGATAGAGTGTCTGAAAAGGTGACCACTGAGATTCCTTTAATTGTTGTGTTGTTTTCTTATTCTTCAGTCAGAAGCTGGAGACCAATTTTCCTCCAGTTGAACCTGAGCTTGTCTTGTGATTTCCCTTGACGGAATATGGTAGAAATGATAAAGTGTGAGATCCAGAAACTAGATCTTGAGAGCACTGGTGGCTTTCCTTTGTCTGTATTGGAACTCATTCTGTCAAAATGCTTGTCCAGATGCCTGGTAGATGAAAAGCCACATGGAAGACAATCAAGATTCCCCAGCCAGTAACCAGAATCAAGGCCAGCCAGATATGTTTGTAAATAAGGCTATCTTGGCAATGCCAGGACCAGCTGCTCCCTTTTGAAACTTCGCAATTGAGACCAAGAGAGACTAACATAAGAATTGCCCAGCTGAGACTAGTCAACCGCTAGAATCACGGGAAATCATGAATTGTTTTTATTTTGAGGTACTGACTTTTGTGGTGATAACATTTTGACATGACAAATACAAAGATGTAAAGCAAAGCTTCGTCCGAAGTTCATTCTTCCTATTTGATAAGAAGCATAACAACTACAAGTTTGTTTTCTATGTCTTGTTTTTTTCTATTTGTATCTTCCCATGACTAAGTTTTTTTAAAAAAGTTACTTGGCAAAGTAAGGGCTACGTCTGGAACTAAACATTAAGATCAAAGTATGTCAAAATTTTGAAAATATGCAGTAATATATGATGTATACTAAATATGTTGATAAAATCTACAGGAGATTTTTCTTCCTTAAACCACTTAGAACAAATGCCTGCTACGTGTTTAGTACTACCTAAGTGCTACATGATGCACTGAATATTTTCTGGTCATGAAATCACTTCCAGAACTCAAATTTCCATATAGGCTATTATCTAGATTAGAAAGAGAAGTTAGGCCATATCATTAAAAGCTCATTGAGAGCTGTTTTATCACTGGCATTGTTAACAATACAAAATTTCCAATATACTATAAATTTTCCAGTAAAATTTTGCCTCTACTGATTGGCCACAAACTCAAACTAATAATTAGTGGCTCATGGTATTACATTTGTTCAGAGGACCACTTAGACTAAAAGTCAAAGTAAGTTTTTTCCACACATTCATAATTGATGGAAACCCATATGGATTCACATTTTTAAAACTAAATAGAAAGCTTTAGACTTGTTTTGGTCTTTGTATAATTGTCACATGTCCTTATTAAGCCTGGATGTTCACCAGAGCAAACTGAAGCATAATTGCCAGGGCTGTACCTTACGTAGGTTTTTTTTTTTTTTTTGGTTGTTGTTAACCTTCTCTCTCTCTCCCTCCCCACTGCCCCGTGTATGGGTGTGTGTGTGTGTGTGTGCTTGGTATTAATTCTCACAGGTTATTTTCCTTTGCTCCCAGAGTTGTATATCACAGTCTCATAGGAAGGGTATTATGTCAGTGCTCAGATCAACCCAGGGCCCCAAGCAAACCAGGAGATCTCTCCATAGCTTGGTATCCTAGATTTTACTATCATGATGCCATACAAGGCTTTCTTTTTCCTTCACAATATTTCAGAATGTACTTCCAGAATTAAATATGTTCCACTCACATGGACTGATATAAACATTTAAATTCTTGAGCCATTTCCACGGCCAAATGAAGCAAAATGATTATAGAGCCAGGGAACCTGCACTATAAACAAGCACAGCTCCTTGTCAATTCTGATTTTTTTTTTTTCGAGAAATTACCTGCTGTCAGAATCATGCAATTTTTAAAAAAATTTTATTTATTTATTTGAGAGAGAGGGAGACAGAGAGAAAGTTCTTCCAAATGCTGGTTCACTCCCCAAATGGTCGCAATGGCCAGAGCTGGGCTGATCTGGAGCCAGGAGCTTCATCAAGGTCTCCCACATAGGTGCAGGGGCCCAATTGCTTAGGCCATCTTCTACTGCTTTCCCAGGCCATAGCAGAGAGCTGGATTATAAGAGGAGCAGCTGGGACTTGAACCAGCACCCATATGGAATGCCAGCACCGCAGAAGGAGGATTAACCTACTGCACTGTGGCACTGTGGCCCCAGATTCACACATTTTATCTAAGCTGATCTGTGTTACTGAAACATGGATTCTTAATGTGAAAACCCTCTCTAAAATACTATTTACATTTGAATGTTACTCTCCAGTGACTCAGCTTTCTTAACTGGATTTCCATACTCATGATCAGAGGGATTTGAGGTGGGGTGCCCAGGTTAGCTTTCCTTTCTGCTTTCATTCCATGAGATCCTACACATCAAGTAAGTGAGAAAGGAATCCGGCACTGATGATTTCTAACTATGCAGATGGATACCAATTTGTGGTTAAACATAAACACATTTAATGTATAAAACAGCACTCAAAGTTTTTGGGAATATGCCATGTTGTCTATCCTCTACTTATACAAACTAGGGTCTGTCCCAGAAACAAGATTGTAGTTGGTTTGATTAAGCTAATGTGGCTTTTGGTGCTTATATTCTATCATTCTCTTCTCTTGAACACAACAGGATTTGCTTCAATATATGACTTTGTATTTTTCTATACTTTATTAGGCAAACATGAAGACAGATTGCATTAAACTAGTTGAAAAGTGGTTTCATTGTTAGTGCAAAGCTGAAATCCATAATGCCAGGAAAGGGTCCAGGATTTTTATTGGCCATAGTTTGGACAGATTCTAACCATTTTGGCTAAACTTCTTCATATTATTCATGAAATAAAATAATGTGGGGAAATACAGTGATAGGCGAATGTGAAAATAAAAGAGAACATAAAAACTAAAGCTTTACAGAAGACAGCTTTTCTAAGATATTTTTTTACTACATGAAAGCAAACAAAAAGTTTTCCATGAAAGAAACACGATGGACAAAAGCAAAAGACAATAACAATGTGGGAGAAAATATCTAAATGTCATATCCAGTGACAAACTCATAAATATTAACATTAAAAATCCTTTTAAATTATATACAATAATAATCAATGTCCTTGGATTAAAAAATACTTGGATTAGCTTAAGCATCTCAGAAGATTTTTGGTTCCCAATTAAATTTTGCAGAGATACAATTTTTAAACTTCAGACATTCTTTCTGAAAAGATGGTGGAGAAATTGGCATTCTAACAATTGTTGGTGGGAATGGCAAATGAAACAAGTCTTTAGAAATTATTGAAAATGTTTAACCTATATATATATATATAACATTTTATTATTTTATCCATCAATTACCACTTACAGAATTTTATCTTAAATTATTATGCTCCAAGGCCAGCGCCGCGGCTCAATAGGCTAATCCTCCACCTTGAGGCACCGGCACACCGGGTTCTAGTCCCCGTCGGGGCGCCGGATTCTGTCCCGGTTGCCCCTCTTCCAGGCCAGCTCTCTGCTGTGGCCCGGGAGTGCAGTGGAGGATGGCCCAAGTGCTTGGGCCCTGTACCAGCACGGGAGACCAGGAGAAGCACCTGGCTCCCGGCTTCGGATCAGTGTGGTGCGCTGGCCGCAGTACGCCGGCTGCAGTGGCCATTGGAGGTTGAACCAACGGTAAAGGAAGACCTTTCTTTCCGTCTCTCTCTCTCTCTCTCTCACTGTCCACTCTGCCTGTCAAAAAATAAATAAATAAATAAATAAATAAAAATAAAAAAAAGATTTTTAAAAATATTATGCTCCAAATAAAAGCACTCTCTATTCAAATTATTTTTGAAAATAAATATTGCAAACAGCATAATTACCCATGTCTGAGATTGGTTGAATATACTCTCGTACATTTAAACAATTAAATATGAGGAAATTATTTTTAAAACAAAGAATGAGTAAGTTTTGCACTTACTAGAAGTATGCCATTAACCACCCTACCTTCACTCATAAAAGAAACACATATTTCAGTTTTTATCCAACATGCAATGATGTAAACCTTGCAATTTTACAACTTATAAGTCTATACCTCTTTTCTTAATTCCCAATGTTTTTTAATTGCATTTCATAAGAATATACAAAAGAAACTGACAGAAAACTATGCCCAAATGGAATGCTGGCATCTAAGGTGGAGGCTTAACCTAGTATGACACAGCATTGGCTGATCCAAAGCTTCTTTCTTTATTTATTTCTTTATTTCTTTCTTTATTTATTTTTTGGACAGGCAGAGTGGATAGTGAGAGAGAGAGACAAAGAGGAAGGTCTTCCTTTTTGCCATTGGTTCACCCTCCAATGGCCGCTGTGGCCGGCTCATCGTGCTGATCCAAAGCCAGGAGCCAGGTGCTTCTCCTGGTCTCCCATGCGGTGCAGGACCCAAGCACTTGGGTCATCCTCCAATGCCTTCCCGGGCCATAGCAGAGAGCTGGCCTGGAAGAAGGGCAACTGGGATAGAATCCGGTGCCCCAACCGGGACTAGAACCTGGTGTGCCGGCACCGCAAGGCAGAGGATTAGCCTGTTAAGCCACGGTGCCGGCCCCAAAGCTTCTTATAAAGACTGAATCTCAACAGTGCTACATTGGGGACACATCCTTACTATGAATTTATGCAGGGATAAACCACATACAAGTCATAGCAAGCCATTACCAGGTATTATGTGTTTTAAAATAATACAAATATTGTAGAATTAGATAGTGGTGATGGTTACACAATATTGTGACTATCCTAAAAACTTTGATACACAACACACTTTAAATTAATTTAAATGGTGGACTTAATATTATGTGAATTTTATATCAGTTAAAATACTGTATAAGTATTGCATATGATATAAATTATATTTAAATTTACACATGTGTAACATTGCATTATTTATTTATTTAAATGAAAACTATAAAACAGAGTAAAAAGTTTCTAGGAACTAAAATTAAAATAAAGTTTCAAATAATGTTGAAGTTTTGTTTACCATCTAGATCACATTACTTTCATAAGGTTGAATGCTTTCACACTTGAATAATGCCTTTAGAATTTCATCTTTTGGGTGGAGAAAGATATAATTTTCATTGCTACCTTACATAAAATTATTAAATAAAGATAGATATTCAGAGGCAATGGCACTTTGCACTGCAGAAGAACAAGCAGATAATCTCCTTCCTGTTGATACTTACCTTTACATATTATCACTCCTTGAAGATATCTCCTGTTGCTACTGATGATCTGTTTCTCCTTGCCCAAACTGCTGAAGTTTCTTCAATTCAAAGCTTAATTCATCCCGCCCTGAGATTGGGCATGAAACCAGGTCTGGACAATCTGAGTGACACAGTGTGCTAATGCTTGTGATTAAATCATGGTTGAGTAAATCCCACTCTCAGGCCATGAGAGTGATCAATGGCTCACTTAGAATATGACTCTAACTATGTTGACTTATTCTGTAGGCACAAGGCAGAATGATTAGTTTAAATTTAGATTAAAAAGAGTGATGTGGTTTTTAGTCATTTTAGACACACTGGTCAAGTATTCAATAGGCATGTTTGTATAGATAACACAATGGATAGTCCAGAATATAGAATTTTGTCATTATTCTAGGAATTTCTATTAGATCTTACTACTATAGTATGTACATCTATATCAGTACTTTCCAAGAGACTTATAAGAGGAGTTATATATGTAGTTTAATATTATTTAGTGGCTGGTGCCGCAGCTTACTAGGCTAATCCTCTGCCTGCGGCGCCAGCACTCTGGGTTCTAGTCCCGGTTGTGGTGCCGGTTCTTTTCCGGTTGCTCCTCTTCTAGTCTGGCTCTCTGTTGTGGCCCGGGAGGGCAGTGGAGGATGGCCCAAGTGCTTGGGCCCTGCACCCGCATGGGAGTCCAGGAGGAAGCACCTGGCTCCTGGCTTCGGATTGGCGCAGCGCGCCAGCCGTGGAGGCCATTTGGGGGTGAACCAACGGAAGGAAGATCTTTCTCTCTGTCTCTCTCTCTCGCACTGTCTAACTATGCCTGTTAAAAAAAAATTATAACTTAGTAGACACATTAGAAAAATAAAAAGAAATCATTTATTTTAATTTATTATTTTAATATATTTTATTTGACTCAACAAATTCAAAATATTACTTCAATATCCTATTAAAGTAAAAATTGTTAAAGAGAGACCCCAGAATTCAGAATACATTTTCAACATAGAAATTTTCAACATAGAAATTTTAGTTGCTCAATAGCCACATGTAGTTAGTAGCTACTATAATGGACAGAATAGTGCAAGATTATTCAGAGTAGGGTTCTCAATTTCAGTATCATTAATATTTTTGGTATGGAAAATTTACCCTAAAGAAATCACTTCTTAGCTCCATTTCAGGTATCCTAATTAAGTATCATGATTTTCCTGGGGAGATATCTTATAAATATATAAGTAGTTATAAACATCCCTGACTTTTATTCACTAGATACCAGTAGATTCATACTTCAATTATGACAAACATCAAATCTTGCAAAGTTGTCCACACTAGAGACACATTGCTATAGAGGAAGGACTGTTCATCTTTTGTGTGGGGCTGCTGGCTATTAAACCTGTACACTCTTAGGGTGATTGAAGCTACTCAGTGAAGTTGAGAATGAAGTCAGATGATCAAGTGTCAGAGTAAAGAAATTGGAAGATCTGAGTCCTGGCGAAATAATTTTAGTCATCTGATCAAGCTACAACTTGATCTCTGGACCTGGCAGTGACAAATATTAATAAATGCCTTACTTCAAGTAAGCATTTCTCTAACTTAGAAATAAAATAACCCTTAATGATCTGTCATTACAATCTAAATATACAAATTTTACTCACTAGTATCTTTATCTGAAAAGGTAAAAATGACTTTTTTCCTTCTCATATGATGTTTGATAGCTTTTAGCTTCTTTTCAAGAATTACTACCCACAGAATAAAATTTATTTTCCATACTTTATGTTTCAAATAAATGAATACAATTGTAAGCACCGATGTAAATTTTGCAAAGGTATCTCTTGAAATATGTCAATCATTAACGAAACTCATTCATCGATATTCTATGATAAAATGGACTGCTTAATCTTATTAAGCTATTGCTTCATTTTGATTCCCATCATTTTAAAAAGATGAAAATTATTCAGCCAGTGTGGCAGTTCCTACTAGGAGTAAAATTATGAAGTTTTCATTGTGTTACTTGTTTTACTTCTATGTGAGCCTTATTCATAATCACATCACCCTTAGATGGTGCTAAAATAGAGAGATGCCATCTGAATAAGGTTTTAGTCTTGGTGGCACTGATGTTAGCTTCACTGCATGGCATTCTAGGGCAGACACTCAACTTTTCTCCAAAAGATCTTCTTGATTGTCATTAAAAGGCAAGAACACTCCTTATAAATTCATGTAGATAAAATAATTATTTTAAGAAATAAAGCAGGATAAAGGTTCCTTTGAATTGTACAAAGAAAGTTTTAGCTTACTCCCAGCTATAATTTCAGGTATTTTAACTAAATTACATAATTTTTTCTACCCACATAATTATATTTGGCCAGTACTTACAAGTAAATGGAACTCTTAATGTATAAAATTTGAGAATACTTTAAAAGTATGCCTTAGGAAAAATGTAGCTGAGAGTATTTTGATTTAGAGTTTTGGTGAGAGTCATTTTCTTCTCTTAAATGTACTTGCCCATTGACCGTAACACCTCCTGGTACTTCACTTCTTTGTTCATTTGTCCCTTTTAGAGATGAAAGCAAATATGTGAAGATCTTTTATAAAGAAATAACCAGAAATTGCAGCTATTTAGGCCAATCCAGTGTTTCAGAAGAGCTGATGGAACAAACAAAATTAGTAGAAGGCTTCTTTGCCAGTTGCAAAATCACAGTCATTTTGCCATAAAATAAAATTATGTCATTCCATAGACTCACCATACTTAATGAGCAAATTTGATTCATTCATTCTGCTGTGATGGTATTTAAAATGGATTAGTGAGACATGAATAGGGCATACCTACAAAGAGGAAATATTGAAAAGTGCTCAGTACTCACTTTTACCACTTCTATTCCACTAGAATAGGACTAGATGTTCTAGCAAGACCAATTAGGTAATCAAAATAAATAAAGCTATTTAAATTAAAAAGTAAATTATCTTCCATCTATATAGTTTTGACTCTAGGTATCTCACATAAGTGTAATCATAACATGTTTCTCTTTTTATTACCAGTTTACTTCAGCAGGAATAACTTTCTCAAGTTTCATCATTGTTTGTAGCATATATTCCCTTCTTTCAAAAAATATTATTTAGTTTGAAAGAATTATCGCCGGTGCCGTGGCTCATCAGGCTAATCCTCCTCCTTGCGGCGCCGGCACACCAGGTTCTAGTCCTAGTCGGGGTGCCGGATTCTATCCCAGTTGCCCCTCTTCCAGGCCAGCTCTCTGCTATGGCCCAGGAGTGCAGTGGAGGATGGCCCAAGTGCTTGGGCCCTGCACCCCATGGGAGACCAGGATAAGCACTTGGTTCCCGCCTTTGGATCAGCGCGGTGCGCTAGCCGCAGCGGCCATTGGAGGGTGCACCAATGGCAAAAGAAGACCTTTCTCTCTGTCTCTCTCTCTCTCTCACTATCCACTCTGCCTGTCCAAAAAAAAAAAAAAAAGTCAGAATTATGGAGAGAGATAGAGAGAGAGAGAAAGAGAGAATCTTCCACTCACTGATTCATTCCCCAGATGGCCCAAGTGGCAGTGCTGGGCCAGGCCAAAGCCAGGAGCCAGGAGCTTTATCTGGGTCACCCACATGGGTGGCAGGAGTCTAAACTCCTCCTGGAGTCTGTGTGGCTCATGTCCCCACGTCATTAAAAGAGAGCTGGATTTGGAAGTTGAGCAGCCAGGACATGAACCAGTACCCACATGGGATGCCAGTATTGGAGGCAGCAGCTTAACCTACCACACCAAAATGCCAGCCCCTTCCTTCTCTTTGAAGTTTGTTTAATGCTCCATTTCATGCATATACCACATATTGGTATCAGTGGGCACTGGTTGCTTCTGTGTTTTAGTTAATGTAAACAATGCTGCTCTGAACACGGATGTGCAAATATCCTTGTGCAACCTTATTCAATTATTTTAGGTCATATGGTCATTATATCTTTATTTTTTGAGGAAGTACTATACTGTTTTCTAAAGAGGCTGCAACATTTCACATATCCATCATCAATGCATGTAGCTTCCAATTTCTCAATGTTCTTATCAACATTTGTCAAAGCCATTCTAATGGGTTGCAAGAGTAATCCATCATGGATTTTTTTGGTCTGTATTTTTTGAACTACTCATGATACTGACCGTCCTTTCATGTATTTATTGCACATTCATGTAGCTTCCTTGCAGAAATGTATATTTAAGTCCTTTGCCTATTTTTGAACTGGTTGGTTGCTTTGTTCTTGTGTTTTAGGAGTGTTCCACATATTCTGGATATTAACTCTTATTAAAATATGATTAGGAAATATTTTTTTCCATTTGGTATACTGTGCCCCTGCACCTTGTGGGAGACCAGGAGGAAGCTCTTGGCTCCTTGCTTTGGCCTGACCCAGCCCCTGGTCATTGCAGCCATTTGGGTAGTGAACCAGCAGATAGAAAATCTCTCTCTCTGTAACTCTGCCTTTCAAATAAATAAATAAATCTTTTTTTAAAAGTTTAAAAAATGAATAAAAGAGGAAAAGTGAACACTTCAATATAATAATGTAACAATTATGGATTTTAAGTTCTTTCCTTTGAATTTGAAGTGTTTTGTTTTCATTTAAGATTTTTTAGTTTTATTATGTATTTGAGAGGTAGAGTTACAGACAGTGAGAGGAGAGACAGAGAGAAAGGTCTTGTATCAGTAGGTTCACTCCCCAAATGGCCACAACAGCTGGAGCTGGGCTGATCTGAAGCCAGGAGCCAGAAGCCAGGAGCCTCTTCCTAGTCTCCCATGCAGGTGCAGGGACCCAAGGACTTAGTCCATCCTCTAGTGCTTTAGCAGGGCATTGCAGGGAGCTGGAACGGAAGGGGAACAGCAGGGACGTGAACCAGTACCCATATGGGATGCTGTTGCTGCAGGTGGTGGCTTTACCCGCTACGCCACAGTGCCCGCCCCTTTTCTTCATTTATGTGCTTTTGATTTTAGGTTGCCTCTGTGCTGAGAATCAGCTGGAGATAAACTTAGGTTCTTTGCTGATATTTTCTGAGTTACATGCTTTTCCTTGAGTAAATTTTATAACTAAATTTCCACATATTTGTTTGCTTTTAAATGCTCCATACCCTTAATGTCTGGATTCCCAAAGAGGAAAACAATAAAATAAATCATAAAAATGGAATAAAAACAATTTGAAAAGCACCAACCTATTAAATTACAGAGAATTCATTTTATCTGGAGGAAGAAGGGCCTGCAACAGGATGAAGAGGAAGAAACATTTCTCACCTGTGTCTGCTTCTCCGCGACCAGAACACAAACCACTGCTATGTAGAAGATAGGATCCTCATTGTTCATCCTGTTTCCCACAAGATACGTGAAAACACCTTTTGGAACATACAGGCAGCGTGATGATACAGGGATTATAAAGTAGAGATAGGATACCTTCTTCAGTTGCTGAAAGCTAAACAAGAGTGTCAAATTGTTAAATCAACAACAGGAGTCACTGTGTACTTACTTCTCATGTGGGATCTGTCCTTAATGGGTTGTCCAATGTGAAGTAATGCTATAACTAGTACTGAAACAGTATTTTTACACCTTGTGTTTCTGTGTGGGTGCAAACTGATGAAATCTTTACTTAGTATATACTGAATCAATCTTCTGTATATAAAGATAATTGAAAATGAAAAAAAACTTGGTGTTAAATTGGAAATTGCATAGAAAATTAATCAATTTTTTAAAAAAATATCATGCAGGATCTCTGTCCTTAATGTGCTATACATTGTGATTTAATGCTATAACTAGTACTCCAACAGTATTTTTCACTTTGCGTTGCTATGTGAGGGCAAACTGCTGAAATCTTTACTTGATATATACTAAACTGATTTTCTGTATATAAAGAGAATTGAAAATGAATCTTGATGTGAATGGAAGGGGAGAGGGAGCGGGTAAGGGGAGGGTTGCGGGTGGGAAGGGAGTTATGGGGGGGAAGAAGCCATTGTAATCCATAAGCTGTACTTTGGAAATTTATATTCATTAAATAAAAGTTTAAAAAAAAAAGCTGAAGCAGACTGGAATTACCCATACTTTAAAGTTCAGGTATTTCCCCCTTGAAGTTGCACCCATTCAAGTACCTTACAGACTTTTACAATTGTTACAATAGATGGATTATATCACTGAAAGTGCTGTCTATTTGGGGAAACAGGTTCTTGGTGTTTCTTACTCCACCATCATCCCAAATTTATCCCTGGGACCCTACTCTTTACTATTTTAGTAAAGTTTAAAGAATAAGTATCATATAATCTTTGTAGCTTTTTTATATCAGTCAAGTACTGAAGGTTCCTACTTGTTTCTGCATTAGGGAGTATATAATGTAACATTTCTGTACATAACTTTTAACTTCCATTATAGACAATGTACTTAATAGTGACTTTTCCTGAAACTTGGCTCCTATTTCTCTTTCTCAAAGTTGTGGCTATTTAAAAAGTGCTAAAACATGTGAAGACATAAACTGATCATCTATAACTCTTAACAGTTAATGAGAGGTTCAAAAATGAATACCCTATAGGAAGTAAATTGTTAACAACAAGAAAATAAGGAAATTAACATTTTACGACAAGAGAATTTTTACATGATATTCCTCATACAGCATCATTTGGAGTGATATATATTATACATAAAGATAAAACTATTATAAGCAGAATTAATTTAGCATACAAATGGATTCTATTATAAACGTATTTACAGAGGATTAGTCACTAGCTGAAAAACCAATATTGTATGATAATTTAATCTTTAAATAGTATTAGGCCTATGATTAGTAGAATTAAAGTAGTACACATATGGAAGTTTTACATTTTATTATTACTGTTTGTTTTTCCTGTACGTTTCCTCCTCATTTTATTTGAAATAGTACCTTTTATAACTTATGGGTTGAATATTTCTCTGTTGTATTTTCATTTGTCAAAATAGTTATTTAAAATTATAATACATCCCATCTTGTTAAAGTGATCGGTTTAGGTTCATAATTGACCAAAAAGATAGGATTAAGTGTCAAAGGGATTACATAAATAAGACCAGTGTCTGCAAATAATTGATAGAATTAAAAAGGAGAGAATGATCCTACATGGGAAGCAGGATACACAGCAGACTAATAGAATGGCAGATGTCCTAAACAGCACTCTGGCCTCAGAATCAGCCCCTAAGGCATTTGGATCTGGCTAAAAAGCCCATGAGTATTTTGCAGACATGGAAAGCCAAGACATTGTGGCAAAAAAAAAAAATGACCTATATGAAAGATATCTGTGAGTGAGATCCCAACGGAAAGAATGGGCCATCAAAGAAGGCAGTACCTTTCTCTGAAGGGAGGAGAGAACTTCCACTTTGACTATGACCTTGTCTAAATAAGATCGGAGTTGGTGAACTCAAGAGACTTCCACAGCTTTGGCAGCTCATGACAAGAGCCTCGAGTGATTACTGATGTCATAAATAAGAGTGTCAATTGTTAAATCAACAAGAGGAGTCACTGTGCACCTGCTCCCCTGTAGGACATCTGCCCTTAATACGTTGTCCTATGCAAATTAACGGTGAAACTACTACTCAAACAGTACTCTATACTTTGTGTGTCTGTTTGGGTGCAAACTGTTGAAATCTTTAATTAGTATATACTAAATTGATCTTCTGTATATAAAGTTAATTGAAAATGGATCATGATGAAGAATGGGATGGGAGAGGGAGTGGGAGATGGGATGATTGCAGGTGGGAGAGAGGTTATGGGGGGAAAATCTGCTATAATTCAAAAGTTGTACTTTGGAAATTTATATTTATTAAATAAAAGTTGAAAAGAAAAAAATAAAATCATAATACAGTTTACTTATTTATGAAATTTGTCTATTATGTTAAAATAGAATATTCTGTGCAAAAATGTGAAAAAAGCACATTTCACAAACCAAAAATGTCAAATAATGCTTTAGTTTAATGATGTGTTATATTTATCATAATAAAATGAAGATGTCTATTCTAAAATTTTCTGACTTTTAAACATTTTAGGAATATCTGCTACTAATGTAGAACAAAAATAGATTCATTTCTTTGCTGCTGATTTGATTTTTCACTTTTCTTTTCCATTTTTTAAGTTTTAGTGAAAAATTCTTTACCATATATATTGAGCACCCATCAAACAGATACTCACTTTAATAAGTCAGTGAAAGAGACCATCTGGCTGTAAATATCATTTAAAATGCTCCAGGTTATTTGACTCCCAGTGTAGACTAATGACAATTCTATCTATATTCCTTAGATGTAAACTTTTTATAATTAAATATGGTAATAACTAAAAAACCTGCAAAATTATCTTTTAGCATTATAGTTAATTCAAAAATATAATTTTCAGCTTCTTAATACAAAAATTCTGTACAAAGTTCTATTTTTAAATATAAACAAATTACCCATAATGTAGTACACATTGTAAACTATATATCCTCAATTCTGTATGTATATTGAAAAATCTAGTTATATGAAAATCAGACACACATGTCTCTTTTGAGAAGCATTCAGGGGGAAGACATCTCCATCGGCCTATTGTTATTGACCCATGTTACCTTTTTAGAGCCATCAGTTAGACCTTCAAGGTTATTGCTGGCTTAAAATCCCTCTTTATTCTCTAGAAACATGAGGAATCTTAGCACTATGAGCTCCTACTACTTATTAGCAAACTTGAGAACAATTACTTTATGCAATTCAGCACATTTTGAACTAGTGCTGATCTGTATAATGTAGCATCTAGTAGACACTTTTCGGGTGTGCTAAATTGAACAAAAATATATTCAGAAAGGGAGACAAATATTCATGAAAAATTCCTTGTTGAGATAGACAGAAATAGGAAATAAATGTGTAAGTCCATACCTTGACATATTTTTTTTCAGCTTTTGCACAAGGACATCTAGAGTTTTCTATATCCCCAGGTTTATTGCAGCTCAATTCACAATAGCTGAGATGTGGAACCGAGATGTCCATCAGCTGATGACTGGATAAAGAAAATGTGGTTATATATACCCTATATACGGGACGCTACTCAGCCATAAAGAAGAATGACATCCTGGCTGCAATAAAATGGGTGTAAGTAGAAACCATTATGCTTAGTGAAATAAGCCACTCTCAAAAAGACAAATATCAGATGTTTTCTCTGGAATGCGAAAGTTAATATAGAATACAAAAATGTATGGTAGTGAAATGGACATCTTGTGATATGATTGTTGTTTTTAAGCCCTTGCTTATACTCCTGGGGAACTGCGGTCTTCCTTTTACTTTGAATATCATGGTTAGTTGTGAACTAAGCCTGTGATTATAGAATGGATTAAAATTATGTCTGCAAAAATTAATGAAAAAAAAAAAAAGACAAGTGAGAGAAGAGTAGATGGAGGAGGGTGATGGGGAGGGAAGAATGGTTAACTTCTTAGAACCATACCTATGAAATGCATGAAATCTGTTCTCCTTATATTAATTAAAATTTTAAGGCCGGCGCCATGGCTCAACAGGCTAATCCTCCGCCTTGCGGCGCCGGCACACCGGGTTCTAGTCCCATTTGGGGCGCCGGATTCTATCCCGGTTGCCCCTCTTCCAGGCCAGCTCTCGGCTATGGCCTGGGAGTGCAGTGGAGGATGGCCCAAGTGCTTGGGCTCTGCACTCACATGGGAGACCAGGAGAAGCACCTGGCTCCTGCCTTCAGATCAGCGAGATGCACCGGCCGCAGCGGCCATTGGAGGGTGAACCAACGGCAAAAGGAAGACCTTTCTCTCTGTCTCTCTCTCTCTCTCACTATCCACTCTGCCTGTCAAAAAGAAAAAAAAAATTTTAAAAAGGTCATGTGAATAGAGTGGTAAGTCTAAGGTGCCACTAGTTTATCAGAATGAAAAATGAAGGTAAGTCATTTGTAATTTTTATTATCAAAAATTTTGTGGGATCATAAATTCCATGCCAACTCTGGGGATTTAAAACAATATATGGAAAAGCAAGACACACACTGCTTTACATAGTTACGGTTTAATTTTAACACAATTATAAATGGAAAATTAAGGTTAAGCAAAACAAAATTGTGGCTGGTGTTGTGGCACAGTAGGTTAAGCCGCTGCATACACTGTCAGCATCCTATAAAAGAGTTGCTCTGCTTCTAATCAAGCCCCATGCTAACGTACCTGGGAAGGCAGAGGAACATGGCCCAATTCCTTCGGCCCCTGAAATCCACATTGGAGACCTGGATGGAGTTCCAGGATTCTGGCTTCAGCTTAGACCTGCAATAGCTGCTGAGGGCTTCTGGGGAATGAACCAGTGGATGGAAGATCTCTTTCTCTCTGCCACTCAGCCTTTCAAACAAATAAACAAATCTTTAAAAAAAGAGAAATAAAATCGTCACTTCAAATGTATTTAACAAATTCAACTGAAGTAATGACATTGAATTTTTGACACAATACTAAACCAAGTTTATGATTTTAACTATTTAGGATACTTTGAGTGAAAAATATGCTATGATTTTCATCCATACATTAATTTCACTAAGAAAATGAAATATCTTAAAGCAATTCATTTATTTTAGATGAGAAATAATTTCAAAAACATTTATAGCCAAATAGTGGAAAACACTACCAAGTTACTTGCACACCTTTTGCAAGATGCAATATATATTAGCAGTTTTGATTGTTAACTAATTCCTCATATAGATTATTTTTCTGGACTCTTCAATATTTTCATGTGTATATAAAAATAAAAGTAGTATAAAGAATTAAAATATTTGTATCAAGCAAGCTTGTAATCATCGGTTAAGGAATGGATACTAAAAAACTAAAAATATCCTAATCAGAATAAAATACTGACAATCAAAATTGGAATTCTAGAGATATTATCTTTTTTAAAATTTATTTTATTTATTTGTAAGGCAGAGTTACATAGAGGAAGTGGCAGAGAGAGAGCGAGAGAGAGGTCTTCCATCTGCTGGTTCACTCCCCAGATGACTGCAACGACTGAAGCTGCACCAATCCGAATCCAGGAGCCAGGAACATCTTCCAGGTCTCCCAGGTGGGTGCAGGGATCCAAGGACTTGGGCCATCCTCTACTGCTTTTCCAGGCCATAGCGGAGAGGTGGATCAGAAGTGGAATAGCTGGGACTCGAACCGGCACCCATATGGGGTGCCAGCACTGCAGGTGGCAGCTTTACCCGCTATGCCACACCACTGGCCCCAGGCCAGGGCTTTAACCAGCTGTGCCACAGTGCTGGCCCCAAGATTTTATCTTTAATACACCCATACATTTATATATGCTGTTCATATAATAATTGTTTACATTATTCACATTATTTTTATTATATTACATTATACATTATGTATTTATAGGTTTTTATATTGTATATAGCAATATATAATCTCAATCAGGCATCTCTGACCTCCTAATAATATTTTTTAATACTAAGCCTTACCTTAGCCCCAACTGAATGTCCATAGTGTAACTTAATTTGTAATGACCATATTAACCATCATACTGATTTTCCTTAAGAAGCTTCTGTAGTCATAAAATAATTCAGAAGAGGAAAAAGATTACCTAAAAAAGTAGATTATCTAAAGCCAATGTTTGCAAAAAACATACTTTTTATGAGGCTATTTTATTATTTTTAAAGAGACATTTTGAATCCTACTTAATATCTCAGCCATTTGTCTTCCTCTTACAACCTATGTATTTTTGTAATTACGATTTCAAACCAAAGGAAAAAAGAGAGTGACAGAAAAGCCCCAAGGAACAGACTTTGGGAAAACAGCTGTAGAATGGTAAATAGTAAAGCAGAGTTGGAGATTTTGTTCCATATTTGGAAACTGATTCATGAAAGATGAAGTTACTAAATGTTTTCCTATTTCCAAACCGAAAGTAAGAGCAAGTGGATTGTTGGCACATTCAGGTACATGTTGGTTTGAGAAGTTGGAATATGTTTGGAGATTCTCTAAAAATAAAAACAAACCAACAAATCAACAAACAAAATACTTGAGATTGCTTAAAAATCTCACTAAGATAGATAAAAATGTTAGGTTAAATAAAATAGAAGCTGGATAAAAAGAGGATGTAATTTTAGTGACCAATACCTTAACTATACCTATAGTAATTCATAGTAGGTACATAAATAATCTAAACAAAAGTGACAAATACTTAAAAATCAAAGTTTAATAATAAAGTGAAAATTGTGCTATTCTTAATGGATATGTTGATGGTATTGCACCTCTTGGCGGAATTTCTTGGAGAACAGAAAAAGTGGAGTGGCAGTGATTATGTAGTGCAAATTGCCATTTGTTTCATTGCTTTTCTTAACCACTAAAACTTCATTGCGTGAAATAATTGCACAAGATATAAATGGAGCCATTAAGAAAAATCACTTATAGAGCACCAAATGACAGATTTGATTAATTAGAATTTTCTGTTTTCCACTCAGGTATGTGGCACTGATGGGTGAAGAGGGACCACTACACTAGACAGACACACAATACTACCAAAGGAATAATTGAAAAAATTCTCAGCAATCCCTGATTGAAGTTTACCAAAATCACTAATTCAGGTTATTTTCAGGCAGAGCTTAATCTGGTCAGTTTAAGAAAAGTTACTGAAATTCTTAAAAATTGGGAGAATCTGTTACTTTTTTCTTTGTCTCCAGCTGAAAATCACATTGATAGCTCACAAGAGATATTTCTGAGCAGAGTATCATTTGTTTGGCATTGTTCTACAGCCTACATATTTAAAAGCTACTTTTCCGCAGCAAGGCAGGAAGAGAATATTTTATCGTTGAGCTCAAGCCAATACTCTCCTACATTTTTCAATGTATGATTTAATAAATATTTATTTGGTAACACTTTACAAGCTTCACATAAAGGATGACTAATCGTGGCTAATTCTAGCTTCTTATAACTGATTACTGAGAGATGGGAGCAATCAAGGTTGGAAAGACAAGGGCGAACAAGATGCATATGATAGATTTTCCTTTGAAAAAAGTAAAACCTATTTTCACTATTTTTAGAAAAGTGAATTTTAAGTATCTTCGCTTGGTAAAACAAGATATTTCACTTCTTTATGAATTAGTTTTCCAATTAATTCATCCATTTAGTATATATTTAGTACTGGAATCAATTAATTAAATCTTTGAATTTACACTTCCAAGGAGTGATGAGTTACAAGTCAATAGCATGTTTAAAATGTTATGATAAAAATATTTACACTCATAAAATAGTTTCTGAATAACTTGGAAACATTTCAGCCCAATTCCAAATTTGTATTTCCCTAAAGTATAATTTTTTACCCTTCTAGGTTGTCATAGATGTTTCTAAATTAGTAAACAAAATTACTTTATTACAAACAGAATTATAGCAATATTTACAATAAGTTGTCTGTCATATCCACTGTAAAAAAGATCAAATATGGCAGTTCACCAGGCAGTCTGATTCATAATGATGAGTGTTTTATAAGCATGCAATTAGTCTTTGGAAGCACTTTTAATTAGAAATAATAAAAATAGCCTAGCAGTTTATATTCTGGTTAGACACCTGTATGCCATGTCATAGTACCTATCTTCAATACCTGACTCTGTGTCCTGATTCCTGCTCTCTCCTAATACAAAACCTAAAGGCAACAGGTGATGAGTCAAGTAATTGGGGTCCTGCTACTCCCATAGAAAATCTGGATTAATTTCCTGGCTGCAAGCTTTAGTCCTAGTGTATAGTCAGCCCGGGGTGGGGAGTTTTGGGGAGAAAGCCAGTGAACGGGAACTCACTTTCTGTTTCTATATTTCTTATTTATTTATTTATTTATTTATTTATTTATTTATTTATTTTTTGACAGGCAGAGTGGACAGTGAGAGAGAGAGACAGAGAGAAAGGTCTTCCTTTTGCTGTTGGTTCACCCTCCAATGGCCGCCGCAGTAGCGCGCTGCGGCCGGCGCACCGCGCTGTTCCGATGGCAGGAGCCAGGTGCTTCTCCTGGTCTCCCATGGGGTGCAGGGCCCAAGGACTTGGGCCATCCTCCACTGCACTCCCTGGCCACAGCAGAGAGCTGGCCTGGAAGAGGGGCAACCAGGACAGGATCGGTGCCCCGACCGGGACTAGAACCTGGTGTGCCGGCGCCGCAAGGCGGAGGATTAGCCTGTTGAGCCACGGCGCCGGCCTGTTTCTATATTTCTTTACATCTCTCAAGCAATAATAAAAAAAGTAATTATGGGAAGAGGTTTAGTTTATTTTCTATAAGTAGTTATTACTTGTTGACATTAATGTTTTTAGCAAACAGGATGGAATTATTTGCAATACATGACTCTTACAATTAAGTAACTAGCAGGTCTTCCTTTCAGTGCAATTCATATGGGCTCCTTAGCAAGGTTGATATGTTACTGTTGTTGGGTTCAAAATTTCGTGATCCAAACTAAAGTTATCTTTTATGTATAAAATATTTATTTATATATTTATTTATTTGAAAGGAAGGGCAGACAAGGAGAGAGAGAGAGGGAGAGAGAGAAGATAGAATCTTCCATTCCTTGTTCACTCTTCAGTGGCTGCAACAGCTGGAACTTGGATAGGCCAGCCAGGAGCTGGGAACTCCATCACAGTGTTCCACACAGGCGGCAGGAACCCAAGTACTCGAGCCATCGTTTGTTGCCTCCTAGGCACATTAGCAAGTGGAGTTGCTTGAATTGAAACTGGCACGGGGCCAGTGGTGTGGCATAGTGGGTAAAGCTGCCACCTGCAGTGCTGGCATCCCATATGGACACTGGTTCAAGTCCTGGCTGCTCCACTTCCTATCCAGCTGTCTGCTATGGCCTGAAAAAGAAGTAGAAGATGGCCCAAGTCCTTGGGGCCTGCACCTATGTAGGAGACGGGGTAGAAGCTCCTGCTCCTGCCTTCAGATGGGTGCAGCTCCAGCCGTTGTGACCATTTGGGGAGTGAACCAGCAGGTGAAAGACCTCTTTCTCTTTCTCTCTTCCTTTCTTTCTCTTTCTCTTTCTCTTTCTCTTTCTCTTTCTCTTTCTCTTTCTCTTTCTCTTTCTCTCTCTTTCTTTCTCTCTCTCCCTCCCTCTCTTTCCCTCCCTCTCTGTAATTCTGCCTTTCAAATAAATAATAAATCTTGAAAAAAAAGAAAAAGAAACTGGTGCTTCAATATGGTTTGCTAGAGTCCCAAGCAGCAGCTTAACACAATATACCAAAATGCTGGCCCCCAAAGTTAGCTTTCATTCCAATTTTTCACAAACTTTGTGAGGTATCCTGATACACTGTGCCAAACATTATTAAAAGGCCATTTAAAATTATTAAAATATCTTTGATTTATATGCATAATAATAAAAATTCGATGTTGGGTATAGAAGATTAAGGAAGAGTTAGGCATTTGAAAAGTATGTACACTAACTCTAATGTCAAAATGAAAATTGAATAACCTTCACCTCACTAAACTTACCCTCAATAGCATTAAAGATCCAACACTAACAGTATAGCTATATTACTTATTTTATAGATTAGGAAACTAAGGCCTGGAGGCTAATATCTCATCTTCCACAGAAACACTGGTATTGCTTTAAAATGTCAATATTCCCTCTAACGCAAAGAATTAAGAGCCCTTGTGTGGAGGGCAATTGATCCACAAAAATTATGATTTATATCTGACAATCCCCATTATGGGTATTTTTTTCCTAATGAAATTGAATCCTTTATGCTAAAAAATAACATCCTATATAAAAAGGTATAATAATATCCCATATTAAGGAATTAGCCAAGTCTGCAAAATAAAACTAGCTCCTCAGCTATTTGGTATAGCAATGTAGGTGATCCAAAATTTTTCTCCTTGGAACATATTTAAATATTGCTAAAAGAGCATATTAAGTGAAAAATATGAAGTAAGGACATAATATTTCAAGTACTCTAGGCATGTACTCACATATTCAATGAAATATATGAAGAGGAAAAATAATTGAATGATAAGAACTAAATTGGTTGCAGCAGTTTTTCCTAGGTGGTAAGCTTATTTATTTATTTTTTTGCTTTACATGTTTTCTAAATTTCCTAACTTAATAATCATATATCTGAGAGCAGAGGAAAATACTTTCCATTAAAAATAGACAAGGAGTGCTTAAGCATAATATGGTGTTTGGTGATTCATTAGGGCAGTTAATGCTTTTTGCTGTGTAGTTGTGTTAACTAATGTTGTCCTCTTGGTCAGCATCTTTTCTTAAAGGGTTTCATGGATCAGAGGTTCACACACCAGGTACTTATTTATAGTTTGGAGAAAATGAAAATATAAGCAAAAATCACCTTTTAAGTTAAGTGTCTTATTTTCCTTGTAATTTTTCTTCTAAGATGGCACCCCTATGTCTATAGAATCATGATCACTAGTATTCTCCAAACTCCAAAGTACAAACATGCACAGATGCACAACCAATAAAAATTTAGCCAAACTAGAGTTCAAAAAAGGCTCACGATTGCAGCAAAATTCCAGTTCATTGTCTATATTTTCTTACTGGATAACCCTTCTTAACTGAAATCAGACTTCCCTCCAGCTTGAGTGTGACAGTCTCCCTCTCAAGGGCTT
This sequence comes from Lepus europaeus, assembly GCF_033115175.1. Lineage (NCBI taxonomy): Eukaryota > Metazoa > Chordata > Mammalia > Lagomorpha > Leporidae > Lepus > Lepus europaeus. The sequence continues at coordinate 17,991,969 of NC_084848.1, forward strand.
GAGACGCCTGTGTCTGCTCCTGACTGTTTTAATTCAGCCAGCAGAATTTTGAACAGGATTGTATGCAGTGTACAAGATTAATCTTCTCTTGAAATCATATCCCCTAGCAGTGGTTAATACATGAAAGTATAAAAATTAAAGAATTATTTTGACCTCAGGTAAATTAAACTAGGGATTTGGGATTGTGTGTCAGTCTCTTGTTTTGTCTTTGATATTCAGATCCATTTCTGAACCCACTAAGACAATTGTCAGACCTCCAGGTATGAGAGAGTGGCTTTGTTTCGACATCAAAGTTCAGGGGGAGAGTGCAGAGTGTTAATGATTTCTATGAGCTCCAAAGAACACTATTAATCTATAATTGGTAAGGAGGTGCCACTCAGCAAATAATCAGCAGGTGAAAACAGAAGAATAATCAACCTAAAAAAACTAATTTCTTCTATTTTCCTTTACATTTTCTTTTTTTTTCTTTTTATTCTTCATCTCTTTTCTGAACAATAATACAGAGCTACTAATGGGAGATGTTTAGTCATTGATTTATTTGTAGAGGTTGCTGGTTAAGGTTTTAACCCATGTAAGCAGAACAAATTTAATACTTGTCACACACACACACACACAAACTTGACTAAAGATCATAAACCCTGAGATGGGGGCACTTCTGGTTTGGTTGCAGTGAAGTAGAATATCTTGTGACGCATAACCTACCCTGTATTGTTCATAAAACATTTGCTCCTACTGCTCCTACCAGGATGAATGGTCTATTGGGATTTGCAGGTTACACATCAATGTCAAGCAGAGCAAGTCCTGGAATCCATCTTGCTAGAGTGTGGCTGCTCTGAGGAGTGAAGCCATTTGTCTGTGCAGTTGTTCAGCAGGAGCCTAACAGAAAGGGATTCTGATTGCTGACATGGAATTTGCTTCACAACAACTAACCGGTGCCTATTTGTAAGAAGCTGAGAAAAGATTGACACTCAGGTAATGGGATGGAATTAAGCATGAAATTGAATTGCCATGTCATGGAAGGATCTACTAAAGACTTATCAGTACGGAGTGCTGAAAGTTGCTTCCAAGGTTAGCAACTAAAATTATGCTTCTTCAGGAAAACGTATGTTGTTTTTTCTTTCAATCAGAGTAAGTGCCATCACCTCACCATTAAAGCAAAGCAGATCAATAAAGACAAGTGATATTCTGGGCCTGGGCACAGCATGATTAGGTCCCAATAAGGAGACCATATTGCATTTCCTGGATTGATTCCCATCTACGCCACTCTTCCCATGCTTCCCAACCAACTTCCTGCTGATGTACTTGAGAGGCAGAAGATAATGGCCCAAGTACATGGTTCCCTCTCACCCACGTGGGAGTCCCAGATGGATTCCAGGATTCTGGATCTGGTCTGACCCAGCTTTGGCCTTTGTGGGCATTTGAGAAAAGAAGAGGGGATGGAAGATATCTTCCTCTGTCTCTCCCTCTTTTTCTGACATTATGTCTTTCAAATATATAAATAATTAAGATATTAACTCTGCCCCCTGCATTATTTGTTAGAGCTGATAATACTTCACACAGTAATCTGGGTTATACTTAAAAAAATGTGTGTGTTTGTGTGTATATATGTGTGTATATGAACTCATATGGTGTCATTATATTGATATTATATTCATATTTTCATGAAATTTGTTTATAATTCTAGGAAGTGAGAATACACGTTATCATCACTTACAACATTTAAATTGAGTTTTCAAAGTGTCAAACGTAACAACTAGTTTAGATTCTCTGTTCTTACTTTAAATGCTCCATTTTTGCAATGCTTACAGGTGATTTTGCAGGAAGCTCAGTCCAAATTCGTCTCACGTAAATTGAGATGACTGGATTAAGACTTGTGCAACCTCTCTTTCATATCATTGGTAACACCAATTTCCCAAGTATCTTAGTTTAAAACACATCTTGGGGTACATGAATCTAAGAGTTTTCATTATTAATACTCACAAAAGTCAAAGAGTAAATTACATTTCCCTGATGAGCTAGGAAAATATCTGAAATTTTGAAAATTTCCTTAATAAAGATGCTGAGAGGAGATTCTCACTCTGTCACTGATTTAAAACTGTTTTAAATCTGATTACATATACTTTTCCTCAATTCCTTTCCATAATTATAGGAAATTTGCTTTTAATAGCAGTGGCTGAGGGTGAGTTCCATTTCATCAAATCCTCATCGTCTTGAATCATTCTCTTCAGAAAGTTTAAAATCTTATTTTAATTATTTGATTAGTATTCAGTCTAGTTTAATGCTTATGTGTATCTTCAGGGTATTTTCTATTATTTTACTTACCTTTATTGTTGAGCTATTCCTGTTTATTTGCGAGTTCACTATAATATTAGCCTTATGTCACAATAGTAAATATTTATCCAGTTTTGTCACTTTAATATTTTGATTTTTTAATCTTTCATATATTGTCATCTCAAGATGGATTTTCAACTATGTTTATGATTTGCTACAATCTAATTTTCATGGATTCATCATTAAGCTATTTAAATGCATTGATTTGGCCTTTTTAGAAAAACAGATTAAAAAAAAAACATGGTAAGAAAAGATAAAGAAAAACGCTATCCACCATTCTACCAGAAGAAATGCCTTTAATTTGTCTTAATCTAATTGTCATATGCATTTACATTCATAGATGTCTACATGTGATAACTTTGTATCATATCAAGGCCGTGTAGTAAGAACTTGCTGTCCTAGAATTCTTTTCCTTGCATGATTCCAGGTTGGAATTGACTACAGAAAGATTCAAACAAAATTGGAAGGTATAAAAAACAGCACAGAGTGAAGGACTCTGTACAACGGAGGCGCGCACATGGCTGCCAGTCTGCTAGCTGAACCCACCAAATCCTCTCTTTCCATTTGTTGAGCTAAGGTTTCACTGTGTGGGCAGCACTGTAGCAAGGGACCACACTGCTCCTGTGCGTCATCTATGCCAGTGAGGTTGGATTAGAGACTGTGAGAGACAGATGTGAGTTCCAGGTATCTCTTAAGGACTACTTTGCCCCTTTGGTTGCATTTGTCCTCATTCTTCCTCAATTTACATTGAGCTTCCCTGGCTGTCTTCCAATCCTGCTGACTTGAAATGACTTCCTGTTCATCAACACACAGAGAGACAATGGTCTCACTCAGAATTCTCCACCAGTTCCTATGGTTTTGTAAGGATTGATCCTATTGTCAAATCCTTATTTATGTTACACTAAATTGTTCTGTTTATCTAACCAAATGCTATCCAAGATAAGGCTTATCTTGTATTAAGGAAAAAAAGACATTGCCATTTACAAAGATGTTCATCTAACACTTTCATCAATATTATAAGAGTATAAAAAATTTATATGATATTCTTTGAAAGAATAAAACAATAATAATTGAATTTCCATAACATTCTGTCACAAATAATGAAAATTAATGTAATCATTTGTATATATTGAAGTATTACACTGTTCTATAATAAATGTTCTTATATATGAATATTTATGAAAAAGTCTGATCCTTTATTCATTAGAGGGATTTCTAGATCAAGTGAAATGGCTTTTTAATATTTATATACAGATTACTTTTCATAAACACTAATAGTTCCACAACAATGTAAGTGAAAACTAATCCTATGCCAATATATTTTTTATTTTCCAATTTTACAAAGTCTTTTCTTCTTAAAACATACTGTACAAAGCTTATCTATATTTTCTTCATTTTTCCCATCTTCATTCTACTGTAAGCTTTATTTTTATTTAAAACGTTTTATTTGTTTGAAAGACAGAGTGACAGAGAGAGGGAGAGAAGGGTTATCATCCGTTGCCTCTCCAAGGGCATTATCAGGGAGCTGGCTTGGAAGCAGAGTAGCTGGGACTTGAACCAGCACTTAATATGGGATGCCCGCGTTGCAAGTGGTGCCCAAACCAGCTGTGACTCAGTGCCAGCCCCTAGCCTTATTTTTGTTAATTATTGAAAATAAAGTAATTGCATTTGATTTGAAGTGAAATAACACTTATTTTAGCCAATACTTCATCAAATATCCCACCATTAGAAAATTTATGTTTTCACATCATCAAACCTATTTATGTTCATTTTAAATTAGAATTACACAGAGAAAAAACAGTTGATAATTACACTATTTGATGGATAAACTTAGTATTCTGCTTATTAGTACTTCTTTTCTGACATTCTATAAGTATAGTCTGTAGAAGCAAAGTGAATGTGTACCTGTATATAAATGTATGCATTTTTTAGCATGTACCAATCAAGGTATATTTATCCTTTCTGTTGTGCTCAATTGGATTAGTTTTTTCAAAGATTTATTTATTTATTTGAGAAGCAGAGTTACAGAGAGAGGCAGACACAGAGAGAGAGGTGTTCCATTTGCTGGTTCACTCCCCAAATGGCCACAATGGCCAGGGCTGGACCAATCTGAAGCCCAGATCCAGGAGCTTCCTCAGGGTCTCCTACATGGGTGCAGGGGCCCAAGTACTTGGGCCATCGTCTGCTGCTTTCCCAAGCACATTCACAGAGAGCTGCATGAGAAGAGGAGCAGCTATATGAGATGCTGGCACTGCAGGCAGATACTTAACTTACTACGTCACAACGCTGGCCCCATGATTAACTTTCATTAATTATCTCGCACATTCTGAGATGAATTGCAATATGTAAATTTCTGTATATATACCTAAATATCTTCAGATTACTTTCCAGTACTGAAATCGTTAGGATAAGGATTTTTTTTTTTGCCTTGAAACTCACTATTTAACAGAGTTCATATATAAGATTCCATATATTAAAATTTTCTTGGGTCTAGTGAACCTATTTCCTTGGTAGATGCAGACCTTAAACCGTATATAATTTTATACTATTATAGTCTACATTTTATATATTTTCCTTTTTTTCTTTTCTAATCCTTAGTAGTATTATACACAAATGCACACACATACATCACACATATTGCCACATTCTATATAGATAAATTCTCCACAATAGACATTTTTGTTGTCATTAATTTAATTTTATCTCCCCCATTGCCCCAGAATTCTCTGATCATTGCATTAATGGCTCGCTCCCAATTGCCTTCCTGTACACACCACTTCTGATTACTGATTCACTTCTCAAATCACAGTTCACTGTAATTGGTTTACTTCTGTCCCTGGATATGTTGCACTACTAAATGTGTAGGCTTTAAATAAACATCAACATAAGAGATAGACCAAGGGAAAGTAAGGTGAATGAGGAAGAGAAATACTCATGGCCATCTTTGAAAGCAGTTAAGTGATGTGATTTTCAACTGCAAATTGGTAAAGAATAAATCAGATGCAGTTGCTAACCACATTGACCTAAAAGTCCTTCACCAAATTATCTAACCCTCTCAAGCATCCTCCAAGTTAATAAAGACTTGGAGCCCTATTGTCATGTATCAGTAATGACACAGAAGTCCAAAGTGTTGAGTGATGTGTCCAAAGTCATAGAAAGGTGGTAACCCACCTAGAACTGAGTCAGGATCACTGATGTGCTCATTTTTGCTGTCCTCATTATAGCATATGTTAATTTGGGCACAAGCAGAATGAGCCTGATTCTCACATCTTTCGGGAGCTTCATCACCCATTAACAAAGCATCCCATGCCACGCTCTGTATCATTGTGCCATATTATTATTTTTTATATAGTTGTTGAAATTCTAGTTTGATTACACATATAGCTACAACATTTTAGGCCCTTTATGTTAATAAAATGGAACACCTATTTTTCAGTTTGTTATTAAGAATATCATGTTAGTCCCTGGAGTCTAGATACCTGCAGCTAGTTTTTAATAAGACTGAAGCCGAAAACTTGATTTCTTTATGAAATAAGTAAATTCAGTATCACCGTTGTATTTCCAATTCTTGGCAGTGTTTCCATGATTTTAAGCTTATAAGTATATTGTTCATTGCAAAGAGCACAAAAGACACCTGGCTGATGATGGAAATTTAATTCTTGATATTTGAGTTATAGTTTTTCGTCTTGCTAGTAATTTTTATACACTTACATAACATACCACTTATTATGTACACATAATTATAATATATTTGTCCAAAACTATGGTCATAATGTCTTTAAAAATACATTTTGAAAGACTTGCTCTTGTAGAAAATGCAGAATTTGTTTCTTTTGCATCCTGTAGTGTTTTCCTTGGTATTTATTTGTTTTAAATACATTTAAACTTTTGGAAAGGACGTAATTATAATTAATTTTTATTTTTTCTTGAGCTTATAGCTACATTTTATGTGTGTTTGGTAAAATACATTATTCATTCATATACTTGTAAATATTTATATGAATGTTGAAACAATCTAGATATAAACATATATAAAGAGAAAGATTAGGTATAGATTAAGCCCGCATTATACTAAATACTGTTAGAAAATGTGATTAAAATGTGCATGAAGTGTTTTTTCAGTATATTAGATCTTTTCATATTACAAGTCAAAAGTTATCTACAGCTAATTAGAGATTCTTATGCAAACATGTTGCCTGATGTTATAGACTGATGATATAGAAGAGAATTCCGATACTCATACAAAGACCATAGCAGTCATCTGCATATCTCTTTTAATATAAATATTCAGGTTTCATTATTGCATGTGAATCCACTTATGTTACAAATATAATAATCTATAAATGAGAGCTCTGCTTATGGATCACTGAACTGAATGAATATAAAAGGTAGATTTGAAAATTGTCCAAATAAAACTCAGTAAACTCAAAACTTGTTATAGTAGATCATGTTGAGCACTAGAATGCAAATTGCTTGGTAACACTGCTTCATGATTATCAAGGAGACCATTTACAGGATACTGAAGAAGAAGCTTCTAGTTATCCTTTTATTAGATCTATTAACATACAAACTATCAACTTGAAATAGGTGTTTTTTTTTTTTCTTCAAATAGTTGAGTGGAATAGAAGTTGTTATGTCTGTGTGGATGCTTGAAAACAGAATGAGGTAAGAATTCAATTATCACCAGAAATCAAAGAAATATTCATATAAGCCTTCAATTCTATTCATTTGAGAAATTAAGAAAGTGCTAAATAACTCCTATAGTTTGTTTATTTATTGAAATCATTAATTATCTTTCAGAGTTTAAATGTTTTTATCAATGTCATAATTTGATTATTGATTTGAAAATACTTATAAATAAATGAAATTATTATTGAATAAATCAGCCTTGAAACACATGGTAAGTGATAGTTGTTTGGTTTTAGTCAAAGTCTAGTGACATGGCTAGTTTGTTATTGAATGAAGTAATGTAAAACATCAGATTTTCCTTCCTTCTATTCTTTGGTTTATTTGTGTTATTAATTCATTCTAGAAATTAACTATTATGATTATATATACATATAAACATATATATGTCAGTATATAAACCTATACATAAATATATCAGTAAGTATTTGTATGCATTTATTTACGGAGTGCTCCTTCTCATACTCAGAGTTACTTCTCACATTTTTGACATCTGTCTCATTGTTAGACCCATTTCAGTTCAACTTGCATGATCGTTGTAGACATGTTTATCTTTCCTACACATCTGTATAGTTCTTAGAAAAATAATTTATTTCTTCCAGCTACCCAGGATCAAAAATACTGCCTTTTGAAAACTTAACACCTGAATTTTGTTAAAACTTCTTGAATTTTTTTTCATTAAAACAATGCCACCCCTATCAATGCTTATTAAATTCAGCAAATTAGTATGATACATTAGAGAGAAATGGTATGAATGCCTGACCCTTAGTTTAATACTGCCAGGTCATGACTCTTTCATGAATTTAACCATAAGCAGATTGGGAAAAATAATCTTGCAATGAGTACAAATGATAATAAACATTACACATATACTTTGCTATAAGATTTTAAGTTTCTCGGGATTCTCTGATTTTGCCTTCTCTGATTTTTGACATTGACAAAGACTTCTCTGCTTGTCTGAACTCTTGTCAGTCTCCAGTAAAGCTTTCAGGGCTCAACTTCTGGATTCCATGGCCAACTTTAAAAAGTCTGGTTGTAGCAAGAATTCTGCTAAAATCAGTTTAACTTTGATATCTGATAACCTTTGATATCTGATCAATGGCTTCATTTTTCATCATCCCTGAAGTTATGTCTGATCACTCGGGTCAGGCGTCCACAAGAATTGTGAAGGCAAGGATCAATGGCTTATCCCTAAATTGTCCACTAAGTAGCTTTCCAACCATTGACACCAATCCTGAACCAGACAATGATGCCTACTCTCAACATTGCTATTCAATATAATCATGGAAATTTTAATCAGATCCATTAGGCAAGAAAAAGAAATCAAAGGGATACAAATTGGACAGGAGGAGGTAAAATTATCCCTATTTGCCAATGACATGATTCTATATAAATGCGAAGAAAAAGACTCCAATCAAAGACTATTGGAATTATTATCCAGAATCTATAAAGAGCTCAAGAAACTCAGCAACATCAAAGAAACAATCCAGTTAAGAAATGGGCATTTGAACAGTTATTTTTCAAAGGATGAAATGCAAATAGCCAATAGTCACATGAAAAAATCCTCAGCATCAATGGAGCCATCACAGAAATGCAAATAAAAGCCACAGCGAGATATCACCTCTCCCCAGTAAGGATGGCTATCTTCCAAAAATCAACAAACAATAAATGTTGGCAAGGATGTGGGGAAAAAGGAACCTTAATCCACTGATGGGAATGTAAAATAGTACAACCGCTTTGAAAGACAGTATGGCGATTCCTCAGAGATCTGAAATTAGATCTACCATATGACCCAGCCATCTCACTCTTGGAAATGTACCCAAAGGAAATGAGAGCAGCATACAACACAGTTATTTGTGCCCCATATTTATTGCAGTGAATTCACAATAGTTAAGATATGGAATCAACCCAGAGGTCTATCAGCTGGTGACTAGATAAAGAAAATATGGGATACATACTTTGTGTGAATACTATTCAGCCATAAAAAAGAAAGAAATCCTGTCCTTTGCAACAAAATGGATACAACTGGAAACCTTTAGTGAAATAAGCCAGTCTCGGCCAGCACCGTGGCTTAACAGGCTAATCCTCTGCTTTGCGGCGCCGGCACACCGGGTTCTAGTCCCGGTTGGGGCGCCGGATTTTATCCCAGTTGCCCCTCTTCCAGGCCAGCTCTCTGCTATGGCCCAGGAAGGCAGTGGAGGATGGCCCAAGTCCTTGGGTCCTGCACCTGCATGGGAGACCAGGAGAAGCACCTGGCTCCTGGCTTTGGATCAGCATGATGCGCCGGCCGCAGCGGCCATTGGAGGGTGAACCAAAGGCAAAAAGGAAGACCTTTCTCTCTATCTCTCTCTCTCACTAGCCACTCTGCCTGTCAAAAAAAAAAAAAAAAAAAAAAGAAAGAAAGAAATAAGCCAGTCTCAAAAACACAAATATATTTTCTGTGATATGTGGCTGTTAATATAGAATACCAAAAAATGTATAGAAAGTAAATGGTTTGGGGAAATGATTATCATTTTTAGCCCTTGTTTATACTCTGTGGAATGTGGTCTTCCTGCTTTTTACTAGTTGAATATTATGATTAGTAATGAATTAAGGCTTTGCATATAGAGTTGATTAAAATTATGGTTTTGAAAAAACTGATGAAGAGAGGGGAGGGAGGGAGGAGCAGAGGGAGTAGCAAGAAGGGAATGGTGGTTATCTTTTTGTAAGTGTACCTATGGAATGCATAAAATCTGTTTTCTTTATATTAATAAAAAATTTAAATGCAAAAAGGGATGGAGCTAGAAAATCAAAAGACCTTATCAATAAATGTAGATAGATTCTTTTCATTAAGTTCAATACTCTTATGAGAACTCTCACTATCATCAAACTACTAAAAGTGAACTCTTTATCCTAGAAGAAATCATGTGTGAATAACTGATTAACTTATTTACTTCCAAAATTTAGAACAAGACTAGAATGTATGCTTTTTTAAAAAATCATTTATTTGGCAGTATAGTGGAAGTCCTAGCTAGTAATAACTAAATGAAGTCACAAAAATTATACAAGAAGTGATCAAGTTATATTTAACTCCATCTTGGTCTCCCACACGGGTGGCAGCACATGATATCCAAGCACTTGAACCATCTGCTGCCTTCTAGGATCATTAACAAGGAGCTAGATCAAAGGAGCAGCACTGGTGCTCTGATAGGGAATGCCAGTGTCACAGAAGGCAGCTTAACCTATTGCACTGCAAGGAGAGCCCTGCATATTATCTTTGAATATTCTCAATACACTATTACCTTGACCAGTAAGTTTAGAGAGTTCAACAACATTTCTATCAAATTTTTTCCTTTGTTTATTTTTTCCCAATCTGTTAGGTTTTTAAAATCCTAAAGGACACTGTGGACAAATAGCAATTTAAACAGAAATGCCTACTAGACAAAAAGTAGGATCTTTGCTACTGGAGGCTTGAGTGACTGGGGAGGAGGGTAGGAAGGGGAGATGTCAGTCCTTGGATAATAATAATAATTCGATAGGACACATATAATGTGTATGTGTGCATACATGTATATGTGTGTGTATAGATAGATGATGTATGATGATGGTAATGATAGATAGAGTCCAGAATTGGCTAATAGAAAAGTAAGATAATGATTACTGGAGGCTAAAGTGTTGAGAGTAATAGATATCAGGGGGAAAATATTAGTGGTTATGAAATACTTTTCTTATGTTTCTTATGCAATGTTGAGAAGCAGTAATATGTACTGAAGTATGTAATAATCTATAGCTTGTTTGTAAAAAAAGTAATGAACATGTCATTTTAGGTTTATTGCCTGAATAACTAATAATAATAAGTACCTAATGCCTATGTATCTTGGCAACTTAAGCAATTCCATATAAAGCCTTCCCTTGATCCTACCTCTTAGCACTCATTCCGCACTCAACCACAATTAAGTGGATAACCATCTTCCAGGAAATTTACTTCCATTGGATCAAGGTATTCGTTCCCTGTCCATCTCTAGGTTAGAGCATTTCAAATTGTTTCCTCAATTAGAATAAAATATGAACCTAAACTCCTCACATAGTGTCTGCCATTCTGAGCAGAAGTTTGAAGCTCCGCATCAAACTCATGGTCCGCCCTCTCATTTGCTGAACTGCCAAGCTTGTCATTGTCTGAAATGCTCTCCTCTCTGCTCATTTGTAGATCTTCCCATGTCCTTCAGAGGTTTTGAAAAGATTTCTCTAACTTCTACTCAGACGGATCACCATTTTGCCCTTATTATCATAATTTGATGGTTGATTACATTATATCAAAATTTCTGGGGTAAGTATTTGACCTAAAAGTTAAAATTCCAGATATGATGTCTGTGTTCCCTATTTGAGTTTCCAGGTTCGATATCTGGCTTCAGCTCCTGAATCTAGTTTCTTCATGGTAGAACCTGGAAGGCAGTGGTGATTGCTCAGGCACCTATGTTCCTGCCACCAACAGGGGAGACCTGATTTGAATTCCTGGCTCTTGGCCTTGGCTTGGACCAACCTCAGCAGTTGCAGACATTTGGGAAGTGAACCACTAGGTGCTAATTCTCTCCCTCTTTCTCTGTCTCACAAATGAAAAAAGAAAAAAATTAAAAGACTTCTAATTACTTTTTTTTTAAGCTCCACTTACCTATTTGAAAGGCAGAGTTACACAGAAAAAGGAGAGGCAGAGAGAGAGAGAGAGGTCCTCTCCCCACTGGTTCACTCCCCAAACTGGCCACAACAGCCCAAGCTGTGCTGATCTGAAACCAAGGATCAGGAACTTCTTCCAGATTCCCACATGGGTGCAGGGACCCCAGGACTTGAGCCAACTCCCACTGCCTTCCCAAGCCTCAACAGAATGCTGGATTGGAAGTGGAGCCAGCCAGGACTCGAAACTGCGCCCACATGGAATACCAGCACTGCAGGCAGTGGCTTTGCCTGCTACACCATAGCACTGGCCCCCTAATTACTTTTTCCTTTGTCATTATGTTTTGTTTTTTTTTCTTAGTTTTTAGATACGACACTAAATGTTTAACTTACATTAAGAGAGATTTCTTTATTTTCCATTTATCATTTGTACCAAATTGGCTGCTTGGTACATTGCTAGGGCTCTATGAATGCTGGTTGAAAGAATGAATGATAATTAACCCAGAGTCTTATAAATCTATAAAATAAAGTGGTCTAGATAATTCATTTTATCCCTTCTCACATAAGTATAATTAATATAGGATAGTTCAACTAAAATAGTTTGGCAAGTACAATTAATTCACCCAAATTAATTGTCTAAATTATCCTATTTGATGCCTAGTTAATTAATGTATTTGTTAGGTCAGTAGGGTACGGTAAGGGAAATGTTATAATTCTAGGCCAAACCAATTACTAAATTGCTTTTATGAAAAGGTGAAATAGTTCAAAGAACATTTTATCCTGAACATTTTTCATCTCACAATTTTTATACTGACAGTTGTAGAAGTAAAGTGCTGAAACACTATTTCCCATTTATTCAAACGCAAGAAACAACAAAAAATTGCAAGGTGGGGGTGAATACTTATATGAGTTTCTGGTTTACTTTTGCTGACTCAAGACTTATAGATGTTTCAGTGTGGAAGTAATACTATTTTTATCCAAGTAACCCACAACTGATGTATGAGTGTCAGTACTTCGATCCCCAGGAAATTAAACTAACTCAAAATATCAAAGACAATCTTTAGTTGATTTGACCATGAATATCAAGATACCTCCCTCCATACAGAACTAGCTCACCGTAAGCAGAAAGAAGTACTGACTGCCAAGGTCTCAGAGCTGAGTACCTCCCCAGCAGTTGCTCTCATGATTTTGCCCTGAAGGGTAGTACATCACTTAATATTAAACTTTCTCTCCAGAGTAGGCCTACATGAAACTATTGACGGATGTGAAATTAAAAAGGCCCAGTCCTCTTTCCTGAAAGAGGAACAGATACTAAGGGCTACAGTTGTTTTAAAATCCCCCATAGAATCTGCTGTGTCCCGTGTTGTGAGTGACCACAGGTCTACATTCTTCCCCTGTGCTTTCAGTCTCTTAATTCTGGCATTCATAAGAGTAGTCTCCAATAACATTAATTTATATAAATCTCTGCTTCAGGGTTAGGATTCCTGGGGAACTCAATCTATACTTTGCATTTCAAAACAGACTTTTACCTATATTCATATGGAAAATATTCAGTTATTCTCATAATTTTCAAAATCTCAATGAAAGCATGTCAATAAACCATTTCAAATAAATTCTTTTGATTAATGAGGATATCACCTCTATGGTTCTTGTTCAATATCACTCTATAGCACGTCTCAGTGGGTCAGCACTAAGCATCATCCGAGTCTGGTTGGAGTGGCACAGACTTCAGATACCTATGTAGGATCAGAATCTCTAGAAATGAGACCCAAGAACATGTGAAGAGATCACTTCTACAGGTGATTGCTATGCATGTTTAATATTGGGAAGCATTTTACATATTAGATATTAATATAGGAAGGATGGATAATTCAATTGGTAGTTATAGTAAAAAATAAGTCAACTTTTCATTAAATGAAAATAAAGTGATTAGAGAAACATCAGTATTAAAGATATGAGTATATTGATTGCTATTCTTTCCATATTTACAAATAAGATATGTAGTATGGAGTAATGCAAGTAGCTAGATTTCTATTCTGATTTGAGCCTTCATCTATTGGATTATTCAATCTATTACATTAAGTCAGGGCTTAATAATTAAGCTTCAATTTTTCAATCAAACCACTGCAATATTTTTGAAAATTAGGTCATCAAAAATCTTACACGAAGTTTAGCAATCAATAGTACAAAGCCATCAGTACTGGGTTACTACTTGACCAATTTCAAATTGCTTTCACGTGTCATGTGTTATTTGCTGCTAACGAAACTTGTTTGCCATTTCATTTTAATTAACAAATAAGAATGTATGTGTCAAGTGAGGCCAATTGTCTTGCTCACATCATGTAATTTGTAATTGGTAAACTAAGGTTAAGATTTAGGTAATAGAAGTCCACTTTCTCCCCTGTTTAAATGTGTTCAAATATTAAGTCTTTATCTGTCTATCTACCTATCTATCAATCTATCTATGTATCTATCATGTACTCTTTTATCTTTATATCTATTTATGGTGATTTCTTGTTCATACTATAGATCACCTCAGTGTATAATCTCCTTAAAATAAAAGAACACCTGGCTGGCGCCATGGCTCACTTGTCTAATCCTCTGCCTGCGGCGCTGGTACCCCAGGTTCTAGTCCCAGTTGGGGCGCCGGGTACTAGTCCTGGTTGCTCCTCTTCCAGTCCAGCTCTCTGCTGTGGCCCAGGAAGGCAGCAGAGGATGGCCCAAGTCCTTGGGTCCCTGCACCTGCATGGGAGACCAGGAAGAAGCACCTGGCTCCTGGCTTCGGGTCGTCACAGCGCCATTAGGGGAGTTAACCAACGGAAGGAAGACCTTTCTCTCTGTCTGTCTCTCACTGTCTATAACTCTCTCTCTGTCTCTCTCTCTCACTGTCTAACTTCCTGGCAAAATAAATAAATAAAAGAACACCTGGCACAAATTCAGGTCTGCAGTTTACCTTGCATGAATGCTACCTCACTGTTGTCTTCTAAATTTTAGTTTAAGAGTGCTTGTATAAATACATTTGACATAGTTGTACACTCAAGAAGGACTCAAAGAGGGTTGGCATTGTGATGTAGTGAGTTAAGCTGTCACTAGTGATTTTGGCATCTCATGTGTGTGATGCTTTGAGACAAAGCTGCTCAATTTCCAACTCAGCTCCCTGCTAATGCACTCGAGAAAGCAGCAGAAGATGGCCCAAGTGCTTGGGCTCCTGCACCCATATGGGAGACCCAGAAGGAGTTCTGGACTCCTGGCTGTGGCCTGGCACAGCCTCGGCCTTTATAGCTTTTTGGGGAGTGAACCACCACATGGAAACTCTCTCTCTCTCTCTCTCTCTCTCTTTCTGTGTTTCTCCTTTTCTCTCTGGAATTTTGCCTTTCAAATAAGTAAAAAAAAAAAATCTTAAAGAAGTGTTTAAGGAAATAAAGTATCTGAAAATCTGAAATTATTTTTAAAGGATATTTATTAATTTTTATATATTCCACTATTTAATGACTATGTACAGTGTGCTGGTCATTTTGCTCGGTACTGTGTGTAAAACAAGTAGGAGAAATAAAATCTCTAGTCTATTAGAGATGATTACTAATGAAGGGTAAGGTTGATGACAAGTAAATAAACACACACAAAAATATATATGTAAAGTGTATGAAGCAATAAGACTTAATTTTTAAACTTTTCTATTGTTTCAAAAAATCATTCTTATTATCTTTCTTAACGTTAGATCATTAAAAATATTTTTAAAAAACTGGTGTGCTAAAATACAGAATAATGGGAAGCAAGGGAAATGCAAAATCTTGATATATTTTTGCTACTAACAATTAACATTACATATTCAAGTGATAAGATTATTTCTCCCTAAGATATTAAAACATTTGCAGTGAAGAGCCCATTTGAATAAAAGGAGTTGGTGGTCTAGATATGTTGCAAAGGTGACTTCAGCTTTCTAGAGTTTAACATTTAAACACACTCTCATTTTTGTTTATGATTATACAGATTTATGTCTTTCAATTAAATTAGAAAATGTTTCCCATAGCCTTCTATCAAGAAACACATTATCAAAGTGATTGCCTTGACCTTTGTTTATTCCCTTTAGGGAAATGTTGAAAGCCTTCACCACAAGAAAGGTTTCTGGTCACCTTTTAATTTTCCTGTGGATTGGAAGGGGATCGGCTGCCGCTGCAGAGTGCAGCAGGTGATTTTACACCTTTCAAGAGCAGGCAGACGGCAGCAGCAGATGGGACATATTTATAATCCCACACATCCCCATTGAGCAGTCATTTAAACATCTGGGTTTGAGAAAGGGTCATCAGTATTGGAATGAATTCAAATGTTTTATAACCTGCTTCACCTACCCTATCATATACATAATGATACTTAGCAATTCTCAGAGTATCAGGCTGTTGAGTTCTTTTTTTCTTCCATGCTGTGGTTTTTATATGAAGCAAATATTACCAGTAAAAATAAAGAAAAAGAAAAGACAGTATCATATATTAAAAGCATTCATAAAAGCAATAACTAACTTTCTGGACACTTAATATGTGTCGGACATTGGGATAACCAACGTAGAACCACCATCACGTCGACTCCAATAAACTGTTCCGTGAGCTGAACACTGTCATTTCCCCATCTCTGCATTCTTTACATAAAAAAAAAAGGACAAAATGACCGTTCATTAAGATGACACCATGTCACCAGGTCCTGCTTCTCTTCACCAGGAGGCAGCAATGTTTTTTATGTCAAAGATAGATACAGGGAAGGGAGGGAGGGAGGGAGGGAAAGAGAAAGAGAGAAAGAGATATCTTACATACACTGGTTCACTTCTTAAATGCCAGCAACAGCTAGGGCTGGGCCAGGAGCCAGAAACACCATCTAGGTTTCCCATTTGGTGGTAAGGATACAAGTAGTTGGGCCATAATCTGCAGCCTTCCCAGGTGCATTAGCAGGAAATTGGATGAGAATTGAATAGCCAGTACGCAAATCATCACTCTGATATGAGATATGGATGTCTGTGGCAGCAGCTGAACTTGCTAATCCACAGTGCTAACTCCAAAGAGGGAATAAATTTCCACATGTGAGCAGTGTAAGAACCATGGTAAGGGTTCCCTACAAAAAAAGATCCAACTCCATCACCCTCAAAACAGTTGACTTAGATATTCAGAGAAAGTTATTTGCAAAGATTGTTATGCTGGATTCTAATAAGGTATATCACTTTAGTTTTAGTCTTCCTTTTCCAAAGCCATAAAAAACCCAGCAGCACATTAAATCTCCTGGAATAAAGGATGGGGAGAATAGATAGTTTATCTATCACTATTTAAGAAAACTGAGAAATTGTCTCATGGTATTAAACAAATCCAAGAAAAAAATTATCAGGAATGTATAAAATTATAAAAATATAAGCATCATAATCTGTCTATTCATATCTCTTAACTCATGCTACAAATTTTCATTGATACACACATCCACCCACCCACATACACACTCATGTGCAAACACACATTCATACGCATATTTACATATACTTGCATATACACAGTATTGGTGATTTGGAGGTAGGGTGAATATATCAATGGTGGGAGAGACAATTCAATGATTCTCGTATCCCATTTGTAAGTAGCACTAATTTCAGTAACTACTTCATAAACTATAGTTTGCTAAGCTAGAAAGTTTTCCTCAACAGTTGAGACAAGGGCTATAAACAATCACTGAAGCTCAAAGTATCAATTTCACTTCCATAGACTGCATTTTAAGTACACTATTAGTTATCACCAATCAGGCAAACATATGGTATTTTCTTTTTCGGGACTGGCTTACTTCACTAAATATAATGTTTTCCAGTTGCATCCATTTTGTTGCAAATAACAGTATTTCATTATTTTTTAATGCTGTGTAGTGTTCCATGGTGTACATATACCATAATATTTTCATCCAGTCTCAGTTGTAAGTCATTTGGGTTAATTCCACATCTCACATATGGTGAATAGAAATGTAATAAACATGGGCTTACAGACAACTCTTTCATATGCTGATTTTATTCCCTTGGGTAAATTCCCAGGAGTGGGATGGCTGGGTCATATGGTAGGTCTAGATTTCTGAGTTATCTCCATACTGTCACCCAGTTTCTGTGTGTAGAACATCCTTAAGCATCTTCTGTACGGCTGGACAAATGTTGCCAAATTCTTTCAATTACTGAAGGGCTTTGCCTTGTGAAAAGTGTTAGGCACCATCTCCTCGTTTCTCTATATAACTCTTCATTCCTATTAAATACAAAACCGAGATTTGTACCTCCTTTTATTTTCTGCCCCAATCCCATTATTTTTGGTCAAGTCTTTTTTTTTTCCTACTATTTCCAGAGGATTTTTCTGTTCCTTTGAGTTTTTATTTTTTGCTGTAACTGAGGGTTATTAAAGTGAAAAATACAACAATATAGTAGCAGAGAAAAGGTAGGAGAGAGAAAAAATAAATTCTATAGAAATCTGTATATTGTGAATTCATTTAAAGATGTATTTACTTACTTATTTCAAAGAGTTGAGAGAGAGGGAGAGATAGAGATATCTTCCATCTATTGGTTCATGCCCCAGATTTCCCCAAAGGTCAGTGCTGGCCCAGGCTGAAGCCAGGAGCTAGGAGTTTCATCTGGGTCTCCCATGAAAGCGGTAGGGACTCAAATACTTGGGCCATCTTCTGCTGCTTTTACCAGGCCATTAGTAGGTGGCTGGATTGTAAATGGAGCAGCTACCACACAAACAGGTACCCATTTAGATTCTAAACAGGTACCCATCAAAATGCTAGTCCTGGGAATTTTTTCATTTTTATTTATTTATTTTTTATTAGACCAATGCTTGGGTATTAGCCCTAGTGGTTACAATATTCATCCATGCTGCCACAGGAACCACACAAAGGATCCCTGCATTCCGTGGTATGAGCACAGATCCCACAGCAATGACCCTCACCAGGGAATCAGGGCTCCCTGAACACATGGAGCTGCCCACAGTGACTGCCCAGAGACCCAGCCACACCCTGTGCCCTCCCATACAGCCACAGTGTTTTCACAGTCCCAGCACACATGGCTCCCACAGTCACGAGCACCCAGCCCCTTGTCAAGTCTCCTAGCCAGACTCAGGCATCTCCTCTCAGCTGGTTGCTGGGTGTGCAGACAGGAACTGGTGCAGCTGTTATGTATGGCCAGAATGGTACCTGCCTTCTCATGGTTCATTACAGGACACTGGTGTGTGGTGGTCGGGGAGAGAGAAAGGTGCCCCTCTTTTTTTCCCTCTAGGTTGGCAGGTATGCTGTCCCCTACAGGGCTCCAAGCTAGACTCCATCCAGGCTCTTCCTGCAGCTTTATTGCCAGTGGCTTGGGTTGCTGCAGTCTGGTCTCACCTCACTCCAAGGCTCATGCTGAGGATCTTGGCTGCTGGGGTCTTGAGTTGTGTGTGCCCATACCCTCCACATAGGTCCATAGTGTCCGTCTAATTTGCATGGAGTTTCTTCTGCAGTTTTCTACCTAACTGTTCTGTGAGCTTGCAATCTCTTCACTTTTATTATTATTATTTTTTTAACTATCTTCCCCTAGACTATAGCCATAAGCTCCCTCCCTATTCTGCCATCTTGGAAATTTCTCTGTATTTACTTTTGTTCTTACTATTTATCTTTTGTTCTTGTTATTTTTGTCTCTAGGTGGTGGAATTCCCTCCCAGCCACTGAGCTGCCTGACAGCACCATTTCCTGGTCATGCAAAATATAACCCAACTAGGGCCAGGGTGGCGTGAATACCACAAAAAGCTCCTTTCTACTGGATTTCACGGGTCTACCGCACAAGAGATCTTGGAGAAAATCAGTTTCCAGAAGCCACTGTCACCTCTTGTTTATACCTTATAAATATGTGCTAGATATTAGGTATTGTTAATTACTATACAAATCCTTTGCCATTTGTGCAAAGGATTTTAATGAAGGGTAGAGAAAGGGATGCAGTTTTGTGAGTTTTTCTCCCTTGGTTTTTTTTTTTTTTTTTTTTTTTTTTGACAGGCAGAGTGGACAGTGAGAGAGAGAAAGGTCTTCAAGGTCTTTTTTTTCCGTTGGCTCACCCCCCAAATGGCTGCTACAGTCAGCGCACCGCGCTGATCCGAAGCCAGGAGCCAAGTGCTTCTTCCTGGTCTCCCATGCGGGTGCAGGGCCCAAGCACTTGGGCCATCCTCCACTGCCTTCCCCAGGCCACAGCAGAGAGCTGGACTGGAAGAGAGCAACCGGGACAGAACCGGCACCCCAACTGGGACTAGAGTGCTGGCGCCGCAGGCGGAGGATTAGCCTAGTGAGCCATGGTGCTGGCCTCTCCCTTGTTTTTAATGAGAAGGATGAGAATTTGGAAGCCATGTCCTCCTGCCTCTACCTACCCGCCCCCCAAATGTGGGGAGGAGGTAAGATGAGATGGCCAGGAATATGGAACATGGAGTGGAATTTATCCAGACACACAATAATCTTTTGATTTCTTTCTAAGAGAGACTCCTTCAGCAGGATACCAAGGGCAAGGGGTCCTCATTCCCAACTTTCCACTTCAGCTCATTTAAAGGCTTCTTGTAGTGGGATCAGGGACAATCCAGATGTGGGCAAGTGATAGTTAAAGACCCACCTGGAGTAAATAAAAAAATACAAAATGAAAACAAATATAAATAAAATGATAGAATGACTCTTTGACAAAAACACCTTTCTAAAACCTCCACAAAGAAACAGGCATTGTGGTGCAACTGGTTAAGCAGCAGCTTGAGACACAATCAAACTGTATTGGAATGCCAGTGTGAGTCCCAGTTGCTCCAATTCCAATCCAGCTCCCTGCTAATGCATCCTGGGAAGGCAGCACATGATGGCTCAACTGTTTATGTTCTTGCCACCCATATGGGAGACCCAGCTGGAGTTCTAGACTCCTGAATGTGGCCTGTCACAGCATGGGCTGTTGGGCATATTTAGTGAATGAACTAGCAGATGAAAGATTCTCTGTCTCTCTGTCTCTCTGTCTCTCTCTCCCCTCACTCCACTTGTCCTTGTCTTTCGAGTAGATGAAAAGAAATAAAAATAAACATTTAAAATCTCATGTTTTTGAAAAGAAATAAAAAACATTTAAGGTCTCATGTAAAAAAAAATTCCATTGTCCCTACAATTCGTTAATATTATCAAAATGACCAAAGTTTAGCTTCAAGAAGATAAAAGTATGAGAGAAATGTATCCTAGTTTAGAGATATGACCATTTGACAAATGAGAAAAACACAGCTAAAAACTATTTTGTCATGATTTCACCAGATACTGATGAACAAATCTGTTAACTTTGAAATATGTGCAGAGTCAGAAATTTCTTAATGCTTACTTAACTAAGATGAATGTGAATAATCCAAGAGAGTATTCTTAGCCTGTATTTTCTGGGGACTGAGGTCCAAAGGGACCAAGGCTAGGATGGATCAAATCCACCTTTCAGCATCAAAGTGAGTGGTAGTGCCCTAGTCTTGGTGACATTTGGGCCTTGAACAGCAATTTAGGGCTGCCTGGATGTAATTAATTCAAAGTAAACTGATGTCATAGTAATCTTCAGTGCATCTTTTACCCAGGGATTCCTATCTCCAAAGTATCCACTTCTACCCTTGGGAAAATTAACTGTAGAGCTGTTACATTATGAGTTTTTTTCTTTCAAAGCTCTATTTAATATTGGCTAAAAGAGTTCTGTTGATATAAAGAAAAACAGTGACCGAGTCACCTTATTTTTTTTAATCTGTACAGTTGACACTGGTTTTGGTAGAAAAAAAAAATTAAATGAAAAGCAGAACCACAGGAGTTCATGTACCAACTATCCTTTTGGCAGCCCTATAAGAAATTCTGGAACACATTAAAATATGACATGAACTTGTTGAACTTCACCTCTTATTTTAAAAACTCTGTTCTGAACCACAGCCAACTCTGGACCTCCTCATTCGCAGCCAACTTCAAAAATGACCTTCTGTGATTTAAGGTCCCTTGAGTTGAACTGCAATAGACAAAGGGATTAACAGAACAAGCTCACACACACACAATTGGTCACCATACAAAGGCCATGAAAACTGGCGGCATCAGCTGTAATCCTAAGGCAGCTGAGAGACCTGAAGATGAGATTTTATGTGGCTCAAGAGTCAGAGGTAATATTAGGCTGATCATCAGCTTCTGCGGTGCATCAGTCAGCAGTAGGGGCTGAAAGTCTGCATGGTTTCTAATGTTGGAGGGTTTTTTATATCTCGGTGAATGAAAGATTCAAGCCACTTGGATGGAATTAATTCAAAGTAAACTAATGTCGTAGTAATCTTTAGTGCACCTTTGACCCTGAGATCCTGTTGGCCAGATTCTTTCCTCTACCTTTGGGGAAATAGTTGTTAGTGTTCTGTCAGGTTATGAGTTTGTTTCTCTGAAAGCTCTATGCAATACTGGATCAAACATTTCAGTTAATATAATGGAAATAGTGACTGAGCCACCTTATTTTTTTTTCTTCACAGCTGAAACTTATACTGGGGGTAAACATGGCCAGCAGTTGTTACTTCGGTGTTTGATGAACTCCTGAGATGATTGAACAATAATTGGAGAGAATTCATTTCTGCAATTTCCACTTTTGGTGTTCTGAACACATTTCATGGTCACACCTATATGCTAGGTATGTTCTCAAAGAAAAAGTTTGGTTTGTTAAATCATTATTAGCTTTATGATATCAAAACTTTTGCATATGCTAATACATGAGTAAGAAAAAATTTCTAGAGTGTGAATACATACACAAGGCAAGAGGATGGTGAATTAATTGCTGTTTTTTGATTTGTATATTGACAAAAACAAAAAATTGGAAGGACAGGCATTTGGCACAAGGGTTGATGCCCACCCTATTTCTGTTTCCCTAGATTTTAGGCCAAGTTTTTTTCTCAGTTTCAGCTTTCTGCTAATACACATCCATAAGGGCAGCTGGTGAAGGTTCAAGTTCTTGGGTGCCTGCCATCCCTGTGGGAGATCTGAATGGAGTCCTAACTTTGCCTTCAAACTGAGAAGCAACTCCTGCTGTTTTGGATAACTGGGGGAGTGGATCAATAGATGAAAGCAATCTCTTACTCTCACTCTCTCCCTCTTTCAAATACATCTGTTAAAAAAAATTTGGAAATTAATTTTGTGCCCTGTAGACAACCATCAAAACAATCTTATCTTTTTGATTCCATAATAAAATATTTTATAATCCATCCTGGGTAAATAATCTTAAAGCATGAAATAATATATTGAATACAATTTAAAATTTTAGGAAGATATGATAAAATTTATATAAAAATTATGCAGATTATTGGAAATAGTACACTGCTACTGTAGAAGTAGTACACATATATACAATAGAGAACCTGAAGTGTTATAGTACTCTATTGTTATAATATTTCCATAACCATAAACATTTTATCCACTTCATTTGTCGTATTTATATGACATACAAAATTGCATAATGATATAAAGCAAAACAGAGTTTTTACAGATGGATAGATAGATTTACATTATTACATAAACATATATGTAAACTGTTCCTGACTTACCATACTTGGTCTTAAAATTTTTCAACTTTAAAATGTTAAGAAAGTAGTACACAATCAGAGCAAACTGTACTTTGAATTTTAAACTTGATCTTTCCATGGGATAGTGGATGTGTTCTGTGGATGCTGGACAATGGCAGCATTCCCAGCTCCCAGTCAGTCACACAATCATTATGGTCAATGACTGAGACTCTACAGTGCACTGCATTGATAAACTACAATTTTCCATGCATGAAGTTTATTAAATGTTTTTTAAGTATGATAGGTTTATTAGGATGTAATCAGTATCATAAATTGAGGAGCATCTGTATATATGAATAGTTAAAATAAGATACATTTATAGTAATGTATAGTGTTTTGGGGTATATTTATGTCTGTGTGCTAAAATATGTGTTTTTAATGCCAATATTCTTTGCATCTATTACATTAATCTCCTTTTTTGAAAGACTATAGAGTATTAAATGCAAAATAATGCACCCCCTGGGAAGTCTAGAAAGTCAAATATAATCCATCAGTAGGCAATATATATTCACTGAGACAATAAAAGTGATTATAAATCATTAGACATTGAAGTATTCTAAAGAAAAAATTGATCTAAACATTATTATAATACAGCTTTGCAAAAACAAACTCTTTAAAATTGAGAAACATATAAGCAAAACAGTTCTATCAAGCCAGAACTCAAATAACAGAAGACTTAATCAAATGACTTTCTTTGGTTATATTTCAATTTTAGCAGAATAAAGAAAATGATAAGAAAACAAATGTCATCAGTGGTTTATTCCCAAAGAAACTTGGAGGTTAGGATTACAGTTTAGCAAATATTGCTAAATTCCCAGTCAAGCAGCAAGAAAAATAACATAATTTTTGCTCACATTTACATAGAAGTCAAATATTTGCAAAAATCTCAATATAACTTACTTTATATAGTAATTTCACACGTAAAAATGTAGTGTTTAGAAACTTTTTCAGTATGGGAAGGACGAAACTATAAAATTAAACTTTAATTTACTCAAGAAACATTGATGAACACCATGTTTTTAATTTGTATTGCAGTGGTTAAGATTTTGGTCTCTGGTGTCAGACTCCATGTTTCAGTCTGGACTTATGCACTTGTTCACCATGCAACAATAAGCAACTCATTTAAAAGTTCTAAGCCTCTCTTTCCACCTGGGTTAAATCAAGATAATAGTGATTTTTCTAGGAATAAATTAGGATTATGCTTGTGACATAGAAAGCTTGAAATGCATGTTTATTTTTTAAATTATGCTAGGTCCAGGGGATTTAATAGTGAGGGAAAAAGAAATCAATCCCTTCCTCTCAGAGAATAAGAGTTGAAAAAGCCATCAAGCTTATCAGAGAGCTAATAAACCTGAAAGCAATCCTGATGCACATGTTACCACTAGATTCAAAAAAGAAAATCTGAAAGTTTCAAGCAAGCTTCTGATATTGACTTGTTTTTGCTATACATATCTGTCCTTTATGTTCTAGGTAGCTGAGAAACTACGCATTGTTTTCGACAATGTGTTCAGTACTGACTATGAAAAGATTATAATCAAGGGACTTAGATTTGGGGGCTCTGTTAAACTTCTCATTTAATGGAGTTAGGACTCCAAAAGTTGAGATCTGTCATTAAGAGCAATCCAGGGGCCAGCGCCGTCGTGTACTAGGTTAATCCTCTGCCTATGGCACTGGCATCCCATATGGGCGCCGGTTCTAGTCCCAGTTGCTTGTTTTCCTCCAGTCCAGCTCTCTGCTGTGGCCCAGGAGGACAGTGAAGGATGGCCCAGGTGCTTAGGTCCCTGCACCCGCATGGGAGACCAGGAAGAAGCACCTGGTTCCTGGCTTCAGATGGGTGCAGCATCGGCCGTAGTGGCCATTAAGGGAGTGAACCAACGGAAGGAAGACCTTTCTGCCTCTCTCTCTCTCACTGTCTGTAACTCTACCTGTCACATACATACATGCATACATACATAAATAAATAAATCCAAAAATAGGCAGTTTTACAAGGAGTAAATATTTTTTAATTATTTCAAAAAATGAAATTACTAATACCTCTTGAGCTTTAATAAGTTTTCTTTCCATGATGAAAGCACAATAACCAAGAGGAAGTCAATCAAAGATTATGTAATCTAAAACAGAGGAGTGGATAATTAACACATAGTAGAGAAATGCATCAAATAGACTTTGTTGAGTTTAATTAGATGAAAGAAAGCAAACCTTTACAATGTAAGCTAAGAGTTGAAATCTGTAAAAAACAAAATAGAATTATTACAATTGAACTATGGAATAAATGGGATTAAGAAAAAAATCTACAGGTCTCTTAAAACCATGTTTGACACAGATGAAGATAGATTTAAGGAAAAAGAAGTTAGCCTAAAAGATATTACTGATAATGCAGAGACAAAAATATGTAAATACTGAAGAGTAAGTGCAATAAAAGATTCAGAGAATGAAAACTAATATTCAGCATATGCAGTTATCTTTGTAGATATTAACTGTTTAATGCCCTGATGTGTGTATGAGCACAAAATTGAAACTGTTATTCTAATATGGTATATGATCTCTGAAAAGGAGAGTGTAGTGTATGCAAGGAAAGATCATGAGGACCTTAAAATTTTCCTTGGATTCCTAGAATGCATCCTCAACCTCTGATAAGTATTTTAATGCTAGTTTAACTCATTTATGTCAAGAATGCTATATTGAGTTCATCCACCACTTGGGACACTATAATCCCGTATTTGAGTGTCAGTTGCAGTCTCAGCTACTCTGTGATTTCCAATCAGCTCAATGATGGTGCAAGTACCTGGATTCCTGACATCCGCAGGAGATAATCCAGATGGGGTTCCTTGCTCCTGGCTTCTGCCTAGCCCAGCTCTGGCTATTGCAGGCATTTGGGAATAGACCATCTCTCTGTCTCTCCCTCCGTCTCTGTCACTTTGCCCTCCAAATAAATACATAAATCATTTAAAAAGACAATGGTTTTTGCTCATGGATTCTTGAAGTGGCTTATTTTTTACAAATATCTAGGCTTTCCCTTTTAGACAGTAAGTCTAAACCTTATTTTTTACAACCATGCAGCAATGGTAGGGATTAATTCAGGAATTCATGTGAACACTGTGGTCTTTTTCTTTATAATCATACTCTTTTGAGTAATATTAGTTTTTTTTAACATTTATCCTATGGTTCCTTATGCAAAAATCAGTATAAAAATTGAGATATAGGTTATTAACACAAAATGAAGTTGTATGACATCTTCCTTATGTTTGCAGTCTTATATTTATTGATAAAATTTGAGATTGAATTATTCCACTCCAAATGTATAGAAAAAACAAATATTGACACAATCACTATGTGTGTCTAACCCCTAGAAATACAAATTTTTAGCCTGGTCCTTGAAGATGTTACATAATATAGACCTTAAATTTTAGGTGAAGAAGACTAGCTGGAGTGGTTTGAATGGTGCAGGTTCACCAGGCCAAATTTCTAGGAAGTATTTCATTAGCACTGGTATAGGGTCCAGAAATGCAAATTGTTAAAAATATAGCAAATGGCAAGGGCGTCCTGCCATGCTTTTTAGGAATACAATGTCATCTTTTTCCCCACTGCCAAAATATCCTAAATTAGGCAATAGCAAGGAGTTTCTAACTATCTTCCAAACAGACCATGGTATTTCTTCCTGTGACATGATTTAAAAAAAAGACTTTGTTATTCTCCTTTCCTAAAATACTCTTTTTTACCTCCATTTTCATTCAAATATTGACATATCCTTCACAACTCAATTTCTCTCTTTTTCTGTAGTTTCCTTTTATTAATCTTGGGCTTTGTAAGAGTTTATCTAAGTCTGTCCTCCATTCATATCTTTTGTTTATAAAATGACAATCCATCTCTCATCATTTACTATTCATGAGGAAAATTTATTGTTCCATATATACATATATATATATATTGTGTTCTATATACATTGTAGAGATATAAATGGTAGGCATCATAATTTCCTTTATTTAACTTCATTTTAGGTACAACAATGATAGGCCTCAAAAAAGCTAACCGATGCATATGGATCTTCACTATGTTAATGAGAACCACATACCATTCAAGTAAAACTGAAAAAGTTATTTTAGTGTTTGTTTTCTGAAAGTTAATATTTTTAGAAATATTGTATTCTTTTTAAAATATTCATTTATTTATTATTCTTACTTGAAAGGCAAAGCTACAGAGATAGAGAAGGGGCTTAGAGGGAGAGGCAGAGAGAGAGAGAAAGAGAGAGAGAAAGAATGAGAGAGGGAGAATGAGAATCTTTCATCTGCTGGTTCATTCCTCAAATGTCTATAACAGCCAAAGCTGGGATAGGCCAAAGTCAGAAGCCAGGAATTCCATCCATGTATCCCACATAGATGGGAGAGATAAAAATACTTAAACAAACACCTGCTACCACCCAGGTCACACATAAGCAGTAAGGTGGATTAAAAGTGAAGGCAAGACTCAAATTGAGGCAATCCAGTATCAGACATGGTCATCCCAGTTGGGGGCTTAACTTGCTGTGCCGTAATGCTATATAAAAAATATTTTTGAAAAATACACAGAGTGGGCATTAAATGTTCTGACTGCAAAGATGATAACTATGTGAGGTAATATTTGTTAATGAGCTACATTTAATGAGTCCACAAGTGTATGTATTTCAAAATACCAAGTTGTATTTGATAAATACATACAAATGTATCTTTTAAATTAACAGTTTTTAATAAGAAATTTTAAATAATTTTTAAGGGGCTGGTGTTGTGGTGTAGCATGTAAAGCTTTGGGAGTGAACCACCAGATGGAAGATTTCTCTCTGTCTCTCCCTTTCTAACTCTGACTTTGAGAAAATAAAACAAATCTTTAAAAAAAATTTACACAGTAAAATTTCTAATGATTTTACAATATATTTTACAAAAATATAATTTGATCAACTTACTTATATTTAATATGTGAATGTTTGGGATTGTTTATACACACATCTATTTGAATATTTATATCACTTGTACATTGGTGTGAGCATTTGACAACTGGTTAAGTCACTGCTTGGATGCACATCTCATATTGTAGTGACCAGCTTCCCCTTAGTGTACACAATGGAAGCAGCAAGCAAGTAATGGCTAAAATATATGGATCTCTGCCACCCACGTGAGAAACTCAGATGGGTTTCTGGGCTCCTGGCATTGACCTGATTCATTCCTGCTGTTACTAATATATTGAGAGTGAATCAGCAGATAGAAAACCCTTTCTGTCTGCCTCTCTACCTTTCAAATACAGTGAAAATAAATAAAATATAATTTTTAGAAATGTATACCAACATATATATACATAAATGAAAATAGAGCATATGTATATAGAATTTGATAAAACTAGAATTAAAAAGTGTAGTTACCAGAGTTTTTTATCTAATATAATATTTTCTGTTTTATAGAGTTTATCTTCTTTAGGAGGTTTATTAAAAAGCAACAGAAAACAATAGTCAAAGGATTTCCTACAGTGTACTTATTTTTAATTTAGTCTATCACTCTTCAAAAATTTTATAATATTTATAATGAGAATAATCTATCAAATGATTACATTATAACTTATACAATACTTGTGGAACCAGAAATACAGTTACAGATTACCTTGAATTTAACAACCAGGGTTTTCACAATTAAAATATAATTCAGAGGCTTTATAGTATTTCAACTAATGATAGTTTTATTGTATTTCTTCTCTCTAAACTTTCCAATTCACTAAAAGATTAATTTTTCAATCTATAGTACAAGTAAGTTGATCACATTATCTATTGTAAAAACATTAGAACTTTTACTCAATAAATTAAGCATTATTTTAAAAACATTTTTAATTTGACAGATACAACAGTATATAGTTATTAAGAATAGCATGTTTTGATATCATGCTTTGTATATGTATGTGTGTCTGTGTATGAACTGGTTAAATCAAGCTCATCAAACTTAATTTTTCTGGTCTGCAAATTTACTTGGATAGAAAATCAAATTTATTTAGGTATGAAATGATATAATAAAATGAATTAAAATTATTCAGAATATGCAACAAGTTAGATGTAACACTTTCTTACTTTATATTCAAAAAATAAATTATGCACTTTAAAGATTTAAATAACATTGTCATCCATCTGAAACTACCAATTATCTAGATTTTATGAACATTTTCCTTCACCTGTAAGATTATTACTTAATAGTCAAATGCTAAATAAAAGATATTAAAAGTCTATAATTCTTTTGTCAGTTCTTTCAAAGTGGGACAATTCTCCTATAGATGAATTGTTTGCCAGCTTCCAGTATTAACCATTTTGTTACTGTATTGTAATAATTAGCCCTTGTTCATTACCTGAAATAGATATCTCACAAATACTCTACAAAGCTTTGTACTTATTTCTCTTCATTAGCTTTTGATATTGATATCTTCAACTCACAAATGCAGGAGCTAGCCCTTAACAAAGACAAGTCATTTGTCCAAAGAAAATGGAACTCAAAAGGTGAAGTTGAGATTGAAATTGTATCATATCTGACTTCAAAGTTCAGCTTCTTATCCCTCTTCAGCTTCACACCTTGTACTTTATGATTACTGAATAAAGAAATCCTAATGTATACACACAGTGGAATACTATTCAGTCATATAAAAGAATGAAACCCTGTCTTTTGCAACAAAATGGATATAACTAGGGACCATTATGCTACTGAAATAAACACATTCTAAAATGAAAAATATGTATTTTCCCTGATTTGTGGAAACTAATATAGAGAATATAAAAAGTGTAATGAATGAGTGAAATTGACATTTTGAGATTTGATTATTGTTTGTAGCTCTTTTCTATACTCCTGAGGAGCAGTAGTTTCATTTTGTTTTGTTTTCCTTTCTTAGTTGTTGAATTCTTTATTTAGTGGAGGGTTAAGTTTGTGATTACAAAGTAAGTTGAAAGTATGTCATTACAAAACTTAAAAGAAAAATAAGAAAGGAAGGAGGGAGGGGGTGAAAAGGGGGAAAGAGAGATTGGTAGAATGGGAAGTATTATGCTTATAAAACTGCATCTTTGCACTACATAAAATCTGTCCCCTTTAAACAAAGTTTTTATTTAAAAAAAAAAAGGTAAACCCAGATAACAACAGAGAAGCCAATTTGTCATTTAAATTTGCTGATGATTATGGGCTACATTTTTTTTGGAAATCAGAGACATTTTTACTTAGAATTAGCTGATAGCCTCAAATTGTCTGAGTATTGAAATAAGCTCAGAAATTGTAAAACGAGATGTTTCTTCTGGAAAAATATTACTGCTAATATTGACAAAGTATGTCCATTAAAATAAATTTTCTCTCAACTCTATTGAGGAATTTTGGAGAAAAGTGGTGAACAAAGATCAAAACAAAAAGATGGAAGAAAATATGAAACACAAAAATTAACAAAAACTTTCATTTCTTGGCAGAATCTTCTTTTCTTTCCTTTCTTCTTCTTTTCTTTTTTTCCTCTAGGAAAACTGGCCATCTTATTACACTATAGCTCCAAAGAGTTTATAATGGGAAATGTCTGTAATATTAACTCAAATATTTCAACTAATAGGCTAAAAGAGGGGAGGGAATTTGTGGAGAGAGGAATAAATCCCTCAGTCATAAAGTTATGTGATGCCAATTAAAATGCACTCCCAGGTTGCAAAGCAGCTGCCAAACTGCGAGTGTTTTCAGAAAATCATTCTGGAGAGGGCCTAGGTGGCACAAGGGCTTTAAACATTCATCCCCAGAATATTTCATCACAAATACAATTCCATGCAAAAGCAAAGAGAGTTTGCCAAGCACAGAATTTCATTTAGCACCCTGGTAGTTCACTTAATTAGAGTAAACCCAGACTTCCTTAAGACTCTTTTGTAAGCCTAAACCTCATCACCACAAACTGACTTTTTAATTATGTGGTTCTTAAGAGCCTTTGGGCATGTAATAGGACAGACTGTAAATACAACCGTTAACACACACACAAACACACACACATGCACACTTTTGGAGAATGCGGCAATGGGCAGTAGTGCTATTTATATCACTCTTCCATATGACGTTGGGAAAGACAAACTTTAACATTTACATGACTTCATTTCCTATCTGCAAAATAAGAATAAAATAGCCGTGCTTTACAGCTACTCTTTTTCAAAGATTTTTTAAAAGCAGTTTTCATTCACAGCACAATTGAGGGTGAGGTACAGAGTTTTCACATACATCCCAGGTGCTACATAATGCATTGTCCCCTCCATTATCAACATCCAGTACTTTGCATTCAAGATTAACTAAGATAATACCTGCAAAGTACATAGTACAGGACACATGAGATAGATTTAAACAAACAAGATTTATGCTAGTTTTAGGGCAATGAATGATAAATCGGAGTCCAAAGTCCTGAATTTGAGTCCTTTCCCTATCATTGGCTAGATTTATAACATTAGAAAAATCTCTTCATAGTATTTGTCCTCAGCCTTCCAACATGTAGCACCATAATAGGTTTTAAAATTACATAACTTTATTAAGTCTTGCTATGATTAGACTCATTAAGGATTCTAACATAATAACTAAAGTTAAATAGTAGAAGTCTTTCCATTAGGCTGTCTTCTTAAAATTCAAGTTTCATAGAGTTTGTAAGTAATGAAAATATTTTATTAATCTGATTATGAAAAGATGTCAAGAAGGAGTAAATTAAAATCTTTTAATGTTATAATAAATCATTCTCAAGAGTAGCCTTACTCAGTTAACTCAGTCTTCTTCAGTTTCAGGAGGTAGGACCAATTAGAACTCCACATACCCATTCCAATAGAAACAGCTGGAATCATGAAGACTCGGAGCAAGGATCACCATTTGAAATGTACCATCTACCAGGAATGATAATAAGAAACTCATAAAGGACAACTTGCTAGGGAAAGCAGGGCTCCTGGACTGTTAGCGAGCATGAAAGGAAAGTGTGTGCCTTAATGTTGTGAAACAAAGTCTGTAAATTTTGAAATTTTTCTTCCCTCTCATTACTAGTAAAAGAGATAAGATGTTAAGTCGAGGTTGGTACCACGGCTCACTAGACTAATCCTCCACCTGCGGCGCCAGCACCCCAGGTTCTAGTCCTGGTCAGGGTGCCAGATTCTGTCCCACCTGCTCCTCTTCCAGTCAGCTCTCTGCTGTGGCCCGGGAGGGCAGTGGAGGATGGTCCAAGTGCTTGGGCCCTGCACCCGCATGGGAGACCAGGAGGAGACACCTGGCTCCTGGCTTAGGATCTGCGTAGCTCTGGCTGTGCCGGCCATTTTGGGGGTAAACCAATGGAAGGAAGACCTTGCTCTCTCTCTCTCTCTCACTGTCTAACTTGCCTGTCACTATATATATATATATATGTATATATATTAAGTCGAATTCAGATCTAGTGAAGAAATCAAACAAGAATTTAAAAAAAAACGTGTTTCTCAACTTTGCAAGGATAAAATTTAAATAAAACAGGCAAAAGGCAGCAACAAAGGAATATATCTCTGAAGAAAGGAAAAAAAAAAGTCAGCCTTCCAAATAGGTAAGCAGAAACTGGTGCTGCTATGTTCATGGATCAAAATGTAAAACCAAGCTGAGATTACTTGTTATAGCTGAACTGTGATGAAAATATTGTGCATCAAATACCAAGAACAGAAATTAAGTGGTAGTTAATGGGAATTATGTGTCCATCAAACTGAAAAGTTGAAGAAGAAATCATTCGAGTCTAGAAAGTAAGAAATAAACACAAATTCTAAAACTAGTAAAAGGAACTAAATAATAATAGTACAAAATAATCGAATAAATTATTTTTGAGATTTATTTTACTTATTTGAAAGGTATGTTACGGAGAGAGAGGGTATGTTACAGAGAGAGAGAGATAACATATATCTGCTGGTATACAAATGGCCTTAATGACCATACTGGGCCAGGCCAAAGCCAGGAGCCTAGAGTTCCTTGCTGGTCTCCCATATGGGTACCAGGAGCCCAAGCACTTGAGCCATTTTTCTCTGCCTTTCCAAGTGCATTAGCAGGCGCTGGATCAGCAATGGAATATTCAAGACTCTGAATCAATGTCCATGTGAAATGCTAACATCTCAGGTGGTGGATTAACCCACCATGCCACAATGATGGGCCCAGAATTTTAAAAACTAGAAAACAAACTTAGACAAGAATAGCAGGAAATATGAGAATAATCACAAACAGAGAAAAAGAGAGAGAACAAATTAAAATTAACATGTTTATAAAAAGAAACAATTGTGGTGTTGTTGAGAATAAAAGGGTAATAAGATGATATAAATGTGTTATTGACAAAAATAAATGAAATAAATACTTTCAGGAAAAATATAATAGTAAAATACAAATAAGAAAATAAGAAAAAAAGCTCTATTAGATGTTAAAACATCTAAGAATCTTCCCACAAAATTACAGCCATGATGAAATTTCAGGAAAGTTCTACTAAGCATTAAAACAGGTAGCTCCCCATACAAACTCTTCCAGAGGACAAAGATGTTGAATCAGACCCAATATATTTGATGAGGATAGCATGAGAACAAAACCTGCCAAATACATGACTGTTCATTTCTTTTTTTTGTCCTGTCATAATACCTGAAACTATGTTAATATGCACAAAATATAGACTTTTACCTGCCTTATGTGATTCATCCTTTTTTAAGTCTTCTTAAGACTTTTTTAAAGTCTTTTTAAAAAGATTTATTTATTTTTTTACTTGAGAGTCAGAGTTATACACATAAAGAGGAGAGGTAGAGAGAACAGTTGGCCATAACAGCTGGAATTGCACCAATCCGTAGCAAGGAGCCAGGAGCTTCTTCTGGGTCTCCCAAGTGGGTACAGGGGCCCAAGGACTTGGGCCATCTTCTATTGCTATCCCGGGCCACAACAGAGAGCGGGAGAGAAAGTGAAGCAACCGGAACTTGAACCGGCACCCATATGCTATGCCGGCACTTCAGGCCCCCTGTGCCACAGCGTCGGCCCTGATTCTTCACTCTTGATATATTATTAATTATATTTTGCAATGTTTCTTACCCTAAGCTGTGTTTTCAATGGGATAGCTATTACTCATCTACTTTTTGTGGTATATTTTCCAGACATTTATTTCCAATTTTTATGTTATACTTAAGCCATTCATTTTCTATGTTCAATATATTTGGTTTTTCATTTTTGTCCTGTTTGTTTATTCCACTTGTTCATTGAATTGTTTAATTCATTTACTTAATTATATCATTTTGAAATATTTTAAAAGATTTATTTATTTATTTGAAAGACAGAGTTACAGAAAGGCAGAGGCAGAGAGAGAGAGAGAGAGAGAGAGAGAGAGAGAGAGAGAGAGGTCTTCCATCCGCTGGTTCACTCCTCAAGTGGCTGCAACGGCCAGAGCTGGGCTGATCCGAAGCCAGGAGCCAGGAGCTTCCTCAGAGTCTCCCATGAAGGTGCGGGGGCCCAAGCACTTGGGTCATGTTCTGCTGCTTTCCCAAGCCATAGCAGAGAGTTGGATGGGAAGTGGAGCAGCTGGGACTCTAACTGATGCCCATATAGGTTGCTGGCACTGCAGGCAGCAGCTTTAACCGTTAAGCCACAGCACTGGCCCAGTAAGTGTTATCATTTAGATAGATAGATAACATACATACATACACACATACATATAAATATACATATACATATGAATTAACAGATATATATATATTTATATATAAATACTTTGCTTCTGTCTTATCTGTTCTATATCCTTCTTTCTTTTCATTTAGATTAATTAAAAATGTTTTTACTACTCTATTCTTTATTCTTGTTTACCTCAAAGGACAAAGAATAATGTCCCATTGTATTATTGTACCCTAGGAACAGACATATAGTACTTATTAGTTAGGTACAAGATAAATTAGTATTATATGAGCTATTCTTGTTCATGCCAATAAATTATATTCACTTAATTCAGCTTTATCTGTCCTTCTAGTTTTCATGCAGTATATGTCTCTCTTTTCACTGTTTCTCTCATTCCCTCTCTTGTTCTCCTCCCTTTGTGGGCATATTAACACACACTCATATGAACACACACATATGAATACAAACAGGCATATATACACAGGAATATACTTACACAGAGGCAAATACATACATGTGAATATACTCACAAATTATTCTATACAGTTAGTATTCAATTCCATTGGTTCATGTCCACATTGTTACTCTTTCTGCTGTCAACCATGCATTTTTGTACCTGGTTTTTCTTTGGAATCATTTTATCTCTCACGGGAAAGTTGACCATCAGTACTAAAGGATATGACCATTGATTATATTATTTTTAAAGAACTGTTGCCATTCTTCATACATGCTGCATCTTTTAAAATACTTATTTATTTTAAATAATTATTTTATTTATTTCAAAGGAAGTTACAGAGAGAGGGGAGACACAGTGAGAGAAAGAGATAAGATTGATCTTCCACCCACTAGTTTACTCCTCAGATGTTCACAATAGCTATGATGGGTCAGGTCAAAGCCAGGAAACTGGAACTTCATCTGAGTCTCCCACGTGGAGTCGGGGTCGGGGGGGTGTCTTATTTTGGGTCTCCCATGTTGGTGTAGGGGCCCAGACACTCAGGCCATCCTCCACTGATTTCCCAGGCACATTAGATTGAAGGAGAGCAGCCAGGACTAGAACTGGAGACCATACGGGGGCTGGCATTTCAGGCAGTGTCTTAACCTACTACACCACAACACCAGCCCCTAATTATTTATTTGAAAGGAAGAGTGAGGGGGAGGAAGGGAGGGAGGGAGAGAGAGAGAGAGAGAGAGAGAGAGAGAGAGAGAGAGAGAGAGAGAGAGAAACCTGTTCCATCCATTGGTTGACTACTCAAATGGCCACAAAATCCTGACCTGGGCTAGGCTGAAGCCAGGAGCCTGGAAAACCATCCAAGTCTCCTACATGGGTGTCAGGGTGCCAAGTACTTGGTCCATTTTCTGTTACTTTTCCAAGTACATTACTAGGGTGCAGATCAGAAGCATTATAGGTGGAACTCCAACCAGTGTTCTGATGTGGGATACAGGCATTGTAAGCAGCATCTTAACCTGCTGTGCCAAATTCTAGCCCAGATTGTTACACTTTTGAAATAAATACATACAAATCCTTGATTTTTTCCCCTAATATGGTGAACTTTAATCATATCCAAGTTTCATTAAATGTGAGCAGAATTTTGTGACTTACATCTAAAAATGAGAGTATGACAGAAGTCGTATGAGTGATAGGAATGTTACTCCTGGGAGTAAGTTGTAAAAAGACTACTGTTTCTGTCTTGGGGGTGGGGTGGGGGTAGGGCTCCTGCTTTCTTTCTCATAGATTGTTGCTCCAGTGAAGTTACTGACACATCATGAGGCGGCCCTAGGAACTGAAGAAGCTGCCAGATTATGATGACCCTCAGGGACCACAAGGCAAGAAAATAAGACCTTCCAGTAACAGTGAGTGAGTTTATAAGATAGTCAACATATGACTGAAATTAGAAGGGATTCCCCCTGGCTGAGCCCGGAGATGACCACAGCAATGTCCTGATAGACTGTGAGTCTGAAACAGCCAGTGAAAACACTTACATGTCCATCGCCATGGAAACTGCTAAATAATACAAGCTTATTGAGTCAGTATGTTTGGGAATTATTCGTTGTTCAGTAATAGATAACTATACATTCAATATAGAATTCCAGATGGAAATTCTTTTAAAGATACTGTGCCTTGGCCAGTGCCACGGCTCACTAGGCTAATCCTCTGCCTGCGATGCCAGCAAAGGTTGGGGTGCCAGATTCTGTCCTGGATGCTCCTCTTCCAGTCCAGCTCTCTGCTGTGGCCCGGGAAGGCAGTGGAGGATGGCCCAAGTGTTTGGGCCCTGCACCCGCATGGGAGACCAGGAGGAAGCACCTGGCTCCTGGCTTTGGCCGCAACGTGCCGGCCGTAGCGGCCACTTGGGGGGTGAACCAATGGAAAAAGGAAGACCTTTCTCTATGTCTCTCTCTCTGTCACTGTCTAACTCTGCCTATCCAAAAATAAATCAATCAATCAATAAATAAAGATATTGTGCCACTGACTTTGCCTTTATAATTTCTGTTTAGAAGTCAGCAGTCAGTCTTTTGGTTTCTGTGAACATAATATGTCTTTTTATCAAGACTGTTCTGTTTCTTTTAATAGCCACCTGAACATAATTCTAGAAATTAATTTTCTTTCTTTTAATCCTATTTTAGGTTTATAACCTTCTTGAAATATGTGACTTGATAAGTTCTGACAAATAAAGAAATGCCTTGAATTATATCGATAGTTATAGATTTGTGCCATTCTATTCTTTTCTTTCTCACTATCCTTCTCATCTCTTCCTTTAAAATGAACTCTTTTTAATTGAATAAAAATTTACATGACTTAAAAAAATCATTTAAAGTGAACAATTCAGAGGAATTTAGTAATCTCACAGTGTTGTGCAACCACCGCTTCTAACTAGTCCTTTCTCTTTAAGTAGCCCACGATCAAATCAGTGCCCAATTTGCTATTAAATACATCTGTATCAGCCTTAACTTTACTCTATCAGCCTAATATTTAACTAAGTGGTTACACTTAGAACACCTATTTTTTCTTTTAAAATCTATTTCTGAGCTAATGTTTGTGTCTGATACTGCAGCATCTGTAACCTCAAAGGTCGATTTTATTTTCTGTAATTGCTTTGGTTTTAAATTTATATTTTCTGTCTCCTATGTGTTGTATATTATAAATATCTTGTTTTTTATGTGTGTGAAATGTGTGTATGTGTGTGTGTGTGAGTACTTTCCAACCCCACACATTGTGAGTTTGGAAATCTTTCATATCATATAAGAGATTATCTTTTCCATAGACTTACTCATAGAACTTGCAGATGATTTTAACCTATATTTTAGATATTGAGGCGATTTGTAGCAGGATGTTGGTGTGATGGAAAACAGTGTAACTATTCTTGTCTTATTTTTAATGTCTATTTCTGTGGCTTCTAACACTGAATCTGAGTGTCTATTGTCTTTGGTTTTCTATGCCTGCACACCTGTAGTTATTTCTCTCACTACACAAGACTGCCAAAAAGTACTACTCAGGATATGAACCTCATTGCACCCTTTCCTGGAATTACAGATGCCATGAGATGAAAAATGAAACCCTGGACTAAAATTTCTACTTCCCTTCTTTTCATGGGTATGCATTTGTGTGGATATGTTTGTGCATTTATTTTATAAACTATGCTATATTTTATATACATATGAATTTCCTCAACTTTGTAAAATATTCCAATTACCAAAAACATATTATCAGAATCTGAAGATCTTTTAAATATTGACTCATATTATAATTGTCACATACAATACCTTTTTATTGAATGATTTTTATTTAAAATTTATTTTAAAGACTTGAAAATTTGATGAGAATCTTTGAGTTTGAAGAGAAATTTACAACACTCATTTTGTTCAGATTTCCTCAAAATGTTCCTCATCCTCATTTCTCTGTTGATGTAGACTACTGCCCCCATGAGATCAACTTTAATTTCTCTTATCAAGTTCCAAATTGTACTCCATAAACACATCCTATTTCCTAATTAAACCTTTACCTATGTTTTCTCCCTCTTCCTCAACAACAGGTTCGTACTTTTATTTCAGACCTTTATATTTACATTGATGAGTCTTATCTACATTAAAATTGATTATCACACATCTTTTGTCTCTATTGGCTTGCATTCTTCATATGAACATATATTCTACCTAATTTTTTCTTGTAAAGACAGTGAAAATCTTACAGGAAAACAAAATCATGATGGATAGGGGTGAATAGTTTTTACAGTGGTTAAAATGTCACTTGAGACTACTGGCTCCCATATTGGAATACCTGGGTTCAAGTCTCAGTTCATCTTCTGATTCCAGATTCCTGCTAATGTGTACCCTGAAATCCAGAAAGAGATGATCCAAGTATTTGTGTCCCTGCTACCCTGGATTGAATTCCAGACTCCTGGTTTCAGCCTGGCCCAGTCCCAGCTGTTGCAGGCATTTGGAGAATGAACTACCAAATGTAAGGTTGCATCGCCTCGCCCTGCACTGCCCCTTCATCATCCTCCTATCTCTCCCCTTCAGATTCTCCCTCTCTTTCTCTGTCTCTGTGCCTTTCAAAGAAATGAAAATACATAAATAAATAATTCTTAAAATCATGATGGATATAGGAAGGAAGTAGGATACTAAAAGGTAATATTTGGTCTCTTATCAGTGACTTTGACATAATCTACATTATCATTGGTTTTACTTTAAAGACACCTTCAAGTGATATAATTTTCTCAACTGAAAATTTTTTAAAGTTTTAAAAGAATTTGAATATCCATTGTCTAATAGAATTCCAAGCAAGATGTCACATAATGAGAGAGCTTTGCAAAATTTCATGTGTAATTATTCAACATACTTTAATTATAAAACATTGAGTATTAATAAATATTAGTTGAAAGAATTCATTCTTCTTGATTGTGCAAAGAAAGCAATAAATCTTGACTTGCTAAGTTCTCCAAGGATTTCCCTAATCCACTCATAAATAAGATAGCTCTTCAGTTAAGGGGTTATGATAACTTCAGATCCCACTTTATATACTCATGTATTCACAGTTTATTTTGTTTTGCAGGTAAAAGGTAGAGAAAGAAATACACATTAATGACTTGGAACATGCAAACTGAAAGGCAAATTCCTGCCCAAGCAATTTTCTCTTTTCATTTGGGAGGAGCCAATTGTAGAGATTACAAATGACATCATCAGTCACCGAAACTGATGGAACTGCTAAGATAACATTCTTCACCCCTGTGTAAACACTGATGACTCCTTTGAGGGATGCCTTACACTGCGAGTCTGGGGTTTAGTTTATAGGTCTGACAAGTGTGACCTTTAAAGTAATGTATTTGCTATAAAAAGGAAATAAAAATCTTTGTAACTAAAATATATTGCCTAGAAAATCACTTTCCAGCAAGTAGACTGATTACAATCAAAATAGCACACCAAAATGAAACAGTTTACCTGTGATCAATTTAATGTGGTTGTAAAATGCTAATTATGAGAGAAAACACATTCAAGGTTTGCGGTGCTGTCTATAAAACTTACAGCAAATCTAACATTCAGTGATGTGTGCAACACATATGGGCAAGCAGATGGTCAAAGTATTATTTTTAAAAACAGGACTTTTGCTGACAAAATACAGAATTGAAGTGATGTGATTGGAAAGTTAAGAGGATGTTACTTATGAGGCAGTAAACTCATGCTCTGTAATTGGTTTCTTGCTAAATGGCAGACAAAAACACTTGGTAAAATATATACATATGAGTGCTGGCAGCTATAGAAATGAATGGGAAATTCTCCCGACAAGAGAATTGGTGATTTCCATTACGACTCATTCCTTTTTAATTCTTTGGCTTTCAGAAAGCTGTAAGAGAAATTTGTTCACTTTATCAAATCACACTTAATTCATGTAAATTATGACCTTAAACCTTCTCTTTTTGATAGAATTTTTGGGGAAAAATAATGAAATAATTTTAAGCCACTTTTGGATTTTGGTACTCACTGTTTGAACTATTTCGTCAACTTGTTAATATCCCCAGAATTCATCATATTAAATTGAAATTTTCTGAGATTATATATATGCCTTCTTGAATTTACTATTAGCTTACCGATAGCAGGGACTTTTTAAGTATATATTTTATTATTCCAAGTAAACATTAGATATGATTTATGATAAATTATCAATAAAATCATGCTTGATAAATTAATGAAAACCTATTATGTAATTAATTTTAAACCATCACATATAATGCAGCAATTTTTGAAGAAATCTTTAAATTTTTCACAAGAAAGAAAGACCATTTTTAAGAAAGGAAATTTTAATGATTCTCTGATATAAATTAGCTTCAATCTCAAATTCCTTGCCAGTGAGTGAATTATCTCTATTAGCTCTTAAAATGAGATATAAATTACATTTACAAGACCTATAAAAACTAAGTTCAGAAATCACTTGATAACCTTTCCAAATATTTATAGTAGGTTAGTTCTGTTCATATTTCTCTTCAAGACATGTACTAAACTACATTGAGTTTCCTCTCAAGGTATTAACTCTTACTGTGTATCTTCATGTATATATTTACTAAATCCTGTTCTTTTCATAGTGGGCACTAGAGAAAACCTAAAAGAAAAATATATATAATAAATCATATTCTATGCATGCATAGAATTTTAGTATGAACAGTGATCTGTACAAGGGTATTGTAAAATATGCATGGAGAATTGGAATTGAGGGAGCAAGCATTCCGCCTAGACGTTTAGACACTTATATTGTATATCAAAGCACCTAGTTTTTATTCCCAGCTCTGGTTCCTGACTCCAGCTACGCACCAGTTCAGAACCTGGGAGGCAGTGGTGTCAGCTCGAGTAGTTGGATTCCTGGCACCTATCTGGGAGACCTGAATTGCCAGTTCCCTGCCTTGGCCCAAGCCCAACCAGGGCAGTTGTGGGAATTTGGGAAGTAAACCACTGGAAAGCATCTCACTGTTTCCCTGTCATTCTTTCTGTATTTCATTGCCTCTCAAATAAAAAATTAAAAACATATGTTTTCAAAGAAATGTTTATTTTAGAGCAAAAATTTTGAAATCCATACTTTTTCATGATATTAATTTCCTATGCACTTTTTGAAGACTTTTTTTATTCATGGAATTTAAAAAGTTTTTATACAAAAATAAACTCCTCTTTTAATTCCAATTTTCAAAAACTTTTGAACTACATGTGTGTGTGTGTGTGTTGCTATCATTCCCTGCCCAGTCAACCATCGCTAAATTGGTATACTCAACACTGTTGGAACTCACTGTGGTTCCAACCGTGACCTACTGTGATATATTTAATCTTCATTGTGAGTCCTGCTTATATTACTGTCTTGAGAATCAGATATAATAATTGTTTAAGAGATAATTTTTCACATTTGATTATAGAAAAATCCATTGGTTGATGCCACTTCAAGATATTGAATGTTTGATACACTTTTAATGGAAATTCAAGTATGTGAAAAGCTCTTGTCATTTTAGCCATGGTCTTGTGAAGAAGCTCTACCCTATTTCTCAAGTATACTTCTGAGAAATATAATCATGGTTTTATGAAATTTATTCCATTACCAAAATTACAATTGCTTGATTATGTTTTATTAATGGGATGGCATTTAAATATAAATTCTGGTTTATTTCAATTAACATTATTACTAATGGTGATCTCATATCAGTAAAATATATGCCAATTACACAGAAACATTTTTAAAACACAGGAGTGGTTTTCTAACTAATTCAGTTTTATGATTCCTGTAAAGTTAAATGGTGAAAGAAAACAAACACATAAATGTCAAGAAAGTAAATTACATTTATGCCATTCTATGTCCACTAAATAAGATTTATATTACCAGAAGCATAGGTAGACACATCATTTAAAAAAGTGATTTGAAAAATTTCTTCGTCCTATGTTCCACTTCAGTAGTAAACCATTTTTCTTCCTTCAGTTTTCTCAAGATGATTACAGGTCCTGGAACACTTGTATAAGAGGATCTTCTGTTTTGAAAACAACAATTCTAAATTGCTGCATTGACATACATTTGTTGAGTAGAAGTACCTGTTCACTGTGATAGTCCAAGGTTAGCCTTCCTTTCCCAGCGCTACTCCACTTTCCATAAAATAATCACAGTCCTTGCCAAATCACTTCCATGAGACAGTCTGCCTTCATACAATAGATGGTTTGTTTTATTCTAAATAAAGAATTTATTTTTCTTATTTGATCTCATATATTTAAGACACTCTGGGATAGTATAACAGAATTCTTTAACATTTGGGAGTCAGAGGAATAAATAAGAATATTACTATGTATTTTTAATTACATCATTTTTGTATTTTAAAGCATTAGAGCTCATTCCAAACTAACTTTCCAATTACAGATGTTTAGCAAAGATAGAAAGTAATCCACCCTAGCCACGTTAAGAAAAGAAGGGATGAGGCTGGCACCGCGGCTCACTTGGCTAATCCTCTGCCTGTGACGCCGGCACCCCGGGTTCTAGTCCCGGTCGGGGCGCCGGATTCTGTCCCAGTTGCTCCTCTTCCAGTCCAGCTCTCTGCTGTGGCCCAGGAAGGCAGTGGAGGGTGGCCCAAGTGCTTGGGCCCTGAACCCACATAGGAGACCAGGAGGTAGTACCTGGCTCCTGGCTTCGGATCAGAGCGTGGCCATTTGGGTGGTGAACCAAAGGAAGGAAGACCTTTCTCTCTGTCTCTCTCTCTCTCTCACTAACTCTTCCTGTCAAAAAGAAAAAGAAGAAGAAGAAGAAGAAGAAGAAGAAGAAGAAGAAGAAGAAGAAGAAGAAGAAAAGAAGGGATGAAACAAGAGTTCTAAAGCATGCTGAGTCAGAAGGTTGTCCAACCATTCCCTTCAAACTAAGTCTCTTAGGCATTCTGGAAAAGAGGAACTAGGTTAAAAAAAAAAAAAATGCATCCAGTTTAGAAAAACATTTCAGGGGAAATGGAGGCCACCTGCCTCCACAATCTAACTTCTCATTCTGTTTTGATCCATATGGCAATCCTCTCC
Organism: Lepus europaeus; assembly: GCF_033115175.1. Classification (NCBI taxonomy): domain Eukaryota; kingdom Metazoa; phylum Chordata; class Mammalia; order Lagomorpha; family Leporidae; genus Lepus; species Lepus europaeus. The sequence goes on from NC_084848.1 coordinate 18,035,848, forward strand.
CCTTTTAGCTAGTCTAGTAAACAGACCTGGTCGCAATGGGAGAGATCCTCCCCCCAGACCACGTTTTGATTGTTCACTTTACAATGGCATATGACAGAAGCTTCCCAGATTTGGCTGGAAACACCCCAGTGAAGTGTCTGCAGGCTGTTATCACAGTCCAACCTGCTGGCAGTATGCAAATAGGATTCTCTTTGGAAAAGCCTGTTGGTGCTCAGAGGCTCTCAGGGGAAGAGAATTCAAAAAGGCTCAAGCTGCTGCCCTGTGGGTTACTGCATTGCCAGTGCCAAGGAACAAACTCAATTTTGTTTTGAAAATCTAGCATTACCCCAAGAATTACAAAGAATAGTGTGGATTGAGAATTGAATATTAATAGATTACTAGATAAAGTTTCTCATGTCTGAGAAGGAACTATTTCAAGGGCTTTTGTGAAAGGTAATTAGAAAGATCCTCCTATTCAGATAGGTCAGCACCTGTGTCCTTGCACATTAAGTGCTTTGAAGTTATCCCATTACTTACTACCTCTTTTATCAGACTAAGCCCTCCAAATCCTCGCAATGCACTTGGAATATAGTTAGCATTCAGTAAATACTGGTTGACTATGTGAATGAATAAAATACTAATATGAATCTCATACTAAGTTGTATCTTGCTTCTGATGTCCCATATTTTACATTGAAAATTTAGTCAATTTTTTTTAAGAAATTGATTTTCCTTACAGCTTTTTTCAGTTCACTATTGCATTTCTACATCTCTTAAATTTTCTAAGTCATTGTAGGCAGAGGAGAGCTAATTTTGGCACTCAGGGCAAATTCAACAATCCAGGAAGATGTATGCTCATCACTAATAGGGGAAAGTTGTGACTGAAATCTAATCTGTACCTCTGCATTATCTACCAAGGTGCTGCTAAAACCCTACCGAACACAGGACAGCCCCAAATATGAGGAATTGTCCACCTCAAAATATCAACAGTGCTGAAATTGAGACCTGCCATGAAAAACAGCTTTTGGGGAGTCCAGAGTTCTGGTAGAGTGTGTTAAGCCACTATCTGTCACATTGGCATCCCATATCAGAGTGTCAGTTGGGGAACCATCTACTTCACTTCCAATTCAGCTCCCTGCTAATGTTCATGAGAAGGCAATAGAAGATGGCTCATGTGTTTGGAGCTTTGCTGTGTCTCTCTGCTCCATGTGGGAGTCAAGAAAGAATTCCTGGCTTCTGTTTTGACCTGGCCCAGCCCTGGCTACTGTAGGCGTTTTGAGAGTAAACCAGTGGATGCAAGATCTCTCTCTTTTTTCTCTCTCACTCTCTTTCTCTCCATCACTCTGCCTTTCAAATAAATAAAATAAAATAAATCTTAATTTTTTTTTAAATTTTTTGACAGGCAGAGTGGACAGTGAGAGAGAGAGACAGAGATAAAGGTCTTCCTTTGATTCTCCCTCCAATGGCCGCTGCGGCCAGCACGCTGCTGCTGGCGCACCGCGCTGATCCGAAGCCAGGAGCCAGGTTCTCCTCCTGGTCTCCCATGCGGGTGCAGGGCCCAAGGACTTGGGCCATCCTCCACTGCACTCCTGGGCCAGAGCAGAGAGCTGGACTGGAAGAGGGATGACCGGGAAAGAATCCGGCGCCCCGACCAGGACTAGAACCCGGTGTGCTGACACCGCAGGCGGAGGATTAGCCTATTGAGCCACGGCGCTGACCAATAAATCTTTAAAAAGAAAAGAAAAATATTCTCCACTAAAAAATTTTAGGCTACTTGTCAGTTTTTCTTTATGAATTGAAGCTGTTATTGGAAGTGTTTAAACTCAGCCTCTGGGCCATGCAGTATCTTTCTTCTTTTTCACATTACCACCTATTCTTGTGTCTGTTGCCATTTGTTTCAATCATATCCGGCTGCTGAATATCAGTAAAGTTAACTAGGAGCAAAGCACAGTCCTCAGTGTTGCTTCCCATTCACTTCTGGGCTTCAACTTAAGGACAATGTGGCTGATTCATAAAATAAGACTATCTCTGGTTGTCATTATGGTGAAGTGGATTAAACTGCCTCCAGCTATGCTGGTACCCGTATGGGTATAGATTTGTGTCTTGGAAACGCTATGTCTGACTCAGCTCTCTGCTAATGCACCTTTGAGAGCAGTGGAAGATGGCTCAAGTTCTTGGGTCCCTGCCACCCCTGTGGGAGACCCAGATAAAGCCCTGTGCGCCTGGATTCGCCCTCAACCAGCCCTGGTCATTGCAGAATTATTCGGGAGTCAACCAGTGATGAAAGATCTGCCCATCTCTCCTTGTCCCTGAAACTGCCTTTCAAATAAGTAAATAAATAAAATTTTAATAAGCCTATCTCTTGACAAAAAGGCTGTAGGTATCCATCACATTTGATCATTCTCATTGGTAATAGGGTCTTCTTTGTTTTGAAAATAAGCTATTAACATGCAAAGGCACTGTAGTAGGGTTCTGGAATAATTACTTATAAAATCTTATACAGAGGAGGGTATTTGGCACAGTAGTTAAGACAACACTTGGGATGCCCTGTTCTAATTTCAGAGTGCCTGATTTGGAGTCCTGACTCCACTCCTAAGTCCAGCTTCCTGCCAATGCACACCCCAGGTATAGCAGGTGTTGGCTTAAGGACCTAAGCCCTGCTAGTCCAGTGGAAGACCTGGATTGAGTTCTCAGATCCTAGTTTTGATCCAGCTTAGTCCCGGCTGTTGAGAGCATGTGTGAGTGATGACACAGATGGAAGATTTCTTTCTCTCAAATAAAATATATAAATACAAATAAATACACACACAAATACACACATGTATGTTTACACACTCACACATACAGACCCTATACATATTTTGCTTTGCCCTTATACTTGAAAATCAAAAATCAAATTCTTCACTAGAAGACAGATTTAACAATTTCCTTTACTTTTTTTGTTTGGAGCTGCCAGTTTAGTGATAAATTAGAAACATAATGTGAATAACGTAAAACATTAGATCCTTCCCTCAGTCTAATTGTTTGCTCTGCATTTAAATGACCTAAAATAGAGAAAATAAATTAGCTTTGGAATCCAAATTAGGTATAGATTAATAACATTTTGGTCTCCATCATGTATAATTACCCATAAAAAGTTAAACAAATTAAAAGTAAACTCATGAAAAATATGAGATCAATCACTATCCCTTTGTTTCCATGGTCTTCTCTCTTTTTTAAGATACATTTATTTATTTGAAGGGGAGAGTGACAGAGAGGAAATAGAAAAAGAGAGAAGTCTTCCATTTGATGATTTATCCCCTGAATACAACAGACAGGGCTGGATCAGGCTGAAGCAAGGAGCCAGGACTTCCACCCTGGTCTTCCACATGGGTGGCAGTGCCCAAGTAATTGGGCCATCATCTACTTCTTTCCCAGGTACATTAACAGGGAGCTAAATTAGAAGTGAAGCAGATGGGACTCAAACTAGCACTTGGGTATGAGATGTTGGCACTGCAGACTATAGCTTAGCTGGATGTGCCACAATGTCTATGGTCTTCTTAAAAACATTTTTGCATTGAGGTGCAACAGGATAAGTCACCTCTTGCAACATATTAGAGTGCCAGTTCAAGTTCCAGCTACTCAGCTTGCAATCCAATTCATTGAAAAATGTACTGGGAAGGCACCAGATGATGGCCCAAGCACTTAGGCCCCTGCCAGCCATATGGGAGACTAGGACGGAGCCCTTGCTTCTGGCTTCAGCCTGGTCCAACCATGGCTGGTTAGCCACTGGCAGTGGGGTGTGGAGGGTGGCAAACCAGCAAATGGAAAATCTCTTTTGCTCTGTTTCAATGACTTTCAAATAAGTAAATCAATTAGAATTTTAAAGGAGAATATTATTTTAAAAAAATGTTCTCTCATGTATTTATTTGAGAGGCATATTCACACACATGGCAGGGGGTCGGGGTGAGAAACAAGTTCATATCCACTGGATCACTTTCCAAGTGTCTGCAACAGCCAACATTGGATTGGAGCCAAAGATGGAAGCCAGGAACTCAAAGCATATGTTGCATGTGGGTTGCAGGAATCTAATCATTTGATTCATCACCATTACCTCTTAGAGTCTTCATTAACAGAATGTTGGAGTCTGGAGACTGAACCAAGAATCAAACCCAGATTATCCAACATAGAAAGTGGGCATTTTCACTTAATGCTGTATAATTGTTCAGACCTGGTTAATGCCACTATTAGGATCATTGGTTACTATCCTCACCCTGTCTTTTATGACCTTGTCTAAATATGATCAGAGTTGGCAAACTTGGAAGGCTTCCATAGCCTTGGCAACTCATGACGGGAGCCTAGCAGGGTTACTGGTGCCATCAGCTAGAGTGTAAATTTGTTGGGTCAACAACAGGAGTCACTGTGCACTTGCTCCTCATGTGGGATCTCTGTCCTTAATGTGCTATACATTGTGATTTAATGCTATAACTAGTACTCAAACAGTATGTTTCACTTTGTGTTTCTATGTGGGTGCAAACTGTTGAAATCTTCACTTAATATATACTAAATTGATCTTCTGTATATAATGAGAATTGAAAATGAATCTTGATGTGAATGGAAGGGGAGAGGCAGCGTGAGAGGGGAGGGTTGCGGGTAGGAGGGAAGTTATGGGGGGGGGGGGGAAGCCATTGTAATCCATAAGCTGTATATTGGAAATTTATATTCATTAAATAAAAGTTAAAAACAATAAAAAAAGAAATAAAGTGGACATTTTTCTTCAATTTTTATTTATTGATTTATTTATTTGAAATGTTGAGAGAAAGTTACACAGAGATACCCCATCCTCTGGTTGTCACAATAGTTGGAGCTGCACCACTTGAAGTCAGGAGCCAGAAACTCAGTCATGGTCTTCCATGTGGGTTACAGTGACCCAACTACTTGACCTAACAACTGCTACTTTTTGTTAGTGAACAGGGAGGCAAACACAGGCACTCTGGTTTGGTTTGCAAGCATAACCACTGCACCAGACACAGGAACTCAGGCATCTTAACCACTAGGCTAAATGCTTGCTCCTGAATAAGTCTTGTAAGGTTCCCATGGATGGGCTCAGAATGCAAGGCTGCACAGCTGAACTCTTCCGGATTCCTTCATTTGCTTATATGTTATTTATTTGTGTGCTTTGATTGCTGTAGGGTAGAGATTCATAATAGTTTCTCTGATAGCAAGCTATGAAATGTTGACTTTTTCAACTACTGGCATTTACCCCAGGTCTTAAATCAGTATTTCCCATCTCAAATGGCAATCCAGGAACCAACCACCAGTGCTACTTATTCAAGTTAACTGATTCTTAAGCTTCCATCCTTCTTGAATTGGTAACTTTTCATTTTTATCTTTATATTGGGTAATTGCATCTTAAGATTCTAACTCAGTTATTAATACAAGTGGTGCCTCTTATTAAAATTTTGAAAATACCTCTACAGTTTTCTTCATTCATCTCTTCATCAATGATTATCTGCCAAGTGCCTATAATATCACTGGGTCAAGCATAGGTTAAGTGAAGGGCAGTGACATTAATAGGACAAAATTTGCTTCCAAATAAACTGGAACCATTTATTACTTGCAGCCACCTGCTGAGCAGGTGAGGCATTGTTCTTGTCCTCCTGGTGCTGATAGTCCCAGCATTTCAGAGATGCCCAGTCTTATACGCCAGCAGACATTATGTTTAGTAAATGTTTTAGCTTTATCTTTATGCTTATTTTAAAATCTCTTTTTTCAACCTTCAGGTTGTGTTTCTTTTTTCTTCACCTTTTCTCTTTCCTTTTTAGCTGCTACAAGGTGTACTTTTTTGAGAATTTATGATTAGTAATACACAGTGCAATGTACCCTTCAGGATAAAAGATGAAGACAACTCTGCCCCTGCCCTCAAAATGTTCAGAGTCTGCTGAGGATTCTTCTAAGTGACAATGAGAGCATAGAAAGAAAGAATTCTAGTACAGGAAAATGTATGAGAATGCATCTGGGAGAAAGATCTTTTTGAGGTGAGCCTTTAAAAAGAAGCAAGGCTCCCACAAGCAAACACATGCAAGATTTAACTGGTCTGCTGGTTCAGATGGAGCAAAGCTTTGAGGATGCCTTATAAATTTAATAAGGGATAAATCTTGTGGTCCCATGTTGTTAGGGTAGAATCTCTAAACCAAGAAAAGAAATAAATGTTAGCCCAGGCAGGACCTAGAATGGTGTGCTGAAAAATTTTGAGATTGTATTTCTTAAATCAGTAGAATACACCATAAATAAATGTAGACACATAAAGACTTACTTATAAACAGTACAGAGCTATAAATTATTTATAGAAATAATACTGCAACAATGCAAACTGTAGTTTTTTAGGTCCTTTGTTATTTCCTAATGGGACTGTATTTTTACTAAGCTCTAGAGACAGTGTCATGTGGCATACGAAAGTTATTCAAAGAGTTCATGAAAATTATATTATGAAAAACACTTTGCAAATATTTTAATTTTTAAAATATTTATCTGAAAGGCAGAAGGCAGAACAATGCAGAGATACAGAGAGACACAGAAACAAAGAAACATTTTCCACCTGCTTTTCCATTCCACAAATGACTCCAACAACCAGGGCTGGACTTAGACAAAGCCAGGAGTCAGGAACTCCATATTGGTCTTTCAGATGGCTTGAAGGGTCCTAAACACTTAGATTAGCATCTGCTCCCTTCCCAGGTGCAATAGTAGGGGGCTGGATCCGAGGCGGGATAGCTCAGTAGGTGAAGCTACCACCTATGATATGGACATAGCATATTGGAGCACACACTGAAGTTCAGATGCTCTGTTTCTGATCTGGTTTCTTGTTAATGTGCATGGGAAAGCAGTGGAAGATTGCCTCAACCCAGCCACCCATGTCGGAGACCTAGAGTTCTAGGCTCCTAAATTTGGCCTGGCCCAGTCTCAGCTGTTGCAGGCATTTGAGGAGTGACCAGTAGATAGAACATCTTTCTGCCACTCCTTCTCTCTATCACTCTGTCTTTCAATTAAATAAAATAAAGTAAGAAAAATAAAAGAGGAATAGAAGAGACTGGAGCCAGTATATTGATGTGGGATGCAGGTGTTACAAGCAGCAGCCTAACACACTGGACCACAATTCTCGCTCTTGTTTTATTAACTTTTTGGCACCAAAACAAATTTATTTTTAATATCATTTTACACAAACTTTATGAAGTTTTCTTGTATATTATGGAAAATGTCATTGTCTTGGTTAAATAATTTTGGCTTTCAACAACTTCAGGTAATATACTTTTGCCACTTCAAGCCAACTTTTTTTGTCTTTAATCAGTAAAAACACATATGATTTCACACCTGTTTGAAATTACTTTTGAATGTGGTTATACTAATATGTAACTCAAAATTAATAACATTTATTTAGCATTTAGCAGTGGACATTGGTGCAACAGTTAAGACAACTGCTTGGGATATTCCCAGGCCATGTGGGAATTCCATCTGTGTCTGGGTTTGAGTCTAGATCAGCTTTTGATTCCAACTTACTGTGGAAGTAAGTTCTTAACGCTCCTCCTCTCAGAACAAATCCACCTCAACAAACTTAATACTAATGAACAGCTTGAGAGGCAGCCAGTGTTGGCTCTGGGAACTCTGGCCCAGTCCTGGCTACTGCAGGCATTTGGAGAGTGAGTGATCAGAAAGAAGTTCTCTCTCTCTCTCTCTCTCTCTCTCCCCCTCCCTCTCTGCCTTTCAAATACATTTGAAAACTAGCAGAAAAACAGTTTTTAGAAATTTTTTGTTAAGTATTAATGAAATTTTTTGGTTCTTTGAGATAAAAATTGACAAATTACTTACACATGTTTTAGGAAATTTAAGGGGATAGGTTGAGAAAAGTTAGCTTCTAACGAAAAATTTCAGTGCTCTGATTACATACAAGTTACCATTTTAATTCTTTTCCATGGAGTTTCAACTACACAGATTGTAAAATTGGGATATATGACTAGATTTTTTTCTCTACATTTCCTTCCATCTTGGGTATTTTTTTATTTAATATTTCCAAAATGGCACTACTTTATAAAAATTCTTTGTAAACATTAACCTAAATAAACACAGAAAATATCTTGAGCTTCTTCCTATATTGTGGCTATTTTTGTGAGTGAATTAAATTTTAGCAAAGTGTTTGCTCTATAAAAGTTCAATGACATGTATTATTGCAGATTATTTTTCTCTAAGACTGCAGTAATCATATTTATTAAAAAAAAACAAAGGGCTTTATAAAAGATATCTTTACCTAAGTCATTTTTCAAAGTAATTAAAGACTGTTAAGTATTTTGGCTTAAACAATGTGCTTTGGAATCCAATCACCTAGGTTGTTATGTGGTTGTTTCTACTAACAAATTGTGTAGTCTTTCACATATAATTTACCCTCTTCAAACATTAGTTTTCTAATCTATAAAATGGCTGCGATACTAGCACCTTATAGCATCGTGTCAAGAATTAAATATGGGGGCTGACATTGTGCTGCAGTGGGTTAACACACCACCTGGGATGCTGGTATCCCGTATGAGAGCAAGTTCAAGTCCCAGCTGCTCCATTTTAAATCCAGCTACCTGCTATTGTGCCAGAGAAAGTAATAAAAGACACCCAAGGAGTTGTGATCTGCTACTCTCGTAGAAGACCTGGATAGAGTTGCATTCTCCTGGCTTTGGCCTGGCTCAGCCCTGGCCATTGTAGTCATCTAGGGAGTGAACCAGCAGATGGAAGATTCTCTCTCTTTCTCTCTCCCTCTCTCTGTGTGTGTGTGTGTGTGTGTCTCCCTCTGCAACTCTGACTTTCAAATAAGTGACTAAATCTTTGAAAATAAGAATTAAACGTGGTAATAAGTTCATTCTTAGTACAGTGCCTGGTATTGAGCTACATCCATAAATTGTATCATGCTTAATTAAAAAAATAAAAATTGGGAGATGCACCTTTGACATCTTAAATATGAGGGGACTTCAAAGCCTTCATGTAAAATATATATTATGGAAAGGATTTCAGTATTTTTCACCAAAATAAGCTTATCTTTTAATTCTGTTTTTCTAAGAAATTTTTTAATACCTTTGTAAAAGCATATTTTGCTTCCTTGCAGTTTGTTGTATCTACATGCATTTTTAACATGATAAAAAGCTGGTAAATTTATTTGTAGCAATTAGATTATACTAATAACAATTTGGCATTCAATCTGTGATCTGATTTCTTCATCACTTGGTGGCTGCAATAAATGTTTCCTCTATTGTTTTCTCATCTTTCCTGCTTAGTCTGTTATGCCAGTTTCAGGATATGGCTACAGTTTCTTTGACATCCCTGACTCCTCTTAAGTTTGAGAGGTTTTGTAATTATTAGAACCAGAAGAACATAGAAGAAGTAACATGTAAGTGATTTTCAAAAGGAAGACAAAATATATGCAACTCCTGCTTGCTGCTGAAATACTGTATCTTGGTGTTGTGATTCTCCAGGTACGAATTCCACCTGCTCCAAAGCCAGTAGTAGTGCTTTAGTAGATAGCCCAAGACAACTACCACCATTCAGCCATCTTCAAGGTGCCAGCTGAATAAGCATGAGCAGCACACTCACAAACTGGATACCATTGGGTACTACTCGAGTGAAATTGAACAGCTGTGTCACAGATTCCCAAGGCATACAATTATGGGATTTAATAGATGGTTGTTTCTTAAGGCTATCAATTTGGATATTTAATAATGCAGGAGCAGTAGATAACTGAAATGGATACATCTTAGCATTTGCCATTTACACATTCATTTTTAACCCAAAAATCATTTGCACTCACCAACTGAGGCTAAAAATAATGGACCTAATAATGAGGTAATTGTACATACAACTGGAGAAAAGTCCCTTCACTTTAGGGAAAAAGTATCAAAGTTATTACTCAATGAGCCCATTATAAGTGCAATTACTTGCAGGCTAATTTCTTCCCCTATGGCTAAAAGTAGCAGAAGGATTTGAATGAAAAACTGAATGCCTACTAGAAACTCCTTAGAAATACATTTCTCTATTAGCCTGTGCAGGTTTCTGATGACCCATGGCCATTAAATACCACAAGACAGTACTCATTGGAAGTTGTATTCCTGTACTGTCTGAGCAAAACTTGTGCCATTAACACATATTTTCCTAAAATTCCTAATATTTTTTATATGTTATTCTCTTTCTTTGAGTATTAGATACTATTAGCATCCCCTTTAGCTTCTTGAATGTGAAAAAATACTGCTAACTTCATCTTTTAAAACACACACTGTGTTTATTATAGATCAACAGAAAATTGTATGACCTGAAAAATTATGAAGTGATTTAAATTATCATAACCTGGAAACAAAAAGTAATGTGTAAATCTCTAAACACTTATTAAAATACACATTGTATACACATGTTGTTATATTATAACAAGTGGTTCACTTCTACATATTACCTGTAAACTTTTTTATCTACATAGCAATATAGCATGAAAACTAACCATGGCAAATAAAAATGTTTGTCATTATTTATCATCTTTACTTGAGGACTGGCGCTGCAATGTACTAGGTTAATCCTCCGCCTGTGGCACTGGCAGCCCATATGGACGCCGGTTCTAGTCCCTGTTGCTCTTCTTCCAGTCCAGCTCTCTGCTGTGGCCCAGGAAGGCAGTGGAGGATGGCCCAAATGCTTGGGCCCCTGCACCCGGATGGGATACCAAGAAGAAGCACCTGGCTCCTGGCTTCGGATTGGCGCAGTACGCCGGCCGTAGCGGCCATTTTGGGGGTGAACCAATGGAAGGAAGGCCTTTCTCTGTCTCTCTCTCACTGTCTGTAATTCTACCTGTCAAATAAATAAAATCTTTAAAAATAAATAAAAAATAATCTTTACTTATTATTTTATTCCTTGTTTTTTGATGTATTATTGCTAGACATTCGTATTTTCAGTTTCTCAGTGAATAAAAATGCATTGAAGACTATCATTTTATCTTCATACTGTTATTAAATTATTTAAGGATATTTTTGCAAGTAATATACATAAAATTATATCCACAAATACTATTAATTTCAATATCATATGAATGTATTAAAACTTAGAATTCCTATGTTCTAATATGTCCATGAAATGAGTAAACTCCCATGGTTTATGACAAAGATATTTATGCTCATAATATAAAAGCAGCTGTAAAATTGAATCCAAAGATGCAAAAAATATTTCAGTCTCTCAGTGTCATCATATTATATTATTTTTCTCCTGGGAAAATACCTAAGATAGGCCAAATTTTTTTAAACTTTTATTTAATAAATATAAATTTCCAAAGTACAACGTTTGGATTATAGCAGCTTTTTCCCCCATAACCTCCTTCCCACCCACAACCATTCCTTCTCCCACTCCCTCTCCCATCCCATTCTTCAAGATTCATTTTCAATTATCTTTATATACAGAAGATCAATTTAGTATACACTAAGTAAAGATTTCAACAGTTGGCACCCACACAGGAATACAAAATATAAAGTATTGTTTGAATACAAGTTATACCATTAATTTGCATAGTACAACACATTAAAGACAGAGATCCTACATGGGAAGTAAGTGCACAGTAACTCTTGTTGTTGATTTAACAATTGACACTCTTATTTATGATGTCAGTAATCACCCTAGGCTCTTGTCGTGAGCTGCCAAGGCTATGGAAGCCTCTTGAGTTTGCCAACTCCCATCTTATTTAGACAAGGTCATAGTCAAAGTAGAAGTTCTCTCCTCCTTTCAGAAAAAGGTATCTCCTTCTTTGATTACTCGTTCTTTCCACTGGGATATCACTCAGAGATCTTTCATTTAGGCTTTTTTTTTTTTTTTTTTTTTTTTTTTTTTTTTTGCCAGAGTGTCTTGGCTTTCCATGCCTAAAATACTCTCATGGACTTTTTAGCCAGATCCGAATGCCTTAATGGCTGATTCTGAAGGCCAAATTTTTTATAATGGTATGTTGTTTATGTACTGTCCATAAATGTTAACTAATTGACCTTGCATGTTAGCATGACTTCCTGCATCCCCTCTTTTAAGCATCAGTGATGTAATTACATCAAAACTTTTGAAACTTGGAATATTCAAACCAAGACAAAGTCCTGGACAATTTTGGATTACAAATCTTTCTAGTTGTCATTGCCATTACTTGTTTTAGCAAAGTGGTAGGAGACAATGATTCGTAGGACTACATTGTAGCTTATAAAATCTTCAAAGAAATTCTGAAATAGGATACTGCCTTAAAACAGTATGTGGAATGTGGTGATGTGTTAGATTGTGTGAAGCAAACAAGCTCTTCATCTGTCTGTGCAAAACCCCAAGACCCTAAAGTTCATCAATCCTCTATGAATGAGTCTTGAGAAACATGGTACAATACTGTATTTTTAAACTATAATAAATAATATTGTGAATAAATATGATGAAATGATTTTAGTAAATGAAAAAATCATAATAAAACACTCCTGTGCTATAAATAGTTATACCTAATTAATGCAAGTGCAAAGTGGAAGGCTATAGAAGATTTTAGTCAGAAATTATTATATTCAAATATGATATTTTTGAGCATTTTATTCATTTATCTTTTCAAAAATATTTATTAAATAACTGTTATATTCCTAGTGGTTTTAGTGTGCAATTATAGGTAATTTCTCTCTCTATTTTTGTTTTACTTTTCTTCAATGTGGAAGGGTTATATATTAATATATAAAATCATAAAATTTCATATATTTTAATAATTCTCTTCAATCCATTCTTTGTTGAAATAGCAAGGAAGATTAGGAAGAGAAATGGGAATGACTAACTAAACTGTTGATATTATTTTATGCGAGAGCAGAAAAAGTAAGTGATTATACTAAAGCAAGAAATCTTTTACAAGAAACACACATAAAAACCTGGTACATGAATACTACATTGCAATCACTACCTCCTAAGCTCTTGTCCTTAAAAACTCTCCCTAAGCTACTGCAAACACTCCCTAATTTTATCTTCATATATTTTTTTGCCTCCCTAATTATTGCTTCATGTAGTCACTTTGGGACTATTTATAATTAAAATGATACTCTGCTCTTTTAAAACTTCTAATTTGCTTACAAACTAAAGGCTAGGTCTTTTTTTTACTTTTTTGGGAGGCGCATGCATGCATACACACACATACATACAGGCAGAGACAGAGAGACACACAGAGAGAAAGAGAGAAAAAGACAGTACAAGAAAGCTCTCACAACCACTGTCCACTGCTGGAAATGGCCCTTGCTGGGCCACGCTGAAGACAGGAGCCAGAAACTTAGTTCAGGTCCCCTCAAGGATGGCCAAAGCCCAGTCGCTTAGGCTGTCACAAGCACTTCCCAGCGCCTGCACTAGCAGGCTGGCATCAGGAGCCAGAGCCACGGATCAAAGACAAGTGTTGCAATATAGGACGCAGTCCTGTGTTAATCTCTAAACACTGACCCTTTTTAGGTCTGTTTTAGCCCATTCTTGCCACCCAGTTCATCCCATCTCTCTTGTCATTCATACACCCTGTAATCATTAAAAAAATCATAAAATACTCAGTTGTCTGTATGGAAGACGCTTTTTCTCATATCTGTTCCTTTGTTAAAGTGATCCACATGCACCTAAAAGATATTTTGTCCCTGAAAAATAGAGGCCTCAGAAAATGGAGTTCCTAACTCCTGGGAAGTCTGTTGGATCTCACCATTATGTAGATCCATGAAATCACAGGAGGGAGGACACTTAATCTTTTTAGTTCCTCAGAATTCAGCATCCACAAAGCAAAGCTATGCTAAAATTTTGCCTTTCATAGCATTGCTTCAAGAGATATTGATTCAGAAAGTCACTCTTCCTAGCAAGTATGCAATTAAGAAAGACGTAAAGGTGGAGGGTAAAATCAAGCTGCCTTTGCCACATACATCAAAACATAATTTAAAATATCTGCCTTCTCAAGTATTTCTGTGCTCTGAAAAGGGTCACCCAGCTCCCTAGGTTCATTACTCTGCATAGGAAAATTTAAAGGAAGTCCTTGTTCCCCTCCTACAGAATCATTCTCCCCTCTGTGCTGTAATCTGTCAATCTTGATTCTCCATTTACTCAAGAGATAAATATAATCAATAAGTTTCCATACTTCTGATACAACCAACTTGCCTTAGGCTTTGTAAGTGTAATTACTAATATTTTGCACCCTCAGTATTCCTACTCTACTGGTACATTTTTATTATTATAGAATACTTCAAAATGTCCAAAGTAAAATGCACTTAAAAGTATGAGTTTATTTTAATGCAAAAAATCTGGTTAAAATTCATAATCGATGGAAAATATGTTATAAAAACTATTTAAATTTTTTTGCTCCAGGGGCCGGTGCCATGACTCACTTGATTAATCCTCCGCCTGTGGCGCCGGCATTCCATATGGGCACTGGTTCTAGTCCCTGTTGCTCCTCTTCCAGTCCAGCTCTCTGCTGTGGCCCGGGAGAGCAGTGGAGGATGGCCCAAGTGCTTGGGCCCTGCATCCGCATGGGAGACCAGGAAGAGGCACTTGGCTCCTGGCTTCGGATTGGCGCAGCGCGCCAGCCATAGCGGCCATTTGGGGAGTGAACCAACGGAAGGAAGACCTTTCTCTCTGTCTCTCTCACTGTCTATAACTCTACCTGTTAAATAAATAAAAAATAAAAATAAAATTCTGCTCCAAAATAAACTCATATTTTAATTCCGTTTTCCATGAACCTTTTAAAGTAGCTAAGTAGAAAGATTTTGTAATAAATATCTTCAAAAAACATACTGAAAACTTTATTGATTCTATTGTCCTTTGGTGATAACCTCATTTATTTATTCATTTTCTCCACCCAAACAAAACAAGATTTCTCTACTTGCTGTTCTTGTCTTCTTACATTGTTTTTCTATATAGGAGAAACTTACCAAGTTTTATCTGCATTGCCTCACTGATATCATTCTTTTCAGCCTCTATTGACCTCCTCTTGGTAAAATATATTGCTCATGTATCATTTCTTATCAAAATGAACCTCTGGATAGCAGTTGGCAAAGAAAACCCCTGATTCTTCTTAAAATATTCATAATGATCTTTAGTATAACACACCCCGGAGGTTGCTTGCAGTTCACAGATTACTCTTCATTTTATTTAACTTTGCTTTCCCTGTTTTTAAGAATTATAGTAACATCACTTGTACCAAGGACTCCATTTATTCTTCATCTGTCTTAAAAGCACACATAATGCCAAAGTCCTAGGTTTTAATAATATTTTGATTCTATTATATACGAACTGTATATAATTTACTTCATCATTTCCTCTGAACTTAAAACTTTCATTAAGTCCTTGCTTACTTTGCACTCCTTTAAAATGTCTAATAAACATAGTTAACACGTCCCAAATGCCTATGACTAATCTTTTACACCTGCAACTCATATCAGTGTTTTTCACTTCAGAAAACAAAAAACAGAAAACAAAACTGAGCTATCAGTTGCTTAAGACCAACACCCAAGAATTAGCATTGAGTTCTTCCTTTTTCTCATGCCTCAGGTCTAATTCATCTCTAAACCTGGTCAGCTTTTCCTTAAAAAAATCACCAAATCTATTTCCTGTTATCCCTTTTACTGTTACTGTACCCCAAATCCCATAACACCTTGCTTACTAGAAAGCAAGAGCCCCCACAGGCTTTGTACTTCCACTGCCTACATTAAAACATCAATGTGTTTGTTATAAGGAAGCAAGAGAGATATTTGTAAAACTTAAACCTTTTCATACCATATCATTCTCTGTTCAAAATAGAGCAGCAACTTCATGTTGCACTTGTAAAAAAATCCAAAGTCCCTAGTCCAAAAGGTCTGATCCTCACCTACTTCCACAGACTCATGTTTAACTCCTTCCTTTTGGGTGTCTTGCCTAGTATCTCAGTAGTCTGTCTGATGTAACTGAAATATGTCCACTAGCTCCTTTTTCTGTCTATTAGCATTTGCATTTATTTCTGCATAAGAGTCTCCCTAAATATGGACTTGATGCCACTTGACACATTTCGTCCCTTAATATCTCTGCTCAAATATCATTTCAAAGATGCCCATTGTATTTATTCTACTTAAAATAGACTATCTTCATTGCTGCTGACCCCACCACATTTCTTACTACATATTAAAATATTAAATTAATTTGTATGTGTAATTGCTCAAAGCTTATTTTTTATTTTATGTCTCTATTTTGTTCAAGTACCAGGAAGACAGTTTTTTGTCAGGGAAAAAAACCTGACACATAATCAGGGTTCAATAAATATTATTGAATGAATGGATAGAGTAATGAATGAAACTCACTTCAAGTAATCTATACCTTTTAATTATTTGCATGATTTTCAATTTATACTTTCTGCTATGGTACTAATCAAAAAAGTTTAACAGCAATTATGCTTAAAATTTTGTGGCACTTCAGTTTTCCCAAAAGCAGATTTTAAGACAAAAATTTGAGACATATTGGTTATTAAGAGAGTTCCAAGAAATACAGATTCTTGTTAAAATTGGACAGCATCTACTACATCTGCTATGGTTGTTCAATAAACTTGTTTGAGGACATATTAATCTATCAAATCCTCATCCTAGGTCTCCCATGCATTGAAAAATCATAAATAAACTTAAGGAGGTTGATATGTAGTACAAATTAAATAAGTCTTAAAATTCAAATGAGCATATGGATCATAGTTGAAAAATCATAGTGACATTATCAGAATTAGTCACTAAAAGTAAAGGAAGAATGGGGCTGGTGTTGTGGTGCAGCAGGTAAAGCCTCCACCTGTGACGCGATCGTCCCATAAAGGCACTGGTACAAGTTCTGTCTGCTCCTCTTCTGATCCGGTTCCCTGCTAATCCACCTGGGAAAACAGCAGAAGATGCCCAAGTCCTTGGGCCCCTGCACCTAGAAGAAGCTCCTAGCTCCTGGCTTCAGACAGGCCCAGCCCTGGCCATTGAGACCATTTGGGGAGTGAACCAGTAGATAAAAGATTTCTCTCTCTCTCTCTCTCTCTCTCTCTCTCTCTCTCTCTCTCTCTCTCTCTCTCTCTCCCTCTTCCTCTCTATCTCTAGCTCTCTCCTTCTCTGTTACTCTGTTTTTAAAATAAATTAAAAATATTAAAAAATAGTATAAGAAGAATAATGATAATAAAACCATCAACTAGTATGTTACTTCCTACTGTGTGCTGCACGCTGTTTCTCTGTTTCAGGTGTTTTACATTTCTTGGCTCCTTAATCTCAAACAATGTAGATCAACATCATTAGTTTCTTCTATTTGCAGATGAGAGAGTGAGGATCAAACAGGTAAAGGGATTTCATCAAGGACAGAGTTCCAACATTAAGGCTTTCTGTCCTCAAAAGTCGTGATTTAATCCTCACCTTCTGTATGTATCATTTAGCACTAGCCTTCCTCCTCTACTCTTGTCTCCTCTATTCACTATTACATTAAAAAAAAGAAAAAAGATTTATTTTTTTGAAAAGCAGAGTTACAGACAGGCAGAGATAGAGAGAGATTGGTCTTCCATCTGCTGGTTCACTCCCCAAATGGCCACAATGGCCAGAGTTGTGCCGATCTGAAGCCAGGAGCCAGGAGTTTCTTCCGGGTCTCCCACATGGGTGCAGGGGCCCAAGGACTTGGGCCATCTTCTACTGCTTACCCAGGTCACAGCAGAGAGCTGTATCAGAAGAGGAGCAGCTGGGACTCGAATCATTGCCCATACAGGATGCCGGCACTGCAGGCGTCAGCCTTACCAGTTGTGCCATAGTGCCGGCCCCACTTCTGCATTATTGTGAGTTCAGTGACTGCTCATCAATGTGACTTCCATGAATAACTAAGCTCCTCACTGTTTTTTTTTTATTGAAACATGAATGTGGGCATATTTCTGTAAAAGATGAGAAAATTGGCCCACTTACTTAAATTACCACATCTCAGGGCCCTTCACATTTACTAGGCAGATGTCCCTTGAGGAAAATAACGGGTATTAAATACACACATAATCCTAGATTTGACTCTATTACTAGTGCAAATTTGCTAAGATACTTTGAAAATCATTAATCATTCATTTTGTCACTATACTTTTAATGGCATTATAACTCATTCCCAGATTGCTAGATAAATAATCTGTTAGCTGTCATTTCTGTTACATGACTGCAAAACACAACTGAGAAGTAATACACAGCCACATACCAAGTACTAAAAGGTTTGTTTTCAAATCAAGATTCTCATTATTTCAATACTAAAACAAGTGAAATGCAGTAAGAAAGCAGGAAAATGCTGAAGTTTTCTGAGAGATGTGGTAGTGTTGTGTGGCTGCTGCACTTGCAGACTGAGTTCTTTGTTTTTAATTTAAATGACATATTTGCTGGAAATAACTATTTAGCTGTATTGCATACTGTACTTTTAAAGTGTGTATTCATAATTCTCACTGAAAACAAATAAATAATGAATTTATAATTATTTGTATTCTTTATGTATTACTCCACAATTATTAAAGACATAAAATAACATATGTATTTGTCACTTTTTGGAAATTACAGTTTATGAACATGACTTAAAATTGATAATACTTCCAAATTGTGGTCACAGAGTAGAATGAGGAAATTAATTTTAGTTTCTGATGCAAAGCTCAACTGAACTTCATACTAACAGATACAGGAAACATAAATATGGTGAGTATATTCGTGGTCTATTCCAAAGGTTTCAAATAAAGTCAGTCTTAATTATGATTCCTGGAAGTGCTTTGTTCTTTTTTCAGTGGTAGCAGTAAGAATTATTGAGTTAAAAAATATTTGGTACCTAGATTAAGACATAACCTTAGATCAGATTTGAATTTATGGACTAGATAGAGTTGAAGTAGTTGTCTCAGTTTTACTCCTGAGATTGATAAAAGGAATTTCAAAAGAAAAATATGCCCTGAAGTCAGAACTTCTTTCATTTCTCTAAAGTGTTCCTTTGTATGTAATATTCTGCCTCTTCCTCACCTCACACCAACTGTTAAGCTTTGTGTAAGTCACTTTTACATTGTGAATCTGTTTCCTCCTTTGAAGAAATATGACACGAGACTGATGGCCTCTGGATGTCAAATGCCATTCCAGTAATGAATGACATGAGTTTGTTAGAATTCCACATTCAACGTAAGCTTTTTGATGTTCCTCAGGAGAAATGTAAGTTATTGCTTAAAATGGCTCCTTACTTCCTGAGAGTAGTTACATTATTTCTCAGATTTTCTCCAATACGTTAAAAAGATCAGACCACACACACACACACACACACAGGTAAACTTTTTTTTTTTTTCCAGATCTGTTTTCTTTTCTTTAGATGGTTAGGCAATTTCCTTTCCCAAAGACAGAATTCTGCACTCTGATGAGGATTGGAGGTAGGCCAATGACAGCAGAGAACTTTCAGATCAAATTATCTTTTGTGGTGAACCTGCCACTTAACCTTTATGTGATGAAATTTCGGATGAAAGGGAGATCTCTAAGCAGGCCTGTGAACCAGCAATGAGGACCTCTCCTGCCTCCCCAGTTGTTCCTCCTCAGAGTCATTGCTGCTCACTGTGAGAGGCAATCCTCACTAAGGTCAAGTTTCTTGAAGGTCCAGTCCCAGGTTTTTTCAGAAGTTGTACCATTCACTTGTTATGTTAGCAAGGACAGGAAATATGAATTTTGTATCAATGAGTTGTAAAGATTAGCTTTCTAATTTAAGAGAAAGGAAATAAATTAGGTTAGTAAAAACCCAACAAGTAGGGACTTAGATGACATGTAAGGAGTCACTGGAGCTATTTTAAGAAGTTATGATGCTTGATGCTTTATAAAAAATAGAGAGAGGGCCGGTGCCACGGCACACTAGGTTAATCCTCTGCATGCGTGCCAGCATCCCATGTGGGTGCCGGTTCTAGTCCCGGTTGCTCCTCTTCCAGTCCAGCTCTCTGCTATGGTCTGGGATAGCAGTAGAAGATGGCCCAAGTGCTTGGGCGCCTGCACCCACATGGAAGACCAGGAAGAAGCATCTGTCTCCTGGCTTTGGATCAGCACAGCTCCGGCCATTGCGGCCATTTGGAGAGTGAACCAACGGAAGGAAGACCTTTCTCTCTGTCTCTCTCTCTCACTGTCTGTAACTCTACCTGTCAAATAAATAAATAAATAAATAATATTTATATATGTATATGTAACTGCAAAGAAGTGTAACACAGCCTTTTGTCAATATCCATGGGGAATTAGTTCCAAAATCCACAGATGATCAAGTTCCTTATACAAAGAGACATCATATTTGCATATAACCTGTACATATCCTCATAAAAGCTTCAAATAATCTATAGATTACTAATAATATCTAAGATAATGTGAGTGTTGTGTAGTTATTATATCATCTAGACAATTATGACAAGGAAAAAACCACACATATTTCATACATAGATTTTTTTTTCTTTAATATTTTCATTATGAGGTTGGTTGAACCAACAGATGCAGAACTACAGATAGGGAAGGCAAATTATATTATCTTACACTTAATACATTCCTTTAATATATGTTGCTCTTGCTCTTCAAAAATTTGTGACGAGAAATGCCTTATCTTTTTTTTATATTATTATTTTTTTTTTGACAGAGTTAGACAGTGAGGGAGAGAGAGACAGAGACAAAGGTCTTCCTTTTCCATTGGTTCACCCCCCAAGTGGCCACTATGGCCAGCATGTTGCGGCACGCGCGCTGCGCCGATCTGAAGCTAGGAGCCAGGTGCCCCTCCCGGTCTCCCTTGGGGGTGCAGGGCCAAGCACTTGGGCCATCCTCCACTGCCTTCCTGGGCCACAGCAGAGAGCTGGACTGGAAGAGGAGCAACCGTGACAGAATCCAGCGCCCCGACCTGGACTAGAACTTGGGGTGCCGGTGCCGCAGGCAGAGGATTAGCCTAGTGAACTGCGGCGCCGGCCAGAGAAATGCCTTATCTTATAATGTACCATTGCTTTCTTAATAAAAGTATAATTCCTAAAGTGCTTCTAATGTCATTACAATAAAATAGAAAGTGATCACGTGTCACGTGGTTAACTGTAAGTGAAGAAAACATCAGCATGATAGAATGAGAATCATGGAGTAGACACTAAAAGAAAAAATGGTGAAATAATATAAATGATTATATCTAAAATTTGTTAAAGTCCTTAGGGGCAAGAAAATGGTGACCTTTGATACTTTTTAGGAAAGATGAATGGGCCCAAGAAGAATGAATGATAGATATGATAGTTGTGACAAAGTATCTGAGTATGGTGTAGGTATCTAGTCTCTTCTCCTGTAATGGGACAATGATCCCTGGCTGATGAAGCACTTCTGAAGGGGAGAGGATTGATAGCAATGGAGTGATCCTTCTTGGAGCTTCTGTCTTTAAGAAAAGGGAAGGGCCGGTGCTGCGGCTCAATAAGCTAATCCTCCGCCTGCGGCGCCGGCACCCTGGGTTCTAGTCCTGGTTGGGTTGCTGGATTCTGTCCCAGTTGCTCCTCTTCCTGTCCAGCTCTCTGCTGTGGCCTGGGAGCGCAGTGGAGGATGGCCCAAGTCCTTGGGCCCTGCACCCACATGGGAGTCCAGGAGAAGCACCTGGCTCCTGGCTTCAGATCAGCGCGGTGCACCAGCCACAGCGCACCGGCCACAGCGGCCATTGGGGGGTGAACTAACGGAAAAAGGAAGACCTTTCTCTCTCTCTCTCTCTCTCTCTCTCACTGTCCACTCTGCTTGTCAAAATAAAAAAAAAAGGGGGGGAGGACTCAGAGAAATCCTTCCTCTGCATTTGCTGTTGTTCAGGTCCCCTCAAACTCAAAATAATCAATATACCAAATCAGCATCTTTTAGATGGTCCTGTCCTGAGCACATTCACACTCATATTTTGGGTGGCATAGTCTGATCTCCAACACTTCCTTTTGTCTTCTTTTGTTGTTTGGGATAATCTTTCTTAGCATCTGAATTGTTGCAATAATACGATTCACTTTTCATAAAATATTACCAAGTATATAGAGACAGAGACAGAGATAGAGAATGCTTACCACATTGTTAGTTTTGCATTGCTTCTTTTTCAAAGCATATCAATGGTATCTGTACTCTATAGATTTTTAGTTGTATACTAAATACTCCAAATACACAGTAGAAAAAATTTTCTATAAATACCTTATTTAATTTATGGCTTTTATTCTGGTTTTATGAATTTAACACCTGTTGTTCTTAGGACTGAATGAGGATTCCCAATTTTAGAATTGTCAAAAGATCACAGAAATGAACTTTTTTGGGGCCAGCACTGTGGCGTAGAGGGTAAAGCCACCTCCTGCAGTGCCGGCATCCCAGTCTCGGCTGCTCCACTTCCGATCCAGTTCTCTGCCATGGCCTGGGAAAGCAGTAGAAGATAGCCCAAGTCCTCGGGCCCCTGCACTTGTGTGGGAGATCCAGAGGAGGCTCCTGGTTTCTGGTTTAGGATAGGTGCACCTCCGGCCATTGTGGCCAATTGGGGAGCAAATCAACTCTGCCTATCCTTCTCTCTCTGTGTAACTCTGACTCTCAAATAAGTAAATACATCTTAAAAAAAAGAAATGAAAGGGTT
This sequence comes from Lepus europaeus, assembly GCF_033115175.1. Lineage (NCBI taxonomy): Eukaryota > Metazoa > Chordata > Mammalia > Lagomorpha > Leporidae > Lepus > Lepus europaeus. The sequence continues at coordinate 18,058,410 of NC_084848.1, forward strand.
TTTTTTATTCCAAAATAATTTGGTGGGGTTTGGTAGAAACAATTAACCAAGACAGAAGATTATAAAATGAAAGAAAATAATTACAAATATTTTATCAGGTTATTAAGTATAAGTGGAATAAATTATTCTTTTGAATTTTCAGAAAAAAATTCACAAAGAGATTTTCTATTTCTGATGATAATTGAGTGATAATTTTAGGTAGCTTTTAAAGGGCTGATTTCCATAACATTTTGTATTGACTAAGCTGAAAATTAGTGCCAACTCAGCCTCCTTTGTAATCCACAGTTGTGGATGTCTTCCCATAAATTAATTAGTTAACCTGGTGACATTACGTTCACTCCCAACATTGTTATGTTTCATTCAAAAGTAGAAGATTAGTGATTTTTAAGGATATTTATATGTACTAATTCTTTCTCATTGATATGTCCAACTTGCACTCTCATAAAAGATAACAATCACAAGGCAATTTTGGAATAAGGATGCTGCAACTATTTTAGAGTCAACGCCAAAACACTTGTCAGCTGTCATGTTTTGACTTCGTGAAAGGCTTCAGGGTTTAGTTAGAAACTGGGAATTTCAAAGGAGCCATTGGAGTGCATCTCTGAAGGAAGGGATCCTGTAGCTATAAACCCAATTACTTAGTTTCAGGGAAACCAGCACAGTTTAAATTGATTTGCTTCCTGCTACCAAGTTATGGATCTTTCTTTACTAAAAACAGGAATAGTCTCATTATCAATCCGTGTCTCCTCTACAGTGAGTAGGGATAGGTGAATGGGTGGTTCCACACAGGGTAGCTGGGCTGATAGAGAGGAGTTAGGTTAATGCTAGAAGAAATAGACCAACTATTGCTCAGCGCTTTCTTTTTTTTTTTTTTTTTTTTTTTTTTTTTCTTTTTTTTTTTTTTTTTTTTTTGACAGGCAGAGTGGACAGTAGAGAGAGAGACAGAGAGAAAGGTCTTCCTTTTGCCGTTGGTTCACCCTCCAATGGCCGCCGCGGTTGGCGCGCTGCGGCCGGCGCACCGCGCTGATCCGATGGCAGGAGCCAGGTGTTTATCCTGGTCTCCCATGGGGTGCAGGGCCCAAGGACTTGGGCCATCCTCCACTGCACTCCCTGGCCACAGCAGAGAGCTGGCCTGGAAGAGGGGCAACCGGGACAGGATCGGTGCCCCGACCGGGACTAGAACCCGGTGTGCCGGCGCCGCAAGGCGGAGGATTAGCCTAGTGAGCCGCGGCGCCGGCGCTCAGCGCTTTCTTCACTAGAGTCTATGCTAAGCAACTTGTACGCTTTTTTGTTTTCAAATATCACAAAAGTTCTGTGTGGGCATCTTAATGTTATTTCTATTTTACAGTTATGAAAAGTGAGACACAGACATAAATTCAGTTTGGCTAATATCATAGCGCTATTAAATTGTGTAGCTGGAACTTGAACACATTAGCCCAACTTCAGGGGACACAAACAACTTTTATATGTTGCCTGACTAATTTGAATGACCTAAGTATCAATTCTGCCAAATAATTAAGTCTTTGAGAGAAACAAAAATACCTGGGCTTGTTTGTCTTCATGCTCATATTAAATATTTTTAAATATGACATAGAGAAAATACATTTTCCTTTTCTGTTTCTAGGCCATACACTGTGCTATTCCCCCCCCCACACACACACACACAGGAAAATGAATATATTTATCAGAGTTATTTTAAGTTGAAAAGCGTATCATTATAAAAGTTCTATATATCTGATATAATTTTTTTAACTTTATTTTATTTCAAAGGCAGGGTGTGTGTGTGTGTGTGTGAGAGAGAGAGAGAGAGAGAGAGAGAGAGAAATCTCTTCCTGTAATTTGTTCCCCAAATGCCTGTAATAGCCAGGGCAAGTCCAGTCCAAGGCTTGGAGCCAGGAACTCATCCAAGTACTTGAGCCATCACCTGCTACTTCCAAGGGTGTACATCAACAGGAAGCTGCACTTCGGAGTGGAGAGAGTACTCAAACCCCGGGACTCTGTTATGTGGTGCAGATGTCCCAAAAGCTGCTTAATAGCTCTGGCACATGTCTATCCCTGATTATTTCTTTATAATATGAACACCCTGAAGACTCATTCATAACAGCTCACTCTTGTAATTCATTAATCATTAATTAATTCATTAATGGTGAAGTGCTGTAATGCATTTAGAAATGCTTGTTATTTTGTATTCAAGTAATCAGAAAATCCGCTACATATATTTGAAATCTTGGAATGTTAGTGTGTCTGAGTCATTATTCACTTAGTAGTGTTGTTATAGAAATAAAATATTCAATTTGCAGTCACCTGGTCCAGAGACTGTAGATTAGAAACCACTAACATATATATGTGGGTTGTAAGAAATTTTAAAAAGCATATGTCATTTTTTTCCTCTAAAGTACTAAGGGAAAATTCACATTTCAAAATATTCAATGTTATCAGATTGATAACAGTACCCTCACCCTCAGGTATATTTATCAGATAATCACTTATAGTTTACAATTTTTCCTCAAGATGATTTGAAAGTATTTGTAGGCTGCATTAGTCTGTGAGGGCTTCTACAACAAAGTAGTTTATACTGGGTTGCTTAAACTTAGGAAGGAAGGAAGGAAGAAGGGAGGGAGGGAGGGAGAAAGCGATGGGAAGGGAAGGGAAGGAAAAAAGAAAAACTGGGAGGAGAGGGGAGAAAGGAGGGGAAAGGTGAGATGAAGGAAAGGAATAGCATCTATCTTCATAAAGTTGTATTTAAGAACTACTTTAAATCTGTTCTTTTTGTATTAATACTACATTAAAGTGAAAAAACTAAAGTTACCAGAAAAAAGAAAAAAAGAAATCTGTTGATACAAAGGTATCAACAGTGTTGATTTGTTCTGAAATCTCTCTCTATGGCTTTTATTTTTTATTTTTTTAAGATGTAAAAATAAGATTTATTAGAGTCAAATAGTTTCAGCCAGAGCAGCATGGAAGGGGGCTGCAAGAGAAACAAAACACAAAGTGGTCCTTGGCAGTCAAGTTTTTTTTTTTTTTTTTAATTTTTTTACAGGCAGAGTGGACAGTGAGAGAGAGAGACAGGTCTTCCTTTTTGCCGTTGGTTCACCCTCCAATGGCCGCTGCGGCCAGCGCAACTCGCTGATCCGAAGCCAGGAGCCAGGTGCTTCTCCTGGTCTCCCATGGGGTGCAGAGCCCAAGCACTTGGGCCATCCTCCACTGCACTCCCTGGCCACAGTAGAGAGCTGGCCTGGAAGAGGGGCAACTGGGACAGGATCGGTGTCCTGACTGGGACTAGAACCCGGTGTGCCAGCGCCGCAAGGCGGAGGATTAGCCTGTTGAGCCACAGCGCCGGCCGGCAGTCAAGTTTTTAAGCACAGTTTTGATTGACATTCAGTTGCAAAGCAGAGAAAACCCATCAAAAGACCTAATTTATAATCCTTTATCCTATCTGGCTTGCTTTTAAAGTGCTGCCTTCTCACTGTTTCTTTCAGTGGCCTTTACTCTGTGTGCATCTTAACCCCTTTCTTTTTTTTTTTTCTTTTTTTAAATTTATTTTTAAGGAATACACATCTCTTAAGTATGACTTTATGAATATAATTATTCTTCCAACTATATCAGCCCTACCACCCACACTCCCACCCCTCCTCCTTCTCTCTCTCTCCCCTTCCCAGTCCCATTTTCCATTAGGATTCATTTTCAATTAACTTTTTATGCTGAAGACCAACTCTATACTAAGTAAAGATTTCAACAATTTGTACACACACACACACACACAACTGCTTGAAAACTGGTTTTACAGTTAACTCTCAATACAACTCATTGAGGACAGAGGTCCTGTATGGGGAGTTACTGCACTGTGACTCCTGTTGTTAATTTAACAATTAATATTCTTATGTATGATGTCAGTGATCATCTGAGGCTCTTGACAGGAGCTGCCTAGGCTATGGAAGTCTTTTGAGTCCACAGATTTTGCCAATATTTGGATGAGACTAGAAGCAAATTGGAAGTTCTCTCCTCCCTTTAGAGAAAAGTATATCCTTCTTTGAGGGCCACTTCTTTCCACTGAGATCTCACTCACAGAGATTCTTCATGTAGAACATTTTTTGCCACAGTGTCTTGGCTTCCCATGCCTGAAATGCTCTCACAGGCTCTTCAGCCAGACTAGGAAAACTTAAGGGCTGATTCTGAGGTCAGAGTGTTGCTTAAAGTGATTGTCATTCTATGAGTCTTCTGTGTAAACTGCTTCCCATGTTGGACATTCTCTCCTTTTAAATTCTATCTATTATTATTACCAGGTGCTTGATCCTATTTATATGACCTCTTTAACACTTAATCCTATCTATATGTTCACTTTAACACTTAATATGATCACCTTAACAATTAAGATGGCATTTTTGTCACCAAGTTTAATGGGATTTGGAGTCCAGTGACAAGTTTTTAAACTGTACCCTTAGATGTAAGTCCATAGGAATGTATGCAGAACCAGACAGCTTTACAGTTACAAATTCCACTGTGGTCCGAGAAGATACATAGTTGATTTTGGGAGAAGACAGGATCTAGAATAAAGGACATAGTCATTATTGAAGGACCTAAGAAAGGTGCTGTCTAAGCCATGAATAAGTTTTCCAATTAAAAGGTCAATAGAATGACAAAAGGGGCCTAATAATAATCTGGTGGTTTTAAAGCCTTGCCAATTATGATACCCAGGATTATCTATCTCTTCACATGGAGTATATTCTAGGAAAGGTGTGAACCTCCTTGGGAAGGCACCCTGTTAACTTCCATTACCTTGCTGGCCTGGGAGGATAGCTGGCCAGGTGGCATCTCTAACAGTAAATTTACAGTTCTTCCTGCAATATTGCTGACCCTACTAGGCCATCCCCTAAGCGATGGTGGTTACTTTGGAAGCTGGTCTGAGTGAGGGCTTTTCAGCTTAGAGCCAGCAAGGTCTGTGGCTCTGACCTGAAGTTCTTCAACTCTAGGGCAGTTTCATTTCCAGTGACCCAACTCTTAGCTGGCAGAGCTGTGAGGGCTCTTCATAAGCTGACCTCTGCTGAAGCCCTGGCTTTCAGTATTGAAAGGCATTGCAATGGACTGGCCTGAAAGGTCTCCTTGATGGAAGATTACTGTGTAAAGCAGCCATTAATTGGCCTGCCACCTATCTTTACATTGCTTCTGATGCCTAGCTTTCTTTACCTTCTGGTTTTTGTTAAAGCAGACCAGAGGATGCAAGTCAAGGGAGTGCTCAAGTCCCATCTCTAATCTTTGGTGGCCTAAACTAGAAGTCTATAGTCCCAGGCATCTTTTATAGGGCTTGACAGATGGTGAAAAATTCTTTTGATTTTTGTTTGTGATGGAAGGTCTTTATTTCACATTCATTCATAAATGAGATCTTTACAGGATATAATATTCTGGGTTAACAGTTTTTTTCTCTTAAAACTTGGACTATATCTTGCCATTCTCTCCTAGCATGTAGAGTTTTTGATGAGAATCCCTACTTAGCTGGTTGCTGGGCACAGACACTAGCTGATGCAGCTGTTATGTATATCCAAAATGGCGCTCACTCTATTGGCTTGTTACAGGACACCATTGTAAAGTGAAAGGGGAAAGAGAAACATGCCCATCCTTTTATTTACTCCTTGTACTCCTACGGGGCTCCAAGCTGGTTTCTCTCTAGCCTCTCCCTACAGCTGTATCACCAGAAGCTTGGGCTGCTGCCATCTGGTCTCACCTCACTTCCGAATGCATAGGCTCTCAGCTGCTGGAGTCCCAAGTTGTGGGTATCCACACTCTCCACGTAGGTCCACAATGCTCCTCTAATTTCGGTAGAGTTTTCCCTGCTCTTTTCTCCCTAGCTCTTCCCTGAGACTACCCTCCCTCCACTGTTTTTAAACTATCTTCTTCTGGACTCTGCCATCTTGGAACCCTCCAAACCCTCTTGTAACAGGATGGATCATATGGGATTAGGCCCACCGTAATGACCTTAGTTAACTTAATTACTTCTTTGGTCCTTTCCCCAAATATGGTCAAATTCTGAGATAAGATGGTTCTGGATTTCAAACTATGAATTTTGGAGGAACACAATTTGGCTTTTAACAGAGTATTCTAAACTGGAGGCCTCATTTTATTCTGCACGCTCTATACATTAAGATGTGTTTATCTAACTTTGTAAAATAGGTTTACATTATTTTATTTTAATTTATTTTCCCCAAAACAGGAATATAGTAAAGCATTAATTACAAAAAAAAAAAAAATCATTGGCAAACTCCTGTGGGAATGAGGTGCTAGCTTCTAAATTTTGCTTACAGAGGAGTAGCACAGGATGAGCTTAATTCTTCAGCAGTGCTGTGGGACAAGAGGTGAGAAATGTTGCCATCTAGGGAAGTTCAACAGAGGCTGGGTGTCCAGATATCCCAGCTAAGTAGAATGACAATGTCTGTGTGACTGACATCAGTTTCTGTAGTTCAGTTCCCCCAGTAAGAAAACCAGTGTTTATTGCAAGTAGCATTACTATTTATAGACATATGGATGGCATGATTCTTCGTATCTGCATGAGTCTATTTGCATGAGTCTGATAGCTCAGTTACAGTCATTAGAACAGGCCTTTCTTGGGAGCCAGCAGGGGTCAGAGCAATGCAGTCCTACTCCATTAATCCTCTCCTACACGTAGGCCAAGTCCAAAGTCAATATTTAAGATGCATTATAAATGCTAGGCTAAACGCCTCCACCTCATCATGTTTTTTGCCCTTGATCTTCACCAAAAGGTCAAGAAGTGACCCTGTTTTTTAACCCCATCTCTATAATTTAGATGAACGAAAAGTATCCTGCCATTATTTCTGTTGATTTGGGTTTCTTTCCTTCTTTTCACTTCTTTTTAGATATAGGGGTGGAAACTTTTTCTGCCAATGGCCATTTGGATATTTATAACATCATTCACAGGTCATATAAAGTTATCAATTTAAAATTTAGCCTGCTATAGATTTATTTAATTTTGCATCCCGCCTGTGGGTGTCTTGGCAGGATCAGCCCAGATGATTTTTTGAGGGCTTACAGGGCCTGCAGGCAGGACATTCCTCATCTCTGGAAGACATAGCTTATTCTACTTGCATGTACTGATTTAATTCTTTTAATTCTTCACCATCTTCATGTATTAATTTCTAATGACAACTTTGACAAATTACCCAAAACTAAATGGCTTAGACAATACAAATTTATTTCTTAGTTACTGAAGGCCAGGAGTCTGAAAAGGGTTTTACTAGACAAGAATCAAAATGTCAGGCAGGCTTTGCTCCCACAGGAGCATCCAGATGAGAATGCTTTTCTCTGCCTTTTGCAACTTCTTGAGGTTGAACTCACTCATGTTCCTGCTTGACATCATCTGTTCTCCTCTTAACTCCATTGACACTAACACTCTTCTGTGTCTATCAAAACTCCCTTTGCCTTTCTCTTATTAGGACATTTGTTATAGGGTTTTGGACCTCTTTGGATAACAGGAATATCTCCCCATTTCAAGTTCTTTATTTATCACACCTGCAAAGTCCATTTTGCTATGTAAGATAATGTTTACAGTGGCCAGCGCCATGGAGCACTAGGTTAATCCTCCACCTATGGCACCAGCATCGCATATGGGCACTGTTTCTAGTCCCGGTTGCTCCTCTTCCAGTCCAGCTCTCTGCTGTGGCCTGGGAAGGCAGTGGAGGATGGCCCAAGTGCTTGGGCCCCTGCACCCACATGGGAAACCAGGAGGTGGCACTTGGCTCCTGGCTTCGGATCTGCATAGCTCTGGCTGTTGCGGCCATTTGGAGAGTGAACCAACGGAAGGAAGACCTTTCTCTCTGTCTCTCTCAGTGTCTGTAACTCTACCTATCAAATAAATAAATAAAAATCTATTAAAAAAAGATAATGTTTATAGGCTCCAAGGACAAGAACTTGGATACCTTTGAGAGCCATTATACAACCCACCCCACTTCTTTGTGCCCTTACATCCTTTTGTTCCATAACTGATACTCCAACAAAGCATCCTGCCTCATCTTTCTATTTCCTTGTTGCTGAAGAAATTGCTGAGTGAAGAGTCTGAGATACCTAATCTCTTACCTATCCACTCAGTTCTTATTTCCAGATGATAACCTGTAGATGTAGTTTTGTGTTTTTTAAGCACTTGGTACTGTCAGGTAATACTACTTTTCAAACTGAAGGCTAACTTTTACAGGTGGCATTGCATAAGGCATTTAATCAGCGTTGAGAGATAGCCACATTAGAGGACCACACAGCAACTTCTAACTTTAGAATGTGCTTTTGCATATCTGTTCCAAGAATAAAATTAAATTAGATCTGATACGATGTGAATGCTTCTCTTATTTCTGGAAGCAGTTTTATTAGCAAACATTTAAAATAGAAACTATAGCCGGCGCCGCGGCTCACTAGGCTAATCCTCTACCTTGTGGCGCTGGCACACCGGGTTCTAGTCCCGGTCGGGGCACCGATCCTGTCCCGGTTGCCCCTCTTCCAGGCCAGCTCTCTGCTGTGGCCCGGGAGTGCAGTGGAGGATGGCCCAAGTCCCTGGGCCCTGCACCCCATGGGAGACCAGGAGAAGCACCTGGCTCCTGCCATTGGAACAGCGCAGTGCGCCGGCCGCAGCGCGCCGGCCACGGCGGCCATTGGAGGGTGAACCAACGGCAAAAAGGAAGACCTTTCTCTCTCTCTCTCTCTCTACTGTCCACTCTGCCTGTCAAAAATATAAATAAATAAATAAATAAATAAATAAATAAATAAAATAGAAACTATATTTGGATAAGTTTAAAAAATCCATAAAGTTAGAAGTTAATGAATTTTTTCAAGAGTGCACACAATCATACAATAGATCATACTACAAATACCCAGGTAAGAAATAAACTGTTATTAATCAATCAATTAAGTTCTGTCTTGAAAGTTGAATAATTATAAAAATATTTGAATGAATAATTTATTATTTATTATAAGATTATGTTTACAGATATGTGGGAGGAGCTGGGAAAATGAGAGCCTGAAATGAAGAGTCAGAGATTCATAGTGACTAGCCAACCTGGCAGAGGCACCAGTAAGACAAGGTAACATGGACTTTGGTGGGAAGTCAGCATTTCTATTACCTTCTGCCTTATAAAAGAGGTTTATGATTGTTGTTGCTTGGATGCATATACCAGCCTTTGATCTGGTACGGTAGCCACGTACCTGCTGAATAAGTCAGCTGTCTATGTGACATTAGGGTAAGCAAATAGAAAGATGATCTGGATGTACAAGAGATGAGAGGAGATACAGAACAGGCTAATTCTATGACTATCTATCACCATATTTAAAGTGATGATTTTATCACAATTATAACCCACATTCTTCTTTCTTTAAGTTTGTACAAGAATCAATAACATTCTGGGAAAATTAGTGAGTTAACATAGCACAATCCAGTGCATAAGCGTTTCAGAAGCATTGTCTTCTCCTTTGTCCATACAATCAGTTTTCACAGGGGTAACCACTATGTGAACAATGTAAATTTTGCCTTGTATTTTTAATGAATAGATTCATTATTATATTTGTTTCTGTTTTCTGTTGCTCAACTTCAGCTTTTAGGAATCGCCCATGTTATCATATGTAGAAGCAGTTTACATATTTTCATTGCTATATACTATTCCATTGCAAAGATACATCACAAGATATTTTTCTACTCTACTGATAATTTATACTTGCTTCATTTCCATTTGGAAGCTATTGCCAATAGCAGCGATAAGATTATTTCTATATGTCTTGGGTTATACATTATTGTTTGGTATATACCTAAAAATGGGATTTCTGGGTACAGGTGTATGTCTCATTTTAGTTAACACTGTCAAATAGTTTTAAGAAGTGGATACTGAATGTCCCCAAACCATCTTTCCAGATTTCCAATAAAGACAGTAACATTTCCACTATAAAAGGATTATTGTGAATGTAAAATCATGTGATATATTTGCAAACATTTATCCCTGTGCCTACTACGGTTGTTGTGAGCATGAAATCGCCATGTAAGTCATTTTAAAACACCAGTGTGCCTGGTATGTAATGATTTCTCAATAAGTTGCTCTCATTATTATTTACTATATCTTAGATTGATGATTACAAAAGATCCAGAGCTCATTTATTCAGACAATATTTCTTAATCATACATAACATGCCAAACACCGTACTCTGTGCTCCCTGTCAATGATAAATAATAATTAAGCTTGATACTGAGCAGTCTCCTGACAACCACAAAGAACATTAATGGGACTAGGCGGGAATATATACCTAAACCATACTGCATCACAAAGTACTAAATAACATCAAGTCCACTGTTTTCCCAGTATTTGAAGGATCTTGTTAGTAACAAGAAAGAGTTGTGGTGAGGCAGTGGTGAATGTTAACCTGTAGGTTTGGATGTGGAATTCTCATCTAGTAGAAATGAATTGTGACTGGAAGCCTAAATTTACTTTTTAATTTTTGTGTTCTAAAATATAAACCTTAAGTCACACTTAATAATGACAAAACCTGGCTTACAGATGCTAATGAAGTAATTCAGGTTTTCTTTTATTCATTTGACAGGTAAATGTTGATAAAAAAAAAGAGATAAAGCACCTACTCCTCTAATATTTTGTATTCTAGATGCAACATTAGCAGTAAATTAATAAATAAACAATAGATAAGGTAAAACAAGGTCAGTTTCTCTAAGGAGCAAAACAAAAAGCAGTGAAGCATATGGGAAAGTACACCTTGCCAAGAAATTTAATTTTAGACAATTTGTTCAAGTAAACATTTGAGAACACCTTCTAAACCATACACATGTATGTCATCAAAAACAGACTATTTCAGGCACACCCTTATGCCTGAACAGACACCATTATATAACAATGTTGTACTACCGCTTGATTCAGCAAAAGACACACACACATGTGCTTACATGCACACACAGAAATGTAGATAGGACATACAGTATTTTCCAGACCTTGAAAAGTTTCAGAGGATAAACGTTGTCATTTACAAGTTGACTAAGGAAGCCTAGCTATGACACTTGACCATTATATTTTCTCACATTATTACAATTATGAATTGTCAAAGAGATAAGACAAACTTTATTCACTCAGATGATTATGGAGAATGAATGCCAGTAAAACTTTGTATCTTTTAATTTGCTGACTTATTTCTGAATCACAGTTTCTTTACTTTAAGGTTAAAAATTCTTTATGATGCCAGTTCCACCTGCTTTCAGAGAACTCAGCTGGGAGTTCTGTCTCTAGCACAATGACTAATTGCTGGATTAATAAAGACATTGGTGAACTCACATATAAAAATGCTCAGCTTTCCCTGCCTGAATATAGGAAATGCATCATTTTTCTACTGACTGCTCAGAGAACATAATTCTTCTCATGTTATATTTCCACACCATTTTCTTATAGTAATTCATAATCTTTAGAAATCAATATTTTTAAAGAATTATTATCATAGAATTGATAGGTAGGCATAACATAAAGAAAAGGGATAAGCAATTTGAACCCATTGCTTGCTGAGTGTAAAATCTTGGCCAAGTCAACAAATATTTATAAATCTCCCAAGTATGTACCAAATTCTTAGAATATTTTAGTTTTTGAAAAAATAAGAAAAAAGAAACCCCTGTGTGGTATACTTTCTAAGTAGCTAAATTTCTGTCTATGGCCATACCTCCCTGAACGCAACTGATCTCATCTAAGTAGCTGAATTTCTTATCTGAGAGCAATTGTATTATTAACTATCACAAAATTGTTGGGGTCATAGAAGGGCTTTAGTATTAAACAGAGATAATAATGTCACTTTTTTGCATTAATTTTAATACTCAATTTCTTCATGTGTAAAAGGCATAATATATATATATATACATACATAGATATTTAAAGTTATAGCAAAATCCTGGAATACAATAAGTATTATATAAATTATTACAACTATTTTCTGTAATTGCTTAGAAATTATCAATATACAAGAGGTAGTTTCTAGTTCAAATGCCTTTGTTGACTTACAGGCTCCAATAGGTGACAGTATAATAGAGAATTCTCCTCAGGCGTCTCATTATTATCTAAACTTACCATCTCTAGAGTTGCATATTTTGTATTAGTTTGCTATCTGCTCCCAGGCTTGCTGTCTACTCTTCATGACTCAGAACATGTCCAAGAAAGTTGACGTGTATGTGCTACATTAACAAATGTCAACACGCTCTGCAGGTTCTGATGGGGTTCAGCCTATGAGAATCACTACAAGTAAATTCATGGAGATAGGAAAGTCAGACTGAGATATTCCTTTCCTTCAACTCTTTTAAACTCCTGTTTCTACAGGTCGGATGGTTCCTCCGAAGGTTAATGCACACAGTTCTCTCTTTCTTCTATTCTTCCTAGCACTTTACTAGCTTACTTAATAGAATCATTTTTTACTATTTTCCTCCTTTTGGCTAATGTCTTAAATGAGTTAATTTCTTGACACCTGCTCAAAATATAGTTTGATATGCATCATCTCTTTGTCTATCTTTGCCCTGCCAATCCCGGAAGAGTAGATAGTATACCATTTACACTCAATAGCAATTTTCTTTGTTAATTGGTTAAACATTAAATTTAGTAAAATGTGTGACATACTTGTTCCAATCACTCTATCCATTCAGAATATCATTCACTCTACCTAGTCAGAAACTTAAGTTCTATACATTCTATTCTACTCTTAATAATTTCTGTATTAGTCCTCTTACTCTTACTTCTATTATGTCAGTTCTGTTCATGTCTTGATCACTTGTTCACTGAAATTGTGCATTACACACTAATGTGACTCCTTTGCTCAAAGCTAGTCCCTCTGCAATTCATATTTATAGTGGGGCCAAAATGGTGTGCTTAAAACACAAATTTGATTATTTTGTTATCCACTGGAATACACTCAATGCATACCCACACATATTTATGATATTATTCTCTAAGATATTTTAAAATTTTTATTTAATAAACATAAATTTGCAAAGTACAACTTTAGAATTGTAGTGGCTTTTCCCCCTATAACTTCCCTGCCACCCAAACCTTCCCATTTTCTACTCCCACTCCCATCCCATTCTTCACCGAGGTTCATTTTCAATTATCTTTATATACAAAAGATCATCTTAGTATATACTAAGTAAAGATTTCAACAGTTGGCACCCACACAGGAATACAAAGTATAAAGTACTGTTTGAATACAAGTTATACCATTAATTTGCATAGTACAACACATTAAAGACAGAGATCCTACATGGGAAGTAAGTGCATGGTGACTCCAGTTGTTGATTTAACAATTGACACTCTTATTTATGACGTCAGTAATCACCCGAGGCTCTTGTCATGAGCTGCCTCTTGAGTTTACCAACTCTGATCTTATTTAGACAAGGTCATATCAAAGTGGAAGTTCCTTCCTCCCTTCAGAGAAAGGTACCTCCTTCTCCGATGGTCCATTCTTTCCTCTGGGATCTCATTCACTGAGACCTTTCATTTAGGTCATTTTTTTTTTTAACCACAGTGTCTTGGCTTTCCATGCCTGTGAAACTCTCATGGGCCTTTTAGCCAGATTCGAATGCCTTAAGAGCTGATAATGAGGCTAGGGTGCTGTTTAGGGCATTTGACATTCTATGAGTCTGCTGTATATTCTGTTTCCCCCGTAGGATCATTCTCCCCCTTTTAATTCTATCCTTCATTATTTGCAGACACTCATCTTATTTAAGTAATCTCTTTGACACTTAACCTATCTTTTGATAAATTATGTACTTAAACTGATCACTTTAACAAGTAAGATGGCATTGGTAGATGCCACCTTGATGGGATTGAATTGGAATCTCCTAGCACATTTCTAGCTCTACCGTTTGGGTCAAGTCTGAGTGAGCATGTGCTGAACTGTATATCTCCTCCCTCTCTTATTCCCACTCTTATATTTAACAGAGATCACTTTTCAGTTAATTTGAAACGCTTATGAATAATTGTGTATTAATTAAAGAGTTCAACCAATGGTATTAGGTAGAACAAAATAAAAAAAATACTAAAAAGAATAAATTAGTAAGTTGTTCCTCGACAGTCAAGACAAGGGCTGATCAAGTCATTGTTTCTCATAGTGTCCATTTCACTTCAACAGGTTTCCTTTTAGGTGCTCAATTAGTTGTCACCGATCAGGGAGAACATATGAAATTTGTTTCTTTGGGAATGGCTTATTTCACTCAACATGTTTTCCAGATTCTTCCATTTTGTTGCAAATGACCGGATTTCATTTTTTTTTTTACTGCTGTATAGTATTCTATAGAGTACATATCCCATAATTTCTTTATCCAGTCATCTATTGATGGGCATTTAGGTTGATTCCATCTCCTAGCTATTGTGAATTGAGGATATTTTTCCATTTTCTTAGAAAAAATTCTAATATCAATTATCCTTTTTGACTTAAATGATCAGGATTCTCATCTTCATTCTTCATGATTATATTCATGCATATTGATCTTCTCATATTCAATACTAGTAGATATGTACATGCACACATACATAGATGTGTCTGTAACTGTTTTGATGCTGTGTAACTTATACTTCAATAGTCATATCAATTTAAGGAATATTGCTTATACATATTATTTTGCTTTCTCAATTTCCTACTCAACAAGAAAATTACTATCTTTTTTAAATTTTACTTTTTCAACTCTCTTTGTACATTTACTTCCTCATATGAAGAGGAAATATGTGGGATTTGCCTCTGTTTCTGGCCTATTTCACTTAACATAATGATGTCCAGTTCCATCCATTTTGTTGTAAGTTTGTTGGATTTCATTCTTTTAATGGCTGAATAATATCCCATTGTGTATTTATACATCACATTTTTTTTAGTTGGCATCAAGTTTGATTCCATATATTTGCTATTGTGAATTGGGGTACAATAAATATGAAAGTAAAAGTATCTCTTTCAAATGCTAACTTCTTTTCCTGTAGATAAGAAGTAGGATGGCTGGGCTGTATGCTGAATCTATTTTTATTTTTTTAAAGGATATTCTTACTATTTTCCATAATGTTGCATTAGTTTTCATTTCCACCAACATTGTATTAGGATTCCCTTTCTCCATATCCTCAAATTCATTTATTCATGCAATTTGACACTCTTGTTTATGGTGTCAGTAATCACCCTAGGCTCTTGTCATGAGTTGCCAGGCTATGGAAGCCTTTTGAGTTCGCCGACTTTGATCTTATTTAGACAAGGTCATAGTCAAAGTGGAGGTTCTTTCCTCCCTTCAGAGAAAGGTACCTCCTTCTCCGATGACTCGTTCTTTCCACTGGGATCTCACTCACAGAGATCTTTCATTTAGGGTTTTTTTTTTTTTTTTTTTTTTTTTTTTTTGCCAGAGTGTCTTGGCTTTCCATGCCTAAAATACTCTCTTGGGCTTTTCAGCCAGATCTGAATGCTTTAAGGGCTGATTCTGAGGCCAGAGTGCTGTTTAGGATATCTGCCATTCTATGAGTCTGCTGTGTATCCCACTTCCCATGTTGGATTGTTCTCTCCTTCTTAATTCAGCATCTGTTGTTGGTAGGTTTCTGTATGTGAGCCATTCTAACCAGCGTGAGGTGAAACCTCATTGTGGTTTTGATTTGCATTTCCCTGATTGCTAGTGATCCTGAATATTTTTTCATGTGTCTGTTGGCCATTTGGATTTCCTCTTTTGAAAAATATCTATTGAGGTCCTTGGCCCATCTCTTAAGTGAGTTGTTTGTTTTGTTGTTGTGGAGTTTCTTAATCTCTTTATCAAAGAAAACAATTTAAAGATGAAAACTGACAAGACAAGAGCCTCAGGTGATTACTGACATCATAAATAAAGTGTCAATTGTTAAGTCAACAACAGGAGTCACTGTGCACTTACTCCTCATGAAGGATCTCTGTCCTTAATGTGTTGTACAATGTGAATTAATGCTATAACTAGGACTCAAACAGTACTTTACACTTTGTGTTTCAGTGTGGGTGCAAACTGTTGAAATCTTTACTTAATATATACTAAGATGATCTGTATATAAAGATAATTGAAAATGAATCTTGATGAAGAATGGAATGGGAGAGGGAGCAGGAGATGGGAGGGTTACAGGCGGGAGGGAAGTTATAGGAGGGAAAAAGCCATTGTAATCCAAAAGCTGTACTTTGGAAATTTATATTTATTAAATAAAAATTTAAAAAATTGTTTTCTTGGGCAACATCTGATTTTTTCAAATCTTCCCTTAAAACTCTCCTTTGTTGACATATAGGACACTGCACTATGCATGTTAACTTTGTTACTTTATTTACCCCTTTCTTGTGGTATTTATATCCTAATATTCTTCAGATCTTTTGTTAAAGCCCTCTTTTCTTATTCAAGGTACTCCATCTGTTCAATTTAGTTTACTCCCATGTCTTACATGGCCAATATTATATTATTTTCTCCAAAATCACTTGCTTGCTCATAATGTTCTTTAAAATACATAAGAACATAACTCTTTGTTTCATGCTTATTTCAAATTGATGTCCTATAGATACTACAAATGCAATACAAATAACATACAGATACTTCAAAAAGTTTGTGGAAAATACAATTAAAGATTAATACAAATACTTGTGGAGATCTATGCTTTGCTTTTTCATAATATGAATTTTTCATGAATTTGAAGACCACTCATACAGATTTCAAAGGTTTTTACATCAAAATGAACTTATTTTTAAATTCTATCTTTGATGAACTTTCTGAAGTGCCCTCATATTGCACTCACATTCCAAGAATTCCAAATTTTTAGTAACACAGCCCTCCTGAGTTATCAAACAGAATTTGAGTATAGTCTCACCTCCCCCTTGTCCATTATCACCACATTCGGTGAGTAACCAATTCTTATCATTTCTGCATGTATTTTCTCAAATTGCCCTTCCCACTCTATTTATTGCACTTTCACCCCATCCTTTCTTTAATGAACTACTGCAGTAACTTAACTTGTCTGTTCACCTTCATTCTGTTTCCACTGAATTCTCCACAATGTTGAGGCCTTTCTGACATAAATATGAACATATTGCTCTTTAATCAACACCTTAAAATGATATGAGATCAAGTCCTAATACATAAATGTGACTTTCAAGATTTCCTAACAATCTAGTGTTGAATTTGTTTTTAATCTCTTCTTGATTCACTATCTCAAATGTTCACTGTGCTAAAAAGGGGAAATTTTCTGCACAATTTCACTTACTATTTTCTTTCTTTGGTAATACATACCTCTTCCCTTTTTCTGTATTCATCTTGCAAGTTCTTCAACTTCCAGAGTAGCAGTGTTTTTACCCTGGAGATCTCTCTTGACCTTATCACTGTTAGGAGACCCATTAAAGCCCGAAGCTTTCGTGCTGTATACTCTTTTATCATGACAATCTCTAGATTTCACTAAAGTTACATATATCATCATTTGTCCTGTTAATCAGTCAGTTTTGTAAGGATTACATTGTACTCAGTACATACCCGTTTAATCAAAACTTACGTATTTAATGAATTTTAATGGATAAATAAATAATACTAGGCATATTAGACTACATAAATCTTTTGGTGATTCAGAGAATGAATGTTCAGGTTTTATTTTCTCCTGTTCTATCAAATTGCTTTTTTAATGTTTATCTTGCATGGGCCCCAGTTGATTTATAATTACTAAATAATCAGAATTTCTGTTTACTTCTTTTTTAAAATATTTATTTATTTTATTTGATAGGCAGAGTTACAAAGAGGCAGAGGCAGAGAGGGAGAAAGAGAAGTCTTCTATCCCCTGGTTCAATACCCAAATGACTGAAATGGCCAGAGCTGGGCTGATATAAAGCCAAGAGCCTGGAGTGTCCGCCAGGTCTCCCACGTGGGTTCAGGGGCCCAAGGACTTTGACCATCTTCCACTGCTTTCCAAGGCCATAGCTGAGAGCTGGATTGGAAGTGGAGCAACTGGGACTAAAATCATTGCCCATATGGAATGCTGGCACAGCAGGCAGCGGCTTTACCCACTATTTCGCAGCATCTGCCCCAGAACTGCTATTTATTTCATAACTTTATTTTCCTCTCTGGAAAAAAAGAGCAATTGTCTGGGGTTTTGTTTAATCAGTTATTAGTCAAGGGACTGGTGCTTTGGAGTAAAGCTGTCACCTGCAGTGCAGGCATCCCATATGGGCATTGGTTCATGATCCCACTACTCTACTTCCAATCCAGCTATCTGTTATGGCCGGCCATTGCAGCCATTTGGGGAGTGAACCAGAGGATGGAATACCTCTCTCTCTCTCTCTCTCTCTCTGCCTCTCCTTCTCTCTCTGTGTAACTGTGACTTTCAAGTAAAATAAATAAATGTTTTAAAAAAATTAGTCAAACAATTCTTTGGGACCTTTGTTAATAGAACTTATCCTCCATCTTAAATGAAAGCTTCAGGTACAATCAATTACGCTTAATCTACTTAAAGTAGAAATCCAGCAACACTGTCTTCACTGAATTTCCTAATCAATGGATATCTCAAAGGATTTATTTCCTGTAACTATAATTTTACAGATATAAGTGATGGTCTTTGTTTATGGTAAACATAATTTAATACAGCTAATTTTATATTTTCAGTTGGAAAAAGAGATACCTACATTGGAATGTTAGGAAGAAAACTAAATAGGGGCCGGCACTGTGGTGCAGCGGGTTAAAGCCCTGGCCTGAAGTTTTGGCATCCCCTTGGGCGCCGGTTCTAGACCCAGCTGCTCCTCTTCTGATCCAGCTCTCTGCTATGGCCTGGGAAAGCAGTAGAAGATGGCTCAAGTACTTGGGCCCCTGTACTCACGTGGGAGACCTGGAGAAGGCTCTTGGCTCCTGGCTTTGGATTGGTGCAGCTCCTGCCATTGCGGCCTTCTGGGGAGTGAACCAGCTGATGGAAGATCTTTCTCTCTGTCTCTACCTTTCTCAGTAACTCTGTCTCTCAAATAAATAAAATGAATCTAAAAAAAAAAAAAACTAAATGAAGGTGTATATGGTGGCAATAGTTGCAGTGTGTTGTTGGATACACTATTGAAAGAACATTGAGACTTCCTAAACCTATCCAAGAAAGTTTTAATCTGAAAGAGTGGAGGTGAATGCCTGTGCTATATTTATGTGGCTTACTTAAAGATGACAATAGCAACTCTTTGACAGGAATACCAAAAAGTTAACTGATTTCATCATTTGTCTCATGAAGTTTAATAGCTAAAGAACCTTAGAAAAGTGGTTAGCATTTTAAACATAACTTTTATGAATGAAGAAAATTATCAATAACTTTTTTTAAAAAAGACATACTCTCTATAGAGATCCATGTTTAAAGATAATTAATTAATTTGAAAGTCAGAGTGACAGAGGGAAAAGAGAGACAGAGGGAGAAAGAGATAGAGAGACCACCCATCTGTTGGTTCACTCTCCAAATACTTAAAACAGCTAGCCATGGCTATTGCAAGACAAAGCCAGTAGCCAGGAACTTTATCCAGGGCTCCACAAATGGAGTAGGGGGCAAGAACACAAATACATAGGCCATTATCTGTAGCCCCAAAAGTGCATTAACAGGAAGCTGGATGGGAAGCAGAGGCAGGACTAGATCACAGGTACACAGGTACACTAACATGTACCCCAAGTGACAGCTTCTAACTGCTTGCGCCAAAATGCCTACCCCATCAATGACCTTTCAATTTGAATGAAAGTAACAGATTTAGTTATGAGAGACAAAATATAGGGAGATAGTTAATTGAGGATAATGGTTCTGTGTGAGTACCAGTATGTATGCTTACTAGTATGTATGCTTAGGAGAAGGTAGTGTGGCAATGGGTTAAGCCACCACTGGGCACACTCACATTTCAGATTAGAATGCTGATTCTAGGGGCCAGCGCCGCAGCTCACATGGCTAATCCTCCGCCTGTGATGCTGGCATCCCATATGGGCGCTGGTTCTAGTCCCAGTTGCTCCTCTTCCAGTCCAGCTCTCTGCTGTGGCTTGGGAGGGCAGTGGAGGATGGCCCAAGTGCTTAGGCCCCTGCACCTGCATGGGAGACCAGGAGGAAGCACCTGGCTCCTGGCTTCGGATGGGCATAGTTCCAGCCGTAGCAGCCATTTGGGGAGTAAACCAATGGAAGGGAAGACCTTTCTCTCTGTCTCTCTCTCTCACTGTCTGTAACTCTACCTGTCTAAAAAAAAAAAGAATGCTGATTCTAGTCTTGGTTATTCTGCTTCCAATCCAGCTTCCTGCTTCCTGTTAATACTCCTGTGAGGCAACAGATGATAGTCCATGTGCTTGGGTTCCTGCCATCCAAATGAGATACCCAAAATGAATTCCTAGCTTCTAGCTTCAGCCAGGCCCAACACTAGCTGTTGAGGGCATTTTGGGCATCAGTGTAAGGAAGATCTGTCTATCTTTTCCCCTTTGTCTGTCATTCTGCCTTTCAAGCAATAAACATGACTTAAAATATATCCTTCTATCATAAATATTTCCTCTGTGACGGACACAAATGTGTATTATGGAAAAGAATTGAAAGTAGCATTGTATTTTACAAAGAGTACAAAGTCAGTTACATTTTTATGCAAATGTGGTATTACAAGATTATCTCAACCATCCAAAAAAATCACAAAAATGAGTTGATACTGAATCTGAGGAACCTAAAAATAACAGAACCTTTTTCAAAGATTTTATTTAAGTTGGTAATTAATGAGAACACTGAAATGTTAATATTGGTTCAAAAGAGATTTGAGAATTTAAACATTTTAGGCAGTTAATTAGTGAATGTTAGAACAAAGTTACTAGTTGAGATATAAAATCTGTTACTATCCTGTAGGGCATTACCATTTAATCTTTTAAATTATATTTTCTGCTCTACATAAAGTACCAAAATTCTTAGAAATGAAAATATGCAAGTAAAAAAGTGATCAATTGTAGAGAAAAATCAGAGCAATGTATAGCCCTT
This sequence comes from Lepus europaeus, assembly GCF_033115175.1. Lineage (NCBI taxonomy): Eukaryota > Metazoa > Chordata > Mammalia > Lagomorpha > Leporidae > Lepus > Lepus europaeus. The sequence continues at coordinate 18,079,373 of NC_084848.1, forward strand.
AGATAATTCCAAAGTAAGTTTTTCCACATTGGATCTTGAAAGGGTACAGGTTTTCAACCTTGATTCCCAAATTCTGTATAGTTTTCTGCTAACTGCACTCAGTAAAATTTTTTAGTAATCTGCTGTATAAACAGTAGGAGCAAAATAATACCAGTTTCTTTCACAAAATCAGTGCAACACACTAAGAAGTCCTCTGTGTCCTAACAGATACATAAAAGCAAAAATAAGACTCTTAAAAACATTGAGATTTATCATTCAACTTGCACACATAAAATGAGATTAAAATTATCATAATTCTGTAAGGGTTATTAGATCAAACTATTAGGGAACATGTCTGAGAAGAACATGCTATTAAAGAAGGACTTTACTCCCCTGATGACTTTAATTCCCATTACACTGCTCCAGGTTAAACACTTTAATACTTATTTTAGAAGTGAGAGCACAAACCACATTCAAATATTAGATGATGGGAAGAATTAAGCCATGATGTGAGCCTTCAAAGGTGTGGAGAATCTGTTTTACAGGAATAAATATGGAGGAAAGGAATGAAATGCTTCTTTTCGAAAAGATATAATGATATTTGTATAGACAATAGCTGAATTACTTCATTATTGCCTTCTTTTATTTCCTGAATAAAAGATTTTGTTCTTTTACTGAACTGTGGAGTCTTAAAACAATGTAAATCACTTGGTTGTCAGAAAATTCAATATCTCCTCTTTCCCCTCAAGTTTATATTAAGTTTTCTTAAGAAAAGCATGTCAATATTCTGACTGACAGATGATAAATTCCAACGGCAGCCATATAGATTAGCAATTATTCTTGCATATAACTACTCTAAGTTTGAGATGGGATAACTTTATGATCATTGTCTCATGTGTGTCAATGGATATTTCATTTCTTGTACCTCCTTAATTGCTTGTATATTACCCAGTCAATTCTTCCAATTATCTGACACAGTATAAAGATTTTTGCCCTGATATTCACTTAGTTTTCTTTCCTTTCACAATTGTGCTTTTAAAAAGTTTTTATGTCTGAAAAAAAGCTTGTTACTCATTAAGAAACTATTTTGAAATTAATAATACATTTCATAGTAATTGTTCAGTATTACAAATTCTCTGCCTCCCAAACATGTTTTTTTCAATTCAGTAATTCCATTTCCTTTTCAAAATATTGGGATTTTTTCATGTCTCTATTGTTTATACAGGCATACTTGGAAAGAAACTAAGAGAGTAAAGTCAATGTATATTTCATAAATAAAGCTTTTGAAAGGTTTGAATAGAATGTTGAATACTAAAGGCTTGAAGAAATTTGTCTTTATTCGCATTGTCTTGAATTAACTACTACCATTGTACATTTCCTGAGAGTAAGGAAATACACAAGTCCTTCTGCAAATAGCAAGGCCAGGCAAGGCTCAGATCTGAAGTAAGAAAGTGGTGTCTTTAATGGCTTTATTCATATTCTCTCCCTTATCAATACAAGCTATGTTCCTTAGTTCCTTCCAAATGACTCAGACATCCCACTTGACTAACCTCTTATATGGTATTAACCTAGCATTTAGTCCACAGGAAAAGGACTTTTTCCTCTTCAAGTTTTCCTTTTTAATTCATGATTGTGAAATTTGAAATCTTTTGATAAGCACAATATTCATGAAAATAATTAGAATAATAATTAAATGGGGCCAGTGTTGTAGTGCAGCAGGTTAAGCTGCTGCCACAGTACCTCCATGCCATATGAGCACCCTTATGAGTCCTGATGCTCCAATTCCTGTCCAACTCCCTGATAATGCTCCCGGGAAAGCAGTGGAAGGTGGCCCAAGTGTTTGGGGTCCTGCAACCTGAGAGACTCAGATGGAATTTCAGGCTCCTGGCTTTGACCTGGCTAAGGCCTGGCCCAGCCCTGGCCACTGGGGCCATTTGAGGGGTGAACTAGTAGATGAAAGATCTCCCTCTTACTATCTCTCTCTCTTTCTTTTTAACTCTGACTTTCAAATAAATATATAAATAAATATTTTTTAAAAACATTAAAAGCATTCATTTGGCTCCAGGTACAGATGTTTTGTCTTATTATCTAATTTAATCTTTACAATATCTCTTCGAAACACATTGTTAAACTCAGTTACCCATTTTTATAGCTGAGGTTCAGGGTAATTAAGCAATTTACTCAAATATCATGCTTCTAGATGATATTCTATTTTGGAGAAGTTTTTAAAATCTCTGAAGAAGAAGGTTATACAGCCCTTCTAAGACACAGAAGTGACTCAAAAAAATGATAGATGAGTAAATCACTTCTTTAGATTTCAGTGAATCCAAATTAAATTATAAGAATTTCTACAAGACTGAAGCAGTGCAATGAAGAAATGGGAAATGGATGAGTTCAGTTGCTGCTCCTTGCTCTGCTTTCTGTGTTGCAACAACTGTTCTCTCTCTGGGCACCCACTGCTACATTTTTTCCTTTTCCCTTCTACCTCTGATTATTTATATTGGATTCTACACCATTTGTTCTCACTTGCCTGTTTAATATAGTCAGTATCACAATTTTTACCTAACAGCCTAACCAATCTCTGGGATATTTCCATGTTAGAGATAACATTGTAATGCTGGTAGGCATTTGGCTGATAATGCTATTATGCGCCATCAAAAACAGCAGGTGATGGTATGTGTATTTGAGAACATGGTACCCACACAGGAGCCATGGCTGCTACAGGCCTTTAGAGAGAGAACCAGTAAGTGATAGATCGTTGTGAGTCTTCCTCTCTGTCTTTCAAATAATACATGAAAAATATGTTACCAAAAATGATTTAGAAAAGGAGATAGCCTCACAAAGACCAGAGCACATTCCAACTCAAGTGAAGTAAACCTTCAGTGAATGTCAGAAATGGATAATAGGAGAGCATAAGGACTCTTACTCAGGCAGAGTTTGTGATTTCAACTTGTTAATAACTGTCCACCCAAATGTTCATTGAATGTTTCTGATAAGTCTGTACTTTGAATGTGTCTATTGAGACTATAAAGCAAATAAGACTGGTGCTGGCATCCCATATGGGCGCCGGTTATAATCCTGGTTGCTCCGCTTCCAATCCAGCTCTCTGCTATGGCCTGGGAAAGCAGTAGAAGATGGTCCAAGTCCTGGGCCCCTGTGCACCCATGTGGCAGACCAGGAAGAAGCACCTGGCTCCTGGCTTCAATCAGCATAGCTCCAGCCATTGCAGCCATTTGGGAAGTGAACCAATGGAAGGAAGACCTTTCTCTCTGTCTCTTCCTCTCATTGTCTATAACTCTACCTCGCAAATAAAAAAATAAAATATTTTAAAAAAGATAGATTACTCAAAGGAAAAAAGAGTAGGAAATAGTGAGAAACAAAAGGAAAAACTCAGAACAGGGAAGTAGTTTTGGTGAATTATAGGAATGCTCTGCAACCTCAAGATCATACCTTCCCTGTTCCTGTTTTTTCTACAAGTAATGTAAAGCCTCCAGGTGGCATGTTACATCTATCATCTATCTATCTATCTATCTATCTATCTATCTATCATCCATTTATTATCTATCATCTATCATTCCATCTATCTATCATCTATCCATCTATTATCTATCTATCTATCTATCATCTATCTCTCTATCTTGGAGGGAAAGGCTGAAAGAGTGAACTCTTGAGTCTCAATATTTAAGAATTATTTAAAATCCTGTAGCGGGAAGAGAGGATGCATATACTTCTGAGTGAAAACACTCAGGATACTGAGTCTAATCTGAGGGTGGGAAATGCTTTGAAATGAGGGTCAAAATCACACTGGAGTTTAAATTTTCTGTGGGATGTTGATCATTAAATGCACTCTATCAAGTTGGAGGCTTGATTGTAATCAGACCAAAGAAGACAGTTCATTCTGCTATTTGTTTCAAAATGATCTGTTTTCTTCTCTTTTAACTCTAGTCTAAAACAATTATGATAAATAATAAATTTACCTTGTTAGAAAAAATAGAGCAAGTTCTTATATTCCATTGATATTATTAAAAGCACTATGTTACTTAGATATATATTTCCTATCAAAACTGGCTTTCAAATTTATGAAAGTTGAATCAGTTTTTCTAATCACAAATATATACTGAAGTATTTGTTAATAATTCAAATAATAAAATAGTTACATAAAAGGTAATAGTTAAGAAAAAATAATCTACTTTGAATTTTTACATGAGGAGAATAATTATGTTTTTCTACCTCATGGTACTATTTGTTAAGGAATTCACAGCACTTTTATTTCTGAAGCAGGGAGACAAAGAAAGAGAATGACAGGAAGAGAGACAGCTCAGATAGCTGGTGTGTATTCCTCTCTTTTTGTCTTTCAACCTTTCAAATAATACATGAAAAATATGTAACCATATGACCTCAATGCCTGGGGCTGGGCTGTTTTGTAGTGGTATGTAGTGTCATCTGATAGGTCTCAGACATGGATATCGGTAGCCCAACTACTTGAGCCATTACAGCTACCTTCCACGGTCTGCACTGGCAGGAAGCTGGACTCAAACTCGGGTCATTTGAAAAAGGATGCAGGAGTTATAACTATTAAGCTAAATGCCTGCTCTAGTTTATAGTACTTTGTAACTCCTGGATGGCTTTGAGAACCCAAGGATAAGGATAGTTAATTTTCAGTTGAACAGGGTCAGCATAGTTGTTCAACAGCTTCAATTTTTACACACTTAAGTATAAGTTTAGATTGTTAACACCTGTAAGGTAGGAATATTATTGTTTATTCTCTAGAGAAGCTCCGAAAAAATATTGACAAAATGTATTTTTGTGAGAGAGTGTTTCAGAAATAATTACTTGACTATAATCTGTTGAAGATCATAACACAATTTGACTACTGTGCCAAACATCCATCCTCAGTCAGAAACCTCAAGTCCTCTCTTTCAATAATTGGTATTACAAGGTGGTGGAAAATCAGCAAGGATATAGAGGACTTAACAACACCTTTGATTAATTTGACATAATAATTTATAAAGCATTACACCCAAAAGCTGCAGGACATACATTCTTTTCAAGTATCCATGGACCAATATGCTGGCCAGAAAGCAAATACAACTAAAGCGAAAAGGATCCAAGTAATAACTATAGAGGATTAAATTTGTTAAATTATAAACATCTTTTCTTCTAAGATTCTGAAATAATAATTAAAAAGCAATCCATAAAATGAGGAAATGTTTTCAAATCATTGATCTTATAAATGAGTTGTCTTCAAAGTATATTTTAAAACCCTAAAAACTCAAAATAAAAAACATCCTAATTCTATAAAAGGCATAAATTGTTTTTAATAAACAGTTCAGTAGAGAAGATATGCAAATGGCAGAAATTCACACAAATAGATGCCCATTACCACTAATAATTAGGGGAATATAAATTAAAGTCCTAATCAGGGAACCACATTGTGGCACAGTGGATTAAGCTTCTGCCTGCTATACCAGTATCAAATATTACAGTGCAAATATATTACAAATAATACAGGTTCTAGTCCTGGCTGCTCTGCTTCTAATCCAGCTCTTTGCTAATGTGCACTGAAGAGTATCTATTGATGCCATCCATGAGGGGAGACCAAGATGGGTTACTTGCTTTGGCCTGGCCCAATTATGGCTGTTGTGGAGCAAACCAGCAGGTGTTTTGAGAGCAAACCAGTGGGTGGAATGTCTCTCTCTATGTTTCTGCCTGTCTTTCTCTTTCAAATAAATAAATGTTAGGGGCTGGCGTTGTGGTATAGTGGGTAAAACCACCACTTGTGACTCCAGCATTCCACAGGGGAGTGGTGGAGTCCCAGCAGATCCATTTCCAATCCAGCTCCTTGCTAATGTACCTGGGAAAGCAGAGGAGGAAGGCCCAAGTTTTGGGACCCATGAACCCATGTAGGAGACCCTGATAAAGTTCCTAACTCCTGGTCTCATACTGGCCCAGCTCCAAGTGTTGGAGTTATTTCGGGAGTGAACCAGCAGACAGAAGCTCGCTCTCTCGCTCTCTCTCTCTCTGTAAATCATCTTTCTTTGTTGTTGTTTGAACTCTCAATATTGAAGTACCCAAGGCTCAATTTATATTCCAAACTCTAATTTTTTCCATATTTATCTAGATTAATGTCTTATGACTTAAACGTTATCTCTAGAGATATTTTAAAAGATGTAAATCTTTATTCCTGGTTTAACATACTAACATTGAACTACTGGTTTAAAATTTTACTGGTGTCTGATAAATTTCACAAATTTAATATTATTAAAACAGAGATCATAATTCTCATAGTCTCTACTATGTGCTGAGTAGAATTTGTCTCCCCAAAACTCATAAAGATTTTAAATTCTGATGTCTTAATGTTAATGGATGAAGGATTACAGTAGAGACTTCATCTAACTATGATGTCTGAGAGGTGGGTTCAGAGTTTAGAGTAAGTGTTTAGGTTGCTGGGGGTGTCATGTGCCCTCAGGATGTTTCTTGGGAGATTGATTTTTTTAAAAAAATATTTACTTATTTGAACGATCGAGTTATAGAGAGGCAGAGGCAGAAAGAACTAGGTCTTCCATCTGCTGGTTCACTCCCCACATGGCTGTAACAGCCAGAGGTGGGCCTATCTGAAGTCAGGAGCCAGGAGGTTCTTCCCGTTCTCCCACATGGGTGCAGGGGACTGAGCACTTGGGCCATCTTCTACTGCTTTCTCAGGCCATAGCAGAGAGCTGGATTGGAAGTGGAGCAGCCGGGACTAGAACTGGTGCCCATATGGGATGCTGGCACTGCAGGTGGCAGTTTTACCTGTTACGCCACAGCGCCAGCCCCAGCGATTGATTATTTGAGTGCAAGTTCAGCTTAGCGTCTCTCTCCCTCTACTTCCTGGCTTACCATATGATAATCTCTGAACCTGTTATCACCAGGTTACAGAGTTACAGAGAGAAAGAGGGATTGAGAGAAAGACAGGGATAAAGAAAGAGAGAGAGAGAAGAGGTCTTCCATCCATTGGTTTACTAAATGGTTGCAATGGCCAGGACTGGGCCAGGTCAAAGTCAGGAGCCAGACACTTCATCAGGGTCTCTGATGTGAGCACAGAGGCCTAAGTACTTAGGCCTTTTTCTGTTGCTTTCCCAGGTACATTAGCAGGCAGTTGGATTGAAAATCGTGCAGCCAGGACTTGAACAGCTGACAAAATGGGACGCTGGTGCTGCTTAAACTGATAGCCCACAACACTAGCCCCAGCATTTAATTTTTCTATCATTGAAATGATATCTGAAAATTTGTTGATGGTAAAAGAAGGCCCAGGACATGTAAGTCACAAATGTCAAAAGAATAGTGTAAATATCTACTTCCCCCATCAAACTCAATAAACTGTGAATACTATGGGGAGAAAAGTTATTCTTTTATCTTTAAATCTATAATGCATAACACCTGGCTCACAGTTGGTGCTAATGTTCATTGAGTCTTTGAATTAATAAATCAAAGTATGAATAAATAAATTGCCTCACAAATATCACTATATCACTATTTAAGAATCTCTTTTTAAATATAGCTATTCCTGGAAATCATGAGTCGTTTTAATTCAGAATGAAATATTGTACTGTGAATGACTTTTCATAGGTGTTAAATATAATGAAAGAATATTTTGCCTTTCTACATTATACTTGGTTTGACAACAATGATGACACTAAGAGAAAAGCTTATGGTGATTTCCTAAGAAATTTAAATATGTCTCCATGAAATTAAACATACAGAGATTATTAATATTAAAAGCTGTTATCATCTTGGGACATAAAGTTTAACAGTTATTTAAAGTATTCAGAATGTCATTATATTTTTTCCTTGATTGTTTCATATGAAAACACATATTTAGCATAATTCTTGATCCATACTCATTTTTTAAAGATTTATTTATTTATTTGAAAGGCAGACTTACAGAGAGAGACAGGGAGAGAGAGATAAAGATATTTCATCCACTGAAACACTCTCCAAATTGCTTTAATGGCCTTAGGTAGGTTGATCTGAAGCCAGGAGCCAGGAGGTTATTCCAGGTATCCCACATGGGTACAGGGGCCCAAGGACTTGGACCATCTTTCACTGCTTTTCCAGATGCATTAGAAGGGAGCTGGATCACCGGCGCTGTGGCTCAACAGGCTAATCCTCCGCCTAGCAGCGCCGGCACCCCGGGTTCTAGTCCCGGTCGGGGCACCGGCTTCTGTCCTGGTTGCCCTTCTTCCAGGACAGCTCTCTGCCATGGCCCGGGAAGGCAGTGGAGGATGGCCCAAGTGCTTGGGCCCTGCACCCCATGGGAGACCAGGAGAAGCACCTGGCTCGTGCCTTCTGATCAGCGCAGTGCGTCGGCCGCAGTGCACCGCCTGCGGCGGCCATTGGAGGGTGAACCAACGGCAAAGGAAGACCTTTCTCTCTGTCTCTCTCCCTCACTGTCCACTCTGTCTGTCCAAAAAAAAAAAAAAAAAAAAGAAGAAGAAGAAGAAGGGAGCTGGATCAGAAATAGAGCAGCCAGGGCTTGAACCGGTGCCCATGTCGTATGCCAGCACCACAGGCAGTGGCTTTATCTGTTGTGCCATAATAGCACTAGCCCCGTAAATTCTCATTTTTAAAATATAATAACCTGGATATTTTCACTCTACAAATATTTTAATTTTTTACAATGTATTTTCTTAATTATGCCATTATAAGTAAGGTCACATAGCCTTGTAATTTTTTATCAGAAATATCCACTTTTACAGTAATTACTTATTATTATGGAGCTCAAATTTCTGAAAATAGGATACTAAATATTTCTTGATTATATAAACCTTTTTGATGACCTGAATGTACCAAGGCACATAATTGTATCTTTTGTCTGTTGCCTAAGATCAAGCAGGAAGTTATAGAAAGGGATTAAAAAATTATGGAAAAAAGAGAGAAAATCAATTTCTCCACATAAACAGTGTTTTCGTAATGGTCAGATTTATGTAATGGAAGTAACAGAGCCTAGACATGAATCTTGATTTTCTGCCTTGGTCCCCATATCATAATCACTGTTCAACAAAAGTAATTCAATTTCTCACACCTGTGAACAGCTAAAGAAATTATTGTGCACCTCTTGCTGTGCACTTTAGATTACTTAAAACTATTGCACATAGAACTACTGCAGTCTACTTGGTCAATGTTATTAGCAAGAGGATTAAACAAAGAAAACTAAATATAGCCAATATCCTCTATCACCAAAATTTCTCCCACAACAAAGCCAAATGAAAAAAAAAAAAAAAACAACACCTAACTGTAATCACAGTTTCTTGTTTAATCATTCATAGACTTAGTGAAAATACTTACATGACTAGCTACTCTCTTAAGTCATCTATGCTTCACATAAGGGGTTTAAGCACATGTTAGAGACACTTCTTATTTCAGGTATATCCCTGAGACTAGAAAACAAGGAATAGTTTTAAAAGGATTTCCAACACCCAAATATTGCTAATTATATTCATAAGCACCAATTAAAATAAAAGAAGCAAATATAAAGAGGATGCTACCAATGGCTTACCAAAACACTCAAAGATTTCACTCTTTCCTCAGTATATCTAACTGACAGAAAGTTAAATGGAGTTCAAACACAACTTAAAAACAAAAGTTAGATACTTCTTTTTACCCAGGAAAGACAAGGGCTTAGTGTTCCCCTGAATATATTTACTTGCTTAACATTTCAGGATGTCTTACAGCCTATTAAAAGCTTTGCTTGTCACAAATTGGTAGCTGGTAGCTTAAAACAGTAAATGTGTTCAGTCTTATTTTCCTTACAACAGTATGACTTTGAAGGCAATTTCCACATAAAGTAGTTTTACTGAAAATATAGCATGTGCTTAAACAGAAAGCATAGTTTGATTACATTTTTCCCTTTAGATAAACATAAGTGAATAGAAATAAAAAGCACCACTTAAAAAAAGATAATCAAGGAAAAACAGAGTTTGATGCAAAATGAATTTAGATATCAGATAGGAAAAGAAGAAGTCATAAACTATTCAGGGATGGAAAGCAAAAAGCAGGATTTGCTGTGATGTTTATTAGAGAATGGAATATGACTGAAAAGTGAAGGTATGGAAAAAAAGAGCAAATAAAAAAATTAAGTACAAACTTTGCATGTCACAGTATAGAAGGGTTGCTAGTAATTTGGTTTGTTGAATTAAGTGTGGCCTAAAGGTTTCTCCATATATAATGAATGGTAAGCTAACTTGGCATTTGAACAGACTGTAACCAACCCTGGAAGTATACTAACGGTAGCTAATTCTCAGTCAATCACAATCTCAGCCCATTAGGAACTTAAAGCTGCCGAAATATAACCCTGTAGTGGTTGGGTGTTTGGCAAGGTGCTGTCACTTGGGACACCCACATCCCATATCTGAGTGCCTGGGTTGGAGTCTCTACTTCCATTCCAGGTTCCTGCTAAAGTGCCCCCTTGGAGGCAGCAGATGAAGACTCAAGTACTTGGGTCCTTGCCCCACATAGGGGCTTCCTGGCTTGGTCTGGCCCAACCCCAGCTGTTGTAAGCATTTGAGCAGTGAATGAGTAGATAAAAGATTTTCTTTTCCTTCCTTCCTTCCTTCTTCCTTCCTTCCTTCCTTCCTTCCTTCCTTCCTTCCTTCCTTCCTTCCTTCCTTCCTTCCTTCTTCTTTCTTTCAAGATTTACTTATTTATTTGAAAGTTAGAGTTACACAGAGATGGAAGTAGAGGCAGAGAGAGAGAGAGAGAGAGAGAGAGAGAGAGAGAGAGAGGTCTTCCATCTGCTGGTTTACTCACCAGCTGGCCGCAATAGCTGGAGCTGTACCAATCCGAAGTCAGGAGCCAAGCACTTCTTCTGGCTCTCCCATGCAGGTGCAGGGTCCCAAGGACCTGGGCCATCTTCCACTGCTTTCCCAGGCCATAGCAGAGAGCTGGATCAGAAGTGGAGCAGCTGCATCTTGAACCGGCACTCATATGGGATGCCAGTGCTGCAGGCGGCAGTTTTACCCGCTATGCTACAATGCTGGCCCCTCCCTCTCTTCTTTCTTTCCTGTCTCTTTATCCCTCCCCTTCCCCCTTCCTTTCTTTCAAGATTTATCCATTTATTTGAAAGTCAGAATTAGACAGAAGGACAGACAGAAAGCGAGATCTTCCATATGATGGTTGATTCCCCAGATTGTCACAACAGCAAGCCAAAACTAGGAGCCAGGAGCTTAATGGAGATCTCCCACATGGGTGGCAGAGACCCAAGCACTTGGGCCATCTTTCCCTGCTTTTCCCAGGCAGGTGGATCGGAAGTAGAGCTGCCCTGTCACAAACCTGTACCCATGTGGGATGCCGGCATTGCAGGCAGTGATTTTACCTGCCACAGTGCCAACCCTGAGGATCTCTTTCTTTCCACCTCCTGTTTCTCTGACTTTCAAGTAAAGTGAAGATAAACAAACAGAATGGGACCATATAAGTCAAACGTTGCCGCCAATCAGGCTGTTTCTATTTTTAACTTATTCTTCTCTAGCTATAAACATAGCCTCCATAAAAGGTAGGGTGGAGTAATCTGAACTGTTTTTTGGTCTGGATTGATGACCAATTCACACTATGTTACTTGATTCAAGTAAATTCCTGCCAAATTTCACTTGTCTTAAAATTTTCTTTTAATGAATCCCTAGAGGCAATGTGGTTAGTTTTGTCTGTGCCTTAGTTCCTAATGTGCAAACTGGGTGCAAAAAAAATTTTCTTCTTTTGAAAATCTTACAATAAAAATAACATATTACCCACTAAATATTGGTGATATCATATTAAAAAGCACTTAACATATTATAAAATATTTTCAAAAACATTAGCTCATTTGAACCTCAAGACAACTCTGATAAAAGGTCAGGGCAGATATTAATATCCTCTTTTTGCTCACTAGCAAACAAAGCTCAGGAAGTTACCCAGTGTGTGCAAGTTTGCAAAGAGAATATAGGATGAGACCAGAACTTGAATTCAGGCCTGTGATTTTCTAACTTAATAAAATAACACCACATTTTATTGTGCTTCCCAGATAATGGGATATTTATAAAATGAAGGTATATAGGTAGATGATAGATGCATACACACACAGATAGGTAGATAGATTCCTACCATTGAGTCTTCTGGTATTCTTGGAGAATTTTTATTTCTCTATCAATTTAGTACAGAACCCATAACACAACTTGTCCTTCCAAAAATGTTTATTGAAATATTTCTGCCTGTTCCTACCAAAGCAGATTTTGTTTGTCAAAAACAAATTTTAAAAGATATATAGTCAAATTCCGAGTATGTATTGATGATGTCCTCCACACATTTCCATTCTCAGGTACTGATTATTGAAATATTTTCACAAATAATAATAAAAGGAATGAATCTGGCAAGTTCATCTAACAGCCATCAGGATGTCTATTATAGTACATCTACAAATAACTAACTTAATTGAGTAAAAAAAACACATCACTAATATAAAAGCAATTTTCACTATAGTTCTTAAAAGCTAGATTGCTCAGTGATTACAATGGCTTTTAGATTTAGGACAGAGGTGTTGGAAGGGATTGTGTAATCACACAGCATTAAGTATTAAGACAACCCTATGTGAGAGCTTTTTACTACAAAATCCTCATGTAATATTGAGAGCTGTTCTGAGACTGCTCTTCTTTTCTTCCTAATCTCAGTAGCAAGGAAAGAAGAAAAAATACAGCTCTACCTTAGGCTTCCCCAAATATCTATGTATAAAAGCATTTATAAATTTTAAATTATTCAAGATGTCTTTTACCTTTTATTCCACTTTGCTCATAAGAGAACTTAGCAACCATCTTCTGCAGCGTTTCCTGTTCTACAAAATCAAAGTTTAGGTCTTGCAGAAAGGAAATCAGAATCTGCCAGCAAAAAATCCAGCCCCAATTCCCCTGTATCTGCAGTATATTGCGGTACAATTCCCGGTGCTGGCAACATGTAAATCCTTTAAGCGACTTTGGCAACTTAATTTACATACCAGATGTTCCTGTGGTCACATTATACCTGGATAGCTAAATTTTGACTGCATTTGTAGTGCTGAGTTTGCCTATGAACTAAAGATTAGAGCAGAGGGGCCTGTGCTGTGGCGTGGTGGGTCAAGCCACTGCCTGTGGTGCTGGCATCCCATATGGGCACCTGTTCGAGTTCAGGCTGCTCTACTTCCGATCTGGCTCTCTGCTATGGCCTGGGACATTAGTAGACGATGGCCTAAGTCCTTGGGCCCCTGCACCCATGTGGAAGACCTGGAAGAAGCTCTTGGATCCTGGCTTCGGATCAGCACAGCTCTGGCTGTTGTGGCCAGTTGGGGAGTGAACCAGCAGATGAAAGACCTCTCTCTCTCTCTCCCTCTCTCTCTCTCTCTCTCTCTCTCTGCATCTCCTTCTCTTTGTAACTCTGACTTTCAAATAAATAAATAAATCTTAAAAAAAAAAAAAAAAGGTTAGAGCAGAAAGCCTTTCTTTGGGATCCCATGGAGCCCTGTCCTTGACTTACACTTATGTACCTCACATTGTATCTAAATATTTTGCTTATATTTTTCTTACCAGAATATAACTTCCATGTGTGTTGAGACATTTTGCCATCGACTTGTGCCATATTGCCAACAGTTAGGTTCTACCTTGAAAAAAAAAATGGTGACTAACATTAGGTTGAAAACATGTTTGTGAGAATGGATGGATGAATGGCTAATGTAATTCTTCTAGTTCAACTCATCATTACAATCCATGCCTCCTAGTATGCAACATTTGCAAATATATATATGAATTTTCATATATACATTCTTACATATTTGTAACTACAAAATATTTTAAAAATACCTGTAATACATGGAAACATGTCTTTTAAGTAGAATGATATAATGGGCAAATGTTTCCTGTTGTTATGGAACTATTTCATGGGATCATTAAAAGGAGAAAGCTGCAGAGGGTTCTCAAAGAATTCATGGAAAATGAAACTTCTGAAAAATTTATGTATGGATTTCAATTTTATCACAATAAGCTTATCTTTAATTCATTTTCCACAAACTTTGTGAAGTTCTCTCATCTAGTGGGTTCAGTATTTTGTCCTTCCTGCTTTAGTCAAGGTGCCAAATGTACCTTATAAAATTATGGCGATAACAATGTGTTGTTTGCTTTTCATATTATTACCTTGCAAAAAATACTAATATAGGATGTCTTTTTTTAAAAATGTTACACTTGGGGTCAGTGTTGCGGTGCAGTAGGTTAAATAGCTCTGGTGATCCTGGTATTCCATGTGAATACTACTTTGAGTCCTGATGCTCCACTTCCAATCCAGCTCCCTGCTAATATGCCTGGAAAAGCAGCAGAAGATGGCCCAAGTACTTGGCGCCTGCACTCACGTGGGAGACCTAAATAGAGTTCCAGGCTCCAAGCATTTGTCCGGCCCAGTTCCAACCATTGCAACCATCTGGGGAGTGAACCAGCAGATGGAAGATTTCAATCTCTCTCTTTTCTTTTGTCCCCCCCCAAAAAAAAAATTTCTGCCTTTCAAATAAATAAGTGAATAAATCTTTAAAAATAAATATATAAAAAGTTACACTTCTCCAAGGAGTTAAAATGTACAAAATCCTTTTAGCACAGATGTCATTCAGAACAGAAATTTCAGAAGTACTGCAGAAAGCCTTAAATTAAGAAGTGATACCAAGAGCTTCCTTAATAATTCTGAGCCTCATAGGTCCCCAAAGGCTACACCATGAGTTCTCGACCCTGCTAAGGTATGTCCTTCTCTTCTCCTTGGGCAGGGCTCCTCACCAGGCTGATCTTCTATTAGCTTGACCAGCTTCTTCAACAGATCCCAGTGGAAACAACTTTAACAATCCTTTTATGGGACTGGGAAAACCTTTTGTGAGAAAGCGGTGATTGATATATCTATCTAAATTCGATGATAATTTTCTACTATAAATTCATTTAACAAAATGTCAGATAAAGACACATTATGTGAAAGATAGGATACTCTTAAGGATACAAAAAATTTAATTGCGGCTAAAATATAATAATTTTGTAGGAGTGGCCAAATATGAACTTGGAAATGCAAGTTTGATTATTTGAGTCTGTCTTTGGCGACAACAAATATGTTTCTGTAAAACTGTAATATTGTATAAATTGGAAGTGGTATTAGATGATTATTTGTGGTGAGTTGAAAAAATTAAAGAAGCTTTAAGAAAATCACACATGGGGACAGCATGTGGTGTAGTGGGTTGAGCCACCTCCTGAGACTTCAGCATCCCATATGGGTGCAGATTTCCCAGGCTGCTGCTCTTTCGCTAATGTGCCAGGGAAAGCAGCAGAAGATGGCCCAAGTATAAGTGCCTTGCTACCCATGTGGGAGACCCTGTTGAAGCTCCTGGCTCCTGGCTCCTGGCTTCGGTCTGGCCCAACCCTGGCCCATGTGGCCATTTGAGAGTAAACCGGGGGATGTAAAATCTCTCTCTATGACTCTGCCCTTCCCTCTGTAACTTTGCCTTTCAAATAAATAAATTTTTTTAAAGCAAATCACAATCACATTAGCAGTTATTTGGACAATGCTTTGAAAAGATGAATGTTCTAAATGGAAAAAAGAAGGAGGTAGTTGAAATATTGCAGATATCTAATGAAAACAAATTAATTTTCAATAATTACATATAGAACAGATGTGTTGAATAATCTAAGCAATTTTTAGAATTAAACAATTTATGGAAAAAGACACACATTTGACAAATTAAGTATGTATATATGGATGGATAGGAGTGATCTGGACAGAAGGTAAATGAACATGAGCAGTCTACACTGCAGGACCAAGAGTACGGTGGAATCATTCACTATAAAGAAATGATAGAGAAGTAGCAGTATTGAGGAATCAAGTTACAGACTTTCATTTGAAATGTTTTAAATGTGCATATTTATCCTCCATTGATTTTTTTAAATTTAAATTTGGTAATTTAAAATTCAAGTCCTCATAGGATTTCATTAATAACATCATGTTACTCTAATGTAAACTCAGTTGTGTAATTGACTATGTCACATGGTATCCATAGGATGATACATGACACATGACTATAAAATAATTAAGCTGATTTTTTCTAACTAAAAATTATTCGCTGGAGCTGGTGTTGTGGTGTAGCAGGTTAAGCCACTGCCTGCGATGGTGGCATCTTATATGAGTGCCAGTTACTATCCCAGTTATTCCACTTATTGTTAATCTCCCTGCTTATTACCTGGGAAAACAGCAGAAGATGGCCCCAAAATTTGGGCCCCTGCCAACCACGTGGAGACCCAGAAGAAGCTCCTGGCTCCTGGGTTGGGTCTGGCTCACTTTTGGCCATTGTGGCCATCTGTGGAGTGACCCGGTGTATGGAAGATACCTCTCTCTCTCTCCCTCTCTGTAACTCTGTCAAATAAACAATTTTTAAAAAAATGAAATTATCTTCTAAATCTGTACTAAATGTTTTTAAAGATTTTATTTATTCATAAGAGTTACAGAGAGCAAGAGCCAGAGTGAGAGCGAGAAGGAGAGAGATCTTCCATCGCTGGTTCACTCTCCAAATGGGTGCAATGATCAGGGCTGGGCCAGGCCAAAACCAGAAGTCAGGAGCGTCATCTGGGTCTCCCATGTGAGTGCAGCAGTCCAAGCATTTGAGCCATCTTCCACTGATTTCCAGGCATATTAGGAGGGAGTTGGATTGGAAGTGGAGCAGCTGGGACTTGAACGGGCACCCATATTCCCATATGCTGGCACTGTAGACCGTGGCTTAACCTGTTGTACCATAGCACCATAGCACTGCCTCTCTGAATTTTATTTTATTTGTCTTTTTTTTTTTTTTTTTTTTAGTTTTTATTTCTAAGGTCTTCCTTCTGTTGGCTCACCCCCTAAATGGCTGCCACAGCCTGCGCACTGCACCAATCCAAAGCCAGGAGCTAGGTACCTTCTCCTGGTCTCCCATGGGGTGCAGGGCCAAAGCACTTGGGCCATCCTCCACTGCACTCCCAGGCCACAGCAGAGAACTAGACTGGAAGAGGAGCAACCAGGACAGAATCCAGCACCCCAACTGGGACTAGAACCTGGTGTGCCGGCGCCGCAGGCAGAGAATTAGCCTAGTGAGCATGGTGCCAGCCATTTATTTGTCTTTAATGTAACCTTTAAACTAACGTTGTGTACTATTGGTGTACCAGGAATATATCTGACTCTAGATCTTTATATCCAGGTGTTGCTGATACCTTGCCATTGCTGTCAGGTTTCTGCAAGAGAAACAATACTCTCCATGGAGTAAAGGAATTAATTAAAACTTCAACTCTTCTACTTGCTGTATGACCTTGAGTTAATAACTTAAATAATCTGAGGCTCAACTTCCTTTTTTGAAAAATGAGAATTTGCAATCTATCTCACGTGTCAGATGATATTTTCTGAAAGTGACTGTGACCTCATTTCCCATCTCACAAGTAAAGCTCTTCCAGCAGAGCTTTACCACTGTCTTATCAAGGGGGGGGGGGGGGCTCTTTTTCCTCTCCCCTGGAACCCAAACAGGTCTTTGAGTCTGCCTGGGCACAGTAAAAGTGGAGGAGATGACATGCCACTTCTGCAGCTAGATCATCGAAGTTAACAAGCTTCCACATGGAACTCTGTCAGGTTTCTTACTCTCGCAAGCCTGCATCCACTCTGTGGGGAAGCCAAACAGCCACAGGGGTAAGCTTGTATACATGCTCCTGCTAACAGTTACAGCTAAGATCTCCGCTGTCAACCAGTATCACCTGCAGATAATTGAGTGAATGAGCCATCACGTGATTCCAGCCTCTATTTTTGTAGTCACTCTGGCTGATATCTCATGAATCTGAGCTGAGCTACCCACAATGAGCCCTACTAAATTTATGAGGAGAATAATGGACTGCATTTGCTTTAAGCTACTATGTTTTGGGGATGGTAGTCATATAATAGATAATTTGAATATCTGCTACATTTTTAGGAATATTCCAATGAAAACAATGAAATATAATATGAAAAAGTTTTCTGAGCTCCAAAGACCTTTAGAAATGAAAGGGATAAGTATTGTCATTCCTAAATGTCTTCATGTTAAGCATTCCACTTTTATCAATTTTTATTGACTTCACCATCTTGTATGATAGTGAAATATAGGGTTTCTTTCTATGTTAACTCTGTATCTTGCAGTTTCCATCTTGAGGACAAATGATAGGCAGGATGTTTCTTAGCACATCTTTTTATCACTCTGTAAAAGTCAAATACAAATAGGTATTGATGACTGCTCTGCTTAAATATCTAGCAAAAAACAACTAACAGCTTCTATATCAGTTATCATCTTTCTTGATACTAAATTCCCTAGGATTTCAAGAAAATTAATTGTATCAGTTTATTCTTCCTCTTTGAATTTTTTTCTTTCTATACTATAGCTAAATCTAGTATTAATCCAAATTTGACAATGAGGTCTCCTCTGCTTATTTACACACCTGATCTTTCATTCAGTAATGAATATCATTACACAATACAGATGCATTTTCCTCATTAAGATAATGCGATCTAATGCAACAAAAACTTTAAATTTCAGTGGCTTAAAATGGTAATTATTTTTTTCTCACAAATCAGACATCTTTCAAGAAGTGATTGAGTGCCCAAATTATTTCATGTTAAGGTACAGCCATATTTCCTACCTGTCTTCTAAGTCACCAGAGATACAGAAGTGTCATCTAGAACACTGTGAAAACTCATTTTGGAGTTGTCTTGAAAACATTAGATATCACTTCTTTTTTTTTAATTATTTTTTTTTTTATTTGACAGGTAGAGTTATAGACAGAGAGAGAGAAAGGTCTTCCTTCCATTGATTCACTCCCCAAATGGCCCCTATGGCTGGCGCTGTGCCTATCCGAAGCCAGGAGCCAGGTGCCTTTCCTGGTCTCCCATGTGGGTGCAGGGCCCAAGCACTGGGCCATCCTCCACTGCCCTCCCAGGCCACAGCAGAGAGCTGGACTGGAAGAGGAGCAAATGGGACTAGAACCTGGCGGCCATATGGGATGCCGAGGATTAACCAAGCTAGCCATGGCGCCAGCTCCTAGATATCACTTCTTCTACTCATGTAACATTGATTATAACCCATCCAGTTGGATCAATGCAGTTCACCTCTACTTCCAAAGAAGAAAGGAAATAGGATTGATGATCATCTAGCATTTATAGACATCTATTAATTCCATGAAATCCAAAACTATACTCTTCACATTTGATTTCCTCAGAGTAAAAAAAAATAACCACTGAATTGACCTCATTTCCAGTTTTAGTTACCCTGCATTGTATCCCATTCCTCTCTACCACAATCATCTCCAGCTGAATCATGTACTGTTAGTAACAAATTGATTACATCTCTCAACTGTCTCAAGTTTTCTTGTATCAGATGTCCATTTATCCTATTTCTTCTGCCTTGAATGATCTTTCTCCTCACCATCATAGGCAAAAAGAAAATTTTCTTCATGACATTGAAACTATGTCTTGCCACCTCTGATTTCCTAAGAGTTCAATAAATGTTGTTTAGTTGATATATGTTCAGCATGTCCATATCAGTAGGTTTTTTTGTAAAGTTACTGTCCATTTAAGAAAAGATATTTTGTTTGTTATTACAGTATGCTTCAAATTCTTAACTTGAGATTATTACTTCTGAGTAGTTTAATGTTATCATATGGCACAGATGGCAAGAATATGGTTATAGGGAAGAAGTTTCAGTGTATTATTATATAGGATAATTTGGTGGACACTTAATAGTACAAGAATAGGTTAAGAGATGAGTTACAGGTAGGTGCTCAAGAAAGATTTAAGTGGATTTATGGGATAACAATGAAGATTTTATCCACTGTAAATCTATTTAACCCTAGTACTAAAAGTCTGTACTGAATAAGTAGACAATTACCTAACATTAAGATTACCCTCTATATAAATATATTAGTACATTTATATTTCTATTTTTATCCCATGTCTCCTTTGTGCTAATTTTAACATCTAAACACAATAATGACTTCAATGTAAACATAGCTTTTCCACATTATGATTTCCTATATACTGATTCTGTATTTTCCTGATTTACCTTTAAAAGGCTTGACATCAGATTTTTTGATTAATCTAAGAAGAGTGTTCTTATTATTTTAAAGTTATGCTAGCTCTCTGATCATTCTGAAAATATCATCTGGCTTCAGCATTTTCTCAGTGTATAATCATAGAAACACAAACACCTGCATTCGTATCTTCACTTTGTTTCTCCTGGATCATCAAGACTAGGGACTACATTAGATCATCTGATTACTCTTTGTTCTAACTGTAATTTCCACTCAAAGATTTCCCATTGAAATGTTAGCATCTGTTTACTTTTAAGAATGTGATGATGACAAATAAACAGAAACAATTTAGACTATACTGAATTAATTCCAAAACAGCTTGAAGAAAAGCAAATTCAATAGAACCAATTCTGAGGAGGAGGGATGATTAAGGGGAAGGGGGACAAGGAAGAAGTCAAAAGCGCAACATCAGAGAGAAAATTGCTCAGTGATTATGAGATAAGCAAATTATCACAATATCCACACCAGCAGACAGTCAAAGAACTGAGGTAAGTGAGGTACTGAGTTTTTTATTAGATGAAAAGGTGCTGGCACATTTGGTATATATCACTTCAAGATAGAAGACATTTGCAAATTTTTATTAATGGTCTATCCTTGAGACAAAAACAGTGAGTTGACAAGATGGCAAATACTAGAGTACTTCAAAAAATTTATGTCAAGATATAATTAAGACATACACATTTTTTCATTAACTTTTTTAATATCTTTATACTTATTACTAAGCTGTTCACTAAATCAGGCCAAAGGCTAAATATAGCCCTTCTTATTATCTCATTCTGAAACTAAACTTTTAAAGTCCTATTTTATTTCTTTTTTTTTTTTTTTTATATTTGACAGGTAGAGTTATAGACAATGAGAGAGAGAGACAGAGAGAATGGTCTTCCTTCCATTCACTCCCCTAATGGCTGCTACCGCTGGAGCTACGCTGATCCGAAGCCAGGAGCCAGGTCCTTCTTCCTGGTCTCCCACGCGGGTGCAGGGGCCCAAGCACTTGGACCATCCTCTCTGCTCTCCCGGGCCATAGCAGAGAGCTGGACTGGAAGAGGAGTAACCAGGACTAGTACCCGGTGCCCCAACTGGGACTAGAACCTGGGGTGCTGGTGCCGCAGGCAGAGGGTTAGCCAAGTGAGTCATGGCACCGGCCAAAAGTCCTATTGTATTTCTAACATCTGTATTCATAGTTCTATTTTTTCACACTATAAGGCAATTGAATTGGGATGTGTGTTTAGCCTTTTTATGTTTACTATTATAAAAGTAAATAATTTTGGTACTGGCATTATGGCACAATGGGTAAAGCCACCACCTGGGATACTGTCATCGCATATGGGTACTGATTCAAGTCCTAGCTGCTCCACTTCCAATCCAGCTCCCTGCTAATTCACCTTGGAAAGTAGCAGAACATGACCGAAGTTCTTGAGGCCCTGCACCCATGTAGGAGACCTGAACGTAGCTCCTAGTTCCTAAATTCAGATTGGTTCACTCTTCTCCTTTGCAGTCATTTGTGGAGTGAACCAGTGGGACCAACTCTCTGTCTCTCCCTTTCTCTGTCTGTAACTCTGCCTCTCAAATAAATAAATCTTTTAAAAAAATACATATTAAAATATGGACTCCAGAAACAAGTCCTTTTAAAACTTTGCCAGTGGGCTGGCAGGGAAGTAGGAGCAGCGAATCCCATTATGATGGGGGTGGGGCTTTCAGCAATGGCAGTGTGGGCTAGAGCTTAGGATGGTGTCCGGGTATAGATCGAGCCATAGGTAAGACTGCACCATTTCACTAACACTCCAGGTGGACAAATAATTGAATGAAAGAAAATAAGTACCATGAAACTGACTTTGACTTCTAAAGATAGAAAAGCAATAAATAAACCAAAATTTTCTCAGGGATTACATGAAATTGTCTTTTCACATTCCTTGCCATAAAGGAAAGATGAACACTTCGTAACTGATGGAGCAAAGACATAAGCCCTAGCCGTTCTTGCTCTTTAGCCAAAAGACAAATAAATTTTGGAATGTATTCTTTGCCCTTGAATCTCAAGTGGGTCTCACACCCTATTGCCTTCATACCCCTCCCTGCGCTCTTTTCCAGGTTCCCAAGGCCCCGCCCAGTTCCAGGAATTCCCCTTCCCCTGCTGCCCCCACCCCACCCCCATCCCTAGCCCTCCTTAAAAAGGCCTGGCGCCTGGGGGTCGGGGCCTTCTGCCACGTACTCCATCTTGTACACGCAGGCAATTGGTCGCCCACATCTACGGATTTATTCAGTCTGGCTGTAAATTCGTATACTGTCTCCTCTCTATTCTGCGCCTCTTTTTCTAACATTTTGGAGGCACCAATCTGCAACTCTTTTTCTAACAATTTTTCTCAGATATAATACAAAATGATTTTCTTTTTTCATGCACAACATATCATTAGAATTATTGCTTACATACAATTTAACTATTACATTTACATATTAGTCTAGTTTATAGAATATTTTAACATTTTTCAAAAAAAAGGATTTTTAAATGACTTGCTGAGAATAATATGCTACAAAATAAAAATGCAGCTTAAAAACAGAGAAAAACATTGTATTAAAGGCAGATTGAACCAAAGTGGATAAACCTGGAAAATGTGTGCTCAAAGTAATACTTAACAAATCAGCTCATAGTTAATTATTTTTGTATCTGTTTCTTCCATTCGATTTGAATATTATTGAAGATAGGATTACATCTCATACATCTTTATGTCCGGCTCCTAAGTGGTCCCAATAAATGTTTGTTGAATGCCTGTACGTATGAATGAAAAAAAAAAAATGAGTAACAGCTCCATAGTCATGAGCCACTTTAGCTGAAAATGGTGAGCCAGCATAATTAGGTATTGTGAAATTAGATTAGAATAAAGACATTTAACAGCTCTGTCTATAACTCAGTGCTTTGCAATGGGAAATATAAAAGCAGCCATGTAACATCTAAATGAATATTATCCATCAGATTTGACATTTATTAAGCAATAGCAGCATGCTGGGCACTGCCGTAAACACAAACTCTTTTCCCAGAGAACTTAGATTTATCTGTGCTGGCTTTTTTCCTGAAAAAGACTGATGCAATTTCATGGCAGATGGTAAAAGAATACAGAAGGATGACTTTAGTTTTCAACTTTTATAGGCACCAGCTTAAATAAGTTCCTTTTGTTGAAAATTCATCATACTACCTGGACTAAACATTCCAATTACATGTTCTCCCTTAGGAACAGTACATAGACTGCATTGATTAAGACCCTTACACCTGTGCTGATACTGCTGGTGTTCCTTTGGCATCATAGTTGTTAAGACCATTGTTGCTTGCACTTTTTAAGTAGGATAGAACCATAGTTCAGAACTTATTAACACCATGCTCATAGTACACTTTCACAATTCTCTGATGAGCCCAGATGAAGCTACCTATACTCTAAGGATTGCACAGAAGTAAAGCAATCCTTGGGGAAAACTTTGGTTGGATATAATATTCATAAAGGAATGCTACAAGATGGGAATAATAGATTTAATCAGAAATATCATATGAAAAACATTCCCATGAACTCTATCCTGTAGATGATGTTAATACAGCATGAATATATTACTACAGACTAAAGTTTAATGAATTTTGTTGTATTGGTTAAATTTTTTAAAATACAATTTTTTAATAAGTTGCAGTTTTTAAAACATATATATGTAATATTTCTCCTCTTCCAGTCCAGTTGTCTGCTGTGGCCCGGGAAGGCGGTGAAGAATGGCCCAAGTGCTTAGGCCCTGCACCCGCATGGGAGACCAGGAGGAAGCACCTGGCTCCTGGCTTCAGATCGGCACAGCGCCGGCCATGGCGGCCATTTGAGGGGTGAACCAATGGAAAAGGAAGACCTTTCTCTCTATCTCTTTCTCTAACTCTGCCTGTCAAAAATATATATATATACATGTAATATTTCTGAATCTTTTGTTTCAATCTCTGATGTAACATTTTACAATGATTTTTAATGTAATAATTGAGGCTTTTGTATTTACATAATTGAATGATGCAATGGCTTGTTTAGAAAAATAATAGAAAAGAAAATTATTTAAGGAGGGCTGGCCTATCTCCTGGGAATAGTGGTTAAGAGTTTTTTTTTTATTTATTTATTTTTTATTTTTTTATAAGCAGGACAAGAATTGTGTGGAGAATCGAAAAATATTCTTCATCTCCCTCCTGCTCCCAACTCCATTCTTCTCTATCCCAAGAGAGAAATCTGAAGCTTAATTACGTAGAAGCCATAAGTGTTTTTTTCTTTCTTTTCTTTTCCTATATCCATATGGCATAAGATGATTGCCAGGAACTCTAAGAGAAAATACTTTATTTTAATTACTGTCAAAAACAAAGCCAGACACTAGTTACAGCAGTAATGACAGATCTTATTCTACTCTTGCAATAGAGAAAAAAGTCCATAGTGAGCTGAAATCATCTTCCATCTTCACAGAGGTGACTGAGCATTTAACAGGGAGGATGAAGAGCTAGGTAAGGGGTGAGTAAAGTTCTATGGAATCAGAGATTCAAAAAATTATGAAATAAAAAAGGAGGAATGGTCCATGTGAAACTCATATGCTTTGCTAACCAGTGCTTGTCAAAGTGAAGCTACTAGTCTCTCACAGAGACTGCGAGACACGAACCCAGTTTTCAGATGTAGGCTGGAAGAAATAATAAATTTTTTCGGCAGATGTAAATTTTCTCAGGCAGACATTTAGAATGGAAAGCTGGAGTTATCTTGGGCATGGAACTGTTAGAAATTCCATTAATGCTTCTTAAAGTTTGTAGAGGCAAAGGCAGGGATCTAGTTAAGAAGAAATTTTTGGGTAGTGTCATTATACAAAAAAACTTCTTTTTTTCCCCCACACCTCCTATGCACAAAATGATTGCCAGAACTGTCAAAGTTAAAATAACTTATATTCAGTGAATAAAGTAATGGCTTTCTCTTTTTCTTTTATTTTCAAAATCATAGACAGTCTTCCTAAGGCAAGATCCTTAACAGATCAATCAAGGAAGTTAGGTCATAGTGTATTTGCCACAGTAGCTTTTATCATAGAGGAAATCTGTCATTTCACATGCTAGATTTCCCACCAATAGCAGAGAAACTGGGGAGGAAAACCGTTATGTGGCCAGTCCAAGGTTGGGAGAGCAGACATTATGCATGTTCTCATACAGAGTGATCAGTTTTGAAGGTTCCATCCGGACTGTAATCACTAAGCCAGTAAAAACACAGATTTCAGTCTCATTCTCTGTAGCATAACAGCAGTGTAGACAGCAGCAAGAAACATGATGAGGAAGGAAGGGACTCTTTCCACATAGACTTTGATTCTCTCATAAGTAGAAGAAGACTAGTCAATTTCCGTTAGCCTAGAATTGTCCCATTTGTAAAGACTGAAAAACTGAATTTTGATCCATTGATTCTGCATCTAGTTTTTTCAAAAATCTTCTTAATGGTTTCATACCCTCATGCCTTCAGATTGAATCCTCTGGGCAGACTGTGTGGACCCCACCTGTTTACTTCTTAATGGTTCAAAAACCTTCTTAAAATATTGTCCTCATTTTAGGTTAAATTTGATATGTTGTATATTTTAAAAGATATATGATGTATATTTAATCTCTAGGAATGTGAATGCTCCATCTTTGTATAAAAAGAAAATAAATGATAATAATTCCTAGAGGGTTAATATGATGATAAGATCCCGTAACAAGGAATTGTTCTACAAACTTTCATGTCTTATAATAAATTAATAAGTGTGAACTTTACATCCGTCTTTATTACAAATACAATTACCACGAAGATAAATCAATCATAATATGAACATGAAAAATTCTAAAAATATTTATTTGCTATTTTAAAGTCAGAGACACAAATTTTTCATTCAGTGGTTCCTTCACCACTGAATGCCTGCAACTGTCTAGACAGTTCAAAATCAGCAGTCTAGAACTCAGTCGGGATCTTCCACATGGGTGGAAGGACCCAACCACTTGAACCTTCCCCTGCTGCCTCCAAAGGTGTGCATTAGCAGGAAGGTGGACACAGAAGCAGAGCTGGGACTCCAATCCAGGCACTCCAGTATGAGGCGAGGGTAATAGATATGACATCATAACTGCTGCATCAAACACTCCCTTACTAACATCAGTCATAGTTATTTGAAATCTGTGCTTGAAAAACAGCACCCACATTACCCATATGCCTACTGTTATTGACTAATTTCTCTCTGTTTTGTTCAGTAAATTTTATTTTCTTTTTAAAGAATGCATTACTTATTTGAAAGGCACAGTTACAGAGAAAGGGACTCTCCCAAATGACCGTGTTGGCCAGGACTGGGCCAGACCAAAGCCAGATGCCTGGAACTCCATCTGCGTCATCCATATGAGTGACAGGGGCCCAAGTATTTTGGCTGTCTTCCACTGATTTCCCAGGTACATTGGCAGGGAGTTGAAGCAGAATGGTACAGCTGGGACACAAACAAGAACCCATATGGGATGCTGGTGTCACGGGTTGTGGCTTAACTGGCTACACCACAGAAACTCTGATCCCAGAAACTTTATTTTTTAGGATACTGTGTAGCATGAGAGTGCTTCAAAAATCTGTGGAAAATGAAATTAAAATATAATGTTATTTAGTGTAATTTTCTATTTTATGCATAATTTTTCATAACATGCAATTTTCTATAAACTCTTTGTAAACTGCTGGCATTTGGTAGAAACTGAATAAAAATAAGTAAACTAAAAAATTCAAGTGTAAAAGCTAATAAAAATATAGGTTGAGATTTCTATGGATCTCTGTTCTCCAGGGTCCTATCACCTGAGTTCCAATTTTGTTCTCTAGTCACGTGAGATGGACAAATTTTCTAGTTTGCAACATTCTGCTGAGATGAAACATCAGTCTCTGTGGGTTATCACATGCCTTCATGATAAAGCTACAGAGATGTGAGGTTCACCTCAATGTGCTTCCCTCTATTCTTCCAAGGAGTTTACCCCTTAAATTCAGAATCCCCAGGTGGTCCTCTATCACCCCCCAAAATATGGGGAAACTTTTTGTTGTTGTTGTATGGTCTTTTTTTTGATTTTTCACAGAGAAGTTTGCATATGATACAAATTGTTTGGCCGTAACCTGAGACAGAATTGTTCAGTACTATTGAGTCTAGAATATCCCAGAGGTCATCCCTGTAAAATATAGCTCCTAGTTGACATCATTCACTCATTTATTAAACGAAATATAGAGCCCAGTACAATAGAATATAATAAATATTATTTAGATGTGAAGTTCAATTAAAATACTTATTTTAACTTTGTGATTAATGCTAACTTACTAATTTCATGACTAGAATATACATATAGGAAGCAGACTTGTGACTTAATGTGTGGGCTGGTGGTACAAGTCAGCTTACCATGTGCTACTGTGGAAAGGAATCTAATATTTAGCCACCCTTTCAATAAACAAAAATATGGTATCACAAGAAAGTGCAGCACTACTTTAAAAATGAATAGATAAATTAATTTCCATACAACTTTCAGCATGTTCTCAAATCTACTGGTTAATTTCAGGCAGTTTTCTGTTGCAACTTCAGGAAACTTAGTTGTCTACCATTCTCTTTTAGGCAACTCTTGAAAATATATTCTTTTCAGGAAGAAATTTTTTTGAGAGCAGCAACTGTACAAAGAGAATCACACTCTTCTCTCAGATGACCAAAAGTAGCAGCTTCGCAGGTCCATGAGTGTGCTGAGGTGATGGAAAAGTGTAAATTGAAAACAAACAGCATGGAGTGTATCCCCATCTTGTGCTTTCAACATTGAGCTTTGGAGTTTTTCATCTCAAGAAAAGGAAATACTGACTTATTGCCACATGAATTGGAAATGGCTTGTTTTCATGGCTTTAGTGGTAAAAGGTCTCATATGTCCATGATTCGAGGGAACTTCAAAAAGTTCTTGGAAGGGAGGGATTGTGGCATGACAGGTTAAGCCACCACTTATGAAACCTTTATCCCATTTGGAGTGCTTGGATGAGTCCAGCCTCCACTTCCAAGCCAGCTTCCTGTTAATGCACTCATTAAGGCAGCAGATAATGGCCAGTACCAAGTATTTGACCACCCACATGGAGACAAGGTTGAATTTCCTAATGCATCTAGTCAGCAGACAATGGTCCAAGACATTGTCACCCACATGGCAGACAACAATGAATTTCCTGGCTCATTGCTTGGGCCTGGTCCAGCAGTAGCTGTTGCAAGTATTTGAGAATGAGTCAGTGAATGAACCATCTCTTAATGTCTCTCCTGTCTTTCCGTCACTCTGCTTTTCAAATAAATAAATATATATATATACATATATATATATTTAAAAATTCATGGAAAATTATAATTAAAACATGTTTATTGCAAAAATTGAAATTCACCCATTTTTCCCATAATATTCATTTTCCATGATTTTCCTGAAGACTTCTTGCATACAACATAGGGGGGATATACTGTTATGAAGAGAGAGGCTGAATGTCAGCATTTCATAGACATTGCTGGAATTATAATGAGTTTTTTTTAAAGATAATTACTACTCTGTACTAAGATTATTTGTCTGATACAGTAGTATCACTAGCATTTTTTCATTTTTATTAATGGTATCAGTAATTAATAATTTTGAATTTAGAAAGAAGTATAGAGTAAGCATTCCAAACTCTTGACAGAGCCATTTCTTTATCCAATCTCCCTCTTTGTTGTTTTATACTTTCATCTTCTATTCCCCATAAGATACACTCATACAAGGTAAAGATCCAGTTAGCTTAATGGCTAAAATCATAGGGTACATTAGGGTTTTTTTTTTTTTTTTTTTTTTGGACAGGCAGAGTGGATAGTGAGAGAGAGACAGAGAGAAAGGTCTTCCTTTTTGCCGTTGGTTCACCCTCCAATGGCTGCTGCGGCCGGCACATCGTGCTGACCCGCAGGAGCCAGGAGCCAGGCACTTCTCCCGGTCTCCCATGCAGGTGCAGGGCCCAAGGACTTGGGCCATCCTCCACTGCCTTCCCGAGCCATAGCAGAGAGCTGGCCTGGTAGAGGGGCAACCAGGATAGAATCTGGCACCCCGACCGGGACTAGAACCCGGTGTATCGGCGCCGGAAGGCAGAGGATTAGCCTGTTAAGCCACAGTGCTGGCCTACATTAGGGATTAAAGTGCTGGATATTGGGGCAGGTGTTTGACCCAACAGTTAAGACATCTGCTAAGATGCCAGCACCCATATTGGAGCACATAGATGTAAGCACCAGCTCCACTCCAAATTCCAGCTTTCTGCTGGCACACACCTCGTGAGACAGCAGGTGATGGTGATGATGAGCTTCTGCCCCCCATCTTGGGGGAGACCAGGATTGACTTCCTGGCTTCTGGCTCTAGTCTCAGTCCAGCCCCAGTCAATGCAGGCCTCTGGGGAGTGAATCAATAGATGGGAGGTCAGTCTTACCTTTTCTCAATGTTTCTCCCCCCGACCTTGTCTAAAATTAAATTGGAAATGGCATAGAAAATTAATTTTTTTAAAAAAATATTATGTAGGATCTCTGTCTTTAATGTGCTGTACACTGTTATTTAATGCTATAACTAGTACTCCAACAGTATTTTTTTCATTGTGTTGCTATATGGGGGCAAACTGTTGAAATCTTTACCTAATATATACTAAACTGATCTTCTGTATATAAAGAGAATTGAAAATGAATCTTGATGTGAATGGAAGGGGAGAGGGAGCGGGAGAGGGGAGGGTTGTGGATGGGAGGGAAGTTATAGGAGGGGGGGAAGCCATTGTAACCCATAAGCTGTACTTTGGAAATTTGTATTCATTAAATAAAAGTTTAATAAATGAAAAAAAATAAACTTCTAAAAAGTATTGAATGTGAAATTAAGTATATTTTCCATTACATTTAGGCATTACCAATAAGCTTATCTTATGTTTTTTAATCCTACTGAGTCTGTTTTTTTCTTTCACTAAAATGATATTGATTATACACAAGTGATGTGAATGAGAGGAATATAATTTGCCATGCCAGCTGCTGTATTAATAAAGCATTACCTCATCTTTCTGGCAATAAGAACATTTACACTGATTATCAATGTTTGTGTGACCTAATTAATAACAATATTGTTTAATGGACATTGTTATTACTGTAACTATGATAAGAGTATATTTTTCATAAAACATATTTTTCACAAACTTACTGACAATACTTTGTAAGCAGGGATTTCAATATTTTTACATCAAAATTAACATTTTTAATTCCATTTGCTATGAACTTTTTGAAGTTGCTTCATATTATTGATACTGAATATTTAATGTAAATTTTATTGAGTATAAAATAATAGGGAAAGGTATGCAAACCATGATTTTGTGTCACAATGGATTTTTATCTTATGATACATTCATAACACACCAAACTGCCACTCACACCAAAACATTGGCGCCAACTTCAAATGGCAGTTTAACCTACTGCTTACAATGACAACATTCCATATCAGTGCATCAATTCGAGTTATATTTTCTCTGTTTCTTATCCAGCGTTCTGTTAATGTGCCTGGAAAGGCAGCAAAAGGGCCCCATCACCATGGAAGACCAGGATGGAATTTTAGGTCTCTGGTTTCTGCTTGTCCCAGTTCTAGCTAGTGTGGCCATTTGGGGAGTATACCAGAGGATGGGAGATTCTCTCTCTCTCTCTCTCTCTCTCTTTTTCTCTCTGTCTCCCTTTAAAATAAATAAATATACATCTAAGAAAAAAATATAGTAGGGGCCAGTACTGTGGCACAGTGGGTTAAGTGGCCTCTTTTGATGCTGGCATCCCACATGAGTGCTGGTTCCAACTCCAATCCAACTTCCTGCCGATGTGCCTGGGAAAGCAGCAGAAGATGGCCTCTGCCATCCATGTGGGAGACCCTGGATGGTGCTCCTACCTACTGGCTTCAGCCTGACCCAGCCCCAGCTGTTGTGGCCATTTAGAGAGTAAACCAGCAGATGTCTGTCTGTCTCTCTCTCACTTCGCTTTTCAAATAGATAAAAATAAGTCTTTTTTTATTTTTAAAGCCTTTGTTCATTCTTTCTATTGCCATTTGGATGATTTGTTTTTACTGCTGAGAAACATTCACAGGATTTTTTTATGAGTTTCTACATTGTGTGTTATGCTTGTATGACCGTGTTTACAATGTTTACATGATTTTTTGTCTCCATAATTATATTCTCTGTAAGTTCCTAAAACTAGAAGTGGCATTCCCACATAACAAGGTGTATGCACCTTCACATGTAGTAGGTACTGTCAGTTTTTCAAAGCAGTTGATAATGTATAATTTTATTCTTAGTTCCACAAATACAAGCTGACTCAATCACTCTACGAGGCCTTCAAGCAACCACCTTCAAATTATATTCAAGTTCATATAATTGTTCCGGATGGAGGATTGGTTTGATAAAAACCACTCCTTTTTTTTAGGAAGAAGAAGAAATTTCATAATGTTAGTTTTAAATTAGATGCTCAAGGTATTTGACTTTGCAAGTGGAAATCATTCCATCTTCCTTCTCAAATCCTTCCCCATTTCTGGCACAAGAGATTCTGGGCTATTGTAGTATGTTCCTTTTGCATTCCTGGAATAAGCCATTTCTCTAGGGAACCCTGATTGTTTTACTAGAGATGGATACATAAAAGCCACAGTTTGGAATAGGTGTCACCCTTGCTGTTGAGATACCACTACTTCTTCCCTGCATTCTGAAAAGGAAGAGCTAGGTTGTATATGCTTGTCCACACATATTTAATTCTATCTAGATATTTTTATTTCATTTTACTCATATATTTTATATTTACTCATCATACATATTTATGTAGATATGTGTTTATTAAAAGCTGCACATTCATCCCAATACATAAAATTCCTAACATATTCCTTTTCTGACTCCCTTTTTATACAAGGGAACTTCAGAAAGTTCATGAAAAGCTCTGTATGGATTTTAAATTTTGTCACAAAATAGGCTTATATTTTAATTCCATTTCCCATGAACTTTTTGGAGTTCTGTCCTATTTGTAACTCACTTTGCTGCCTATATCATTGCTAATACAGCCATTGCCTTCCTTCCTCAATGAAGAGCCCAGTTGGGCTTTGACACCATGAAGATCCATCTCCCTCCACTGCCTCTTCTAAAGGGATTCCCTCCTCATCCTACATAGGTGTGACCTCATGTTGGGCTAGAGCATCCTCTTGTACCCTGTGTAGACGTCTAGTTTGTTCTGTCCCCATAAAGACCTTAGGATTAAATAGCTCCTTGAAAGGAGCTGTTTGAAAAAGCTGCTTGAAAGGAAGAACAAGGTAAGGGAAAGAAGAAAAGGTAACTTTTAAAATAATATACAATTGAATTATCATCTCTCTCTCTCTTTCTCTCTCCCTCCCTCCCTCCTTCCCTCCTTTCTTCTTTCAAAGGTAGAGAGAGAGAAACAGAAATCTACCATCTATGGGTTCAATCTCCAAATTCCTACAATAACCAGAATTGAGCCAGGAATACAGGAGCCCAATTTTCAAACTCCATCCAGATCTCTTATGTGGGTGTCAGTACTCAAGTACTTTAGTCATTATCTGCTACTCCCAGGTATATCTTATAGGAAGCTGGGATCAGAAGGAGAACCAAGACTCAAATCCATGCACTTCAGTACTAGATTCAGGCATTCCAAGTGGCATCTTAACTGCTCCACCAAATGCCTTCCCCTATACAACATTTAACACAATATTCAACTTAATTTCAAGTTTAAATATAATTTTAA
Organism: Lepus europaeus; assembly: GCF_033115175.1. NCBI lineage: Eukaryota > Metazoa > Chordata > Mammalia > Lagomorpha > Leporidae > Lepus > Lepus europaeus. The sequence goes on from NC_084848.1 coordinate 18,112,246, forward strand.
TATAACACAAACTTGTTCTTCTAATGCTCCATAAATGAGTAATAGCAATCATTTTAATCCTAGCCAAATAGATAGTCAATTGTTGAAAATTTTGATTTCTCATAGCTAGATTTACTTCGCCATCAGTGAAGTATACAGTAAGTAGAAAAAACCTCCCTTTCAGACCAAAGGGAAAGAAAGTTTTTAAGTGAGAATATAATTTTCCTCATGGGCATTGTCTACCTTAGGAAAACTACTACAGAACATGCCTGTGACTATAGACTTGTAGTTCAGGCCACCGAAGATTAGAGATGGGACACGGGCACTCCCTTGACTTGCATCCTCTGGTCTGCTTTAACAAAAACCAGGAGGAAAAGAAAGCTAGGCATCAGAAGCAATGGGTGGCAGGCCTATCAATGGCTGATCCTTACAGTGATCTGCCCTCAAGGAGACCCAACAGGCCAGTCTACTGCAGTGGCTTTCAATGTGGTAAGCCTGGGCTTCAGCAGAAGTCAACTTGTGAAGAGCCCTGGCAGCTCTGCCAAGAGTTGGATCACTGGAAATGGACCTGCCCTGGAGTCGAAGGATGCCCAGGTCAGAGCCATAGATCTTATTGGCTCTAAGCTGAAAAGCCCTTCACTCAGCCCAACTTCCAAAGTGACCACTGCAGCTGAGGGGATGGCCAAGTAGGGTCAGCAACATTGCAGGAAAAACTGTAAATTTCTTGTTAGAGATGTCACCTGCCTTTACCTGGCCAGCTCTCCTCCCAGGCCAGCTAAGTAATGAAAGTCAACAGAGTGCCTTCCCCTAAGAGGTTCAGACCTCCCTTAGGATGTACCCTATGTGAAGAGATATATAGGTCTGGGCCTCTTCACTTACAAGGCCTAAAGCCCAACAGATTATTATCAAGCCCCTCCTATCAGGTTCTATTTGCCTCTCAATCAGAAAACTTAATTGTAGCTTAGACAGCACCTTTCTCAGCTCCTCTAATAATGACTCTGTCCTTTGTTCTAGACCCTGTCTAGCTCACTTGGGCCTCATTCTTTCGTAATCATAACCTCTACTCTACCACCAATGGCTCTACTCCCAACCTGTGTGTACTGATGGTCCTCTTCCCCACTTAATGCTGTATAATTGTTCAAACCTGGTTAATGCCACTCTTAGGATCATTGGTTACTATCCTCACCCTGTCTTTTATGACCTTGTCTAAATATGATCAGAGTCAGTGAACTTGGAAGGCTTCCATAGCCTTGGCAACTCATGACGACAGCCTAGGGTGGTTACTGGTGCCATAGACTAGAGTGTCAATTTGTTGGGTCAACAACAGGAGTCACTGTGCACTTGCTCCTCATGTGGGATCTCTGTCCTTAATGTGCTGTACATTTTGATTTAATGCTATAACTAGTACTCAAACAGTATGTTTCACTTTGTGTTTCTATGTGGGTGCAAACTGTTGAAATCTTTACTTAATATATACTAAATTTATCTTCTATATATAAAGAGAATTGAAAATGAATCTTGTTGTGAATGGAAAGGGAGAGGGAGCGGGAGAGGGGAGGGTTGCGGGTGGGAGGGAAGTTATGGGAGGGGGAAGCCATTGTAATCCATAAGCTGTACATTGGAAATTAATATTCACTAAATAAAAGTTTTAAAAAAAGAAAATTTTGGTTTCTTTAATTAACGTTGAGAATTCTTTTTTTGTTGGTCATTTTTTTTTCATAAGGAGTTACTTTATATCATTTTTCTAATGTGCTTTTGATGAAATATATTACTAATCTTTTTTTTAAAGATTTATTTATTTTATTGGAAAATAAGAGTTACACAGAGAGAGAAGGAGAGGCAGAGAGTGAGGTCTTCCATCCTCTGGTTCACTCTCCAATTGTCTGCAATGGCCAGAGCTGGGCCAATCCGAAGCTATGATCCAGGAGCTTCCTCCAGGTCTCCTACATGGGTGCAGGGGCCCAAGAACATGGGCTATCTCCTACTATTTTTCCAGGCTATAGAGCTGGATCAGAAGTGGAGCAGTTGAGTCTTGAACCAGCGCCCGTATGGGATGCGGCATCGCAGGCGGCGGCTTCACATGCTATGTCACAGTGCTGGCCCCTAGTATTGATCTTTAATATTTCTTATTGGGTATTTTGATTTTAAGCCAGCTACATATTTATCTTGAATCCATATCACCACATAACACAATGCTAAATATTGATTTATTAGTAACTTCCCTTTTACTAATTACCTGAAAGTAACTGTCTAAGCTAAGCTTCAGGATGTTTCAGGACAATTAGAGCCTTGAAAATGTGTGGGTATGTCGATATGTCTGTGTGTATATATTTTTCTTCAGTGGGGTCTAAAATTTCCATGATAACATAGCAAGTATTTGTCATAAAATCAGAGAATTTATGCTAACTCTTAACCATATGTAATGGATGGATTATCTTAGAGACTATAACAAACCCTTTTAAATTGTTCCTGTTACTTCTATTAGGATATTCATATTTGAACTCAAGTCTTCATAGCACACAAACCAACATAAGTAATTTTTTCAGTATTCACTTATAAGAAATAACTGCTATGATGCTAAATGGATGATAATAAAAATTCCTCTTACTAGCCAGCACCATGGCTTACTTGGCTAATCCTCTGCCTGCGGCGCCAGCACCCCAGGTTCTAGTCCCAGTTGCTCCTCTTCCAGTCCAGCTCTCTGCTGAGGCCCGGGAGGGCAGCAGAGGATGGCCCAGGTGCTTGGGTTCCTGTACCCGCATGGGAGACCAGGAGGTGGCACTTGGCTTCTGGCTTTGGATCAGTACAGTGTGGCAGCCATAGTGGCCATTAGGGGAGTGAACCAACGGAAGGAAGACCTTTCTCTCTGTCTCTCTCTCACTGTCTATAACTCTATCTGTCAAATAAAAAAAAAAATCATCTTACTTAAAGCAATGATTAGGTTGTATAAGAAGACTTTATTTAAATTAATTGCAAAAATACCTACTCTCCTTTTGGACCTGTTATAAATGCTCCCCAAGCTGAACATAATTTTATCAAAACAAATTTTTCAGGTTTGGAAATATGCATTAAAATACCTACTCCATTGTTTAAACAAAAATTTTATTTTTACTGTGGCTAGAGTTTTATAGCAAAGTAGTAAAACTTAACCATTTTTAAATTAACCTAACAAATTAATCTAATAAATATATATTAGATATGAAGTGAATATCCCTAAAAGATGGTACAGTACCTATCTTGGGAGATTCTAAGGGTACATCCATTGGTGGTTGACTTTGTGAACTCTGAATTATCTGGAGTAGATTATAATACAATACAATTACTAGTATATCTATTATTTTTCAATATATAAATATATAACATAAGTATATAATAATAGAAATATGTATCTATATTTGGTCATTTTTCCCTATGGTTTGGAAATGCAACAAACATTATAAACATTGTAATTATAGTGTTGGCCCTGTTTGAATGAATGCTAGATTCATACAGCCTTAAAATTATTTAAAGTTTAAAACTGTGGAATCCACAGTTCTTTATTCAATGCCTTCTTTATATATTTATTCATGGAGAATTTATAGAGTATATTTTATGCTGGAAATTAGGGATTTGATAAATGTCCTCCTCACACAGGAAATCCCATGAAGTTGAGTGTTAGTGTAGTATGGACATTAAAACAATGAAGGATTGAAAAAGGGGGATTAGAATTAAATATTTGGTCAGGCACAGAATCCAGAATCCAAAATACACACCACTGATATTATTTCTTTTTCTTTTTTAAAATTTATTTAGCCGGTGCTGCGGCTCAATAGGCTAATCCTCCGCCTGCGGCACCGGCACACAAGGTTCTAGTCCCGGTCGGGGCGTCGGATTCTGTCCCGGTTGCCCCTCTTCCAGGCCAGCTCTCTGCTATGGCCCGGGAGTGCATTGGAGAATGAACCAAGTCCTTGAGCCCTGCACACGGATGGGAGACCAGGAGGAAACACCTGGCTCCTGGCTTCGGAACAGCGCAGTGCGCCGGCCGTGGCGGCCATTGGGTGGTGAACCAACGGAAAAGGAAGACCTTTCTCTCTGTCTCTCTCCCACTGTCTAACTCTGCCTGTCAAAAAAAAAAAAAAAAGAAAAAGAAAAAAAAAGATTTATTTATTTATTTGAAAGGCAGAGGTACAGAGAGAGACCACTCCCCAAATGCCACAATGGCCAGGGCTGGGCCAGGCTAAAGCCAGGAGCCAAGAGCTTCCTCTAGGTTTCCCATGTAGCTACAGGGGCCCAAGTACTTGGGCCAGCCTTCATTGCTTTCCCAGGTGCATTTTCAGGGAGCTGGATTGGAAGCAGAGTAGCTGGGACTCAAACGAGTGCCCATAGGGGATGCTGGTGTCGCAGGTAGCCTGCTGACAACATTTATTTTAGCTTTGTTAATACTCTTTTAGTATAAAATTCCCCCTATTAATATCTTTTAATAAGTCCTGCAACATTTAACTCATGTTTAAGTGTCACCATTATGTCCTTATGGAAAAATAAAAGACAAGAAAATAACATTATTGAATTGGGGATTGGAGTGCACAGCAAGACCAGCAGACTAAGACAGCTACTGTGTTGGCTTTATTTCTGCCTTCCTTTCAATTGATTTCTACCAAGTTTAAATTCTAGCACTGGAGCTACAAGCTATATAACAAACATATACAGAGAACGAAAGAGAGGGAGAGGGAGAGGGAGAAAGGGTCTGCACTTTAGACTTGAGTGCTGCCATACATAAAATGGGTACGATAATGTCTACTTTTAGAATTTTTAACAGAATTAATGGATAATTGCAAAAAAAAAATCTGACAGTGTCTGCTTATAAAGCTAGTACATGGTGACAATATGCCCATCCTTAAATATGCCTCTGTAGTCTGAGGTTGATTTTGAGCTGAAAGCTCTTGAACAATGGCATATTCCAAAAGAGAACGGAGGCGCCTGTCAGCAGAGGTTACAGGAAAGTCTCCTGGGAAAGATGCCTTCCTAGACGAGGACATAATAAACATTCATGTCTCTAGGAACAGGAAGATAAAGTGAAAAAAAAAAAAAACCTGTACAAACAGAACTTTCAGAATAATTTGGCGTCTTTTATTAGCTTGCCAACACATTTTAGTTACTTCACAATTGCCATTCTTCGGGTTTTGCCATTTACTGAGTTTTCAGTTTGTCATGGGGACTTCCATGTACATATAAAAATCTGCATGCTTTTTCCATCTACTTCATGGCAATTTAATTTTCAGGTCCAACTGGAGGCCCTAGGAAGGTAAGTTCTGTCTGCCTTATATAGACATCCACTGGACACTTTAATAACTTGAAGATAGTTCCAATACTCTAAGGCCAGAATGGTTGGATGCTGGGTTTCCCATACTTCTGCACCACCTTTCACATACAATATAAATTCCAAACACCAAATGCAATATGGGTCTGTTTATAGCTCACTCAAACCTGAAACAGCCTGGGTAACTCATGTTTTTACAGTGTACTCTATACAAATCATCCCTGACCAATCATCACACAGCACTATTTTAGTTGAGCTTGTACCCAGACCAGAAAATTAGTATATACTTAATAAAATGTTTGGTGATGTTGGCCAGATATAGCAGCTAGTATAAAAGATTAATCAGTGCTGAAATCTTTAATTATTCTATCTGGGAATGGCAAACATTCACTTGTGTCACATGTGTGGTTTAACAACATAGACATGGATTACAATTCTTCAAGAAAATGCAAATGTATGCAGCAGAAACATCAAAATTATTTCAGAAATAAGTAACTCAAAAAGCCAGTACCTACAGCATTGCTAAAGCAAAACAAACAACAACAAAAAAAGGTCAGCACATTGACTTGAACTGGGCACCCTGTTAACATCATAATTGAAAACAGATGCATTAATTAGAAAGCAGCTTGGGTTCTGGTTCCTGAACATTAATGCAATTGCCCAGTTGTGAAGTCATGCTAATGACTCAACATGAATTTTTAGTGCCACTGACATACATTTAGTTAATGATAGATTATAAATCACTTTGCTACCTGAAATGTAAGATCATATCTAGATAATGTTAATGAATCAGATGCTACATTGCAGATGAATAGTGATAATCATCAGAGACTATTAAAACGACTGATGATGGCTGTAATTTGTTTCAATGGACAAACCTGGATTTAAAACCTGGCTAACTAGCATTTACTAGCTAGCAGCAGCTGGTTTTATTTCTTTGAAATTCAGGTGCTTTTCTTTTTCCCCCATAAAATGAGGAATATTACTTCTCACAGATTACCTCTCATATAGAACAAATTATAATCACATTTGTAAAAAGCACTTTGTATATGGCAGGGCAAGATATTTTTCATGATTATGTGACCTCTTTTATAATCTTATTAGATTTAAAACATGCAATTAGCACAAAATCATAAAAGATTTTGAGGGACTGTCACTCTGGGACAACCCGTTAAGCCACCATCCATAGGGCCAGTATCCCACATGGGCACCAATTTGTGTCTGGGCTGCTCCACTTCTGATCCAGTTCCCTGCTAATGTGCCTTGGAAAGCAGTGGGAGATGGCCCAAGGGCTTGGTCCCCTGCACCCATGTGGGAGACCTGGATGAATCTCCTGCCTCCTAGGTTTGGCCAGGCCCAGCCCAGCTCTGGTTGTTGTGGTCATTTTAGGCTGTGAACCAGTGGATGGAAGATCTCTCTCTGTCTTTCTCTCTCTTTCTCACTCTCTGCTTCTGATTTTCAAATACATAAATAAATCTTAAAAAAGATTTTGTAATAAATCTATGGAGATATTTAATAGGAAGGAGAAAAGCCAGTCAAAGAAAAAAATGCTGATTTCTTTACGTAACTCAAATCCTGTATGTTAATTTATTCAGTGATACTATGTTGCCACATATTATAAAGTTATTTCAAATCTATTTTAGTAATGCTTTAAAATCCAAATATTAATTAATTTTACAATTAAAAACTAGGTAGTTTAAATCACAATAAATGTTTAAGGAGAGAAATATTGTATAATTCAAAATCCAAAATGCTGGAGCTAACTTTGTGGCACAGAGGGTTAAGCCGCTGTTTGCAATGCCAGCATCCCATACTGAAGAACCTGTTTGAGTCCCAGCTGCTCTGCTAAAATGCAGCTCCCTGCTAACAAGCCTGGAAGACAGCAGATAATGGCTCAAGTGCTTGGCCCCCTGCCACTCATATGACACACCAGGATTGAGTTCCTGGCTCCTGGGTTTAACCTGGTACAGCCCTAGCTGCTGTGGACCTTTGAGGAGGCAACCAGTGGATGGGACATCTCTCTGTTTCTCTTTCTCTGTCACTATAGCTTTTGATTAAATAATAAAACTTAAAAAAAATCAGGATGCCTTCTGGTTTCGTCCTTAGTGACCATTTGTTGAGGATATTCTTTATGCCAAGTTATGCCAGTTTTAATAGAGGTATCTTTTAAAATCATTGCTATGGTATCATGCCACTTCATAGATGAAACAATTGAGGATCAAAAAAACTGCACATAGCTTAAAGCAACATGATTATTGTTTGAGAAAACTGGCATTTTACCAATTTTTTTAAGCTTTATTCATTTGAAAGGCAGAGTTACAGAGAGGCAGAGAGAGAGAGAGAGAGAGAGAGAGAGATCTTCCATCTGCTGGTTCATTCCTCAGATGGCCTTAATGGCCGCAGCTGTGTCAATCCGAAGCCAGGAGCCAGGAGCTTCTTCCGGGTCTCCCATGGGGTGCAGGGGCCCAAGGACTTGGGCCATCTTCCACTGCTTTCCCAGGCCATAGCAGAGAGCTGGATTGGAAGTGGAGCAGCTGGGACTGAAACTAGAGCCTGTGTGAGATGCCGGCACTGCAGGCGGTGGCTTTACCTGCTATGCCACAGCATCGGCCACTTTACACAGTCTTAAAAATAAATCCACAGCCAATACTTTTCCCCTTTGCACTGTATATGCCAACTAACATTACAATTACCTATTTATGTGCTATAGGGACAAAATTCATGGACATACAAAAGATATATATATATATATATGTATATATACATCAGATTATTTCTTTTAATAATGCATTTTGTAGCCACTCAGCATGTGTCCAATCTTTTGGTTATTTGAAAAACAATCTTGAGATAATTATTTATCATATATGTACCTCATTTCCTTCCTTATTAATATATATGTGAATATGAAAAATGTCTACACATAAAAGTATTTAAATAGAACATAGTACTAAGTAAAATTTGGGAAGTATTAGCTATTATTATTGGTCAGTTAGTTTCTGGTACTATCCAGATCAAATCTGTTCTAGATATTTCTATGCCAAAATAAAACAGAATTTTTGATGAAAAAACATAATTGATAATTCATAATTTAGTAATAATTCATACAAATTTAAATCTGCCATCCTGTTTATAACTTTTGAATGACTTACTATGTAAGTTAGCTACAATGTCATTTTTATGCATCCAGAAATCATGGGGAAAAATGCAAACCTCTCAACTGCTTAGCTTTGCCTGTGAGACATATGGGCAGAGCATGACCACCACACAAAGAATGGTCTATCCATTATAAATGCAAGTGAATGGATAATTCAACTGTTTTTTTTTTTTGATAGGCAGAGTGGATAGTGAGAGAGAGACAGACAGAAAGGTCTTCCTTTTTGCCGTTGGTTCACCCTCCAATGGCCGCTGCGGCCGGCACATCATGCTGACCCACAGGAGCCAGGAGCCAGGCGCTTCTCCCGGTCTCCCATGTGGGTGCAGGGCCCAAGCACTTGGGCCATCCTCCACTGCCTTCCCGGGCCACAGCAGAGAGCTGGCCTGGAAGAGGGGCAACCGGGATAGAATCTGGCTCCCCGACCAGGACTAGAACCCGGTGTGCCGGCGCCGCAAGGCAGAGGATTAGCCTGTTAAGCCACGGCACGGGCCGATAATTCAACTGTTACAACAAAATCATAATAAACACACTTGATGGTCAATTAGAGTAAAGCGTCTTATCAAAACCTGTTGAAGTAATAGCAGTCATGTATATTTTTAAATATTTATTTATTTATTTAAAAGGCAAAATGAGAAGGAGAGGGGGAGAGAGAGAGAGAGAGTCATCGATCTGCTGGTTCATTACCTAAATGAATGCAATCTAAATAGCCAGGGCTAAACTATGTTGAAGTCAGGAGCCTGGAACTCGATCTAGGTCTCCTGCATGGGTGCCAGGAGCCCAAGCACTTGGGCCATCTTCTGCTGTTTTCCTAGGCACATTAGCATGGAGATGGATGGAGAGCAAAGCAGCTGGGACTCCTGGCACTCCGATATGTGATGCTGTGCAAGTATCAGCTTAACCTGCTGCACCACAAAAGTAATCCCTAGTTGTAACTATTTTTGGCAGACTGTAATGCAATGGGTTTTCTATCAATGATTTCTAATTTTTACTATGGCCTTACATAAGAGAAATGGGCATTCCGGTTTGACAGATAAGAAAGTCATTTTAAATGATTTGGAAACATGTGTAGCACACGGTTTGATAATAAAACTTTATAAAGTGACCCAGGTTTAAATTCTCTTTTACTGTTTTCCTTCTATAACTGTTTAATGCATAACTATCTATCGAATTTTTGTGATCTGTGAAATGTTGCTGTATTATGCTATATATAGTGTTCATAAGACCTTTAACTTATTACTAGACATATGGCAAACATTCATACATTTTTGCTTTTATTATAATTAAGCTAGTATATAAATCCATATTAAAATGAATAGTTGTTTGACTCTAAAGAGCACTGTCATTTATTACCATGTATATATACTCAAACTAAACATTTTGTTCAACCATTTCTTAATGAAGATCAATTCCCTATATAAAAATTCACTAGTGTCTCTATACATTTGTATCTTCAGTATAAATTAACTAATCTGATAAACAGATATTGTAATTCCTCTAATATTTCCCACTGCAATATCAAAGCTTAAATAGGAGTCAAGGGGATGGTCTTGATTCAGTTCACACATGGACAGCAGGTGTCCACAGACTACTTATGTTTTTCTTCTTAGAATATAAATGGCTGGAGAAAGAGCTTACATTACAATTTTTGACATACTGTGAAGCACTCTTATGCAATTCGTAGACTATTACCCACAGGAGATTAATATGTTATAACACCAAATCAAGAGTGACATATTCATTTTCACACAAAAAGCATACCAGCCATATTTATCATGGAAAACTGAAAAATTTACTCTGTGTAGAAGCAATTCAAATTTTTAGCCATACACACCTATATACCACACTCACAAACTTTAACAATTATTTTCAAACACATATTTTGATAGAAAAACTATTAAAACTCAAAACCAGAAATGTCAATTTGAATTGTTTTGTTTACTATTAATGAATTATGAACATTGTCTCAAATGAATTCAAATCATAAGGATGTTATGCAAAGATGTGACTGAACTGTCCACCTTGGGACACTGCAGTTCATGGTGAATCATGTTTGAATCCACCACAAGAGTAAATATTGTGGCTCAGCAGGTTAACGCCTCATGTGCAATACTAGCATCCCACATCCGAGTGCTAGTTCCTACTGGCTGCTCCACTTTGGATCCAGCATCCAGTTAAAGCTCCTGAGAAGAAAGCAGAAGATGGCCCAAGTATTTGGACCCCAGCCATCCACATGGGAGACGGATTTGGAGTTCCTGGTGCAGCTTTGTCTCTTGCAGCTATTTGGGAAGTGAACCAGTGGATGGAGGATCTTTTTCTCTCTGCCTCTTTTTCTGTCTGTTGTCCTACATTTCAATAGATAGATAGATAGACAGACAGACAGATAGTGGGATAGAAATAATAAAGATATAAATGGGGAAATGCTTAATCCTATCCCAGAATTTAAAAGATTTAATTTTTGAAAAAGCTAATTTATAATTTTTAAGTTTTTCCAAATATTATTTCAAATCATATTGGAAAAATTATGTGCACACATATAACACTGGATGAAATTTTAATATTGTTGGTGAACCAATGAATTCTGATCATGGAGATGATAACAGAGAAATATTTATTTCTTAAATTTGATAGCTGTGGAAGATAGATCTTTCAAGTTAGTTAACAAATTGAATCAGTCAGAAAACAGTATGTAAAAATTTACTAGAGTGACTTTTTTCTTGAATAGACGAAATGTTTAACATATTGTAGTATAGCCTCAAAGTTCACAATTAACCTTCCAACTTAAACTCTAAACAGGAGTTTACATTCTGATACTGCATATTCTATTCCCCCCATACTAGCATAATAAAGATCTGAACCACTCAGCTATATGGCCATATTTTTAATTGAATTTATTATAACCTTAACTACATGAAATTTCTGAAGTTATTAACATTCAATAGAACCAGTATTTTATGAAAGCTTCCCACTGACAAAGAGATGTGCTATGCTTGGTATTCTTTATTCTTGTCTCTAGATTGGTTCCATTTTTTTCACATTGCTGCTCAAGGGAGTGGCCAGAACTACATGACACAACTCTTTGCCCTCTTACTTTAAGTTAGCCAAGGATTGGTACCCACAGGAATTTAAAGAACGAGAGAGAAATCCAGTCCTTATTACTACTCTACCTCTGCAAGATCACTGCAACTGTGTTTCAACATCAAAGACCTAACCTCCTATCAGGTGGCCCTCTTCTACAGTTTCTTTACCAGAGTTACCATAATCATCCTTCTCCTTCCCCTTTTGGATCTATGAGTAGTAACTACTATCCACTCTTCTTAGACCTAGAATGTCACTTTGTGTTTCAGACCTGCGCAGACATGGGCAAATAGTTGCCTTTGGTTGAGGGATCCTTTGCCTGATGGTCCATAGGTAACCATAGGAAACACACACTGAGATGTGGAAACTGAGATGCTGGGATTAAATTGTTCACATGTCTGAGATATTTAAGGATTCCATGTGCAATCGTTTCCTGATAGAAGTAGGATCCTGATAATCTCTGCCACATCGCTGCATCCCAATTAGTCAAACTATCAGACTTTTGGCTTTGAATAAAACACACATTGGTATTTGAATATCAGTTGGCTATTATCCTCAGGCACCATGGGTTGCAAATCAGTTTCTTCTGCTGCTGCTGCTTAAAATTTCTTTCCTAATATCTTACACTCTGCCCCAAGATTAAATATGAATCTTCAGTTAATATGTTAAGACTTTGATCTATGTATGTAGCCTCTTTCCATTTCACTGAAAATATACTCTCAGCTTTCTTGTCTTTCAAAAGTCACCATATTGTTTTCCAAAGCATGCTTCACAGATGTTTTTCTCTGTATTTCGATTGTCTCTGACCTTTGTATACATCCTAGCTATCTTGACATTATTTCCTGGAGCTCAACAACCTAGCTCTTGTCAGTGCCACTTCCTGGCATATTTCCTTTGGTCTCCTAACAATGTGAAATTGAACATAGCAACTACAACATGTGTTTTCACATGTTTGTAAGTGGATAATGTATTATAAAAACAAAACAACTTACTTTAAAAGAATTTATTTTCATTTTTATTTGAAAAGCAAAGAGACAGAGGAAGGAAGAGAAATGGAGAGAGATCTTCCATCCATTTTTTTCACTCCATAAATACCTGCAATAGTCAGGGCCATGCTAGGCTGAAGCCAGAATCCCTGAACTCAATCTGGGTCTCTCACACGGGTGGCAGTAACCTAAATAACTGTGTCATCATCCGCTGCTTCCCATGGTACACATTAGCAGCAAGTTTGATCACAAGTAGAGTAGTAGGGATGTAAATCAGTTATTCTGATATGGGATCTGGTTGTCCCAAGCTATTATCTCACATACCTGCCCTACAAAAATGTTAAACCTGTAAAAGCATAGTGAAAAACTCACATACCACAGGTCATGTTTTTGCTTTGCTCATCATACCACATATTAAATGTGGAAGGTGTAAAGGAGAAAGCAGTGCGGGTAAGAAATTCTGAACCCATATTGAATAGGTAATCTTCTACACTTTTTGTTGCAGAATGCCTAACTGCTAAATATTTCTTTAAGCAATATAGAATAGAGGAGGATATTTTTGCAAATTATTTCAGAAAGAATAAATAAGCATCTGGCAGATGTGTGTTTGAAGATTGTGATCAAGACTCTTAGTCTAACAGGAAGCAAGGGAACAACTTTATTAACCACTGTAGCTTGAAACTCTGATTTATGTTTCATCCTCTAATTAAAATCCTAGAATGCTAAAGCTGAAATCAATTATTTACAAATTTATTTTAGCAATGCAATGTCTACTTGACCATGTAAATGCCACAGAGAAACTTGAAGGCCCTTTATTCAGTATGAAAAGTGGAATCCATTCTCAGGACAGAGAGAGGCAAACAGGACAGAGAGAGAGAAGGGTCCAAGGCTCCAAAGCACCTTAGATAGCAAATCACATTTTAATTTCATGTCTATTACACTGTGTGTGTTGGGGGTGTTAAGTAAAATGCACCCCTAATTTCCCCCTCAGTCTATAGTTAGGAAATAAAGGCAACCAAATGTTCTGGTGATAATAAATTTGGCTAAGCTAATATACTAGGAACAAAATACAATTAAAATCACCATGTTCATAAGTCCACTGTTGTACTTAAACTTCCAGTTAGCACACTGAAGTGTGTGATTTCTCCAAATAAAATTATTCAATTATATCTTTAACTTGGAAATACATATGTATGCCACTCATCATATTCTATCTTATTCTCTAAGAACACAAGACAACTCAGAACCTGAGAGATTACTAGAATAGTCATGAATAATATGGATCCATTGCGCAACATAGTAGAATAACACTTAATATATAAATAACAAATGAATAAATAAAAATACATCCATATAGAGAGGTTATATTCTTTTTTTATTTATTTATTTTTGGACAGGCAGAGTGGACAGTGAGAGAGAGAGACAGAGAGAAAGGTCTACCTTTTCTGTTGGTTCACCCTCCAATGGCCGCCGCGGCCGGCGCACTGTAGCCGACGCACCACGCTGATACGAAGGCAGGAGCCAGGTACTTATCCTGGTCTCCCATGGGTGCAGGACCCAAGCACTTGGGCCATACTCCACTGCCTTCCCGGGCCACAGCAGAGAGCTGGCCTGGAAGAGGGGCAACCGGGACAGAATCCAGTGCCCCAACCGGGACTAGAACCCGGTGTGCCAGCGCCTCAAGGTGGAGCATTAGCCTATTGAGCCGTGACGTGGGCCCAGAGAGGTTATATTCTAAATCTTGCAGCTAATCTCATAGGAGCATTACTTAGGACCACACACATAGACAATTTTGGGGGACACATGAATTCCTCACATAATAAAAATCAATAAATATTTATTGGATCACATTTTCATCCAAGTCTTGATCACAAGTTCTTCATTGTAATAAGCTTTTTCTTGATCTCTTTATGTAAACTACTCTGCTTAGCATATGTGTCACACATAGCACGACTAACATTTGCTAGCAACTTAATACTTCAAAAAGAATCCATGTTCAACATCTCATATGATTTGCACTACTAAGTGAGTCAGCTAATATACTGTTATTTTGTGGAACAAGTAAAAGTAGAAAAGATTGACTTACCTCATTGTGTTTATTACAAGACCTGGTATCAAGTAAAATGTTTAAGATTATGAATAACCTATACATTTTCACACAATATGCATCAAAAATTATTATTTAATGAATAACATTTGATTTTTATTAGATGTCATTTTCTCAAAATTCAGCAATAGTGGTATACACCTGTCACAGATCTAGATGTTAGAGATATAAAAATGATGAGGATGCAGATTTACCACCAAATAAGCTTAGAGTCTAAAAAAGATATGATCAAAAATTCACAAAGAAATTTAAGAGTCTACTGTCAGGAATGGTCGATTAGCTTAGTGATTCAGATGCCTGGTCCTACACTGGCATACCTGAATTCAGTTTCCAGCTCTGGCTCCTGATTCCAGCTTCCCACAAATGCAGACTCTGGAAGACAGAAGTGATGGCTTAAGTAATTGGGGTATGACACTCACTTGAGAAATGTGGGTTGTCTTTCTGGCTCCCGGTTTCAGTCTCAGTCCCACTCTGGCCATTGTGAGCATTTGGGGAGTGAACTCCTAGAAGGATGAGGGTTGGCGCCAGATTGTGGCATAGTGGGTAAAGCCGCCACCTGTAGTGCCAGCATCCCATATGGGCACCGGTTCAAGTCCTGGCTGCTCCACTTCCAATCCAGCTTTCTGCTATGGCCTGGGAAAGCAGTAGAAGATGGCCCACGTCCTTGGGCCCCTGCACCTGCATGAGAGACCTGGAAGAAGCTCCGGGATCTGTGCAGCTCTGGCCATTGTGGCCATTTGGAACGTGAACCAATGGGTAGAAAATCTGTTTCTCTCTCTCTCTCTCTCTGCTTCTGCCTCTGCCTCTCTCTAACTCTGCCTGTCAAATAAATAAATAAATCGTATAAAAATGGGTCTCTCTTTCTCTCTTCTCTTTCTTTCTCTGTGTCTCTGCCTGTCAAATAAACATTTTTCAACAAAGTGTACTTTCATCACCTCACACCTTGGACAGCTATCATGTTATCATATTCAGGATGTGTATTGTGGGAGCATAATTCTTTCCAGATAGAAATTTTTCATAAATTTAAGTGGTAAGCATAATAGTGAACTTCTCTTTATGAAAACACCTCCCTGGTGAGGTAGCCTACAAGTTTATAATGGATTTTTGACAAGTTTTTTTTATATATAAATGTATCTAAATATGTGAAAGATTATGTGATTGTGCAATGACTTCAGGAGAAATACAATAATTTTATATATTTTAATAGTCAGTTTTATTAGAAGCTTAGAAACCATGTTAGATTCAAAATTGAACATTTAGTCTTAATTGATCTCAAGTAGCATCCAAAAAATCCTCACAACTAATTCAATAGTAATTGAATTAGGAACGAGTATTATGTCTATATCTCCAATGTAGCCTTGTTTTCTTTATTGCCAAGCTATATGAAAAATCACAAACTGAATACGAGCATTCTACTCCTTCAATATTCAAATACACTTCTATGAGCTGTAAACCAAATAATAAAGAAACAGAAACAAGCCCCCAAAAAGCAAACACAAAAGAAAAGGCACACCAAAAAAATCCACAAAAAACTACCAAGAGGTTCTGTGATATGCACAAAATCAGGTAATTTCTCTGATGGAGAACTGAATTCTAGAAAATAAGAATAGCTTAGAATAAGGTACTCATTGTAATGGGTCTTAACTATAGGACAGGCCCTACTCAGCTCCCCAAGAGAAGTAGAAGAAGCTCCTAGCAATTGGTTTTGTCCTGGCCCTGCCCAGGTCCTTGCAGACATTTGAGGAGTGAACCAGCAGATGGAAGACTTCGCTCTCTGTCTTTACCTCTCTCGGCTAACTCTGCCTTTCAAATAGATAAAATAAATCTTAAAAAAAAGGGGAAAAGAAAAAGAAAATGAACAGATCTTCAGGGACCAGTGGGATGTCAAAAATTAAAAAAAAAAAAAAAAGTCTTACAAATGCAAGAATAAAGTCCCGGAGAGTTGGTACATAATTCACTAGAAAAAATACTTGAAGAAATAGGGCTCTGGAATTTTGGCAAATTGAGTGAAAAATGTAAATTTACAGATTCAACAGGCTCAGTAAAATTCAAGAAGAAAAATGTGAGGGAGATCATAACTAAGAATTTCATGGTCAATTGCTGAAAGCCAGAGATAAAGAGAAAAGTCTTGAAAGCAGTCAGAGAAAAGCGATGACTAACATGAAGGGAGAAAATGATCTGAATGGCCAGACATCCAATCAGAAATTACAGGACAGAGAGGACAGCAACACACATCACGAAATATTGAAAAGAAAATTCCACATCTGCACAAATATCTTTAAAGAATGATGGTGCGACATTTTCAGATAAAATAAAAACAAATGAATACATCATTTTCAGACCTCTATTATAATACACAAATGTTTTCAGACTTTCTTCAGAGTGAAAGGCTATGACATGATATGGAAATTTGTATCCTCAGGAAGGAATGAAGAGCGTAAGTAATGATAAATATTGGAATAAATATTCCCATGTTTGTATATATGACCATTTAACAAAACGTTATAACAATCACTTCTTATTGTTTATAACACATTTATAAGTTATACACATTTATAAGTTATCATAACATAAAGATCATGGGTCATAAACAGTTTTTGCTTCTTACGTGCACTGACAAAATATGAAGTCAAAGCAAACTAACAGCTTAGAATGTGTTTTTTTTTAAAAGATTTATTTTATTTATTTGAAAGACAGAGTAACAGAGAGAGGTAGAGACAGAGAGAGGTCTTCCATCCGCTGGTTCACTCCCTAGATGGCCTCAATGGCCGGAGCTGCACTGATCCGAAGCCAGGAGCCAGGAGCTTCTTCCCGGTCTCCCAAATGTGTTTTTCTTACAGTAGTTGCCAAAAATGCAAAAATTATCAATTTATTACACAAATTAAAATTAAATACTAGCAATAGCTAAATAATGCATAAGAAGGTAGAAAATGAGAAACAGAAAGAAAAAAAAAATCCAAGTGGCAAAGAGAAAATAAATAATAATATCCTAAATCTAAATCCAATTTTGACAGTTAAATTAAATATTAAAAGACTAAATATTCTAATGAAAACATCAAGAATGTCAGAACTGATTAAAAACTCAATTCTAAAGTATATGCAAGAGATATATTTTATGAGGATGCAGGTTTCAAATAAATGGATAAAACATGCATCATATAAAACTTTGCATCAGAGAGCTGAAGGTGATAGCTGTATTAATATTAGATAGAACAGATGTACCACAAAAAATAAAAATATGAGAAATAAAACATTTAATGCTGATAAAAATTTTAATTAATCAGGAGCACAAAGCAAGAAGAAATCTGTGTGCGACTGATTAGAAAGGGCCAACTCTCTGTTGTGACCTGGGAAAGGAGTAGAAGATGGCCCAAGGTTTAAAGTCACAAAGCTTGGCAAATGCAAAGGAAGAGGATGAGCATTTAAGTTGCCTGCATCTCATAACAAAATGTCTGCATTTGATTTACTAACTCCAGCTTCTGACCCTAGCTTCCTGCTGTTACAAACCCTGGGAGACAGTGGTGATGGCTGAAGTGATGGAGTTCCTGCCATCCATGTGGGCAACTTGATTTGAGTTCCCAGCTCCCGGCTTCAGTTCCAAGCCTGGACCAGGGATGTTGTGGGCACTTGGACATTTGGGGAGTAAGTCAGTGACTAGGAGCTCACCCTCTCTCTCTCTCTGCTCCCCCCACAACTCTATCTCTCTGCATTTCAAATTTAAAAAGTGAAGGAAACAGGATAAAATTACAGAAACACTGTTAAAAGAATTTTGCACATCTTTCTCAACAACTGATAGATATAGACACACACACAGACAAAGTCAGTTGTGATATAGGTGAACTGAACATTGTATCACCACAATGACGTGACTAATATTTATGGAGCAAATGCACAAAAATACTGAACACACATTTCCATAACCACATATTCAACATTCATCAAGATAAACTATATGCTGACTTATAAATGTATTTTCAGAAAGTTTCAAAAGGTAGGATTCAAATATATGATGTTCTCTAATATCAGTAATACTAAATAGAAACAAAAGAAATACAGTCTAGGAAAACATAAATATTTGTAAATGATTCAAAATTGTTAAAATCTATGGATCAAACAAGAATACTCATAGGAATTAGAAACTGCTGTTACCTAAAGGATAAAACATAACATACAATTTTGTAGATGGAAGTTAAAATTGTGGTTAGATGGATTTGTGAAATAAGATTCCAGAGATAGGGCTTATGTATAGTTTAGAAGCCATCAAGTTAAACAGCATACAAGTTTGGGGTTAGGAAAGGCACATAACAAGTTGGGGTTCACACTGAATGCCCTGGAGAGTTTCTGGAGGATTCTGAGCAGGGAAGAAATAAGATCATATTTTTTTTTTTCATTTTAGAATGAGAGCAGAGTGAATTATGGATTCATTTTAGAACTTAGAACAAGGAGACAAGGTGGCAGGAAGTTAATGTAATAATTTAGGGATGGAGGGACCAGATCTCACTCAGATGCTATTGGTGAAAACTGAGAAAATTCACTGAAGAAGGAATTACTAAGGAAGTCATAGCATAGTATTTGGTGATTGATTATACGCTGATGGTGAGTAAAGAAGAGACTATTTTTTGCTTTGGTGAAAAAGGTTATGTGGGAATAGCAATAACATTCAGGAATAGCTAAATCACAGATGAGAGGGGACAAAAGAACAAGAAACATTAATTCTGAGGGACATTTTAAGAACAGTTATAGATACTGTCATTTTTCTCTATTTTATTTTTATTCTGTTGATTTTAATTCTTTATTATTTTCTTCCTCTTTATTTCCATGAGAATTACTTTATTCTTTTTTTTTCAGAACTATTCTGGCTCAACTTAATATACAGAAGCAGAGTGAGCACCCATCTGCTGGTCCATTCCCCAAAAGTCTGCATCAGATTATGCTGGGCGAAGCCAGACTAGAATCTGGGAATCCAGGTTTCTTTCAAGACTCCCAAATGGGTGCAGGGGCCCAAGGACTTGGGCCATCTTCTACTCCTTTCCCAGGTCACAACAGAGAGTTGGATAGGAAGTACAGCAGCTGGGACTAGAACAGGCACCTGTATGGGATGCCAGCACTTCAGGCTAGGGCTTTAACCCACTCGCCACAGCTCTGAGCCCCGATGGACTAACTTTATAGAAGAATATTATTTGTTTTGTGTAGATAATGCAATGCAAGGGAGAATAGATGGATAAGAAATTTGAGGTTAGTTGTAAATTGCAGCATGAGGAACATGTTCACTATTGAGAATATTGAAAATATTTCCCATGTTTTGGCTGAGTAAATGAGATCTCTATACTCAACACAATGGGGCATAGCAAATAAGAAGGATTCAGCATCTTATCGGTAGCTATCAGCTTATGCTGTTTGGAAGATCTTCATATTCACAGCCTTAATCTATTCTCCATTATTTCCAGGCAGAACCTTTCTGTTTCTGGGATAGATTCTACCTGCTTTGTGCATAGCTAATGTTCTTTCATTTGCATGCCTACTATAACTAAATTCCTCTAGCAACTGATTGTTTTCAAATTTCAATGATTAAAATTTTGCTTCTTTATAACATTCTCTTACTCTTACAAAGGAACAAACATAATATATATTCATATGTGTGTATATATACAAATATACCTTGTATTTTCATTAGTTACAAGTCAACTGTTAATTATTTTTAATCAATAACTAGAACATGAAGCAAAATAACAATAGAATATTCATTCTAACTTATCACATCTGATATGAAAAATAATAAAGCATAGAAACTTTTTTGCCAAGAATTAGAAAATGTGTTGTGTAAATGTACCTTGTAGTAGTATATTCCATACTGAAATCTTTCATATATATTCCTAGAAATAGCATGGTTACACATTCTAATAATTTTTCATTCTTTATCATGTTTGTCTATCACTGTATGTGATATTTTTGCTCGAGTCCTCTTTTAGAAACTATACTCAAATGGTTTTTTTTATATCCCTCTCACCTTTCCCTTTCAGTTTCATTGGTATGCACTTTTTTTGTATGTTTGTTTGTTTGAGAGCCAGAGTAGATGGACAGTGAGAGAGAGAGAGACAAAGGGAAAAGTCTTCCTTTTCTGTTGGTTCACTCCCTAATGGCCATTGTGGCCGGTGCACCGCGCTGATCCAAAGCCAGGAACCAGCTGCTTCTCCTGGTCTCCCATGTTTGTGCAGGGCCCAAGGACCTGGGCCATCCTGCACTGCCTTCCCAGGCCACAGCAGAGAGCTGGACTGGAAGAGGAGCAACCAGGACAGAATCTGGCACCCTGACCGGGACTAGAACCCGGGGTGCTGGCGCCGCAGGCTGAGGATTAGCCTATTGAGCCGCGGTGCCGGTCTACTGGTATGCACTTTTGTCTCTCCTCTTTATACTCTAGTTTCACCCAATCACTCCCAAATATATATTTTCTTACAAAGTGACTATTCAATTGTGTGGACATGTCCAGATAGATCTTCCAAGGGCCTCAACTCAACCTGTCACACATTAAGCTTATAAATAACCTTTTTCTTGTCAATCACTTTCATTCATTTGATCAGCTTATGGCACTAAAAACCACACAGTCATCTAAAGCCTGGGTGCCATCTCTAAAGTCAATTAGCAGGTCCCATTAGTTTTACAACTAAAGTATACATAAGATTTGTCCACTTCCCCATTTTCAACATCTAACATTGAAACTACCACAATAGTTGGACTTCTCTGCTTAAAACTTTCCAGCTATTAGAATTAACTATTAAGAATAACAACAACCAACCAACCCCAACACACATAGGAGTGTGTGTGTGTGTGTGCATGCACATATACACAAAATTGATGATTATGTATGTATGTATGTATGAATACAGAAAACTCTTATAGTTTTGTTATTTAGATCTTTCTATGGGCCTCCAATAGCAGAGAATATAGTCCTGTTCATGCAAGTAAGTTAGTCCAAGGAAACATTTTAGTATAGAGATGATTAAGCAAGTAGAATAGAAGAAAAATGAATGCTAACAACAAACACTTCCAAAAATTTTCAACATCTCATCAGATTCATGTACATAAATACAATCATTTCTGCATTATTAAACATTTATTGAGTCCCTGGTATCTGTCAGGTATTTTTCTAGAGGCTGGAAACATACTAATAGGCAAGACAAAGTTTGTGCTATTGCGATTCTATATAAATCAGTGATTAATTAATTTCAAGGCAGTGACAACAACTTCCAAAGATATAAAATAAGTCATTTGGCAACAGAGAATGCGTTATCTTTTAGCTAAAGTAGTTAAAAAAGGATGTCTCCCAGGAAATGACATTAAATCAAATGACATTATATCAAACCAGATGCCTAAATGTTGAAAAGGAATTAGCCTTTTACAACTTTACAATTTTTAAGCACATAGTCAAGCACTGGAAAGAGCTATAACTGAATATGACTCTAGAGGAGTTGAAGTACAGACAAAAGGATGGCATAGCTAGAAAACTGATGAAGTAGGAGTGCCAGGAGATGAGCTTCTTGGAGTAGGTGCTATCCAGACTATGCAGAATCTTGAAGGCCAGGGAGAGTCAGATATAGTAAAAGATTACATTTCCAGCTCCCCAGATCTGGAAGAGTACACATTACTGTGTTTACATTTCCCAGTGAGATGTTCTCATTTGTTTTTACCACTGTAAATCTACTACTTTAAATTATGTAGAAAGAAATGCAAACCCAATAGATTTATAAGCATTTCTGTGTCATTTCCCAAAAGGGACAATTGTGATTCAGGTCACTTTTCTAATCTTCTTTTATATCTTTCATCTTGATCCTTTTATATCTCACTAAAATTATCTATACCTCTGTCACTAATGTCTTCCCAAGGGTTTCCACTATAAACATGCATTTTTATAGAAAGATCTGGAATTCATTTTAACAAAACTATACATAAATGGTTGATAACAGCTTAAAGTGCTTGCAATCTATCTATCTATATTTTAATAAAACTCCAACATATAAAGTAAAGCAAAATTACTCTTATTGGTACAAAATCATACATATGTCCAAGTTATGGTGGCCTGTGGAAATTTTCCTGATTTGGCTTTTGGAACAAAATAGTTTAATACAACCATGGTAAGAGACGTCATGGCTGATATGGGCATGAATTTGATCCATGGTATAACAGGTCATGACAGAGATGAGCAATAAAGCAATCACACATTCCTGGCAATGTTCTTAGATACTATTTTGCATAAGGTTTCATTTGCATTCCAGTTAAAATCATTAAATCTAGAGCTATAAATTTTTTTAAAGATTTATTTATTTATTTGAAAGTCAGAGTTACACAGAGAGAGGAGAGGCAGAGAGAGAGAGAGAGAGAGAGAGAGAGAGAGGTCTTCCATCCGATTGTTCACTCTCCAGTTGGCCTCAACGGCTGGAGCTGTGCCAATCCGAAGCCAGGAGCCAGGAGCTTCTTCTGGGTCTCCCATATTGGTGCAGGGGCCCAAGGACTTGGGCCATCTTCCACTGCTTTCACGGGCCATAGCAGATAGCTGGATTGGAAGTGGAGCAGCCAGGTCTCGAACCGGCACTCATATGGGATGCCGGCACTGCAGGCCAGGGCGTTAACCCACTGCACCACAGCATCAGCCCCGAGCTATAGATTTTTACACTGTTTTTATAAACACATTGTAGAACTGCATTAAACAAGCACTAGATATCTGTCTCAAGGAATTAAGCTTTTAGTTTTTCAGACAACAGTGGAATTGTAGGAGATTTGGTTGAGTACCTAAATTTGCCCATAATCTCTCAATCTTTTTACACAGCAAATTTAGCACTTTGGCCCCTGGAGTATCCTATTTGATACAACCTGGCATCTAACCAAAGTCACCTTCTACTGAAAGTTATTTGAGTAAATTACTGGGAGACCTTGACATTTGTCAGAGATTGTGTGTGTGCCTAATTCAAGCCACAGTCATTAAGATTTTATATCACACAATCCAATGTTATTGAGATGTGTATGCTGCTGAGTCCAGATGTCCTTAGTAATTTGCTGAAATGTCTCTAACTCAGCAGTTTAGAGATTTCTTGCTAAGAATACTGCTTTCCTTCATATAGAAGCCTAGTTTCATTTCTCTCTTTTATTTGAAACCCAAAGTATATATATAGAGAAAGACATTCACACATCTCCATGTAGGATAATTAGGAATTAATTGATTTATATGCCCTTCTTTTGGTATATAGCTTGCAAAAAACATTTGTGACCGCACCCAAAAGGTCTGCCTGGAATGTAATGTAATAAGAAAATCTACTGTGAAATACTCAATATATTGAAAAGGATGGAAAATAAATACTACCTAAAGTAGTTATATTTCTCAAAGACATTCCTATGGAACTCTTTCAAATGTAAAGCAGTTCCATTTTAGACTTGATTACGCCTTCTGGGTTCAAGTAATCATCTGAATAGCAGTTATTGCTTCTTAATAATGACCATTACAGGTCTCTCGTTCAGTTCTTCTATTCTCAAACACAATGTTCCGAATGTCAAGGTTGACTCTTTCATGAATAATTCAAAATGATCAGTTCCTGCATTTACATCCCTGGTGCAGGAGTGGGTTACAATGAAACTAGTTCACTGAGGAACAAATCAGAGTATGTATGAAAAGAAACCAAGGTTCTGGGTTCCTTTCTTTTTTCTAGCAGTGACATTGTAAAAAAGATTCTGAGCTCAGGTAGATTTTCTTACAGAGAAACGTTTTCAACACTAAGGACAAAGCAATGAATGTGGATTTTTATATAAATAATACCTCTACTAGATGCCCATGCTTTCCTCCCCAGAATTCCATCGTAGGCAAGATTCCCGGGCAGTGTCAACTTAGAACCATTTTCTCAACCAAAAGTCTGTAGCTACGATTCCAGGCTCGGCAACTAAAGAAAGCATTTACTGAAAAAGAAACTATTTCCAATAAAAGCAACAGGATTTGAGTGGACTGGGCCAAGCCAATTTCTGTTTTGTATAACTGCTCAAGTTCTAACAGCTATTTTTTATTTTTTTTTTCCCTAATAGATTGAAAGGCTCCCATTTACTGCTGAGCTGTAGCAACGCAATCCAATGAAAATAGCCAAGTGTCTTTCTGTACGAGCTTGTAATTTCCTTTTCTGTTAAGGTTATTTTGGAATTGAAAAAAAAAGTTATAAATCAAAGAAAACGATTAGTTCTTCTTTCTCAGTCCTTCAACCCTAATCAGTTCCATGGTGTTTTAACACAGTCAGTTTGATAAGATTCAACTGAACAAGCTTTTATTAAATATATTATGCTTAGGGCTTTATTAAGCATAAAATAGATTTATTTACACATATTTTAAAAATCATACCATTTCATGCACGAAAATAATTTGATTAGATTAAAATGGGGATTAGGTTAAGGGTGAGAGAGTCTTTATATAATCCGGATACTAATAGGTATCACAGAATCTGTGGTACAATTCAATAGTGAAAGTCCAAGGAGGCCAAGTTTTCACTTCAACTTGAAATAAAAGAGCCCTGAGAAATTTAAATATCACAATTCTCTCCTCCCTATTCTCTGCTGGTTTTCTCTTTTCTCTTTCTGCTGACTTACCTCCTTTGAATGTGCTTTGATATATGCTCAAATTTACGTGACGACATCTGTGCTCTGAGGCTAGGGATAGATTTGGGGAAAGGAACCAGGGGATGAATGTACTCTCTCTCTGCCTTTCAAATACATTAATTAAATAAATACATAAATAAAGCAAAGAGAAGCAAACAACTCATTATTGAAGTCCATAGGAGGAAATTCAAAAGGAAATAGGATCAGCAAATGAGAACATCTTTGAAGAGCTTTCTTCAAAACAATATTAAGTATTTCATTTGGTTCCATGCAAGCAGAATGAGAACTACCACTTTTATATTTGTTTTTCTAGATCTGGCCACATACCACAAGTGTAGCTTACTGCTGGAATAGCATCAAGGCACCTATATTTTCTTTGGTATCACTAATCAAAGGGGCTATCTAACCCTTACCTGAAAGAGGGGATAATTGGCCTAAAAGACGTAATAGAGTTCTTCAAGCACTTGTTGTTTATTTCCTTTCCAAGGTAGAATGAACTTATAAGTTTCATCCTAAAAGTCAGGCATGGAGTACAATTGCTTTTCAGTTTCTATCTATATGTTGCTTACTAACTGTCTGACCTTCAGCATCCCATTGACTTCAAATTCAAAAATATTCTTAGAATTTTCTTTTCTTTTCTCTGTGTGTATGTGAATGTGTATGTGTGTGTGTGTGTGTGAGTCAATGTTCATAAATATATTCAAGGGGCTTAGAACATAATACTCCAAAACAGGACATCTTAGAAATCAAAAAAACAATGGAAGCAGGGGGATATTTTCTGAAGTTTCCTATGACTTTCTGTGTGAGAGATGACCACAAAGGATTTCTCTGACTTATCTCCTTGAAAGCAGGTCAGAAGGCTCTCACATGGTAGGTATCCTGCCTAGAGCCCAAGAAGAACGTAAACACACAGGCTGGCTCGTTCCTATCTCTATTTTTAAAAGATATATTTATTTGAAAGGCAGAGTGACAAACAGACAGAGACAGAAAGAGCTCTTCCATCCACTTGTTAACTCCCCAAATGGCCACAACAATAAAATCCGGGCGAGGCTGAAGGA
The DNA here is from genome assembly GCF_033115175.1 of Lepus europaeus. Lineage (NCBI taxonomy): Eukaryota > Metazoa > Chordata > Mammalia > Lagomorpha > Leporidae > Lepus > Lepus europaeus. The sequence goes on from NC_084848.1 coordinate 18,138,524, forward strand.
AAGGGTTAGGAACTCCATCCTGGTCTCCCACATAGATGGCAGGGGTCCAAGTACTTAGGCTATCTTCTGGTGCCTCCCCAGATGTGATAGGAGGAAGTTTTTATATCATATGTATATATACTCAAGAAATATAAAGTTTTAAACCACTTGCTTTAGAGGATAGTTGCACAGAAGAAAGAATTCCACTGACATAGGTGAAGAAATTAGTTAAATGAAGTTAAAGTTGAATGGGCTGTCACTGACTCGATGTCAGTGCAATAAATAGAAGGTGGCACAGGAAGCAACCTATTAAGGCTGGTGTCACAGACGGTGAAATAATTCAACAGAGCGGTCAGAGAGAACAGTTAGACTTATTGACCACACTGCTAGGGAAGCAGTGGGCAGGCAGGATACCTAGAAGCTGACAACTGCTGTCACTTCGAAGGTGCCACAGGCAGGATGGCTAGAGGCTGTTTACTACCACATGGGCTACAATCCAAGAGGCATACTTGTAACTGCAGTATCTTCACATTCAGGGTGAGATGCCCATGAGCCCTCAGGTTTTCTCAGTAGGTGATTTGGTTGTAGCCAGGGAGACTGAACTGTCCTTGGCATTGGGATTTTCCCAGTGGTCTGGGGCAACTTTCCAAAGAAGGAGAAGAGAATATTTAAATTAGGAAATAAATTATGTAAGTGAAGACTTGAGGGCTGAATCAAGCAAGATAAATGTCATTAGTATCATTCAAATTCAAGCAAATAATGATGCTAAAATACTGTTAGAAAACAGCTTGGATTGATTGAATAGGATTAATATTTTAAAAAGGTGTTAAAAAGCATCAGAGGTGTATTCAATCATTTAGGTAAAAGAGAATCAGTGAAGTTGCTTAACAGGATAACTGTTAAATTCGGTCTAAGGGCAGTATTGTGCATCAGTTTGATAGGATAGAATCTGGAGGCAGACTAGGGGAGGGAGATATTCAGGTCTAAAGTATGATGATGATAGTTGTTTTGCCATTCTTTAGCTTCAATAGCTACCTAGTTACCATGATAATAGGAATTTAAATGCAAGGCTAAGGTCATCCCATTTCATGTTCAGTTTTCAAAAAAAGTTCAAGACCCTGGTTTCTCCAGCTCAAGGCAATCTTTATTTTTAGAAAGATTTCTTCCCTAAATCACTGCATCCTTTCTCAAATTCTCTATAGAAATAAGGAAAAATGGCTATCTTTCAATTAAAGTATATGTGAATATTTATTATAATGCTTCCCATTACAATAATGTTTTAAGGCTTCAAAGTATTTTAAAAGTTGTAGTAAAAAAAAAAGTTAACTTTTAAAAAAAATGGCATTTCATTTTTTGATAAAATTTATAGCCATTAGGGGGTGAGAAGATAGTAACAGGTATACTTGTCATTTGTTGGATAAATACAAACTGAAAAGAAATTGTGAACAAATTTACCTTCCAGTTAATTATTCAATGGCTAAGTCTGCTGATATTTTTTTTAAAAAAATAACTTACTTTTTTCTTTTCTTTTTTTAACTTTTATTTAATAAATATAAATTTCCAAAGTACAGTTTGTGGATTACAATGGCTTCCCCCCCCCCCATAACTTCCCTCCCACCCACAACCCTCCTATCTTCCACTCCCTCTCCCATTCCATTCGCATCAAGATTCATTTTCAATTATCTTATACAGGAGATCAATTTAGTATATATTAAGTAAAGATTTCAACAGTTTGCACCCACACTGAAACACAAAGTGTAAAATACTGTTTGAGTACTAGTTATAGCATTAATTCACATTGTGCAACACATTAAGGACAGAGATCCTACATGAGGAGTAAGTGCACAATGACTACTGTTGTTGACTTAACAAATTGACACTCTTGTTTATGGCGTCAGTAATCACCCTAGGCTCTTGTCATGAGTTGCTAGGCTATGGAAGCCTTTTGAGTTCGCCAACTCTGATCTTATTTAGACAAGGTCATAGTCAAAGTGGAAGTTCTCTCCTCCCTTCAGAAAAAGGTGCCTCCTTCTTTGATGGCCTGTCCTCTCCACTGGGATCTCACTCGCAGAGATCTTTCATTTAGTTTTTTTTTTTTTTTTTCTGCCAGAGTGTCTTGGCTTTCCATGCCTAAAATACTGTCTTGGGCTCTTCAGCCAGACCCGAATGCCTTAAGGGCTGATTCTGAGGCCAGAGTGCTGTTTAGGACATCTGCTATTCTATGAGTCTGCTGTGTATCCCACTTCCCATGTTGGATTGTTCTCTCCTTCTTAATTCTATCAGTTAGTATTAGCAGACATTAGTCTTGTTTATGTGATCTCTTTGACTCTTAGACCTATCATTATGATCAATTATGAACTGAAATTGATCACTTTGACTAGTGAGATGGCATTGGTAGATGCCACCTTGATGGGATTGAATTGGAATCCCCTGGCACGTTTCTAACTCTACCATTTGGGGCAGTCAGATTGAACATGTCCCAAATTGTACGTCTCCTCCCTCTTATTCCCACTCTTATATTTCTTAACACTTAAATTTTAGGGTGAATAGATGGCAAAAAAAAAGGACTAAGCACTCAAAATTCATGTCATTGAAACACAAGTTGATGCCTAAGAGTTACTATAGTTTAGTACTCTCATTCACATGTGACAATTCTAAGAGAATTTTTCCTATTTCAACTTGATCTCATGAAAGAAACCTGAAAATACAAATAATATTGGGAAGTTGAATGCAAGAATTTGTGTTTCTTATTTTGGTTATGGTGACATTGTAATATAGACTTAATAAAGAATTCTTATTTGTTGATTTTATACATGTACATGTAAACATATATATACACACAAGTGAGTTATTGTCGATCTATTTGTTTAAATGGTGAATAGCTTGTATTATAATTGCTTAGTCTTAAAGCATATGTTTTCAATAATAAGTATCTAACCTAGTAGTCTTATGATGGTTTCTTATTTAACTGCAGTTGTTAACTAAATAGCAATTATGAGAGCCATATTTAATGAATTAGAATCATGACTTTCCAAAGTCTATATACAATGGAACTTCAAACCTATTGTATCATTTTTTTTCTCTTTGAAAACCGCACTGCAGATTCATACTACCTATGTTCTATTGTCTTTAGCAAAATCTCATTTTAAACAGCTTCTCCCACCATAAATCAAAATTAAATAAATTGCCACATCTGAGAAGATGTCTTCTGTAGACAGACATATCCATTGCCTGAAACTAGACGTTGGCTTTGTTGACAGCAGAGATGTCACTCCTATTTTATGAAATGTCTAATTGTCTATCCACTTCTGGAGTCCAAGGTCTCATAGGATACAGTCTACTCTTTGCATTATCTTTGTGCTTTTCAAAAGGTATATCACAGCAATATAAAGAGAAATCACTTATTCTGTGTGTACTGAAAGGAATGTCTGTCTTTTCCATATCGTACATACTTTGGAGTTTGCTCATTTAGTTGGCTCTTAGCCAAGTGTACAAAATACAGAGAAGAAAAAAGGTCATCACTGACATCAGGTCGTAGGATGAAGTAAAGTAGGGGAGAGGATGGGATGGTTGAGATGCAGCTGATATTGAACATGTATTTAGCCAGGGCTTTTGTTACTTGATTGATAATAGATGATATAGATAGATATAGAATGATATGCAATCATATGCTATCTGTGGGGGGTATGATTGATACAGGATTCCCCCTTCCAACACACACACAGCAAATAACAGTATCCAAAGATGCTCTAATCCCTTATATAAAATGATGTAGGATTTGGATATAGCCTACTACATGCTTCTGTATACATTGAATTATTTCTAGAAAACTTATAATACCAAATATTATGAAAATGTTACATAAATTATTGTTATATTTTATCTTTTAGGGGATAATGATGAGAAAGAAAAGTGTACATGTTTATTACAGATACAATTAAAAAATGTTTTCTGGGCCAATGCTATAGCACAATGGGTTAAGCCACTGACTCTAGTGCTTGTATGCTACATAAGTGCCCATTCAAGTCCTAGCTGTTACACTTACAAGCAAGTTCCCAGCAAATATCCTGGAAAATGTAGCAGAAGGTTGCTCAGGTGTTTTGGCCCCTGCACCTATTTGGGGGACCCAGATGAATCTCTAGGCTTTGAGTCAGCATTGGCCATGGGCCATCTGGGGAGTGAACCAGGAGATGGAAGATCTCTCTCTTTCCATCTCTGTCTGTCTCTCCCTCTGTGTAACTCTGACTATCAAACAAATAAATAAATCTCTAAGTCAGAATTCCATTTGCAGTTTGTTGAATCCAGAGATATGGATATGCAGAGATATGGAGAAACAACTGTATAGAAACAATTATATATATTCATACACATACAAGTATATACATATTACACATCTAAAGTAAGCAATATAAAACCTCACTTGTATCTTAAAATTGCCATATGACACCAAGTTTTACAGATGATCAAACCTAAACACAGAGAAGTCATCATCTAAGACATTATACAAACTTACTTGCAAATCCAAGTTTATCTAATTAGGATTTTAGAGAAGTAAAGAAAAGAAAAAAAGGGATATAGAATTGATAAAATACATTAAAAAACCAGTCCAATAAATTTAACATAGGTAATAGTTTAAAGTTATAATATTGCATCTGCCTAAAGAAAAAGTGTAGGTGAGAGATGAAAGTAGAAGTATAGTAAGCTGAATTATAGGTGGCACCATATCCTTGGCCCATTGGACATTTTTGCAATGATTATGTTGTTACATAGCAAAAAGTAACTTCCACTTGAAATTGAGAGTATTAGTAATGTCTCCTTATCTAGGTGACCTTAATCTTCTTACATTAACTCTTTAAAAACAGAGTTATCCGTGTTTCTCAGAAAAGAGTAAGTCACAGAAAATCAAAGACTGAGTGGGTTTCAAAATGTCTCTGCTAGATGAAAGATGGAGGAGATGATAGATCTTCAGAATCTAAGAGAGGCTTCTTTGGGGACACAATCAGAAAGAAAACACAAGGAACTAAATGCTGTACACAGCTTACTTGAAGTAGGAAATACATTCTTCCCAAAGATGGTGGATTGCCTAACACCCTAGTTTCTGTCTCTTGATACCTTAAACAGAGAAACCAGGGAAGCCTGCCTGTACTTCAGACCTATGGAACTCTGAGATAATAAATAGATGATGTTTTTAAACCACTAAGTTTGTGGTTGTTTGTTATAGGCCCAATAGAAAACAAAACAAGAGAAAAAAACCTGGGGAGACAAATTTATGTCAATTACAATAATTACGGTAAAATATAATGGCAGTTGGAAAAAGAAAAATCACAGTACCATTGACGATGAGGTAGAAATGATGGGAAAAAATTTAGAAATACAAATTAAGAGTCTTTGTTGATGAACTGAATCTGTGGGATGTGTGGAATAGAGTAATCCAGGAAACTCCTGAATTTGGGGCTCACAGAACTAGGTAAATTACAATATATTTTATTAATTTTTAATGTTTAATGTATTTATTTTATTTTATGTGTGTGTGTGTGTGTGTGTGTGTGAGAGAGAGAGAGAGAGAGAGAGAGAGAGAGAGAGAGAGAAAGAGAATATGCTCTCATCCACTGCTTAACTCCCCAAATTCCTATAATGGCTGAATCTAGGCCAAGCCAAAGATAACGACCAAAAACTCACTTGGGTTTTCCACCTGGTTGATGAGGACCTAACTTCTTAAATGCTCACCTGCTATATCCCAAGGTGGGCATTAGCAGGAAGCTAGAATCAGGAGCCAAGCCTGGATTTGACTCCAGGCACTATGATGTAGTATGTGACTATCTTATTGGTAAGGCCAAATATCTACCAGGTATCTTATTTTTCTAGAAAACACTGAGAAATAATAGATTTTGCATTGTTTTAGGGGCATGTGTAATTTAACATTTAATTGTTAAACGTCAGTATCAAGCAATTATGTGGATACTCCAGTCTGGTATTCAAAGATGACATCTGGTATAGAGATGTAAGTTCTTGGTGATCAGTTTATGAAGAGTATTTAAAATTTTACAACTAGCTGTGATCACTTAGAGATATAGGATAAACAGAGTTGTCAAGTTAAAGGCCTGTGGCAATCAATATCTAAAGGTCTGTTGATGAAGCAGGGTTATTAGTATTCATGAAAATAAAAAAGAGGAGATTAGGAAGGTAAGCAATATAACAAGTGGTGTCATGTATGTAATGGGAATATTTTGAAATGTAGCAAGTTGTATATAAGGACAAAGAATGCCATACCCTATTTCAACACAACAAGATATTCAAGAGCAGCTTCATTATTCTGATATGTATTGAACCAATTCAGAGGAGGTAAAAGAGTGAATAATGATAAATCTAGACCACTTGGTAGTGAAATCTCCAAGTAGTAATTCTGAGAACAGTCCACACACAAAGAGTCTTCAAATAATTTTTGGGGAAAATGAAATTAAAAGATCAGTCTATTTTTGCGCAAAAAAAGTTTTAGAAATTCTTGATTTTTTTATAATATGCATTTTCCAGAGAATTTCAAAGACTCCTCATAAAAATAGTAATAAATGAGACTTAATGGGGGACTTTTCTAATGCTACTTTTCTTTATCTATCTGGTAATGTTTTTTGAGCCATTACAAAAATTAAATTTGGCCTGGTGAATCAGTGCTGGAATAAACAGTGTTAAGTCTGGGTTTCTGTTCTACCGTTTACTTCACTGTGGTCTTTACAAGTCACTGGATTTATCTGAGTCTCCTTTTAAACAAGGAATAAGGGTAATGTAATATCTACTTCAAAATGTTGTTGCAGAATTGAGGAAAATGGATACAAAGATAATAACATTAATAGAAAACATAGTGGCCAGCGCCGCGGCTCACTAGACTAATCCTCCGCCTGCAGCGCCAGCACCCCGGGTTCTAGTCCCGGTCGGGGCACTGGATTCTGTCCTGGTTACCCCTCTTCCAGGCCAGCTCTCTGCTGTGGCCAGGGAGGGCAGGGGAGGATGTCCCAAGTGCTTGGGCCCTGCACCTTTATGGGAGACCAGGAGAAGCACCTGGCTCCTGCCTTCGGATCAGCGCAGCGTGCAGCGCGCCGGCCACAGTGCCCAATGGAGGGCAAACCAACGGCAAAGGAAGACCTTTCTCTGTCTCTCTCTCACTGTCCACTCTGCCTGTCAAAAAAAAAAAAAAAAAAAAAGAAAGAAAGAAAACATAGCAAACAGCAAATTTTCAATCGAATGCTGATTCATTTAGGTATATTGCATAGAAAGATTTATCAAGTCACTTGAGCACTTAGCATGACTAAAGACACTTATTGCATTAAAAATCAGAGAAACCAAATCTCATTTTTTTCCCCCAATTATTTCTTTTCTTTTTTTTTTTTTTTTAAATTTTTGACAGGCAAAGTGGACAGTGAGAGAGAGACAGAGAGAAAGGTCTTCCTTTTGCCGTTGGTTCACCCTCCAATGGCCGCTGCGGCCAGCATGCTGCGGCCGGCGCGCCGCGCTGATCCGATGGCAGGAGCCAGGTGCTTATCCTGGTCTCCCATGGGGTACAGGGCCCAAGTACTTGGGCCATCCTCCACTGCACTCCCTGGCCACAGCAGAGAGCTGGCCTGGAAGAGGGGCAACCAGGACAGGATCGGTGCCCCGACCGGGACTAGAACCCAGTGTGCCGGCACTGCAAGGCGGAGGATTAGCCTATTGAGCCACGGCGCCGGCTTCCCCCAATTATTTCTACCACTGGAATAATCAGCTCTCCATACACACACATTCAGGAGACACCTACCGGTAGGTAGTTTTCCTTCTATTCTAAAATTCTAAGAAATCACTTTTAACTCTAAAAATGTTGTAAATGTGATTTAGGAGTGATAATCTGGTACAGATGATCACAAGAAAGTTATCTTTTGTAGTTGAAAAGTTGGTTTAACAACATAGTCTTCCCTAGTTCTAGAGCTATGATAACATTCTCATATGTTCAAATAGTATGTGATATAGTCTTTAAGATCACTAGAAGCTTGCCGAAATAGCTCAATTGGGAGAGCATTAGACTGAAGATTACTAGAAAATAGTTAATCAATTGCAGCAATAAATCTGAGAGTATAGATAAGTAACCATTATTAAAACTCAAAACAGTAGAAAACTTCTAATGTCCTAGAAGTTGTTCCTACAAAATTGTGAGATTAGAAGTTTATAGTATCAAAATTTAAGTTTGTGATCTTAGAATTTTTCAGTATCCCATAAATAAGTTGAGGCCTTGAAAATGACCATTTATTGTGATGTAAGAAAGAAAAAAATTGATGACATTAACTTTATATTACTAGAGGGATACAATAATTTTCTCTTTTTCATAATCACCTTTTTTAAGCTAACAGCAATTTTGAGCTATTTAAATCCATGTAAAATGGTCCTGATTTTAAAATAGTAGGCCAGAGTGTTAAGAGTAATACCACTGTCATGACTGACCAAACAAGAAAGCTTATTCTATATGTGTAAAGTGAGATTTGAAATTAAATACAGTACTTATCTACAAGCAAAGTGAAAACTGAAACACTCCTAAAAATATACTCTTAATATGTTTACTTGTAAACAAATACTACTATTCTTAAGACTAGATATAATAATAATAATAATATTGATTATGTACCAAGCATTTATGCTAAAAACAAACATTTAAAATTTAATTTTTCTAGAGATACCTGGATTCCCTTATCAAGTATCTGGTCTGAAAGTATCTCCCTGGAGACAGTAAATTTGAGTTTTCTATTAAAATGTACCCATCTTCATGTGACATTAACTAACCTAATTCCTAAATTTGAAAAGAGTTGAACGTTTCTGAACTTGACAGTTTAACGTGATACTGCACTTACATAAATAGAACTACCATGGTTTTATTTTCATTTCAGAAGATATTGTCACATTCTCCTTGAATTTCCAAGCTGCTGACCATGGGAATGCTTGAAGTGGTAGGGAGACATTGGTCATCACCTTTGACAGGTCAAAAATCTTCCTGCAGGTAGTATTTTAGAGAATCATTTTAAAAAGTGGAAAGAAAATATACATGTAGGTACCAGTATTTGAAATTTAACTTCCGTAAAATAGGGAAGTTATTCATCATCAAACACTCTAGTTATAAAATAAACCATCTGAGATTCTGAAATTCAACCTAGGTGTATACCTGCATCCTAAATTGCCCATGGGAGTGGCGCTGGCCAAAGCTCTAACAATAGACTCTTAAAATAGTTTGGGTTTACCTTAAAGTGGTGGAGATCTCAGGGTCAACTCAGGTACTATAGTACTTCCATTGCAATAATACAAATGAATTTTTATTTAGTTTTGCCATTAGAGAAAACAATTTGACTGGTGTCTCAATTTAATTTATTATTCTATTAAAATGCTCAGGGATCCAAAGAAAAGCACTAGATCTATTCATTCAAAAAACAGCTAAGGGGAAATGCTTTCAGCTTTTGCTGTTTACCCGACCAAGCATTAATTTCCAGAATATATCAGCAACACAAAAAAATCAACAACAACCAGAAAACACAGCCAATCCTTTTAAGAAATGGGAAAATGACCTGAATAGAGCATTCTCAAAAGAAGACATAAAAATGGCCAATCCATGTTTACAGCAGCTCAATTCACAATAGCTAAAATATGGTATCAACCCTAATTCCATGAACTGCTGACTAGATGTAAAAATTGTGGCATTTTACAAGATGGAATACTACTCAGAGATTAAAAATAAGTGAAATCCTGTTTTCTGCAACAAAATGGATACAACCATAGAAAAAAACGACAATTATGTTTTTTTCTGATATGTGATAACTACTATAAAAAAGTAATATATATGAATGAAATTGACATTCTGAGATTTGATTATTGTTTATAGCCCTTGTCTATACTCCTGAGGAGCAGTAGTTTTTCTACTTAGTACTTGAATTATTTATTTAGTGGAGATTTAAACTTGTGATTATAAAGTAAACTGAAAGTATGTCATTGCTGGCTGGCGCTGTGGCTCACTAGGCTAATCCTCCGCCTGCGGCCCAGGCACCCTGGATTCTAGTCCCAGTTGGGGTGCTGGATTCTGTCCCGGTTGCTCCTCTTCCAGTCCAGCTCTCTGCTGTGGCCTGGGAGTGCAGTGGAGGATGGCCCAAGTGCTTGGGCCCTGCACCCGCATGGGAGACCAGAAGGAAGCACCTGGCTCCTGGCTTCGGATGGGTGCAGTGCGCCAGCAGTATTGGCCATTTGGGGGGTGAACCAACGGAAGGAAGACCTTTCTGTCTCTCTCACTGTCTAACTCTGTCTGTCAAAAAAAAAAAAAGTATGTCATTGCAAAAATAGAAAAATAATAAGAAAAGAAGCAGGAGGGAGGGCAGCAACAAGGGGAGGAGGAAGGATAGGTAGGAAGTAGCATTGTGTTCTTAAAATTGTATATATGAAATACATGAAATTAGTTCCCTTTATACATAAAGCCATCGGCATTGAAAACAAAAATATTACTACTATGACTGATACTTACATTTATTTTTTGTGGGGAAGTAGAGGATGCATAATTACCACAGTGTTCTATAAAACGGGTAGGAAAGAAAATAAAAAAGACTAACAAATATATGAAAAACTGTTCAATGTCATTAGCCATCACAGAAAGGCAAATCAAAACCACAATGAGATATCACCTCACCCCTGTCAGAATGACTATTATCCAAAACAGAGAGCAAAAATTGACAGAGAGGATGAGGAGAAAGGGGTCTCACATACTCATAGAGAATATTAATCACTGTGGAAAGTAGTATGTAAATTTATTAAAAATCTAGAAATAGATCTGCCATATGATTCTGTAATCCCACTTACTGGGTATATACCAAAAGACATGAACTCATTGTATCAAAGAGATACCTGTTCCATCAGCGTTATTCATAATAGACAAAATATGGCTTCAACCAAGGTGAACATCATCAGATGAATGGATATATATTTTATATACGTATATGCACCTATACATATAGTGAATATATATGATAGAATAGTAAAATAGTTATATTTATATATTCATTTATATATTTTATATATTTATATTTGTATATTTTATATATAAAAATGTAAAAAAGATAAAATTATATCATTTGCAGGAAAATGGCTGGAACTGGAGTACCTCATGTAGAGTGAAATAAGCCAGACATGGAAAGGCAAATACCTCACGTTCGCTTTATGTGTGAGAATCACAATAAAAAAAGAGAAATGCTTGTGGGTATTAGCTTCGCTGAAAATTAAGTACTTTGTCAAACTTTGTTTTAAATATTTGTCATCCATTGTTTTAAATATTTGTCAAACAAATTAGAATTATATACAGCTATAGTTTTAATGATTTTGTGACTGTTTTAAAATTTACTTTCTATGAGTAAAGTTGAACATACTTTACTTTGATTATTGTTTATAGCCCTTGTCCATTTCCCTCCTGGATGATGGTCATTTTACTTTATAATTTATTGATCTCTATTTAGTAGAGGCATTAAACTTTTGAGTATATTATAGATTAAAATCTGTTATCTTAAAAATAATAAATAAAATGTTAAATTAAAAAAAAAGCAGGCATCTAATGTATATCATGTTCCAAACATGGTGCTACTTGCTGAAGAAACACAGATGAAGAAAAAATTCCTGTCATCAGAGTGGCCACAGTCATCTCTAAGAACACTGTTTCTAAGAACATCGATTTCAGGGAGTTCTAATCTCTGAACCTGCTAACATTAAGAATGACTATTGAATGACATTTCCTAGCTTAAAGGGCATATTTTGCACTTCTTTCATCAACTCCCCAACCCCCAAATTAAGCAATCTGTATTATATCCTACCTTGCTATTATTGTCCATACTTGCTATTGTTTACCTATTACAGTCTACTATTTTACTATGAGTATTTTTACTGTACAAAGAATCATTTTTTTTCTCCTTAACTTCATTTATTTTTGAGGCAGAAAGAGAGAGCTAGAGCTAGAGAGCTCCCCTCTGCGTCTTCATGCCACAAATGCCTGCCAAGCCTGGGGCTAGCCCAGAACAAAAGATGGATATCTGGAACACAATTTCTTGAGTCTTCCCCACTCTCTCCCAAGGTCTGCTAGGCAAAACGCTGGAGTCAGGAGTGGGAGGCAAGAATCCAACACTGGCATTCTGATGTGGAACATTGGCCATTGGCATCTTAACAATCACCTTGATTGCTAGGCTGAACACACACCCCATGTGGTATCATTTAAAGGGGCAGAAGCCTGCTCTATGTTTTACTGTGTGCAGTTCAGTTCTTTATAGAACTAATGGGTCAATCATTGTCTATTGAACAAATACAAGAGGAACTAGCCACATGTACTCAGGACATTTTCCTCAGTGTGTTAATCTGCAATATTATAATATATGCTAATGAGAAAACATGAAGCAATATATAGAAATTATGTTTACATAAAATATAAGATCATAAAATATTTAGAGACAAAGAGACATTGGTATATGAAAATGTTTACATATACTTGTTTTCTTTTTGTTTACATGTTTAATATTATGTAGAAAAAGCTAGAAACTATCTGGTTTAGTCACATGTAAACTAATGAGACTGTTTTAAGTATAATAATATCAAGCTGGTAGTAATGCTCATGGTATTATTTTTATGGTTCAAGACTAATTGCTTAAACAATTAGTGCTTTTCAAAATATTATTTCTTTCACATTTAGGACAACTGATGTAAGCAATTCACTTATAAATCAGAACTGAAAGGAATTCACTACTATTATTTTTAAATGAATTTTTAAGAAATTGAGACTCAAATCTATTGGCATTAAATATAGTTAGCAATTATATTACTTCTTCTGGAGTATAATGGTCATAAATTTTTGAGTTGAAAAGACTCATAAGAAATTTTTATTTTTGAACAAAATTTTCAGAATTTCAAGGCTAACATTTACTAACTGCTTATTTATTACTTTGTAAACACCTTTTTATACACATGATCAAATTTAAATTTTATTCCAAAAGAAAGTGTTAGAGGGTTGATAGGAAAAATTCTACCAGGTGCTTGGAAAGTTTTCTTTCTTTTTCCATCTATATTTTTTATACTGAGGTATTATTTTAAAGATAATAAGCCCATTTTAAAGCTTGTGGATCATATGGTAGATAGATAAGACATAACAAAATGTATAAATCCTTCTAAACAGTTTTTTTCAAAGTGACGAGGCAATTTTACAACCCTCCCTAAAAGTATGAGAATTAAAGTCACTCTATATTGTCATGACTATTTCACAGTTTCAATATTTTTGCTGTACTCTTTACAGTTAGGACATGGTAGCAACACATTAGCATATTTGTTCTTGGAGACTAGACACATTCTTGACTAGACACATTTTGTCAAGCACGCACTCAGTTTTTGTACTCCATTTTGCTTTTGTTTTATTATTTAATTGTAATAATTTTTATTATATTTTTAATACAAGATGCTTGTCCTATGCACAAAATATGAGTATTATTTCCAGTAATAGTTTATAGACTCCTAAATAAAGTCTTTGGTAAGTTCATCCACTATATAGCCACTAACACTCCAAAATAACTTTTCTACTGTCTGCCATCTGGGGGATGCATTGCTCATAGGCAGCTTGTGTGCTTTCAATCCCTCCAACCAGAAACTGAAGGTTGAGGGGAATGTGTTTGTCACAGTGAATTGAGACGAAACTTGGGGGGCCCATATTCCATGTCAGAATGCGTGCGCTTGAGTTTTTGTTCTGCTGCCAATCCCAGCTTCCTGGTAATGTGTGTTCTGGGAAACAGCAAGTGGTAGCTCAAGTTCTTGGGTCCCTGCCACCCATGTAGGAGATGCAAATTAAATTTCTGGTTCCAAGCTAAGACCTGATCCAGTCTCGGCTAATGCAGACATTTCAGGAAAGGGCCAGCAGATGGGAGATTTCTCTATCTCTCTGCCTTTCTAATAAATAAATACAATTTTAAAAAACTGAGCGATGAGTAAACTCAGTAGATGTCTTGATGTGATTGTGTCATCCTGGTCCACAAATGTGCCATTCTTTAGCATACCATTGTCATTGTGTGAATGTTTGTGCCCATTAAAATTCCTGTGTTGAAATTCTCATCCCCAAGGTAATGGATGCTAATGTGTTCTTGGTATGCAATGATGAGTAGATGACAGCAAATCCTTACAAATGGAATTAATGCCCTTATAAAGGACACCCCAGAGAGTTTCCTTGACCCTTTCACCTTGTGAAGAATTAACAGGAAGGCATCAGTTACGTATCAGAGAGCAGGCCCTCACCAGCAATTAAGTTGTTAGACTCTTGGACTTTGCTGTGACCAAAATTGTGACAAAGTAAATTTCTGTTATTTATAAATCACCAATTTAATATAATTTGTTAGAGTAAAACAAGACATGAATCAATACTAGGTTTTCTATTTCATAAACGGTATTTTCCATTCTATCTAGACTTTTAATGATTTCTTTCTTCAGGGCTTTATGGTATTCCTCATATAGATTGTTGATGTAAGGAAAATAATTGGCTTTTGTTTATAACCCATATTATTAACCATGTACACTGTAGCCTTGTTGGGAATGCATACTTATTGCAAGAATTTTTATTGCAGACATTTTTTAACATAAACTTCAGTCCATAGGACAAACAATCTGTGAATATGAAAGTTTATATTCATTCTTTCCAGTTAGAATATCTTTTGCTTATTTTTCTTGGCCTGTTGCACTAACAAGGACTTCCAATAACAAGTAGTCAGAAAAAAAAACAATAAATCTGTCCTTATTTGTATGTGATATGAACCTGGAGTATTGTGGAGAACTGCAGTAAATAAGGAAGAGCAAACTCATTTACACAGACACATTAATATACAAAATAGGGAAAGGGCGCAGAGCCAAGTGAAATTATTTCCTATGAACAAAACTGGAACCATTTTAAAAAATAAGTAAAAACAGATTATAATCTATATACAAAATTTTTTGAATTTATGCTGATATAAATAAATAAAGGATTGAAGAAATAAATAAATTGAGGAAAGAAACAAATTCGCTATGTGGAATTCTACACGATTTATGGACATGTTCTGTCTTCATAGAGACAGGCCCTAACTCCTCAATTCTTCAGTGTGGGCTACATACAGTAATTTTCTAAAAGTATAGTATGTTTATTGTCAAAAAAATTATAGTATTCAAACATGACAAACACTAGCACAGCTAGGTGATCAAGTTAATATGAACAGTGAAGTTATTTTAAAAGCATGTCCCTAGGTGTGTGTTTGGTATAGGGTTAAACAATAGTTAGGACATCTGCTTCCAATAATACAGTACTTGGGTTCAATTTATAGCTCTGGCTCCTGAAATCAGCTTCCTTATCGTATAGACCCTGGGAGGCAGTAGGTATGGTCCACAGTGGTTGGGTTGCTGCCGTTAATGTGGAAGAGTTAGATTGACAGTTCCTGGATCCCAGCTTCAGCCCCCAACGTGAAATCATTGCAGGCATTTGAGAGTGAACCAGCAGATGGGTGGGATCTCTCGATCTCCCTCTCTGTCTCTTTCTCTCTCTGTGTTTCTCAAATTAATTGATTAATTAATTTTTTAAAATAGCATACATGTTTGACATGATGTGTTGAAAACAGAACTATATTTAAATTGTCCTTATTCTCCAAATCTATAACCTGTCTAATTATGAGCAAACACCAGACAAATTCCAATATATGGAAATGGTATAAAATTCCCTGTGAGTGCATCTCAGACACATTAAGATAATCAAAAATAAAAAGAGCCTGAGGAGTTTTCACAATCAAGGGTTACCTTGGGATACATCACAAATGTCATATGGTATCCTAGATGCTATCTTGGAAAAGTATGTTACATAAAACTGGTAAGTTTAAGTCAAATAGATCATTTTTGACATATCTACCATGGTAATGTAAGATAATTAATAGACAAAACAGGGTATGGAGTATTCAGGAAATCTTTATACTTTTTTCTGAAAATCTAAATTATGCTAAAGTGAATAAAAGTTACTAAAATATTCAGATCATTCTTATATCCATGCATAACTCTAGCAGATTTTTATATCTTGCCAAAATTGCTTTATATTTTAATGACATAGAATATTATAGATGCTGTCTCTTGACTTCTACTCTCTGCTACCTAAGTTTTAATTTATCAAGTTTATACATGTTAATATATTAATGTATCATATATATATGTATATACACTGGAATATATAATGCTATTTGCAATTTTAACACTTTGTATGAATGCTATAACACAAATCCTAATATAGTGTGCCTCTTAGATAAAATATCTTCAATTTGAGATATTTATTTCAAATACAACCTAGTTCATTAATTTAAGTATTTGAAGTGTTCCTTTTTATGGATAGTGTACTGTATATACTCATTCATTATCTAGTTAATAGATATTTTGAGATTTTCCAGGTTTTCTCATTATCACAAAAAGATACAGGAACATTTCTCTACTGTATTCTTATGGGACAACTCTACCAAGAAATCTTATTTTGCTGTGAAGGGCATTTTCACTTTAAAATGAATTGTATTTCCAAATTATGCTACAGATGGTGAAAAGAATAGGAAATTTACCTTTTCTCCAAATTTGAAATAATCTTGGAAGTATGTTGTTTTTGTTACAAAGAAATAAAACAATATTGAATTATGCTTTTAAATTGAAAAATTTTTATTTGTTAAGCATCTATTAAAATATTTTACTTTTTAAAATTTCCTTCTACTGCAATAGTAAATTTACAGAATATTTTTAAGTGTGTTCATCTATTGACTTTTAGATGATAATTATAAAATCTGAATACTAAATATTTATTGGTTAATTGGAGAAAATATATTCACTCACAGATTTACTGTATTTGTAAACAATGATTATACTGTCTATGGATATATAATTGTTTCCATTTTAACCAAATTTGTATATCTTTTTCTTACAGTTTATATTTCTTAGATTTTGCCTGAAGAGTATTTTACCAAGTTCAAAGATATAAAAATATGTTTCTGTTTATTTAAGGTTTTAAATTTCACTTTTCAAACTAATATCTCAGTGTGAAATCTGTAATTAGTTTTGCTTGTGGTATGAAATAGAGATCTAGTTTTTTCATCACGATTAGGCCAGCATTTTTATTTCAACACAGTAATTTTTCTCTCTTAATTGGTAATGTCACCACTGACATACTTAAACATTTTATACACTTCTTAACAGTACTATTGGTTTACTTATCCCTCCCTCTATCAAAACAACTCTTTAGTAAAACCATGGAAGTCATATTGTCTTCAGAATAGCAAAAAAGGAGAAAACCTTCCCTATTTTACCATTTCCTATATTTCCTTCAGTTTTTTTTTATTTGTTGCTCTTATTCTTTAATATGCACATCACTATCAGTATATCAAAATTTAAAGCACTATTTAATTTATTGGTAGATTTATAAATTAATTTAGGGAAAATTAATATCTTTTTTAAATACTTACTTATTATTTGAGCATCAGAGTTATAGTGAGACATACGCACACACACACAGAAAGAGAGAGAGACATCTTCCACTTTCTGGTTCACTCTCTAGATAGCCACAATGGCCAGGGCTAAGCCAGGCTGAAGCCAGGAGCCAGGGGCTTCATCTGGGCCTCCCATGTGGGTGGCAGGGGCCTAAACACTTATGCCATCTTCTTCTGCCTTTTCCATTAGCAGGGAGCTTGATCAGAACTAGAGCAGGGGCTGGCATCGTGGTATAGTGGGTAAAGCCACCACTTGTGAAGCTGGCATCCCATATGGGCACCAGTTAGAGTCCCAGGTGCTCCATTTCCTATCCAGCTCCCTGCCAATCTGCCTGGGAAAGTGGTGGAAGATGGCCCAAGTGCTTAGGCCCCTGCACCCACATGGGAGACCCAGAAGAATCTTTGGTTTGGCCCAGCCTTGGCCTTTGCAACCATTTGGGGAGTGGACAAGTGGTTGGAAGAACTCTCTCTGTCTCTCCCTCTCTTTCTGTAACTTGGCTTTTCTTATATATAAATAATTCTAAAAAAAACAAAGAAAGAAAAAAATGCGGAGCAGCTGGAACACAAGCCAGCACCCTTACGGGATGTTGGTCTCACTGGTGTCAGCTACACCCACTATGATGCAAAGCCAGATATCTTAATGTTAGCTTTTCCCATCCTGTTTCCTATCCTATTTCCCATCACTTTCCCATCCCACAGCTATTTCTTCATGCAAACCTTCAGCTATACATTTCAGGAATTGTTAATAATTTTCTATAGGAAGTTTATCTTATTTTTAAGTGTTATCCCAGGTTACCTTATAGTTATGTTCTTTTCGTAAATATAGTCTATTTCTACTATAATTTCTCTTTGTCACTACTGAAATATAGAAATACTATCTTTTTTGACATTTTTTCCTAGGAAACATGACATTTTTAAAAATAATATCAATAGGTTAATTATTTGATCCTTCTAGATATTTTACTATGATGTTTTTAATCACAAACAGGGATAACTTCTATTTTTTTCATTTCTTTTTCCTTTTAACCTAATACTGCAGTGTCTGGGATATCCCATTCAAAGATGAGTAAAATCTGGTAATCTGACATGTATCATGGAGTATGTTCAGTGGTACAAGTTTTGATAAATGTCTCAATGGTTACAGAACATTTATTCCAGCCAAAAATGATCTACGAGTTTCTACCAATAGTTAAGTATTGAAGTTTTCTAAGTGCTTCATTTGCTTCTTTGAGATGCCAGTATTTTTATCACCTTCAAACTTTTCAGCATAGTATAGCAATCTTTTATCTGAAATTTATATTTCTTCACATTCCTAGGAATAAGTACTAATTTGTTAGAATATAGTTTACATGTGGGCATATGTGAATGCGTGTGTTTGTAATATTTTTAGCAATTTTCAAGTATAAAATATATTGTTATAAGCATGTGTTTGTAATATTTTAGCAATTTTCAAGTATAAAATATATTGTTATTAACTATAGTAACCATGATGCATAATAGATCTCTTGACTTTTCCTGTGTAACTGAAATTTCATATGCTTTGTGTGCGTTCATAATATTAAAATTGATTTGCTAATATTTTATTTGGATTTATGCACTTGAGTTCTTTGGAGAAATTGGTATAAAATTTTCTTTGCTGTTCTTGTCTGGTTTTGTTATTTAGCTTATACTAGCCCTATAAACTGATATAGGTAGCTTTTTCTTTCATAAAATTTATTGTCAGAAATTTTATAAATCAGAAACATCTGTTTGTAAGGTCAGTTGATTTGACTGTGTCTTTAGTAAGTAAAAAGCTTTTGAGTGTTCAATTTCTTTTTGCTTACTTTTTTGGTTCATCCAGATTTTCTGTTGTTTTTGGTTTGTTTTATAATTTCTATATTGTAGAATATTTTATTAGTTAATCAATGCCATTTACATTGTCAAAGCAATTGTCAGAAAATTGTTCATAAAGTATCATGATTTTTATAAACCCTACTATATCTGACTTTGTATCTCATTTTTGTTCCTAATTCATTAGGAACTTTTCTCCAAGTAATATTTTTTTTTCTTTCCTGGTGTTCATCTATTTTATTTCTATGCTTTCCAGATTGCTACTATTAAGGTTAAATTTTCATTTTGTTATTTAGCTTCTCTTTGTTTTGTTCTTACTTTTAAAAATAAAATCTATACTTTTAATCCTCTACATTTTTAACCACTATCTTGGTGACTTTTAAACAAATTTGGGGTATTACTTTTTTTTTTAAAGATGTATTTATTTATTTGAAAGAGTTACAGAGAGAGGCGCAGAGAGAGAGAGAGAGAGGGAGGTCTTCCATCCAATGGTTCACTCCCCCATTGGCCGCAACAGCCAGAGTTGCGCTGATCCGGAGCCAGGAGTTTCTTCCAGGTCTCCCGCGCAGATGCAGGGACCCAAGGACTTGGGCCATCTTCCACTGCTTTCCCAGGCCACAGTAGAGAGCTGGACTGGAAGTGCAGCAGCCAGAACTAGAAACGGCGCCCATATGGGATGCCAGCGCTTCAGGCCAGGGCATTAACCCGCTGTGCCACAGCGCCAGCCCTGGGGTATTACACTTTCAATTTTGTTCTATATGGTATGTTGTTGTACTTGCCATTGTGTTACTATACCATCTATTATATATTTAGTGTGCATATTATATCTTTATTTTATTTTTTTATTTTTTATTTTTATTTTTTGACAGGCAGAGTGGACAGTGAGAGAGAGACAGAGAGAAAGGTCTTCCTTTTGCCGTTGGTTCACCCTCCAATGGCTGCCGCGGCTGGCACGCTGCGGCCGGCGCACCGCGCTGATCCAAAGCCAGGAGCCAGGTGCCTATCCTGGTCTCCCATGGGGTGCAGGGCCCAAGCACTTGGGCCATCCTCCACTGCACTCCCGGGCCACAGCAGAGAGCTGGCCTGGAAGAGGGGCAACCGGGACAGAATCCGGCGCCCCAACCGGGACTAGAACCCGGTGTGCCGGCGCCACAAGGCAGAGGATTAGCCTAGTGATCCACGGCGCCGGCCCATATTATATATTTAAACATATTTTTCTGTTCGTACCCATTTTAAAACACGGTATTTGGAAATAATTAGATAAATTACAAGGATATTTTTAAATGAAAATTAGCTAACACAATTTTCTTTTGTCATTTGGGAGGGACAAATACTAAGCTAACATATTAATTTCAAAGGCAATATAATAGCTGTTAAAATTTTCTGCAAATAGAGCACTACCTTCCCCTGCTGGATTACCGATTCCTGAATATGCACTGACAAACCTCCCCATGATTGGGAATTCCTAATTGCTTTACCAAAGATTTAATTTTAGCTCATGCTTTGTGTATTTGAAGACTGTCATGAGAATTGATCATGTATTCATGATTTTCATATCTCCTTGAGGAACCCTATATTTTTATTATGTACTACCAAATCTCATCCTTAATAAAATTTTCATCAAAAGTATTTTCCATGTGTTATTAATATTATTCTTCCTACTTTCTTCATTTGCCAATGTTTACATAGCATACATGTTTCATACCTGTATTATTATTACCTGGAATATTGTGTTTGTTTTATATGTATCTCAAAAGCAGAATGTCTAAATTCATATTACTGATATTGTTCTTAAACCTACCTGATAATATCCTTTAATATGAAAATTCAAGAGTTTATATTTGTCATGATTATATATAAAAACATCATTTAATTTTGTATAATTCATCAATTTTGTTTTAGATTTTGATTAGATTGACAAAATATATTTTTAGTTTGACAGACATAGACCACATTTCAATAATTTCATTGGTGTGACTTAATATTTCCATATATATAATGAGTTAAAATTATATTTTCACAGCTAAAATAATTTTAAGAACTTTTGTTGAATATTGATGACCTACTGAGTCTTCTTCCTCACAAATTTTGTTATAGTTTTAGTTTTATATACTTTAAAGCACAAAATAATTATTTCATTCAATTTCATGAAATTAACCATTATATATTTTCTGTTCTCAATATTTCTGGTATAATTTTCTCTCCTTGTTTTCACTCTTCTTACTAATGTACATAATTATATATTTATATAATTATTTTAATTTAGATCAAACAATGTTAGATGCTCTTTTCTGTGTAACTCACTATTCATCCCTTAGTCTTAGTATAAAGATGTCTTTCCATTTGAAAGGCAAAGGAACAGATGCAGAGAGTTTTTTTTTTTTTTTTTTCGACAGGCAGAGTGGACAGTAGAGGGAGACAGTACAGGGAGTCTTCCTTTGCTGTTGGTTCACCCTCCAGTGGCCGGCGCGGCTGGCGCGCTGCGGCCCGCGCACCGTGCTGATCGATGGCAGGAGCCAGGTGCTTCTCCTGGTCTCCCATGGGGTGCAGGGCCCAAGAACTTGGGCCATCCTCCACCGCACTCCCTGGCCACAGCAGAGAGCTGGCCTGGAAGAGGGGCAACCGGGACAGGATCGGTGCCCCGACCGGGACTAGAACCCCGTGTGCTGGCGCTGCAAGGCGGAGGATTAGCCTAATGAGCCGCGGCGCCGGCCAAGAGATCTTGTATCCACTGCTTTACTCACTCATATGCCTACAATAGGAAGGGCTGAGCCAGGCTTAAGCCAGGAGCCCAGAACTAAATCTGGGTCTCTCGCATTCCATGCACTTGGATAATGATCTACCCTCTCCAAGGGTGCACATTAGTAGGAACTGCATCAAAAGCAGAGTAGATGGGACTCGAACCAAGAGCTTAATACAGCATACAGATGTTCCGAGCAGAAACAAAACGACTGCACCACAGGCAGACTCCATGCCCTTAGTTTTGAGTGGAAGTTTTGATTGTATATAATTCTGGAATTATGTTCTCTTCATTTTATCAGAATATTTTTTCTTTATTCCTGTCATTATGGGAAGTCAGTAGTCAGCTTTCTTTAATTCTTTTGCACAAATTCTCATGTTTATTATCGATAGTTTTTAATAATGTGTATCAGAGACAAAAATCCAATGATGTTAAAGAATGTCTGGGATTGGTAATTCAATCCAGGTCTTGCGTGTGGGTGGCAGAAACTTAATTACTTGAGCTATCATTTGCTGCCTCCCAGGGCTCACATTAACAGGAAGGTAGAATTGGAAGTAGAGCTGAGATTTGAACCCAGACACTCAAATATGGGATGTGGACATCCCAAGCTGTGTCTGTTTTTTTTTTTTTTTTAAGATGTATTTATTTATTTAAAACTCAGAGTTACACAGAGAGAGAGAAGGGAAGAGAGAGAGAGAGAGAGAGAGTCTTCCAGACGCTGCTTCACTCCCCAATTGGCTGCAATGACTGGAGCTATGCCGATCCGAAGCCAGGAGCCAGGAGCTTCTTCCGGGTCTCCCACACGGGTGCAGGGCCCCAAGGACTTGGGGCATCTTCTACTGCTTTCCCAGGCCATACCAGAGAGCTGGATTGGAAGTAGAGCAACTGGGACTCAAACTGGTGCCCATATAGGACGCTGTCACTGCAGGCGGCAGCTTTACCCGCTATGCCACAGCACTGACCCTGCCAGCTCTGTCTTAATAACAACTATGCCTAATATCCATCTCTACACAGTTAGCTTTAAGCTTTGGGTCTTCTGTTGATTCAGTATCTCACAGCGGAAGGATTTCTTTTCTAGCCTCCCATTCTCTTTATTCCACAAAGCTTAGCACCCAGCCACCGCCTCCAGAGTTCAGCAGACCCTCAGATTTATTCCTAAAGCCTCATTTGAATTTTTGAGACAAAGAGCTGTGATTTGAATTTCTAAGGTTTTTCTCTTTTGTTTTGCGTCATTTTTCCATGTTGGGAGCTGAGTTACTGTGCTGAAGTATAAGTTAACTACCCAGAACTGCCCAGTACAATGTCTTTCAAAGCTTTTTATTATTATTTGGCTTTTCTATTACCTTTTTTTAATCCTCTAATCACTTTGTTTTTCTTATCCTACCTGTGAACTGGAAGACCACGCCTTTGCCACGCCCCTGTGTGACCTCATACCCCTACCTGATGCCTTTGCCACGCCCCTGTGTGACCTCATACCCCTACCTGATGCCTTTGCCATGCCCCTGTGTGGCCTCATTCCCCTACCTGGCCACACCTGGGTGCCCACCAGCCAATGAGGTTAATTAAACACCCCCCTTTGGAAGTGGGTTAAAAGCTGGGATACAGTGTGGCCCGGCCTCCTCTTTTTCCCTGGCCTCTTGCTAGGAAGGGGCTTGCAGCAGCCCCGCGCCTCCAGGGCTCATGGCCTTTGGGCCATGTGCTCTAGGCTTCCAGGCCCAGATACAGGCCTAGATGCTCTTCCACGTGGCTGGTTCCTGGTGCTTGGTATGAACCCCTATTCATCTCTCTCTCAAATAATGCTCTCACTCTCCTATGCATCTTTCTCACTAAATAAAAGCTTAAAACGTACCATACTGCCTTGTTTATCTGTGCCGGTATTTAGAATTCTTCTCTAAGTATTAGGCAAAAACCCTCTTGGGCTAATTAATATTGGGGATTTAGTAATAAGCCCGTGGTGAAATCGTAAGGCACCCCAAATTCCGGTAGCACATGTGGCACCCTGTATAGCATTTCTAGGGAACTTTAAAGGGCCACATTTCAGTGTAAATTTTAGGGGGTCTTGACCGTTTCATCTGTACTCCAGAACATCCTTCCCCTGACTCTAGATACTATGTAAAATATCCCCTGTGCAGTTCTTACTTTGCCTGTAATTTTACTTTCCTTCTTTTCCAGCTCTTGGCTTTATGATTGAATGTTTAATTTAGTCAAAGTGCAATGTATTTATATGCTTTTATAATTTACATTATATAATATACATTATTATCGAAGGCCTTATATAATTTAACTCTGTAAAATGTTTTTGGAATGCAGTTTACATGAAATATGTCACACACAAAGAAGTTATCTTGTTTTGTACACAGGCAGGATGTTTTTTCCTTGACTAATGATTCTCACTATGGGCTTTAACTCATCTGGGCTCATAAATACTTATACTCATAAAAATTGTTTCTCTATACTCACCAAAATTAATTTGAATTTGTCTATAAAAGTTTTAGCCCAATAAGAATTATGTCTCTCAATACATTTGTTTTTACTGATATTGATTTCAGAGGATACTTTTATTTTTTAAGAAGTTTCTTTTAACACTTTTCATTAGAAAGTAGAGCTTTAGGAAGTATACTAACATCAATAAGGAACTCTGGGTAGGGTTTGAAACACCCGTTGACATGTAAAAATGGTGAACCACTTAATTTTAGGTTTAGAATTTTGTCTTCCAAATGTTTTATAAATGTCACCTCCCACTGATATCATTTCTCATTATTTATTTATTAACAATCTTTAAAAAACAGGTGTATATGCGACTTATTAGCAAAGGTACTGACAATCTAAATAAACAAATGTAGCATATTCTTTGGAGGATTAGAATTCTTAAAATACATTAAAATTCTTAAAATTATGAAAATATTTTTGATTTTGAGTAATATGCATATATGCTAATATGCTGTTTCCATCTGGTATAATTTTGTGTTTCCTACAGTTCATTCATAGTTTCCATTTAATTTTAAATTTAAAAACTAAAAGCAACTTCATTTAGATTATCCTATGCTCATCTATATTTTTAAAATAACCACTTAAAAATAATCAGAATGCCCAATGTATGATTTTTGGTAAGACCTGTATTTAACTTAGGAAAGCTAATTTTAGCACTCTTATACTTTGCTTGTCACACAAAACAGTCAATATTTTGAAGATAGAGGTGATTCTAAAGATCATATTGTGGGCCCAGCATTGTGCCATAGTGGGTAATGTTGCCACCTGTGACACCAGCATCCCATGTGGGCACTGGTTTGAGACAGGGCTGTTCCACTTCTGATCCAGCTCCCTGCTAATGTTCCCAGGAAAGCCTGGGAAAGGTGGCCCAAGTGCTTGGGTCCTTGTACCCTTGTGGGAGACCTAGATGAAGTTCCAGGCTCCTGGCACAGCCCTGGCCATTATGGCTATTTGGGGAATGAACCCACAGATGGAAAATGTGTTTCTCCCCTCTCTCTCTACTGCCTTTCAAATAAATAAAAAAAAAAATTTAAAAATACCATATTGTTCATATTGTTTCCAATATAATAGTTTAAAATTAATCTTGATTTTATAAAATGAAATGAAGCTTATTTTGAGCTGGTCTTCAAAAAACCCTCCTCAAAATTTATCCCTCCCTGCTCAAATCCTTCAAAAAATCCTTCCCCCCCCAAAAAAAAAAATTGATGATAATAACATACAAGCACTGTGCCAGGATCATCATCTGCTGAACTTCTGCCCTCATGTTTTCTACTCTCTAACTCTCCCTGAGGTCCCAGGTCATATTGTCTAATCTACAGCAAAGAGACGCCCTCCAACATAGGAAAGCCGCTCTCACTACCAGAAAGCTAGCCTCACAGTTTCCACATGTCTTATCTCCTCAAGCAGGTGATAATGTCATCCTTGCCTTATTAGAGTTTGTCCCTGTGACCATTCTATCAAGAGTTCCTTTCTTTTGTCATCGGCACTCTCCACCTCACTATTACGTGATATTTATTATTATGACAAATGCTAGTCTGTATTCTATTTTTTTAAAAAAGTATTTATTTGAAATGCAGAGTTATGGAAAGAGAATGGTAGGGAGAGAGGGGAAGAGGAGATGGGAAGGAGGGAGGGAGAGAGAGGGAGGAAGAAAAATAGAGAGAGGGAAGAGAGAGGGAGAGAGAATGAATCTTTCATCCACTGGTTTACTCCCAAATGGCCACAATGGCTAGGGCTGGGCCAGGCTGAAGCCAGGAGCTTGGAATTCCATCCAGATCTCTCATGTAGGTGGCAGGGGCCCACACCCTTGGACCATCCTTTCCCAGGCACATCAATAGGTAGCTGGATTGTAGGTGGAGCATCCGCTTGGACTGGAACTGGATGCTGGTGTCATAGGCAATGGGTTAACTCACTGCATGACAACACCAGCTTCATGAGTTCTATTCTTAATGTCTTTAGTGTACATCTTCCCCCATAAAATATAAAGCTCCCATAGGACAGGCGCCACTCATTGCTGCAATCCTCAAAGAATGTTTGGTCCATAGTGACACTCAGTTAATACTTGCAAGGAATAATGGCTATTTCCAAGGAAATTAAGATTTTCTACTGATAAGACTTCTTGCTAACCCTGTGACTTTGCTTAAGTCACACAAACTCTCCATTACCAAAATTATTCTTCTGAAAAAGGAGGGAAGATAAAGAAATAATGTATATACTACTTATTTCCTAGTTATTTGGGGATATAATGAAATAGTTTTAGAAATGTGCTTTGAAAATTTTGAAAGTATTACAGACATAAAATTCCATTGTTGTCCAGATTTGCCATCAACTTCCTACATGTTCAGCAGTCATTCCCCAGATCCATATTTACACATTTTTGAGAATGTGACTATCATTGAGATCCCTGGTTCTTGAAGGGCTATAAATCTAACTATGATTATTAAATCTTACTTTCCTGTATCTGGAAAAGTTTTATATAAAAAGTTAATGTGCAAACAATTAGACTTAGCAATGGCAGGAAAAATATGGGTAATCTGGGGGCTATGGAGAAGCAGCTGTGAATTTTTACATTTGATCAGTGGAACATTTATTCAGCACAGAGGTATTGGTAATACATCTAGCATACAAGTTTATAAAACCAAGTGAATGATGTATTTAACAAGCACTCTTCCCTAGGAGGTAAAAAGTAAAATATATATAGCCATTTTGATGTAATGCATCCACACAATATTAATAGAGGAAAGCAACAACAAAAAGAGTGTACAAACATGCTAAGCCTCATTAAGCAATTATATTCTAGAATTTACAATGAAAACTCTCATTTAATTGAGTAGGACTTGCTCAATTATATGCTACACAACTCTAACAACTCAGCCTTTTGTAAAATATACATGGTATTATTTGGTAAACTGGCAAATATCACTAAAATAAATCTTGTTCACAATGGCATTGCATATACCTGATGCATTGTTTATTATTTCACCATGAATGACAGACTGATTAGACCGATTCAATTTGAAAGGGATTCAAGGCACAATATTTTCCTAGTGGATAATAGCTTCAAAGATAAATTAATCAAGTGAGGGTAAGCTGGTTGTTCCTTCTTCCAGGCAAGCATCAATTCTTCTTACTTTCACCATCTTTTTCTTAATATACGTCTTCATATATCATTTTAATTAATTTGTTTTTACATCACATAGTGTAAAGAATTCAACCCTGTGCCCTTATTTAATAATAAAAAAAAAAGACTCATAGGAAATAACCACCAGCAACTGAAAAAGTGATTACAGGTATTTGTTCATACTTAGTTTTAACAAGGTAGAGCCCTATTTTGTGGAAACAAGAAATAAAGTCACATGGCATTGCTTCCTATTGATTTGTCTCCATTGTACCAACCTGATCATATATTTAGAAATTATCTTTCTGATTATTTTTTGTTTTCTAAGATTATCTCTGGTACTTAAAATCTCGGTATTATTACTATTATTATTATTATTATTATTTTGTATTCCACAACTATCACACTTTCCTGTGTTAGAAGCCATCACTATCATGTGTAAAGTTCTTCTTTGTAATATTGAATACCTTTTTCAATTTTTGATCTATAAAAGGGATTGTGAAACAAACTTCAAAATTTCCTACTTTTGTGACCCTCATCTTTTAAAATCCTCATCTAACTCTATTTGCTTTACATATGGAAGATGTTAATACTCTTCTCTTTCCCAAATTAAATTTTCTTTATAAATTTGTAAATTTTCTTTGTAAGCTTCAACTACAAGTTCAACTTTCATATGCAATTTTTTTTATCTGAAGCATCTGCAGATAAGATGTTTATCATCTGGTATGGGCATTGTAGGTACAGAGGGTTAAGCCACAGTTTCAGATGCCCATATCCCATATCAGAGTGCTAGTTCAAGTTCTGGATGCTCTTTTTCCAATCCAGTTTCCTGCTAATGCATCCTGGGAGGCAACAAATGATGGTCCATTAATTGGGTTACTGATACCCGTGTGGAAGACAAAGATTGAGTTACAAACTCCTGGTTTTGGCCTGGCTTAACTCCAAGTGTTGTGGGCATCTGGGGAGTGAATCAGCAGATAGATGTTGAGAGATGTATCTCAGCCTTTTTGTCTTTCTTGCTCTACCTTTTCTTAAAGTACATGAAAATAAACAAACCTCTTTTTAAAAGAGATGTTCACCATGAACATGAAGGGATTAATTCTTAGTAAACACTTTCTTTTCATAGAAGTAAAGGTCTCTAGAGAATCGAGGACAAAGCTTTATAAATAATTCAATTAAAACTTCTAAGGCCAACTTGCTTTATAATAGTGACCAAGATCAAGACAGACCAAGGAAAGCTTTGATCAGGGTGATCATATATATTTATATTCATATTTATATTTACATTTGGGGGTTTTAATCAGGCCATAAGGACAGGTATGCAAGAGATAAAGCAATCACATAACCTGATCATTTTTATGTATTTTAAACATCTTTAATCTTGCCAATTTCCCAAGTTAGCTCCTACATTAATGTGCAAGTTGCCTACAAAGTTCTAGCTAAATTCAGTAAAATTGGAGACAAAGTAGAGAATACGAAAAGCAAGAGTGACCTCTACAAGGACCAAAAATGTTGAAGGCTTTCCATTTCATTGTAGAGGGGGGGATATTTAGGAAACAAAGATAAAGGAAAGTTGAAATACAGCTAGGAGAAATTCAACAAAGTTGAATCATGCATTATGTCTGCCTCCAGCATTGTGTTCATGAAAGTGATATTTCTGGAATATATCTTTTCATAATAACTGTTGTGTACTATGATTACATTTTTGCTAACTTTTTTATATTTTACTTTCTGAAACATTAAGTGTAAAATTAAATTCTAAGAAGAAAGGAATATGAAAATATTGGCTTTTTTCCAAATTTAAAAATACCCATTTCCCAAATTTCAATGAATAATTGCATTATTTTAACATTTTGTCATCTTAAGCCTACTTTAAAGAGTAATTGATTCATTATCTTTCTTCCCTATACTTGACAAACACAAAGTTACACACAAAATATATAAGGAATAAAAAAGCATTCCAATGTTGACAATCATTGCACGTATTGTTTTGAACTCACAAGCTTTGAACGGACAACCCTTTAGAAGAATAAGACATTTCAAATCAATAAGAGGAAAGTGATCACACCATGTTAATAACAGACTTGCAAGTATAACTTGTTTTTCCTAACAGTAATGCATTTTTAATCTATTTTTCCCATGTCTTCTGGCCTCCATCGTTTTTGTTGAGAGATTAGGTATAAATTTTATTCCTCTTTTAAAAGTAAAATGACTTTTACTATGTTTGCTTTTAAATTTTAATTTTCTTTTTGGTTTGTCAGTATATTGACTATATTGTTCCTAGGTGTGGTTTGTATTTCTTAAGGTTTATAGAGTTTATTGAATCTAAAAGAGCTGAAATATTTCAATAGTTTTGAAAATAAGAGGATATTATCATTTCAAATATTTTGAATATTTGAATTTTCAAATATTTAATTTTCCCTCTCTAGTCCTTTTGGAACTCTTATATATATGCAGTTCACATATATTCACTATGTGTCAGGCCGGCACTGCGGCTCACTAGGCTAATCCTCCGCCTGTGGCCCAGGCACCCCAGGTTCTAGTCTCGGCTGGGGCACTGTTTTCTGTCCCGGTTGCCTCTCTTCCATTCCAGCTCTCTACTGTGGCCCAGGAAGGCAGTGGAGGATGGCCCCAGTGCTTGGGCCCTACACCTGCATGGGAGACCAGGAGGAAGCACCTGGCTCCTGGCTTCGGATCGGCCTGTTGTACCAGCTGCAGCACACCGGCCTTAGCAGCCACTTGGGGGGTGAACCAATGGAAGGAAGACCTTTCTCTCTGTCTCTGTCTCTGTCTCTCTCTCTCTCTCTCTCTCTCTCTGTCACTGTCTAACTCTGCCTGTCAAAAAAAAAAAAAATATTCACTATGTGTCTATATGTCTCTTCTCATTCTATTTGTGTGCATTTTTTTTACAAATTTTAAAATTTATTTTGAATTTAATTAGAATATCTAATCTTCTACATTTTTAAAAAGATTTATTTATTTATTAAAAGTTGGAACTATATAGAGAGAAGGAAATTCAAAGAGAGAGTTCTCCCATCCCTGGTTTACTCCTCAGATGGATGCATTGGGCAAGGCTGAGTCAGGCCAAAACCAGGAGCCAGGAGCTTCAGTAAAGTATCCCAGTAGGTGCACAAGACCAAACACTTGGTTATCTTCCATTGGTTTTCCCAGGCTATAACCAGGGAGTTGGAGAGGAAGTGGAGCAGCCAGGTCATGAACCTAAATGGGATGTCAGCATCATAGGCAATGTATTAACCCACTATGCCACATTACAGGCCCCTATTCTTCTACATGTTAATGTACTGCTTCACTTTTCTGCTGTGATCACACACCTATTTAATGGATGCTTTAAAATGTACACATTCTTAATTTCACTTGTTGCATTTTACAGGTCTCAAATTTTTATTTGCTGGTTTTCTTATAGTATAGCTTCTACATATTTGAAACGCATGTGTTACAAATATTTCAGCATGATACAGTTAAATTTAGGAATTAATATTAATGAGATTACATGAAAGTCTATTTGAACTTATTTCTTCACCTTGCAGTTTATATTTTTACTGCATAAAACACATTATTTTTTAAAAAAATCTGTTTTATAACAGTGACTATGTATAATATATGGGTTGTATTTTATCTAGTTTTCTAATCTTGGCCATATATGCACACACACAAACATATACATATATATTGTCCATCTATCTATATTTGTCTATCTACTGTTTCATCAACTGATAAATAGATTTACATGTCTCATTGTTCATGATTAAATGTCAGACATTGAGTACAAAAAAGTGTAACTCTTAAAAATGCTAATGTTAACTTCCTTTGAAACATTATTACATCAGGGGCTGGTGCCGTGGCACAGTAGGATCAACGCAGCTCTGGCCATTGCGGCCATCTGGGGAGTGAACCAGCAGAAGGAAGACCTCTCTCTCTGTCTCTCCCTCTCCCTGCCTGTAACCCTACCTCTCAAAAAAATAAATAAAATCATTAAAAAAAAAAAGAAAAAAAAAAAGAAAGGTCCAAAACAGAGAGAGGGAAAATTATCTTAATTCAAAAAGTGCTGAATTTACTTTGGACAGTGTATGTTCTCTAATTTTTTTTCAAAAGAAAGATTTTATTTATTGAGTACAAATTTCATAAGTATAACTTTAGGAATGTAGTGATTCTTCCCCCACACCCGCCCTCTCACTCCCACTCCCATTTCTACCTCCTCCTCCTTCCTCTCCCATTCACAGTCCCATTCTCCATTAAAATTCATTTTTAATTAACTTTATAGACAGAACACCAACTCTATACTAGGTAAAGATTTCAACAATTTGCACCCACACAACACACACAGAATATAAAAAACTGTTTGAGAACAACTTTCACAGTTATTTCTCACAGTACAACTCATTAAGCACAGAGATTCTTGCATCGGGAATAAGTGCACAGTAACTCTTGATGTTAATTTAACAGTTAACACTCCTATGTATGATTCCAATGATCATTCAAGGCTCTTGACATGAGCTTCCAAGGATATGGAAGCCTTTTGAGTCTGCAATATATATCAGTATTTAGACAAGGCTATAAGTAAAGTGGAAGTTCTTGCTTTCCTTCAGAAAAAAACTACATCCTTCTTTGATGGTCTCTTTCTTTCCCCTGAGGTCTCACTCACAGAGATCCTTCATGTAAGACATTTTTTTTTTTTGCCACAGTGTCTTGGCTTTCCATGCCTGAAATGCTCTCATGGGCTTTTCAGCCAGATCAGAATGACTTAAGGGCAGATTCTGAGGTCAGAGTGCTGTTTAGAGCATTTGCCATTCTATGAGTCTGCTGTGTAGGCTGGTTTACATGTTGGAACACTCACATATTTTAATTCTATCTATTGTTATTACCAGGCACTTGATCTTATTTATATGATCCCTTAAGATTGCTTTAGCTATTCGAAGTCTCCTGTATTCCCATATGAATTTCAGAATCATTTGTTCTATATCTGAGAATGTCTTTGGTATTTTAATTGGTATATCATTGAATCTGTAAATTGCTTCCTAAAGAATGGGCATTTTGATGATACTGATTCTTTCAATCCAGGAACATGGAAGATTTTTCCATTTTTTGTGTCCTCTTCAATTTTTTTCTTTTATGTTTTATAATTTTCATCATAGAGATCTCTGACATCCTTGGTTAAATTTATCACAAGGTATTTGATTTTTTTGTGGGTATTCTGAATGGGATTGATCTTAGAAGTTCTTTCTCAGCCATGGCATTGTCTATGTATTCAAAGGCTATTGATTTTTTTGTGTTGATTTCATATCTTGCTATTTTATC
Organism: Lepus europaeus; assembly: GCF_033115175.1. Lineage (NCBI taxonomy): Eukaryota > Metazoa > Chordata > Mammalia > Lagomorpha > Leporidae > Lepus > Lepus europaeus. The sequence continues at coordinate 18,171,528 of NC_084848.1, forward strand.
ATATCTTTTTAATCATGTCTTTCATATCTTGCTATTTTATCAAACTCTTGTATGAGTTCCCAGAATGTCTTGGTGGAGTCTTTTGGATCCCCTAAATGCAGAATCATGTCATCTGCAAATAGGGATATTTTGACTTCTTCTTTTCTGATTGGAATTCCTTTGATTTATTTTCTTGCCTAATGGCTCTGACTAAAATTTCTGGCACTGTATTGAATAGCAATGATGAGAGTTGGTTTCCTTGTCTGGTTCCAGATCTCAGTTGGAATGCTTCCAACTTTTCCCCATTCAATAGGATGCTGGCCATGCATTTGTCCTAAATTGCCTAGTAGAGGAAGGCTCCTTCTAAACCCAATTTGCTTAGCATTTCATCATGAAAGGATGTTGTATTTTGTGAAATGCTTTCCCTCCATCACTACATTCCTAAAGTTGTACTTATGAAATTTGTACTCAATAAATAAAATCTTTCTTTTGAAAAAAAATTAGAAAACATACACTGTCCAAAGTAAATTCAGCACTTTTTGAATTAAGATAATTTTCCCTCTCTCTGTTTTGGACCTTTCTTTTTTTTTAAAAGATTTTATTTATTGTTTTGAGAAGCAGGGTTATAGACAGTGTGAGGGAGAGAGAAAGGTCTTTCTTCCTTGAGATAATCATATGGTTTGTGTACTTCAGTTTGTTAATGTGATGTATCACATTGATTGATTCATGAATGTTGAACCATCCCTGCATACCAGGGATAAATCCCACTTGGTCTGGGTGAATGATCTTTCTGATGTGTTGTTGGATTTGATCAGCCAGAATTTTGTTGAGGATTTTTGCATTTATGTTCATCAGGGAAATTGGTTTGTAGTTCTCTTTCTCTATTGTGTCTTTTCTAGGTTTAAGAATTAAGGTGATACTGGCTTCATAGAAAGAATTAGGTAGGATTTCCTCACTTTCAATTGTTTTCAATAGCTTAAGAGAAATTGGAGTTATTTTTTCTTTAAATGTCTGATAGAAATCAGCAGTGAAGCCATCCAGCCCTGGCCTTTCCTTTGTTGGGAGAGTCTTTATTACTGATTCAATTTCCATGTTGGTTATGGGTCTGTTTAGGATTTCTATGTTTTCATGGTTCAATTTAGGTAGGCTGTATGTGCATAGGAATCTACCCATTTATTCTTGTTTTCCCAATTTGTTGACATACGGTCTTTGTAGTAATTTCTGATGATTCTTTTTATTTCTGTGGAGTCTGTTGCTATATTTCCCTTTTCATCTCTAATTTTATTGGTGAGAAAAAATATGTATTCTGTGGAAATTGGCTAGAAGGCTCTGTAGATATCTGTTAGTTGTATTTGGTCTATGGTGTCAATAAACTCTGTTGTTTTCTTGTTGATTTTATGTCTGGTTTATCTGGTTGAAAGTAGGGTATTGAAATCCCCCATTACTATTTGAGTCTATGTCTCCCTTTTAATCCATTAACATTTCTTTTGAATAGCCATGTGCCTTGTAATTAGGTGCATATGCATTTATAAAAGTCACATTTTTCTGTTGAATTGATCCTTTAATCATTATATAGTGTCCTTCCTTGTCTCTTTTAATAGTTTTTGTATGAAAATCTGTTTTGTCTGATATTAGAATGGCCATACCAGCTCTTTTTTATTTCTGTTAGCATGGATTATCTTTTTCCATCATTTTACTTTAAGCCTACATGCATCTTTATTGCTAAGATGTGTTTCTTGTAGGGAGCAAACTCATGGGTTTTCTTTTTTAATCCACTCAGCCAGTCTTTGTCTTTTTACTGGGGACTTGAGACCATTTATGTTCAAGGTGACTATTGTTAAGTACTGACTTTCCCTTACATATTTCTGTAAATAGTCCTGTTTTTGTATTTTGTATTTCCTTTGTACTTCTGCTGGGTCATTTTCTACAGTCATCTCCTTTTATAGTATGTTCCTGTTTCTGTGTGTAGCACATCTCTGAACATTTTTTGTAGGGCTGGAAGAGTAATTACAGATTCTTTCAATTTCTGTTTGTTGTGGAAGATTCTTATTTCTCCTTCATTTATAAATGAGAGCTTTGCAGGGTATAGTATTCTGAGTTGACAGTTTTTTATTTTTTTTCCACCTAGGACTTGGAATGTATCTCATCATCCTCTTCTTGCCTGTAGAGTTTTTCTGATGAGAAGCCTGCAGTGAGTCTAATTGAATTTCCCCTGAATGTGATTTGGCTTTTTTCTCATGCACAGTTCAACATCTTTTCTTTATTTTTTACTGTGGAGAGTTTTACTACAATGTGTCATGGTGAAGATCTTTTCTGTTCACATCTATTGGGAGTTCTGTGTAATTCTTGTACTTGGATGTCTCTTTCTTTCTCCAGATTGGGGAAGTTTTCTGTTATTATTTCATTAAGAAGCCCTTCTAATCCTGTCTCTCTTTCCATGCCTTCTGGAAATCCTAAGATCTATATGTTGTATATGTTGGGTCGTTTGATAGAATCCTGTAGATTTCCAACCATGTTTTTTATTTTTCTAATTTCTTCTTTTATTTGGTTTGAGTGTAATATTTCCAGAAATTTGTCTTCTAGTTCTGATATTCTTTCTTCTGTCTCACCCATTCTGTTGTTAAGGCTTTCCATTACATTTTTTATTTGATTTATTGAATTATTAATTTCTAGTATTTCATTCTGACTTTTCTTTAATATCTCAATTTCTTGGGAGTGCTTTTCATTTAGATCGTGAATTTGCTTCTGATTGTTTCTAAGTCTTCTGATGATTAATTTTCTGAATTCCATTTCTGGCATGTCCTCAATCTCTTCATCTTCATCTCCTATTATTGAAGACTTGTAATGTTCCCTTGAGGGCATTCATAGTGTCTTCTTTATTCTTATTTAGGGTTTTTTCCTTTGTTGTTCAGCATTTGTGTTTTTTTGTTTGTTTGTTTGTTGTTTTTTTTTTTTTTTGGTCTGTTGCTTTTCTCTTCAATTTGTGTCTTTGTGCTTGTGGTGAGTTTTCCCTCTGATAAGAGCTGCTATTGTCTGTGAGTTGCAAGTGGAAGCATGCAGCCCCACCTTCTGGAGCTCAGCTCACTTTGTGGTGGGGGCAGGTACAAGCTCTGGGAACTAAGCCCTGCCTACTGGGGCCTGGGTAGCTTCTCACTGGTGCATGGAATGAGCTTGAGTTTTTGATATTCAGGACTTCTCCTTGTTGTACAGCTTTCATGGTGGAGAAGAAATTACTCTGAAATGTTATGGTCTTTATTCCTGGGTGGAGGGTATGGTGAAGTGGCCCCTACAATTGATGGGTATGTGCATGTGAGGCAAAAGTGGTAGTCCCTTGCTTACTGCTGGTCCATTTGGGGGGACAGGTAAGACGTAGATGGGCATAGGGGTTCCCGATCTCTCTCTTTGTTCCTCTATACCTTCTCTTTTCTCCCACGAGGATCTTCAAATGCAGTTCACAATATATTAATGCCAATCCTATATGGAATATTCAGGTTCATACCTTTACTTCAGACTTAAAATAAAAGCAATAAAAGGGCAGTTTTATAATTCATTCACTATAAATCCTGGATTATGCTTAAAAATTCCATTAAACTTTACCAAAATGACTGATTTAAAAATTAAAATAATCCTAGTTTCTTGGATTTCTGAAAACTTATACTACATATGTCTCAACATTCAAATTATGAGTGATATAGGGTTATCTCATAATTTGAATCATACTGCAAGGAAATGATTTAATCAACAGTATAAGTCACGTTATGCAAGCCATATGACATTGCTTTTTTATACTGAATTGTTAAATAGTCACACATTCTGTTTGATAAATTTCCCTTTCATTTTATTAAGGAACAGCTTATTAAGAATAGTAATTTTGACAAATAAATAGCGCTTTAATCGATTTAAAATAGTTTTCAGGCCTGTAGTTGCTTCACAAATTGTCTTTCCAGTGTATATTACAAAATTTTTCTTTCATTTAAACTGAAATGTAAATTCGTTACATTAGTTGAAATAGTTGGTATCTTTTTTTTATAGGTTGGAATAGCCTCTGTGTTTATTGTCTTTCTTCATTTCATTGGATGAATGCCGCATACCCAAATCATGGAATCTCCCACGTTACATGGATCAGTAATGGCAATGGCAGAATTATGCTGCTTGGGGAAAAAAAAAGAACAACAGAAAATCTCTCTAGAATTCCTTCCTAAAAGGCTGCATTTAAAAATGATTCTGAGTTTTCACCAACATGTACTTAAATAGTCTGCTAGTTCTTTACATTATCAATCTTCCTAACCACTACATGTAAATGTAGAAGAAATATTCAGAAAGTTATTAAATATGAGATTGACTTGCTTGTCATTTTCACTATTATCCAACTTCACCAATTACAACCTTTTGAAGAAATAGGAAGGCTGGGCTGCTGCCTTGGAATTCTTCATTTCCATTACTTTATTACATACACTCATCTCTCTGAATTTGAATTATTGGTGACTTAAATACATAGTGGTTGGGAAAAGAAATGACATTTATCACTCCCTAAAATGAAAAACTAAGAATCATTTACTTATTACCTTCACAGTGCAAAATTTCACAAATTAAATAAATAAAAAATCTATGACACTATGCATTCCAATAGGGTACGCACAGATTAGTTGTAGAACAAGACATAAAATTATACAGTGTGATAAATGCTGTAATAGTTATGTGCAAAGTGCTATGGGAACATTGATGAGAGAGGGATTACTTGCCTAGGAAATTTAGGAAAAATTGTAAAACAGACATAATATTTGAACTAGTTTCAGAATAGGCATAGGGGCTTCAACAAAGTAAATAAAAAGACAGAGGAAGTGGTTAAGTATGAGTTTCAGGAGATAGATTGATAATTCATCTCATGTGCAGGAAATCATCAGAAACCACTATTCTTATACAGTTTCCATCAGTAGCTCAGGGAACTTAGAAAGACAACAGAAATGAGGACAAGATCCTGGTTATGTGGGACTTGCCTTTTAATATTAGGTCATTGCAAACACAAAATCCATCAAAAAGATTTCCTTGAGCTTTCTCATATTTCAAAGCATAGAGAATTAAGACCACATTTAAAGAATGGACCAGAAGAATCAAGAAAATAAATAGTCTTCCATGGATAATAAAATATCCTGGCCATTATGTCTCATTTTCACCTGGTATTTGTCATCTTAGTGAAGGTACAGAAAGTGACATGTTAGTCATAGCTTGCAACATTTTGGCCACAAATCTCACCAAGGATGATCTGTTCATTGTCTCTTTGAGATGTTTCTCAATACAGGGTGGGGAATTTTCTCAATCTACTATTATAAAGCTCCTAGTTTGCAACCGATTTATTGGCACATCCTATATGCAAACAGGAAGTTGTGCAATGTAGGTTAGTGAGCAAATATGCAATTACCTTGCTCCTCCATGACAAGTGTTATAAATGCTTAGCCATGTCTTGAACACATCAACTTCAGGTCATTTTTAGAAAGCAAGGCAATAAGTTGAACCATTTCCAAATAAGAAAACGTGTGTATTTTATAGCAGGTTAGCAGATTTCACAGCATGCTAGGTGATTAACAGCATGTGACATAATGATGTAAGTGTCATGAATGTGTTTACCTTCTGTAATGTCAATATTCTACATCACTGCTGCCTGGACAAAGAAATCAAGATTACAGAGGACGTGTGGACTCTGTCCATTTAGTTTTCAATTAAAATTGTACTTATTTTAAAATGAAATTCAATCATACAGTTCAATTTTACACACACACACACACACACAGTCATGTATGTGTCTGTGTGTGAATAAAATGTATCTGTTGAGATAGACATTTGCTAGGAAATAATTATGGAAAACAATGAGGCCCCTACATTCAATACTTTCAATTTAGAGAACTCAATATAACTGCAACTATTATCTTCATATTCCCCTTTTTTCATTATCATATCTTCTATTAAAACTGAGAAATTTCAAATACTACTGACCTACTTGATCTTTTTCTTCTTCACATTTCCTTTTTTTTTTTTTTGACTCTGCAATTAAGCCATTTAAATCTTCATCATTAGATGATCAGTGGTGAGTGTTCAGAGAGCAGGGGTTTGGTGGGTGTGGGGAGTTGTGGAGAGGAAATGTCTACTAAATTTATTTCATTTTTCATAACTCTACATGTGGACTAACTTTAGCGCAACTGCTTTCTTTCTCTTGTATCCTCTCATGAAGGGACTGATCAGAGCAGCTTTACTGCTTTTAGCAGTATGTCAATAGAGATGACAGTGCATTTATATTTACCTCTAATGTTCCATTTCTCCAAATCTTTTGGGAAGGAATAAGTCTAGTGTGGCAAGTGAATTTTCCAAGTTATTATCGCCATTCATTATAATTATTTTTTTTCATGTTGGAACTAGAGAGCCTTTTTGTGCTTGGACAATCTTTGGATTCTAGAATGAGGCATCCTCCAGAGATCGACAGAAGCAGCTGAGGAATCGTGTTGCTGGTCACAAGTGAACCTAGAATGTGACCTGATTTTGTCCTTTTTGATCTAGAAAGGATTCAAACTAGTAGCACAAATATGAGAACTTCATTTTTTTCTTAACCCTCTGAACAGCTTAGTTTCTGTGGAAAAGATCAGGCTGATGCCTGTAATCCAACTCGAAGGCATGTCTCGTATGGTTTAGGGAGGGAAAGTCTGGCATACTTAGAAACCTGGAAAATAGAAAGTAATTGAATTCAGCAAGTACTATCAATTGGGCAGCAAAATTTGTTTGCCAGCAGTATTTTAGAATTATTTTAGGATGGAGTGTGTAAGGAACTATAAAATGTGAACTTTCAGAGCACCTAACTCCTTCAGATATCGTTTAAAAAGCTGTGAAATATGTCATTCGCAGTAAAATGAAGCAAAGATGTTATATATATATATATATATATATATGCACACATTTATCAGTAACTATAAATGTATATTTCCTGAGTTTGCAATTACTTGTGAAATTGTCCATTCATTGAGTATTACTGTGTACTTCTCCATGATGGAAACAACTCACTTCCCACCTATAATAAATGGAGCTCATTGGTTTTAAGAAGTGAGTTATAACCTCTTGGAGAAAACTTGACTTTAAAATACTGTTAAAAGAACAGATATTGAACATTCATATGAATCTTTCTCCCATGAAAATTCATACTTGAGGATGAAAGAATTACTGAGAAATTTTCTTTTATATAAATTTTCTCTTCTCTAAAACTGATTTTGTTTTTATTTTTATGCCTTAAATATTTGCTATAATGCATTACATAGTTCACAGATTTCACATAAGCTCTGCCAAGGGATAATTCGCCCACATTTGTATCATTAACTGCTATGGAAAGTCTAGCTCTTTGGCTGCCTTTAGAAGAGTTTATGAGTGTTTTATGATGTTTCCTGGTTATACTGTATTTTTACAACTGTTGCAAATAGACACAAATGTCATAAATTACTGAAAAAAAGTTATCCTCGATCCCTCTGAGTTTAATGAGGAACAGTTACAGAAAAGGGAAGTTTGTAAGTGCCACTAAAGTCAGCTTGATGGATTCCACATGTAGAATACATTCAGATCTCTGAGTCAGATTTGTTAAACTTCTAATGCACTCTTTATTTTTTCCTCCTCTCTGACAGTATTTTAAATGTACCCTAAATTCTAGATATACTGACTATTGGCTAATGAAATCAGCTATTTGTTTTCACTAAATGGCTCAAAGTGCTGCTGTTTCCAGCTACAACAAACAGATATGTCCTCCTCTGAATTGAATAATTTACATAATATGCGTCTAGAAATTTCTTATAACTAAACTCTTTAAAATGTACTAGCATTTTTGAGTGCTGTGCTTGAGGCACTGTGTAAACTTAATACTTTGCCTGAAAATTCAGTTATTATCCTATATATTATCATAATCATATATCTATTATAAACACCAAACACTTATTTAGTGCAAACAATATGCCTAGAAGAGTGCTAAGCACTATGGATTTAAAGAGGTCAAAGGTGGAAATTGCAATACAGATGAGGACATATTGCATTTATAATTAGCAGTGAAAGATAATGCTAAGTATTTGATTTGTGCTACTGGTAATAAAGATAAAAATGATATGGAGAGAAGCACCATAGCATGGAGATATTTTTTAAGAAAAAAGGAACTGAACTATAAATTTTAGCAGAATTGAATTTAAATAATTAGGAATGGGCTAAAGAACTATATGCAGGAAGAATATCTTGAGGTGTCTCCAAGTTTAGCAAATGAGACTGCATGGAGTATTGACAAGCAGTCCATTGATTTACACTTTATACCAGGTTGTGCAAAGCATAAAGAGAAATAAATGGACAACAAAACTGCCATACTTCATAGTATTCAGAGGTCTAACATATTGAGTCCGTATTAGTTAACTTCTTATTAACCCTGGTACTAAGTAGAGAAACAAAATGTTTTACATTAAATTTTCTTTCAAAAATCTTTTGAATTAAAAAAAAAACAGTTGAAAAACAAAGGCTGGATTAGAGTGCAGTAGAGTCTAGGTAACACAAAATACATAATTGCTCTTTAGCAATTGAAAATTACCACTTTACCATGAAAGCAAATACTGAGTGGAATGCCTAAAACTGTCACTCAACATCTAATATAAATCAGTAATACAAATAATATTATTATCCAATATCTTAAAATTATAAAATTTGGCCTCAGTATGATTGTACATTGGCCAGAGGTCTAAGAGTTATCGATATGGTAGAGAATAACCCTGAATTAAGGAAGTCTGGCTCCAGGATCCATGATTCTCACAAATACTCTGTGAAGGGAAATACTCCTAAATATAGGGCAGATCTGAATTGGGGTTTATCACTTTCAGTCTTTCTATATACCCACACTTCCTAAACATATGCATATTTAAGTATTTGCATTTTAGATGTTCTTATTGATTACTACAGCTGCTTGTAAAGGTACCTAAACATGTGTTATTTGTGATCTTAGTTCTTTCAAAGTACAACTTAAATTTTGGATAGTGGTTCTCATAAAGAAAAATGATATCCAAGAAAATCACATAGAATAATATTTTGGTCGAGATTATATTCTTCTTCCAGTTTTTGCTTCTAATATTTGGAAAAATTATATTAACTGAACTTTTAGATTAAATTCAGATTTGTGAATCATAGAGAAAGCCTGAAGATTTATACATGGTCAATTTAGAGCAATAAATGTTGAACACAGATTTGAAGTTCTTGGGATGAAGACTAACTCATTCTAATATTAACTAATATATAAGGCTTTAATTTAAAAATATTTAGATAGTTTTTCTGTAGGTTAAAAATAATTTATTCTCCTAAACCACCTTTTTTTTCATTTATTGGGCATTTATTTTGAATATACTTTTATCATCTCCCATTAAAAAATTGATAGTTATAACTAATACACCAATATTTCTCTTCCATGTTTTGTTCTGTAAATGAGGTCTAGAAGCTCGAACTTTGAAAGAATGCAAATGAGAGAAACATACATCACAGAAATTAGTCCGTGTTTTAAAATTAAACAAAATTAAAATTAAATTCCCTTTAATTCAAGGGAAACAAAAAGATGCCTTAAGGTAAATGCAGTTTATGTCTTCTTTGCTCCTGTCATAATTGTGTTGCTGTCCTACTGCTGCATATATCACCATTATCAAACTCCTGTATGTGATGTTTGCCTATGGCAATGCAGTGGCCCCAACTAATAGAGGATGGAGCAGCATGAGGACTGCATTAGGAAAGGAATGTTTTATTTAAGGACTCGGCTGGTAACGCACTACCATATTTCCCTTTACAATTTGCTCACTCTAATTGTTAAAACATTTCCTGCTATTTCAGAAAAGCAGAGACCACAAAAGCCTACAGATGAAACACCACTGGGTTTATGCTGAAGGGACAAATTTGTTTTGCAACTTACACTTAAGAGCGTTTTAAACATGTCTTATGTAACTCCTTTCTCTTCTGTCTCCATTAGTTACTTAGAATTGATCAGCAGAACTTTTATAAGCTCTGAAATGAGTAATTAATGAGGGATTAATGTTTGGAAAAAATTTTAATGAAAATCAGGCCGGCGCCGTGGCTCAACAGGCTAATCCTCCGCCTAGTGGCGCCGGCACACCGGGTTCTAGTCCCGGTTGGGGCACCGGATTCTGTCCTGGTTGCCACTCTTCCAGGTCAGCTCTTTGCTGTGGCCAGGGAGTGCAGTGGAGGATGGCCCAAGTGGTTGGGTCCTGCACCCATGGGAGACCAGGATAAGCAACTGGCTCCTGCCTTCGGAACAGCGCGGTGCGCCGGCCGCAGCGCGCCAGCCGCAGCGGCCATTGGAGGGTGAACCAATGGCAAAAGGAAGACCTTTCTCTCTGCCTCTCTCTCTCACTAGCCACTCTGCCTGTCAAAAAGTAAAAAAAAAAAAAATTAATGGAAATCAATGAGAAATAACACATATAAATGGACCTAGGGCAACATCCACAAAAAATGTAGTCTGAAACCTTCTGTCCCAAATATAAATTTGCAATTTTTGAAATATTTTCTCCTGTTTATCTATATAGACATATATATATATACATGCATATATATATATATATATGTATATCACTATAGCATCACTTCACATTAGACAACACATTAAGGACAGATCCCACATGAGATGTAAGTACACAGTGACTCCTGTTGTTGACTTAACAATTTGACACTCTTGTTTATGGCGTCAGTAATCTCCCTAGGCTCTAGTCATGAATTGCCAAAGCTATGGAAGCCTTTAGGGTTCGCCAACTTTGATCTTATTTTGATAGGGTCATAGTCAAAGTGGAAGTTCTCTCCTCCCTTCAGAGAAAGGTACATCCTTCTTTGATGGCCTCGTTCTTTCCACTGGGATCTCACTCGCAGAGATCTTTCATTTAGGTCCTCTTTTTTTTTTTTTTTCCAGGGTGTCTTGGCTTTCCATGCCTACAGTACTGTCATGGGATCTTCAGCCATATCCAAATGCCTTAAGGGCTGATTCTGAGGCCAGAGTGCTATTTAGGACATCTGCCATTCTATGAGTCTGCTGTGTATCCCGCTTCCCAGGTTGGATCGTTCTCTCCCTTTTTTATTCTATCAGTTAGTATTAGCAGACACTTGTCTTGTTTGTGTGATCTCTTTGACTCTTAGACCTATCAGAGTCATCAATTGTGAACTGATATTGATCACTTGGACTAGTGAGATGGCATTGGTACATGCCACCTTGATTGTATTCTGTGTGGGTGCAAACTGATGAAATCTTTACTTAGTATATACTGAATTGATCTTCTGTATATGAAGATAATTGAAAATGAAAAAAAAAACCTGGTGTTAAATTGGAAATGGCATAGAAAATTAATTAATTTTTAAAAAAATATTATCTAGGATCTCTGTTGTTAATGTGCTGTACACTCTTATTTAATGCTATAGCTAGTACTCCAACAGTATTTTTTCACTTTGTGTTTCTATGTGGGTGCAAACTGTTAAAATCTTTACTTAATATATACTAAACTGATCTTCTGTATATAAAGAGAATTGAAAATGAATCATGATGTGAATGGAAGGGGAGAGGGAGCAGGAAAGGGGAGGGTTGGGAGTGGGAGGGAAGTTATGGGGGGGGGGGAAGCCATTGTAACCCATAAGCTGTACTTTGGAAATTCATATTCATTAAATAAAAGTTAAAAAAATATCACTATATAGTGCTAAATCATTTTAAATGTGGAATATCTGCGGGATATAGCACAGACTAAAAAATGGGAATAATCTTTTAAAATATTAGGCTCCTTGAAAAGGGATGTAAGACTAAAATGTGCTGATTAGAAAAATAGAAAGTAATACCTTTCCATTATATTATGAAACATTTCAATTGACTTAAATCAACTTTCTAAAATTAACATTATTGTAGCAAATATTTTGAGATGTATTATTATTCATTGTTTATAAAATTATTGCCAAATATCATGATGAGATATAATTGAATATTCTAACTATTCTACAACTTCACTTCATTCAAGATATTTTCTGCTTCCAGAACTCCCACCATGACAGTTGATGAATATAAATAAGTCAATACACAGATTACACAGAAGAATCAAATACATTTTAACCAAAAAACCAAAAGTCAATTCCTAAATGCCCAGTAATTATTTTCCATACATTCAGTATCAGCAACACATCAGATACTATTAAAGTTTACAGTTTCAATTGGGGGTATACTCACAAAATAAAGATAAATCAGTGTCTTTAAACCCCAAAATCATTTGGATGCCTGTGAGAAAGATGCCTCGTTCCCATTTTTAGTAAGTCATGATTATAGGGAGTAGAACCAAGAACCATCATAATCAGTGATTCTTTTATTTTATTTTTCTTTGTTTCTGTGATACCAAGTTATGGACTTGATCATGGTGACTTTCAAATCCAATCATGAATTAAAATAACCTGGAGACCTAGGTGATTTTATTTATTTACTTACTTACTTATTTACCTACTTAGTCATTTACTTATTATACATAGAAAATTTCTTTCACACTAGAATGTTCCTTTATACCCTTTTTTGAATCAACCATTCTAGAGGCTTCCATTATTAGTTTTACTTAACTTCATAAACATGGAATTCCATTCCTACATTGGTTTCGGATATACATGGGGAAAATGGATCTTTAGCTTCTCCCTAGATACTGTAGTGTTTTCAACATCAAATAGTCATCATGGACCTTTTAAAACAGAAGTTGCCTAACCTCTAATCTCGATTAATTGACATCATTTTTTCAGTGTATTCAAGGGTTAAATTTAATATCTCTTTCGAGAAACTGATTATAAATCTGAGTTTCACAGGAAAAATAATCCTATGTGGAAAATCCTAGCCAGTTCAAAGGCTCTATAAAAATTCATAGCATTATTAGAAATGATCTTCTACCCAATATACAAATTTCCATGTCCTAAAGAAAGAATTATCCTCTCATTGTCTACTTGGATTAAAATTATTCAAACTTCAACTACGTTATAATCCTTAGGACATGATAAATTCAATGAACCCTTTATTTTATGCACCCTTTATATTAAAAGTCCCACTAATGAGAAAGAGAAGAATATCTGGCCCCTGCCTTCCAGTCCAGTTTCACCTCTTGTGTAATTTTATTCAATTACTTGATTCAATAGTAGGTAGCCTTTCCTGCACTAAGGGCCTTAACACACACCTATTTCCCTGAGAGTTTCTTCTCTATTTTTTTTTTAAACAGCATTTCATCTCATGCATGCATTTCACATCTTCAGAGAGACCTCTCTTGAGTGTTTCCAATTCTATTTTTATTCCCTCAGAACACCCTCTGGTTTAAGCCTTTAAGCCCATCTCAATGTTTGTTCTCCACTATCCTTCTCTGGATTGTAAAGTCTATGGGGCTAATGACACCAGGCATCCAGCTCTCTTTCATGTGTCCAGAGCCTACCATTTTGATGGAAATATGAAAATTCCTCAAAGAAATGAAGACTTCAGCATTCTAAGTAAGAAAACAAGAACTCCTATTCATTAATTAGAACTTGACTGGCCCAGAGTGAGACTTGGCATCTTCTCTCCTGGGTCCTTTGCTCTAGGTCCATAATCTTTCAGTCTCAGTGAGGGAGGAAATTGCTTCTTGAAGCCTTCTATAGATATCAAACATCATGATAAAATGAACTGGGGCCGACTCTGAGGCATAGTGGGTAAAGCCACCACCTGCAGTGTCAGCATCCTATATGGGCACTGGTTCAAGTCCTGGCTGCTCCAGTTCTGATTTGGCTCTCTGCTGTGGCCTGAGAAAGCAATAGAAGATGGCCCAAGTCCTTGGGCCTATGCACCCACGTGGGTAACCCGGAGAAAGCTCCTGGCTCCTGGTTTCGGATCAGCGCAGCTCTGGCTGTTGCAGCCAGCTGGGGAGTGAACCACTGGATGGAAGACATCTCTCTCTCTTTCTCTGCCTTTCTCTCTCTGTGAAATTCTGACTTTGAAATAAATCAATAAAGCTTTAAAAAATGAACTCCAGAGTAGTACTTATGCTTGAGATGCTTTAATGGAGCCGAGAAAATACTTCTTAATTTCTCCCTTTAAATAAGAGAAATTTTTCCTTCAGCAAAATGAACTTTCCCAAGCATTCAGGAAACCCTTTCTATATGATTTTTCCCATACATTTTCAGCCATTTCTCCATATTCATCAAGTGCCTTAGCTCAATCAAGTAAAATGATATGAAGAATTGAAACAAAGGGATTCAAGTTATTTTAATAAAACCTATATAGAAAACTACACAGTGCTAAATACTGCCTTTAGTCAATTTCATAATATGTCACTCACCTCCATTGTGTTGAAACAGAAACTGCACATCTTAGAAATCTTTTGACTTTGATTTCCCTATGTGTTATACCTCTGATGCCAGCAGAGCTGGCAGTACCAGGGACCAACAAAAGGAGGATATTCCTTGTAAATACTGCTTATTTCTATTTCCCATTATGACAGGAGACCATCAAGCACCATAATGCACAAAATTGGAAACAGAAATAAAGCAAATGTCTATGGCTTTGTATAATTCCTCATAAATTGGACAAGAAACATGTTTGAACCTTTTAATCAATGAGAAGACTGTTCTTTCAATGACTATGTTGTGGTTCTTAGCCCAGGAGTATTATAGCCAAAGGTGGAGTAACTATTGCTATTTTAGTTATAAAATACCTATGAGAACTCCAGATGTTGCCTAAGAGGCCATTTGTTAATGGGGCAAGAGAGGATTCATTCCATGCCCATTTTCTACTTTGGTGCTGAAATGTGAGCTAGTCCGTGGTCTAGATCCCACCCACATGCCAACATGCACCTGCAAAAGTCTTCAATTTGGGAGCTTTTAAATCACAAACAGACACCCTGTTTGAAGCTTACATATTAAAAATTCCATAGCAAGGAAAAAATACTACAAAAACCCAGAGCTCTAATTCCTTAATGAATTATGTACGTGGTGAGGGATATACAGACAGACATGACTTGATTTCCTGTTCTGAATACTGGAGAGCATATTGGAACGTGGATCACGTCTACTTCAGGGCCAGTGTTTCAATTGCACTAGTGAGTAAAGCAAAATGTTATCGAGATTTGTTTTAATTGTGGAAATGGGGAATTCTAAACTAATAATAAAATATCATTGACAACATGTAAGCTCAAGATGAAAATGTGGTGTGCTTTCTACAGGTTAACTCTATGGTCTTTGGAGACAGTGTATATCAATAGACAGCCGCAGACTAAAGACCATTTTGAACATACTCTGCAAGGTCTTTCTTCTCATTTATAGAGGCATGCCCCTTGCAATTGCCAAGTTTCATTTTAGACTCCCAGTGAACCAGAAACCCAAAGTTAAAGTCATCCATAGTCACCAGCTTTCTTATGCTTTTCACCTGGAGTCATAAATCTTTTCTTTATATCCTTTGGGAGGGAGAGAGTTCCCCCTGAAACTTGGGCCAAGTTCACCTGACACTTCTCTTGAGCCCCATTTAGGGTTTACATAAAAAAAAAATAAGTCAAACCAAAATAATTTTTAGCAGTTTTAGATTTCATTTAAAAAACACACAGACACATGTGCAATGTCCCAAGTCACTTATTTTAATAGTAATCTGGAAGAGAGAAATGGCATCAGTTTAGACTGACAGGTCTAAGCTGACAAGCATACATGCAATTCAAATCTATTTCCTTAGGCCTACGTTACCTCTGAGAGTGAAGCCAAAGGAAATTTTATGATGGAACTTAAAAGTACATGTGAGTGTTTAGTAACCAAATATGCTGTTATTGTTCACATCCATGTAAAAACTCTTAAAACTGTTCATGTGAGTACAAAAATAGTGGATAGTTGTGCCTACTGGCTGGTATTACTAAAGGCTGGTTACAGGGTACCAGGATCAATGGAAGCGCATCATCATAAGAACTGGAGCTTGGTCACAAACCTTCCAGTAGATGGCCCCAAAGGCAAGCATTGTCTAAGAAATGCACATTTCAATCTACTTCCTAGTGAGGTTATCATCATGGTTCTTTTTAAGCCTCAGACACCCTCCTACCTCTGCTGTGGACACAAAGCATTAGTAGATAAAACAAGAATGAGAGAATTTAGAAGTCGTAGCCCTCTTTATCAAAAAAACTGAAGGAAGTCAATCTCTTTGGAGAGCATGATGTGGTTGCAAACCAGATAAAAAGGAGTGTCCAGAATGGGGTACTGTTGTATTTCTTGATCTGGCCAGTATTGTGGGGATGTCTTCCCTTTGAGATGGCTTATCAAGTTTATCATATATGTCATCAAACATCTGTCATCCTTTAAAAATGTTAATTTAAACAAGATATTGCTATACTGTGTTCCAGGACAGGTCTAACTCGAAAAACAACACAAAAACAGTGGACAGGATTGGGTCTACAAGCCTGCTGGAATCAAGGTATGGGAGCCTATAGCATATTATATAAGTGAGACTTTAATAGCATACAAAATGAAAAATATTCTGTCAAAACAAGGACTCTTAACTAGAACCATGCTCATTTCATAAAACTTGGGACATAGAAGGGTTAAAATATGTTACTTCTCTCTGAATCCATCCTCTGCTTAAACATCTACTTTTAGAAGGCAAGAGAAGAAATATAAGAGTGATAGCCAAGGCCTCTACTAATGTATTCTAAATAACCATAATGTAAGGAGTTTCAACTAAGCAGAGCACAGTCTACATGTGGGCTTAAAACTCCAAGTGTCAACAATTGAAAATTTTAAAAAATATTTTGATAATAGGTTGAAGAAAAAAGTTGACTATGAATAATCAAACAACAGCAACTTCCTCAAAGCATATCTGGATTAAAAGCCAACAATTAAATCTATACCAATTTCTCTTAATGAACATCTGACAGAGGACAAAGATTACCTACTAGTGAGCAATAATTAAAAAGTCATCTCCTCACAAAAAATAATATATGACAGAAAACAAAAAAGGATAGTTTCAAAGATTTAGGGAAAATTACTTCCACTAGAGTTTGGTTTAGCAATGAAGATGCCAGTTGAGATATATGCATTCCATATCAGAGTGTCTATGTTCAATTACCATATGTTCTCCCTGATCTGTGGTAACTAATAGAACACCTGAAAGGAATCTACAGAAGTGAAATTGACACCTTGAGATGCAATGACTTTCTTTTTTTGGAAGACTTATTTTTATTTTTTTGAAGGACAGAGTTACAGAGAGAGTTAGAGACAGAGAGAGAGGTCTTCCATCCGCTGGTTCACTCCCCAGATGGCCACAACAGCCAGAACTGTGACAATCAGAAGCCAGTAGCCATGAGCCAGGAACCAGGAGACTCCTCCAGGTCTCCCATGTGGGTGCAGGGGCCCAAGAACTTGAGCCATCTTCTACTGTTTTCCCAGGCCATAGCAGAGAGCTGGATTGGAAGATAAGCAGCCGGGACTAGAACTGGTGTCCATATGGGATGTTGGCACTTCAGGCCAGGGCTTTAACCTGCTGTGCCACAGTGCCAAGCCTGAGATGCAATGACTTTGAACAAGGGCTTTTGAGGAACAGATTTTTCTCCATACTATTTGTTGAACTCTTTACTTACCATAGAGTTAATATTATGTGTATAAACTTAATTGAAAATAGATCTTAGTAATAAATAAGAATGGGAACAGGAGAGGGAGGAGGAAGAAGGGTGGGAGAGAGGGTGGAAGGACATGTAGGGTGGGGAGAATCACTATATTTCTAAAGTTGTATTTATGAAATGCAGGAAGTTTGTATAGCTTAAATAAAAGGTTTCTGGGGGAAAAAATTCCAGTTCTACTCTCAGTTCCAGATTTCTGCGGATGCAGACTCTGTGAGGCAGAAGCTGATGGTTCAAGTGTTTGGGTTTCTGCCACCCACATGGGAAGCCTGGACTGAGTTTCAGGCTTCTGACTTGCTTCTGGGCTAACGAGAGCTTTTAGAGAGTGAACCTGTAGATGGGGGTCCTGTGCACTTTTCTGTTTCCCTCTGTCTTCCTCGCTAAGATTTTTTTTAAAATAAAATACAAGAGGTCGGCGCTGCTGCTCAATAGGCTAATCCTCTGCCTGCGGCGCCAGCACCCTGGGTTCTAGTCCTGGTTGGGGCGCCGGATTCTGTCCCGGTCGCTCTTCTTCCAGTCCAGCTCTCTGCTGTGGCCCGGGAAGGCAGTGCAGGATGGCCCAAGTACTTGGGCCCTGCACCTGCATGGGAGACCAGGAGAAGCACCTGGCTCCTGGCTTCAGATTAGCACAGTAGTGTGATGCGCCGGCCGCAGTGGCCATTGTGGGGTGAACCAGCAGAAAAGGAAGACCTTTCTCTCTGTCTCTTTCTCTCACTGTCCACTCTGCCTGTCAAAAAAATAAATAAAATACAAGAGTAGTTAAAAAGTATATATGTGTGTGTATATATATGTGATTATTTTTGTCTTAAACTGGTAAAATATTCAGTACCTCTAAAAGTTCATGGATAAATGGATTTTAAAAGTTTATTTGGGTACAAAAATTTTGAAATCATGTGCATAAGGAATTCAAATCCAATAAAAAAGGACATTACGGAGAACCCTCCAAGATGGCGGAATAGGAAGGGAGCACATTGATATTCTTCGGCAAGACACAGGTTAATAGAAGTGGAGATACTGCAGGGTCAAGGAAGAGTAGGGGAAGAAACAGCAGAGGAAACTCTTCCGGAACTAGTGATTCACAGTGGACCTGCGGGGAGAGCGTGGGAGCCCAAGTTCGGGACACCAGCAGCAGACTCAACGCACCAGCGCTGGAACGCGAGGTGAGCCGAACCTCCATAGCCCGAGACAAGCGGAAAGAGGAGGCTAGAGGGAACGAGGCTTGAAACTCCGTGGGGAAAAGTTCACCAGGCTAACTAGAAGAGAGAGAGGGAAAAAAAAAAGTGACCGAAACGGACACGAGTTTCTCTCTCTCCGCTCACCCCTCAAGGGCGAGCAAGACAAAGAGCAGGCGCCATTTTGGACATACGTCATAAGCAGGGCGACCTCAGGTCTGCACCGGCCCTGAGCCTAGCAGAAAAACCTGACTCTGGGGGGAGGGGTGAAATAACTGGAGATTAGCATCTAACTTGGCAACCCAGTGGGAGACTGCAGGAGAATTGGAGCCCACACCGAGGGCAGCAGAGATTCCCTGTGTGGTCCTTGGGAAAGAGCTTCCGATCTCTGGCTCCTGTGGGTATATCATTTGCCTGCTAACTACCTCCAATTACATTCAGCTGTGCGGAATTACTTCCCTTTTGAATCAACAAAAGAAAGAGAGATTTACCACACCTAACCTGGGAGTGTCATCTTGACACACCCTCAACCCTGAGGAACCAAACACAGCTCTCAGTCCACACTCATCTCAAGCCTCTAAGGCTCCACTGAAAGCAGACAGTCCACTTAATATAGAGCCATAGTGTAACAAGAAAAAACACCACAGTGAAGAAACCAAATATCTCCAACATGCCAAACAACAAACGCAAAAACCAAGCTAACAAGAACAAGGAAGAAACTATGACGCACCCAAATGAAAAAGATACCCCAATTCAAGATTATGAAGATGATGAGATCGAAGAAATGCAAGAAGCGGATCTCAAAAAAATTGATAAGAACATTAAGAAGTTCTCAAAAACAAATTCTTGAACTACAGAAATCCTTCATGGACAAGATAGAAAATCTCTCTCGTGAAAGTGAAATATTAAGGAGGAATCAAAATGAAATGAAACAACTAGTGGAACAAGAAACTCTGATAGTGACTAGAAATCATAATGAAATGAAGAGTTCAATAGATCAAATGACAAACACATTAGAGAGCCTTAAAAACAGAATGGGCAAAGCAGAAGAGAGAATATCAGACTTAGAAGACAGAGAACAGGAAAGGAAACAGGCAAACCAAAGAAAAGAAGAAGAAATTAGAAATCTAAAAAATATTGTCGGGAATCTACAGGATACTATTAAAAAATCTAACATTCGGGTTCTAGGAGTTCCTGAAGGCATGGAGAGGGAGAAAGGATTAGAAGGCATTTTCAGTGAGATACTAGCAGAAAATTTTCCAGGTTTGGAGAAGGACAGAGGCATCTTAGTACAGGAAGCTTATAGAACCCCTAATAAACATGACCAAAAGAGATCCTCACCACGACACGTCATAATCAAACTCACCACAGTGAAACATAAAGAAAAGATTCTAAAAGGTGCAAGAGAGAATCGTCAGATTACTCTCAGAGGATCTCCAATTAGACTCACAGCAGACTTCTCAGCAGAAACCCTACAAGCTAGAAGGGAATGGCGAGACATAGCCCAGGTACTAAGAGAGAAAAACTGCCAGCCCAGAATATTATATCCTGCAAAGCTCTCATTTGTGAATGAAGGTGAAATTAAGACTTTTCATAGCAGACAGAAACTGAAAGAATTTGTTGCCACTCATCCTGCCCTGCAAAAGATGCTTAAAGATGTGTTACACACAGAAACACAGAAACATGGTCACCAATATGAAAGAAGGTAAAGGAAGGAAACCTCACAGCAAAAGATCACAGGAAGCTCAATTTCTCTTTGACATAGAATTAAACTCTGATGCACTGTTAGAGCAATGTGTTAAAGTAATCTATTATGTTCTCTTGATGTCTGTTAAATTCTAATTTTTCAAAAACAGCTGAATTTTTATTAAGAGCTATGGGTTATTTAACTATGTGCTTATTTTCAAAGACTTGAATAATCACCTTGTAACAATGATCAAATTTGGTCTATGTTATGTCATGATTTTAAGGAATCTTAGTTCAACCAGATATTTTGGATTTTGATATTGGTCTATTATGCTATGTTATATGTGCGTACATATTGTATGTCCACATGGGGAAATTTTATTAAGAGTTTTATTTTAAATGGCTTTTAGATAAGATTGTCCATAAATTTAAGCTGCTAAAATCAATCAAAGATACATTTTAATTTGTGGGACCTGAATCTGTATCATATGTTTTAAACTTGTTGGTAGAAAGAAACTAAAAACATTTTATATGGTTGTGCTTAAGTTTACTGGGTAAACAAACTACACCATGTTAGATATTTAAGAGGTGTTTTCAAATACATGATTCTTAAAATTTATAGAAGGCATTGGACCTTCTGGTAAATGTTTTATTAAGTTCTTATCTAAGGGTTGAAACGGTTTGCTAAGTATTCATGTAATATTGCTATTGTCAGCAAGTGATCTAGGACTTGCTCCCTCATTTCTCTATTCTAAGCCCAACTTGTTCTTTCATTTCTCTATTCTCTTCAAGGTAGGGAACTAATTCTATTATGAAGGAATCTGTAGGATGCACAATTTAATCTTTAGACCTTATAAAAGAGATGGCTAACATTTTTCTGTAATAGCATAGCCAAAATAAGAACTTAAATAATAATCTCATAGCTAGATTCACATCGCCATCAGCGAAGTATACAGTAAGTAGAAAAAAAAAAAAAACCTCCCTTTCAGACCAAAGGGAAAGAAAGTTTTAAAGTGAGAATATAATTTTCCTCATGGGCATTGTCTACCTTAGAAAAACTACTACAGAACATGCCTGTGACTATAGACTTGTAGTTCAGGCCACCGATGATTAGAGATGGGACATGGGCACTCCCTTGACTTGCATCCTCTGGTCTGCTTTAACACAAACCAGGAGGAAAAGAAAGCTAGGCATCAGAAGCAATGGGTGGCAGGCCTATTAATGGCTGATCTGTACGGTGATCTGCCCTCAAGGAGACCCAACAGGCCAGTCCACTGCAGTGGCTTTCAATGTGGTAAGTCTGGGCTTCAGCAGAAGTCAGCTTGTGAAGAGCCCTGGCAGCTCTGCCAAGAGTTGGGTCACTGGAAATGGACCTGCCCTGGAGTTGAAGGATGCCCAGGTCAGAGCCACAGATCTTATTGGCTCCAAGCTGAAAAGCCCTTCACTCAGCCCAACTTCCAAAGTGACCACTGCAGCTGAGGGTATGGTCAAGTAGGGTCAGCAACATTGCAGGCAGAACTGTAAATTTCTTGTTAGAGATGCCACCTGCCTTTACCTGGCCAGCTCTCCTCCCAGGCCAGCCAAGTAATGAAAGTCAACAGAGTGCCTTCCCCTAGGAGGTTCACACCTCCCTTAGGATATACCCCATGTGAAGAGATAGATAGGTCTGGGCCTCTTAACTTACAAGGCCTAAAGCCCACCAGATTATTATCAAGCCCCTTCTATCAGGTTCTATTTGCCTCTCAATCAGAAAACTTAATTGTAGCTTAGACAGCACCTTTCTTAGCTCCTCTAATAATGACTCTGTCCTTTGTTCTAGACCCTGTCTAGTGCACTTGGGCCTCATTCCTTTGTAATCATAACCTCTACTCTACCACCAATGGCTCTACTCCCAACCTGTGTGTACTGATGGTCCTCTTCCCCACTTAATGCTGTATAATTGTTCAGACCTGGTAAACACCACTCTTAGGATCATTGGTTACTATCCTCACCCTGTGTTTTATGACCTTGTCTAAATATGATCAGAGTCGGGGAACTTGGAAGGCTTCCATAGCCTTGGCAACTCATGACGACAGCCTAGGGTGGTTACTGGTGCCATAAACTAGAGTGTCAATTTGTTGGGTCAACAACAGGAGCCACTGTGCGCTTGCTCCTGATGTGGGATCTCTGTCCTTAATGTACTGTACATTTTGATTTAATGCTATAACTAGTACTCAAACAGTATGTTTCACTTTGTGTTTCTATGTGGGTGCAAACTGTTGAAATCTTTACTTAATGTATACTAAATTGATCTTCTGTATATAAAGAGAATTGCAAATGAATCTTAATGTGAATGGAAGGGGAGAGGGAGCGGGAGAGGGGAGGGTTGCGGGTGGGAGGGAAATTATGGGAAGGGGAAGCCATTGTAATCCATAAGCTGTATACTGGAAATTTATATTCATTAAATAAAAGTTAAAAAAAAATTAAAAAAAAAAAGAAAAATAAAAAAAAAGGACATTACGAAAAAATGCACATGGATTTCAAAATATTTGAACTAAAATTTCTGTTTTAATTTCATATTCCATAAACTTTTTAAAAGTCCCCTTGTACATTAGCTCTTTCAACAAGCTGTTGATGTAACTTAGATTAATCACTAATTTTTACTTAGTAAAATGATTGAAATCAAATTCCCAGAAGTCATTAACAAGAAAAGTGGCACATATAATTTTTCTAAATGGTTAAATTACATAAGAATCATATTTGGGGCCAGGGTTTGGCCTTAGTGGTTAAGACACCAGTTGAGATATCAGTGTCCTATATTAGAATGCTTGGGATAAATACTTGTCTTCAATTCCTGAGTTCAATTTCCTGTTAATACATGGAGATAGCCATGATGGCTCAAGTAATTGGATTCCTGCCATTCATGTGTAAGACTTGAATTAAGTTCCTAGTTCCTGGCTCTGACCCTTTGGGGGCTATTGTAGCCATTTGAGGATTGATCCAGCAGATAGGAGCTGGTTCTTTTTGTCTGTCTCCCTCCCACTCTCAAATTAAAATAAAATAAAACTTATTTTATTAGATACAAAATTGTGGAACAAATATTCACCAAGTACTATGGTTCTAAAAGCTGGTAATCTGCTTGGATTTGAGATAAAACAGACCAACGTGAGTGAAGCAGAGTGGATGACAGATTGGTGAGTGAGGTGAAGATGGTTCAGGCATGCCACAGGGAACCAGATCTTAGATGGTATGTAGAAGAGCAGACTTTTAGGGAGTTGTAAGGAGCAATCTGAATCCATTTGTCATTTTGTGGAGAACTGTTAAGCCCCATTCCTACTTTTTTCCTTTCTGACCCACATCTGGAAAATCTGATAAGAAAACCCCAGTTCTTCCTCCTTTGGTGCAAATGTTTCAAATTTAATAAAACCTCTACCTGAAAGCAGAAATCCAAACCCCAGCACTACTGTCTAATCACAATGAAACCTCAAGCCAATCTCTGCCTGCTTTCTGAGGCCATTTTCAGATTCACTAGGAAGTGGTATTAGTTTTCCAAGAAAATATTTTAGGTGAGTAATACACCTTTTCATGCGCTCTTGTGGGCTGTGTGTGTTGTGTGTGTGTGTTTGCAACCATCAGTGTTGACATCAGAATCAAATTTTGATTGACTACAATTAAGTGTAAATTTTTGAAGTGTTTGTGTAGGTATAAACATCATATGACTTTAAATAAAATCACTTATTTTCTCTGGTTAAAATACACTGAAGGAAGCCAAGGATGGAATGGAAATTCTTGCAGTTTACTGCAATGGCTTATACCAGTCATCCCTGATCTTATCCACTCAGGGAAGCTCATATAGAAATTACAAACTTCTGTGTTGTACACTGAGAAAGCAAAGACAGTTCAAGCTCAGAAATTATTCCCTATTTTCTAATTCCTTCAGTTCTCACTGAACAAGAGAGGAGTCAGTGTCATGATACACTTGAGACATACTAAGGAACACATTTGAGAAAGTTGGTGAGAGGTAACTAGAGCTCGAAAGTAATTGGTGGCAGGAGAAATAGAATATTGTTTTTTTTTTAAACTTTTATTTAATGAATATAAGTTTCCAAAGTATAGCTTATGGGTTACAATGGCTTCCCCCCTCCCATAACTTCCCTCCCGCCCGCAACCCTCCCCCCTCCCGCTCCCTTTCCCCTTCCATTCGTGTAAAGATTCATTTTCAATTCTCTTTGTATACAGAAGATCAGTTTAGTATATATTAGGTAAAGATTTCAACATTTTGCCCATATAGCAACATCAAGTGAAAAAACTACCATTGGATTACTAATTATAGCATTAAATAGCAATGTACAGCACATTAAAGACAGAGATCCTACATAATTTTTTTTTCAAAATAATTAATTTTCTATGCCATTTCCATTTTAACACCAGGTTGTTTTTTTTTTCATTTCCAATTCTCTTTATATACAGAAGATCACTTCAGTATATAATTAGCAAAGACCTCATCAGTCTGCGCCCACACAGAAATGCAAAGTATAAAAATACTGTTTCAGTACCAGTCATAAAGTTAGAAATATTGAAATTGGGTTTATGCTGAAAGTGACAGAAAGAGAAAAGCAGAGATGAGGTCACATTTTTAGCTTGAGTAAGTGGAAGGCTAAAACTGCCATTTACTGACATGGGAATAATATAGAAAGAGCTGATTTAATAAACTGGAAATGGAGTGTTGTATCTTAAAGATTTTAAGTATGTTTACCAATCATGTATTAAAAACCACTAAAACAGCAGTAATTCTTGACCATTGACTTCATTTTGTCAGGACTGTCCCTTAAAGTTCTAGAATCAAATGTTAAAATGTATTGTAAATTTATTTATTTATTTATAGATGGATAATAGCCTTAACACATCTATTAAGCTATCTACTATTTTTCAGTTATATAATTTTTGTTTGGCTCTTTTGTAACTTCAACAAAATCAAATCATTTCCTTTATGTGAAATGCAGAGAGAGAGAGAGAAATAAAGAGTGAGCGAGAGACAGAAATAGATAAGAGAGAAATCTATTTGCTGGTCGACTCCCCAAATGCCAATGAAAACCAGGGCTGGAGCAGGCCAAAGAGGGAGATTAGAACTCTGTCTAGATCTCCCATGGGGGTGGCAGCAACCCAAATACTAGAGCTACTGTCTCCTTCCTCTCCTTATGTGCATTAGGAGAAACCTAGAATTAGAAACAGAGTAGCCAGGACTGACAACTTTTTTTTTTTTTTTTGACAGATAGAGTTAGACACTGAGAGAGACAGAGAGAAAGGTCTTCCTTCCTTTGGTTCACTCCCCAAATGGGTGCTACAGCCGGAGCTACACCATTCCAAAGCCAGGAGCCAGGTGCTTCCTCCTGGTCTCCCATGCAGGCGCGGGGCCCAAGTACTCGGGCCATTCTCCACTGCCTTCCCGGGTCACAGCAGAGAGCTGGACTGGAAGAGGAGCAACCGGGACTAGAACCCGGCACCCATATGGGATGCTGGCGCTGCAGGCGGAGGATTAACCAAGTGAGCCGTGGCGCTGGCCCTGAAATTTATATTCTGATATGTGATGTGTGCATACCAAGCAGCGACTTAACAACTGAGCCAAATGTTCGCCCACTTTTTGTAACTTTTACATCTTTGCTGGTATTTTTCTACTTGTTTCAAGAGACCTCCTAATTACTTGTTGAGGAATCTTATGGTGGCTGTTTTAAAATACTTCTTAGGTGATTCCTACCTTGGGTTCACTTTACTGTTGGCTTCTAAGGATATCTTTCTCATGCCTGGTGTGATTTTCCTGATTCTAGTATGACAAATTCTTTCTCCGCTATCTTCTTGACATTTTGGATGTCAAGGCTCTGGCTCACATTCCATCTTTTTTGTTTTTGAAGCAGATGTTCCTTGAGGAGTAGTGAAAAGGCCAGGTGGGTACATATATTTAGTGTCCCACTGTGTCCTTACATATATCCAACAAAAGTAGAGTACTGACTCACACCGCCTCACTGCAGAGAGGTGTGGTGACAGCTTACCCCCTTCCAATCTGCTGACACTGTCTCAGGGGCAGTGGGTACTCATTTGCACCTCCCCATTGCCTAGAGAGTGGAGACTAATGTAAGCTTCATGCTGGTCCTTGGTCACCAGGGAGATGGTAAGTACAAGGCCAATTCTCGTTGCTTTGTTGCTGTTGGATGTAGATGGAAGCTCGACACTTCACTGGGTCTCATTGACACCAGGGTTAGAGTGCGGAAGCGTGGATGGAGGGAAAATGTGGAGTGCCAACCATCCTCACCTTGATTCCCCTCATTCCACCTTATTGATACTGGCTTAGGGTGGAAGCTCAGCTCTCCACTGAGCCACGCTAATATTAGGGAAAGGAAATGTAGAGGGTATTATGGCCCACTTCATACCATTTAATTCTTCCTTATTAATGTCAGCTGTCTTATGGAGGCCCTGTTCCTTGCTGGGTCCATAGATTTAATTTTGTCCTGATTTTACAAACAATAATATTATTTAACCATGAAAGCACATGAAATTTAAAAACTTGTATTTTAATTGTATTGTAATAATGTATTTTATGTTTATTCCAGTTCTTTACTATACATATTCACATTCTAAATAAATCTTTTTTGTTTTTTTAATTTATTTGACAGAGTTAGACAGTGAGAGAGAGAGACAGAGAGAAAGGTCTTCCTTCCTTTGGTTCACTCCCCAAATGGGTGCCACGGCTGGAGCTACACCAATCCAAAGCCAGGAGCCAGGTGCTTCCTCCTGGTCTCCCATGTGCAGGGCCCAAGCACTTGGGCCATCCTCCACTGCACTCCCGGGCCACAGCAGAGAGCTGGACTGAAAGAGGAGAAACCGGGACTAGAACCTGGTGCCCATAGGGGATGCCGGCACCACAGACAGAGGATTAACCAAGTGAGCCATGGCGCTGGTCCCCACATTCACAATCTATACATTTGCAATAATAGTACATTTTAGCGTTTTATGATTAAATTTACATTTTTCATGTTTCTAAAGTCTTCATGATTACTTTTATAGCACACAAACTTGATTTTATAATAATATATTATAAATTTTGAAAAGATAAGTGTGATGTTGCACACTTAAAGTAATTTTATATATTGTTTATAGACAATTATCTACCAAAGCAGCTGCCCAATAAGTTACAGCTATTTTATTAATGACTGTTTGAGTTTCTTGTGATGGTTGTAAGAAGTAACTACATAGTTCTTGGCTTAAATGGGCACAAACTTTCTATCTTGCCATTTTAGAGACAAAAAATATGGTAGATCTCTCTACACTACAACCAAGCTGGTTTCACAACTGATTTTCTTTCTGGAAGTTAGTTGATTGTTTTGCTTTTTCTGGCTTCTAATGATCACACACATTCCTTGGCTTTTGACTACCTGAAAGTCAACAATTACTGCCAACCCTTTCTCACATTTTATGATTTTTGCACTAATTCTTCTAGCATGCTCTTCCACACCTGAGAATCCTTGTGATCTTATTGCACTCACCCAGATAATACAGTACAACTTTCTAATCTTAAGTTCTTTTGATTTTTATGTCTCCTAGGGAAGGCATTGGTTGTAGCTGTTAAGATGCCTCTTGAGATGCCCACATCCCATGCCAATCTGCACCGATTCAAGTCCCAGCTCCCCACCTGATTCCAGCTTCCTTGTCAATGCACAACTGGGAGGCAGCAAGTGATGGCTCAAGTACTTGGCTCCCTGCCACTCACATAGCAGACCTACATTGCCTCCCTGGTGCTTGGCTTCAGCCTGACTCTGCTCCAGCTGTTTTAGGCATTTAAGGAGTGAACCAGTTCAATGGAAATTTCTTTATCTGTCTGTATGTCTCTGTCTAAAACTTTAAAACAAACAAAATGAAAAACATTCAAAATGTGTTTCAAAAAACTCATCTAATCAGCAATTTAATTCTATACACTACCGTGATGCTCTTTAGCACATAACAAAACATATTCACAATTTACACTGCAGATAAGTTGAGGATATCTTTGAGAAAGCATTATTTTGTCTACCCTTATGATAATTTGATTTGAGTCTGAATTTTCCTAAATTGAGTCATAGTAATCACTATTCACGAGAACCAACTTGAAGTTTATAAGTATACTACAGATAATTCATCATTTTACCACCAATTACAAACAGAAGCTTGCAAAGTTATGAATGATTCCAAATAAATACAGTTTTTAGAGTATAGATTAAGTATTAAATTATTTCTGAGGTTTAGATAAACTTGAAACATCAATTTCTCAAGTCCTATGTCCTTTAGTACATTCCTGAACCAGACATTTTTCAGGAATCAAGTATTAGTTTCAATGAGGTTTACCTTAATTTCCAATGTCAAATATAGAGGAGGATGTTTAAATTTTGTAACTTGAAAGATCACCAAAATTCTAGAACAACATAATAAAGGTGAGGAAATGAAGCCCAAAGTCTTTAAGGAACTTGTCTATACAGCTGAACATCCAACAGTGGTAGAACAAGAGCCAGAAACCAGTTTTTCTTGACCCTGGCCTGTGATTTCTGTTTCATCACAATACCCACCAAAAAATAAAATGTGTTCATGATGATTTATTTCAACTGAAATAAATTCATAGTGAAAGATATATGATAGAAATAACATCACAACAGGGAAACATGTTGAATTGTACATTATAGAAAAAAATACAGTTAACAGTAACATTTTTATGAATAATAGATCCAGATATTTTTATATTATGACATCATTTTTTTCTGTCTGCCATTTTATGCTCTAGGTGGTTATAAGTACCATATTGTGATGGAGTTATGTAGAAAATAATTCTTCCAGTCAGAAATTCTAATATGTATTTGTTTGGGGCTGAAAATTTGTTTCTAAAAATTATTTAAAAAAAAAAGATTATTTATTTGAAAGTCAGAGTTAAACAGAGAGAGAAGGCGAGGCAGAGAGAGAGGTCTTCCATCCACTGGTTCACTCCCCAATAGGCTGCAAGGGCCGGAGCTGTGCCAATCCAAAGCCAGGAGCGAGGAGCTTCTTCTGGTCTCCCACTGGGTGCAGTGGCCCAAGGACTTGAGCTGTCTTCTACTGCTTTCTCAGGCCATAGCAGGGAGCTGGCTCAGAAGTGGAGCAGCCAGGGTGCAGTAGGTTAATCCTCCACCTGCAGCACCGGCATCCCATATGGGCGCCGGTTCTAGTCCCGGTTGCTCCTCTTCCAATCCAGCTCTCTACTGTGGCCTGGGATAGCAGTGGAGGATGGCCCAAGTGCTTGGGCCCCTACACCCGTGTGGGAGACCAGGAAGAAGCATCTGGCTCCTGGCTTTGGATCTGAGCAGCTTCGGCCATTGCAGCCATTTGGGGAGTCAACCAACGGAAGGAAGACTTTTCTCTCTGTCTCTCCCTCTATCTGTAACTCTATATCTTAAATAAATAAATCAAATCTTAGATTTAGAGAATGACATAGTGAAGATTCAGTCTAGCTATTAAGATATCCTTCACATTGGAATACATATGTTTTATTTCCAGCTTTGGCTTCTGATTCCAGCTTACCACCAATGCAGACACATAGGGGACAATGATGATGGCTCAAGTGTATGAATTCCTGCCATCCCTGTGGGAGACTTGCATTGAGTTACTGACTCCCGGTTCGAGCCCCAACCCATCCTGGCCCTACAAAGAAGACATTTGGGAAGTGAACTGGTGGATAGAAGCTCTCTCTCTATTCCAACCCTCCTCTCTCTATCCCAACCCCTCCTTTCTTTGTTCCTATACCTGTAAAATAAGAAAAAATAGGACTTAGAAAATGATAATGTACTATGATTGAAAAATTAAAAAAATACACATTGAAAAATGAAATACTTTTTATACTAGTAACTTTATTTTATACAACACCAAAAAGGGAGGCAAATAATAGGGTGATCAAGTAGTTTTTCATTAAAATTCAGAAAATTTGCTAAGTAAAATGAAATGCTGGTAATTAGACCCAGACAACAGATATCAACTGGGTTTTTCCAAGGCAAGTTTTAGATATGATTTTGTTACTAATCAGGGACAGCAAATTAGTGGTGTTCAAGGTCTTAGGAGCCTTTTATTTTATTTATTTATTTATTTATTTATTTATTTTTATTTTTGACAGGCAGAGTGGACAGTGAGAGAGAGAGAGACAGAGAGAAAGGTCTTCCCTTTGCCGTTGGTTCACCCTCCAATGGCCGCCGCGGTAGCGCGCTGCGGCCGGCGCGCCACGCTGATCCGATGGCAGGAGCCAGGTGCTTCTCCTGGTCTCCCATGGGGTGCAGGACCCAAGCACTTGGGCCATCCTCCACTGCACTCCCTGGCCACAGCAGAGAGCTGGCCTGGAAGAGGGGCAACCGGGACAGGATCGGTGCCCCGACTGGGACTAGAACCCGGTGTGCCGGCGCCGCAAGGCGGAGGATTAGCCTAGTGAGCCGCGGCGCCGGCTTAGGAGCGTTTTCATTCATACCTAGATTCAGTCTCTGGCTGTAGGCTGTATCACTTACTGCCTTTGTCATGTTGTTACTTTGTCACTTACTACCTTTGTTTTACCTGGGACGTCATTTAGAACATTAAAGACTAGTCATTATTGGTAAACCAGAACAATAATAACACCTATCTCTTTAGTTCACTGTGAGGAAAAGTATCATATGATATTTAAAGGAATTCCAGGACTATTGGTATAAAGTGAATACTCAGAGTAGGATAGTTATATGTACTGGTACTGAGATTTTATTTTTTAAGCACAGCAAGTGAATCAAAATAGAGGTAAGTAACATGGATTAGGAGATCTAGAGAAAAATCTCTCAAGCACAATGAAAATATTTATACCATCAAAATTTGCTATTAGTGAAAATAATGTTTGTATTCATTCCAGTTATACTTTATTCTTTTAAAACACTAATAATTCTGGTAGAAATATACATTTTTAAGTACCTCATAGGTCTTTGTCTTTGTTATTCATTATTAATTATCACATAAGATAGCTTGTGATATTTTGTTTACAGTTCAATTAGTCACAGACCAATTTGGCATCTATTACCACAATCGAATTTTTGCACACTACAAAAGTTCTGTCCTTACTCTTGCTTTCCAAATGAGAAAACAGAATGACGTATACTCATATCAGATTACAGGGTGAACAGTAAAAGTTCAACACAGGTTTGCAGGTCCCAATATCTAAGACTCCAATTCAACAAGAGTAGCCAAGAACTTGATGGCAGAGTACAGAGGTTGGAAAAAATAGACCTAATGTTAGGAAAGCTTTAAGAGGCTATATTAAGAGGCTATATATATATATATATATATATATATATATATAAGAGGCTATATATATATAAGTGGATACTTCTAGTAAATGGCACTGGGCCACTACTGTTCATCAGGAGCAGTGCCTAAGAATTTGTAGATCTCTATTTAGGCTACCTATTATGCTACCTGGGTTTTAAAATGTTCAAACTTGCACTATGACAACTCTTCAGTTAGTGAACTGTAGGTAGCAGTGTTTGAGTCAGTGATTATCATATTGTAAAGTATAGGGAAGTTTTCTGAATTTCCTTTGTAAAAGTCATTAACTTATTGCATATACCAGTTTCTCTATTTTAGTTGTTTAACGTGTTTTTCAGCAAAAGAGATATTAACATGGGATAAAGACTGAGAAATAAAATGAATAAATCAATAAAATATAAAAAAAAACAGAGAAAGAAATTCTAATGAATGAAACAGCACTTACTGGGAAGATATTTGCTAATAGTTTCTGGCATATACTATGTGAAAGATACATAGTTAAGCAGTGGAAACAGAGAAACCACATCTGCCTTAGTCACTTCTAGAACTAGCCTCACCAGGTCCCCAAAAAGCAATGCACCAGGTGAGCAGTCCTCCTTCAAAGCTGTGACTCAGCAAGTCCTTCTCTGAACTCCTGAGGTACAGCACCAGTCAAGTAGCGCCTCTCTTTAGAGCTCTATTCTTCGAATGTCCTCCTCAGTGCTTTGCAGAACCACAAAAGCCTGGGTCTGCTCAGCTAATGCAGTTAGCCTGTTACTAACACTTTCATGGTGGAAAAATCAGTTATTCAGTTTACTTATATTCAGGTCTCTAGTTGGTCCAAAGTACTTGTGGTCCTCCGTTGATTGCAGCAATAGTGTGGCCATTGTGTGCTTTTGGGCATTTTCATGATGGTCAAATTGAGACTATATGCAAGTAGCTGTTACTTTGTTTGCTCAGGGTCTGGTGGTCCAGTGGAAAGCAGTCAACCTTCATGACAGAACCTGACATCAAGACGTTATCTCTATAGGAACTAATCAAACTCCTGACCCTTGATATCTGGGACACTGTGGGACAGGCTGGACCTAAGATATCACTCCTTCGACTTAGTAAGTTAGTAAGAGGTCGATTTGCAATCCTTACATCATGGCAAAGAAATTTTAAGCTAAAGGAGGGATACCAAGAAATTAGGGCCTGAGATATCCATGTCAAGGGCATTTTATAAGGCGTTTGACCTGGTTTGTAAGAAGCCCACATCTCATATCTAATTGATATTAGGGTTGGAGTGTTGGCTTTGCTACTGATTCCAGCTTATTCATAATACTTACCCTGGGAGGTACTAGTCTCCGGTCAAATCATACATGGGAGATTTGTATGAAAGTGTCCATGATCACTAAAAAAACAAAACTAGAACTAAAAGCATTTTATACCACTAGCACAGTTTACAATTCCAGAGCTTGCACTTTATTTAGTGATGAAATATCTCACATTTTGTCTTAGTCCTCTGTGCACCAGGTGTAACAGCCTTAAACATCATGCTGGTACATTTCACTGTGGTTAGGTCACAGCTGTCATTAGCTGAGAAATTCTGTATAAAAAGTAGAACTTATCAAGGGAAAACTAAAAAAGTAACCGAGAACTCTGTCAAAATATTCAGGTTGGTTCCACATAGTAGTTCATATGAAAACAGATTCCAGGATAGGGGTGAAAAAAAAAAATCAAGCACTAAATGACTGGTCTGAACATTGCGTAGTGAACCAAAAAGCCACAGATGTTTCCAGCTTTATGTCTGAAAATGTGGAAAGATGAATGATTTATATATTTTCATTTTTATGATAGGGAGAGTCAAGTGAATTGTGCTGTAAGTAACAAGTCATGAGATGTTGGAACATATGTTGGAAAGCTCAGTGAGTTGGAGGCTGAAATTGGCTACTCTGCCCCATCTTCACAGCTAACCATAATTTGCTTCTAGTTCTGATGTTTCTGCAGTTCAAATACATTTTTTATTACTTTATGGAGACAACGGAGAGGTGGCAAATAACTTTGACAACTTTAAATATTAAGAAGACATTTGGGAATTGTTTCTAGTTGAAAAGAAAATAGAAAATAAGTCAATAATATATAATTTTAAAATATACTTTTTGAAAAATCTTAAAACTATTTCCAAGAAAAGGCAAATACTGTTCTATAATGTCTATTTCTTACTTGCCTGTTTTCTACATTTACATTTTTTATTTTACAATCTAAAAATAAAAAAATTATGATCATACTCATGATACATGAGGATGGCTGATTTATATTCTAAAAATAAAAAAAAAAACCTTATGCTCACACTCCTGACACTTGTGAAGGCTGGGTTTAGACAGTGGATTACATTACTAACCAACAAATATTGCTGCAGTTTATAATCATTAAAATATTTTTTGAACATGACTCTCAAAGGTGTTTACATAATTACTGTATTGACCTAAATCCCCAACCTCCTTTTTTCTTTGTAAATAGTCCTTCTTATCTCTTTCCTTCACATACAGGATCCCACAAAATGGGTCAGCTGCTTACATAGTTTCTGCACAGTTCTTATAAACACTTCTGAAAATCCATCCTTTCCAAAACAGCCTTTGACATAAGTGATAGCCCTAATATTCATCTGAGTATTTACCAAGGAAAATTCATCTGCTAATATTGTGTTAATTAGTTTTATGTAAGAATTGCATTCTCAGTAGGGAATATATACAGGTGTAGACATCCACTGGGATTCTATCTGCAATTTTTCTCACACTGAAAACAGTTTCTCATTTTAAATAAAACATGTTAAACTCCACCTGTGTTAGTCATACTGTAGTTATGAGATATAAATCTTACCAATTATTTTAACAGAGGGATATTAATTTAAAAATTCATTAACTAGGGACAGTGTTGTGGCAGAGAAGGTAAAGCCACAACCTTCAATGCTGGCTTCCCACATGAGCATTGGTTTGTGTCCCCGTTGCTCTACTTCTGATCCAGCTACCTGCTAATATGCCAGGGAAAAGCAGCAGAGATTGCTTGAGTTCCTGCTACCCACGTGAGAGACCTGGATGAAGCACCTGGCTCCTGGCTTCAGCCTGGCTCAGCCCTGGTTATTGGAGCCACCTGGCGAGTGAACCAGCAAATGCTAGACCACTTTCTCTCTGTCTCACCCTCTCTATGTAACTCTGACTTTCAAATAAGTAAATCTTTAAAAATTACTAGCTAGATACAAAAATGTTCACTAGATAATTCAAGAGGTAAGAGGAAACATGAAGGTATCATGAAAGCAGTAATTACATCTAGAAGCTCCCACTCAAAACTAAAAGGTCAAATGCCTTAAATCTGAGAATTGCCTATGATCTCAGCCTGCATTGTAGTGGTTCTACCCCTTCCAGTAAGATAGCTCATCTAGAAACCTATGCTACATTAAATATATATATAATTTAGTTAGCTTTTTCTAGTAGATACAGCAAAGCATTAGTGTGTCAGGATCTGTTACATTCTAGAAATGTATGTTCTTACTAATGTATTTTATAAAATACCTGTATTATTTACTTTAGTTAGGATAATTGGTTGAAATTATTTTTACTTTGCTGAAAATAAATGAAAATGCACTTTTGGTCAACGAATATTTAGGTGAATATATATGCCAATGTATGAAATTCTAGAGATAGATGTAGATATACATCTCACATATATAAAACTAACAATTTCACTATAGTAAAATAAGTTTATAGATTTTAATATTTTCCATATAAACTAATCAGAAGCTATGAATTCATTTTAATAAATGACTTTTGAATGCCAGATAATGTTTTATAATATAAAAATATGATATACACATATATTATGCCTAAAACTTCATTGAATTCTGTAATTACTGCTTAAAAATATCCAACATTAAGAAGTATGTAAAATTGTTGTTTCATCTGTTAGGAATTTACTGAAAAAAAGTGGTTTTGTCCTGAAACTCTCCTAATTATACACATAATAAAGGCAATCACCAAAAATATTTGATATTTATACATTAATTATGTATATTGGTCACACAGATATGCATGAACTTTGTATGAGTGTTCTATCCTATTGCTTTGTATGGGGTGAATATGGGATAAAAGACTCATAGAGACAACACAAATCAGAGTTCACAAAAGCTCCAGAATAATATATTTACCAACAAGCGCTGATTTATTATGATAGGTCAGATAATTTGCCTGAACAGTCTATACTCCAGTTTGGAAATCTGAAAGGCATCCAATATGCAATTATTTCAAAATGAAGCTCTCTTCTCCAACTTCATTGACTTGAAGTACCCCATTTTTCTTAGGGTGAAGAAAAACATCTTTCATGTGGTATACTTAGGTCTCCATTAGTCAATCTTTTCTGCCCTTTTTCCATCACATCAACTTTCACCCATTCCTTTAAGATATCCACAGACTCTAGTTTTAAAGTGCTTCTTTTTATGGCTGTGCCAATATCTGCACATTCTAGCCCATCTGTCTTGATTGCCACCACACTCCACATTTCCCTAGCTCGCCATGTAGACTCAGTGATGTTTTCCACATCCTCACAGAACAGAACATATCTCTTCATTATGTGCTTATTTGACAACACTAAGTACAGATTGCAGTATGTAATAATAGGCTTTGTGATTAAGAAAAAAAAAAAAAAAAAAAAAAGCATGTGGTTCCAAAGCAGTCCCACTTACCACAAGTGTATGGAAAAGTGGCAGTTTCCCTGCATAAAGTAGAATTTCCATACCATCATTAAAACCGTGACTCATCATGTTGTAGACATCTTCAATTTTGTCATAGAAATTTCACTTTTTTAATGTTTTGAAATAATCAGTTACTTACATAAATGTAGATATTACAAAATAAGTCTTTAAAATTACTACTCTATACTTCATAAGAACATTCAATCCTACTTTCACATTTAATCTGATGAATACGTTTTAAGTTTTTGTCTGCTTCTTAATGTGGTGTCCCATATCAGCAGAATGCTACCTCCAAGATTAAGAATGTTCATTCAAAAAGGTGACCTTACAATCAACAAGTGGCAAGTGGAAGTCAGAGATTCCATTTAGACTCCTTTTTTCCTTTTGGGTTTCAAAATTTGTGAAAACTGCTTAAATAATTGGTGTACTAGATTGGATTATGGGATGTATGTGAGTTCAGGTGATGAACCAGCACTGTCTGGTCATGATTAAATTATGATAGTGCATATCCATGGAATGACTATAATATTGCATCACTGATCGTGTGGAGAAGGTATTTCCCTATGTGTAACTGCTGAATCATTTTCAATGAATCTTCAAAAAAGTTTCCACCACCTCACCCGGGTCACCATGTTTGACTTCTTTCTATTTTAATAGTCATGGTCAAAAAACTTTGGACATCAGAAAAAGTATCCTAAATCTTTATACTGTAAAAATCCAGCTAATTTTCCCTGAAATTACATGAATATGATATAACTTGTATATGGAGGTTCATTCCATGAGCATCCTTTCATAATGTCTGAGGGCAGCAGGAATATAATCCAATTTCTTTAACCCAATCAGGACCACTTGGAGATAAGAACCATGCTTCTTCAAGAACTGAGTTGAAGTTGCTAACCACAGGTATGTGTAAATATTGCCTATTTTCTTGTATCATTTCCTAATTGTCTCCAGGTTTCTACTTCCTTATCAGTTTTTTCTGTGAATACTTAATAATAAATGAATCTCAAATAAATCAGGCTCTTTGAAACTGTTCCTTGGGAACTCAAGATAAAAAAGGTATGAGTAACAGAAGAAATATTTAAACACTTATTGAAGAGAATGATTTTCATTTTTGGTCTTTCAAGTAAAATAATCCTCATGGAGATGATTTATCAATGGGTCCAATTTATATAATTATCCCAAAGCAGAACTGAATACAGATTTGGAAGATAAGTAGAAGTAGCTACCCCTGCTCCTTGAAAACCATTAGAGTCAAATGTAGTGATGAACAAATGCAGAGATGCCTAGAAATTTCTCCATGTTATCATTCTCCTCTGCTCCTTTTCAAGCCCTTCTTTCCAAGTGGAAGCACAGTTGATCATGGCAAACTCAGAGGATCCACCAGGAATTTGACTCCACAATTCCAGATCAGAGCTACAAAAAGTCAGCAACTTCCCACAGATTGCTAAGTGAGTGTATCCTCTTCTACTTTGGAAGCTGTAAGAATTCAGCTTCTCTAATTTGTAACTCTCTAATTCTCCAGTTCTCCTTCTGGATACAATTAAATAAGATATAATTTATTTATTAAATCATTTACCTGTAATACTCATAGTACACCCATAGAAGGACCCATAATTAATGGTCATTTCGCAAATGTTCAATGAATACATAGATACTGATTTCACTGGAAGAGATATCTACTAAATGGTTGGATTATAAATTCCAAATAATACATAATTCCTTATCACTGACACAATTAACTTCAATTACAACAGAAAAGAGATTCTACTGAATTTAGAGGTATTTCCCATGTTAAGTTATTTTTCATTTAGCAAAAAATAGAAAAGGAAAGTCATAGGAGTAAAATACTTTCACCCTCAGTTGATAATTCAGATTATTCAAGGACTAATTGTCTATTGATAGAAAAATAAGGGTGTCCCTTATGATTCAGTGTCTCGGCAAATAAATTGTCCTGTATTGAACTTTATCTTCCTTCACGAAAGAATGCAGTTTCTACACATACATCAAGAAGTCATTGAGTAATCATTTGTTATTAAATAGGTGGAATTTCACGCACTGAAACCTAACATTAAGTCTTAGAAAACAGTAGTCTTTAGACATTTGTTTAGAAAAGTCAAAAGAATCACTTATATTATTCAGTTTCACAAT
This sequence comes from Lepus europaeus, assembly GCF_033115175.1. Classification (NCBI taxonomy): domain Eukaryota; kingdom Metazoa; phylum Chordata; class Mammalia; order Lagomorpha; family Leporidae; genus Lepus; species Lepus europaeus. Next base: position 18,210,185 of record NC_084848.1, read on the forward strand.
GAAGAAATCTAGCAGGAATCACTATGCCTCAAATATCCCTGATGTTTAACACTAGATGGAGAAAGTAAACACTGAGAGATCAATACTAAGATGTACTCTAAATGGAAGAATCCACTCAGTACGGTGAAAAATCATGCAAATTGTTTTCAAGCTGAATTATTACAGAAATTCTTTTAAAATTTTTATGTTTTATTTTTAAGGAATTTATTAGCACATTAGATTCTCAGGGAGTCAGCAAAAAATGCAAGATAGTTACAACACAATTCTCATAAATCCTCATGTCAATGTGATGTTAATGCAAGGAGAACAGAGTCCATGTAGTTCACAGATATAATTCTAAGAATATGGTGCTTCCCTTCCTCTAAGAATTGTTACTTCCTATCCTCTCTCACTTCCTCTCATTTTCTTTCCTTCTTCCTTTCTTTCCTTCCTTCCTTTCTTGTTTTTTCATTCTCATTCACTCTCTTTTTCCTCCTTTTTTCTCTCTCTCAACTATTAAGACTGCCCTTATCATTCATTCCAAAAACATTTAATAATTTTTAGGGAAAGGTATAAACATGCTATCCCTAATTCAAAACATTTATTCTTGCTATTTCAAATTGCTAGTCATTTTGTCCTCCTATTCTGCAGATCTTACCCTGATATTGTTATTTCCCATTGCTTTTTCCATAAGAAAGATTAATTCTGCTATGACCAACCAACCAAGAAGCCATGAGTTCTTAGTGACTTCAGCAGTTAATACTATGGGCTGTACATGGAAAGGGTATCCATGTGGCCTCAACAGGTCTCAACGCATTAAAGATTTTCAGATAGCTCTGATGTAATGTAAATATTTCAAACATTTTATCTATCATCTAGAGCTGTATAGATTTAGATGGATATAGACAAATATTTATCTCATAAGTACTCAATAGAAAGAAAACATTTTTAAGAATTAAGCAATATTTGACCAAATTTACATGTTAGGTAAATTGTGTAAAACATCAGCTTCATCACTTTTTAATTGTGTTACCCTAATTTCATTTCTCCTCTGTGAGATGTGAGTTTTCAACAATGCACCATGGGAGAAATTATCTTCCAAGTCTGCCTCATGAGTAATCCTATAGTTTGGTGCAATTGATGAATGCACAAATGTGGTTTGTAAATCCTAGGTTTTGTGAAAAAATATGCTTTTGTTAGCATGCCTAGAAAAAAAAAATAAAAGTACTGTGCATTACACAAAGTAAGTGTTTTCTGCAACACTTCTAATATCAGTTCCACAGAATTTCAACAAGCTAGAGTGCTCATGCTGTCTCTCACACCCTACTGGAAGCCCCCACCAGGCATTTTTTCACCTATCCTGGGCACATGGTTACACTAACAGTTATTTATACAACTGGCAACAACGAAGTGTGATGAATCCTTTTCTAACAACTGATTTTGACAAAACAAACAAGAAATTGTGCACAGAAGGAAAGGCCATCTCATGGGAAGAGTGTGCAGGTAAAACAGAAATGGTCTCCTGGAAACAAGGCTGAACTCTTTATAACACTAATTGCTACCCAGACACTTAACTTACTTGTGTGGCTTGAAACTGCCAAGAAGCAAGAAAACGAACACAAGGAATGGTTGATTCTTAAAATTATTGAAAGCAGAAATGGTGGTTTGTGTATGTTTTGTTTCGGAAAAAGAAATTATTTCCAGTTTGGTCTTTACCCACCTTTTTATTCTTTTTTTTCTGATTTTTCATTTATTAAACTTTTATTTAATGAATATAAATTTCCAAAGTACAGCTTATGGATTACAATGGCTTCCCCCCCTCCCATATCTTCCCTCCCACCCGCAACCCTCCCCTTTCCCGTTCCCTCTCCCCTTCCATTCACATCAAGATTCATTTTCAATTCTCTTTATATACAGAAGATCAGTTTAGTATATATTAGGTAAAGATTTCAACAGTTTGCCCCCACATAGCAACACAAAGTGAAAAAAATACTGTTGGAATACTAGTTATAGCATTAAATAACAGTGTACAGCACATTAAAGACAGAGATCCTACATAATATTTTTTTAAAAAGTTAATTAATTTTCTATGCCATTTCCAATTTAACACCAGTTTTTTTTTTATTTCCAATTATCTTTATATACAGAAGATCGATTCAGTATATAATTAGTAAAGATTTCATCAGTTTGCACCCACACAGAAACACAAAGTGTAAAAATACTGTTTCAGTACTAGTTATAGCATCACTGCACATTAGACAACACATTAAGGACAGATCTCACATGAGATGTAGGTACACAGTGACTCCTGTTGCTGACTTAACAATTTGACACTCTTGTTTATGGCGTCAGTAATCTCCCTAGGCTCTAGTCTTGAGCTGCCAAAGCTATGGAAGCTTTAGAGTTTGCTGACTTTGATCTTATTCCGATAGGGTCATAGTCAAAGTGGAAGTTCTCTCCTCCCTTAAGAGAAAGGTACCTCCTTCTTTGATGGCCCCGTTCTTTAACTGGGATCTCACTCACAGAGATCTTTCATTTAGGTCTTCTTTTTTTCTTTTCCATGGTGTCTTGGCTTTCCATGCCTACAATACTCTCATGGGCTCTTCAGCCAGATACGAATGCCTTAAGGGCTGATTCTGAGGCCAGAGTGTTGTTTAGGACATCTGCCATTCTATGAATCTGCTGTGTATCCCGCTTCCCATGTTGGATCGTTCTCTCCCTTTTTGATTCTATCAGTTAGTATTAGCAGACACTTGTCTTGTTTGTGTGATCCCTTTGACTCTTAGATCTACCAGAGCCATCAATTGTGAACTGAAATTGATCACTTGGACTAGTGAGATGGCATTGGTACATGCCACATTGATGGGATTGAATTGGAATCCCCTGGCACGTTTCTAACTCCACCATTTGGGGCAACTCCTATTGAGCATGTCCCAAATTTTACATCTCCTCCCTCTCTTTTTCCACTTTTATATTTAACAGGGATCACTTTTCAGTTAAAATTTAAACCCCTAAGAATAATTGTGTGTTAATTACAGAGTTCAACCACTAGTACTAGAACAACAACAATAACAACAAAAATACTAAAATTGATAAAGTATTACATTGTACATCTAGAGTCAGGACAAGAGCTGATCAGGTCATTGTTTCTTATAGTGCCCATTTCACTTCAACAGGTTTCCCCTTTGGTGCTCAGATGTCACCGATCAGGGAAAACAAATGATATTTGTCTCTTTGGGACTGGCTTAATTCACTCAACATTTTGTTTTCCAGATTCCTCCATCTTGTTGCAAATGACCAGGTTTCATTTTTGCTTACTGCTGTATAGTATTCTATGGAGTACATGTCCCATAATTTCTTTATCCAGTCTACTGTTGATGGGCATTTGGGTTGGTTCCAGGTCTTAGCTATTGTGAATTGAGCTGCAATAAACATTAATGTGCAGATGGCTTTTTTATTTGCCAAATTAATTTCCTTTGGGTAAATTCCAAGGAGTGGGATGGCTGGGTTGTATGGTAGGGTTATGTTCAGGTTTCTGAGAAATCTCCAGACTGACTTCCATAGTGGCTTAACCAGTTTGCATTCCCACCAACAGTGGGTTAGTGTCCCTTTTTCCCCACATCCTCTCCAGCATCTATGGTTGGTAGATTTCTGAATGTGAGCCATTCTCACCGGGGTGAGGTGAAACCTCATTGTGGTTTTGATTTGCATTTCTCAGATTGCTAGTGATCTTGAACATTTTTTCGTGTGTATGTTGGCCATTTGGATTTCCTCTTTCGAAAAATGTCTATTGAGGTCCTTGGCCCATCTCTTAAGTGGGTTGTTGGTTTTGATGTTGTGGAGTTTCTTGATTTCTTTGTAGATTCTGGTTATCAACCCTTTATCTGTAGTATAGTTTGCAAATATTTTTTCCCATTCTGTCGGTTGCCTTTTCACTTTCCTGACTGTTTCTTTTGCAGTACAGAAACTTCTCAATTTGATGCAGTCCCAAATGTTAATTTTGGTTTTGACTGCCTGTGCTTCTGGGGTCTTTTCCAGGAAGTCTTTGCCTGTACCGATATCTTGCAGGGTTTCTCCAATGCTCTCTAATAATTTGATGGTTTCGGGTCGTAGATTTAAGTCTTTAACCCATGTTGAGTGAATTTTTGTGTAAGGTGAAAGGTATGGGTCTTGCTTCAAGCTTCTGCATGTGGAAATCCAATTTTCCCAGCACCATTTATTGAATAGACTGTCCTTATTCCAGGGATTAGATTTGGATCTTTGGTCGAATATAAGTTGGCTGTAGATGTTTGGATTGATTTCTGGTGTTTCTATTCTGTTCCATTGGTCTATCCATCTGTTTCTGTACCAGTACCATGCTGTTTTGATAACAACTGCCCTGTAGTATGTCCTGAAATCTGGTATTGTGATGCCTCCGGCTTTGTTTTTGTTGTACAAGATTGCTTTGGCTATTCGAGGTTTTCTGTGTCTCCATATGAATTTCAGCATCATTTTTTTCCAGATCTGAGAAGAATGTCTTCGGTATCTTGACTGGTATTGCATTGAATGTATAAATTGCTTTTGGGAGAATAGACATTTTGATTATATTGATTCTTCCAATCCATGAGCATGGAAGATTTCTCTATTTTTTGGTATCCTCTTCTATTTCTTCTCTAAGGTTTTGTAGTTTTCATCGTAGAGATCTTTTTTTTTTTTCTTTTTTTTTTTTTTTTTTTTTGACAGGCAGAGTGGACAGTGAGAGAGAGACAGAGAGAAAGGTCTTCCTTTTGCCGTTGGTTCACCCTCCAATGGCCGCCGCGGTTGGCGCGCTGCGGCCGGCGCACCGCGCTGATCCGATGGCAGGAGCCAGGTGCTTCTCCTGGTCTCCCATGGGGTGCAGGACCCAAGCACTTGGGCCATCCTCCACTGCACTCCTGGGCCACAGCAGAGAGCTGGCCTGGAAGAGGGGCAACCGGGACAGGATCGGTGCCCCGACCGGGACTAGAACCCGGTGTGCCGGCGCTGCAAGGCGGAGGATTAGCCTCATCGTAGAGATCTTTAACATCCTTGGTTAAGTTTATTCAAGGTATTTGATTGTTTTTGTAGCTATTGAGAATGGGATTGAATTTAGAAGTTCTTTCTCAGCCATGGCATTGTCTAGGTATACAAAGGCTGTTGATTTTTGTGCATTGATTTTATATCCTGCTACTTTGCCAAACTCTTGTATGAGTTCCAATAGTCTCTTAGTAGAGTTCTTTGGATCCCCTAAATGAAGAATCATATCATCTGCAAAGAGGGATCGTTTGAGTTCTTCCTTCCCAATTTGTATCCTTTTAATTTCTTTTTCTTGCCTAATGGCTCTGGCCAAAACCTCCAGAACTATATTGAATAGCAGTGGTGAGAGTGGGCATCCCTGTCTGGTACCAGATCTCAGTGGAAATGTTTCCAGCTTTTCCCCATTCAATAGGATGTTGGCCATGGGTTTTTCATATATTGCTTTGATTGTATTAAGGAATGTTCCTTCCATACCCAGTTTGCTTAGAGTTTTCATCAAGAAAGGGTGTTGTATTTTATCAAATGCTTTCTCTGCATCTATTGAGAGAATCATATGGTTTTTCTTCTGCAGTCTGTTAATGTGGTGTATCACGTTGATTGTTTTGCGAATGTTGAACTATCCCTGCATACCAGGGATAAATCCCACTTGGTCTGGGTGGATGATCTTTCTGAAGTGTTGTTGCATTCTATTGGCCAGAATTTTATTGAGGATTTTCGCATCTATGTTCATCAGGGATATTGGTCTGTAATTCTCTTTCAATGCTGCATCTTTTTCCAGCTTAGGAATTAAGGTGATGCTGGCTTCACAGAAAGAATTTGGGAGGATTCCCTCTTTTTCGATTGTTTTGAATAGTTTGAGAAGAATTGGAGTTAGTTCTTCTCTAAATGTCTGGTAGAACTCAGCAGTGAATCCATCTGGTCCTGGGCTTTTCTTTGTTGGGAGGGCCTTTATTACTTTATTCAATTTCTGTGTCAGTTATGGGTCTGTTTAGGTTTTCTTTGTCTTCCTGGCTCAATTTAGGTAGGTTGTATGTGCCCAAGAATCTGTCCATTTCTGATAGATTTCCCTGTTTGCTGGCATACAAGTCCTTGTAGTAATTTCTGATGGTTCTTTTTATTTCTGTGGTGTCTGTTGTTACGTTTCCTTTTTCATCTCTGATCCTATTGATTTGGGTCTTTTCTCTTCTTTTTTTAGTTAGTTGGGCCAATGGGGTGTCAATTTTGTTTATTTTTTCAAAAAACCAGCTCCTCGTTTGGCTGGTTTTTTGTAATGTTTTTTGGATTCAATCCTGTTGATTTCTTCTTGGATTTTAATTATTTCTCTTCTCCTACTGGGTTTGGGTTTGGTTTGCTGCAGATTTTCTAGATCCCTGAGATGACTTGAAAGCTCATCTATTTGGTGCCTTTCCAATTTCTTGATGTAGGCTCCTATTGATACAAAGTTTCCTCTTAACACTGCTTTTGTTGTATCCCATAGGTTTTGGTATGTTCTACTTTTATCCTCATTTACTTCCAGAAAATTTTTGATTTCTCTTTTAATTTCTTCTATGACCCATTGTTCATTCAGGAGGATGTTGTTCAATCTCCATGGGTTTGCACGTGTTCTAGGGATTCCAGAGTTGCTAATTTCCAATTTCATTCCTTTGTGGTCTGAGAAGCTGCATGGTATGATTCTAATTCTTTTGAATTTGCTGAGACTTGCTTTATGGCCTAGTATGTGGTCAATCCTAGAGAAGGTTCCATGTACTGCTGAAGAATGTAAAGTCTTTAGATGTAGGATGAAAAGTTCTGTAGATATCTGTTAGATCCATTTGGGCTATAGTGTCATTTAAATCTACTGTCTCCTTGTTGATCTTCTGTCCTGTTGATCTGTCTATCTCTGAGAGTGGAGAATTGAAGTCCCCAGAACTATTGTATTGGTGTCTAAGTCTCCCTTTAAGTCCCTTAACAAGTCTTTTAAATAAACTGGTGCCCTGTAATTAGGTGCATATACATTGATAATCGTTATATCTTCCTGTTGAATGGATCCCTTAATCATTAAATAGTGCCCCTCTTTGTCTCTCCTAACAGCTTTTGTGGTAAAGTTTATGTTGTCTGATATTAAGATGGCTACGCCTGCTCTTTTTTCATTTCTGTTGGCATGGTATATATTTCTCCAGCCTGTCACTTTCAGTCTGTATGCATCATTGTTGGAAAGATGAGTTTCTTGTAAGCAGCAAAAAGATGGGTTTTGTTCCTTAACCCAATCAGCCAGTCGGTGTCTTTTAACTGGACAGTTCAGGCCATTAACATTCAATGTGACTATTGAGAAGGAGTAACTTTGCCCTGTCATTTGCCAAAGATATTTTCTAATATATGGTTTGAGATTCCTGTGATCTTTTGCTGTGAGGTTTCCTTCCTTTATCTTCTTTCATATTGGTGACTGTGTTTCTGTGTTTCTGTGTGTAACACATCTTTAAGGATCTTTTGCAGGGCAGGATGAGTGGCAACAAATTCTTTCAGTTTCTGTTTGCTGTGAAAGGTCTTTATTTCACCTTCATTCACAAATGAGAGTTTTGCAGGATATAATATTCTGGGCTGGCAGTTTTCCTCTCTTAGTACCTGGGCTATATCTCGCCATTCTGTCCTAGCTTGTAGGGTTTCTGATGAGAAGTCAGCTGTGAGTCTAATTGGAGATCCTCTGAGAGTAATCTGGCGTTTCTCTCTTGCACATTTTAGGATCTTTTCTTTGTGTTTCACTGTGTTGAGTTTGATTACGACGTGTTGTGGTGAGGATCTCTTTTTTCATGTTTATTAGGGATTCTATGCGCTTCCTGTACTAGGATGTCTCTGTCCTTCTCCAAACCTGGGAAATTCTCTGCTAGTATCTCACTAAAAAGGCCTTCTAATCCTTTCTCCCTCTCCATGCCTTCAGGAACTCCTAGAACCCGAATGTTGGGTTTTTTAATAGTATCCTATAGATTCCTGACATTATTTTTTAGATTTCTGATTTCTTCTTCTTTTCTTTGGTTTGCCTGTTTCCTTTCCTGTTCTCTGTCTTCTAATTCTGATATTCTCTCTTCTGCTTCACCCATTCTGTGTTTAAGGCTCTCTAATGTGTTTGTCATTTGATCCATTGAGTTCTTCATTTCATTGTGGTTTTTTGTCACTATCACAGTTTCATGTTCTACTAGTTGTTTCATTTTATTTTGATTCCTCCTTAATATTTCATTTTCACGAGAGAGATTTTCTATCTTGTCCATTAAGGATTTCTGTAGTTCAAGAATTTGTTTTTGAGAACTTCTTAATGTTCTTATCAATTTTTTGAGATCCGCTTCTTGCATTTCCTCTATCTCTTCATCTTCATAATCTTGCATTGGGGTGTCTTGTTCATTTGGGGGCATCATAGTGCCTTCCTTGCTCTTGTTACCTCAGTTTCTACGTTTGTTGTTTGGCATGTTGGAGATAATTTATGTTTTGTTTTGTTTTGTTTTGTTTTGTTTTTTTTTTTGCTGTGGTGTTTTTTTCTCATTATACTATGCCTCTAAGTGGGCTGTCTGCTTTGATGGATCCTTAGAGGTTGTGATGGGTGTGGCCAGAGAGCTCTGCTTGATTCTTCAGGTTTAAGGCTGTGCAAAAAGTGACTCACCCAGATTGTTCTCTCCCTTGCTCCTTGCTCGATCTCTTTTTTTTTTTTTTTTCTCAGTTGGGAAGTAATTCCACACAGCTGAGTGGAATTGAGGATAGTTGAAATCTGGCCTCTGTGAGTATTCGTTTGATCTACCCCTGGGACCACACAAAGAGTTTATGCAGCCCTCAATGTGTTCTCACGTTTCGCCACAGTCCCAAGGTTATTGAGTTTGTGTACTCGGTGATTTTGCTCGCTCCACCTTGGGTTTTCACAGTCACAGATAGTTAGCTTTACCTGTTTTATCTATATTCTAACCTCCTGTTATTTCTCCCAACAAGAGTCAAGTTTTTCTGCTTGGCTACTCGTGGTTGCCACTTTACATATGTAAAATGGCGCCTGCTCTTTGTTTTGCTTGGCTTTCTTAGGTGAGTGGAGAGAGAGGCTAGTGTCCGTGCTGGTTCCCCTGATTTATTTGTGTTTTTTTTTTCCCTCTCCTCTAGTCAGCCTGGTGATCTTTGCCCAGTGGGGCCTCAGGCCTCTGCCTTTCCCCGCCAATATCTCGGGTTTCTGAGGTCTTTGTTTTACCTCCCTTTCCTGCGCCAGCGAGATTCTGCGGCTCGACTCCCGTGGCTGGGCTTCCACGTGGTGGGCTCCCTGTAGGTCCTCTGTATCACATCCACTAGATCTAGAAGCGTTTCCTCTGCAGTTTTTTTCTTGAGTCTTTTCCTGAGGCTACAGTAATTCCACTTTTATTAAACTATATTTTCCCAGACTATCGGTGCATGTCCTCACTATCCGCCATCTTGGCTCTGCCCCTCACCTTTTTATTCTTAATAAGTCCATGACATATTGTGAGAATTATGTGACATATGACTATAGTATACTCTGGACATTTCAACCGTTATTTGTATCTCAGAAATATAGTTCTAAGGGAATGGGATAAAAGCTTGTCACACATTATTTCTCCTTTAAGAGATGAAGTTTTTGTGGTATACCTGGGAGCCTCTATGGAAGACTTCAAATAGACACCATACTACTACTCAATCCTGTTTCCATGCTGGTAGTCAGGCCGGTTGACAGACTTAAGCAGTTGGGTTTCCTGGACCATTTGCTTCTGGTTAGTGAGAGAAACCAGCAAGAGATTTCAAGAGTGAAAAGAGGAAAGGGTGTGATATTTATGTTCCTGGCTCCTTCCAGGCCAAGCCAGCTGCCATTCTGACCTCCACACTGCAGCTCCTCACCACAGCCACTTCCTGTGGCTACAGCTCACCCTGTGTCCCCACAACCCTCTAAGAGTCCTAACCACTTCTCTTTCCTTCAGTCAGATTGGAGTTTGCTACTTTTAGTAGCAAACAAATTGCCTTATTATTTCCTATTATCTTTGGAAAAATTCCATTTATTAAATCTGCTTTAAATCATATTTAAATCATCTTCTGAGTCCAATAAAAAGTCACACAGAGTATAAAATAAATTAGGTTTAGAGGCTATCCATAATTGTTCTTTACTAATCCTAATTTTATTTTCACTTCAGAAGACAAACTAAAAAACCTAAAGGTAAACAAATAAAACCAACAAACATGAAGCATGTATAATTTACAAAATGGAAGATAAAGTGTCATTACATTTTTTGTATAATAAAATGCTATTGCTATGTACTCAGATTTCTAAAATAAAGCTGGCTGAATACTACGCTGAAAGAGCACAGGCCTTCTGATCAGAAATTATCTCTTTCAAAAACAGAGCTTTGTTTTTCCCTAGTCTATGATGGATGGCCTATGACTTCACATCTCACATCTGCAGATTTCTGGGGCTAGAATATTGGAGATGTGTAGGGAAGGCTGGCAGGCTGGAAATTCCAGCAAGAGTTGATGGTGCAGTCTGGAGTCTGAAGGCACTCTACAGGCAGAAATCCTGCTCCCCTAGGACCACAGGCTTTTCCTTTATGGCCTTGAAGCGATGAGAAGAAGCCCTTGCCCATTGTTGGTCATCTGCTCACTAAAATCCACAGACAGAAGTCTTAATCACATCTGAAAAACCACTACACAGTCACAACTAGATTGGTGTTGATTTATACACTTTTCAACTTACAAAAATTTACTTATTTACTTTTATTTTATTTGAAAGGCAGAGAGATGCACACACACACACACAGAGAGAGAGAGAGAGAATGAATCTTCCAACGATTGGTTTACTCCCCAAATGTTCACAACAGCCAGAGCAAGCTAGGCCAAGACAGGGGCTCAGGACTCAATCCTAATCCTCCATCTGGGGCACAGAGACCAGGTGTCTGAGTTATTCTCTCTTGCCTCCCAGGATGTGGACTAGCAGGAAGCTGGACTCAGAAGTGGATTAGAATCAGGCTTTCTGATGTGGGATAAAGCCATCCCAAGAAGTATCTTTACTGATGCAGCAAATGCCCAACACTTGATTTGTATTTGACAAAAAACTGCAACCATGTTTACACCATAGATTAGTAATCAAATCAGAGTAAGTCTTCAATAAATGGAAAATATAGGAATAGGAAGGGGTTATTAATGTTAGCACAAAGTATCCATCTAAAAAGTACAAACACTCATACACATACACACAAAGGAAATTCGAATGGCCATAAAATATTAGAATGATAAGGCAGCATTATCTGTGTCTAATGTTGTAGGGAAATACAAACAAAAACATAAAATCAATAGTTAAGAAAATGATTAATGTCAAGAAGGAAGATGGGAAGAGTTTATCAGCTGAGGGCTAGGGAAGCTTATATCTTTGTCTATAGATTCCTCAAATGTGGAGAAATTTGTAACTTATGAACATTACCTTAGCTCTTTTCAATGAATGACATTGTAATCAGCAAAAGGAAGGGACTTTGTTATAACTCACATGGGGAGTTAACAGGGTCAGATATTCACCAGGGAAAGGTTAGAAATTGTAGCAAACGATAAACTTAATTTCCTTAAAAACTGTACAAAGATAATTTGGAAATCTTACTAACAATACAAGTTTGAAGATATTCAAATATCTTTCCAGTGAAACATAGGATCTATAAATGACTTAGATCAGGACAGGAAAACAATAAGAATCTTTAACTTTTAGATTTTGTGACAATAGTATTGTCTCATATAAAAAAGGCATTCCATTCAGCATTCAAGCAAATGTGATATAGAATATTTTCCCCTAGGATTTAAAAAATATTTTAAAATTCATTTTTTCTACTTATGCTCATATTTTTCATTATAATCATAAAAAAGCTAAGGGTGGGACCAGCACTGTGGTGTAATGGATAAAGCCACCATCTGCAGTGCCAGCATCCCATATGGGTGCCAGTTCATTTCCTAGCTGCTTCACTTCTGATCCAGCTCTCTGCTATGGTGTGGGAAGGCAGAAGACAGCCCAAGTCCTTAGACCCCTGTATCCACATAGGAGACCTAGAAGAAGCTCCTGGCTTCTGGCTTTGGATCCATGCAGCTCCAACTGTTGTGGCCAATCGGGGTGTGAACCACCAAATGGAAAACCTCTTTCTCTGTCTCTCTCTGCTTCTCCTTCTCTCAATGTGTAACTCAGATTTTCAAATAAATAAATAAATCATAAAAAAAGCTAAGAAGTAAGAGGGAGCCTCTTCCATTGTTGTTGGAACTCTAAAACAGAGCAAAGAATGAAGAGAGAAAAATTGAGATTGAGGTTTCAAATTTTCTTATTTTTCAAAGAGAGAATATACTTATGATATTTGTAAAATTACTGTGAAACTTTCCAAAAGTTTAAAAAAAGATATTTGCATTATTTCTTCATCAGCAAATTTGAGACATGCTATTTCTACTCTTTTATTTAGTACTACATGAAGATTGATGTCTAAAGCTGTGGCTGCTGTTTTGTGTATGGTATGTGCCAGTATCAGAAAGGGAGAAGTACGTGGACTATGCCAGTTTCTAGCCAGGAAATTAAAATAAGGTAAGAAAAATAAAAGCATTTGCACATAGACCCTTAAATCAGCCAGTGTCGGGAAAGTGACAGCCCACTTTTTTTTCTCTTCCCTTGGCTTTGATTTGCAGATGAACTCTAAGTAGTATTTGAATGTCATAAGGTTTCACTTAAAAAGTGAAAGAAATGAAGTTGGAGAACAAACTTTAAAATGGAGTTTAGTTTGACAGCAAGTGCATGAATGAATGATAAAGGTCCTGGAATGTTTCATCAGATTCATCATTTACTAGTAACTTTTTATTACTTGATAGTTCTTACTTAGCCCATGAAATGTTTAAACTATATTCTTTAAAACATAGCTAATCCCAGTGCAAAATACATATCTCTTTAGAATCCATTTATTTGTGACTGAGCATAATCCTTTTGTTAAGTTTCCCAAAACTATTGGAACTGAATTACTTTAGAGCTGTCTTCCAAATTAAATGCCCTGATGCTAAAGGGGGCAGGGTGTGAGTGTCAACATCAACAAGTTATAAGATTTCTAGTGCAATCTGAAATTCTTAGAACTTCTGATAGACCCAACATCATGCTAGAAAGTCAAAACAGTGAATCCAGTCCATAGAAACAGTGAAAAACACTGCGGTTGCCAGAAAGTGGAAGGAATCCTAATGTCTTGCCACAGAGAGAACAGAATTCAACACATACTAAAAGCACATCCACACAATTTCACATTTCATAACAAAAGGCGGTTGGAAATGCTCATGTATATCAGTTTTGACCTTTGAATACACATCTCTCCACTCATTTTTATAACAAATTTTCCATATTTCCATATCATTATCTTTGTCATTTTTTTCTTTATTTCTTATGCATTATTACATTTCCCCCTGTTCAACACAAATTCTCAAAGTTTTTCTTGTTCTGGATGTTTTTATTTATTTATTAATTCATTTTTGTTCCTAGGATACAAATTCTGAGTTTGGTAAATAACCAAAATGTAGTATTTAGAGGCAGAAAACACTGTTAAAATTTATATATATTTATATGACATTTTTGTCTGTTCTGGCTGCTTTAGCAAAAAATACCATACACAGAATGCTTGAATTAAACACCAAGCATTTATTTCTTAGGGTTCTGCAGTCTGGGAAGTCCAAGAACAAGGTGTCCACAAACTTGGTGCTTAGTGACGATCTCCTTCCTGCTTCATGGATGTCTGTCATCTCTGTGACCTTTCTAGGTGAGAAGAGCAAGACAGCTCTCTGGTGTCTTGTTTATAAGGGCATGGATCTCCCACATGAGGGCCCAAACCCACATGACCAAACTGCCTCCCAAAGGCCCTACCACTGAATAGCAATTGCAATGGGGATTAGGTTTCACCATGTAAGTTTGAGACTGCAGCATATGGGGATACTGTTATTTTCCCATCTCTCTAGCTTTTCATATTTTCCTTCCTATATTAGTGAAACATAGAATTTCAAATATGTAGAGTAAAACCAAGTTGCATGCTGGGGAATCAGCTGTAAAAATGATGTACATATGACATTCTCATTAGAAATATTTGAGAGAAAAAGAAGACTGAAGAGAAAAAGTGGGAGCACATTATGCAGTCAAACTTTTCTTTGAAAATGGACCCATCTTAATTTTAAATTTGTTTACTCTGGATTATAGCATCAATAAATTCCGAGCTCAAAACAATTTTTTTAAGGATTTCTTTATGTATTTGAAAGTCAGAGTTACACAGAGAGAGAAGGAGAGGCAGAGAGAGAGAGAGAGAGAGAGAGAGAGAGAGAGAGAGAGAGGTGTCTTCCATCCTTCCATCCACAGGTTCACTCCCCAATTGGCCGCAACAGCTGGAGCTGTGCAGATCTGAAACCAGGAGCCAGGAGCTTTTACCAGGTCTCCCACACAGGTACAGGGGCCCAAAGACTTGGGCCATCTTCTACTGCTTTCCCAGGCCATAGCAGAGAGCTGGATCGGAAGTTGAGCAGCCGGGGTTGAAAGGTGCCTATATGGGATGCCGGCACTGCAGGTTGTGGCTTTCCCTGCTATGCCACAACACTGGCCCCCAAACAATTTTTTAAAAATGCAAATTTGGGGGCACATATTTGGCTGAGTGGTTAATATACCTCTTGGGACTCCCACATCCCATATTGGAGTATCTGGATTCACGTCCAGCTCCACTTTTGATTCCAGTTTCCTGATAAGGCACTTGAGAGATAGCAAGTGATGGTTCAAGTAGTTGAGTCCCTGCCACTCACATGGTATATCCAGATTGAGTTTCTGACTCCTGGCTTCTGCCTGGCCCAACCCTGGCTATTGCAGTCATTTGGAGAGTAACTGAAATGGATGGGTGATCTTTCTCTCTCTATCTTTCCTTTCCAAATATGATTAAATAAAATTAAGGATAAAATAAAATAAGGATTAAATAAAATTAAAGGATTTCAGCTGGGTGACTGAGATCAGGTCAAATTAGAACAAGGGCTGAATAGTCAGTGACCCCAATAATGTGTCGGAGGCCACCCAACAAACCACACGGAGACATGCAGCACTCAGTCAATTCATCACCACGTTTATTGCCTCGTCGCGTTCCAAGCCAAAGTAGGGGGCCCCGGCGATGAGGGACTGGAGGCAGTCTCCCTAGGGAAACCCTTCAGTCTCCAGCCCTGAGCACACAGAAAGACAAGGATATATACCCCAGACCCCATACAGATAACATTCATTGTGTGCAATCATGCATAGCACAGGAATAGAACAAGTTTACAAAGTAGCAATGATCAGGGTACAAGCTCTGCAGATAGAGCAAAGAACATCATAAACCTTCATCAGAAGTCACATCCTGCCTGCAGGAATGTGGGATGAAAAATCTTGTGCCTTCAGCCTTCAGGATAATAAGCACAGGAAACAGGATTAGATAAGGGACAGCCTCAGTCTGCTGCATCTCATGTTGGGCCAGGGCCACTGGCCCCGACAATAATGAGGCAAAAAGAAGATTCCCATCAGCAGTTTGAGATAGAAGTAATGTTGTCTGGGGCCAGCGCTGTGGTGCTGTGGGTTAAAACTGCAGCCTACAGCTCTGGCAACCCATATGGGCATCAGGAGTCCCGGCTGCTCCTCTTCTGATCCAACTCTCTGCTATGGCCTGGGAAAGCAGTAGATGATGGCCCAAGTCCTTGGACTCCTGCCCCAACATGGGAGACCTGGAAGAGTCTCCTGGCTCCTGGCTTCGGATCAGCTCAGCTCTGGCTGTTGCGGTCATTTGGGGAGTGAACCAGAGAAATGGAAGCCCTCTCTCTCTCTCTCTCTTTCTCTCTGGCTCTACCTCTCTCTGTAACTCTGTCTTTCAAAGAAATAAAAAATAACTCTAAAAAAATTAATGTTGGCTTAAGGACAAAGGCAGAGATTAAGATTTAAAAAGTAAACAGTGGGGCTGGCGCTGTGGCATAGCAGGTAAAGCCACTGCCTGCAGTGCCGGCATCCCATGTGGGTGCCCGTTTGAGTCCCAGCTGCTCTACTTCCAATCAGCTCTCTGCTATGGCCTGGGAAAACAGTAGAAGATGGTCCAAATTGTTGGGCCCCGGCACCTGTGTTGGAGACCTGGAAGAAGCTCCAGCTCCTGGCTTCGGATCTGCATTGCTCCAGCCATTGCAGCCAGTTGGGGAGTGAACCAGCAGATGAAAGACCTTTCTCTCTTTGCCTCTCTTTCTCTGTGTAACTCTCACTTTCAAATATATAAATAAATCTTTAAAAAAAAGTAAACAGTGACTGAAAGTTTGTTCACAGCATACTCACAGAATGGAAAATCATTTATGTTAATTTTTTATATATCCATCTTAGTAAGATTAATTTAGGTTAATGTCTTTCTTTTATATATAAGACTTATTAAAGAAAGGAAGAAATACATGTCCAGAGAGAATAACAATTTTATTTAGTGGCAAATATGAGTGTTCACATGCAAAATCCTAGGTTTCTAATGCCAAGTTATATTACCTTAAAGCAAAATTTTGCAAGCAGTCTCAGCTCATGATTCACTGAACAATACTGGATGCTTACATATCAGGACAAGTTAGATAACATAAAATTTTAAATTATCCTATTGTTAATAACAGCAATCACATAAGGTTACTATAAACACATTTAACTAAACAGTGCAAATTCTTGCCAGAAAATTATTAGACATTATTGAAGGCACAAAAAGATGTGAATCAATGAGAAAGTTTACCATGTTTATGAGTTGTGAAACTTTCATTTTTACCCAAATTAATACATACATTCTATATAATTATGATAAAAGTAGCACATCACTTTTCTTGAACCAGACATTTTTTAAATTCATAAGAGATAAGAAAAATGTCAAATACAGCCAACATAACACTGAGGAAGAAGAAGCAGAGATATAGAGTTCGTGCTAGTAGATATCAGGGCTTAAACTATGTCAGCATGGTAATCAAGTCTGTGAGGCTTTGGCACCTCGTGAGACGAACAGAGTAACTGAGCCTTTATTAGACTTAGGGACAGTTCCATGGATACATGTAACTTGACATACGGCAGAGGCACCATGCAAGTAAGCGGAGAATTAATGGATTATTTAATGAATGTCTCCCTTTCAAATGAAAATATATCCTAGAGTGAGATTCCAGAACATTCTAGCATAAAGTAGTCACTTTTCTGCTTTCCTCTGGGAAAGCATTCTGTAACAAATAGAAAAAGAAACATACATAAACATTACAACTTTGAGAAAGCTAGAAAAGACAACAATGTAGGCAGTGTGCTAGAAGCAGAGTGGTGAGAGGACATAGAGTGGAGAACACAGACAGGCACAGAACTGAGAAAGGGCTGTACAGTGTACTTCCTCAGAAGTTCAAGGGATGGGATATCACATGCCAGATACAAGCAGAACTCCTCTTAGTTCCCTGTAATGATGACAGGAAGAATGAGCTAGCAACGGGATTTTCCCAGGGGGACTATGATTCAACAAAGTAGCTACAAGAACTAATTTTGCAAAGTTGCTCTAAGAAATGCTCCCCATCACAAACTGTTCAAATCTATATATATATATATACTAAACTGATTTTCTATATATAAAAAGAATTGAAAATGAATCTTGATGGGAATGGAAGGGGAGAGCGAGTGGGAAAGGGGAGGGTTGCGGGGGGGGGAGGGAAGTTGTGGGGGGAAGCCTTTGTAATCCATAAGCTGTACTTTGGAAATTTATATTCACTAAATAAAAAATAAAAAATAAAAAAAAGAGAAATGCCTCCCATCAGAAATTCTCACCAGATGCCCCAACACACTGATGTGTTAGGTAACAGTGCAATAAATGGCATGCCATTTGTAACAAAAATAAAATATAAAAATGTGCAAGTTCTTAACCTTTTCTCACACAGGGATGAATTCACTATTTCCAATGCTTTGGCTCTCTCACTGTATATTGATCAGGACTTTAGGTGATTTACTTACATATAAGGACATATGATATACCTATGAGTGTTGTCAGTCTCCAGTATAAGAGCAGAACGAATTAATGGAAAACTATTGTCCTGAGTTAATTCTGCACGGAAGGTATTATTGCCAAATGCCTGTCTAATCAGAGATGTGCATTTGCTAAGGTTCTACTCCCAAATACACCAGCCCATATACAGGGAGTTTAAGCCTTTTCTTTTAAGACTATGCCATGGAAGAATAGAATGCAGAGAAGACTGGAAAGAGACCTCAGCAATAAATGTGTATTCCTGAGACAGGACAGGGACAGAGGCTCAGTGGGGAGTATACATGTGTGTGCCTGGTTTATTTCAAGAATATCCACAGGACCAGGAATACAACTTACTGAAGAAGGAATTTTTAAAAAGAAATCATCCTGAAGACTTCTTTTTCTATGTTTGTGGTCTTACAACATTTCCCCTTGGGAGAAGAAAGTTGGGTAAAGAAAATCTATCAGGCAAAGAATTGTTTCCACAAAATATTTCTCTGTCTGCACCCGGATTAAGGCAGACGGTCCTTGTCTTTCAAACTAGCACCAGGTAAATCTAATAGCGAGACGCCCAATGCTAAGTTTTGAATTTGGATTTACCATCTGCAGGTAAATTTTGACCCTGATATTCTCGGGGTGGGTGAAGCTATAGCAATACCTCACATCCCTGAGAATTTACTTCTGTGTAAAATGTGGGAATTAAAACCACCTACAGTGAGTGTTATTTGCAGGTGAAGGTTCTAGCAGTACATTGCCAGGGACATACTTGCTGGTGAATAAATGGTAGGTTTTAAAATTATGCTTTTGGTAATTTAATAAATAATCGTGTTCAGTTTCTACATGGCATTAGTATTGTGCCCATTATAGTCTCCTTATTTTAGATTTTATCATTAATGGTTCGTATTTATCAGATTATGTAGTAATTACATGATCCAATCACTTTTAAGTTTGTTTTCGAAAGGCAGTGAGAGAGAGAAGGAGAAAGAGAGAGACACACAGACAGAGAAATACTAATCTTTAATTTGAGAGTTCACTCCTCACATGCCCCAAACAGCCAGAGCTGAGCAGGCTGAATCCAGGAGCCAGGACCTCCATTCAGGTTTCCTGCATTGGTGGCAGAGACCCATGTATACGAAGCATCATCAGCTGCCTTCCATGATGTACCTAGCAGAAAGATGGATCACACCCCCAGAGGAGTGAGTCACTCCCAGACACTTTGCTTTGGGGTGCAGGTATCCCAAGCAGTGGCTTAACCAGCTGGACCACAATGCTCACCCATTCATGACCCATCATGTAATCAATGCATGTCAGAAATATCACTGCACTTATTCAAGTTCATAGCTACCTTCAGCTGAGTATGTATTTAAATAAATATAAGCTGTTTGGAATGTATAAATGATTTATAATTGATATGATAATTCATAAGTTGACCAAAAATTAAAATTTTTCTTTTTCAAAAGATAGTTATACCTTTGAAATTGTCTTCCATCTAATGCAAGTTTTCTAAATCTAAATAACACATGCAACCTTGGATAAGCTAATCATATGAAAATAAACTGTTTAATACCTCTAAGATATTAACTTTTTGCAGGGAATATATTGCAAGAATATTATGATTCCTTATTTACTCTAAGTTTTAAGCTACAAGGTAATTATGCTAGATAAACATGCCAGCTCATTTAGCTTAAATATGTAACTAATGAGGCAAACTCATAGGTTTAATTGCATTAAAGGTCATCAGCTTAGCTTTGCTCTATTGAAACAGATTGCACTCCAAACACCAGCTAGCTTCAACTAAATGAATGAAAATAATCATAAGAAATTGCAAGACATTGAAACATTTAGTTGACATTCATCATCACAACTGAAGTTTTCAGAATCATGTCATTAATACCATCAAAATAATATGCAACGAGCACATTTTTACATAAATAGAAATAATTTTTAGATTATTTATTTTTCTCCAGCTCATAAAAATCTGTTTTTATTTTCAGCATGTTTAATAGGGAATTTCTTAAAACATGTGATATAAAATATGAAAGCTCTGCCTACTATTCAAAGTCTTCTCTGCTCTAATGTTACACATTTCAAAGCCTTCTCTCCCATTATTCCTGTTATTGTACTTCCAAGACCATCCTTGAATATGTCACAACTGTGGTTATCTTTTTCCTCTGTTGACACTTTTGTCATGTTCCTTCCAACTCACAGCTCACAGCTTTTAATTTTAATATACTGTCAACAATAAATATCACCGATCTGTATAACTTGCTTCTGAAAACAACCCAATGAATAACATGGTTAGATTGAACAAACTTTGAGGCCAGTGAAACATAATTGTAATTATTGATTTTGTTATACTGAAAGCTAACAAGGTAACTAAAGTCACCATGATTCTATATCTATGCCATCTCTGAAATGTCATGATGACAAAAATCCCGACAAGAGCTGAGACGTTTTAAGTCACTTACATAGTGCAAGAATCTTGCATCTCATATGTCAAGTTCCATATAGCTCACCAGTGAACCACCTTGAAAACCAGATTCAAGATCATTGTATGGGTGTCCTATTAGTTTTTCCTAAGTGGTTCAGAATTTCTAACCAAGAAAAAAAAAAAAAAACTTAAACTAACACTAGCTCATTTCATTTGCTTTCAAAGATCTCTCCTATATTCCAAGTAGTTTTTCTCTTGCTTACAGAGCACCATTCTTTTGCAATAGATTCTTTCCACTCAGTAAAATATTATCCTTTTATAGATGTTTTTACCAGATTCTGAATTTTTTCATCAATCAAATGGTTCACATTGCCCCAGAAAGCACATCATAGCTAGGACTTTTAAACTGATCCTTTTGTATGAAACTATATTATGTATCTCAGAATATCTTTAGAAACAGAAACTATGGGATTGGAGCTGTGGCAGAGTGGGTAAAGCTGCTACCTGCAGTGTGGGCATCCCATATGGTCAACGGTTCAAAACCTGGCTGTTCCACTTCCAATCCATCTCTCTGCTATGACCTGGGAAAGCAGCAGAAGATGGCTTATGTGCTGCACCTGTGTGGCAGACCAGGAAGAAGCTCCTGGATCTTGGCTTCAGATACATGCAGCTCAGGCCATTGCAGCAATCTGGGGAGTAAACAAGCAGATGGAAGACTCTCTCTCTCTCTTCCTACCTCTCTCTGTACTCTGTAACTCTGCCTATCAAATAAATAAATAAATCTTTCACTGCTAGGTCTAAGAGTCAAAGGGATCACACAAACAAGACTAGTGTCTGCTAATACTAACTGATAGAATTAAAAAGGAGAGAATGATCCATCATGGGAAGAAGGATACACAGCAGACTCATAGAATGGCAGATGTCCTAAACAGCACTCTGGCTTCAGAATGAGCCCTTAAGGCATTTGGGTCTGGCTAAAAAACCAATGAGAGTATGTCTGGCATGGAAAGCCAAGACACTCTGAAAAAAAAAAAAAAAAGACCTAAATGAAAGATCTCTGTGAGTGAGATCCCAGTGGAAAGAACGGGGCCATCAAAGGAGGTACCTTTCTCTGAAGGGAGGAGAGAACTTCCACTTTGACTATGACCTTGTCTAAATATGATCAGAGTCGGTGAACGCAAAAGGCTTCCATAGCCTTGGGAGCTCATGACAAGAGTCTCGGGTGATTACTGTCATCATAATTAAGAGTGCCAATTGTTAAATTAACAACAGGAGTCACTGTGCATTTACTCCCCATGTAGGATCTCTGTCCTTAATGTGTTGTACTATGTGAATTAACGGTATAACTAGTACTCAAACAGTACTTTACACTTTGTGCTTCTGTGTCTGTGCAAACTGTTGAAATCTTTACTTAGTATATGTTAAGTAGTGATCTTCTGTATATAAAGATAATTGAAAATGAATCTTGATGTGAATGGGATAGGAGAAGGAGTGGGAGATGGGATGGTTGTGGGTGGGAGGGAGGTTATGGTGGGAAAAGCTCTTATAATTCAAAAGTTGTACTTTGGAAATTTATATTTATTAAATAAAAGTATAAAAAAGAAAAAAAAGGAACTTTGTTAGATAAATTTTATAGCTATTTATCTGTAGGTGAATTATTAAATATGGAGAATGAAAATGCAAAAAATGCCCATGAGAGTATTTTAGGCATGGAAAGCCAAGACACTGTGGCAAAAAAACAAACAAACAAAACACACACACACACACACAAAACCCTAAATGAAAGATCCCTGGAGAAATCCAAGATGGCGGAATAGGAAGGGAGCACATTGATATTCTTCGGCAAGACACAGGTTAATAAAAGTGGAGATACTGCAGGGTCAAGGAAGAGTAGGGGAAGAAACAGCAGAGGAAACTCTTCTGGAACTAGTGATTCACAGTGGACCTGCGTGGAGAGCGTGGGAGCCCAAGTTCGGGACACCAGCAGCAGACTCAACGCACCAGCGCTGGAACGCAAGGTGAGCCGAACCTCCATAGCCCGAGACACCAGCGGGCAAGCGGAAAGAGGAGGCTAGAGGGAACAAGGCTTGAAACTCCGTGGGGAAAAGTTCACCAGGCTAACTAGAAGAGAGAGAGGGAAAAAAAAAAAGTGACCGAAACGGACACGAGTTTCTCTCTCTCCGCTCACCCCTCAAGGGCGAGCAAGACAAAGAGCAGGCGCCATTTTGGACATACGTCATAAGCAGGGCGACCTCAGGTCTGCACCGGCCCTGAGCCTAGCAGAAAAACCTGACTCTGGGGGGAGGGGTGAAATAACTGGAGATTAGCATCTAACTTGGCAACCCAGTGGGAGACTGCAGGAGAATTGGAGCCCACACTGAGGGCAGCAGAGATTCCCTGTGTGGTCCTTGGGAAAGAGCTTCGGATCTCTGGCTCCTGTGGGTATATCATTTGCCTGCTAACTACCTCCAATTACATTCAGCTGTGCAGAATTACTTCCCTTTTGAATCAACAAAAGAAGGAGACATTTACCACACCTAACCTGGGAGTGTCATCTTGACACACCCTCAACCCTGAGGAACCAAACACAGCTCTCAGTCCACACCCATCTCAAGCCTCTAAGGCTCCACCAAAAGCAGACAGTCCACTTAATCTAGAGTCATAGTATAACAAGAAAAAAAAAACACCACAGTGAAGAAACCAAATATCTCCAACATGCCATACAACAAACGCAAAAACCGAGGTAACAAGAACAAGGAAGACACTATGACGCCCCCAAATGAAAAAGACACCCCAACTCAAGATTATGAAGATGATGAGATCGAAGAAATGCAAGAAGCGGATCTCAAAAAATTGATAAGAACATTAAGAAGTTCTCAAAAACAAATTCTTGAACTACAGAAATCCTTCATGGACAAGATAGAAAATCTCTCTTGTGAAAGTGAAATATTAAGGAGGAATCAAAATGAAATGAAACAACTAATGGAACAAGAAATGGTGATTGTGACGAGAAATCATAATGAAATGAAGAATTCAATAGATCAAATGACAAACACATTAGAGAGCCTTAAAAACAGAATGGGCGAAGCAGAAGAGAGAACATCAGACTTAGAAGACAGAGAACAGGAAAGGAAACAGGCAAACCAAAGAAAAGAAGAAGAAATTAGAAATCTAAAAAATATTGTCGGGAATCTACAGGATACTATTAAAAAAACCAACATTCGGGTTCTAGGAGTTCCTGAAGGCATGGAGAGGGAGAAAGGATTAGAAGGCATTTTCAGTGAGATACTAGCAGAAAATTTCCCAGGTTTGGAGGACAGAGGCATCTTAGTACAGGAAGCTTATAGAACCCCTAGTAAACATGACCAAAAGAGATCCTCACCACGACACGTTGTAATCAAACTCACCACAGTGAAACATAAAGAAAAGATTCTAAAAGGTGCAAGAGAGAATCGTCAGATTACTCTCAGAGGATCTCCAATTAGACTCACAGCAGACTTCTCATCAGAAACCCTACAAGCTAGAAGGGAATGGCGAGACATAGCCCAGGTACTAAGAGAGAAAAACTGCCAGCCCAGAATATTATATCCGGCAAAGCTCTCATTTGTGAATGAAGGTGAAATTAAGACTTTTCATAGCAGACAGAAACTGAAAGAATTTGTTGCCACTCATCCTGCCCTGCAAAAGATGCTTAAAGATGTGTTACACACAGAAACACAGAAACATGGTCACCAATATGAAAGAAGGTAAAGGAAGGAAACCTCACAGCAAAAGATCACAGGAAGCTCAATTTCTCTTTGACATAGAATTAAACTCTGATGCACTGTTAGAGCAATGTGTTAAAGTAATCTATTATGTTCTCTTGATGTCTGTTAAATTCTAATTGTTCAAAAACAGCTGAATTTTTATTAAGAGCTATGGGTTATTTAACTATGTGCTTATTTTCAAAGACTTGAATAATCACCTTGTAACAATGATCAAATTTGGTCTATGTTATGTCATGATTTTAAGGAATCTTAGTTCAACCAGATATTTTGGATTTTGATATTGGTCTATTATGCTATGTTATATGTGCGTACATATTGTATGTCCACATGGGGAAATTTTATTAAGAGTTTTATTTTAAATGGCTTTTAGATAAGATTGTCCATAAATTTAAGCTGCTAAAATCAATCAAAGATACATTTTAATTTGTGGGACCTGAATCTGTGTATCATATGTTTTAAACTTGTTGGTAGAAAGAAACTAAAAACATTTTATATGGTTGTGCTTAAGTTTACTGGTTAAACAAACTACACCATCTTATATATTTAAGAGGTGTTTTCAAATACATGATTCTTAAAATTTATAGAAGGCATTGGACCTTCTGGTAAATGTTTTCTTAAGTTCTTATCTAATGGTTGAAACGGTTTGCTAAGTATTCATGTAATATTGCTATTGTCAGCAAGTGATCTAGGACTTGCTCCCTCGTTTCTCTATTCTAAGCCCAACTTGTTCTTTCATTTCTCTATTCTCTTCAAGGTAGGGAACTAATTCTATTATGAAGGAATCTGTAGGACGCACAATTTAATCTTTAGACCTTATAAGAGATGGCTAACATTTTTCTGTAATAGCATAGCCAAAATAAGAGCTTAAATAATCTCATAGCTAGATTCACATCGCCATCAGCGAAGTATACAGTAAGTAGAAAAAAAAAAAACCTCCCTTTCAGACCAAAGGGAAAGAAAGTTTTAAAGTGAGAATATAATTTTCCTCAGGGGCATTGTCTACCTTAGAAAAACTACTACAGAACATGCCTGTGACTATAGACTTGTAGTTCAGGCCACCGAAGATTAGAGATGGGACACGGGCACTCCCTTGACTTGCATCCTCTGGTCTGCTTTAACACAAACCAGGAGGAAAAGAAAGCTAGGCATCAGAAGCAATGGGTGGCAGGCCTATTAATGGCTGATCTGTACGGTGATCTGCCCTCAAGGAGACCCAACAGGCCAGTCCACTGCAGTGGCTTTCAATGTGGTAAGTCTGGGCTTCAGCAGAAGTCAGCTTGTGAAGAGCCCTGGCAGCTCTGCCAAGAGTTGGGTCACTGGAAATGGACCTGCCCTGGAGTCGAAGGATGCCCAGGTCAGAGCCACAGATCTTATTGGCTCCAAGCTGAAAAGCCCTTCACTCAGCCCAACTTCCAAAGTGACCACTGCAGCTGAGGGGATGGTCAAGTAGGGTCAGCAACATTGCAGGCAGAACTGTAAATTTCTTGTTAGAGATGCCCCCTGCCTTTACCTGGCCAGCTCTCCTCCCAGGCCAGCCAAGTAATGAGAGTCAACAGAGTGCCTTCCCCTAGGAGGTTCACACCTCCCTTAGGATATACCCCATGTGAAGAGATAGATAGGTCTGGGCCTCTGAATTTACAAGGCCTAAAGCCCACCAGATTATTATCAAGCCCCTTCTATCAGGTTCTATTTGCCTCTCAATCAGAAAAATTACTTGTAGCTTAGACAGCACCTTTCTTAGCACATCTAATAATGACTCTGTCCTTTGTTCTAGGCCCTGTCTAGTGCACTTGGGCCTCATTCCTTTGTAATCATAACCTCTACTCTACCACCAATGGCTCTTCTCCCAACCTGTGTGTACTGATGGTCCTCTTCCCCACTTAATGCTGTATAATTGTTCAGACCTGGTAAATGCCACTCTTAGGATCATTGGTTACTATCCTCACCCTGTCTTTTATGACCTTGTCTAAATATGATCAGAGTTGGGGAACTTGGAAGGCTTCCATAGCCTTGGCAACTCATGACGACAGCCTAGGGTGGTTACTGGTGCCATAAACTAGAGTGTCAATTTGTTGGGTCAACAACAGGAGCCACTGTGTGCTTGCTCCTGATGTGGGATCTCTGTCCTTAATGTACTGTACATTTTGATTTAATGCTATAACTAGTACTCAAACAGTATGTTTCACTTTGTGTTTCTATGTGGGTGCAAACTGTTGAAATCTTTACTTAATGTATACTAAATTGATCTTCTGTATATAAAGAGAATTGCAAATGAATCTTAATGTGAATGGAAGGGGAGAGGGAGCGGGAGAGGGGAGGGTTGCGGGTGGGAGGGAAATTATGGGAAGGGGAAGCCATTGTAATCCATAAGCTGTATACTGGAAATTTATATTCATTAAATAAAAGTTAAAAAAAAAGAAAAAAAAAGAAAGATCCCTGCGAGTGAGATCCCAGTGGAAAGAATGGCCATCAAAGAAGGAAGCACCTTTCTCTGAAGGGAGAAGAGAACTTCCACTTTGACTATGACCTAGTCTAAATATGATTGGAGTTGGCAAACTCAAAAGGCTTCCATAGCCTAGCAACTCATGGCAAGAGCCTAGGGTGATTACTGACGCAATAAACAAGAGTGTTAAATTGTTAAGTCAACAACAGGAGTCACTGTGCACTTACTCCCCATTAGGATCTCTGTCCTTAATGTATTGTACAATGTGAATTAATGCTATAACTAGTACTCAAACAGTATTTTACACTTTGTGTTTCGTTGTGGGTGCAAACTGTTGAAATCCTTACTTAATATATTATTTTTCTTTTTTTTTCATTTATTAAACTTTTATTTAATGAATATAAATTTCCAAAGTACAGCTTATGGGTTACAATGGCTCCCCCCTCCCATAACTTCCCTCCCACCCACAACCCTCCCCTTTCCCACTCCCTTTCCCCTTCCATTCACATCAAGATTCATTTTCAATTCTCTTTATATACAGAAGATTAGTTTAGTATATATTAGGTAAAGATTTTAACAGTTTGCCCCCATATAGCAACACAAAGTGAAAAAAATACTGTTGGAGTACTAGTTATAGCATTAAATAACAGTGTACAGCACATTAAAGACAGAGATCCTACATAATATTTTTTTAACCTTCTGTATATAAAGATAATTGAAAATGAATCTTGATGTGAATGAAATGTGGGAGGAGATGGGAGGGTTGTGGGTGGGAGGGAAGTTATGGGGGGAAAAAGCCTTTGTAATCCATAAGCTGTACTTTGGAAATTTATATTTATTAAATAAAAGTTAAGAAATTAAAAAAAAATACATTTATCAAATTTAAAAATATGCAGTGTTTTTTGTTATCCACTCATTCTAAATTCAGCATGAAAGGAAAGATTTTTATAAAATTAAAGAGGTGGGGGCTGGCGCTACGGCTAGTAGGTTAATCCACTGCCTAAGGTGCTGGCATTCCATATGGGTGCAAGTTCTAGTCCTGGTTGCTCCTCTTCCGATCCAGCTCTCTGCTGATTGCCTGGGAATGCAGAAGATGGCTCAAGTGCTTGGATCCCTGCACCCACATGGGAGACCCGGCGGAGGCTCCTGGCTCCTGGTTCCTGTCCTCAGAGCAGCCCAGTTCCAGCCATTTGGGAAGTGAACCTGAGGATGGAAGACCTCTCTCTATCTTTCCCCTCACTCTCTCTAAATCTACCTGTCAAGTAAATGAATAAAATCTCTTTTTTAAATTATTTTTATTTATCTGAAAGACAGGGTTACAGAGAGAGGTAGAGAGAGAGAGAGAGAGAGAGAGAGAGAGAGAGGGAGGTCTTCCATCCTCAGGTTCACTCCCCAGATGGCCACAATGGCTGGAGCTGCGCCGATCTGAAGCCAGGAGTCAGGAGCCTCTTCCGGGTCTCTGGAAACTGCATTTAAAAAAAAATATGATCCATTAGTCATGAATATAAAACCACTCAGGAATATTCAAGTGATATCTAATAGAATTAGATCTATGGCATGTTTCACTCTTTTTAAAAATTATTATTTATTTGTTTTCATCTTGTATTTGAGAGAGAGAGAAAAAGGAAGAGTATGTGTTTCAGATATAAAGACAGAGATCCTCCATCTACTTCCCAAATGGATGCACCAGCTGGGTCTGGGCCAGGCTGAAGCCAGAATCTGAAATTCAGTCAGAGTCTCCTACATGGGTGGCAGGGACCCAGGTACTTGAACCATCATCTGCTACACATTGGCAGGAAGCTCTAACCAGAAGCAGTGTTAGGGCTTAAACCCAGGCACTCCAACCAGAAATGTAAGTTCCAAAACAACATCTTAAACCAGGGTGTTGAAAGTTCATCTCATGTGCCATATTGTTATTACATTTCTATTTTTGTTTTTTACTGATGGAAACACAGATGATACAATAACATTTTATTTATTTGGCTAAATTTTTCTCAAGTTGTTAATAAAAGAATTCAAGAACAGTAAAATGGAGTATAATTTTAAACTATGAGAATATACTCTAAAGATAAAATTATCTTGACAATTTTGACAAGGCAACAATAAGATGACTGTAGCAATAAGAATGGTTATCAAAGAAAGAAGAAATTCATCAAGTAGAAGTATTATGCAGAAGTTTGTCCAAATATTTGTCTCTCTCCACTTAATAAGTTATTATTGTGGAGTTGGAGGTTTAATATACTAGAACAAATACTTGACAAATACTATTTATCAAGAAGAGGCTCAATTTTATTGGGATTAAACAAAGAGTATTATTTCATTACTGGATTAAAAAATGTGTCATGTTTGGCTGGCATTGTGGCTTGGCATGTTAACCACAGTTTGAGACACTGGCATCCCATATCAGAGCGCTGGTTCAAGTCCTGGTTACTTATCTTCTGATCCAGCTTTCTGCTATTGCTCCTGGAAAGGCAGCAGAAGATGGTTCAAGTACTCGGGCTCCTGCCATGCATACAGGATATCAGGATGAGTTGCTGGCTCCTGGCTTTGGTTTGACCCAGGCCTTTGATGTTGTGGTTCCTGGTTGTTTGGGGTATGAACCAGCAGATGGAAGATTCTGTCTCTCCCTTTCTCTCTGGTCTGCTTTAACAAAAACCAGGAGGAAAAGAAAGCTAGGCATCAGAAGCAATGGGTGGCAGGCCTATTAATGGCTGATCTGTACAGTGATCTGCCCTCAAGGAGACCCAACAGGCCAGTCTACTGCAGTGGCTTTCAATGTGGTAAGCCTGGGCTTCAGCAGAAGTCAGCTTGTGAAGAGCCCTGGCAGCTCTGCCAAGAGTTGGATCACTGGAAATGGACCTGCCCTGGAGTTGAAGGATGCCCAGGTCAGAGCCACAGATCTTATTGGCTCTAAGCTGAAAAGCCCTTCACTCAGCCCAGCTTCCAAAGTGACCCCTGCAGCTGAGGGGATGGTCAAGTAGGGTCAGCAACATTGCAGGCAGAACTGTAAATTTCTTGTTAGAGATGCCCCCTGCCTTTACCTGGCCAGCTCTCCTCCCAGGCCAGCTAGGTAATGAAAGTCAACAGGGTGCCTTCCCCTGGGAGTTTCACACCTCCCTTAGGATGTACCCCATGGGAAGAGCTAGATAGGTCTGGGCCTCTTAACTTACAAGGCCTAAAGCCCACCAGATTATTACCAGGCCCCTTCTGTCAGGTTCTATTTGCCTCTCAATCAGAAAACTTAATTGTAGCTTAGACAGCACCTTTCTTAGCTCCTCTAATAATGACTCTGTCCTTTGTTCTAGACCCTGTCTAGTGCACTTGGGCCTCATTCCTTTGTAATCATAACCTCTACTCTACCACCAATGGCTCTACTCCCAACCTGTGTGTACTGATGGTCCTCTTCCCCACTTAATGCTGTATAATTGTTCAGACCTGGTTAATGCCACTTTTAGGATCATTGGTTACTATCCTCACCCTATCTTTTATGACCTTGTCTAAATATGATCAGAGTCGGCGAACTTGGAAGGCTTCCATAGCCTTGGCAACTCATGACGAGAGCCTAGGGTGGTTACTGGTGCCATAAACTAGAGTGTCAATTTGTTGGGTCAACAACAGGAGTCACTGTGCACTAGCTCCTCATGTGGGATCTCTGTCCTTAATGTGCTGTACATTGTGATTTAATGCTATAACTAGTACTCAAACAGTATGTTTCACTTTGTGTTTCTATGTGGGTGCAAACTGTTGAAATCTTTACTTAATATATACTAAATTGATCTTCTGTATATAAAGAGAATTGAAAATGAATCTTGATGTGAATGGAAGGGGAAAGGGAGCGGGAGAGGGGAGGGTTGCGGGTGGGAGGGAAGTTATGGGAGGGGGAAGCCATTGTAATCCATAAGCTGTACATTGGAAATGGAAATTTATATTCATTAAATAAGAATTAAAAAAACATATTATGAATGCAAATACTCATATGCATTAATTAGGTAAACATATGATTAAATAATTATTAAAATTTTTAAAAAATAACATGTCTATGCAAGGTAAGGCTATTCAGAATGTAATACATCTGAGCTGGTCAATCATTTAAGAAGTTGTATGGAAAGATTGGAGATAAACTGAATTTTAACAACATTGTAAAGAATTCAATATATAAATATGTTTAAATGTTAGACTATAATTAGAAATGATTTACTATAAAAATATATACTAGAAATTTGGCAAAATAGAAAAGAGTCATCCCTTTAAGAATGCTTGACAGTAGCTGGCTTGGGAATTCTGGCAATCCACTAACATAACGTTGATGAAATTGAATGTTAAGGCATCTTGAAAAATGTGAAGGGAGGGGAAACGAGTGTCAGCTTCATTATCAGATTCAAAATGAAGAAACATCTTTTCCATCAGATACTGCCAAGAGGAAGAGAAACTTGCATTTCACACTTATTTTTCTAAAATATCACAGTTAATTTATAGTCTTTGCCAGAATCCATTCTTTTCTAAATTTCTCATCCTAGTAATCTGGCCAATTACCTATCCAGTTGCTCAATTCCAAAACAAGTCCTCAATTCTGACTTTTTATCTTACCTTCTACATCTAATCCATCAGGAATTCTACTGTTAATGATTCCAAGATACTTTTGAAATGACAACTCTTTTCTAGTCATTCCTTGTGGCTAAGGTGGTCACTTGTAAATGCTCTGGGTTCTAAAATGATTTAAAATGATTTTTATATCCAAAGCTGTTTCATTCTATGCAGATTAATAAATGTGATATACCAGCTCTACAGGATGGAGGACAGAAATGTTATGCTAATCTCCCTAAAGCAGAAAAGGTATTAGACAAAATTCAACACCCCCTCATGATAAAAATTCTGAACAAGTTATGCATTGAAGGAGCATACCTCAGCGTAATAAAGGCCATGTATAATGATCCAACAGCTAACATCATATTGAATGAGGAAACGCCAAAGACTTTCTAAGATCTGGAACAAGTCAAGGATGCCCATTTTCTCTGTCTTGTACAATGAAAACTATACATTAATTATTAAAGGAATTGAAGAGGGCATAAAGAATATTGGGATATTCATATTAAAATATGCATACTACCCAAGCAATTTGTATATTCAATGAACCCTATCAAAATTTCAGTGACATTTTCCAAAGAACTAAAAAATAAAAATTGCTAAAACATGTATGGAGCCACAAAAGACTCTGAAATGCCAAATGTATCTTGACTAAAAAGAAAAAAAAGGAGACATTACATTATCTCACTTTAAAATATATTACAAAGAAACAGTAATTAAAATAGCATGGTACTGGCATAAAACATATCCCAAAACCAATGAAACAGAATAGACCCTAGAAGTAATCCCACAAGCATACAGTCAACTGATCTTTGACAAGAATGCTAACAACATACATTAGGAAAAGAACAGTCTTTTCAATGAATGGTGCTGGGAAAATCAGATATACATGGAGAAGAATTAAGCAGGACTTAATCTCTCACCATGTACATAACTCAGTTAAATTTTATTAAAGATCTAAATGTAAAACCTGAAACTTTCCAAGTACTAAATAAAATATGGGGAAAACACTTTAGGGCACTGAATGGCAAGGAGTTTCTGGATCAGATCATAAAAGCACAGGAAACTGAAGAAAAATTGGAAAAGTGGAATTTCATCAAATTATAAAGCTTCTGCATAGAAAAGGAAACAAACAACGAAGTGAAGAAATAATGTATAGAATGGGGGAAATATTTGGAAAATATAGATCTGATAAGGGTTAATATCCAAAATATGTAACTATATCCAAAATATATAAAGGACTCAAATAACTCAATGACCAAAAAAAGTAAATAATCCAATTAACAAATGGGAAGTAGATCTAAAGAAACATTTTTCAAAGGAAGACAAACAAATGGTCAACAGGTACATGAAAAGAAAATACTCAGTATCACTAATCATGATCCCAATGCAAATCAAAACTACGATGAGATACCACCCAACTTTAGTTAGGTTGGCTATTACCAAAAAGACAGACAATAATGAGTGTTGATGAGGATATGGAGAAGAGGGAAACTTTATAAACTGTTGATGGGAATGTAAATTAGTAAAGCCATTGTGAAAAACAGAATAGAGTACCCTTAAAAAAACTTAAAGGAAGGAGAAAACATTTGATACAGCAGCTAAGTGACCACTTGAGAGGACATCATTCCATAGTGGAATGCTTAGTTTGTGTCCTGCTCTACCACTTCCAATCTAGCTTCCTGCTAATGTATCTTGGTAAGAAGCAGATGACAACTCAAGTACATGGGACCCTCCCATCCACATGGGAGAATCAGATAGAGTTCTAGACTCCTGGCTTTTGTCTGGCTCAACTCTTACTATTGAAGGAATTTAGGGAGTAAACAGGGGTTGGAAGATCTGCTCCTTTCTGCCTCGTGGTCTCTTTTTCTGTCTCCCTGCCTTTCAAAAAAATGAAATGAATATTTTTAAAAAATGGAACTAAAAGTATAACTGCCACATGATCCAACAATCCCACTCCTGTGTATACACAAAAAACAAATTAAATCTGTCACTCCCATGTTTATTGTGGCACTAGCCACAATATGCAAGAAATGGAAACAACCTAAATACCTATCCACCAATGAATACATAAAGAAAATGAGGTGCATATACAACAGAATACCGCTCAGGCACAAAAATGCCTGAAATTTTGTCTTTTGCTACATGGATACGACTGAAGGTCATTATGTAAAGGGAAATAAGCTAAATACAACAAATATCACATTAAAAAGATGATCTTACAGAAATTAAAACTATAATGCTGGTTTCTAGAGTATAAGAAGGAAAAGTACAAAGGAAGGTCA
Source organism: Lepus europaeus (assembly GCF_033115175.1). NCBI lineage: Eukaryota > Metazoa > Chordata > Mammalia > Lagomorpha > Leporidae > Lepus > Lepus europaeus. The sequence goes on from NC_084848.1 coordinate 18,243,694, forward strand.
GAGAAATATAGAGCGGCAGGTATGAAATTATAACTAGATTGGAGTAGGAGATTTTGGAGTTCTATTCATAATAGGGTGACTGTAAATGTTAATGTACTGTGTATTTGTAAAATAGAATAACTAGAAGAAAGTATTTTAGATGTTTTCACACTATAGGTTAAAGATTTGAAGAGATGTATATATTTACCCTGATTAGCTATTACATGATGTATACATGTACCAAAAATCAGATAAATATTTATAATTACATATATATGTAATTTTCTTAAAAAGCTGAAGATTAAACAACTTAAAACTTCAAATAGCTTCTCATCTTCAAATTAAGCCCACATTTGTTTCCATAGCCAATAGTGATCAATCTTAACTATCTTTAATGCTATTTCTGACTGCATAGTTTCCACTTACATTCTGAATCACTAATACCTGCATCGACCCATACTCACATACACAAGTGGTTTTTTTTTTCTTTCAAAGTACAAAGTCTTTTCCCTTGGATATTGCTCCTACTTAATTTTTCTTTGTATACAGTTCTAACACAAATCTTCGAAATGTTGGATTTCAATTATACATGGTGCATAATATTTCATTGTAATACATGAGAAAATTGTGTTTGAGCAGCCAATAGTTGTGCTGATACAGGCTTTTATGGGATAATTTGCCTAGTTGAATATTGGATAGTCAATTAGGCAGATATAAATATGACATTATGGTTAAGGAATTTAAAAATCAGAATATTAAAGTCAGTTAAGTGATGCTCTATATCACAATATTATTGTGACCATAGAGAACATTGTAAGATATACATATATAATATACAAAAAAGATTGAAAAACATGTAAGTGCATAGTGTGTGTGTATAATGAAAGTGTTCAATAGGTTTGTGGAAAAATGGAATTAAAATATGTTTATTTTGATGAAAACAATTTTGAAATCCATGCTTAGTTTTTTCATAATAGTAATTTTTGTGAACTTTTTGGTGAGACGTTGTATGGATTTCAAAACGTTTGTATATATTGAATTAAACATTTAAATCCATTCCATTTTCCAAGAAATTTTTAAGTACACATACATGCACATATACATATTTATCATCACTAGAGTTGAGTTAGCCTTAACTCTGATTTATATGCTTTTATAAAGTGCCAGAGCTAGAACTACTTATTTGTTTGAAATTCTAAGAATTCTAATATTGTCTAATCAAATTTTCTGAGAATGAATGTCCTCTCATATCAATCTCTAAGTTCAAGGTTACTTACTTTTGTTTTTATCATGGCTTATAAAATTAACTTTACCATAAGATTAGACTAAACTGTTTGGTAAATATGTGGCCTCTAGGTGTGTCTGATAATTTGTGTTTGTTATTACCATAAGAGAGTTGCTACATGCCCTTGTAATTTAAACCTTGACAACAAGTGCACAGTTACTTTAAATATCATTTACTGCATAGAATGGATAGATAAAACAGTAATTTACATAATTATATAAAGCATAGCATAGTTGGTTTGCAAAATAACTGTTGATGAACCTCTTCATTCAGGCTAGGTAATATTAAAGAACATATTTTTTTTCTCAGTGAACTCATTACAATAGATTGAATTCATAAGCCACTCAGTGATTCCTATTAAGTAATCAGAAAATTTGGCTTTTCAAGCCTGATCATGTTCAAAAATAAGTGTATCTACTTCCAAACTGGCAAAGCATACTGCGATTTTATGAGCTCAGAAAAGACTTAGAAATAAATGCGTGTTGTTTCTTTATATGGAAGCCAGTGTTTTCTCGTTTATGGAAACCAAAATAAAGGAACAACATGTCAGTTTTAAGTAAGCTCTCAGAAAATAGTTTAAACGAAAAATACATACTGCCATTCTAACTTCCTGCTATATACTTATGTGTTTACCTCATATAATATTTAAAAAATAATTTATGTACAGGATGAGGTTAAAATCAGGGCTTTGCTATATGATTTTTAAAATTCTTTGTACTTTAGGTTTCTAAACTTTACTTTGTGAGAAGTAGCAATATAAATGTTGTAGGGTTTGCATTAATATATGAAGCTTTTAGAATGATATCTAAGATCTAATAAATGATCAGTCATGTTAGCTGTTTCACAGACTGTCCTTGTCCTAGCAACATTACCTCATGGCTTGTAATTAGACTTTGATGGAACACCTGCCTTTATTTTCTAGATGAGTTAACCAAGGGATAACAAGTTTAACTAACTTACCCACAGTCATTTGACTACTACATTTAGAAAAATGATTCAGACCTTAGAGTTATATCTGTAGCCTGTGATCTCCCAATTTATTGTGACAGTGACAGAATGATGATCTAGTAATATTTTGTAGTGGTTCACAGAAAAGATAGAACAAAATTGTAAACAAGTCAAAAAAGATTCAGATTCAGAGCTCAGAGGAAAGTTAGGCTGTCTCTGGGCAAACAAGATGGAGAAAGCATAGAAAGCATATGCATTCCTACCTAAAAGTAATTTTAGCCAAAGAATCTACAGGTCATTCAGAATATACCAGATAAATCATTAGGGCATGAACAGTCACAAAAAACAGTCCTATGTACTGAGGATTTGTGGTAGACAGAGACCAAGTTTTAGAGAGCTTGTAACCCATATCTACTTAATTTAAGGGCCTTTTTGTCTATACTAGATAGCATTTCATTTTAAACTGTAGTTTGTGTTCTTGTTTTTATTTTGGATTTCTTTGAACTCATGGATCAAATGTAATAGGAGTTTTTTGAGGGCAGATCATGCCTCCTTCTTCTGCCCCTTTCACAAGCACCTAACATGGTGTTAAATACTGTCATGATTAATATAATTTGATTATTGATTATTGTGGGCTCTACATATATAAGGGCCACCTTGGCACAGTGCCTGCCACATTTGTCCCACACCAAATCTTGTGACATTACACTTGGGAACTGCTTTTCTTTAGATCTAATCACTCTGAAGATGGAGATGGAAAAGTGGTTGAAGGTTTAATTGTTGTTTTTATTCAGTGGAGGATACTCTCAGAGAAATGGACATTTTACAAATTAAATGGACATTGGAATTATTCGAAAACAAAGTAAACCCACACCTAAAGAGAACCAAGCTCAAGCGGCATTAGCTGGATGTTCTCATGTCACCCACTCTTGATAAACTTGACTCTTCTAATTCATTTTCTTGATTTTATTATTTTTAATTTGAGCACCCTTTAAAAGTCATCATAAAGTATTGTTACAAATGATGCCTGTTCTTTATTTATAATCTACACATTTATTGCTACATATTTTCATCTACATACAGCATTGCTTGCAAAATGCAGGTTTTTAATGCCAGATTTTAATTTTCTCCAAGTTCACAATATTCTGTAAGTTTAATTTTACATATATTTAAATACTGGTTCAGGTCCTGGGTGTTCCACTTCTGATCCAGTTCCTTGTTGGTGCACCTGGGAGGGCAATGGAGGATAACTGGGTGCTTGGGCTCCTGCACCTGCTTGGGGGACCTGGAGGAAGCTCCTGGCTCCTGACTTTGGATCAGCCCAGCTCCAGCAATTTCAGCAGTTTGGGGAGTGAGACAGTGGATGGAAGCTCTCTGATTCTCTCTCTCTCTCTCTCTCTCTCTCTGTAACTCTGCTCTTCAAATAAATAAATCTTTCAAAGAAAACATACTTTGTATTCAAATTTAGTCTCAAAATATTCACATTTTAGTTCATTGATTTTATGTAATTATTGAGATACTTGGGCTTAGATAAAGCTTCTAACTTCCTTTCACACTGCTACAGTTATATTTATAACTTATTCATACATTTTCCACCTATTCATATGGTCATTTGGACAGCCCATTCATTTTATTTTTCAGAAATTTTAAAGAAGTTTACATACAACAATTCTATTCATACCTAGATACCTAAGGACTTATACAAGGAACATTCAAGAAATTCATGGAAAATTTGCATTATATTTCAATTTCACTTGTACATGAATTCCTTCAAACTCTCTTGTATATGGTTATCTAACATTTATCATATGTTTTACATTATCGCTCCTTTATATCTGTTTGTTAAACCAATATTTTCTCTCAACTAGCTTGTTAATATACATATCTTATTTTTCTTTCCCTAGCTGTAGAGATTACAAAATAAATGTTTGATATATCAAGCTATATAAGTTAGTGCTTTACAACATCCCTACAATTCAGTGACCTTAGAGAACTTTAACTCAATTTACTTATTTCTTTTCCGTGTGCAATCATAATAATTTATTTTAATTTGATACACATTTTAAATATTACAAGACATTATTGAAAGTTTTAGATCTAGATTTGATTACATATTATTCATTCAGTTGTTTCTCATTTCTTCCTGTTTCTCTGTGTGTCTGACTAGAATTATTCTTCTGATAATGAACATGACTTAGTATTTCCTTTATTTAAATTACATTGTAAATAAACCATCTTACTAGCTTTTTAAATCTTAAAATGCTTTTATTTTACTTTATATCTATAAAATTTTGAGTAAAAATCTTAAGTTTACAAGTGCTGGTTTATAGTCATGTGTACATCCATGTAACCACTATATTATCAACATTAGTTTTTCCTTTTGATTATTTTGATTAATTTATTTGCATTTATTTGTTAGGTAGAGAACAGAGAAAGAGAGAGAGTGGGAGAGAGAGAGAGACAGAGAGAGAGACAGAGAGAGAGAGAGAGAGGACGATCTTCCATCCCTTGGTTCACTTTCCAAAAGTATGTAATTGGCAAGACTGGGCCAGACCAAAGATAGGAACCAGGAATTCCATCCACATCCTCACATCAGGGACAATGACCAGCTGCTTGGAAATAGAGTCGGGACTCAAATCTGAGCACTCTGAGATGGGATGCAGGTGTCCAAAGTGGTATTTTAACTACTTCACCAAATGCCCACCCTAGTTTTTCTTTCGTGATATTTATAATGATATCATAAAGTACATATAGATTGTAGAAAGTCTATTTCACTTGACATTATATTTCTAAGATTCCTCAATGTTGCTATATGTATCAGATGCATACAGATATACAGACACCAGAGCAAATGTTTTGTCTTGTGTTTTTTTCTGTTCAATGATCCCAGCACTCTATCATTAATATTTTAAGCATATACAACTTGAAATTACCACACAGTGAACATATTCCCATCACCTAAATTCTATAATTATCATTATTTACATATGATATATATATACATATATATGCATATATGCTTCTCATTAACCACCTATCACTATATCTTATTTTGAATTCCTCTCAATGAAAGAGACAACTTTATACTTATGATGGCTAACTTTAGTTATCAACTTGACTGGATAAAGGAAAACTGATAAGGCATCATATTGGACTTATCTGTGATAGTTCTTCCAGAGCTAGGTGGAGAAGATCCACCCCACTGTGCACAGCTGTCTTCCAATGCTTTGAGGGACAGAAGAAGCATACACAGAAAGAGAATTGTTTACATGATGGATTGCTTTTCGCTGCCTGTGGGCATCAGAATTCCAGGTTTCCCAGTCTTTGGACTCTAGAACTCAATCAGCAACAACTCTGGTTCTCAAGTTTTTGGTGTCAGTCTGAGAATTGTACCACAGACTTTTCTGGATATGAGGCTTTGGACCTGTCCTGAACCATGCTGCTGACATCCCAATGTCTCCAGCATGATGATGGCCTGGCATGGGATGTCTCTGCTGCAAGGATTTCCTTAATTAACCCCCTAAACTTTATGCATTTGTCTATCTGTCTATATAGTTGATTGGTTCCATCTTTCCGGAGAACTCTAGTTAATACAATTCACTACCATGTGATTCTCCCTCATATTATTAATTATAATTTTATATTCAAAGTTATTTTTTTCAAGTAAATTTACCTACGGAGATAGATACAAATTTTAAAGGTATAAAATTAACTATTTTATTGCTAATAAATATACCACAATTTTCTTTTTCCTTTTTTTTTTTTTGTGCTAGTATGGTAGAATGCTGAGTTGTTTCTAGCTTAAGCACATTCTAAGAAAGTGAGTTTAAATTATTTTTATTTATTTATTTTTGAAAGGTGACAGAGATGCAGATAGCAAGAAATGTTCCACCCATAAGATGCCTATAACTACCAGGGCTGGGTCAGGACAAACCAGACACCTGAAAGTCCATTGGGGTCTCCAGCGTGGGCAGCAAAGATTTAACTTCTTCAACCATCATCTGCTACCTCCCAGAGTCAGCATTATCAGAGACAGAGGTGGGACTTGAAACTGGACACTCCAATATGATATGCAAACATCCCAAACGGCCTCTTTATCTCTGCACTCAAGGCCTACCATAACTAAGTTACTATTAAAAAATACTGCACAAGTGTCTTTATGGACTCTGTTAATTGATTTATGGGCAAATACCAGGATTTAGGATTGTTGATCTAGAATTTGTGTATGTTAAATTTTGCTTTTTGAAAGACAACAGAATGTTGTAAGCACACATGGTTAGATATCTGAATCTTCTGCATAAGCAAACACACAAAGACAAACCACATACATGCACGCACACACGTGGACACAGATTTTATAATGTACTGTGATCCGCAGTATTCTCAAACGAAATGTCATAATCCATCACAATTATTCTTCTTTCCTGGAACTTAGTATAATTCCCAATCTTCAGACACTAAATTTATTTTAGTTCCCTATTATCATGTTTCAACCCCTGATCCTATTTTCCTCCTCAGAGGAGAATACTACTCTTTTTTGAAAACTAAACTACTCTACTTGATATTTGTACATTTCCTAGCAGTGCGATGCTTTGATATTTCATCATTTAAACACATCGATTTTTTTAGTGATTTCCTGTCATCTCCCATCTCAGTCTCTAAACCACCCTTTTCTTGCAGTGATTAATATGCCCGTTTTCAATGATCTGAAGAAAAGATCTCTTCAGTAGGCTTATTTTCTTTCAACATTAAGTGTATTATTATCTTGAGCATTTCAGTGAGAACACATTAATAATTTACTTAAAAATGTACACCCAAAATGATTCGACAGAATATAGACAAATAAATATAATGGGGACAGAATAATGAAAGCAAAAACAGGATAGAAACCATCTGAAAATACATTAAGGTTAAATGTTATCTGCAGTCTGCCTCTTAATTTGCTGGTCAGCATTTCCTGGAAATTAAAGCAGGATTGGAAAACACAGAGTAACATAATTAGCTAATAATATTAGTTCTCTACTCATTTATCTACAAAGACATCCTTGTTCATGGTACAAGTGTTCACTGTATAGAAATTTGTTATTGTTGGATGAAATGTGAGTTTTATGCTTGAGATCTCAAACACAAGGGGTATGATCTTCTGACTCAATTATCAATGGCATTCAATTAGATTTGACTCTTTGCCTAAAGAGGTTGGCTCATGGGTGTGCAGCAGACATTTACATACACAGTTAATAGTTTCACATAAAAATGTTAAAACCTTGCTAATTTCATGGGTAAGCCCCAAATTATTTGATATTAAACAGAGAAAAAGAACTTTCAACTTGAAAATGTTTATGAATTTTTAATCAACTGAAATCTTAATTATCTTGAGCATTTCCGCAACATTATCTTCAGAACAGGCACCGTTCATTTTAGGCTAAGAGTGTCTTGCTAAAGCTACAAGGAAGTTTGAGTTACCATCATCACCTGCAAACAACTGACTCTCTTGGCATTTGGAAGTATTTGGGAATGTTGAAATATATATTTAAGAAGAATATTTCAAGAGAAATAACCATACTACCAAAAGCAATTTACAGATTCAATGTGTTCCCAATCAAAATACCAATGACGTTCTTTTCAAATCTAGAAAATAAACGATGGAAAAATTCATATGGAAATGCAAGACTCTGAATAGCTTAATCAATCTTAAACAACCAAAACAAAATTGGAGGCATCACAATATCAGACGTTAAGACATATTACAGAGTACTGTTAAAAGTTGGGTACTGGCACAAAAATACATATGCAGACAAATGGAATGGAAGAGAAACTCCAGAAATTAATCCACACATCTGCAACTAACTCATTTTTAACAAACAAGCTGAAATCAATCCCTGGAAAAGTATAGTCTTTTCAATAAATGGTGCTGGGAAAAATGGATCTTTTCATGCAAAAGTATGAAACAAGACTCCTACCTTACATATTATACAAAAATCAACTCAAAATGGATCAAGGATCTAAATCTATGACCTGATGTCATCAAATTACTGGATAAAAACACTGGGGAAAATGTGTAAGACATTGGTATAGGCAGAGACTTCTTGGAAAAGACCTTAGAAGCCAGGTAATTAAAGCAAAAATAGACCAATGGAATTATATCAAGCTAAGAAACTTCTTCACTGCAAAGGAAACTCTCAACAAAGTGAAGATGTAACTGACAAAATAGGAGAAAATATTTGTAAACTATGCAACTGATAAAGGATTAATATCCAGACTCTATAAAGAGCTCAAGAAACTGAACAACACAGGGCTGGTGCTGTGGCGCAGAGGGTTAAGGCCCGGGCCTGAAGCGCTGGCAATTCCATATGGGCGTCAGTTCTAATCCCAGCTGCTCCTCTTCCATTCAGGAGAAAGCACCTGGCTTCTGGCTTCAGATTGGCGCAGCGCCGTCTGTAATGGCAATTTGGGGAGTGAACCAACGGATGCAAGACCTTTCTCTTTGTCTCTCCCTCTCACTGTCTGGAACTCTACCTCCAAATAAATAAATAAAATCTTTAAGAAAAAGAAACTCAACAACAGAGCCAACAATCCAGTTAAGAAATGGGCAAAGGACATAAACAGGAGTTTTTCAAGAGAGTAATTCAAATGGCCAACAAACACATGAAAAAATGCTCAGGATTATTAGCCATAAGAGAAACACAAATAAAAACCATGACATTGTTTCTCCTCACTCCAGTTAAAATGGCTCTTACAGAAATCAAAAACAATAAATACTGATAAGGATGTAAGGAAAAAGGTACCCTAATCCACTGTTGGTGGGAATGTAAACTAGTACAACATTACGGAAAACAGTATGGAGATTCTAAAGAAATCTGAAAACAGATCTACCACATGACATAGCCATCCCACTCCTGAGAAAATACTCAGAGGAATTGAAAGCAGCATCCAAGAGAGTTATTTGTAATCCAATATTTATTGCATCTCAATTCACAATAACTAAGATATAGAATCAACCCAGATGTCCATCAACTTATGACTAAAGAAAATGTAGTATATATACATTATACATTATGGAATACTACTCAGCCATAATAAAGGGTGAAATCCTGTCTTTTGCAACAAATGGATACAAATGGAAATCTTTCTGCTTAGTGAAATAGGCCAGTTGCAAAAAATATAAATAACATGTTTTTTCTGATATCACGATCATTCTAAATTTGTACTGTTAAGTGAGAGCAGCTCTTCACTGTCTACCTGCTGCATTGCCTTGCAGAAACGGGAATCTTCTGGCCTGTAGACCGCATAAGGCCTGTGAAAGCATTTGGTCTGAGTCTGCAAAGGCAAGTGTAGGTGGGACTCAACCTGTAGACTAATTTTTAAGTAGGTAACTTCAGATGGTCTGCAAATGGCGTTATAAATATCCAAAAGGCCTTGGTAGAAAACAAAAAATGTCCCCACGCCTGCTGAAAGATAGATTTGGTGAATGTCTGAACAGAGACAAAATCATATGAAGAAGCAGTCAGCTGCCTTAAGGTGATCTGATTTAAAATGTAGCTTGTAGGTAATTATATCACTTTTAAAATGGAGCAAATACACAAGAAAGGAAACAAATCTTTATTCATGTTGTTTCCTAAAAAGAGATTTTACACTAATAGCAAATTTCAACAGGAAAATAAGAAAGGTAGGAGCAATTTAGTTGAGAATAGAGTTTCTAAATAGTTCAAAGTGATTTCCTGATGGTATTTTAATATGAAGTTTTACAAATAACACACTTCAAAATTATGGTCAAGCAGTTGTACCCACTTTCAAGTGACATTCTAAAGTGAATTAACATAATCACTTCTGTGAAAAGGTTCTGAATTGTGAATGCTCATTTTGTAAAAGTGGATGAAAAATGCAAATATATAAACCATATATTTGCATATTATATATAAACCATATATTTGCATATTATATTTTAACATATTCTTAACTGTATGTATTAGAGGACTTTATTTAAATAAAATCTTTTCACAAGATCAACCTGTTAAATAGACAAGTACCAATATTAAAAATAACCATCAGTAATACAGGTAGAAAGTTATAGGGGTTTATTTTATCTTTCTTTTTTTTTTTTTTTTTTTTTTGACAGGCAGAGTTAGAGAGAGACAGAGAGAAAGGTCTTCCTTCCGTTGGTTCACTCCCCAAATGGCCGCTACGGCCGGCGCTCGCCGATCCAAAGCCAGGAGCTTCCCCCTGGTCTCCCATGTGGGTGCAGGGGCCCAAGCACCTGGGCCATCCTCTACTGCCTTCCTGGGCCACAGCAGAGAGCTGGACTGGAAGAAGAGCAACTGGGACTAGAACCCAGCGCCCATATAGGATGCCGTAGCCACAGGCAGAGGATTAACCAAGTGAGCCACGGCACCAGCCCATGGGGTTTATTTTATCTTACATCTATTCACTCTGAGAGCTAAGAAATAGTTTTCAGAAATCAAATATACTTTGGATATACATCTTCCTTAAATGTGGCTAAGAAGCACATTGATGTTTTCATACCTGCAGATTGGCTTATTAATAATTATTGCAGATATTCTATAATCAATGCAAATCAAACCAATGAAATTTCAAAAAAATTGTTTTTACAAGTATTCATTTGTCAAATATATTATAAATTTGCACACAAATGTTTGTTTATAAAGAATGTGAATATTCACATATGCATACATATATGAACTCATATATTAACATTACATGTTTACTGAAAAATAACTATAAACACATACACATGAACCTGTATACAAGAATAAAACATTAAGTATTTTAAACCAAATGAAATGGCAGCAAATAAAGAGTGACAATCATTGTTACACATAACACTGTTATTAATACTAATAATTGATGAATAACTTAATAAATAGTATCTGCACAATGGCTAATGCTGTTAATGACTCTATGAGTAGTCATGCATTTCATGTTTTCTAAGAAGCAATCATTTAAATGCTAAAAATGTATCTATTGAACTAGAAAATTAGATAATTGGCCATATTAAGATATATTGTATACACATAAGATGGTCCTCTTTCATAGCATTTACTAAATGAATGAATACATTAATAGAAAAAAAAACTTTTTTCAGTATGGATGGAATACTCTTTAATGCAAAATTAATTTCCTTTAAAATTCAGGAAACAATGCATTGATACTTTAAAAAATATTTTTATTAAGTTATTTGTTTATGTATACAAATACTACTTCCTCTCATATTTACTTTTGGTTGACTTCTTAATTTTCAGTTTTAAAAATTATTTATTTGAAAGACAGAGAGACAGAGTTCTTTCATCTGCTGATCAATCTCCAAATGCCCACAACACCCACACTGGTCAGTCGGAACCAGAACCCTGGAACTCCCTACAGGTCTCCCCTGTGAGTGTCAGGGATCCAAGTACTTGGACCATTACTTGCCACCTCCCAAGATGCACATGAGCAGGAAACTAATCAGAAGTAGAAGAGTCTGGACTTGAATCTGAATCTGCAATATGGAGATGGTGTGTTATGCCCACTCCAATCATTTCATATTTTTCACTAACATGTAATACCTGTGCAGTTTTATGGGGTATATATAAAATATCAGAATTACATACCATTCTTACTAATAATATAACAATTAGACCTAAGTATCCATATAGAAAATATTTCATGCCAGGTCAGGCATAATACATTGAATTCTGGTTACAAATATTTTAAATATATTTAGATACATTTGACATATTAGATTTAATATGAATATTCACATAATTTTAAAGGCAGAATTGCCAAAGTTTACACGGGAGTGATAGCATCAATTGAGACTAAATTTGAGGGTAGACTAAATATAGCCATACAAAAGAGAAACATGAATATAACATTACATATATACACACACACACATAAACATGCATACACATGCAATGTCAATTTATTCCACCATTCTATATTTAGACAATACACATTTAACATTCAGCATTCCACATGAAAATTTCATTAACATATTTATACATAAATAAAATATTACCACTTTGCAAAGTATTTCATTTTTGAATACACAAAATTATTAGAAAGTAATAGTTATTCAGGAAGGAAAACTATTGGGATGCTAAACACTGATGACTAGTTGATTCAACACCTGTACAATATTTATATTCTATTTATCATTCTAAATTAGGCAAGAATCACCGAGAAAAATAGAGTGATATTTAAAAACACTTTTAAAAGGTCATGTTTACTGAGATTTGTTAGCCTGATTTTTGTGATTTATTATGACAAATGCTTTAAAATTTCAAAATATGAAGCTATTTTAAAGCTACGGTAAGCAACTCCTTCCTGTTTACCATCTGAGTTTTCACTTAGCCAAAGGCAAATGAATTAAACTTTTATTTTTTAATAACTGGATGGTTGCCATTTTCTGAAGCTGATTATAACTGTTTATCTTTTAAACATATTTTGTTTTTTATTTATTGGAAAGGCAGAGAAACAGGGAGAGAGACTGAAACAGAGACAGGTAGATCTTCCATCTGCCGATTCACTTCCCCAAAACCTGAAACAGCCTGGGCTCCCCGAGGCCAAAGCCAGGAAATCAGAATTCAATCCAGGTCATCCACACACATCCAAATATAATTTGTATCCAAATAACTGAACCATAACATGCTGTCTCCCAGGTTGTGCATATGCAGGAAGCTGTAATCAGAAGTAAAGCTGGGGCTCAAACCCAAGCACCCCTGTATGGTCCTCAGACATTCCAAGCAGTGTCTTAACCACTGCACCAGTTGTCCATCCCAACTGTATATCTTTATGATATAAATCTAAGGATCACTCCACACTCAACATAAAGAAAGAAGATGGAGAAGAAGGAGGAGAAGGAGTAGAAGGAAAAGGAGGAGAAGGAGAAGAATTTGATTTTGATTTTAAGTATCTTAATTTTTTTCAAACATTTCGCCTATGTAAGCAATCATCTGAAAGATGATTAAATTGAATGTAGTCATTGAAAAGCTGACTAAAGACAATGCCCATTTAACTCAGGGACACTTTGTCTTTCAAACACATAGCCTTACTTTGGGTGCAGACTCGAGTAACACATTTATGACTGATAAAGAAGTCCAAGGAAAATTAATCATGTACTAACTCACTGAAGAAAACGATTTCAGGGAAAAACTGTACTACATGGTTGCTGAAAATCAAACAAAATACATTTTTGCAGAACCAGCGTGGCATATTAGATGGAATTATATACAGAATTACTGGTAGTTGAAATATAAATGAACATCAGAAATATAAAATATTGGTAAGCTTAGTTTGTATCACCAATGTCATATTGTAGAGAAGTCTATAATTCTCCAGCAAGGTACAGATGAATATGGTTTCAAACCTATTTTTATAAAATATATGCCCAGATAAGGAATGCATCCTTGTCATTCTTTCTTTTTCTACCCCACTTTATAGAGTTATGAATGACAAATAAATATATAATAGGATATTTTGATATATTTATACATCATTAAAAAATTACAATAAAGCTAATGAAAATATCCCTCACCTCACATAGTTTTTTTGAGATCTACTCTTTCAGCAAATTTTAAATAATTAGTACACTGTCATTTACCATAGTTATTAGGCTATTCATTAGGTTTCCAATGCTTGCTCATCTTGTAAATGTAGGCTTGTACTCCTTAACCAATATTGCTCCTTTTCTCTCATTTTCAGTCCCTGATAAGCACCCACTCCACTCTCATAATATGTATTTTTTTTCTTAGTGTCTACAAATAAGAGGGATCAAGCAGTAGCTATTTGTCTCTGGTTTGTTTTAATTAACATACGGTCTTCCAGAGTCATCCATATTGTTGCAAATGACAATATTTTCTTATTTTCAGATGGAAATAATCTATATTTTGTGTGTAGATGTGTGTTATCACCATTTCCTTGTCTAGTCCTCTGTCAGTGACTTAGAGTGTTCCCTTATCTTATCTATTGTGGCTCAGCAAACACAGGAAAATCTTCATTTTAAGTGTGATTCACAGCTTTTTTCTTAGAGAACTCCATTAAACTTTACTATCATACTTATCTGGTTTTGCCTTTTTTGCACATACTTATTAAGTAACTTTTTTCATTTTATTTTTGTTACAGCTTTCTCAAACCAAAACTTGCACATTGGAAGTTTTTTTTTATTATTCATACATAATAAAATTTTGGCTCAAAACGAAGTTCTACCTGAGCTCTCCTTCTCTGACATCTGTAATCTGCTATAATTATCTGCTATGAATCTGTGATGGCATTTTAGGGTTCTTTTGTCCTTTCATTGATTTCATTTTCTTTCAGTTGTGGGTATCTGCTAATTTCTATTGTTCCACAGACTGTCCTGTTCCTGACATTAATTCTAGGTACAATGAGTGGGTCTATTTATAACACTTTTGAAGCTCAATGAGCTTAGCATGAATAACACACTTTATAGTACAGCAATACCAGAAAAATCAAAATCTTTATTTCAGTAACATCAAATACATATGATATTGACTTGTTCAACCTTAATAGGAATCTTGTGAGACCTAAATGATTATTATTCATTTCTAAAATGAAACAAATTAGGCTTTTAGTGGTAGTATGGATTGCTCAGGATCACAAAGTGAGGAAATAGAATAGGAATTTGATGTAAGAATTTTAGAGTTCTTGTTATTAAACATACTGCCATGAATGCCCCCTCATTTAATAGGTCACATATTTTAAGGAGAACATTTATGAAGACAAATTTACCATTCACAAGTACTTACCTATAATATCTCAAAATTCTTGATTCAGAATTTTTTTCTGTCAACTATACACATTGGAATTTTCCTTTTTTACTGTATGTATGTTAATGCCATGTAAAAAATTACCATGAAATTAGCGGCTTTAAACAACGCTCACTTATTACTTCACATTCCTACAGGTAAAATACACAATCACATTTTGTCTGCACTGTCTGCTCAGTCCCACAAGGCTGCAATCCAGGTATTGTGTATGGTACCCTGGAGGCTTAACTTGGAAATAGCGGCCTCTAAGTCCCTTCATATTGGTCAAAAAATTCATCTTGCAATTAGGGAACTGAGGTCTTCATACTTTTGCTAACTGCCTGTTTCCCTAGGTTTCCTCAGATCCTTGCCCTGTGGTCCTCTCTATAGGCAGATCATATCACCGATACTTGCTTCTGCAAGGCAATTGAAAGAAGTGTTTCTCTGTAGTATACTAAGCGGGAGCCCTATGGCATATAAAATTGTTGTGGGGTGATATCCCAGCATCTTTGACATGTTGTATTGGTTACAGGCAAATCATCAACACCATCCCAACTCAAGAAGAGGGGTTTAATACAAAGTCATGGATATCAGGATATATGAATCATTGGCAGATACATTCTGCTCAGGTACTATACATCAAAAACATTATGGTCATGTTAAATACTAATACTAAATCCTATGCTTTGCTTTGAATTAAGGGAAGAATTTGGGGAATAATCTCCTTGCACAAAAATGTTCCATTCTGAGTCACTAGTAAAATTTTGATATTGTTCAGAAGCCAACACTATAACTCCTGGCCTGTGGTATATAACTGAGATACATGATTATTTAGATTCTCTCATTCTTACTCCTTTAAGTCTCAAGCTCCCACGAACTCACCCTCCATCCTAGCAGCAGGATTCGTCCTCCTGAAGGCTTGCTCCTCTGTCAGACTTCCAAGTATCAGAGCTGAGGGAATAATGATTTTAGTTACTTCTGAAAGTATTGGAAACTAGAAGCTGTAAGTGGAATATATTTCCCCTTTCATTACTTTATTGACGGATGCTCAGTGATCGACCTACACATAATTGATCTGAGCAGCCTTGCAGGACTTGGCATACACATCTAATTGAGATTTAACAGAACAACATCCAGTGTACTGAGCCTGATTCGAAGGAAAAAAAATCCTTCTTGAAATCGTCACCTATTGAATTTGAACTGATTCATGATATTCTTCCAATTGCTTTTCATGACACCCACATTTAAATGTGCCACTGTCAACAAGGCTATGATTGCTTCAGATTTAACATCTGGAAACATTTTTATTTGTAATGGCTTTTGAAATTCCTACATGTCTACAATTAAGAGCACTTGAAAGTATAAACTAATAATAGTACCAATCAAAATGAGAGGCAAGAAAATATATATTCTATGTTAGAATACATATACAGCAAAGAAAATAATAAGAAATTTTGTATTTCAATAATTTATCTTCTTTGAAGGGAAATGAGTGCATGTACCTAAGAATATGGAGTTCAGGGCACCTAAAAAAAAGCTAATGTGCTTGTGCTATACTCATACATTTAATGTTTCATATATTATTAAAGACAGCTCTAGGCAAGCACTCTGCTCTAAAGTTTGGAAAGGCCATTTCATGGGCCAAAAAATACCCAGTGCATAATCTGGCTTTGTGTATCCACGTGCTCAATCACAAGTTGACATAACATTTTAAAAATGTGGTACTTCTTCAAGTGTATGATAATGCCTCATATGGAAGAGATTTATTGTAGAAATTTTTTAGAGCCTGCAATTTACTGGTGAATCTTTGGAGTAGGGTCTTCAGTCTGGCGTCTACATAGTATCCTTGAAATAATAGTTGGGGCTAGCATTCACTGAAGGGGATAAATTGTTGCTTGGAACAACTACATTCCATATCAAATTTGGGGAAAAAAATGGTTTCTTGGAGAAGGCTTGTTGTATTAGCTCTCTATGTCTGAATATAATACAAATTACAGCCACTGAAAGCAATGTAGATATCTTATAGTTCTATTGGTTCAGAAGTCTAAACTGTGTCTCAGTGACATAATTCCTTTCTGGGAGCTAAAAAGGGAATTTATCCTCTTTCATTTCTCAACTTCGACAGACTGCACTGGTCTCGGACTGTGATTTCTTTCTGCACCTTCAAAGTGAACACTGGGCAGTCTATTTCACACACCATGGATAAAAGATGGTCTTCAATCAATGGTGTTGGGCAAACTAGATATCATGTAAAAGAATGAAACTGGACATTTATGTTACAAAAATGAACTCAAAATGGACTAAAAGCTTGGGGTCAGTGTTGTGGTATAGCAGGTTAAGCTGCTGCTTATGGTGCCAACATCTTGTATTGGAATGCCAATTTGAATCCCAGTTCCTTCACTGCCAATCCAGCATCCTGCTGATTTGCCTGGGAAGGCAGAGGATGATGACCTCAAAGATTGGGCTCCAGCCTCCCAGTAGACCTGAGTGGAAGTCCTGCCTTCTGGCTTAGTATCGGCACAGCCCTGGATGCCATGGCCATCTGGGGAGTGAGCCAGTAGATGGAAGATTTCTCTCTCTCTTTCTCTCTCTGATACTCTGCCTTTCAAACAAATAAATCAATATTTTTTTAAGAATGTCTTAAAATCTTAAATGGAATACTGAGAACACAAATCTACCAGAAGAAAATGTAGGAGACATACTTTTAGATATTGGCTTATAAATAGGCAAAAATAGGCAAATAGGATAGCACCAAACTAAAAAGATTCTGCACAACAATTGAAAAAATCTACATAGTGAAAAAAACAATTAATGAAAGGGGAGAAATACCTGAACATACATCTTGTAAATGGTTAATATAGAAAATATATACAGAACCCAAACAACTTTAGCAATAAGGCAAACAAACTGATTAATAAATGGGCAAAGGAGTTGATAGACACTTCTCAAAAGACGTGTGAATGACTAAAAGATATGTGAAATTACACTCAACAGTAGTATTCATCAGAGAAATGTAAAATAAAAGTACAGTGAGATTATCATTGCAAGTGTGTTAAGATGACTGTTATCAAAGAGACAAAAGTGTTGGCAAAGCCATGGAGAAAAGGGACCCTTGCATTTTGCTAAAGGAAATTTACATTTGCACAGTAGTCATGGAAAATAATATGGGGTTTCCACAAAACATTAAAAATAGAAATACTAAATAATGAATAAATCCTACTTTTAAGTATGTAAAACTTCATACACAAAAGAAATGAGGGCAAGATAACTGCACTCCCATCTTCATTATAGCCTTATTCCAATAGAAAGGAAATAGATCAACCTAAAATTTCACTGACAGGTAGAAGAATAAAGAAAATTTGTTGTGCAGACAAACAAACACACATTCAATGATATATTACTCAGATTTTCATTACTATAGCCAAATGCCAAAGACAACCTGTTTATGAAGGATGGGATTTATTTTGCCTCAAGGGTTTTAAAGTTCACAGTCCAAGTATAGGGAGGTGCCATTGATGTAGCTACTTAGGGAGACTAGAGGATGGCAACAGCTTCATGTGTGGAGTAATGATTACATGGCGATACAGGACCCAGAGTGAGCTGCTGAGCATAATTTAGCTTGTATAATCAACCTTTCTCAAGAACTACTATCCAAGGCCAAATTTCAATAACCTAAGACCTTCCACTACATCTATGTCCTAGACATCAAATTAAATCAAAGCTCCACCTTCTTAGTACCATAATTTCAGGACTTAGGAATTTAATCAGTCAGCATGATTCTGGAGCCATATCCTATTCAAATCATAGCAATTACTTTTCAACTAACCCTAAAAACGATGGAAATATTGCCATTTGTGAAAATACAGATGAACTTGGAAGACATAATATTAAGTGAAATCTGCATGGCACAGACAAACAAAACCATGTATCAGCTCATTTATACATGAAATGAGCAAGTAGAATGGTAGTTGTTAGGGGTTGGGGGAGGAGACAAGGATAGAAAGATGTTGATTAAAGTTAATTATAATGTGTAATATATTTGAAAATTGCAAGCAAGTAGATTCAAATATGTTCACCATAAGGAATGAGTATGTGAGTTGAAAGACGTGTTAATCAGCTTGAGTTAACCTTTCACCATATATATATTATATAGATTAAATGTATAAGTTGTATACCACAGATATACATAATTTTTTCCAATTATACCTATCAAAAGAAAATGATTAAAATATTTTATACAATCATAAAGATATACTAAAATGAACTTTAAGATACTTCAATTAATCGGTCATAAAGGGATCAAAGAGTCTCACTAAAAATGTGATATCAACAAAAATAATATGATTTAACTCAGTATCAATATGAAAGTTTTAAATATAAATATGGAAGACCAATTGCTTACTTATTAAATTGATTGTTAACATTGATTTTTTTTCCCAGAAACTGTTTTTAAAGTATACAAACTTCATGCATTTCATAAATACAAATTTAGGAACCCTTCCCTCTCAGAAACGTGAGAGACCACGAGGGTTGAGCAAAGTAAGTCAAGACTAGAATTATCCAGCCAACATACAGAACCAAGAACTAACCATATTTTTGTTCTTCAAATCTACTACATTTTAAGATACTTTATTAAACAGAAAACTTTACCTGATAAAATATCTAAAAGTATCCAGATATATATGGGCACAAATATGCATACATAAAACTAGTTTTGACCTTATCTTTTATGATGTCACCTTGTACTCTTTAAGTTGCTTGCTTACTTTTTTGGTCCTGTTTTTTGGCATCCCTCTCTGACCATCAATTCTTATTTTTCCCTTTCAAGTCTCCTCTGTCCTCTCCTCAACATTTGAATAACTCAGCATGACTGATAATCTATTTTTTTAAATTATCACCTACTTCCTTAATGCTTTCTTTTCCATTTACATCTTAAATTCAAGAGAAATTCATTAAAATTTCTTTCTTATACACATGGTTACACCCTTGTTCTCTCACATTTATTCTCAGCATCCTACTTATATATCATCGAATCTATATCTTTATAATCTGAAGTGCTACCTTAAGCCTACTATGTGATTGTTACTAAGGCCAATAGATTTGCTTATAGAATTTCCATTGCCTCTTATCAACTCTAGGACATTTTCCTAATACTTTGCTCCTGTATCTCCTCAATTGTTGAGTTTTTAACCTTCTTCTCCATGGCTCAAATATAGGTGACTATAATAAGCATATAGCAATCCTCACTCAGGCACACTTCAAACCTTTACCATTATCAGTCCACTGAAACTCTTCTTGTTAAATCACCGTAAACCTCATATTTGAAGCCAATGATGGGTTATTAGTCAATACACTGTTTAATTTGCCTTTTTATTGGATGCATGTAATCAGTGTTTTTACTAATTTCTCACAACATACCTGAGTTCTTTCCTGTCTAATTGAACACTCTTGATTTCTTTGATAAGTTCCTTATCTTACCTCTCCTCTAACACTGAATATTGGACTATGTGAGAGCTCAGCCCTTAGATCTCTCCTGCCTTTTTCTTCAACCTCCCCTATATGTTCTTTGCTTTCTGTTCCTTCATCTTCCCTAAATCTCCCTAAATTCACTTCCAGATGATCTCATGGCTATTTTATAGCTGAACTCTACCTATGTGCCGACTAATTCCTAAATGTGTACCTCCAGTCCACAACATTCTTCTGAACTGCAGGCCCTTGAATCTCCACTATTTCCAACCCTTGCTCAATCCTCAATCATACACATCTTAGTCCATGGCAACTTCCTCCCTGTAGAGACTTTTGTTTTTATTTACTTCTCAGGGATTCTGTTGGATTCCACTATAAGATTTATCAGGAAGCTGTATACTGTTTACAACTTCATTGCTACCATTGGACCTAAAACAGCTCTATTATACTCTCTTAACTGCTTCCTCTCCCTCTAAATAGAAGTCAGGTATTTTTTTTTTTTTTTTTTTTTTTTTTTTTTTTTTTTTTTGGCAGGTAGAGACAGACAGTGAGGGAGAGAGACAGAGAGAAAGGTCTTCCTTCCATTGGCTCACCCCTCAAATGGCTGCTACAGCTGGCGCTCTGCACTGATCCAAAGCCAGGAGCCAGGTACTTCCTCCTGGTCTCCCATGCAGGTGTAGGGGCCCAATCACTTGGGCCATCCTCCACTGCCTTCCCAGGCCACAGCAGAGAGCTAGACTGGAAGAGGAGCAACTAGGACTAGAACCTGGTGCCCAAATGGGATGCCAGCACCACAGGCAGAGTATTAACCAAGTGAGCCACAGTGCTGGCCCCAGTCAGTTATCTTTTTAACATGTATTTCAGATTCTCTGTTCAAATCTCTCAAATTTATTCATCAAGAAGATCTGAGATTTTACACTAGTGTACAAACTTTCACATGACCTCTCTATCTCTCATTTTACCTCTCTGATCTCATCTCCTGATATCAAGAAACTTTTCCCTCATTTTCCTTTACTTGGAAAACTCTTCTCCAGATAATGACATTGCTGAGTTTTCTTAACCTTTTCTTTCCAAAGAAGCTTAAATTCTTTTCAATGATGCAACTAACTTCATTCCATATGGCTATCCAACTTCTGTATAGTCACATTGGTGTTTTTTTTTTTTTAAACACATGTTAACTTCTGTACTTCTACACTATAAAATATATATCTTTAATATAGTTGTTTATTGTCTGTGACCAATTAAAACATAAATTCCATTGTTCTAAGGATCTAATGGTCTTTGATGTTTTTCCCTGGACATAACCCAAGTGTATAACATAGTGCCTAGAACATAGAAAAACTCAACATTACTTAACAGAATCTGAATAAATATGTATGAAGCAATTAGCATAATGCTACAACTGGGAGTTGCTAGACACTTGACCTATCAATGCGCATTGCAAAAAACGACATGACAATTATTTCCTAGCAACAAACACATTGCAAATATCTTGTAAATTACCATCTGTAGTCCTTGCACAAATTCTATATTTCTGACTATTCCGAATTCTTTCTGAATATTGTTTCCTGAGATGTAACAGGAATAGATATTAATTTCTTGGTTTTTACTTGTTCTTTTATAAATCAAAGTATTAATTTAATTAAAACATTGGAGAATTAACCTTTTCACTCACTTCATAATGCCGTGGCACAAGTCTAGTCACCGCCTCTTTATACCATAACCGCATACAGTATAAATGGAATTGTAGGCTGCCACTTACTTACCATTCAATTACCAGTCACCTATTGCTTCCTCTATGGAGCAGTACTATGCATTTGAAATGGGTCTGTTTAGTTAAGCAGCATCATTTATTTAAGATGTGAAAAATGCATGGCATATCTCCTCAGACTATAATGCATTGTATGCAACAGGAATTAAGAACAAAACAAACTCCTATCACAGAAACAAGCAACAGCTTCTAAGAGTTCAACAGAAAATCTATTAACAAAGGTTTCATGGAAGAGAACCATCATTGAAAAACAACTGCTTTCAAGCCTTTTGAACGTTAAGATCTCCCAACCAATTTACAAAGTCATGTTCCAGGTTCCAGTCCCTCACAGGAGGTCACAGCTGAGGGTCTCCAGCAGCCCGAGGTGTTTGGAGACTGTTTATGAGGCAGCACTTTCAGTCTGAAAAGATCGCTTTCGCCTTTGTAGCACACTGTGTGTGCAAATAGATTTCCTGGTCAAGCTTCTGCAACAAACTGTGGCAAAAGCTGCCTGCAAATTTGTTTCTAATAAGGCAGCTTAAATGTGTTGCCACGTGAGCATTTCTGCTCTAGCTTTACAAGCACTCCAAAGGATCCTGCATAAAGAATCGAAGAATCCGCTAGTGGTTGAGATGCAACCCCAGGACACGTCAAAGGCAGATTCCAGCCTAAGGCTCTGGTGAAACAGGGACATAACCACAGAAGCGAAATCCATGTGTGTGTTTCAAAGGATCTGCTTGATAGCCTGGTTATGTGCTTAGTGGAAAGAGAAGTAACCAGGATCCCCTGGGCTTTCGCTTTCGTGTGTGTGTGCCTCTTCACTACGCTCCCAGGCATCATGACTGGTTTGTGAGCACAGCCTACATCATAAAACTAGCGCAGGCTTCTTAGCCATAGGAAATCCCTCGAGGACAGAAGAAACAGAGTCAAATATTCAGAGAGGCCCTCTGCTCTCTAAGAACACAAGCTTTCCCCCCCCTGGGGACCCTAAATTTAAACATCTGTAAGTAGGACAAAGAATTGTTGGATCCATAGGACATATTCTAAAATAGGGCAAAAAGAGTCATCTTTGTTATAGGAATGGTAAACAATTTGGAAGAGGGAACATGGGAGAGGTTTAGATGGCTGACATGTGACAGATTTCAGGTATTTTTCTGCCATATCAGCATGCAGGCTACTTGTCCACATGACTGAAAATCTTCCCAGATCATTCAGGTAACCACATTAAACTTGAGAGCTACAGTGACTAGCTCGTCTTCAATGGCAGCAATTACTCAATATTCAAGGAAATAAAGAAACAGGAAGTCTTGGTGTAGCTGCAAGATGTTACTTTCCTAAACTTTTAGTTAAGTAAAATAAAATGAAATCACCCTTAACTGACAGCCATGGAACATATATTCCTACCTTCAACAAATAGTGCTAAAAGCAAGGTGAGACAGGATTACATAAGGAGCAACTAGTCAGTGTTGTAATTAACTTAAAGGAAATCAAATCACCTTCGAAGCAATTTCCAAATATGAGCTCTTATGCGAATTCAAATATGTTTGACTACAATATTGGCTAATTTGTAAGAGCAAACATGCTCATTCCAGGGATGGCCATTTTTATGTGTCTGAGACTAATTTTGATCTTTCTTCCAAGCAGATTCCACCATTATCTGGCATTGGACTCTCTGTTCATAAATATGTATCATCTATAACATTTTAATATATAAACATAATGTATTTATATCAATGAGATACCTGTACTCTCATATTTGCTGCAATACTATACAAAACAGCCAAGATATGGGATTGACCACAGTGTCCATCAGCAGATAAATGTTTTCACAATATTTCATTGTAAAACATTGTGAATATTATAAACATATATATTTATACCTTAACACATACTTTAATATTTATCAAACTAAATTTTAACTGATATGTAAAACTTGCACATATTCATGGGGAAATATGTAAGGTTTCAACACATGCATACATTGAAAGATAATTTTATTTTCTGAGTTTTAAAATTTACATTTCTTTGAGGAGGAGAGAGAAATAGAGACATCTCACTCATTGGGTTTCTCTACAAATGCCCAGAATGGACAGGAGTGGAAGCCAGGAACTGAAACCTCAATCCAAATTTCCCACATGGGTGGCACAAACTCAATTCCTTGAGCTCTTACTGCTACCTCCCAGGCTCTGCATTAGCAGAAAACTAAAATGAAGAGCTGGAGCCAAGGACTGAACCCAGTTACTGTGATGTGGGACAAGTGCATCTTAACAGGCATTTTAACTTCATGGCCAAGTACTCGTCTCACAATTTTTTTTTAAAGATGTATTTACTTGATTTAAAGAGTTACAGAGAAGGGTGAGGGAGGAAGAGGGAGAGAGAGAGACACACACACAGACAGATAAACAGGCATCATCTTCTGGTTCACTCCCTTAAATGGCTGCAACAGCTGGGATTGGACCAGGCCAAAGTCAGGAGCCTGGAACTCCACCCAGGTCTCCTGCATGAGTGGCAGGAACCCAAGCACCAGGGCCATCTTATGCTGCTTTCCCAGATGCATTAGCAGGGAACTGGATAGGCAGTGGAGCAGCTGGGACTTCAATATGTCTTAATATGGGATACTGGCATCACAGGTGGCAGCTTAACCCATTGTGCCACAATGCCAGCCCCACTAGCCCTTATTTTTGTTTTTAGTAACACTATTTGACCAATAGAAGGGGCAGATAAGTATATACATATTAGATAAGAAATTCAAGTAGAATTCATACCCATTCATTGAAGAGCCATAATGTGAATAATCAATCCCATTGCAAATACAAAATATTCACAAAATTGTACTCATGAAAATCTTATTCATATGTTTGCTTTTTGATATATTCTGATATTCTTATAATATTTTCATAGTATGAATTTTATAAACACTAATTTGGATTTATACATAGAAACTATTAACATGACTCCAAATTTGTGACCTTTCTTATAATCCTCCATACTGCTACTTTTTTTTTCTTTTTTGGACAGGCAGAATGGACAGTGAGAGAGATAGAGAGACAGAGAGAAAGGTCTTCCTTTTTTCATTGGTTCACCCCTCAATGGCCGCTGCGGCCGGCGTGCTGTGACCAGCGCACCGTGCTGATCCGAAGCCAGGAGCCAGGTGCTTCTCCTGGTCTCCCATATGGGTGCAGGGCCCAAGGACTTGGGCCATCCTCCACTGCACTGCTGGGCCACAGCAGAGAGCTGGACTGGAAGAGAAGCAACCGGGACAGAATCCGGGGTACCAGCACCGCAGGTGGAGGATTAGCCTATTGAGCCATGGCACCGGCCCATACTGCTACTTCTAAGCCATCCTTTACATTGCACTTGGGGTACTACGTGGTAGAGTTTATAAGGTCCTGTAAACCTCACACAGACTGACTTGTTAAATAGATTATTTGTCCACAGTAACATCTATAAGATTTTTTCATATTATGGATAGCTAGATTACTTATTGTGAATTTTTTTGCCTGTAATTTTCTTTATAGACCACAAGATTTTGTTTGAAGATGATCTTTTATGAGATAAAATTAAATTTTTTATAAATAAAATATATCTTTTTAATGTAAACCAATTTTTTGGGTGTTTTTCTTAAACAATGTCTTTTTCCATTTGATTAAAATCATCTCCAATGTGATTCAAAGGTAGACATTACTATGGGCATTTCATGCTAGCTTTATGATTGACTGCAGCATGATTCTGCCAACTCTTCCCCAGAGCAAAGTCACAGGAACACCATGAATCAAGGACACAGAAAGAATTCCACTCTGTATGTGTACTACGGAAATTTAAAAATTGCTGATTAATTAAAAATATTTGCTAATGGTAGGTTTGTTTGCATTAAACTCTCCATTTTTTACTTACCGGGCAATCCAAAAGTGTCAGATAACTGGGTATTGTGAAAAGTGATAGCATTCCCCATCCTTCATGTTAAGGAATTTACCTTAAAACTGAAAAGTAAGAAATGTAGGTGAAAATTTGCATCAGATCTTTCAACCTACAGAAACACTTTTTTTTTGTTGTTTTTTTCTTATTTTATTTTTTTTGACAGGCAGAGTTAGACAGTGAGAGAGAGAGACAGAGAGAGAAAGGTCTTCCCTTTTTCCGTTGGTTAACTCCCCAAGTGCCCGCTACGGCCAGCGCGTTGCGGCTGGCACACTGTGCCAATCCGAAGCCAGGAGCCAGGTGCTTCCTCCTGGTCTCCCATGCGGGTGCAGAGCCCAAGGACTTGGGCCATCCTCCACTGCACTACTGGGCCACAGCAGAGAGCTGGACTAGAAGAGGAGCAACAAGGACAGAATCTGGCGCCCCGACCCAGACTAGAACCTGGGGGGTGCCGGAGCCGCAGGTGGAGGATTAGCCTAGTGAGCCGAGGCGCCGGCCTATAGAAACACTTCTAGCAGATGTTTCTGCAAGAAAAATAAAACTTACATGGACACTTGATACAGAAACATTCTCAGACTGTTTTCTATTTCCTTTTCATATGGAATCAAAATAAATATTGGAATGCTAATTTCTTTCAGAATTGTGAACTGTTAACTGACACCTTGTATAATACTGTATTTCCTAAACACTATTATTGCAAAATCTGCACCCTCTTTTATATCTTTATCATAGTCTCATCTCAAAACAGTATTCTGTTATGTCATTTTGTAAGATTCTTATTGATAGTTATCTGGGGTTACAGAAAATACTAAGAGCACCATGGAGTCTTCATGCTATTTTTGTCAAACTGGGCAAAATATTTGCTTCAATGTTGAGAAATATGTTAGACTGTATTTCTGTCAACTTGAGTACCCAAGAATTAATCTTCCAATAATACTCTTCCCTGTATGGCTTTAGGTTACAGTTTGCCAAAAAGCAGGTGCGTGATATTTGGCAAGCAAAATGGAGCATGATGCTGGGAATGCCATCACTGCTCCCAGGTGATGAAGCAAACAGCAAGTATGGTAGGTTCCCATTGACTTACATAGCACTCCTTTCAGCATGCTTGTCAAACGTCAGCCCTGCTGATCAGGAGCAAAACCAGGACCACCAGAAGACATTTTGCCAGAAACACAGAGAGTATAATCATGAATAATTATCAGCTTTCTATTGACCATTATACCACTCATAATCTGTGGTCTTACCTCAGCAGCTGAACATGCCAAGGTTCCATATGTACCACCAAGTTTCCCTTCATCTCTACCACAGTGATTGATTTTTCTTTGATTATATTTAATTTCCCTTTTAGATCTTTACTTCCCCATCTTCCCTTATAATTTTCTAAGATCTATTTTACAGCAATTTTAATTTTTGTATAATTATTTGAGAGACAGACAGAGAAAGAGAGAGAGAGAGAGAAACAAGCTAAAGAGCTCACTTCCATCCTCTGATTCACCTATCAAGGTCCTCCATGTGCTGCTAGAGACACATCTACTTGAGCCAATACTGCTGCCTTCCAGGCTTTGTGTTAGCATATTTATGTTGTTTGTACATGAGCAAGTTGATATCTAAAACATTTATTTATATCCTAATAAAAACAGTTTTCAACTTTCCAAGTCTTGAAAATTTTAACGTGATAAGTTATTTCTTTTCTTTTATTAACTTAAATAGTTAGGAGTATAGATAAAATGAATTTAAAGTCCCATACAATCACCATACAACAAATTTTCAATCTCTCATGCTTAAAAATATACATTTTTTCTATTGAAATTTTATGCTTCTTTTTTTAAAAGTGACTTTTCATTTTAGAATGTCAAATATATTTTGTGCTGTGAAAGAAGGAATTGCAACCTACTTATTCAATGTTAAAATTATCACATTAAGAATAGTACGGAGATTTTACATTCCTTGTTGATTTTGAAAAACTTGCAAGTGATATATTAAGTTAAATTCAGTTGCAATATTCATATAGAGCACAAAACACAAATTCTAATGAAATTAGACACACCAAAAAATGTTGACTAAAATTGTTATAGTCTTATATAGATTTATCATGTATCAATTTAACTTGTTTCATCATTAATTTCCACTGAAATAATTTCTTAGTCTTAAAATATTGTAATATATAATCTATATTGTTAAATTTAACCAGATAAGTAAAAAAGTACCATATTTGGGAAGAAAGTAATAATATTTATATCTAGTATATTCAATTAAAATGAACACAAAAATTATTATTTTCAAGTAATTGTTTTACTCTGTTTGATAGAGTTAGGAATAATTAAAAGGAGTTAATTCAGTTAGATTGAATGCCCTTTCAAGGAAAGTAGTTATGTACGAAGTGTTTGTCATCACAAATAATAGTGTTTGGGATCAAACAAAAATTTGAAAAATGCTTGGTTTTTCAAAAGAAGTATACTTAGCAAATGGAGAATCAATGGTATATTAGAACATGCAGGAGCCTGTGATTGGAAGATGCATATTTTGGCTAAATCTACCACTCATTAACTGTGGGATATAGGGAAATGTTTTGACCTCTCCAGGGACATAATTTCCATCTGTAATAATCAGAGGATTGGAGCAATGATTTTTAAAATATCTGTAGCTTTGGAGCCAGCACTGTGGCATAATGGGTAAAACCACGACTTGTGACACCAGAATCCCATATGGGTCCCAGTTCTATCCCAGCTGCTCCAGCTGCAATTCAGCTCCCTGACAGTGGCTGGGAAAGCAGCAGAAGATGGCCTTTGTGCTTGGGCCCCTCCAGCCATGTGGGAGACCTGGAAGAAGCTCCTGACTCCTGGCTTTGACCTGGTGCAGCCCTAGCCACTGTGGCCATCTGAGGGCTGAACGAGCAGATAGATCTCTTTCTGTAACACTGACTTTCAAATAAGTTAATAAGTCTTTAAAAAAAAATTCTCAGGGCTTAGCAGGCAAAGCCTCCGACTGCAGTGCTGGCATCCCATATGGGAGCTGGTGTGAGTCCTGGCTGCTCCACTTATGATCTAGCTCTACGGTATGGCCTGGGAAAGCAGTAGAAGATGGGCCAAGCCCTTGGGCCCCTACACCCATGTGGGAGACTCAGAAGAAGCTCCTGGCTCCTAGATTCAGATTGGTCCAGCTCCAGCCATTGTAGCCATCTGGGTAGTAAACCAATGGATAGAAGACCTCTCTCTCTCTCTCTCTCTCTCTCTCTCTCTCAAATAAATAAATAAATAAATCTTAAAAAAAATAAAACCTCTGTAGCTTACCTGTTTGTTCATGAAAGTATTATATATCAAATAAGGTTTTTAAGATTTATTTTTATTTATCTGAAAGGCAGAGTTACAGGGTTGGGGAGATTTCCATTCAGCAGTTCACTTCCCAATGGCTGCAATAGCTGGGGCTGGACCAGACCGAAGGTGGCAGGGTCTTCCAGGTCTCCCACACTGGTACAGGTGCCCATGCACTTATGCCATCTTCTGCCACTTTCTCAGGCACATTAACAGAGATCTGGATAGGAAGAAAAGCAACAGGACTTGAACCGGCGTCCATATGGGATGCTGGCATTGCAGGCCATGCCTTCATCCACTACACCATGATGTCGACCCCTCAAGTAAGATTCTTAATAGAAAAATATTAACATTATTGTGAACATTGTTGTCTTATGAGTTTAAGGCCATTTATGTGTCCTCTGCCTTCTGCTATATATGAAGACACAGTGTTCCTTCCCATAAGAGGATGCAGACCAAAGTGCCATCTTGGAAGCAGAAACAGGATTGTCACCTGACAGTAACTTGCTTGATCTTATATTTCATAGTCTCTGGAACCCTGAGCAATGAAATTCCACTCTTTATGTACTATTCAATTTGTGATATTTTGTTATAGCAATAAGACACTAATAAAAACAAATCAATAAAACAGTAAACCAACAAAATTAAAGGTTCAACATACTGTAGAATGAATGGCATTTTATAAAATTATTCACCTTTGATTTAACTCTAAAAAAAGTATAAGGATATCAAAGTGGTATTTTATATTGGACTTTTTTAGCTTTGCTTGACATTCCCTTTGTGATAATTGGACTACATGGTTCTCCTATGAACAAGTGTGCAATGAAGTGGAACAGGTATGTATTTATTGTTAAGGAAAATCATATTGGATCTAAATTAATATTGTAGACTAATTGTTAAATAGTCATGTTATTTTGAGCATCTAAGGCTAATTCAAACAGTTTCTGCAAAAAATTGAAATCAAAAGACAGATTTACCAAATTGCAAGGAAGTTTTGAAATTCATGATTAGCATCTTCCTAATACATGTTTTCCATGAACTATTTGAAGACCTCTTGTATAATACCATCAATGCCCCTCATCTTCAAATGAAGATATAAAGCCCTATTTGCCTAAATTTGTTTACAATATATACCTATCCTATTTCATATTACTAAATATCTGGGACAATGACCTCAAATGCCTAGGAAATGTGTTCATTCTACTTATATGCAATAAATGTGTACTTAGGAAATGAGCACTGATCTTCATTCTCCATGCCTATATATTTATTTCTGGGGACAAGGGAGGGGAACTCACATGCAAGTCATGAAAATAAGAGTACATCCTCTCAAGAGACAGATTAATCCCAGCACTAAATTACTTAAATCTCCATCTCTAAGTTTCTCAATTTTCAACATCAACTATCATTTATTATATTTTTTATTAATGAAATGTGGAAGATTTAAGCAATATAAATGAATTTACATTGTTGTATTATGTTAATATACAATATATTTATATGTAGAATTAAAATTGACTATTAAAATACTTAGTTTTATGATATGTGTATATGGTCTAGAAAACTAGTGCTTTTGTTCATAGACAGTGCGCTATCTTGGTACAAATGGTTTGTTGCCCATATATCTTTCATCAGCATTATTATGGGATTAATTTTTGCTATATCTGAATATTTCATGAAGAAATTTTGAACAAAATTGAGTCTATTAGTCTCACCATTTCTTACTTAAAGAAAAATTTCAGGAAATGTAAAAATAAAAAAAAATAGGTTCTTTAATCTCACACTGAAACAAGAGTACGTCTGCCAATCACTAATAATGTCATCATTACAGATCCTGGTTTATGGTAGAACATCTTCTAAAGTAGCAAACTCCTTGAGAGGAACATAGAAAATTTGTTTATTAATAAACAGATGAGATTTGAAACATGCACATAGATACTTACACTTTAAATTTATGTTGTATGAGTATAGGTTTGTCAGGAGAACATTTGGGTTCCCATATCATAAACCTCCCTCTAGATATAAGAATAAAGGAGGGTTGGTACTGAGGTGTAGATTAGCCTCCACCTGCAGTGCCAGCATCCCATATGGGCAAAGGTTCAAGTGCTGGCCACTCCATTTCCAATCTAGCTCCCTGCTAACACACCTGGGAAGCATTGGAAGATGGCTGAAGTACATGGGCCTCTACACCCACGTGGGAGACCAGAAGTCGTTCCTGGCTCTTGGCTTCAGCCTGGCCCAGCCCCAGCCACTGTGGCAATCTGGGGAGTGAACCAATGGATAGAAGATCTTTCTTTCTCTCTCTCTCTCTTTCTTTCTCTCTGAATTTCTGCCTTTCAAATAAATAAATATACCTTAGGAAAAAAAGAATAAAAGGAATGTGGTTAAAAATACACATATGGATTTTTTCTAAAAAGACTTCATTCAATTTGAAATTCATGAGAAAACCAAGCATTAAGTGGTAAAACTATCATCAATGAAGACCATTATACGCAATCTCTCTTAAGAACTATTCTATAATTAAATAATGCAACAAGTACCAGGGTTTTATTTTTTAAATAGAGCATAAAGAAAGAAATATAATTATTTGCATAAATGAAATTGAGAAAATCAGAGTCCATGAGTGGAGGACAAACCTGAAAGATCTCTGATATTCTACCCACATGTTCTCTGATTTCCAGATCTGATGTCCTGACTCTCACAGTGGTTATAATTCCTAAAGTTTGTATGATTTGATTACAGAATTTAACATATTTCTATTGGAAATAATGATCCTAACAAATGCTGACAACACACTTTGACTACAGCAAATCTATCGCTGACATGCTAAGGAGTTCATTGCAACACTAAGAATGACTTAGGTCTGAATTGTACTGTTTCAAGCCGATTTACTCATCTGCTAGTAGGTTTGTGAAGCCATCCAGTGAGGCTGGGGGCCCCTCAGACGTAGGTAGCATGTCCTTCACAATCAGGCTGTCAGCTGTGGCTGGAGAGCTTGTCCCCAGACTTGTCCCCTACTAATAGCTTTTTGTGCTGCATATGTCACCTCAGGGTTTTAATCACACCTTCAGGTTGGTTACAATCTTTCACCATGAGCTGGCAGAGGAGGGGGCTGAGCCCCTGGGAGAGTCAGGCTGTCCCCAGGAGATTCCCTTCTATTTCCCTAGGCCCCAAGCCAATCAGCATACATATGTGAAATCCTCTGTCCAGTGGGCACCCCTGTAGAATGTTTTAAAAATCCTGGGCACTTCCTGAAAGCCAGTGTCCCCTTTGGACACTCCAACTAGTCTCCTCTCCGGCCAGATGCTTTTTCTGTCACTGGCCAATGAAATAAAAGTGTCTGCTTCTTTGCAAATGGCTTCCCAGCCTTTTATTTCTTTACTGAGGTTAGGAAAAGAACCCACAAAACTCACAACTGCAACTGCCCTCCTCTCCGTGACTCAACTGGTGACAATGTACAAAAATCTAGGCCCACCATAATTTAAAAGGTTGCATCTACATCTGTTGTTTTTTAAAGATTTATTTATTTGAAAGGCAGAGTTACACAAATAGAGGAGAAGCAGAGAGAGAGAGAGAGAGAGAGAGAGAGAGTCTTCCATCTGCTGGTTCACTCTCCAATTGGCCACAACAGCTAGAACTGTGCCGATCTGAAGCCAGGAGCCAGGAGCTTCCTCTGGGTCTGCCATGCGGGTGCAGGAGCCTAAGGACTTGGGCCATCCTCTACTGCTTTCCCAGGCCACAGCAGAGAGCTGGATGGGAAGTGGAACAACTGGGTCTCTAACAAGTGTCCATATAGGATGCCGGCACTTCAGGCCAGGGCGTTAACCCATTGCACCACAGCGCCAGCCCCTACACTTGTTTTAAAATATGTGATAAGAGAGTGTGCTCCTTAACTTGATTATAACCTACTCCTTAACTTGATTATAACCTACTCTATCATATGAAATTTTACTTAGTCCTTTTAAAATCTGTTTTTGAAGATTTGGTTGAAATGATCAAATCTCAAAATTTTACTGTGACTGGTAGAGCATAAGTCCCCAAAAGACAAATACCATATGGTTTCCCTGATCTGTGGTAACTAACAGAGTATCTGAAATGTAATGTGGAAAGGGTGAAATTGACATTCAGAGATTCCGTGATTGTTTACAGTCCTTGTCTCTACTGTTGAAGAACATTTCTTGATTTTTTTTCTCCTCATACTATTTGCTGAACTCTTTACTTACTGTAGGGTTAATCCTATGAGTATACAGGAAAATGAAAACAGAGCTTTATAAAAATTTAGAGTGGGAACAGGAGAGAGAGGAGGAAGAAAAATGGGAGTAGATGTGGGAGTGATGCTACAATGGGAAGAATCACTATGTTCCTAAATTTGTATATATGAAATGCATGAAGTTTGTACACTTCAAATAAATTTGAATTTTTTAAAAAAAAAATCCCATGGCTCCTTGTAAAAAACAGTGCTTAATCAAACCTAGACCAGGCCAATTCAAATAAGTAAGAATGAGTAGGGCTTCATCTGTCACTAAGATATTCTGACACCAGAAATTTTATGGGCCAATTCATTCTAACTCCCAGACTTCTTAAAAGAGCTAATATCATGGAGCCTTTAAAGCCAAATCACTATTATATATGATTTTTTCCATCCATTTACAGCTGTCATTTTTAATTCATTTTTAGATTGCACTTAATTGAGAATAAAATTCAGACCATGACTATCACAAGGGGCACATTAATTTTAAAGTTCACTTGCAGAAGATTTGTTTTTAATCACAGTGATTTTTCTTTTTCATCTCTATTTGCACTAGGGCTGGGCAAGAGGGCAGGAAGAAATATTGAGTCTATCTAACTTCCGTTGATTAAGATGATATGAACAAATAACTGGCTTTAATTATCTAAAATGCTTATTCAGGATGCAGAAATATGGGCATTTAAGTATGCTATTTTATTGCATAATATAGTAATTTATGGTTCTTTTTGCAGATGTATAGTGGCATGAGATCCTAAAATTATTATGACCCAGGTCATAAATTGTATGAAATTATTTTTATGTAATGAGAATTAATGTAATGGAATATGGCCAGGCAATGTGGTACAATGAGTTAAACTACCCCAGCATCTCATATCTGAGATCCCGTTCAAGACCTAGCTACTCCACTTCCTGTCTGCCTCCCTGATAATGCATCTCGAAAGGCAGAAGAAGATGGTCCATATAACTGGGCCCCTGAAACACACTTAGGAGAACTGAATGGAGCTTCAGGCTCCTGGCTTCAACCTGACCCAGCCACAGCCATTGGAAGAGTGAACCAGCTGATAAGAGATCTCTCTCCTTCCCTTTCTCTGTGTGTGAGTGTGTGTGTGTGTGTCCCTCTGGATGTAAGTGCATGTGTGTGTGTGTGTCTTTCCAATAAATAAAAAAATAAGTTTTTTGGAAAAGAAAATAAACATATTGAAGTAGCTGAATTGAGATGGAAGGAAGGATTATGCCATAGCAGGAAATAGCTTAATGGAAATATAAATTCAAACTTTCTCAACTTAACATGTTAAATCTTATCAATGATTTCCCAGTGCTTCTTAAGTAAAGGCAAAATCCTTGATGGGTCAGATTTAGGTCCCCACCAGCTGTGCACTCAGTCCACCTCCCTGCCCCAGTCTTATACCACTTTTCCCATCAATTTTAAGACTCTGGATATATAAGTATTTCTTCAGATCTGCATTTCTTTAAGCACTTAAGAAATCATTCACAAGTACTTTTCTGCTCAAACAATTTTTTCTTCAAGCTCATTCTTGTATTACATCTCTTTTGCCTTGGATAACTAACATGTATTCTGCTTTAATCATTTCCTCCTCCTTAGCCCCACATCCTCAGGTCAGACTAGAAGTCTCTACACACTCGATAACACTGGCATATGATACCATGTCAGAAATATATTAGCAGAAGCATTGCTGGGGATTTAGATAAGTTTTGGCTATAAATCCAGCAGAAATCATTTTCTTAAAAAGGTAGGTGAATATGTATGTGGACTTTTCTATTCTTTGGTAACAAATTACCAGGAAATAAGTCACATGGAAGAACAAGAATTTATTTATTTTATTTATTTCACAGATAGAGTTAGAGAGAGAGAAAGAGAGAAGGGTCTTCCTTCCATTGGTTCACTCCCTAAATGGCCGCTACAGCTGGAGCTATGTCAAGCCGAAGCCAGGAGCCAGGTGCTTCCTCCTGGTCTCCCATGCAGGTGCAGGACATTTCTATTCTTTGGTAACAAATTACCAGGAAATAACTCACATGGAAGAGCAAGAATTTAATTTTTTGAGGCCAGTGCTGTGATGTAGTGGGTAAAGCTGCTGCCTGCAGTGCCAGCATCCCACGTGGGCCACAGTTTGAGTCCCAGCTGCCCCACTTCCGATCCAGCTCTCTGTATTGGCCTGGGAAAGCAGTGGAAGATACCCTGAGTCCTTGGGCCCCTGAACCTACCTGGGAGACCCTGTAGAAGCTCCTGGCTCCTGGCTTTGGATCGCCACAGCCCTGGCTGTTGCAACCGACAGGAGAGTGAACCAGCGGATGGAGGATCGCTCTCTCTTTCTGCCTCTCCTCTCTCTGTGTAACTCTGACTTGCAAGTAAATAAATAAGTCTTCTTTTAAAAAAAAGACTTATTTATTTGAAAGGCAGGGTGAGAGGGAGGGAAAAACAGAAACATATGATCTTTCAGTTGTTTGTTCTCTCCACAAATGTTCCTAGAAGCTGGGGCATGGTCAGGTGGAAGCCAGGAGCCAGTAACTCCATCTTGGTCACCACTGTGGGTGACAGGAGTGCAAGCATTTAAGCAGTCAAATACTGCATTTGAGGCACTTAACAGGAAACTGGATCAGAAGCACAGAGTAGCTGGGACTTAAAGCAGGCACCCTGATAAAATATGCAGGCATCACAAGTGATGGCTTAATCTACTGTGCCACAACACCTGCTCAAACAAAGGTTGCATCACAACTCTGGAAGTCATAAATCTGTAATGAGTGTTGCAGGGATAACATCAGGATATCAGCCGAACTGCTTTCCTCTGGAGGCTAGAAAGCAGAGTCAGTCTCTTGCATTTCCCAGTTTCTTCCTGTGTTGCCTGCCCTCAGCTACACACTCTGACCTCTGCTTCCAACAGTGGTATCCTTATGGACTCTCTTGCCTCTCTAAGGATTGTTCACAAAATTAAAACAAACATTTTCATATACCTGATGATCCAAAGGGAGGCATACTGGAAATTAAATATATATATATTTTTTTCTCACAACATTCTAATGTAATTGAAATACTTACTATTAGAACTTGAGAGCTGTGGCAAAGTGCTGCTTAGAGCAGAAACTAAAGCCTTAAAATTTCTTTTAAAATTATTTATAAAATATATGAGGCATCTTCAATAAATTCATGGAAATGCCTCTTATGAAAAAACTACATGGATTTCAGGCATTTTTCCATCAAAGCAAATATATTTTAATTCCATTTTCCATGAAATTCTTCAAGAACCCCAATATTAGCTACAAAAAGAAGGCAATAAAGATGATGTAAGGAAAAGGATGAGACATAAGAATAAAAAAGAATGAGGTAGAAACAAAGTAACAACAAAGAATATGGAATCATAAAAAATAATAGTTCTTAACTACTTATGTAAGATATATATTGAGGGAAAAGTCACAGAACTACTAAGAGAATTTAATAAAAATATAACAGATTTCAAATTTGTATAAAAATTTATACAAATTCACTTCGTGAATCATTAAGTGGAATGGAAATGTTCCTAAATCATTAAACTTACAGAAGACAGCAGGAGAAATAAAAAGCAATGGTAGATCCAAGATGCCTGAATACGGTACAGCCAAGCTAACTTCAGCTGCCTTGTGGTACAAAAAGAACAAAGAAAGGGCCATGAAGCCAGGGATCTGGCTGATAGAAATTTTCAGTGCAGTAAAAAAAACAATGAAGATTCTGTGGTACAAGGGGAGAGAAGACAGAGACACTGTTGCAGTCACCTGCTGGCTAGGAGCCACCATCTTACCAAGTCAAGGAAGGAAGAAACTGCCACGTTCTCCACCACTCACAGTTTTAGCTGGGAGAGAATTCCACAGTCACCCACTGACTGCTGCAGCCTGGGGAGCTGACTGGGGTCTGAGCAACTGCGGGGCTTGGAGAAGGGAAGCTACAATTGCTTTCCTCCCACACCCCCTTGTCCCCCTCACACTCACCCTCCAGCAGACTCTGAAGCCAAAAGTTACATAGTGAGCCTCTGCCCCTACCAGAATCAGAGTCAGCATCAGGGCAACTTGTGGGGCAAAGCATAGGTTCCCTGCATTCGGCAATGCAGGGTTTGGAGGCATTAGCCCCAGAGCTGTACTCACACACTACATAAGCCAAGAGGATTCCCCTTAGCTTCTGGGGGCTGGCAACAGCATCAGGTCCCCTAAAAAAATCCACCCCCCATCCTGGAAGATCCAGGTAATGATCCTACTGCACCCTGCAACATGAGGACGGTAACAATTAATTCTAAATTTCTCAATTGACTAAAATCTACCAGGTGGACATAGCCAATAGCCTACCTGTATCCCTCCTCTCTGGACTTACATCCTCCAGATCAAAATCTCCTATATACCTTGTAGTCACCCTGTAGGACTGGAGCAGGGTTCAGGTCACACTTTCCAGTACTGGGACTAGGGCTATTGATGTTATAAGTCACAGCACCAGTTGGACTCTCCCAGCAGCACCTGAGAAAGAGCCCATCTGCATGACACAGTCCTAGAGTCACAGCTTTTTGTGCACAAGCTGCAGCATCACTAAGGCTTGCCAGTGCGACGAGAGAACAGCCACCCTTGTCTCAGCACCAAGAACAAGTCCCTGGTATCACAATCCCCAGGGAGACTGTCACCAAACTCTGTGGACTGAAGATACGCATCCTAGGAAACTCATATTCATCTCAAGTTCACACTTCTAACCTGCGAACTGCAGCAGACTAGGTGACTGTGTCACTTATAGACACAGCTGACACTGATTAAGACACAGGAAATCACTCAGACACTAAATTCCTGAGCTCTCCTAGAACCAGACCAAAGCAACAAGCCGATGATACCCTGCATCCCATCTAAACCATAAACCCTTTTCCAATTAAACCTACTCCATGAAGAAGAAGGAACAATTACACCAGATGTGCAGAAATCAATGCAGGGACAAAGGAGATATGAAGAAACAAGGCAACATGGTGCCTCCAAAAGAACAAAATAATCCTCCAGAATTAGATACCACAGGAAATAATGAAATTACAGATATAGAGTTCAAAATAATAATTGTTATAAAACTCAAAGAGATGTAAGAGAATAGAGACAGATTAAATAAAAGAGGAAACCAATGAGTGACATGAATGAAAATATTACTAAGGCAATAGAAATCATTAAGAAGAATAAAATAGAAATTTTGGAAATGAAATCTTCAATTGGCAAAATGAATATACAATTGAGGCCGGCACCGTGGCTCAACAGGCTAATCCTCTGCCTTGCGGCGCAGGCACACCGGGTTCTAGTCCTGGTCAGGGCACCGGATTCTGTCCCAGTTGCCCCTCTTCCAGGCCAGCTCTCTGCTGTGGCCCAGGAGTGCAGTGGAGTATGGCCCAGGTGCTTGGGCCCTGCACCCCATGGGAGACCAGGAGAAGCACCTGGCTCCTGCCTTGGGATCAGTGCGGTGCACCAGCCGCAGCACACCGGCCCTGGCAGCCATTGGAGGGTGAACCAACGTCAAAGGAAGACCTTTCTCTCTGTCTCTCTCTCTCACTGTCCACTCTGCCTGTCAAAAAAAAAAAATATATATATACAATTGAGAGCTTTGATCCCAGAATAGATGCAATATAGGAAAGAATTTCTGACCTCTAGGACAAGACTTTTGAAATAAACCAGACAAAAATAGAGAGAAAATAATTAAACAGAATGCAGAAAATCCACGTGAAATATGGGATACCATTAAATGACCAATTATTGATAGTGTAAGTATTCCTGATGGAGAATAAAAGAAAAAAGGGGTTGAGAACCTGCTAAATAAAATAATATTTGAAAACTCTGCAGGTCTTGAAGGAAATATGAACATCTTGATACAAGAAGCACAAACGATCCCAAGCTGATTCAAAAAAAA
This sequence comes from Lepus europaeus, assembly GCF_033115175.1. Classification (NCBI taxonomy): domain Eukaryota; kingdom Metazoa; phylum Chordata; class Mammalia; order Lagomorpha; family Leporidae; genus Lepus; species Lepus europaeus. The sequence goes on from NC_084848.1 coordinate 18,283,263, forward strand.
AACACACACACACACACACACACACACAAACAAACAAAAAAAAAAACTTCTCCAAGGCATTTTGTAATCAAATCGTCAAAACTAGACAATGAGAGAATCTTAAAGACAGTAAGAGAAGAGTAAAGTTACATATTAAGGGAAATCAATTAGATTAACATCAGACTTCTCAGCGGAAAACATACAGGCCAAAAGAGATTGGGATTATATATTTAAATTTTAAAAGAAAATACTTTCAATTAAGAATAATTTATCTGGTGAAGCTATCTGTTAAAAGTGAAGGAAAAATAAGGTATTTTCCAGATAAGCAAAAACAGAGAATTCATAATCACCAGGCCAGCCTTACAAGATCCTGAAGCAGGTCCTCCATTTTAAGTAAACACCATGAAAACACATAACACACACCATCAAATTCGCTAACACAACAGGCATAATCAGTATTTGTAACAAATATCTATCTATCAATACTAACTTTGAATATAAATGAATAAATTCTCTAGCCAAAAGATTTAGGTTGGCTGAATGAATTAAAAATAAAATGACTTCACTATAAGCTGCCTACAAGAAACTCATTTTTAAAACAGACTGAAAGTGAAGGGCAGGAAAAAGATATCCCAGGAAATGGAAACCAAAAATGAGCAGGAGTAGCTATCTTGATACTAGATATAACAGACTTTAATTCAAAAACCATAGAAGGAGGTAAAGGACACTGTATTTTTGACAAAAGGTATAATTCATGAAGAAGAAATAACAACCATTAATATATATGCTCCAAACACAAGACTATCCAGATTTATACAGAAACACTAGTAGACCAAAAGAGAGGACCAGCACTGTGGTGAAGAGGGTAAAGCTGCTGCCTACATATTGGCATCCCATATGGGTGCCAGTTTGAGTCCTGGCTGCTTCACTTCTGATCAAGCTCTCTGTTAATAAAAGACAGCCCAAGTGTTTGGGTCTCTGCACCAGCATGGGAGATCTGAAAGAAGCTCCTGGCTCTTGGCTTCAGATGGGCCCAACTCTGGCCATTGTGGCCATCTGGGAAGTGAACCAGGGGATGGAGGACCTCTCTCTCTCAGCATCTCCTCTGTGTAACTCTGACTTTCAAATAAATAAATAAATCTTTAAAAACATGTTATACATGAAAGTGTCTTTTATGTATCTAAAGTGCCTTCTACCTTAATTGTGAATATCAAAACTGTTGTGGAAAATCTACCTCTCAAATAAATAAATAAATCTTTAAACAAAGAGTTGATGAACAAATTCAGTAAAGTTGCAGATCAAAAAATAAACATTCAAAAAAAAGTGACTTTTTAATACGCTAATGATAAACTCACTGAAAGAGAAATCAAGAAAGCAATCCCATTCACAATAGCTACAAAAATCAAATATTTATAAATAAATTCAACCAAAGAAGTGAAAGATCTCTACAATGAAAATTATCAAACATTGATGAAAGAGATCATCAAGGATTGAATGAATCAATATCATTAAAATGTCTATACTACCTATAGCAATCTACAGATTCAATGTAATCCATATCAAAATACTAATGATATATTTTACAGAATTTTTTAAAAAATCCTAAAATTCATATGGAATCACAGAAGGCCCAGCATAGCCAAAGCAATCAAAATAAGAAAAATAAAGTTGGAAGCATCAAAATACCTGATTTTAAAGCATACTGCAAAGCTATAGTAATTAAAACAGTGTAATACTGACATTAACAAGGTGCTACATAGATCAATGGAAAAGAATAGAGATCTCAGAGATTAACCCATGGACACAGAATCAACTGTTTTTTTTTTTTTAAGAGTATCTTTAAAAAAAAAGATTTATTTATTTATTTGAAAGTCAGAAAACACAGAGAGAGGAGAGGCAGAGAGAGAGAGAGAGAGTCTTCCATCTGATGGTTCACTCCCCAGATGACTGCATCGGCCAGAGCTGTGCTGATCTGAAGCCAGGAGACAGGAGCTTCTTCCCAGTCTCCCACATGGGTGCAGGGGCCCAAAGAGTTGGGCCATCTTCTATTGCTTTCCCCGACCATAGCCGAGAGCTGGACAGGAAGTGGAGCACCAAGGTCTCAAACTAGTGCCCCTATGGGATGCCGGTGCTTCAGGCCAGGGCGTTAACCCAATGCGCCACAGCGCTCGCCCCAATCAATTGTTTTTTAACAAAAGTGCTTAGACTGGCCTGCACCGTGGCTCACTTGGTTAATCCTCTGCCTGCGGTGCCAGCACACCAGGTTCTAGTCCCGGTTGGGATGCTGGATTCTGTCCTGGTTGCTCCTCTTCCAGTCCAGCTCTCTGCTGTGGCCCAGTAGTGCAGTGGAGGATGGCCCAAGTGCTTGGGCACCTGCACCTGCATGGGAGACCAGGAGGAAGTGCCTGGCTCCTGGCTTTGGATCAGCACGCTGGCCATAGTGACCATTTGGGGGGTGAACCAATGGAAGGAAGACCTTTCTCTAACTCTGTCAAAAAAAAAAAAAAAGTGGTTAGACCAAAGAGTGTATTAAGGATAATCTCTTGAACAAATGATGCTGGCAGAACTGGATGCATATATGTGTAAGAATGAAATTAGTTCTATGCCTCTCAAGACAGACAAAAATCAACTCAAGATGGATCACAGCCCTAACCTTAAGATCTGAGACTATGAAGTTGCTGGAAGATGATATAGGGGAACCACTCTAAGACAATGGTCTGGGAGACAACTTCTTCAACAAGACCCCTAAAACACAAGCAACAAAAGGAAAACTAAACAAATGGGATTATATAAATCTCAGAACCTTCCGCACAGCAAAGAAAACAACCAATATAGTGAAGAAGCATCAAACAGAATAGGAAAAATATTTTCAAGTTACCTATCTGATGAAAGACTAATATCCAGAATACATCAGACACTTAAAAACTCAACAACAAAAAACAAGCAATGCAGTTTAAAAATGGGCAAAGGATATCAACAGTTCTCAAAATAAGAAATCCAAACAGTCTAAAAATATATGAAAAAATATTCTACATCACTAGCCATCAGAGAATTCCGAATCAAAACTACAATGAGATATCACCTCACTCCTATAAGAATGGCTAAAATCCAAAAGACAGTAACAAATACCAGCCAGGATGTGGACAAAGGGAAACACTTATACACTGTTGGTGGAAGTGTAAATTAGTGTAGCCATTGTGGAAAACTGTATGGGGATTTTTCCCAACTTTTTTATTTATATATGATGAACTAATTTTATGTATTTCATAAATACGGATTTAGGAGCATAGTGTTTACTTCCCATCCCCTCTCCCTCCTGCCTACACGCTTATCCTCTCTCCTCCCTCCTTCCTTATTCCTTTAATTTTCAGAATGACATATTTTCAGTTTATTTTATAATCATAAGCTTAACCCTCCACTAAGTAAAGAATTCAACAAATAGTAACAGAAAACCACTGATTCTCAAAAGCAGAGGAAAGTGTTATAAATAATAACCAAATATAAAAATGGCAATTTTGCTCATACACATTACATCCTTTGTACTCTTAGTTACCACAAGATCAGGGAAAACATATGCCATTTGTCTTTTGGGGGACAGGTTATTTCTTTAAAAAGGTTAGAAATAAAATTACCATGTGATTCCCCCAAAAGACATGAATACATGGTATCAAAGAGATCTGCCCCACAATGTTTACAGCAGCCTTGTTTACAACAGCCAAAATTTGAAATCGATCAAGGTGTTCATCTTCAGATGAATGGATAAAGAAAATGCAGTATATAGACATAATGGAATATTACTCAGCTATGAACTGAAATTCTACCATTTGCATCAAAATTTATGCAATAGGAAGATTGTTGGGCATTGCCTAAAATCTCCATTACAATATGGCGCCTGGTGGATGTTCGAGGGGCGTGTCTGTGGCTGCTGCGGTTAAGCTACGTAAGATCAGACCACCGGCAGGGATAGGTCCGCTTTAGTTCCGGACACGTGGACAGTGCATGATTCCTTTATGCTCCTGTGCGTGGTCCACCCATGCCTGCATGACCTTTTCGCTGATTGCCTCCCCTACTGCGCATGTCTTTTGTAAGCGTTATAAGCCTGTACACTTCCTCAATAAAGTAGTTCCTGCTTTGACAGAACTTACGGGTGCTTGACCCGTCAATCTTACCTCTCCCGTTCGCCTTGTCTGTACTGTCCCCTCTGGTCAGGGGTCAGCCTCAGGCTTAAGACCCCAACAGAAGATATCATGTTAAGTGAAATGATCTGGACACAGAGAGAAAAATACAGCTTTCTCTCTCTTATACGTGGAAGTTTAAATTTTAAAAAAAGGAAAAAAAGAAAGAAATGTAAGTATTATTATTGTTGCAAATGCAGTTTTTAAAAATTTTGTTTTATATCTGTGTCAACCCATTAACTAAGAATGTGGTGCTGGGGCCAACACTGTGGCATACAAGGTGAAGCCTTCACCTGCAGTGCTGGCATCCCAAATGGGCTCTGGTTTGAGTCCTGGCTGTTCCACTTCTGATCCAGTTCCCTGCTAATGCATCTGTGAAAGCAGTGGAAGATGGCTTAAGCATTTGGGCCCCTGCATGCAAGTAGGAAACCTGGAAGAAGCTCCTGGATCCTGGCCTCAGCCTGGCCAGGCCCCGGCTATTGTGGCCATTTGTGGAGTGACCCATCATGTGGAAGATCTCTCTTTATCTGTCTGTCTCTGTCTCTCCTTCTTTCTCTGGATTTCTTTCAAATAAATAAATAAAATCATAAAAAAAAAGAACTAGAGGAGCTAGTATTGGTTGTTAACTTCATATCACTTCCAGAGCAGCTGATTAAAAGAAAAGAATGTCGTGCTACAATAGTTGTAATGATCTGAGATTACTTAAAATTTGCTGTGTCTGTGTGACATGGGCATTTTTCCACTCAATTATTATTTACAGTAGTTGTCTATTTTCCCACTAAGCTAGCATCATTTTTTTTTCTGTTATACTTATTAGATGAAGCATGTAATGTAAATGTAAAATATGTTATCTGAAAAACCATGGAAAGAAAGGGAGGGAGAGGAAGGGTGAGAAGATGGAGGAAGGGAAAATCATTATACTTTTAGAATTGTATCTAATGACTATATTGACTCTGTTAAAACTAAAAATTTAAAAAATAAGAATCTTAAAACTAAAAAAAAAAAAATCGACAGAGCTTATAAGAATTATAACATGCTAGCGCTGTGGCTCACTTGGCTAATCCTCCACCTGTGGCACCAGCACCCTGGGTTCTAGTCTTGGTTGGGGTGCCAGATTCTGTCCCGGCTGCTCCTCTTCTAGTCCAGCTCTCTGTTGTGGCCCAGGAAGGCAGTGGAGGATGGCCCAAGTGCTTGGGCCCGGCACCCACATGGGAGACCAGGAGAAGCACCTGGCTCCTGGCTTCGGATTGGCACAGTGCGCCTGCCATAGTAGCCATTTAGGGGGTGAACCAATGGAAAGGAAAACCTGTCTCTCAAAATTTGCCTGTCAAAAAAAAATGTAACGTAATATTTTAATTTGCCCTCAAATCTATTCATTTTGTTCAAATTTCACCTGCTTTTTCACTAATGTATTTTTTGGGGGGCTAGGATTCAATCCAGAATTTTCTCTCATTTCTCCTTAGTCTCAGGAAGACAAGGAAAGTTTGTTATCTTTATCTTCCATCATGTTGATCCATTTGAAGATGACTATTTATTTTGTAGATTGTATTTCACTTTAGATTTTTCCAATGTCTTTAGTTGTGAAATTTAGGCAGAAATTTCACAAAAATGGTGCTAAGACCCTCTTGGGACACCACCTCAGAAAGCTCATAATATCAGGTGATACTAACTTGATGGTTGCTTCTACCATAATCATTTATCTTAATTATAAGTATTTTGTGAGGTGATATCTGGAGACCATGCAAATATCCTGTTTCTCAGCCAATAGTTTAGCACTCATTGATGATTCTTGTTGGCAACAATTATTACTCTGATGTTTGCCAAAGCAAACATTGCTCTCTTACTTGGACAATTTAAGTAAGAAACATTCCCATGGAAATCCTGTAAATGGTGTTTGTGTTAGCTTCCTAGGGCTATCAAAACAAAGTACCCCAAACTGGGTGTATTAAAACAACAAACACACGTTCTCTCACAGTTCTGGTTACAAGTAGCACAAAATTAGTTGCTGGCAAGGTCTTTCCCCAAAGACCTGGAGGAGGGGTTGTTTAAGCCTCTGTCTCAGCTTCTGATGTCACAATCTTGACTTCTAGACATCTCACTCTTAGCTGTGCCTCCACCTTACCATGGTACTTTCTCCAGTGTGTCTGTGTCTCTTCTTTTTAACGACACTGATTATATTAGTTAAATGTTTACCACCATTGACTCCCTTTGAGCTTCATTACATCTGCAAAGACCCTATTACCAGGTATGTGCTTGAAATATTGTAAGGAACCAAAAAACAAACAAGCAAACAGCTTTGCTACATCTCCATTAATTCTTATCAGCTTCCAGTACAAATTATTGTGAATTTTTTTTCTTTGATTAGCTTTGTAGTTTAGCAATTTTCTGAATTATTAAAAAAAAAACTGAATCACAGTTTGGTCTCTCATGCATCATGGGAAGAAAAATAGAATTGAAGATCCTGAAGTTATGTTTTGTAAATATGAGTACCAAACCAGAAGTTTTTTAAACATTTATGTAGAATAATATAGCACAATCTCTAAAGGATTGTTCTCTGAGAGGTTTTCCATAGGATTTGCTTGCTTGTTACGATGCACGATAAGTTAAACAGTCATTGAAGTGCAGAGATGCTCATACCTTTGTTTGCAGGCTGCGATCTCTGCCAAGTTACAAAAAAATAAATAAATAAAAAATAAACAAGCTCTCACAAAAGTGAAAAGCATAGATAGCAGACCTGACTAGTTTAACAAAATGGCCACTTCTGTTTTGGAAACATAATAAAGAAACTTCTTTAATCGTTGAGTCAGCCAAATTTGAATCATGACTATTTTATCAATGAACAGGCCAATAATACTTACCTCACTCTCAAAGATTGAAAAGTTTGATCTCCATGCCAATATTCCATTCAAACAAATAACAACATTAAACTTTAAGAAACTATTTTTAAAAACAAAAAGGCTCAACATAGGCTGTAGGTAGTATAGCTACACAACTGCTCATTTGTATAATAAAATATAACATCGCTGTGCAGTTTTAAGCCCACTGGTCTTGAAATATTTTTCATTTTCTATGTGTGTACAATAAAGGAAGCACAGGTTTGGGCAGTTTGATTTCACTCTGTAGTTTCATTGCTAAATTACAACCCAGAATCATTGTTTGATTGAGCAAACTTCGGTCAGACTCCTAAACCATCTCCTGTGTTTCATCTCCTTGCTAAAATGCTCATGGTTTACTGAGTTAGCAAACTTGATAGATTGTTGTGATATGTAGAACATCAGTATTCTGCTTTTAAATGAATGGATATCACAAAAACAATTACTGTAGGAGCCACCATTACGATGAAGTTGAGCTCTTCAAAGTAATGAGCTGTTGCTTTCAAAAACTAACTTTGTAGTATGAAGAATTTTCTAATTTTCATTAGCTTGTGTTTTGTTTCTTCTTTCAATACTCAGAGCCAACAGAATGGTTGAAAAAGATTAAACATATTAAGCAAAAATTGTGTTAACAGAATTCCTAGACCCTTTCCACACTATAAAAATAAGGAATGTTTCCCATGAGCAAAAACAAACAGATTGAACCCTAACAGTGTCTTAAGTAAGCAAATACTTTATTTTTCTCATCATACAAGAATTCTAAAGCCAGTAACCCAAGGTTAGTTCAAGTGTTCAGAAACATTAATTAGGAAAGAAATGTTTTCTCTTCTTTAAGTTCTACAGCCCTAGCACATGGCTTTTATCCTCATGGTTGTAAAATGACTCTTTCGCCTCTGGGCATTGTTTTTATCTGGGCATGTGGAAAGATAAAGGCCTGAGGGATATTCCAACCAAAACTTTTTAATAAATGAAATGTTCCCAGAAGTCTGCCCCAGAGGTGTTGGCTTACATCTCCCTCACTAGAGTTCAGCGAGGTGTCCAATCTACAAGCAAGGGAATTTGGGAAGTTGAGCGGTTTAACAGCCTCTATAGAAGAGAAAGGCTTTTGTGAGGACACAACTGAAGATACATTGATTTAACCAATATTGTGTTTTTAAACGCTATGTTAAATGCAAACACTAAAATTGTTATTGGATTTGAGAGAGGAAGAGAGAGAGAAGCTTTGCTACCTGGTAATATATGCAATTTTATTTTCAAATAATGCTCAGTATTTTACGTTAATGCTCCTAGTTTGCACCTGGATTATTGAGACATCATACAAATTTGTAGAAACATTATAAATTATTTGTTTAAAAACAAGAAGTCAATCATGTGAGATGGATTTCATGGAGTATCCCCACTGGTACTTTTATGAGGATAGAACAGCATAGTTATTGAGAGAATTTTAACTGTGCTTGTTCCAATTGAGAGGAACAGAAAAGAAAAACTTGAAGAAAACCTTGAGTTAAATCTTTCCATACTTTTCCTTAAATGTTTTTTTCAAATTTTGCTCTTTGCATTTAAACTAAATAAGTGATTTCTTCTAAAAGACTTGCTGTTTAAATATATGGTTTCTAATAGATATAGAAATCATATATACAAATATATGATTTCTAATAGATATAGAAATCATATATACAATTACTAACACATAGTAATTGTCATCTATTTTTCCATTTAAATTTCAAAATCAGATTATCCAAAATAATTGTTATTTGCTGTTTTACTTGTATAGACCAAAAAAAAGAGATCTACAAAGACAAAAAGGAGGGAGATAAACAAGTTTTTTTTTTTTTTTTACTTTTTAAAATTTTTAAAGATTTATTTATTTATGTATTTGAAAGTCAGAGTTACAGAAAAGAGAGAGAAACAGATAGAGAGAGGTCTCCCATCCATGGGTTGGCCACAACAGTCAGGGCTGAGTCAGACCTAAGTAAGGATCTCCTGCATGGGTGGCAGGAGCCCAAGCACTTGGGCCATTTTCTGCAGCTTTTCCCAAGCCATTAGCAGGCAGCTGGATCAGAGGTGGAACAGCAAGGACTCGAACCAGTGCCGTATGAGATATCAGCATCACTCGGAACAGCTTTACCCACTATGCTACTATGTCAGCTCCAAGAAATAAACCTTGTTAAATAGAAAAGAGGCAGAATTTTGACCACACATAGTCCAGAATACATATGCTAACTTTAATATTCTCAATTTCACCAGGTAGTCACACTCGTTTTTGCCCTTATTTATTCTAGAAGATTGATCAGTGAAAAAAAAAAAATAGTGGAATAATTGAATTACCACATTTGAGTCCTAAAATTCAAAGTTTCTCACTCATTACGTTATGTCAATTAAAGAAAAGGATATTTATTTACCTTTTTTTGTTAAGAATTTTAAACCACTGGTGCTGGAACCATGGCCAATTTGAGTCCCAGATGCTCTACTTCCCATCCAGCTCCCTGCTAATGTGCCTGGGAAATCAGCAGAAGATGGCCCACCACGTCCTTGAGCCCCTCACCCATGTGGGAAACGCAGAAGCGGCTCTGGGCTCCTTGCTTTGAATCGGCCCATCTCGGGCTGTTGCAGCCATCTGGGGAGTTAACCAGTGGATGGAAGACCTGCCTTTCAAATAAATAATCTTTTTAGAAAAAGGATTTTAAACCATTTATACCCACTTTGCAAACTGAAAGCTTACCATCTTTAATTCAAATGATGGGAAAGAACTTTAAAACCAGAATTTAACACATCCAAAATGGCTTATAATTTATAGTAAATATGTTAAGGAAAGCAGGTTTTTAAAATTGATATAGTACATAAAAAATTTGTGACTGCTTAACTTTTCAGTGCAGCATAGCTTTATATGTTTTAGAATAAAATGATATATGAAAATTCACTGCATTATAAATAGTTATTCATAAATTTATTTTTAAAACCAGTGGAGAAAGTACTTCCTTCACAGTAATTCAAGAAGCATATACAAAATATCATGGAATGAGGAATGCATTTGCTCTGAAATAATTTCCAAGTACATTATAGTAATAATAATGCAATAACCTTACTACTAAAGATTATGTGATATCTTTTTCATTCTTTCTTTTTGCTTATACACTGATTTTTGAAACAAATTTTAGTAAGATCAAAGATTGAAATCACTAATAGGCTTCATTTTCCTACAGGATAAAATAAATCCTTCTCTTGGGACATACACAGTTTTCAATCTTACTCCTATTTCACTCACTAGTTTCTAAATTTTCTTTTTTTACATTTACAAATAAAATGGAATTTTATATCAAATTTGTATTTATTCCTATGTCATCAATCAGTTCTAACATTTGAAAATGACTTAACCTTGATATTTATTTATACTTGACCATCATCTTAGAAATGGATAGACAGCCCACTAATAACTATAACATACATGTTCAGGAGAGATAAATGGTTGGAATACCCATTCGCACTCTAATCAGTGACTTAAAACTTGAATTGAAATTACTCTCTATTTTACTACAAAGTCTTTCATATAATCATACAATAGCTCTATGGCATTTTTCTATATACATGTATACAAATATGTATGTACAAATACACATATCCAGAATTCTAAAAAAAAATCTTATCATTTTCCAGTTCTACCAAATTTTTCCATAGGCATTAGATAAAATTATCATGTTTATAAATATTTTAACTTCATTAAGTATCTTACTTAAGTTCTGGTCTTTAAAATAAAACTGAGACCTCAAGTATTATTTTCTATAATTTCCTATTTCCTTCTTTTCAGATATCCCCCCTTATTGGTTTTCTTTCTAGGTATTACCACTTTTGCCTTTATTAGACAGCTTTTGTGTGTCTTTTTCTTACAAAGGCCAATTAACCATTAAGTCTTTACAATTTTCTAATAAGTCACTGATTTTCTTTTTGAAGCCTTTATATAATTTTTTTTAGTTTTTCAACCAACAAGCTATAACTCACTAATATTTAAGATCTCCTTTGGATTAACCATCTAGTAGTCCTAAAAAAGTGGCCACATCTAGTACACACCTCTGGGTAATCACGGAAACAGCAAACACTCCACTGAGCCACAGAGGCATAGATCAAAGTTAAAAGCTGTCAGAGGAGAAAACCAACAAATAGTTTCACAAATGCTTACAAATAGATGCAGAAATGCAAGAAACAAAAATAAAGACGACAATGACTCCCCCAAGGAACACAACAACATTTCAATATTAGAATATAAAGATGAAGAGATTGATGAAATGCCTGAAAAGGAATTAAAAAGATGGATTATAGAAATACTAGAAGCAATGAGAAGCAACTTAATGATTTAAAGAAATCCACACATGGGCCGGTGCCATGTCTCAACAGACTAATCCTCTGCCTGCACACAGGGTTCTAGTCCCGGTCAGGGCAACGGATTTTGTCCCGGTTGCCCCTCTTCCAGGCCAGCTCTCTGCTATGGCCCGGCAGTGCAGTGGAGGATGGCCCAAGTGCTTGGGCCCTGCACCCCATGGGAGACCAGGATAAGCACCTGGCTCCTGCCTTCGGATCAGTGTGGTGTGCCAGCCGCAGCGTGCTGGCCGCAGTGACCATTGAAGGGTAAACCAACAGCGAAGGAAGACCTTCTGTCTGTCTCTCTCTCACTGTCCACTCTGCCTGTCAAAAAAAAAAAAAAAAAAAAAGAAATCCACACATGACATGGAAGAAAACTTTACCCAAAAAAATGAGATTTTGAAGATAAACCAAACTAAATTATTTGAAATGAAAAATTTAATATTTCAAATAAAACATACAATGGAAAGCCTTAACAGCTGATTTAGTGAGGCAGAAAAAAAAGAATATCTGAGTAGAAAACAAATCTTTGGAAATATCTCAGTGAAGAAGAAATAAGAAAGAAGGAGGAGGAGGAGAAATTAGAAAAACTAAAAACAGTGTTGGAAATTTACAAGATACTATCAAACGAACTAATATACCAGTCTTAGGAGTTTCCGAAGGTGGGGAGAGAGAGAATGGATTAGAAGACAAATTCAGTGAAATAATTACAGAAAATTTCCCTAATTTGGAGAAAGAAAGGGACCTTCAGGTAAATGAGGAATATAGGATCCCTAATAGACATGACCAAAAAGAATCTTCACCATGACACATTGCAGCCAAACTTTTAACAGTAATATGTAAAGATTCTAAAATGTGCATGAGAGAAATGTCAGATTACTTCAGACGAGCTCCAAGTGGACTTACAACTGATTTCTCATCAGAAACCCAATAGACTAGTAGAGAATGGAGAGAGAAAGTCCATGTCTGGAAAAAAAAAATCTGTCATCCTATAATACTGTACGCTGCAATGCTCTCATTTATGGATGAAGGTGAAACAAAGAACTTCCATAACAGAATTTGAAAGAACTTGTTACCACTCATGCAGCCTTAGAAAAGATGATTCAATGTGCCACACAGAAAGATAGTTATCATTATGAAAGAATGTAAAGGTAGGAAATCTCCCAGTAAAACTACAAAGGAAATCCAAAGTAAACAATAGGAATATTTATCGAAAAGTGACAGAGCCAAGTTGTTACTTATCAACAGTCAACTTTAAATTTAAATGGCATCAACTCTCCAATTAAAAGATATAGATTGGCTGAATGGATTAAAAAACAAGACCCATCTATTTGCTGCCTACAAGAATCATACGTAACCACAAAGATACACACAGATTGAAATTGAAAGGATTGGAAAAGTTATTTCATGCTAATGGAAAGCAGAAGTGAGCAGGTATATCCATCCTAATATCTGACAAAATAGATTTTTAACACAAAAACTGTTGAAAGAGACAGAGAAGGGCACTATGTAATGATTGCAATAACAATTTAACAGGAATATGTGACTAGAATATATGTATATGCACCCAAACACAGGGAACCTGGTTATTTAAAAGAAATGTTAATGGATCTAAGGGGAAACATATTCTCCAACACAGTAGTAATGGATGACTTCAGTACTCTACATTCATAAATGAACAGGTCAGCAAGACAGAAAATCAACAAAGAAACAACAGTTACACTACAGTATAGACCAAATAGACCCAACTGATATCTACAAAAGTTTTCATCCCACAGTTGCAGAATATACATTCTTTTCATCAGTGCATGGAACTTTCTCTAGTATAGACCATATGCTGGACCATAAAGCAAGTCTCAGCAAATTCAAAAAAAAAAAATTGAAATCATATCATGCATCTTTTCTGACCACAATGAAATTAAGCTGAAAATTAACAACTTAAGAATCTCTAGAAATTATGCAAACACATGGATACTGAGAACATGCTCTTGATTGAAAGGTGAGCCAGAGAAGAAATCAAAAAAAAATTTTGGAAACGAATGAAGATGACAATACAACATATAAAAACTTATGCCATACGGTAAAAGCATTTTAAGAGGATAGTTTATAGCATTTAGTGCCAATTTCAAGGAATTGAAAAGGCATCAATTAATGAACTATCAATACAACTCAGGGACCTAGAAAAACACAATAATCCAAACCCCCAATTAGTAGGAGAGAAGAAATAATTAAAATTACAAGAGAAATACACAAAATCAAAACAAAAACAAAAAGAATAGTGAAATTAAGAGTGGCTTTTTGAAAAAAATAAGTAGATATACCACTGGCCCAGCTAATCAAAAAATGAGGGAGAAGATCAAAAGTAATAAAACCAGAGATAAAAAGGCAGGTATCACAGAAATAAAAAGTATCATCAGGAATTACTACAAGGAGCTATTTGTCAAAATAATCAAAAATCTAAAAGAAATGGATAGATTCCTGGATAAATACAGTCCACAGAAATTGAATTATGAAGAAATAGAAACCCTAAACAGACCAATAACCGAGATAGAGACTGAATCAATAATAAAGACCCTCCCAAAAAAGAAAAACCCAGGTCTGGAAAGCTTCACTGCTGATTTCTACAAGACTTTCTAAGAGCAGCTAATTTCAATTCTTCTCATGCTTCTCCAAACAATTGAAAGGAAGGGAATCCTCCCAAACTTCTTCTATTAGTCTAGCATCACTTCAATTCCTAAACCAGAAAATGATAACAGAGAAAGGGAACTATAGGCCAATATTCCTGAAGAACATGGATGCAAAAATCCTCATTAACATACTAGCTAAGTTTTTCCAACAACATCAGAAAGCTCATTTAACTTGACCAAATAGAATTTATCTCTGGTATGCAGGGGTGGTTCCACATACACAAATCAATAAATGTGATACATCACATTGATGAATTGAAGGATAAAAACTATATGATTATCAAAATAGATGCAGACAAAACAACTGATAAAATATAAAATCCCTTCAGGATGAAAACCTTAAGCAAATTGCGTATAGAAGGAACATTCCTCAACACAACCAAAGCAGTCTATGACTAACCCACAGCCAGCATCTTATTGAAGGGAAAAAAGTTGGAAGCCTTTCCACTAAGATCCAGAACCAGAAAGGATGGCCCCTTACACCACTGCTATTCATTATAGTCCTAGATGGAGTCATTAGTCAAGAAAAAGAAATCAAATGATACAAATTGGAAAGAGGGAAGTCACATTGTCACTATTTGCATATGACATAATTGTATATATAGGGGATCCAAAAGACTCCACTAAGAAACTATCAGAACTCATAAAAAAGTTTGGTAATGTGGCAGGATATAAAATTAACACACTAAAATCAATAGCCTTTGTATACCAAACAATGGCTTGGCAGAGAAAGAACTTGTAATGTCAGTACTATTCACAATAGCTACAAAAAAATAAGTATCTTGAAACACATTTAGCCAAGGAAGTGAAAATCTTTATGGTAAAAATTGCAAAACATTAAAGAAAGAAATTGAAGAAGACACAAATAAATGGAAAATTTTCTACATTTGTGGATTAGAAGACTTAATATCATTCTCATGTCCATAGTACCAAAAGCAATTTAAAGATTCAATGCAATCCCAATCAAAACATCAATGATATTCTTCTCAGAACTATAAAAATCAATGCTGAAGTTCATATGGACACAGCAGAATCTGAATAGTTAAAGCAATCTTATACAACAAAAACAAAGCTGGAGGCATAATTCAGGGAAGTTATAATCAAGATAGGCTGGTACTGGCACAAAAATAGACATGTAGTCCAATGGAACAGAAAAGAAACTCCAGAAATTGATCAAACACCTACAATTTGCCAATGTTTTACAAAGGAGCTTAAATCAATTCCTGGAGCAAGGACAGCCTCTTTAACAAATGGTGCTGGGGAAACTGGATGTCTGTGTGCAGAAGTATGAAACAAAACTCCTACCTTACACACTTTACAAAATCAACACAAAATGGATCAAGGATCTAAATAAATCTATGGCCCTACATCATCAAATTTCTAGGGAAGAAGATTGGGGAAACTCTGCAAGACATTGGCAGAGACTTCTTGGAAAACACCCCAGAAGCACAGGGAATCAAAGCTAAAATAGACAAATGGTATTACTTCAAGCTGAGAAGCTTCTGCACTGCAAAAGGAAACACTCAGTAAAATGAAAAAGTAACTGATAGAATGGGAGAAAACGTTTGCAAACTATGAAAAAAATTAATATCCAGAATATATAAAGAGCTCAAGAAACTCAATAACAATAAAAAAACAACCCAAATAAAAATGAGGAAAGGACTTTAATAGACATTTTTTAAAAGAGGAAATTCAGGGGGGCCGGCACAGTGTCTCATTTGGTTAATCCTGCGTCTACGTCGCCGGCATCCCATATGGGCACCGGGTTTTAGTTCCGGTTGCTTCTCTTCCAGTCCAGCTCTCTGCTGTGGCCCCAGAGGGCAGTGGAGGATGGCCCAAGTGTTTGGGCCCCAGCACCCACATGGGAGACCAGGAAGAAGCACCTGGCTCCTGGCTTCAAATCAGCGCAGCGCCGTCTGTAGCAGCCACTTGGGGAGTGAACCAATGGAAAAGGAAGACCTTTCTCTGTGTGTGTCTCTCTCTCACTGTCTATAACTCCACCTGTCAAATTAAAAAAAAAAAGAGGAAATCCAAATGACCAACAGACACATGAAAAAATGCTCAGGATCACTAGCCATCTGGGAAATGCAAATCAAAACCAAAATGAGTTTTCACCTCAATCCAGTTAAAATGGTTCTCATACACAAATCAACAAACAACAAATGCTGGTGAGGATGTGGGGAAAAAGTTTCCCCAGTCCACTGTCAGTGGGTATCTAAAGTAGTGCATCCACTGTGGAAAACAGTATGTGGATACTTCAAAAAGCTAAAAACAGATCTACCATATGACCCAGCAGTTCCACTCATGGAAATTTACCCAAGGAAATGAAATCAGCATATTAAAATTACCTATACCCCATGTTTATTGCAGTTCAATTCACAATAGCTAAGATATGGAATCAACTCAGATGTCCATCAACTGATGACTGCATAAAAAATTGTGATATGTGCATACATATATATGAATACTAGTCAGCCATAAAAAAGAATGAGGTAGTCTCTTTTGCAATAAAATGTATGCAACTGGAAATTATTATACCCAGTAAAATAAGCCAGCCCTGAAAGGACAAATACCATATGCTTTTCCTGATCTGTGCTAATAGAGTTCCTAAAATGTAATTATAGGAGTGTAATTGAAATTTTGAGATTTGATGATTGTTTAAACCCATGTATGCTGCTACTGTTGAAGAACAGTGTTTTTTTCACTTCTTACTATTTGCTGAATTCTTTACTTGGTGTAGGGTTAATCTTATGAATATAAAGTAAACTGAAAGTAGATCATTGTAAAAATTAACAGAGAGAATAAGTGAGGAAAGAAGAGGAAGGGTGCAATGTGCACTGGAGAGAGGGTAGTGTAGGAAGTATCACTATGTTCATAAAGTTGTATATATGAAACACATGACATTTGTTTATCCTAAATAAAATTTTAAAAATAGAAATAGTTAATATTTTTTATACTTTAATACACCAATTTTCTAGAGCATTTTCTTAAAATTCTGCATTAAAATGATTTCCCAATGGCAAAGTTCATTCTATTAAAGACTAAAAGGTAATAACAAGAGATCTAAAGGCCACAGTTGTGAAGTGACTTAGAATCTGTGGGAAGATTGCATTGAGTATGAAAAGAATGAATGAAGATAATATTAGCATTTGAAATATCCTTGAAAGAGGTAACACAAGGCCGGCACCGCAGCTCAATAGGCTAATCCTCCGCCTGTGGTGCCGGCACACCAGGTTCTAGTCCCAGTCGGGGCACCGGATTCTGTCCCGGTTGCTCCTCTTCCAGTCCAGCTCTCTGCTGTGGCCCAGGAGTGCAGTGGAGGATGGCCCAAGTCCTTGGGCCCTGCACCTGCATGGGAGACCAGGAGAAGCACCTGGCTCCTGGCTTCGGATCAGCATGGTGTGCTGACTGCAGTGGCCATTGAGGGGTGAACCAATAGAAAATGAAGACCTTTCTCTCTGTCTCTCTCTCTCACTGTCCACTCTGCCTGTCAAAATATAAAATTAAAAAAAAAGAGGTAACACATTGTAATTTCTGTTAAAATCTGAGTCTCCATTACTAATAGGAGGAAATCCCATTCACATCACAGACTCAAGTCTAAAACTCATGCAGTCACCTTCTTTCTAAACTACATTTAGTATGCCAGTCAGACAAATCTCATCATCATATTGTGGAAGACAACAGAGGGAGGTAGAAGCTTGACTACTGTTCTCAAGCTCTATTTTGTGGTATAAAGAAAGAAATAAATGCTTTTAAAAAATCATGCATAAGCATCTTGTTAATTGTATCCATCTTTACTATCAACATCATTATTTTTAGAAGTATATTTACATTATTTATTTGAAAGGTAGAGACAGAGAAACAAAAACAGACAGATTCAGACAGCTATTCCATCTACTGCTTCATTACCCAAATGTTCCTAACAGCCGGGGCTAGACCATACCAAAACCAGGAGCCCAGACCTCAGTCTAAGTCCCCAACATAACTGAGCTACAAAAACGACTTTTATCCCACAGATTCCCCAGCACCTTGTTAAAGAGGCTGTCCTTGCTCCAGGTAGTCTGAGTCAGGACTCAAACGCAGGCACTAATACGGGTTGCAGGTATCACAAGCACTTAACCACTGAAAACACACGTTTACCACCACAATGTTTATATGCTCATTTTGTTGTTGATCTAAAATTAGCAGTCTTGCCGTGATTAGGAAGAAAAAACTTACAGTAAGTCAACCATTTTCCTTAAATTCACTAATATTTGTATTAATTGCATAATCCAAGTATTAATTAACACAAATTTTTATTACCTTAAAAATATGTACTATTCATCAAACATAATTAGGTACTAAACAAGCAAGATAAATAATTTGATTCCAAATATGTATGAACTTAAGTGCATAATTATATATCTTTTTCTACGTCTGTGATCTCCATTCTATATTATGGGCCACTCTCCTATTTATGGTCTGACTAGTAAGGAATTAACCAATAGACTGGAATTATTATTTGTTTTCCTGAGTGCTTTCTATGTGAGTTTTCTTTTTATTTTATTTTATTTTATTTATTTTAAAGAATTTATTGAAATGCAGAATACATACCAACAAATGTACATAAGTAAACAAACATGATTATTTGGTCTTCTGATCACACTCATATTCTACACCTAAATTAGGAGCAAGACATTACTAGTACCCCAAAACTCCTTACCATTCCCCTTCTTTATTTTTTTATTTATTTGACAGCTAGAGTTAGAGAGTGAGAGAGAGAGACAGAAAGGTCTTCCTTCCATTGGTTCACCCCCAAATGGCCGCTACGGCCAGAGCTACGCCAATCCGAAGCCAGAAGCCAGGTATTTCTTCCTGCTCTTCCACGTGGGTGCAGGCGCCCAAGCACTTGGGCCATCCTCCACTGCCTTCTATGGCCACAGCAGAGAGCTGGACTGGAAGAGGAGCAACCGGGACTAGAACCTGGTGCCATTATGAGATGCCAGCACCGCAGGCAGAGGATTAACCACATGAGCCATGGCGCCGGCCCCACTATTCCCCTTCTCCCTCTCCGTATTTTATAACTATCACAAATAAGAGAAAACATGATATTTGTCTTTTGGGGTCTGGCTTGTATCACTTACCACAATGATCTTAGATTTCACACACTTTGTTGTAATTGTCAAGATTTAATTCTTTTTTATGACTAATATTCCATTGTGTGTGAGAGTGTGTGTGTGTGTGTGTGCATAAGTTGATTCCACATCTTAGGTATTCTGAATTTGGTGCTACAAGCATGGGAGCACAGGTAATTCTTTCACATGCTGATTTTATTTCCTTTGGGCACATTCCCAGGAATGCAGTAACTGAGTCATATGATAGATCTATTTTTAGAGTTCTGAGGAATTTCTATAATATTCACAATACTGCTTGGACCAATTTGTATTCCTACCAACAGTGTACTAGGGTACCTTTTTCTCCATAACCTTATAAGGCAGCATTTGTCATTTTTTAATGTTTGGATAAATATTTTTAAAAGATTTATTTATTTATTTATTTGAAAGGCAGAGATACATAAGAAAGAGAAGGAGGCAGGGAGAGAATCTTCCATCTGCTGATTCACTCCCCAAATAGATGCAAATGCCAGGGCTTGGCCAGGCTGAAGCCAGGATCCAGGGCAGCAGGTGCCCAAGGACTCGGATCATCCTCCGCTGCCTTCCCAGGTGAATTAGCAGGGAGTTGGGATAATAAATATTTTATGTTGGATGAGGTAAAACCTCATTGTAGCTTCTATTTGCATTTCCCTGAAGGTTAGTGGTCCTGAGCATTTTCTCTTGTGTCTGTTAAGCCATTTATATTTTATCCTTTAAACAATGCCTACAAAAACAGTGTGGAAGAAAGTTTAAGTCAATAAGTTCCTACATGAAAAAATCAGAAAAGTATCAATAAATGAACTATCAGTGCATCTCAAAGATCTAGAAAAGCAGGAACAAACTACACCAAAATCAGTAGATAGAAATAATAATGTTCTTAACATTGTATCCACAAAGCATTTTGAACCTATTAAAAATAAAAAAATAGAGAATAAGCAAAATAAAAATTAAAAAATTGTATAAAAGTTAAGTGAAATAAATGGCTGATATTTAAAATCAACAGACAAAATTGGTAAACTACTGAAGCAGTTAACCAAAAAACTGAGGGGGAGAATATTCAAAATATTAGAGATGAAAAAGGAGGTGTTACAACCGATAATACAGAAATAAAAAGAATCATTAGGAATTATTACAAATACCGATACACCCTAGAAAGTAAGAACCCTGAAGAAATAGATTTCTGAACATATATATCAAACTCCGGGCATGAATGCAAAGAAAGCCTGAATGAACCAATAACAAGACTGAGATTGAATCAGTAATAAAGAGCTTCCCAACAAAGAAAACCCAAGGGACAGATGACTTCACTGCTGAAGTCTATGAAACTTTTTTAAAAGAACTACTACCAATTCTTCTTCAACTATTCTGAAAAATTGAAAGGGAGGAAATGATTCCAAACTCTTTCTATGAGGCCAGCATTACCTTAAATCCCAAAACCAGAGAAAAATAAAACAAAAAGGTGAACTGTAAACTATTACCCTTGATAGACAGACATGATATAAAAATTCCCAACAAAATACTATCAAATCAAACCCAACAACACATCTGAAATATCATATACCCAGACCAACTGGAATTTATCCCATGGATGCAGGGAGAGTTCAATATATGCAAATCAATAAATGTGATACATCACATCAAAAAATGAAGAATTAAAGCCATATGATTATCTCAATGGATGTAGAGAAAACATTAATAAAATTCATCATTTTAATGCTCAAAACCTTTAAAAATGGGTATTAGAAGGATTCTATAAACACAATTAAGGCAATATATGACACACTCACATCCAGAACAATATTAATGAGGAAAAGCTATAAATATTTCCATTAAGATCTGGAAAGACGAGGATGCCTACTCTCACCAATATTATTCAATTGTGTTCTGGAGGTTTAGCAGAGCCATTAGGCAGGAGAAATAAAGGGAATACACATTATCCTCTTTTTGAAAATGACATGATAATATATATAGGGAAACCAAAAGATCCCACTCTAAGAGACTATTTAAATCCAAAAGATAATTTGGCAAAGTCACCAGATATAAAGTAAGCACAGAAAACGAAGCATTCTCCTATGCCAACAATGCTCTGAGAAAGAACTTATAAGATCAGTTCTGCTCAAAAAAATTATCAAAAAATTAAATACTTTGGAATAAATTTAACTAAGAATGTGAAATATCTACATAATAAAAATTATAAAACATTAAAGAAATAGTAGACACTCAAATATGAAAAAAATCTTCCATGACACAAGATTGAAAAAATTAATATCATTAATATCATCAAAATATCCATATTACCCAATGCAATTTACAGATTCTGTGCAATCCCAATCAAAAATACCCAGGACATCCTCCACAGATCTCAAAAAACAATCCTAAAATTCACATGGAAGCACAAAAGACCCTTAATAGCAAAAGCATTCTTAAGCAATAAAACAAAGCTAGAAGCATCACAATACCAGATGTCAAGTCATACTGAAGGGCTATTTTAATAAAAACAGTTTAGTATTGGCACAAAAATAGACATGCAGACTAACAGAACAGAATTGAAACTCCAGAAATTAATCCATACATTTACAAGCAACTAATCTTCAGCAAATGAGCAATTACCCTTCCCTGGAGAAAGGACAGTCTTCAACAAAAGATGTTGGGAAAATTGGATTTCTACAGGCAGAAGTTTGAAACAAGAAGCTTATCTTACACTCTATAAAAAAAAATCAACCAAACAAAAAACAAAACAAAAAAACCTTACAATTGAACAATGATTTAAATTGAATATTTGAAATCAACAAATTAATAGAGGAAAAAATGGGGAAAATTCTGTAAGATATTGGCTTAGACAAAAGCTGCTTAGATAGGATCCCTGACATAGGCAAAACAACAAAGTAGACAATGGTTTTATATCCAGTTAAGAAGCTTCTGCACAGTAAAGACGACAATTAACAAAATGAAGAGGCAACCAACAGAATAGAAACATACTTCCAAACTCTTCATCTGATAAAGAATCAGTATCCAGAATATATAAGGTGTATTAACTTTCTTAAATGCAGATATAGTATCTCAGTGTATTCAAGAGGTAGTTTATTGTACCTCATCATTTCAGAGACATAATTTTCCTTTATATTTTAACATCTCTCTAAATGATATATGTTTTGCAATTGTGGTATTGCTATAATTTTACTAGTTTAGATTTATTTTCTTTTCTATATAATTTTTTCTGGCAGCAAATAGAATAATGTTGCATTTCGCAATAGACAACGTCTTACATTTGATGAAACACGATGATGTTTTTAATTCAAACAATACAGTATTAGAATAGTAACAAAATATATACTTACATATGAAGAAATATGTATCTAATTAGGTAGCCAAAATATTCCTGAATACACACACAAACAGATACATATACACACTTCCTACCTCTGTCATAACATCAAAATATGTAGGGTCCACCCTTTGGCTTCTAATGCATCCATATACAGAAAATGTGATACTGCCCTATAGGTCATTTACTGAAGTATCCAATGACCCACCGTGAAAAACTGGCTCTCCTTTAGGTTAACAATGACAGATAAGCTATCAAATTCAATAATTAATTATTTGCCTTAGTTCACTTAGCCTTTGCAACACAATTTTTCAGAATTGATAAATTCTTTTTGAAATTCCCCTTGAAATATTTCCTGCATATAAAAAGAAATTGAAATGTTTTATACATATGACTCTCATCATATGACGTGCTAATACTATTCTTCCTATGTGACTCTTCTCTCTGTCACAATCTCTTTGGAGATATTGATGTTTTGAAGGCTTCAATTAATTGCTCTCAATAACTCTTCTCATGTTCTCCATGCCTTACCTAGATGATCCTTAAGAAAGACTTCTTAACTATTGGTATACATATAGAAATTGATATATGTATAGACATATGATACATTATATGTCCTAGTCTTGAACAATTTCCTCTCTGACCAAAAGTCATGTATACTACTATTTAAAATACATAAATATATTTTATTTATAGAAAATAAATTACATATTAAAATTTTTGTCACATCTAGCATGCTGGCTGGACTCATGCTAGTTATATTCATTTATCCCTTAAATTTCTGTTAACTTTTTATTTGAAATTACTGATTAACATTTATTAAGTAATTTGCTACAGTTATAATATGGTTTCAAAAATAAATGAATCTTCCCTTTTTTGGTCTTACTGCATAAACTTAGTGATTTAGGAATAAGGATCTCCAAGCATAATTATGGATATACTAATATAAGTTGTTAGTAAGTATTCTACTATTTTTGTATCCTGTATTTACCATATCAGCTAAAATATTTTGAAAAAGTTACCAATCTGAATCTTTATTCAAATTCCCAAGCAAGGCAGCCAGTATAATGTAACTTAACTGTTCTCTTAAATCTCATTTTGGAAATCCAGATTAAATGCTAAAAAATCTATCATAAAGGAATAGTATATCACAAAGGATTTGAATTATGTGCTTATATTCTAAATTTGTCTTTTAATGACACTTATATGGATTATGTTATTTTGCTTTTAAATATGGAAAAATAGATAAATGACTTGAATTATTCATTGACTAATATATTCCAACAAAATCCTCTTAAAATATGATAAATCTCTCTATAATGCTTTGTTGCCACCCTTCTGCTGAAAATAATGATGTACATCATGCCATCAATTCTCATGCTACAGTCCCTCCCTTAGCCAATTAGGTAAAACTTGTAATTGTGAGAGAGAATTGCCTTATCTATCTAATATCTAATTAAACAGCAAGGTCACATGAATCTTTACCCTGTGATTGTGGTACCACACAGTCAACAGTGCTTTTAATGACTGAACTAATGATTGTCCTTAAAGATTTATTTTGTACATTTTTTTCCACCATACCTATTTATAATTTGATTTTATAATTTGAAATTAAGAGTAAAAAGAAAAGTGTGAAGAATAATATTTATGATATATAAAAAGAATATTTCAAAATTGATAAAAGTCAGTCATTTATAGGAAAAATTGACAATGTAGATAACTATAATTTATTCTTCTTTAATCTTCATAATGCAATAAAATACAAAGTAATTAAGATTATAGAGTGACAAGAAAAATGACAGAAAGATTAAAAGATTATCTTTAATTATAACTATTAACAATAACATACTCCTTAAGTTTTCTCTTTAAACAATGTCTACATAGAATTTAACAAAATTTTAAAAACTTCTGTGGGTATACTAAAAATAATAAAAGCTTCATCATTACTTAATTCTTTAAAGACTTTTTGGTAGATTTATTCATTTATTTATTTGCAAGGCAGAACTATGGAGAGAGGGAAAGAGAGAGAGAGATTGAGGTTGTATCTACTGATTCACTCCACAAGTGGCTGTAAAAGACAGGACTGTGCCAGGCTGAAGCCAAGTGTCAGGAATTCCATCTAGGTCTCGTACCTGGGTGGCAGGGGCCCAAGCTCTTAGGCCACTTTCTAATGCCTTCCCGGGTGCATTAGAGGAGAGCCAGTTCAGAAGCAGAGCAGCCAGGATTGGATAAACACTCTGATAGGGGATGCCAGTATCCCAAGCAGCTGTGACATACTCTGCCCCCTCACTCTGTCAACATTACTTTAATAACACAAATTTTAAAAATTGTCTCACCTCTTGTAGAAATGTTTGTAATTTTCTTCTTGAAGAGTCAGAGAGAGAGGGAAGGAGGTAGGGAGAAACAAAGGCAGAGAGTCAGAGAGAGAACTCATATCCACTGGCAGTGAAAACCAGGCACTGGGACTCAATCCAGGTCTACCACTTGAGTGTCAGGATTCCAATTACTTGAGACATCCCCTTGACTCCCAGGGTCTGCATTAGCAGGAAGCTGGGGTTAGGAGCAGGGCTGGGCATCAAACCCAGTTATTCTGACATGAGATGTGGGAATCCTAACCTCTAAGTCAGAGAACTGCTCCCACAGAAACTTTTTTAAAAGAACAGGAAAGAAAAAAATATTAGCTGGAGACAAAAACTGCTTCTTCTCTCCTCCCATGCATTTACTATCAAATGGAAAATGGTAATGCAGAATAATGATTACTCTCAACTTAAATTTCGGATAGAGAATAGGCAGAAAAATCCACTCTTTCTACTCTAATTAGTAGGCAGAATGTTTTCCAAGCCCGAGACTAAACATTGTGATCATACAAAGTGGCAAAGGTTAATTTTGTGAGTACCTCTGATCCCTCCTCTTTCTGGATTATTTAGTAACCCTTGTGCTCTGTTTTCCTTCTCAATTGTCTCCTGATTTACGACTTCTATTTGCTTTCCTTGACATACTTTTTTTCTCACAAGTAGAGGCTGATTAGTTTTTGTTGTGATTACATGCCTTGATCTCTGCAGAGACTTTGAGGGGAGCAATGAGAGGTGCATAATGAAAAGCTGTGTTGCTTCTGCTGAGATTACAGAATTAAATGTAATGCAAAGTTTATACAAAAAAAGAATGCAATCACTCAAATAAGCTGAAGGAAAGATGGGGAATAATGGCACAGTGGATGGTTATGGAGTTAATCTCAATTAAAATATATTAAAATTAATTTTGTCTTGCTGGATCACAGAAAATGCTTCTCTTTACTGTCTTCATCCTTTGTCATACAGTGTTGAATAATACCTTCACTCCAAATGCATGTGTCTCCAACTATAGCAATCTCCCAGAGGAAATCTGTTAGACAAATTGGTTTTCCAAAATTGTCATAATTGCCTATTGGGGTGAATGAGTCAATAAATTTCAATGGATTCACCACTTATGGGTAATAATGTGTGCATTTGATAAGAATTTTAAAGTGCATTCAATCTTCAGTTCCATACCCATAAGCTAATTTGATTAAACAAATCCTAGATGAAATTTAG
This sequence comes from Lepus europaeus, assembly GCF_033115175.1. Classification (NCBI taxonomy): domain Eukaryota; kingdom Metazoa; phylum Chordata; class Mammalia; order Lagomorpha; family Leporidae; genus Lepus; species Lepus europaeus. The sequence continues at coordinate 18,309,356 of NC_084848.1, forward strand.
TCCAAATGGAGTGTTAATGGGCAAACTATAAAAGTCAGTATTAAAAATTTTATTGTTACTTATAATGCAGCAACATTTTAATTACTAAATACATAAACTCAATTTAAATCTTGCCCCTTTGATAGAAAACTTCCTTAGCCAAGGTAACCTGGAACGAATTTTACTTCATTTTAGTCCTCATTACAGCTAGTATAGATGCATCCAACTAAAGTATATTCATTCTATTATTTATCTCCTGTTGTTTTAAATATCCATTTTAATGAATACATTTATATTTTTCTTATCTCCAGGTAGCCTGTAATTTCCTAGAGGTTTGAGGGTTTCCTTTACTTTTGGTAAACTTCACAATATTTATCAAATCTCCCTGAACATACTAGACACTTAAAATATAGTTCATTCAAAATCAGTTAAACTGATATGTTCTCCAAATTATAGTTAATTTTTGAGTGTCTATAAATAATCTGTACATTTTATCAAAATTTTCATTGTCAAGAACCACCTTTATCCCCAACCATAAATTTTATTTCACTACACCTGAGTCTAAACTTACATTCCTATAATGTTGATTATCTGTATTTAGCCAGTACAATATGTATGGAAAAGTACTGCATTAAATGACTCATTTAATCCTCACAACATACTAAACTAATGGATGTTATCATCCCGTTCATAAAATTTATGTTCATTGTCAGTTAGTAGGCAGATATTTGAATTTAGCACCAGGTTTACAGAAACAAATAAAGCATACTTGGAAAGCTTAGATCCTTGCAGCTTTTGTTCAAACTCTATTGGAAAGAATACAGAAATATATGATTTTCTTGCTGAATTTGATTCTTCTTTTACCCATTTACTAGCCTGGGCAGCTTTGTTCCTCTTGACCAATCTTAGTTTCATCTCTATTTCACTTGAATGATTCTCAATAGAGAATGTAGCTATTTCTACATTATAATTTTGATAAGGAAATTATGGTCTAATTAATTTCATTAGGTTGATTTCTGTTTCTAGTTTTCTGCTATTTACTTTATGTGAACCTTCAAGTAACAGTGGTAGAAGTTGGTAAATCAAAAAAAAGACAAATTTGAAAAAAAAAAAAAAACCATTGCTTTTGCTAGCATCTTGTATCCATACTTAATAATTCGATCAATAGAAACTATTTTACTGGAAACACCTTAAACCACAAGCCTCACAGAAGGGTTTAGAGGGCTTTGTCAAAAAAAAATATTAAATAGCATATTCCCATGACTATCACAGATCAATCGATTGTGAAAATAAAAACAGAAACAAGAATAGTATTTTCAGGTTCATGGCCCTGGGTCCCAGCTGTCCTTTTAAATCACCTCTGTTGTACTGCATGGTTCTGTATTTGCATCTCTGTTCAGCCTCAACAGAGCACTCACCCAGTGCCAAAAAACAAAGCTTAATATGTCAGTGGTTGATAGAAATACTCATTATCATAAAAAATAACAGCCAGATCAAACACTCCAAAGCTTTTGATTCACTTTCAAGCACAAAGCAACGGGAAAATCAAATTGCCAAAAGTTTAGATATAATTATTGACACAATTCTGTTTCAGAGATGAGAATGAGTTTGCTTCAGTTTGTTTTTTAAGCCTTAGATGACAGTCTTTTGCATTCTAGCTCTCTAATTTAAATTGATATACTGTTTCACCTAGAAAGAAACTATCCCTTTCTGGAATTATCTTAATGCTTAGTAGTTTGTCTTCAATAATTTTATTTGGTAAAAATGAAGTTTTAAATCAGTAAACTTTCTAAATGAAGATAAATATATAAGATATACTTTTTCATTAGTAATGAAATACTATTTATTAATAATTAAAATTAAAATTTCACAGTCAAAACACTGAAAACAGATTGGTTCCATTAAGCTATCTCTCATTCTGCCATTCACCATTTACAACAGGAGTATAGAAACATTTACCTCCATCATTATCACATAAATCTAGATATTAAAAGAGCAGTAATGCACTTTTCAGAATAACCAAATTATTTAAATAATGCCAGGTTTGATGTCCTCAATAGATCATATAGCCTGTTTCTCATACCTACTAACACAAATGAAATCATATAAAATCACATCAAATTCTATGTTTATCCAACTGTAGTAAGAATCAGCAGGTGGTTAGACCATAATTACTTTAATGTTGCATTTTAATTTCTTGCAAACTGCCAGAATCCAGTGCCTATGACAAACCTTTGATGAATAATGGAATTACATATTGGTCTAACATACCCATCATATCTACTCTGTCCTCTGTATTTCTTAAAATCCTAAAAAGAGAACATAGTAGTTACATTCAACTTTTTGAAATAGCGTTCTATCAATAAACATTAATCCAATGTATTTTTATTTGTACTTTCCCAATGGAATACCAAAAAAATGAGTAAACAAATTATAAATATTAGCAGCTTATTTGAGCATAGAGTTAAACAACACAGTATTCTGTGCTAAAAATTACTGGTTAGGTTGGCCCTTATTTAAAAAAAAAAAAGCAACATTTTATAGCATGCTTGGAGCTGAAAATAAGAATTTGCGGATCAGAAACTATGTTTTGGGACAGAGTGCATCCAAAGGTAAAAAGAGACAAATGTACGAAAGTCTACTTGTTATTGGAATATGGATAATTAACTTTAAAAATATAGCAAATTGATGGACCTGTAAATTATAGAGATAAAGACTGTCAACCTAAAAAGCAACAAGAATCACACTGCATGTAAGAATCAAGGAACTTACTGTGGCAAAATGAGCATAGTCACCTGGAAACAGGTTTTCTAGTTGAACGTAACTGGTACTCCGAAACGGTATCTGAGCAGTCTGCTTACAAAGCCTAAAAAGGGAGAGGAACAGAGTTAGTTACCACAAATTGCTGGTTATAATTACGTTGTGTAACAAAAATGGAGCAAACTGCTAATTGGCTATTGCTTATTTGCAATTATACATTCAAGCCATGTGCTCTAGGAGAAATACTGATAAGCAGGAACATGTGTTCTACTTGAGAACTATTTTAGAGAACAAATGCTTTACTTAATATATACTGTCCTTGGGGTAGATGTTGTATCATAATGGGGTAAGCACCTGCCTGAATGCAGGAATCCCATATTGGTGCCGGTTCAAGTCCAGACTGTTCCACTTGTGATCCAGCTCCCTATTAATGCACCCGGGAAAGCAGTGGAAGATAGCCCAAGTCCTCAGACCTCTGCACTGACGTGTAAGACCTGGATAAAATTCCTGGCTCCTGGCTTTGGCCTGGCTCAGCCCTGTCTGTTGAGGCCATTTCGGGAGTGAACCAGGGGATGGAAGATCTGTCTCTCTTGTCTCTCTCTCTGTACCTCTGTCTTTCGAACCAATAAAATAATCCATAATAAATATATCTATAAATATCTATAAATCTATAATAAATCACACACTGTCCAAATAGCAAGGAGTTATTTGATAATAATTAACGAATACATTAGGGTATATGTGACTAGGGTAAACTAATATTTTCTCCAAGGAAGGTGATTTTTAATGAGCCTCAGTCTTACCATATTATATTGTTTTGCCAAGACAAATGAACTATGGCTTCTGAGTTTTGGTAATGGTACAATCTAAAAACCAGGGCATAGTTTTTTAGAAATAAAATTTTAACCAGACATAATGTACTCAGTAAAAGGAAACCAGGCACTAGTGCAAGTGGAGATTTTTCTCTTCTTAAGTGTCCTGTGTACTTAAAATATTCAAAAACTACTTAACGACCACAGACCAAAATATTTCTCGTTAAATTGAGACACCCATGTCCACTCATATTGTATGTACATACTTTTGTAATAAAATTAATAAAAGTAAATTTGCTGTTCAAAAAAAAAATTTAAAATCTTGAAGATGGGGCAGGCACTTGGCACAGCAGTTAAGATACCATTTGGGACACTTGCATGTAATATCTAAGTGATAATTATAGTGTCCTGTCTCTGCTTCCAATTCCAGCTTCTTATTGACGCTTACCCTTTAAGGCAGCAGCTTTGACCCCTACCACATACATGGGAGGCCGAGATATTGACTCCTAGGTTTGGCCTGGCCCAGTTCCAGCAGTTGTGGGTATGTGGGGAGTGAGCCAGCCAAAAGAAAGTGTCTATCTCTCTGCCTTTCAAATAAATTTAAAATAAACTAATTAATTTTGAAGAATTAAAATCATGGAAAAATAATCATAAGGCATGCAGATCCTGGAGGGGAGTTGAAAAAATAAAGACAGGAACTGTCCTGTGGCAATCTGGAGAAAGCATTCTTAAACCCAAGTGCCCAGTATAGTAGAAAGATACTGTTTATGATCTTGATGGAAGACAAAATAGGAAATCAGGGAGAGAAATAAAAGGGAAAGAGATGCAGAAATGTGAAGTTCCAAAGTGTTCATAAAGGCTCTGCCCAAATTTGTACTTACGCTAAATGATAAATGAGTGGGGACAGTTCTTAGGGGCCTGGTATAAAAGGCAGAGCTGGCAGTTAAAACAACTGAGAAACATAAGGCTACTCTTTTTCTCTTTAAGCATGTAGATTATGTGAAAGTATATTTCTTAATTTGCAAATATGAGAGCACATCAAAAAGTTGTTGGAAAAAAGTAAAAGATAAGTTTGAAGTGAAAATGGTTGAATTCTATGCATAGGTTTTTGCTAATTCACATTTACATAAGCTTTTTGAGGATCCCTTTTATGAATGGATTTTTTTGAAATATTTTTGCACCAAAATAAGTTTATCTTTTAATTCCATTTTCCAATGACTTTTTGAAATATCCTTATGGTAACTTTTAGCTATCTTCTATATCATTGACTAATATATCAATTCTACTGAGTTTAAAAAATACTGTTTAATAAAGATGGTTTCATTTTTGAACATTATAGAAATGGTTATATGGCTTAAAATACAGTTCATTTTCAGTAATATTTTATAATTATCTAAAATAATTTATAATTGTTTCATGCAGTGCACCCTTAACATAAACTAGGCAAAACATTTCATCTTCTCCTTTAAATCATCTGTTTCATTATTAATTACTAGGTTTGTAATTTTCCAAGTGGTTACAAGGGTGTAAAGCTTTTACATTTTTGCAAATGTTTGCTTTATATGTTTCAAGCTATATTAATAGGTTAATGAATTGAATATCACTTTAACTTCCTGTTTCATTACATATTTAATAATTTTAATCTTTGTTTATAGTTGTATTATATAATACCCCTAAAATAACTGGAAGCACTGCTATGGAACTCCCAAAACTGAGTCTGCTCACTCAGTACACAGCAAGTAATGACTTCAGGGTGATGGAAGAAAAAAAGTTCTTATTGCAAAATGCAGAAGAAGGAATTGGGAGCTATGGCTTAATTCCCAGACTTCCTGAGGGGTTATGGATAAAGATTCTTAGATTGAAGCTGGGGTTGAAAGATGAATATTCAGCTCATGTCCAAGTGCCTGGTTAGTCTATAGTGCTCAAGGCCCTCCTTTGATTAATGAGCAGTGTCACATCCCTTAGGGAATTTTGCTGATGGCAAAATGGGTTCCAGTTAGTCAGATGGTAGTTACTGTTTGCTCATGGCCTGGGATTCTTGGAAAAGAAACCTCTCAAGAAAAGACTAAACCTCAAGATGTCTCTATAGGGGAGACAAATTACTTTATAAGTCATTTGTTCAGGGGACCTGAAGAAGTGGCTACACAAATTCCCTCAATTTACTCAGTTAATTTTAATCGAAAAAGGGCGAGGAAACTGTAAGCTGAGGGAGGGAGCTAGCAGACTGTGGGAGACTAGGATCTCCTGGTCCAGAGCATCTGTATCAAAGGCACCGTACAGCAACTTGGTTTTTGCAATAATGCTTGCACCAAAGGGTACATTTTTAAAAAATAAGTAACAATATTTTGACTGTTTGCATGTTATATATTTTTAAATCCTTTCACCTTCACTTTTCCTATCACTCTATTTTACATTTGTTTTGGAAAAGGCCCATGATTCATTCTTTTTCCAACTTAACCATCCTCTCCATTAATTTCATTACTTAGTCTTTATATAATTTAATTGCTATTATATGAATGTGAATTTTCCTTTTGCCATTTATAATGTTCATATTCCTTATTTCTTTTCACTATGACTTTTATTTACTTTTAAAATTGTATTTATTTATTTGAATGACAGGGCGATGGAGAAAGAAACAGAGAGAAAGATCTTCCATCTGCTGATTCTATCCTAAGTGGCCAGGGGTGAGACAAGCCAAAGCCAGGATCCTGAAACTCCATCGAGGTCTCCCCTGTCTGTAGCAGGAGTCCAAGTCACTTGTACCATCTTCTGCTGCTTTCCCTGGCTCATTAGCAGTCAGCTGCATCTAAAGAGCAGATATGGGATTGAAGTGTCACAGGCAATGGCTTAACCTGCTGTGCCACAATGCTGGTCCCTCTTTATGCCATTGATTTGGTTACTTTTACTTAAGTTTTTCATCTTTTCCATTAGTTTGATAGCATTACTATGCTGTCTGTCTCTTATGTCATACTTTTGAGATTGCCTAACATTTTGTAAATAAGTATAATATAATTCATAATTCTCATTCTAGAAGATTCAAGAGTATAGAGCACTTTAAATGCATTCACTTCCTCCTGATGTATGCTACTGATATCTTTGCCATATATTCACCAGTAGGTATAATCAGCCCACTCTGTCCAATATATAAGATGGACAAATTTGTCCAATATAGCAAGTCTTGCTTTCTTAGAAATTTCACTGTAATTTTTCACCACCTTATTTGTTCTCCAATGCTTTACTCCACACCAGAAGCTTCATATACTCAAAGAAATTCCACAGAAGTGTTTTAGAGATTTGTCAGACTTGGTATAGAAAGAATGTTTAATAATGTTTATCTTCAATGCATACTTTTTTGGAAAACAATGCATACTTTTTTGGCTTATCACAAATATAAGAAAATCTACCTGATTTTTGTTTTATTTTTATTGCCAAAAATTTTCAAAAGGTAATAAGCACAGTGATTTCTAAGTTTAAGTTTCTTGACAAAAGAAACATGACGTTTATAAAGCTGATCAAACAAGTTCTCTCTTTCAACCATGGTGCTGCACCAAACATGTCAGCTGAGGCTAAATAGACAATGATTTATTCCTTACTGAGAAAGTTAATGGAATGGGTGTTTAGTATACTGCTGTCTCCTGGGATGTCCACATCTTATATTTTAGTCCCTGGGTTGGAGTCCTTTGTCCACTTCTTTTTCATCCCAATAAAAAACTTCACCCAGCTTTATTAAATACTATTTTCATAAACAATCATGGTATTTCATGCAGGATGTGGGCAAACATCAACAGTATACAGAAATGTTTAACTCCATTCTTCAGTGAGCTACCCAAATCAGAAAGCCAGTATAGAACTCAATGAAGTCTTCGTTTGATGCCCTAAAAAGGGAAAGTTTAGTGTGAGAGTTGACATTTCACACTAGCGTGCTGTTTAACAGCTTTTCACAAGCTGACCCTTTCAGTTTAGAAGTGAGTGGCTCACAGTGTTCAAGCTGAAGATTCACATTCCAGAAAAGGTACAGGAGTATGCTCTGTTGAGGCACAGCATCTCAGGGGTGTCACTGTGAACCCCAGATTGCCTGTCATGGTGGTAACCACTGGGGAGGGGGCGGTCAGTTCCCAACAGCTCTCTGGATTTAAGGGATTCTTAAGGCACAGCATCTCAGGGGTGTCACTGTGAACCCCAGATTGCCTGTCATGGTGGTAACGACTGGGGAGGGGGCGGTCAGTTCCCAACAGCTCTCTGGATTTAAGGGATTGTGAAGCACATGACAGAGGAAAACAGAAGGAAGAAGAGGACATAAAAGAAAATTTGAATTTTCCTCACTTGGTCCACTGCTGAGTCTGGCAGGCAGCAAGTAATGGCTCAAGCACTTGGGTCCCTGCTACCCATGTGGCCGGCCCAGACTGAGTTCTAGGCTTCTGGCTATGGTCTAGCCCAGCCTCAGCTGTTCAAGCATCTGGGGAGTGAATCAGCAGATGTATAAAATTGCTGTCTCTCTCTCTCCCCCTCCCTCCCTGCCAAATAAATAAATACTTTAAAAACAGTGAAACTGAGGCACAAAGTCAGATCCAAGACCACTTCCAGGCAGTGAGCAGGGCAGACATTGTAATTAAAAATTTTTAAGTAATTTATGTTAGATGACACTTTCATTTTTATTCCTGTATAATCACAATACGTCAGGAATTAATCAGGCATGAATAAGAGAAAAGGAAAGGTTTCCATGTAGTGAAAGTCATATAGAATGTGTTTTCTTTTCAGGTTATGAAAAGCATTATCAGAACAATGCTTTGCACAATACCGAGAGTGAATCAGAATAGTCGTTGCTAAGTAACAGGGCTTTCAAACAGTTGTGGCATTTGATATGTAAATTTCAGATAACCGGCTGGTGGTGTGGCATTGGCTGGTGAGGCTGCCCCCTTTGATGCTGGCAACCCATATGGGTACTGGTTTGTATCCCCTCTGCTCCAATTTTGATGTATCTTCCTGCTAATGGCCTGGGAAAGCAGCAGAAGATGGCCCAGGTACTTGGACCCTGCTACCCACATGGAAGACCCAAATGCAGTTCCTGGTTCCTGGTTTCAGCCTGGCCCAGCCTGGGTCATTGCAGCCATTTGGGGAGTGAACCAGCAGATAAAAAAAATTCTCTTTCTCTCTCTCTCTGGAACTCTGCTTTTAAAATAAATAAATAAATCTATAAAAAATTTAAACAACTAAAACTCATAGTTCTTTTCATTAGTTAAAAGATACCAAGTCTCTGTAATATAAAGCACATTGCTGGGAAAGGAAATATCTAGAAAATTCATCCACACGTATGGGGTTAAAAAAATTCAATACAGTAAAGTTTATATTCCAGTCTCTGTTCTATGGATGACTCACACTTTGCAGAATTTAAGATTCTCCTTCTCAGCGTTTAAGGGAGACATGATATTGTATGGTAAGAATTTTGTCTCTTCTGAGGTATTACATCCTCATGGAATGGAATCCACATTTCTATCCTAGTAACAACGCAGGGGCTATGTGCCACTTCTCATCATGGTAAATATCCTACACCTACTGTTGTACGTATGTGACGCTCAGTTTTGCTTTAGACTTTACAGCCAAGATCTTTCAGTCCCTGCTGATATCAAGATGCTCTTCAATATATTTTCACACTGTGAAGAAAACAGCTACCCAGGTTGGACCTCCTTCTGTTGAATGGACTTAAGAGCTGAGAGATTTCTTTTATAGTCACGAACCTTCACTTGAGTTTTCTTCAAATAGAAAAGTTTAATTTTCAATGGCCGCTAAAACGAAAAAGAAGAAATCTGGGCGGTAAACTCTGAGTACTGAAACTTTAGTTCAATTTGTATGAGGAATAACAACAAATATAATTTAAATGGAATTCTTTGTGATGATGTTATACCCTCAATACAAAAAAATTCCTATGTAATTGAACTAGTGAATATGTGACACTGCAGGACAAAAATATTTCAAAAATAGAATGAAAGGAAGCAGAGAAGGATATAAATGAAGAGAAATAGTGACAAATATTGTTTACTGTTTACTTTGTTGAAAAGCACTGTACAAAGTTCTTTGTATGCGTAATCACATTAAAATTATGACTAAATTCACAGATACTACAGTTGTTGTGGATTGTTGTGAAGACTAATAGTATCACCATTATTCAAATGAGAAGTTGGTGGTTTATACAGGATATGTAACTTGTTGAAGATTGTAGTTATAAGAGAATTCAAAACCAGTGCTGACTTGAGAGAGTACAGGTTTAACTACTATTATTAAGCCCCTTCCTTTCAGAAATACTAAGCCAAAAAGCTCATCTAATTTGAGTTTCAATGAAAATCTCTATTTTGTAAAATTCCTTTTGTACTAAATATAATAAGAAATTAAATTCTAATCCCTCCAGGTCGGACACAGAAGTGCTAGGAATATATTTATTCAGAAAACAAGAGGCAAATGCAGGAGCCTCTTAGATGGACTCTCATTTGGGTTCTGCAGAGCAACCCAGGGCAAATCAGGAAGCAGATTAACTAGATACACATTTAAGCTAGACAATTTCTTCCTAAGACACTTTAATGAATGACTTCAACAAAAAGGGGTTAGTGTAAGAGACTTGGATATGTATAACAAAATCATCAGTTTTAAACCAGAACAAACCTCAAAACCAAAGAAGCTAGCTACTTTCTTTGTAAAGAGCCTTGCCTCCCACCAGGCATGGAACTAGCATGGCCCCCATAGACTGATATGGCCCACAAACACAACTGGAAGAATTAAAGTTCCATTTTTAAAAAATTTTAAACCATTCTTATATGTGAATTGTGGCTTATTCTGTACTTTCATAATGTCTATATTTGGGAATCAGTCAACAGATTAACTGCTGGTAAAGAAAGAATAAATAGTCCTTACCTACCGCATAACAAACAAAGCTTCTTCAATCAGCAAACTCTGAATAATGCTCCAAACCTCCTCAAAAGATGTCTTTCTTAGGAACGCTGTGCTTTTCACCCATAATCCAACCTACTTCTGCCAGACTCTGGCTTTCCCAAGAGCCTCTTTTGTCTGGGTTTTATTCTCCCAGGATACCCTTTATCAGCTCCAGCTGTTGAAGGTGAGTCTTTTTTTTTTTCTTTACTTCACAAAGGGTTTTCAGAACAGAGAAAAGTTTAATTACAACCCCTTAGAGAGTCACCTGGAATACTAAGAATTGTTGCCTGGATCCTCTAGTTTTTATCCAACCCTACCTCTGGGGCTAGTGAAACATAGTGCAAAAAAACAGGTGCTTTTAAACAAATCAATCTTTGTAAAAAGGAAGTCCTTCCTATACAGTTAAAGTGTTGGTGATGAAGAGTGAGTTAAATCAGCTACCTTCATTTTATCAAATTGAGAGAATAATCCCTGTGATATATGACAACTGGGAGATAATATATGGAAGAATCTGGTAGGATCTTGGCACATACTGGAGAAAATGTTGCAGCCCTTGGAATGAAAGAAACTCGAAGCTGTGGGCTTAGACAGGAATTCAGGAGCTGTGGAAAAGAAGAGAGGTGAGGAATGAAGATCTTCACTCTCAGAAACAGTATAAACAGCTCTGCAGGTGAGATGAGTTAGGAGGAATATACTGCTTGGCTAACTCCTCAGCTGTAAATCGGCCTTCCTCTCTCAATCAGTGCATATTGTTATAACAAATTGCCATGCTTATTAACAGCCAAAGTTCCTTTCTAACAGCCTGGTGACTGGAAGGCCAAGATCACAGGACCAGTATGGTGAGGTTCTGGTGAGGTCTCACTTCGGGATTGCGGATGCTCATTTCTCTTTGTATCTTCAAAACTGGAAAAGAATGAGGGAGTTCTCTGGGGTCTTGTTATAAGAAAACCAACCCCATTCAGAAGAGCTCCACTCTCATGACCGGGTCACCTCCCAAAGGCCTCTTAATGCCATACCATTGTGGTTCAGGATTTCGCAGGTGTATGTTGTGGGGACACAAACATTCAACCCACTGCATTTTCCTAAATTGCTAACCATCTGTCTTAGCACCTGGGGTGAAAGACAACTTGAGGGCAGGAAAAGTATCCTTCCAGAAGTTCTGAAGACTTCTGCTTTTCCTCAGTGGATTAAACCAGATATATTTCACTTTTGTAATAATCAGATAGCCACAGCTTTGTGTGCAATGGAGAACAACTTAGTGTTTGTGTTCTGTCAAAGGTGGAGTGAGGGAGACTAGGTGTTCCAATAACACTCACTGTTGTTGTGATGGAGATTCTAGTTACTGTCAAGGCCTCCTTGGTCTCACTGAATACTTGCCTGTTCTCCTTGGCTGAACGCCTTTTATGAAAAGAGAAGTATGCCATTCTATTACTTTCTAAAGAATTTTGTGAGACATCTGCCTTCATGAATTAATGGTAATATAAGTAGTACTAATAACAATAAACATCTATGTAATTTTAACAACAAAACACGTTGTTAACAAATAAGTAACATCTCTAGGAAATGTATTTAAATGCAATATTTGATTTAATTCTCATACAAAACATATGTGTCAATATTCTTATTTTGTAGATGAGATAACCAAATGATATGTTTAGGCCACACAACTACTTAAATTGCTTAGTGGCATAGCTAAAATTCCAGAAAAGGCGTACTTCCTCCATGGTTCTCTACAGATTAGAAAGAACAAGCCGGCGCCACGGCTCACTAGGCTAATCCTCCGCCTTGTGGCGCCAGCACACTGGGTTCTAGTCCCGATTGGGGCGCCGGATTGTGTCCTGGTTGCCCCTCTTCCAGGCCAGCTCTCTGCTGTGGCCCGGAAGTGCAGTGGAGGATGGCCCAAGTGCTTGGGCCCTGCACCCCATGGGAGACCAGGAGAAGCACCTGGCTCCTGCCATCGGATCAGCGCGGTGCGCAGGCTGCAGCGCACCAGCCGCGGTGGCCATTGGAGGGTGAACCAACAGCAAAGGGAGACCTTTCTCTCTGTCTCTCTCTCTCACTGTCCACTCTGCCTGTCAAAAAAAAAAAAAAAAAAAAGAACGAATGTTCTACACACTGCCACACAGTAAAGCAATGGGGAATGTGCTAACCCTGTCTTAAGAGAATTCAGAGGGCAGGCATTTGGCACACCAGTTACTTGGGATTCCTGCATTGCATATTTGAGTGCCTGGCTTGAGTCCTGGCTTCATTTCTGATTCTAGCTACCTAAAAATGCACACCCTAGAACATCCTGAGATGCAGTAAGAGACGGCTCAAGCACTTGTGTGCCTGCCACCCTTGTGGCAGCCCCAGAATGAGATTTTAGCTACTTCCTCAATTGGGATCAGCCCTGGCTCCTGTGGGCATTTAGAGTGAATCAGAGGATGAAGATCTCTCTCTACTTATCTCTGTTTCTGCCTGTATGTGTGTGTGTGTGTACCACTCAAGTAAAATTAAAAATGATCTTGGAATTTTCATGTGTGTATGTGTGTGTTTGTCGTATTTTGGATTCCATTTAAAAGACAATAGCCATGATATACATATCATTACTTTCCAGTTTACTGCTATGCTAGGGGAACCTCAGAAAAATTAATAATCTCTCTAATATCACTCTCATAAAAAGTATAAGACATGAAATTCAAATTAAGTCCTGGTTCTCTGTGGTTTCTCCATAGTTCCTTTCTTCTGCAGTAGAAGGGACGTCTACTCTACAAACACATAATTATATTTAAATAAATTTTATGTTTTAGATTTGATTTAAATGAATTTTACCTGGGAATGTGAATGGATCAATTTATCTTTGTGTATTCCATTTTTTTTTAGTCATTAGTTGGTAATACTTTAAAAAATTCTGAATGCAAAGGAACTTACATGCTTATTAGAAGAATACATCATTGTACTGACAAAATTGTTCTGGACACATTGTTGGATATTTTAGAAGCTTCTGCAATTTAGCCTTGAGATCTCTAAAAGGACAGGGCCTCTAACATTTAGTACACATGCCAGTCTTCATGATGTAAATGCTTATTAATGTATAATATCAAGGTACCACATTATGGCACTTAATGCAAAGTCAGGAGGAATTACATATAGAGCATTCTCATACACAAGTCAGCCCAGATTACCACGGACATCATGGCAAGAAAACCACACTTTAATCTAAACATAAAGCAGGTAACAAAGGAAGCTGTGAATTGTTACTACCTGAATTTAGTCAACATCAAGCAAATATTGCTCAAAAATGATAAAACCAAATTTTGTCCTGAGATTATCTCGGCATTGAATAACACTGACTTTCCATTGCATCCATTGTAGTTCAGAATTTGATTCTTTGAACCTGATTTTTTTTCAACCTTCCTTCAACATATTTCTAAGACATTTTACAATTCCCTTATAAAATTCAAGAACTGGCACCAGTGCTAAGGGGAACTTCTTATAGAAAGGGGAGTCACATTCATCAAAAATGACGGGCTATACTGAACAAGAAAATGTGTTCCTTTTTTCATTGCCCCAATAAATCACTCATTCATAGAAAAGGACTTTAAGGACATCCTCATAATTTCACTTCCACAACTCTACCAATACCAGATCTTCAACATTAAAGGTATTAAAAAACAACTTGATGATAAATAACATCTACAAAGCAAGCAATGGTTTGCAAACCATCTGAAAGAACACTTGATCCAGGCAGGTACTGTTATACTTCAAACAAATTTCTCTCAGTCCACTAAGCAGCCTAACAATTCTGGATTGTTGAGCCATCAGGGAGGAAATATTAATTATGTTGGAACTGAATTTTAGTGACATTATTTTGAGATGTTCAATAGGTACTAAGTTTAATTTATTCAAGGCCCATAGATGATGTGAGAGTTTAAAAAAAAATCACACTTAAGTTGGCTTGACAAATTTTACTCCAAAAAATAGTAAGACCATATGTACCACAGGTGACCATGGGTCATACCAGGAGAAACATATCCAAGGAACTGGGGAAGTACACAAAAATGACAGGATTTTATGAACTGATACAATTTGAAGGGACTCTATAACGATGCAGGATGAAAGTCTGGGTTTGAAATTGAACCAGATTTAGAGAAGAGAATGCATCCCCAAAGGAATGCGTAAAAGAAAAAGAGATTTGATGATTATATCAGGAGAACAAATTGGATCTATTCCAATAATTAATTCATCCCATCACATATGAATGGAAGGAACTCCTGGGAAGAAAACGTATAGGAGAGAGGTCTTACATTTGGGTGTCTATATCGAGCAAGAATGTGTTAGGCAAACCAAACACATTGGGCCCAATAAAAGGTGAGAGTTCTGAATTATGCAACAATATCATTTATTTTATTCCCATACACTTGTAGAAAGTTTTTTAGTTCAAGAATTTATCATTCACATCATTTTTAATAACTTCCATGAATCCTGTAATCATTGGTTTTATAATGTTGTCAAGTTATGCATTCTCACAAAAACGCCCACAATGAAATACACTCTCTCCCTTTTTCCAGAAAAAGATGTTTCATGTTCTATTAAATGTTTTCCAAACTTTGATGTATGCTTGGTTAAAAAGGAATGTGAAAAATATGTAAAATGAAAAATAAATTTTACTCATGGGCTTTATCAGAGCCTACCAACTCTCATGTTGTCAGCTATTATTGAGTGTGTTTAACAAATCATCCATGTCACGATAACTTCCTTTTCTTTAGAATGAATAAAATTGATTCCATGTTTTTAAAAATTTAAAAAGTGAATCTATAAAAAGCTGAATAACAAATATGAGACAAAATATAACGGAAAACCTAAATATTGCACATTAGCTGACAGTAACACTTCTGGATATGTGTTTTGAGGGTCACAGAACAAGTGTCATAATTAAACATGGCAGAATTGTAAACAATATTGATTGAACTCAATCTTAGATTATGAATTTACTATGGATTATTCTATTTCTAATCTGCATATGATAATCTATGAACTCCACAGAGGACAAGAGTCAGGGAAAATCACCTACTCACAGGGTTTAACACCCAAGAATATGCTTCACATTCTTTCCAACATAAAATTTTTACTCTTCTTTATTTTTAAAAATTTCTCTTTTTTTGTTTTATTTACTTGAGACACATAAAAACATATACAGAAGAATAAGAGAGAGAGAGAGATCTTCCATCTTCTGGTTCATTCCCCAAATAGCTGCAATAGGGTCAGGCAGAACCCAGGAGCCAAACTCAATCTAGGTCTTCCAGGTGGGTGACATGGACCCAAGTACTTGAGCCATCACCTGATACCTCCTAAGATGTACATTAGGAGGAAGCTGGGATTAGGAGCAGAGCCAGGACTCAAATCAGGCACTCTGCTATGGGATGAAGACATTCCTAGTGATTCCTTGTCCATTATACCAAATGCCAGCCCCCTGGTCTTTATTGATAGATGCTTTAGTGGTATGCCCTTATAGTTTCAATTTTGTAATCTTTTGTCAATAATACTCTAAATATCTCAGTCTATTGCTAAAATTTCCACTGCTCTTAACAACCTAATATATATTTGTGAATATAGTTTGTTAAATTCAAAGTAATATTTGCCATTTGTATTTGTGGCAAGGGAGTTTCAAAAAAAAATCCACAGAAAGTGGATATTATCTTTTAGTTCATATTTTACAGGAACTTTTGAAAACACCCTCATGAAATTCATTTTCTATGTGTGTATGTGTGTGTACTGTTTACTTAACCTTAATATAACGCACATAATAAAGAAATTCTTTATATTATCACCTGAAAGTTATATATAAAATCTAAAATCCAGCTGACATTAGCTCTCTCTCTCTCCCCCCTTCTCTCTGTAACTCTGACTTTCAAATAAAATAAAAAATAATGAATCTCATTGATAATGAATAAAAAGTAAAATAAATATAACCAAATCATACATAATTATGCAAAATTGATTGTCAAAAAATAAAATGGCTCACGAAACCAAGAGGTGCCTAAGATATATAGCAAAGGGATTACCCCAACATTGCTCAAAAAAGAAAATTATATAAAGATAATTGAAAATGAATCTTGATGTGAATGGAATGGGAGAGGGAGTGGGAGATGGGAGGGGTGCGAGTGGGAGGGGAAATTATGGGGGAGGAAGCCATTGTAATCCATAAACTGTACTTTGGAAATTTATATATACTAAATAAAGTTAAAAGAAAGAAATGCAATATATTTAGATTTTACTGTATTCATCCAGGATTTTATATCCCCTTACTAGTTCTAATAGGTTGGCTACAGGTTCATTTGGATTTTCCAAGTTGAACATAATATAATATGTAAATAATGAGTTTTCTTTCTTCCTTTATATGTCATGTCTAAATAGAAGAGGTGATAGTGGAAAGTTTTGTCTTGTTCCTGATTTCAAAAGGAACACTTTTAACATTAAAACCTAAGAACGTGTTTGACATAGAGTATTACTAGGGTTTTAGAAAAAATGCTGTATTCTATTCTAATTTGATGGGACATTTCTGTGCATCAATTTGGGGGATCACATAGGTTTCCTCTATAATCTGTTAAATGGTGATAACATTTATGGATTTATTATTTTAAAGCATATGATTGGTTTTGTTTGTTTCTCTTGGGATAAATCTAAATTGCTCACCATTGGTTATCTGTTTTTAATGCATACTGATTAAGCTTTCATCTAGGTTGATAAAAAAGATTGGAATATATTCTATTCTTTCTCATACTGTCCTTTTTATTACATTACTCTATTACATTACTATATATTATATTAAGGTCCTTATGTTTCCATTTTCTACAACCTTTTTAAACTTTTTCTTTTTTCTTATACTGTCCTTTTCTATATCTTATGGTCACCAAATGACCTTGGTACTATTATCATTCTTTCTATTAGCTTGGAGAAATTTGTGAGAATGATTTTCTCTTCATTGAAAATATGGTAGAACTAATCATAAAACCACCTAAGCCACTTTTTTTTTAACATTTATTAGTTACTTGAGAGGCAGAGTTACAGAGAGAGGGAGAGACAGAGACAGGTCTTCCATTGGCTGGTTCACTCCCCACGTGGTTACCATGGCTGGAGCTGGGCTGATCCAGAAACATGAGTCAGGAGTTTCTTCCTGGGTCCATCATGTGAGAGACCCAAACTCTTGGGCCATCTTCCACTGATTTCCCAGGCACATTAGCAAGAAGCTGTATTGGAAGAAGAGCAGCCGGGACATGAACCAGTGCCCAGATGGGATGCTGGTGCCACAGGCAGAGGTTCAATCTACTAAGCCACAGCACTGGCACTTATTGAATTGGAGTTCAAGGTTCTCAATAATGACACACAACTAGAGATGTCTCACACTGTGGCCAGGTAAATTTTGAGAAGAACTTTACCTGCAAGCTGATATCCTAGTATGTTAAGTCATGGGTGCTAGCAGAGGACACATAACTCCAAAGTCAGAGACAGAGGACTTCAATTCTTAACAGCAAAAGCAGTGACATGTACTTCACACGTGCTGTGTCAAATTCCCATGACCCCAAGTCCCACCAGCATGACACAAAGAGTCCATAATGGATGTCTAAACACATACTAGACTTGTCAAGAAAGAAACACCAAGCCCAGGTGTTACAGCCTTACTATATCTGCTGATATAGTCAGCCACACTTTATCCAGGCAGAGACGTTATCTAATCTCTCAAGGCTTCTTACTGAAAACACAACCCTGAGCAGGACCTGGGAAGACAGTCATCAAGGTTTTAAATTCTTGGAGCATTCAGACCTTTGGAAAACCCAAGAACACAGGGCCCATCTGGTCTACTGTATCTGTGAGCAAATATCTGCAACATTGAAGCTCTTACCCACAATAATTTAGCTGAACATTATTTTTTTCTATTCTGTCTTCAAAAATTCTATATATCATTCACCAAGTTGACTTTACAAATTATTATATAGAAATTATCAATTTAATAGGCAAACAAAATATTATATTAAGGTACTACATGAGAATACAATCACTGGATTATATTCTTAACATGCAATATGAGTTGTTTTATACAGTGATTTCTTATTAATTTTTTGTTGTGATAGTTTAAGCAATCCATTCAATTAGCTACTTGTTATAGCACAATTTAAACTTTCTGTTTATTCATCAATCAGGGCTGATACTGTATGTTTTCTAAAAATTTATTTCTTTTGTTAATACTATCAAACATTTTCTATGAATTTACCTGTAGAGCTCTAACATATTTCAATTTTGACATTATCAACAGATATTGTTTAAAGCCCTGATATTAGTTGTAACATGGTTCTATTTTTATTTGCTCAAGGTCACCAAAGGGTTGTTAAAATCACCTTTTAAAGAAATCATTTTTTTTTATTTGAAAAGCAAAGAGAGAGAAGGGAAATGAGAGAAAGAGAAGTGAAGAGGGAGAAGGAAAGAGGAAGTGGGAAAGAGAAGAGAAAGAGACAAATCTTCTGTGTCAGTTTCATTCCCTAAATGGTTGCGACAGCCATGGCAGACCTGGCTAAAATAAGGAGTGGGAACTGCATCTGGGTCTCCCATGTGATTGGCAAGAACTCAAGCACCTGAAACATTGTCTTATTCTGCCTCCCAGGTGCATTAGCAGTGGTATGGATCAGAAGTGGAGTGGCCAGGACTTAAACTTGCACAGATATAGTATGTAGCCATCTCAAATGGCAGATGCGTGACAACACCTGCCCCAAGAAATCACTTTTAATTAGCCTTTGCTAATTTTAATTTGTTTCTATAACAGCTAACGTTCTTTGGAAGTTTACTGTATTTTTCTTTCATTATGGTTTATCACTTAATCATCTGACTCATTCAATTTTAACCTTAGTTTCAAATATTAGTACCTTCAGGCTATACATTGCTTCCGAAACTGCTTTCCCTTCATGCTATGAGTCTTGATATGTGACAACTTTGTAATCATCCAGATATCTCTAGTATTTCATTTTTATTTTTGTTTTTCTGACCTATGCATTGTTTGGAAGTATCATTTTTAATTTATAAAGTTTTAATATCATAATTGAACTTGCTGCAGTTTACTTCTAAACTAATCACACTGAGGTGATAGTGTGATACCAATGTGATATAGTTCACATTATATCAACCATGATCAGTTTCATAAAATATGCCTTATTATGATTGGGAAAAACATATATTCTGTAATCATGGACAAATAATTCCATGCATATTTCTTGATGTAAAAGCTTATAATTATTTTATGCAATCCTTTCTTAATTTACAGTCTTTTGTCCATTTGACTTTGACAGGTAAGAAAAGTGTTGAAGGTTATAATAAAGTGTTGTATTTATCAATTATCTCTCTATAAATTTCTTGCAAATATATTGATATGATTTTATTAGGTGCTCATAAGCTTAGAATTGTATCTTACTGGTGAATTAAACTGTTTAACATTAAAAAAAGAGAGAAAGAAAGAAAGAGA
Organism: Lepus europaeus; assembly: GCF_033115175.1. Classification (NCBI taxonomy): domain Eukaryota; kingdom Metazoa; phylum Chordata; class Mammalia; order Lagomorpha; family Leporidae; genus Lepus; species Lepus europaeus. The sequence goes on from NC_084848.1 coordinate 18,329,318, forward strand.
GAGAGAGAAAGAAAGAAAGCCAATTCACTTGAAAACTCTCTTATACATTTAAACCAAGAGATGTATAAAACACAGTTTATATTAGTATTGGGTGTGATAATGTAAAATAAACCAAAATCTGGAAATGACACAAATGTTAATCAGCAGGAAGGTGAATAAATGGCATCACCACCCAGTGCAATCCTATGACGCAGTGGACATGCAATAAAACAGGGTGGGTACATGGAGTATGTTGAGAAAAACCAAGCCAATAAAAGAAAACTATCTAGAGTATGATATCATTTTATGAACTTTTAAAAAAAGTATTAAGCAATTTAAGCTTTGACTACATACACATGTAGTACTATTATAACCTGTAGAATTGCAAGAAAACTATAAATATAGTATCCAGAATGTAGCAAGCCTTGACAAGTGTTTGACTGGAGGAAGCATGGAGGTAGCTTAAATGAAAAACTGTATACAGGAATTTGTTAATGACTCAAAAAATAAAAAGCCCAAAATTATATTTTTGATGTGTCAAACTTTTTTGATAGATTATAAAAATCTTTATTAGTTAGATTTACATTACTTCAACAAATACCAGAGAGGAGCTTCTTAGGAAGGGAAAATGTTTTTTTAGCTTATAATTTTGGTGATCCATAATCTAAGTTCCAGTGATCCCAGATTCTGAAATCTGCTGAGGATGGTGGAATGCATTTGAACGGAAGACCACGGTGAGCCAGGAAGCAGAGCAAGCCGTGTGTCCAATCGACCTTTTTGAAAAATGTATTTGTTTTCATTTATATTTGGAAGTTAGAGAGAAGGACATGGAGAGAGAAATGTACGGAGTGAGACACAGAAATCTCCCACCCTCTGGTATAGTCCCTAAATGCAGACAACAGCCAGGCTATGTCGGGTGGAAGTCAGGAGCCTGGAACTCTATCTGAGCCATCCCCTTGGGCCTTCACCTGCTGCCTCCCACAGTGGGCATTAACGGAGGCTGGAATTAGAATTGTAGCTTGGGATCCAATCCAGGTACTCTGCTAGGGGGTGTGGGCATCCCGAGTGGTGTCTTTACTGTTCTACCACATACCCACCACCCCAACCCAGCTTCTATAACCTAACCTACACTCTCACAAGAACTACCACCTAAGAGCGCTCCTCAGTGACATACAACCCACCCACAGGGCCCACCTCATAGATGCCAAAATTATATCAATTAACCATCCTTAATCACTAACACTAACTTAAGAATTTGGGGGCCAAGCCCCCAGTACCTCAGCCTTTGGGGGACACCCAAACTATTACCCTAATCATAACATAATCCAATAACTAAGCAATATAATCCAGAGGTAGAAAAGGGTGCTTTGCCAATTATAAGCACTAACAAGATCAAAAAGTGTTTTTATCTTTCATATAATTTCCACCAATTGAGAGTACAATAATTTCAAACTGCATTATTTTTTACTGCATGGAACACAGACTATGGAGTGTTAAAAGGTATTCTTTAGGCAATCAGTTTTGTATTAAATTCCATTTTATTTTGTAGAGATAGAAAATTGAAAACAACACTAGTAAATCCAGATTCTAAAATTGCTGTTTTGTTTGTAATTCGGGGACTAACAAGCAACACTCTCATTATCACTTTTCTTCATGGAACAGAAATTCAAGCATTATTATTATATTTAAGCCTTCACTCATACTTTAAGAAACCAATCATAGAAATATTAAAAAAATAGTTTAAGAAGTTGAATGTTAAATGGATCTCTCTCTCTCTCTCTCTCTATATATATATATATATATACATATATATATATACATATATATATCATGCTGAGTGAATACAAAGTAAATTAAATTCAGAGCGAACAAAAAAATCCCGGTTTTTAAATGTTGATAGCTTTCCTCAGATCTGAGTCTACAAATACACTTAAAAATTATATTGAGCTATGAAGTCATGAATTTTCTTGATGATAAATCAAAGTTTCTATCTATAGTATCATATGACTGGTAAATTGTTTATAAGGGGAAAAAATCTTAAAATCATTACTCCAGTATATATTTCTTTTATCACATGCATTTGTTTACAAAAGTTACAGTAAGTACATACAGCACCATTTATTGTTCCTTTTCTAAAACTAAATAGATAAATAAAAGGAATATAAACTAAGTCTTGTGCTATTTTGTGTCATCTAATAGGATTTATTCCTGGCTCTGTTTCTGCACAGTGTAAATGGAGTCTTAAGTCTATGGCTTCTAGTCTCATGATTATTTCTTTAATTTCATAATTTTATAAGGCGTTTGTCACTCTTACCCCATTAAAAACCTTTTTTTTTTGTTTTGTTTTGTTTTTGGCTTCTCAATAGCTCCATTACTTCCCAGCAAAGCAGAGCCCATTTGTTTGGCAGGATGTCACCTCAGCCGAAAATCCCCAAACAAAAGATTATTGGCCTGGTCCAGAAACTGTATGGCCATGACTGGGCCCCTGCATCTTTGGGATTGGCAGCGACCAATCTCACTGTCCAGGCTGTTTCCTGACCCTCCAAATTATACATTTGGCTTTTCTCTCCTGGTGTGGAAAGAGAAACAAGCCACAGTTACTTTGAAACCAGCAAGTATCCTCAGGGTTTAAGAAATTTGCTCCCCTTTTTTTCCCAAAGCACTAATATCTTACCTTACCTCTTATCTTAAGATAGGGGGAAATTGCTAGGGAAAAAAAAAAAAAAAAGCACATGGTGCCAGTGTAAATGGAATGTAGTGCCAAATGAGCACTGCCTTTGGCTCCAGTCTGCTGAGCAAATTTAGGTTTTCTTGGACACATTATAGAAAAAAAAATAGAACAAAACCCAACATAGTAAGATTCATGTTGAAATAGCTTTGATTAGAAAAATGTGCTATCTCTGAGTTTGCTTGATTCCTTGTATTAATATAAGCATTACTCAAATTATGAAGCACGTTCTTCCTAAAAAAGATGCAACCTGTGGCATTAAGTAATGCCAAAGCAGATGCAAAGACATTTTGCTTACATTTTGGTAAGGATGTGGAATGTTCAGAGCAGTCTGAGTTCTTCCCTGCCTCATATTCCTGCCTAAAGAGTATTACTGGGGTTTCTCCATGCAAGCCTTTTGTCATTTTCAGTCTTTATTATTCAAAGTAGATAACAATAAACACACTCTGAAATCAGTGAGATATTCCCTGTGGTCACATCCCTGTCACCTGAGCCATGACCCCATCACCACTCTCCCAAATCAGAACCAAAGCCAGCTTCGGAGACTTCTTTTTTAAAGTTATAATACATTTATAAAATATGTATTTATTAATTTTAAGGACAGAGTGACAGAGAACGAGATCTCCCATCGACTGATTCACTCCCCAGATGATTGCGCGAGCTGGGCTGGAACTACTGAATTCTGCAAGACACCAGGCACTCCATGCAGATCTCTCACTTGGGTGGTGAGGGCCACCTTCCACTGCTTCCCCAGGCATGTTCAGAAACTGCATCGGAAGCAGAGAGGCTGGGACTTGAACTAGCATTTGGATATGGAATGCCAGTGTCGCAGGCAGTGGTTTTAACCCCCTGTTCCAAAATGTCAGTCCCTTCTGAGACTCCTTACTGCTTCTCAGTGTGGATTTTCTTCCCTAACATCCCATTGAATGAATGAAGATTGAGAGGCCTGGACCAATTAGACTGATCCCTAATGCAATAGTTCATCAGCTATAATGTGACCAGGATCAGACAGTGAATGTCTCCAAGACATAGTTTCTTCCCTAGCAAAATACTTGCCTCACTCCTTAGTTGGAAAGATTGACTGAGATGAGGTAGGTGACAGGTATGGAGTACTGACTTGACTGTGAGAAGGATTAAGGGGCTGGAAGATAATAATAACAATAATAGGCATTACTACAAATCAGATGAACTGAAAGACTCTTCAGTATCAGACTGTTTCCTGCCAGGCAGAAGAATACCTGGAATATGACTGAGAAAAATGAAACAATATATAATTCAATATTAGAAAAAAGGAGTTAGGAAATTGACAATCAAGAAAGTCCTTTCAAGGAAGCTTTCCATTCCCAATATTATTTTAAAGGAAACAAACTTGAGAAATGGATCTATGCATGTACTAATATGAAGCTGTAGAAATACTTACTTTATGATTTATGTTTGAAATGTTTTAATCAACTTGACTCATTACACATGCTGTTGATCAAACACTGAAGCATATTAGAGAGAATATTTTATTCTTTTTTATATAGTGTATATTTTAGAAGGTAAAATGTGCTTATAATTTATCTTACCAGTTCTCTACATTGCAAATTTTTATATTGTTTTTCATATTTTTAGAATCAGTATTCACAGAGTCTTATCCTTTCATAGAGTATTACAAACACTTAAGTGTTGAACTCTTCTGTTAGATATGTTTGTTTCGGGAACTTGGAGAATAGAAAACATGCCTTTCCTTTCAGTTTTAAATTGTCTAAATAATCAAAGAAACTATGAAGAATAAATATTATTAATTAGAAAGTATCAAAGTCAATAGAGAAGCATTTCAGAAAAAGAAAAAATCAGGCAAAGGCCCACAGTCCAAAAGCTTGGAATTCTGCTTTAGCAATTGACCATTTTTGTGAACAGAAGCCAACTCAGAGTAGCCTAGAAGGAAAGGGAAATGTAGTAGAAGACCTAGAGATCACACACAACTCTGCACACAGTGTCTCTGGGCCTCACCAGAACCCAGAACAAGCTCTTGAGCATCACTGGGAAGAGAAACATTTGCCCCCTTCTCTGTCTCTTTCTAAGGGAAAATGAAGGCTCAGATTTGATTTTCCATCATCTTTTGATTTTCCAACCCAGCTTATCAGTTGTTTCTGCTTTCTTAAATTTGGTTCTTGACAATTTTCTCAAATGGTGCCTCCAGTCTTCTTTCCAAGAGCTCGAGTTTTGGTTGTCATCTAACTAGAGTTTGTTCAAACTTGAGAGAAAAAAATACAATTGACTTAGCTTTGATCATAGTCTGTTCAATCAGCTGTGACTTTATGGAAGAATAATGTAAAGTTTAGGTCTATAAGCTCCGCTGCCATGAGATGTGCAATAGACAGAGTACAGGGTATGTGTTTTAACCCTGTAATGGGAAGCAGGTGTGAACTCACCTTGACTAGGGAAAAATATTTCTGAAGGAGACTATGGGTGTGAGAAAAAGTATGTTGGTTAAGCAATGGTAGATGATCTAGTCAGTAAACACTAAAATCTTGGTTGCTGAATTGAATAGAAACATACTCCTGACTCACATGAAGTCCAATTGATAGATTTGCCATAGATGTAAGAAGTTGACTCAACATGTTCAATCATATACTCTGGTGGAGGCTCCAACATATTTAATATGAAGCTTCCAAGATTGCCCTAGATTTTGTCACTGGCTAAGAAAAAAGACAAAAGTGTAGAGAATTATGTTGGAGTTTGTGTTGGACCAATCCTGGAAGAGAGAGGCAGAACAATATAATTCAAATATCTTTTATTGCAACCCAGTTATACGTATACATTTAACTTTAAGGATGGCTGGAAAATACTGTATAGATTCGAGGGAGACAGTATCTGGGAGTTTGATTACCAGCTAAAAAGACTGGCATCATTTTTTTTTGCCAGTGTGACATTACTGAAAGTTTTTTGAGTTGGTTTTGAATAAGGTGAATTAATTTGAATAGTGATTCAAGTGGTACAATTTGACTCCTCTGTATCAAATGGATTGAAAATAGGAAAATTTTTAATTTAAACACACAAAAGTTAGAGAAAAATATTGAAATGCAAAATTTTATGAAAGGACTTTTAATAAATCTAGGAGAATAACTGACATAGAGATCAATGTCTCCCTTATTTTTTCAAGGACTATTTACTAAATAGTAAGAAATAGTGACTTATGGATTCAGACAACTGTCAAGTCGCGTTAACTATTTTAGCACCCTGTTTAATGGAATCCAAGGATCCTACCCAGGGAATTTCCGAATTTCTCTTACAAGTATCTATAATGTACCTTTGTGAGTTTTTTTTTTTTTGTCAAATGTGTTTCTCTGTTATTTTAAGTATGATTCTTCATTTTAGCTAAATGTTTATGTGGTTGAAGTTGTCTCTGTTGAGACTAGTGTTTATTTATTGAGAATAGTGTTTATTTATTATTTTCTTCCCTTATTCTTCACAGAACCAGAAACAGAGCAAGTGTTTAATTAGTTGATGAATAAGAGAGGATATAGAAATGTATCATGGGGCTAGCACAGTAGCTCACTTGGCCTGCGGCGCACGCATCCCATATGAGCACTGGGTTCTAGTCCCAGTTGCTCCTCTTCCAGTCCAGCTCTCTGCTGTGGCCCGAGAAGGCAGTGGAGGATGGTCCAAGTGCTTGGGCACCTGCACCCGTGTGATAGACCAGAGAGAAGCACCTGGCTCCTGGGTTTGGATCGGTGTAGTTCCGGCCGTAGCGGTAATTTGGGGGGCGAGCCAATGGAAGGAAGACCTTTCTGTCTGTCTCTCTCTCTCATTGTCTAACTCTATCTGTCAAATAAAAAAAAAAAAGAAAGAAATGTATCATGGATAGGTACTTTGTGGAAATGCACAAGACTCTTGGAGCATAGAAAACAGAATGTACAAGAATCTTACAAGTCTAAGAAAGCAGCCTTAAGTATTCAAGGTTACTTAAGAATGAATCCCATCAGATTACACTAATTAAAATATTTTCTTAAAAGACATGCTTAGTAACTTCATAGTTATTTTCTCAATCACTATATCATGCTTAGCAGCTTTGATCTAAAATGTAAGATAGATTAGGGTTCTCTAATGAAATAGAAACAATAGAAAACAAAAAAAGTTCATAGAAAATGCATATTATGCATGAATTTCAAAAATAATTTTACTACTTAGTTCCATTTTTCCACAGACATTTTAAAAATGCCTTCATATACAGAAGTGGGGAGAGGATGTTACCTAGGATGTATAATGAAGGAAGGTAGATTTATTTATTATGAGGAGTTGGCTAATTCGATCATGTATCTGAGAAGTCACAGTCTGCAGTCTGCATATATCCTTGGTAACATCCTCTCCCTGCACTGAAAGTGAAATGAAACTAGTACATGTGAACTGGTTCACTCTCTCCATCTCTTTCTTTCTGTCTCTCTTACCCTCTCTCCCATCTTCCCTCCCCCTCCCCCCTCACCCTCTGCCTCTCAAATTAAAAAAAAAAAATTAAAAAGGAGGTAAACATGCCATTTTAATCTGTAGTTTTTTCCCAGAGCCCTCTGCTAAACCATCCACTATATTTTGACTTCTTCCTTGGGAATTCTGGAGTTTTCTGAGAGTTCAACCAGCTTCGTATAATGATTAATTTTAATCAGTTATTTAGACCCAATATTGACAGTTTTCAACATCAACCCTCAACACTTCAGCTGGAAGTTTTGCCTGGGATTTCTGCATCTCTTTTCAATCACTCTTTTTATTATCCTGAAGAGAAAGTATTAGTTTTGATTTTATGACAGCTCAGCCACTTCTATCAAAGAACAATCTTTGTCATTCCTCACTACCTATCTTCTTCTCTGCTGCTCTTTGGCTCCCTCTGAATCAGAAACATTCCTTAGATTTATGGCCATTTCTTGTACAATGTTCTTTTCATTTTGTTGCTTGGATCTTTACTCATTCTAGCTCTACTTCCTTCAGCTCCATTTTGGCTTTTTTCCAATATTCCCGTCTTTGAAGTTTCAGCCTGTCTATTTGTCTTTTTTCTATCTGTGTTTATTCACTTGTAAACTAGTCTAACCCATTCATTTCCTTCCTGAACAGAGAGAGTTCTCCTTCTGATGGATTATGTTTTATTGCATAGAGTCCTCAAATACTTAATGATTAAATTTTCACTTGTAGAGGACCTACTGTGTCAATAGTATATACAGACAAGGTTATTTATCACAAGCATGATAAAATGGATGTGGTTATACAGATGAATGCATAGAAACCCAAATAAATGCATTGATAAGATGTGGAAACTTATACAACAGGCCCTGGATAAATTCTCCAAACATTTTTTGAGCTATTTCCAGATTTCAGGCACTGGTCCACATATTGGAAATATAATAGAGAAGACTTTTGATGTCCAGGCCTTCATGATGCATTATGTGGAACGCAGTAATTTAGCAAATATGTAATTATGCATAAAATATAAAATTTAAACATATAAAATGCATGACTTTCAACATATAAATAAGTTGTGATGCATGCAGTGAAGAAAATGGATTTGCACTTTGATAGTTATAGGAGTGACTGGAATAGCCCTCACTGAGGAGATGCCACTTTAGCAGAGATCTGAAAGTACAGGAAGAGTCAATTAGAAGAGCAGTTGGAAGAGCACTACAAGCTGAGGCACGCGAGTCATGCAAGGATCTATACCAGAAAAGTTAGAGCTGTGCTCAAAGAACAAAATACACCTGCTATTGCTGGAGCACGAGCAGCATGAGATAAGATGAAGAGATGGGCAAAGACCAGATTCACGTGCATCAAGAGGCTTATTGCGAGACAGGCATTTGGCTGTTTGGGAAGTCTGCATCCACATCAGAATGCTTGAATTTGAATCCTAGCTCTGCTCCTTCTACCAGTTTCCTGTTAGAGGACATCAAAGGAGGCAGTGAGTGATGGCTAAAATGACTCCTTGCCATCCACTGGGGAAATGTGTATCGAATTCACGTCTTCGGGCTTTGGTCTGGCTTTTGGGGTTTGAACCAGTATATGGAAGATTTCTTTGTATCTGTCTATCTTTCTGTATCCCTCTGTCTTAAAAGCAAATAATAAAAAAAACATTAAAAATGTTAATTAGTTTCCTTCTATCAGAAAGCCATGACATTTTCCTGATACAGTAATAAAATTCCACTAAACACTCCATTGCATTCATTAACATTATTATATTAACATTCATTTGTCTCAAGTATTGATCACAGTTACTCTTATCTAACTTAGTCGTATTTAATTCACTCCCTTTGCGAACTCATTCAGGTTTGAGTCTCTAAATACACTATATGCCCTGATGACTTCCCAATGTTCCCTGTAGCATAGACCTCTCCCCTGAATTTCAGAGCTTTGTATTCCAAGATGTAGTAGACGTCCTCATTTGAATATTTAGCAGACATCTCAATCACAGCTTGACCAAAGGTGAACACCCTCTGCAGACTTCTTATCAGGTCTGGGAATTCCTTCTGCCTTGTTTGTCAGCTAGAAGTTAGCTTATGCTCTTTACTGAATGCTATCAGAAGACACCAAACTCCTGGTTCAGAGGCGAAGGACTTTGTTACTTATGACACCACAATTGAATTAACATCCACATACTTGTATAATTTTCCCTTGCCCCCAAGTGCCATGATGTAAAAACCACAAAATGGATGCTACATTTGCAGTGGATTTTCATTACGATAAGGAACACAGCTTGCACAATCTATATGTTGTTTTCTCCAGTGTAGCAACTTTTTTTCCCCACATAGAATCATATAACCATATTTCCTTTATCAGTTCATCCACTGATGGACACCTGGGTTGGTTACCTAACTTGGCTACTGTGAATAGTGCTGCAGTGGATATGGGAGTGTAGGTATCTCTTTCATATACTGACAATTCGTTTGGCTACATTCCCAGATGGGAGCTAGCTGAATCACATGTTAGATCTAATTTTAGCTTTTTGAGGACTCTAAACAGTGTTTTCTATAATGGCTGCGGTAACTCACATTCTCACCAACAGTGTACAGGGCTCCTTTTCTCCACACTTACCAGCAATTGTTTTTTGACTTTTTAATAAAAGTCATTCTTACAGGAATGGGGTGATACCTCATCATGGTTTTTATATTTTTCGCTGATAGCTGGCAATACTCAGCATTTTTTCATGTTTGTATTTCTTCTTTTTTATTTTTTATTGTTTAAATTTATTTGAAAGTCAGAGAGAGAGAAAGAGATCTGACACTGTCTTCCATCAACTGGGTCACTTCTCAAATCACCACAACAATCAGGGCTGGTTTAGGCCAAAGTCAGGAGCCAGGAGCTTCTTCCAGATCTCCCACGTGGGTGTAGGGGCCCAAGCACGTGAACCAGCTTCCACTACTTTCCCAGGAATATCATCAGGGAGTTGGATCAGAACTGAAACAACCAGAACTCCAACTGGTACCCACCTGGGATGCTGTCACTGCAGGTGGCAGCTTAACCTATTTTGCCACAGTACTGGTCCCTACTTTTCTTCTTTTGAAAAATGTCTGTAGCATTTTATATATATATATATATATATATATATATATATATATATGTGTATATAAGAAAGATATAGATATATTCTATAGATATATTTTATATATATGCTTTATACTATAATATATTAGAGATGTATATATATATATGTATATATATATATATATACATATATATGAAAAGCAGAGTGGCAAATAAGACTTAGAGACAGAGAGAGAAGAGAGAACTTACATCCCTAGTTTACTCCCCAAATTCCACAACTTCCAGGGCTGGGACAGACTAAAGCCTGGAGTCAGGAACTCCATCTGGGTGTTTCTTGGGCAAAAGAACCAATTTCATGGGCCATCATTTGTTTCTTCCCAGGAACATTAGAAGCCCGTATTCAAAGCACACTCTCTGATAAGGGATGTGAATATTGTAAGATTCAGCTTAACTTGCTGTGGCAAAATGCCCATTACTGATTCTTTAACTAGATTGTTTTATTGCTGAATTTTTTGAGCTCCTTAAATATCAATCTTCAATGTGATGCATACTTTTCAAATATTTAATCCCATTCTGTTAGTTGTCTTCATGTTGTTGACTGTTTCTTTTGTTGTAGAGTCTTCTTACTTTGATATGATCTCATTTGTCTATTTTTGCTTTTATTGCCTACGTTTTGGGGATCTTAATCAGAAAATCGTTGCCTATGCCAATGTCTTGTATTGAATTTCCTGTTTTCTTCTAGTAGTTTCAGAATTTCAGGTCTTACATTTAGATCTTTGACCCATTTTGATTTTATTTCTGTCTTCTACATGGTTTTATAGCAAGTACTACACAATCTTGAGTTTTTGTCTCTGAAGAAACCATTAACACATGTTTCAAGGCTACTGTCTACAAATGTAACCTTCAGAAATGGCCCAAATATCAGCAAAAGCTTTGCATTCTTGGTATCCCTGACAAAACAGTAGAAATAAAGAAAATTAGGAGGACTACCTTACCCAACATTTCTATAAGATGGGCATGAAGTACCTGAGGTCACAGAGGCTTCTGAAGAAAGGGCAAAGGAAAAGAGTTGCTATTATTGCTCTGGACAGAAACTGGTGTTCAGGTAAAAAATGTCAACAGTGAAGCTGGCTGGACTTGACCCACATCCTCAAACTCCTTGGTAAGTTGATGGTGCCCTGGGATGGAAAGACCTAGGAACCTGAGCCAAAGTCTAGAAACTTCAGCTTTCCTCCATCATATTGCATCACGCTGTTGCTAGATTCCTTCATAATGCACATATTTGTTTAAGAGTCACCTTACTGTAGCTCATAGAGAAGAACACTGTTAACTTGGCCATAATCTCAAGAAGACAGGCCTCCCATACATGCCTTGTTTGGTCTTCAGGCATCCATGGGTGAACACTCATCTGGGAACATAGGGGCAACTCTTCACTGCTGCCAAACACTGATCAATTATAATATCAACTCTGTACTCTTTTTCCGAAAAATGGAATTCTAGAATCCCTTCATCTATTATTTTTTGTAAGGCAATCTTTGCATTATAAATCCAGATGAGAGCTTCACACCATTTCCCCGTCAAACCATGTGACACCATGAAAATACGGGAGCCAACATGGGCTTATCCGTCTGTTTATGGACTGAGTGATGAGGGTTCTTATCATTGCAACTTTGCTTGGTGTCCCCCCACGGCCAGGCCCACTTTGTGTTTTCTTTAGCTCTTCTTCATTCAAGAAACGCTACCACCACTATTTTCACCTATCATAGCTTTCAAAACAGATTTTTTAGCTTTCCCTACCACATTAAAGCTATATGGTAAAATATAATTTAATTATTTAGTTTGTTTACAGTCCATTTACTCCATGTTAGTCTAAACTCTCTGAGAGAAAATATTTTTATGTTTGTTATTCACTCACATCCCCAGCACCTAAGGCAGTGTCTCAAACATAATTCTCAAATTGTAATTTAATGAATGGGTAAATCTATGTGATTATTTATATTTATTTGTTCATCTGCTGCCTTTACCAGTGGAACATTATCTTTCTTGGAATAGATGCCTGGCATGGAAAGCCAAGACACTGTGCCAAGAAAAATAATCTAAATGAAAGATCTCTGCAAGTGAGGTCCCAGCAGAAAGAACGGGCCATCAAAGGAGGTACCTTTCTCTGAAGGGAGGAGAGAACTTCCACTTTGACTATGGCCTTGTCTAAATAAGATCAGAGTTAGTGAACTCAACAGGCTTCCATAGCTTTGGCAGCTCGTGACAAGAACCCTGGGTGATTACTGACATCATAAATAAGATTGTCAATTGTTAAATCAACAACAGGGGTCACTGTGCACTTACTCCTCATGTAGGATCTCTGTCCTTAATGTGTTGTATTATGAGAATTAACAGTAAAACTAGTACTCAAACAGTACTTTATACTTTGTGTATCTGTGTACCAAACTGTTGAAATCTTTACTTAGTATATACTAAGTTGATCTTCTGCATTTAAAGATAATTGAAAATGAATCTTGATGAAGAATGGGATGGAAGAAGGAATTGGGGATGGGATGGTTGCAGGTTGGAGGGAGGTTATTGGGGGGAAAGCTGCTATAATCCAAAAGTTGCGCTTTCAAAATTTATATTTATTACATAAAAGTTTAAAAAAAGAATAGATGCCTAGGATATCTTGTTCACTTTTATAATGCCTGTGCCTCAAACAGGGGCAAATCTTAAGTGTTTCAATAAAATTATCAAACAGTCAGATCAAATGAGTTCTAACTAAATCATTTCTTTATCTAACAAAATTGAATTTTAAATGTCAATTTATGCATTTTGAAACTCACTTTAAAAAGTAACATTGGGGTGAGGATTGTGGCTCAGTGGATTAAGCCACCACTTGGGACACCTGCTTCCCATATCAGAATCCCTAAGTCTCACCTCTGCTTCTGATCTGGTTATCTCTTAAAGTACATTCTAGGAGACAGCAGATAATGGCTCAAGTATTAGATCCCTGCTACCATGTGGGAGACTCACACATGGGCTCTTAGCTTCAGCCTGGCCCAGCCATGGCTATTGTGGGAATTTAGGGAGTGAACCAGTGTATAGAGGATCTCTCTCTCTCTCTCTCTCTCTCTCTCTCTCTCTCTCTCTCTCTCTCTCTCTTTGCCTTTCAAATTATTAGAATAAATAATAATTAATTAAGGTCATTTTGGAAGGTATGTCTCATTCATTATTTCAACAGGATTTTCAGGTCTTATGGGTTCTTACTGAAGTTTACTTTAGAAAGAGAAGAGAAGAGAAGAGAAGAGAAGAGAAGAGAAGAGAAGAGAAGAGAAGAGAAGAGAAGAGAGGAGAGGAGAGGAGAGGAGAGGAGAGGAGAGGAGAGGAGAGGAGAGGAGAGGAGAGGAGAGAAAGGAAAGGAAAGGAAAGAGAGAGAGGGAGGGAGGGAGGAAGAAAGGAAGGAAGGAAGGAAGGAAGGAAGGAAGGAAGGAAGGAAGGAAGGAAGGATAAACACTCAGATATTTTTGACCTGAGCAACAATGTCTTCAACTATACTCACTGCCTGCTGAGTATGAGTGTGGCAGGTTGCTGGCTACTTTCCCTAATTTATATTCCCTTCCTGGGCTCACAGACTCCATGCTGCAGCTCTATGGCAGTGTCCCACCAGGAGAAGGTAGGATAAAGGGATATATCTATCACTTACAGGCTTGGCCCATGAAAGCATCCTACGTGCTTTTTTGTTCCTCTGGCTTTTCAGGAAAGGAGACATCTCTAGAGAAATTTTGGATGCTTTATAAGATGAAAGATTGTCAATCAGAGTTGGGCTCTGAATGATGTGAAGAAAGCCTGCTTGGACAAACTTGCCTATGTTAGAACTGTTTTTAGAACTTATTTGGGTTCAAGCAATTAGAAATTTTCTGCAATCATTTTGCAATTAGATTTTTTAGTCCATTCCTTCAAGGAGCATTGGAGGAATGGATTGATGCTTATTTGCTAGGAAAATTTGTTTTGGATATTTTTCTTTCTAAATAAAAGAGTAGCGCTTCAACATTTGCTATCTCTTATTTCCTAAAGTTGCAATAAAGGTGAATGTATTAAACATAATAAAATTATTCTGCTGAATTTGCCCCAAGAAATGACTTAAAGGATTGTCACAGAAACTCCTTTGTAAAATTTCACTCATTTTTTTTCTTTCTTCTGAGGTTAAGTCACTTAACACACAGGAAGTTTTTATTTCCTCTGTCTCTACTCACCCTCAATTCCTTCCTCTTTACCTCACCTCTACTAACTGTGGGTAGTATTTCTGGGAAAGTCCCCCACAGTCTCCAACCTTGTGCAAGATATTTCTACCTAGCAGTCTCTGGCACTTGTACTGAAGACTTTCCATTCAGCACATCCAGGTGTTTCCAAAACTATGGAGACAAATGTGTAGATATTCTTGGTACATTCTTAGCCTCTGGGGAACAAGCACTGTGGGATTGGCAGATGTCAGATGTTTGGAGTACGTTTCCCACTATTGCCCCTTTTCCTGCTGTTTTGCACTTCAGAGTAAAAACAATTTACAAATCTTTTCATAACATTGTTTTCTCCCCTCAGTCCTACCATACCTGGTCTTAATGCAATGCCCCTTTTGGAAGGTATGAAAAGAGAGTTATCATCCTAGGGGAAGGCACTCTGTTGACTTTCATTACTTGGCTGGCCTGGGAGGAGAGCTGGCCAGGTAAAGGCAGGGGGCATCTCTAACAAGAAATTTACAGTTCTGCCTGTAATGTTGCTGACCCTACTTGACCATCCCCTCAGCTGCAGTGGTCACTTTGGAAGTTGGGCTGAGTGAAGGGCTTTTCAGCTTAGAGCCAATAAGATCTGTGGCTCTGACCTGGGCATCCTTCGACTCCAGGGCAGGTCCATTTCCAGTGATCCAACTCTTGGCAGAGCTGCCAGGGCTCTTCACAAACTGACTTCTGCTGAAGCCCAGGCTTACCACATTGAAAGCCACTGCAGTGGACTGGCCTGTTGAGTCTCCTTGAGGGCAGATCACTGTACAGATCAGCCATTAATAGGCCTGCCACCCATTGCTTCTGATGCCGAGCTTTCTTTTCCTCCTGGTTTGTGTTAAAGCAGACCAGAGGATGCAAGTCAAGGGAGTGCCCGTTTCCCATCTCTAATCTTCAGTGGCCTGAACTACAAGTCTATAGTCACAGGCATGTTCTGTAGTAGTTTTTCTAAGGTAGACAATGCCCATGAGGAAAATTATATTCTCACTTTAAAACTTTCTTTCCCTTTGGTCTGAAAGGGAGGTTTTTTCTACTTACTGTATACTTCGCTGATGGCGAAGTGAATCTAGCTATGAGATTATTATTTGAGTTCTTATTTTGGCTATGCTACCTCCCTTAGGATATACCCCGTGTGAAGAGATAGATAGGTCTGGGCCTCTGAATTTACAAGGCCTAAAGCCCACCAGATTATTATCAAGCCCCTTCTATCAGGTTCTATTTGCCTCTCAATCAGAAAACTTAATTGTAGCTTAGACAGCACTTTTCTTAGCTCCTCTAATAATGACTCTGTCCTTTGTTCTAGGCCCTGTCTAGTGCACTTGGGCCTCATTCCTTTGTAATCATAACCTCTACTCTACCACCAATGGCTCTACTCCCAACATGTGAGTACTGATGGTCCTCTTCCCCACTTAATGCTGTATAATTGTTCAAACCTGGTAAATGCCACTCTTAGGATCATTGGTTACTATCCTCACTCTGTCTTTTATGACCTTGTCTAAATATGATCAGAGTCGGCGAACTTGGAAGGCTTCCATAGCCTTGGCAACTCATGACGACAGCCTAGGATGGTTACTGGTGCCATAAACTAGAGTATCAATTTGTTGGGTCAACAACAGGAGCCACTGTGCACTTGCTCCTCAGGTGGGATCTCTGTCCTTAATGTGCTATACATTGTGATTTAATGCTATAACTAGTACTCAAACAGTATGTTTCACTTTGTGTTTCTATGTGGGTGCAAACAGTTGAAATCTTTATACTAAATTGATCTTCTGTATATAAAGAGAATTGAAAGTGAATCTTGATGCAAATGGAAGGGGAGAGGGAGCGGGAGAGGGGAGGGTTGTGGGTGGGAGGGAAGTTATGGGGGGGGAAGCCATTGTAATCCATAAGCTGTACACTGGAAATTTATATTCATTAAATAAAAGTTAAAAAGAAAAAGAAAAGAGAGTTATAATAAAGAAATGAGCAGTAACATTTTTAGTACCCAGTGATCCTTTAATTGTTTTATGTCAGTTGTGTATGTTTATTCAGCACAACTGGTAATAGTACTATTTACTTCTAACTACTCTGCATAATGAAAAAGTCTCATGACTACCTGAACAGCTTTTGTTTGTTTTCACACAAACAAACAAGACATAGTAAAATAAAGTTTCCATTTAGAGGGGAAAGTGGGATAAAGGGATATATCTATCACTTACAGACTTGGTCCATGAAAACCTTCTATGTGCTTTTTTTGTTCCTCTGGCTATCAGAAAAGGAGAAATCTCTAGAGAAATTTTGGATGCTTAGATATTTAGATACATATTAGATCCAGATTAAATAACATTTAGATACAGATTAAATGTGATATGTAGGAAGAGAATATGGATGTTTTTATTTTATTTTTTTACTTGAAAGGGAACAAGAGAGGGGAAGAGACAGACAGAGAGAGAGAGATATATATATTTCTATGATTTGCTTTTTCATTCCCCAAATGTCTACAACACCCAGGGCTGTGCCAGGCTGAAGCAAGGAGCCTAGAATAAAGCCTGAGTCTCTAGCATGGATAACAAGTACCCAAAAACTAGAACCATCACCTAGTGCTTCCCATGTATACATTAGCCAGAAGCTGGAAAAAAGAAACAGAGCCAGGACTCAAACACAGTAATTCCATATGAGTGGTAGGCATCTCAACTTGGCACCTTAACCACTGGGCCAAATGTCTGTCCATTTTGTAAATTTTTAAACTTTTTATTTTAAAGTTATTTTAGGTCTATGGAGAAATTACAAAATAATAGGTACAATAATATATTTAATTTTCAAAAATATCATTCACCCAATTTCTCCCAATGTTACAACTGACAGAGCCATGATATTTTATCAAACACTATATACTCCCATTAACTCATCTAAAATGAATGAGTTCGTAAATTTTCATATTAAATGTGTTTTTTGAGTTTCCAATCTAGGATCAAACCTAGTATTTATTTGTAATGTCTCCTTAATCTCCTCCAATCTGAAAGAACTTGAATTTTGTGTATGTGTGTGTGGTGTGTGTGCGTATTTTTTATAACCCTTAACACCTTTGAAGAGAACTATTCAGGTATTTGGTCACTCATTTGGGGTTTATTTTTTTATCATTAAAATTTTTCATTTTTTGCAAGATTATCACTAAAATGATGCTTTCCTTTTCTTATTGTATCTTATTGGCAGGGACTTCATGCCAGTAACTTTAATCACTTGGTTGGTGTGGTATCTGCCAAATGTCTCCCAAGCCAACTTACCAGTTTTTCCCTTTGTAACTAATCTACGTCTAGCAGAAATTTGTAATGTGACTGTGCAAAATCCTGTTCTCCAGCGTATATTTCTCATTAACTTAATTGTCATTGATGACTATTGCCTACAGACATTATTTGTATGGTATTTGTCCAATGGCGATGATATATTTTCCTTATTCCTTCCACATTACTTAATTGTAATTATCTTGTAAGGAAAAGTTATTGCTGTTTTCCCACTTATTTATTTATTGTGTATTTATTTCTAACAGCATAAACTTCTAAATATTTATTTTATTGGTTATTATCCACTACTATCATCATTTATCTTGCTGCTTGAATTCTAAGATAATTCTTAGAGTGCTTAGGTTGTTTTTTGTGTCCTTTTCACATGTCCTACCATTGTTCTAACATGTTGCTTTCTTGCATTACAAGATAGTCTAGTCTCGTATTTCCAACTCATTTCTACAAAGACAGTGTCAGTCATTTTTTTTAAGCATACAACATAACATTTAGAAACCAAGATCTGGTTACAATTGTGCTCATTGCTGCTGGAGCATGATATTATTAGGCTCCCACAATTGATAGATCACAGAAATACACACACACACACACATACCCACACATGAAAAAGCTATGTATAATTTTCAAATTTTTCACCAAAATAAACTTATCTTTTAATTCCCCTTCTCATGGACTTTATGAAGCACTCATACCAGGGACTTCAAAGAATGCAATTAAAAGTAATGTACATTTCTGATTAATTTCTTGAAGGCCCCTCTGTAGATTAATGAATACATAAAACATTTATATTTATTTCTTTACCATTTTTCTGTTGCATATATTAAAATCCTTGACTTCATATTATATCAGCTATAATATAATACCATAAAGTTTGCTGTAGCTTTCCTTTCCATATTGTTACTTCTGTATCTGCTATAGGAAAACTGGATCACAATGTCTTTTTATTGATTAAAGCATGGCATGCAAAAATAAAAGTTTCAGATTTAAAAACTCATATCTTTGTGAAAAGCACGTTAATAATTAGACTACAATACTGTGTGTATTCTCTTTTACCTTAACTTTTCAGTACACTGTCATAACTCTACTTTCTAAAATAATTAAGTTAGGTTGTTATTTCTCTTCCTTTTTTAGTGTGGTTTAATTATCCATTTGTAATATAGTCTCATTATTTATAGTTTGCATTGTGTTTTGGGTTACCCTCACATCCAGCTGGATGGTGAGGGGAAGGGGATGAGAGAGAGAGACAGGGAGAGAGCGAGTTCATCCTCTGGTTCACTCTCCAAATGGCTGCAACAGCTGTGGCTGAGCCAAGCTGAAACCAGATGCTTGGAACTCCATCTAGGCCTCCCGTGTTTCACCCACCACATCACAATGCTGACTTGTACACATTATTTTTAATCTATATTTTGGCTAAGTGAAGATTAACCTTGAAATGTAATTTTAGAGCTATCCAAAAAAATGCTCCAAAAAAGTGTGTTCCCTCTTCATCTGTACTACTCTATTTCCCTTCTATTCCCTTCGATTCCCTTCAACCTGTTTTCACTCTCTGCCTGTCAGTAACTTATCCTAATAGTTCTTGCCATTATTCCTTTGTTTGTTTTAAACAAATAAGATATGCATGCATAATTCCATATATTCTTCTTTATTACATAAAACATTATAGACACTTATTAAACTTTTTCTGTTTATCAACGCATATTGAAAATAACTGCATATATTCTTTAGTATAAATCTATTTCCTTTTTAAGAGTTTTTAATTTATATGTATATCTGTAGTTAGTTTATCTCTCTTAGGTCTGACATTTACATTTTATCCATGGGGGGCATTGGGCACAGAAGTAAAGACACTGCTTGGAACACCCATTTCAGAATGTCTGGGTTTAAGTCTCAGCTCCACTCCAGCTTGTAGCTTCCTACTAATGCAAACCATAGGAAGCAGCAGATGATGGCTCAAATACTGGGTCATCACCATTCACCCAGCAGAGCTAGATTGTGTTTCAGGCTCCTATCCTTAGAATGGACCAGCCCTAGCTATTCCAGTCATTTGTCTGTCTATCTATCTGTCCGTCCCTCTGCCTTTCAAATAAATAAAAATAAGCAAATAAATAATTTTTAAAACTTGCTTTCAAATTTTACAATCACTAACTGTTAAAATGAGTAGCATTGTGCAGATGTATTTTCAGGTTTCTAGCAAATGGAATAAAAGAAATTAAGTCACTTCTGAACCATCAGTATTTAAACTAAACACAGTTCAAAGTCATTGCAAATCAGACTTAAAGTTAACCACTTTTTTAAAAATAACACAAACATTTGTCTAAGAAATATAAGAATATGATTTTAAAACTAATGCCATTTCACATAAAAACTGTGTTAATTCACACAATATGCCAATATTTCATCACAGGAGCAATATGCCTATCGATAGTTCAAGAAAGAAGCAAGATTAACTCTCCATTGTCATGTGGAACTTTTATCTGGTGTGAATTGATTTATACCAGCATCTCTCCACTTTACTTATGCCTTAGTAGGACATTAAATTCCTTAGTTCTTATCATATCTGCAGTAGTAAAAAGACATATGGTTTTGTCATAGGCATTATATGTCCCCAAAGCAAATAATACTATTGTGCTTCTACTGCTACTATTAATTGTAATTCCTATTAGATAACTAAACATACCACATATTTACTTTCTATGTTAACTCTGTTAATCTTCTAACAAATCTGTAAGAGCGGTATCATTACATCCACAATTTATATATTTAAAATAAACAAACTGAATCCCAGACAATTCAATCCAGTGCCAAAAATCACACAGGTAATAACTACAGTTCAGTTTAAATCCTGATAGGCTGTTTTCTGAATTCATTATACTTGTATTTTGAGAGAAAGTCATGCACATTGATAATGTAAAATGCTAGATACAAATATTTTGGGTTTTGCATTTTCTGTGAGCTTAATACACACATTGTTTTGAGTCAAAATCATACCCACCAGTCCTCATAGTTCTGAAAAAATCTCTATGAGAAAGGCACATAATTGTTACTATTGCCAAAACCACAAAACTCTTAAGCATGGGAAAGTGCAGTTTGGGGGCCATCATATGCCACACACTTCTGAACCCCTAGACTGACATGCAGGTTTCTATGGCATTAAACGTTGATCAAAATCTCCAATCATCTTCTTTTACAATTTTTTAGCATTTGATAATGAATAAATCTTTAAGCATGATATTTCCCAGGTTCCTTAAGAGTCTGAAAGGAAGGCACTCCAGAACCTAGAAATGTAGATACTTTTCACTTACAAGGACATTAAGTCTCAGAAAATTGTAGTGAAATCTTCAGTCTTGAGATAATAAATTTTGATTCTAAAGTAAGAAACTCTAGTTGGGTATCAAAATCCCCAAATGCATATACATTGTATTTTATGTGTTTAAAGAATTCTATGTCTTATTTTTTTCTCTCCCTGTTTTTCTGTTTTAAAGAATATCATTTTATTATTTGAACTAAAGACACCTGCAGAATACTTAATCATCTCAAACAGGAATCAAAAGATCTATTGCTAGTCCTGGTTTCACTAATAACCAGCTACGTGACATTTGGAAATCCATTTACACTTTAGTAACTGTTAATTGGTGCCTTGTCTAGCACACACACTTTTTTTAGATATGCAGTGAACTGAGAGCCCCTTAAAGAGCAGTTGTTCAGACTGCAGTCAATCGCCTTTCAAGAAATTCCCAGTGGAGGAGCAATCCATAGCAAGATTAACCATTTCACCCAGATGATGTCTTGGAATATGGTCCTAAATGGCACTTTGATTTACATCTTTTTCTCAAAGCATTTGTCTGATCTTTGGGCTGATTCTGAATTTCTGCTTGGAGGAAAAAGGGTGCTAAAATTAGGTTCTTACTTTATTCTGCCAGTCACATATGCATTCTTTCATCTGGCTAACTTGTAGTAAGTGAATATCCTAATCTCAGCGTCCGCGTCCTTTCCTTGTTGCGGGATTAAAGATGAAGAAGTAATTCAGAAAGATCAGTTTGTAAAAGAGAATATAATAAAGCCCTTTGCCCCACTCCAGAAGGAAATATTTTTGTTAATCAAACCCTACCTTGTCCCACAGAACAATGCAAAATTTGTTTGGTTGTACCCTGTAGGGCTCCCAGGCCCAGAAGCCAGGGACAGCAGCAGTACAGAATTGGCACTAAGTAGCAGAAATGTCATTTTTTAATTATGTGATTCTAAGGAGAATCTATTATCCACTGCTGAGATGCTGAAATCAGACAATTTATCTACAAGGCAGCTCTGTCTACCATCTACAATATATGTTTCTTGTCACTGCAGGAAATAGAACAAATGGATGTTTTTATTTCTGGTGCCCTATGGTTATAAATTTATTCTTTTAAGTTTTTGCCCCTGAAAGGGAACAACACCTTGACCTGTAATGCTTAGTACCCACCTGCCCACTTCTCCTCCATGAACGGTTTTCATGTGGCTTGTGTCTTTTTCCCTCCATTGGTATAAAGCCTGCTGTATCTCCCATTCAAGAAGTCTTTGCGCAGCTTCCATATCACCTCCCTGATGCCTTTTGTTAAACTTAATAGAAAGGAAACTTTGAGAAGGTCCAAGAAAACTAGAGGCATCCACCTGAATTAATATAAATACAAATTGCTCTTTTGCATTTCACAGGAGATGCTGGAAACTATTTGAAACATATCCTTTCTTCTTCTCTTGTAAGCTATATTCATTTAAATGTAAACTAATACTTATACCTACCAGCTTGCTCCTAATGGTTCTGCAGTATTTCTGCTTTTTTACCCTAAAGGTATCAAAGCAAATGAAAATTTTTTATTCATATTTGTCTTCTATCCCCACCCTCTTTAAAATACTTGCCAAATTCATTATGTTCTCTACTAAGGGCTCCAAGCATTTCAGACCTATTAACCATCAGGTATCATCTAAATGCTTTTAAAACAAACGTGTGCAGTTTACTTTAAATGAATGTATGCTCTCTATGTTGTGTAAGGACAGGAAATTTGATCACAATCTGGCAAGCTGGCATGATAATAACTGCACTGCCCTCTAGTGTAGTATTTTAGGTAGAGCAACACAAAGGCAGAGGATTATGTTTTGTTGTATTACAAAAGCATGCATGTAGGTTTTCAGAATCAAAGGAAAGTGATATGCCACCTGCTAGGCCTTGGAAGGGCTTTGTATTTTCTTCTGGAATACAAAGTTTTCAAAGACTGTTGGTTGGCTTCCTAATGTCAAAACCATATATCACTGAGATATTTTCACCTATCCTGCTCTGGCAAAATGCAAGGAGGTAATGTAATAATCTTTACCACAAACTTCATTGCTATAAATATTAGCAACTGAACATTCCAATAACAATTTTCATTCACTCAAGGTATTTATCTTACAGTTATATGCAATTCAGTTTAGAGTAGATATGTGTTCCAATGCAGTGTCATTCATACCTACACATGTATAAAACAGCTCAAATCAAGCAGAAAGGAAAAAACAGTGTTTAGAAAGGTTTGTCCAAAATATATATATTAACTAATATTTTAAAAAATAACTTTTTACTATTATATTGATTTATATAGGAATTTTATTCTGAATTTGTCAAAGCAAGCATTCCCAGATTCTTCCAGATCACGACCAGGAATATTTAGCAATTTGATATGTAGGATAATATGCACAGGCAGCAGGGAGAGCAAAAAATAGCAAGCTGTTGGAGAATAGGATTACCTTCAGCCTCTGTGAGATATCGAATCATAATATAAATACATAAACATCACAGAATGTCACCACCAGACCCATGTATAATTTATGCAGATCACTGTAACTTTGTAGCTTCTTACAGATACATTGCTGCTCTGCTGAATTGGGGATCTCAGTCTTATCAGTTCCCATTTTCCTTACCCTGAGATAGATAACCAGATGTTTTTCCAACTAACTAGACAGCAGGAAGAGTCAATACCAGGGTTAGCCATGTGTTCCAAGTTTACATCTAGCACAAATGCTGATACTTCTATTGAGTTACATAACATTCTGAGCTTCAGTTCTCCATCTCTAAAATGTGGATTATAGTAGTGTTTATCTCTCACGATTGTGGGAAGATTAAATGAGCTAGGTCATATTCATATGCACGGATTTCAAAAAAATTCACATTTTTTAAACAGATATATTTGTTTACTTGAAAGGCAGAGTTACAGATAGAGAGAAAGGAGGAGAGAGAGACAGGGGAATTGAGCTTCCATTTGCTGATTCACTCCCCAAATGGATGTAATAACGGAGGCAGGCCAGGCAGAAGCTAGTGAGCCTGAAACTCCATGCAGGTCTCCCACTTGGGTGACAGGGACCCAAGTCCTTGGGCTATCTACCATTACTTTCCCAGGTATATTAGCAGGGAGCCGGAACAGAAGTGGAGCACCTAGGACTTGAAACAGTGCCCACCTGGGATGCTGGCATTGTAGCTGGCAGCTTAACCCACTCTGCCACAATGCCAGCCCTGTAAACTTTAATTGTGTTTCACAAACCTTTTGTTTATTTTTTTTTATTTTTTTATTTTTGACAGGCAGAGCGGACAGTGAGAGAGAGAGACAGAGAGAAAGGTCTTCCTTTTTGCCATTGGTTCACCCTCCAATGGCCGCCGCGGCAGGCGCGCTGCGGCCGGCGCACCGCGCTGATCCGATGGCAGGAGCCAGGTGCTTCTCCTGGTCTCCCATGGTGTGCAGGGCCCAAGCACTTGGGCCATCCTCCACTGCACTCCCTGGCCACAGCAGAGAGCTGGCCTGGAAGAGGGGCAACCGGGACAGAACCGGAGCCCCGACAGGGACTAGAACCCGGTGTGCCGGCGCCGCAAGGCAGAGGATTAGCCTGTTGAGCCATGGCGCCGGCCCACAAACCTTTTGAAGTACCTTTGTATATGTCAATCAGTTTAGTTTCTAGCACTTAACAAGATATCACGTCAAAGAAATTACTGGCTGTATACATATTTCTAAGCATGAATTAAGGCAACAAGTTATTATTGCCAATAGGAATAACATTGTCAATAGTGACAACAATGGAAAGAGAAAGAAAGCAGAGAAGAGTACAGAGAGGGAGATCACCTGTGAGACTAGGAACTCCATTAACACTACCTGAAATGCCTTCAGTTGTAGTTACTACTGATGATAAAATAGGCTGACTAGGACACGGTGCGTTTAAGGCGCATGGGGCAAGAAGTCCTCTGGGAAAATTTTTTGTTATCTATGAATGGACAAGTATAGTTAAGAAAAGAAGCCCACCCATAAGGGAATTGATGAGTTCTGTCTGGCTCTCCACATCCTTTCTCTCTGAGAGTTTGGAAACTGACACATGGAGAGGAAGGGGTCTTCTGTCTCCTCCCCTGTATCCAAGTAGAAATTAATCATTCCAATACGTTAGGGCATTGATTCGTCAGAAGACCATTATAAAGCCAGAAAAAAAGACTGAAACTTTATGGTTCCTGGTACTGGCTTTCGCTGTAACTAGTTAGTGACTGAATCTTATGAAAATTAGTTTAATTCTATTTGGGTCCTGATATAAGTAAAAATGATTTAACAACTTCTGACTACAGATTCCATATAAGATTCTATCAGCTGGTTATATTTTAACCAGTGAAATGAAAACTGACTAAGAAATCTGATTTGTGTGTGTGTGTCTGTGTGTATTGCCTGTTAATACAGATTTCAGATGCAAAATAAAGAAACTTAGTCCAAAAATAAATGTAAAACATGATTCAAAAAAAAAAATCCAGGCATTGTGAATTTCATAAAAGCGAAGATAAAAAAATTTCAAGAGATAAACAATAGAATTACTACCCTGAAATTAACCTGCATTTGACAGATTCTACTAAATTCAGCATTAACAACACAACCATTTTTTCCTCAAAAAATTTCATAATAGGCAAGTTTCTTGACCTTCAAAATATGAAAAATAACTAGACTATCATTGATTTAAGTATTTAAGGGTGCTCAAGTAAAATCAGATTCTTTGTTTCAAATTCTGACTCATATTTCTCAGTATGTGTTGTGGGAAGACATGCATGCAAGCACACACAAGCACACACATACAACTGAATGGTTGTCAGATTTGATTTTTTTTAAGTTAATAGATATTCTGCACTTGATTAACTCTTCCTGAATATTTTCTCAATTTTTATGCAATTTGACTCATGTCCAGTAGGTATTTTCCTCCCTTCATGAATACGCTTGAAAAGAGCCTGGTTTTCTATCTCCCATTCCTTTCAAAAATGCTTTAACAAAGAATTAAAGAAAGTGAAGCCTTTCTTAAGAACTCTCAGTATTTTTGTCTGGCAACATCAATCAACAACAACAAAAAATGTGTTTTCCTCTACATATTTACTTTTATTTAAGAAAATATATATTTCCTGTCCAATAACATCATTGTTTAGCAACAGCAAATTTTACCTAAAATATGTCAGCTTTCATTAGATTTAATAGATTCATTCAAGATTAGAGAAACAAACAGCAAGACAGCAGGCATTAGATACTGATTTTTAAGAATGGAACTATGCAATCAATTTTGAATTTACCCAGGAAGGGCATGTAAGATGAAAATTTAAAAATGGAACATAAAAACCAAAACACCAACAACGGAGACTCTGCAGTGCTTTCCTCCCATGTTTCCTACTTCATATTTTTCATAGATAGATAGATAGATAGATAGATAGATAGATAGATAGAAAATGGTAAGCTGTGTAGGTACGGAGGCATATTTTGAAAACTTGTATTATTCAAGAGGGTTACAAATCCCAATCATGAAAATGATAACTTCTCAATCTTTTAGATGACTTCAAATTGCTATAAATGGCCATGGGTCATACCTTATTTATACTAAAGACTGAGAGATAGGGAGAGAAAGAGAGAGATGTATTGAAAATAGGAATGTTGTATACCTACATTATCATTTTGAAAAAGCTATCAAAACAAGATTTCATGATGATTTTGTGACCCTATTTCAACCAAGTGTTTGGTTTTTATAATATTATCTCAAGTTAAGTTTAATTAAATAAGTCTTTAACTAACATGAATGTATCAACACCATTTTTAATATTTAAAATATGTATATAAATTTGAGCTATATAATTCTTTGATCATACTAACCTGTTATTTTGTACTTTTTTACTTGTTGAATGGTAATTCTACATATTCTTTTATTATAATTTATTTAAGTAAATTTTAGTCATATCAGGCTATAGGTGATAATGTATGGATAAAGAAAAAAAGGAAAAATACAGAAGATAACAGAAGCAGACTATTACAGGAAGTCTAAACATTTTCTTTTAAAGAAATGTTACTTTCCTTCTCACTATAATACTTTTGAGGATGACTGGAAAATGGAAAGGAAGAAAGAAAAGAAAAATTGTAGGCTGCTGCAAATATAGAAAATACAGAGAAACAAAATAAAGTGAATCCATACAAAATGTCATTGTGAGAGTTTAAAGTATGCAAACTGTCCCTGGATTACTTACTACCCACCTTCATATTCAACTCTTCAGTAATGATTGGAGATAAGAAAAGTAAATCTATGCTAAAGGTTTTACAGCAAGGATTGATTTTCGCTTTTGTAACCAAAATTCGAAGGTTTTGGGAAGGGATTGACCTTAGGCAAGCATTATCTTGCTGGAAAACTATCAATTTTAGAAGGCATTGAAGGTTTTATAAATGTTCAGTTTAAATCATGTAGCAAAATGTATTTTGAATGAGATCATCTTCATCTAACCTAATGCAAGTCCAGAAGAGGATAGAGGACTATTGTATTTTGAGTCTCAAAGATCATGTTGGATCATGTTAGATTACTGCCCTATCTCTCCCTTTGCTATTGATGTGTTCATGCTTAAAGTTTAAAAATCAGACATTCTTCCAGAATTTATTATAAATTCATAATATCATTTTAAGAGAAATTTAAAAAATTAGAACATGAGTAAGTGCATGTCAGCCAATAAACAGTGGTGACAAAATAGCCTTCAAACCTTCCACAGCAAAGCACTCCATTAGAAACTGAGTAGACGGATAATAGAGACCCAGTGAGATATCCTTTATATCTTCTGTCATTCTTAATAAGCTAATTAATATCATTCATTCAATAGGTAACTACTGATCACCTATGATGTGTCCTAGCCAAATCAGATATAATAGTAAATAACAACAAAATGTTTACTTTCACAGATTTTGCATTCTGGAAGGAAAAGTAGAAAATATGAATAAATGCATAAATACTTACTTCCTGCTCCAACTACAAAGAAATATAATACAAGTAAAATAATGAAATAATAAGTGGTTGGCAGGTAGTTGTGAGGAGACTACATTGGTATTGCTAATGAAAACTTTCTCTGAAGAGGTAAAACTTAAACTGAAATCTAATGCAAAATAAAATAAAGAAAGAAAGAAAAAAAAGGAAAAAGAAACATAATGGCTTCTTGCAGGTAGGAGAACCAGCAAGTTCTAAAATCCTTAGATGAAAATATTTCTGTCAGGTACAAGGGACCACGAAGAAAAATAAAGGGGAGCTAATGTAAAGCCAGGAGGATCTTTAACAACTACCTGGGCTAAGGTCATAAGGATAGAGAAGAGGCAGTTCACATGGCTACTGTGAGTCATTATAAAGGTTGGGTGTTCAAAGTATCATTAAAAGTCACCAGAAAGCTTTAAGCAAGAGCTGATATAATTTGGGTTTGAAAATATTATTTGGACATTATTTGGAGAATGGATAGAATATATGTGGTAAAAAAGGTTGGAGTACAGCAAAGATACATTTGCGATATTGTGAGATATAGTAGTCAAGAGATGCTCTAGGGGTTTATCATTGGATATGTTGAAAGTTCTGATTTGGAATATATTTGAAAGTAGATGACACAACATTCTGACAGGTTGCATGTGATACATAATGGGAAAAGAAAAAATCCATTCTTTTTAGTACTTTGAATTGAGGAAATGGTGAGGAATATCATTACTGAGATGGGGCACATGAGTGAAGAAAGTTAAATAAGAAAAATGAGAAGTTTTCTTTAGTTATGTTAGTTTCATATGCTGATTTCATTTCCTATGGCTATACTACCAGGAGTGGGATAGCTGAGTCATAGGTGGATTTATGTTCAGATTTCTGAGGAATCACTATACTGTCTTCCATAATGGTCATACTAATGGTCTAATGGTTTCTTTAGTTATGTTAGTTTCTTTAGTTACGTTAGTTTGATATTAATATTAAACATCGAAGGATGATATTCAACAGGCAGCTGAGTAAGCAAGTCAGTCTAGAAGAAGTGAGTTCAGATAGAGGGGAAATTATATAAGAGTATGTTAGGTGAAGAAGACATTTGAAGTCATTTGACTAAATTAGATCAGTCAAAGAAAGGTTATGGTAAAAGAACTGAAAGCATATGAATTACTTCATTACACAGATCTAGGCCAACAATAAAGGGCCAGCAAAGTAGACTGGAAAAGAATCATCCCTAAAGAAGAAGGGAGACCAAAATAATGTGGCATCAATACAGAGGCTGAAGTTTTCATTTTTAATATTTTTTTATTTGAAGAAATTACTCTTTAAAAAATATAAATGGGGGGTGGGCACTGTGGTGCAGTGGGTTAAAGAGGCATTCCATATGGGTGTTGGTTCTAATCCCAGCTGTTCCTCTTCCTATCTAGCTCTCTGTTATGGTCTGGGAGAGCAGTGGAAGATGATCCAAGTCCTTGGGCCCCCACACCCATGTGGGAGACCTGGAAGAAGCTCCTGGCTCCTGGCTTCATATTGGCACAGCTCCAGCCATTGCAGTCATCTGGGGAGTGAACCAGCAGATGGAAGGCCTCTGTCTCTGTCTCTACCTCTCTCTGTAACTCTTTCAAACAAATAAAATAAATCTTCAAAACATAAATAAAAATATAAACAGATTGTATATATTTCAAATACATAATTATAAAAATGTAAGTATATTTCATTCATTCCTCCTTTCCTTCCTCCCTGATTTTCTTTTATTTTTGCAATAATACTCTTTCAATAAGTAAAAAATAGAAAGACCACAGTTTCACAGGAATATGATCAGGGTTTATAAATAATAATCAAATCAAAAGACGTCAACTTCACACTTATACATTCAGAGTTTTGTTGTTGTTGTTGTTGTTGTTGTTTGTACTCTATGTTGGCCACCACAAATCCGAGAAAACATATATTTGTTTCTTGTTTCTGTAGGTCTGGCTTATTTCACTAAACATTGATGGTCTAATGGTCTGCAGTTGCATCCATTGTATTGCAAAAGACAAGATCTCATTCTTTTTTATGGCTAAGTAGTATTCCATTATGAGTATATACCACATATTCTTTTTCTAGTCATCAGTTGTTTGTTATGTGTGTTGACTTCATATTTTAGCTATGGTGAATTGAGCTGTTATATACATGGGAGTACAATTAACACTTTCATATGCTGATTTCATTTCCTATGGATATACTACCAGTAGTGGGATGGCCAAGCCATTGGTGGATTTATGTTCAGATTTCTGAGGAATCACTATACTGTCTTCCATAATGGTCGTACTAATTTAAATTTCCAACAACAGTGGATTAGAGTACCTTTCCACTCACATCCTCAACAACATTTATTGATTCTTGATAGCTATTCTACCTGGGGTAAGGTGAAATCTCACTGTGGTTTTGATTTACATTTCCCTGAAGGTTACTGATCCTGAGCATTTTTTCAATGTGTCTGTTGGTCATTTGTTATTCCATCCTTTAAAATATGCCTGTTCATGCCCTTTGCTTATTTCTCATCTTGGCTGCTTTATTTTCTTTTGTTTAGTTTCTTGAGCCTCTTTTATATTCTGGACAGTAATCCTTAATCAAATCCAGTTGGCAGATATTTTTCTTTTTTCTTTTTTAACAGATAGAGTTAGACAGTGAGAGAGAGAGACAGAAAGAAAGGTCTTCCTTCTGTTGGTTCACCCTCCAAATGGATGCTACAGCCAGAGCTACGCTGATCTGAAGCCAGGATCTAGGTGCTTCCTCCTGGTCTCCCATGCAGATGCAAGCGCCCAAGCACCTGAACCACCCTCCACTGCCTTCCTGGGCCACAGCAGAAAGCTGGACTAGAAGAGGAGCAACCAGGACTAGGATTTGGCACCCATATTGGATGCTGGTTCCGCAGGTGGAGTATTAGCCTAGTGAGCCATGGCACTGGCCCCTGCAGTTTGCAGATATTTTCTCCCATTCAATTGCCTTGTTGAGTTGTTCACTGTTATACAGAAGCTTCTTAGCCTGATGTAATCCCATTTGTCTATTTTTGCTGTTATTGCCTATGTTCCTGTGGCCTTATCCAAGAAGTATTTGCTTCTGCTAATGTCTTGAAACCTTTCCCCTATGATGTCCTCTAGCAGTCTGATCATATCAGGTTGTAGGTTTAGACCCTTTATCAACTGCTAGTTGCTTTTTTATATGGTGTCAGGTAGGGAACTTGTTTCATACTCCTGCATTTCCAGATCCAATTTTCCCAACATCATTTGTTGAATAAACTGTCCTTCCTACAGGGAGTGATTTCAGCTCCTTTATCAAATATTAGTTGCCTATAGATGCATGGATTCATTGATGGAGTTTCTAATCTGTTCCATTGGTCCACATCTTGATTTTTGTTCTAGTAAAAGGATGTTTAGACAATCACTTTCTGTAGTATGGCTTCAAATTTTATATTTTATATTTCCAGCTTCATTTTTTATGTTTAAGGTTGTTTTAGCCATTCGGGGTTTCTTGTTTCCATAAGAATTTTAGAACTGTTTTCCTAGATATGAGAAGAATGTACTTAATACTTTTATTAGGAACACATTGAATCTATAAATTGCTTCAGGTAGTCTAGACATTTTGATAATATTAATTCTTCCAATCCACCAACATGCAAAGTTTGTTTCCATTTTGTGTTATACTCTATTTCTTTCTTTAATGGTTAGTAATTTTCATTGTAGAGATCTTTCATATCCTTGGTTAAGTTTATTTCAAAGTATTTAATTATTTTTGAAGCTATTGTGAAAGGAAGTTATATTACAAGTTCTTTCTCAGCCATATCATTGTGTATACAATTGCTTTGATTTTTATTTATTGATTTTACATATTACAACTTTACCAAACTCTCTTATATGTTCTTGTAGTCTTTTAGTGAAGTCTTTGTTCATGTCATCTGAAAACAGGGATAATTTGACTTCCTCATTTTTCTTGCCTAATGGTTCTGGCTAAAACTTCTACAACTATACTGAATAGTAATGGCAAGAGTGGACATCCTTGTCTGGTTCCAGAGCTTAGTGGAAAGGCTTCCATCTATTCCATCCTTCAATATGATTCTGCTTCTTGGATTGTCATATATTGCCTTGATAGTGTTGAGGCATTCTTTTTATTCCCTATTTGCTTAAGAATTTTATCATGAAAGATGTATTGTGTCAAATCCTTTCTCTGACTGTACTAAAATATCATGAGCCTTTTATTCTTCAATTTGTTGATATTGATTTGGATATTTTGCACTCTCCCTGAATACCTAGGATAAATCCTGTTAAACAGGGTGGATGATCTTTTGATGTGTTATTGGATTTGAGAAATTAGTATTTGTTCTGGAGTATAACATGTATATACATGTAATATAAGATGTAACATTTTTATGTCCTGGGCTTATATAATGAATTATTCAGTTTGGTTAGCTTTTTCCATCTAATATTGGACAAATATTAAATCCTTAACTTCATATTTATTTCAGTTTAACCATATTTATCAAGGTTATTTTCTTCACTAAAGTGATACTTGATCTAAATTGTACTACAAATATATGTATTTCTAAGTCCTTTCCATCTTTGGGCAATTCTGTCCATAAAATATTTCTGTTATTTCCAACTACCTCATTATGAACATCCAAAACCCTTGAACTTATATTTAAGTGCATTGGGGTATACCTAAAAAATTTTATCAGCTAATGTGAAGAGTTAACATGTATTAAACTAAGAAGATAGCTTGGAAAATTCCGCCCCAATTTATCCTGTCCTTCTATGCAAAAAGATCACATAAATCAAAATAATTAAATAGAATCCTATGCACTGTATGCTGGAGAGCAAAATGAACATTACCATGAGAGTAAAGCTTCTGTATCCCTCCCATGAGCAGCATTTTCCAAGATCCCAAAGGGGTAAGATTTTTGAATTAATGATTTTGTGAGTTTTTTTAATTAAAAGGTCTTACCAAATTATCAAGTTACAGGGTAACTTGTATCAGCCTTAGTGTTACACCTGATGCCTAAGCTCAAGATGTTTTTGTCCTACAAACTTTCATAGTACTGCTTATAGTGTATATTATATTCATTATTTTTCATAGCTGCTTGTTTGTCTCCATTTTATCTTCCAAGGATATGTGCTCCTTGAAGTTATATCCCATTTACACTTTCTAATTTGTTGACACAAGCAGAGGTCTAATTCAAAGTGTATCTGTTCAAATGAATGAAAATTATCAATTGACTTCCAGAGCTGAAACTTTAGTTCTTTAGAAGACAATGCAAATACTTCTGAGAGGAATAACTACTTTGACAACTTTTATGGAGGAATAGAAATACATTTGAATGGAAAAGTCTAGGTTGAATAAAATCTAATTTACTTTTTAAAAGGTCCTTGAATTGTGTCATGAAAATTAATATTCCGTGAAAATTAAAACTCCCAAGCATCTGAATGATCCTCACTTGTTTGTAGTCATCTTTGTGCTATTGGGAGGACTGGTTTGCAGTTTTACTTCCTCTTCTCAGTGTCAGTACTCATTTTTCATGTACTGTGTAATGCACAACATTAAAACATGTCACTGAGATTCATATCAAAACTAGTGATAGCAAATATAATAGGTTTCCCTTATAATGTCCAGTCACCACTGATATTTTGCATTATGTCATCTTTTTTGTAAGAATGATGAATCATTCACCAGATTTTTATCTTAATAGGAAAATTACTGCAAAGTACAGCACAAGCTATAGCTAACACTTGAAATAGTTATTTAAGTACTTCTTGTACAATAAAAAACATTCTATGAATGCCAAAGTTTTTGTTTTTTTTATTTTTTGCTCTACAATAACCTTACATGAATATGAGGAGGCAATCATTTTTTATTGAAATTGAACTGAGGGAATTAATTCGTATAGAATATAATTTCTACGACTTAAACTAAAAGCTTATTTTAACTCCTTTCAGAATTCCAATTATTTCCATATTTGTAGTCTATTTTTTCTTGGCATATCTTTCGCAGCCTTCATCCTGAGACAATTTTGCAAATGACATAGTTCCAAAAGTTCCAGTTAATAATAAATAAACAAAGGGCGCATTACAGCATAGCGGGTAAACCTCCTCCCACAGTGCCATCATCCCACATGGGCACCAGTTCAAGTCAAGGCTGCTCCACTTCTGATCCAACTCTAGTATGGCCTGAGAAAGCAGGAGAAAATAAGCCCAAGTCTTTGGCCCTTATACCCACATGAAAGACCTGGAAGAAGCTCCTGGCTCCTGGCTTCTGATGAGCCCAGCTTAGACCATTGCAGCCATTTGGGGAGTGAACCAGCAGATGGAAGACTTTCACTTTCTCCTTCTCTCTCAATCTCTCTCTCTCTCTCTAACTCTCTCTCTCTCTCTCTCTCTCTCTCCCCCCCGCCTCTACCTCTGCCTCTCTCTAAGTCTGACTTTCAAATAAATAAATCTTTTTAATAATAAATAAATAAATAAATGAAATGTTTGAAGCTTCACTAAAGATGATTGAGAAAACTGAGAATCTGAAAATTTTCTAGATTCAATGTCTATCCACAAAGATATGTTATATTCTTACAGGATATCTAGCTTTGTTTAACTCCAAACTTATTCCCTGATGAGATTGGATTAATTTTACTTGGGGGAGTTAGAACATAAACTGACAGTACAACTTTGCTTATACAAATATGTTTGGTATTAATTTTAATAAAAGAAATATTTTATTGGGACTTTTCAGGAGAGAAGGTGACAGAATATAAGCAAATGTGTCAGGGATAAAAGGCACATTTTATATGTTTTCATTTAGACATCAGTGGGTGATTCTCTAACTTTTCAGGGGGGAGATAACTTCCTTACACATGACAAAATGTTACTTGATTGTGAACTCCCCATTCATATTTAAGCAGGTCCATTCAAACAATTCAACCTTTGTACATTAAGACTTGGTATTCATATCCCATGGCTCATCAATTTCAACTTCAGCTTCAGACTTGGCAATGCAGATAGTTACAAAGAATAACTCTCAAGAATGTTTTCCTTCTGAAGTCTCCTGGACAGAACTCTCCTTTGAAGTCTTGCATCACAGATTCTTAGCAATTTATTGCTTATTTAAAGTTTTCTACATTTTGTTTAGATCTGTCTGTCACTTGCTGGCTCACTCAACTTTTTATCTCTACCACACACACACAGACACACGTACACACTCATGTACATGTACACATGCATACACACATGCATATGTAAAGGCATGATAACAAGTTTTCAGACAAAGGAGTGAAAAATTTACTTACAGACTTCACTAGAATTTTCCATAATTGGATCAACTACACAAATGGTTTGACATTACCAGGGGTACATAATACATTTAAAAAATCAAATTTGGGTAAATTAAGAATAATTTTCAGCCAGTGCTGTGGCTCACTTGGCTAATCCTCTGCCTGCAGCACCAGTACTCCAGGTTCTAGTCCCAGTTGGGGTGCCAGATTCCGTCCTGGTTGCTCCTCTTCCAGTCTAGCTCTCTGCTGTGGCCCAGGAAGGCAGAGGAGGATGGCCCAAGTGCTTGGGCCTTGCACCCGCATGGGAGACCAGGAGGAAGCACCTGGCTCCTGTCTTCGGATCAGCACAGCATGCTGGCCGTAGCAGCCATTTGGGGGTGAACCAACAGAGGGAAGACCTTTCTGTCTCTCTCTCTCTCTCTCACTGTCTAACTCTGCTTGTCAAAAAAAATAATAATAATTTTCAACTCAGAACTGGTGTTTTCAAGAAATGATACAAATACACTTCAGTAATTTGATTTCCATTCTTTTCTTTCCTTCTCAACTTCCTTTTGGCTACACGTGTACATTAGAAAGATCACTTAGATTACATGTCTGTTGTTCTATTATATGATGAAATTTCACAGCTTGATTTGCTGGTCTGTCACTCTAAATGTTTAGATTATTAAAAGATTAATATTATATTGGTCATCAGTAAAATAAATTTGTGTATTTATTTGTGAATGCTGAAAGGTTTCTATCTGAAAATTTTCACTGCTTCCCTCCAAAAATCCTTCTATCCTTCTCATTATCCTCATCATAATTCTTTATTTATGGACAGGAATTCAAGGTTGCCCACACTTCTTAGCAGTAAATTAAATAATTTTTTCTATCACATCTGTAACGTACATGTAACTTTACTATTAGTCACTGGAGTCTCCTCTCTGAAATCTAGTTACTAAATCTTAAACAAATTAACGCGTTCTGTCTGGCTCTCTGAAATCAATGAAGAGTTTACCCAATTGACTAAGTAGTTATTATCCTCTGTTACTGTAGTAACCAAAGGTCTCTTTTTGAAACATACAAAATAGATTACAAAAGCAAATTAATGCCTGAAACAAGTTATTCCTAGAAGGGCTAACCCTTAGCTGTTGCAACCTGGTGAGTTGTGGGATTGTTAATTAATAGCTGGTCATTAACTGCACTGCATTTTGCCATTAGAGTTTCATGCTTCCTTTTCTGACCTATTTTGTACATAAATACCACTTGCCTTGTAACAAACACTATTTGAAATCACTAGTTGCATGGGGTTCATTTCTTCACATAAGAATTAAAAAAATCTAAGGCGAAAACTTCACACTGAAACCACAGGTATAAATGGAAGCAAGCATATATTTCTGAAATCAAGATTTAAAAAAAAACTGAAGTGATCCAGGTGCTTTGCTAATGCATATCATGATGCTTCGATGCCACACTGACCTTTCATGCTCTGCTCTGTGGTTGTTTTATGAAAAGGTCAAAGCGTGCCTCTGTTGTAGACAATTACACATTGCTGGAAACACAGGACAGGGGCTGACAATCCAAAAGAAATGAGTGGTTTCTTCATGAAGTTTAGCCCAGCAAGGGTAGAAATCCTTCTGTAGTTAAAAGTTGATACTGCCTCCTTGGGTGCTGCACCCCTCTGGCCAGCAACTTTGGAAGGATTGGGAATTTGTGGAGGATACATAATATTGGGAATAATAGACAGACAACTTCCCTGGGCTCTTGTAGCCAACCAGGCTGTGCGCTTACTGATACTGCACAGTTGTTTCATTTTGACACTTAATTAATATGGCCACATATTTTTCAGGTTGAATTTTAAGCAGAGGATTGCTCTGGAAAACATCTAATCCTGACCCTTTCCTAAAACAAACAAACAAACACAAAAACAAGCAAAATTGGAAAAAAGGGTGGGATTAAGCCCCTTATTTTGCTGTATACTGTAGAGAATATATTTGAGTAAACAGGAAAGCATAGCAGTAGTTCTCAGTACTGAATTGATATTAGAATAATATGGAAAGTATTTTATTAAAATGTATGAATTCCTAGGCATCAATTGTGAAGTGTTGATTTCAGGAGTCTGAAGTGACGGCCTGAACTACTTTTATTTTTACACTATTTACTATTTTCTGAATGATTCTGAAGTACATCCATGACTAACAAACCCTGGATTAGAAAGTTAGAGGAACCACTGTCATGAGTACATTGCCAGGACATTTCAGAATTTATTACAGGATATTTAATAAATGTAATAATGTGAGTTTTTTTAAAAAGGGTTTATTGCTTTATTTGAAATTCAGAGTTACACAGAGAGGAGGAGAGACAGAGAGAGAGTGTGTGTGTGTGTGATCTGTCTGCTGGTTCACTCCCCCCATGGATGCAATGGCAAGCACTGGGCTAGGTCAGAGCCAAGAACCAGAAGCTTCCTCTAGGTCTCCCACACAGGTGGCAGGAGCCCAAACACCTGGGCCATCTTCTGCTTTTTTTTTTTCTAGATCAATAGCAGAGAGTAGGATTGGAAGTAGAACATTCAAGACTTGAACTGGCCCCCATATGGGAGGGTGGTGTCTCAGGAGGTGGCTTAACTCACTATGCCAGCCCCAATAATGTGAGTTTTTAACAACGGTAGGAGAAACTGACAGGAAGAGTCATGTCAAAATAAACCATAGTGCAAAAAATGTGAAAATGAATGATACAGCACCAAAAGGGATAACACAGACAGAAAGTGAAAATGAGTAAGGAGAAGACACTGAAAGATCAGTCTGTAATTGTGACCTTCAGTTTTATGTATCAACTTTGTTAGGATCGATTTGATATTCAAATACTAATGGAAGTGTGGCTGTAAATGTATTTTGTAAATATGATTAATTTCATGATCAGTTATTTCAAGTAAAGTAGCTTATTTTGGAATATCAGCATGGGTGGCTGATCTAATCAGTTGAAAAGAGTAGAATTGATGTTACCTTGAACAACAACAAAAAAATTCACCTGTTGACCTTACCTCAGCCTGCCCTGCAGTTTTGGGGACTTTCTAATCAACCCCCATAATCTCATAAACCAGTATCGAGTAGTAAATCTCTTAATACAAATCTCCTATTAGTTTTGTTTCTCTGAATGAACTCTGACTCATACACTACTGTGAAGCTACCACTCATTCAGCCATACTCATAGTTTTCACTGGATCAAAAAAAAACCCATTTGAGAGCAGGACCCTGGAAGGCTCCATTCATGAAGTTCTACTATATGATGTATTATATGAAGTATATGTGGTTGTTCTTCGGAAGATGGCATTTTCATGGTATATCACATGCATGGGTGGCATCTGGAGTTGTGCAAATCTGGGTGTTGCTCAGCACTGTTGAAGTTTCTTTTCTATCACTGTCTTTGCCAAACTAAGTGAAAATGTGATGCTGGTATCCTAAGCAGAGTTTTATAGTACCCAAAGCAATTTATAGTCAATGCAATCCCTATCAAAATAGCAATGCCATGCTTCACAGAAATGGAAACAAGTCCTATTTTTTTTGTTTGTTTAAAAATTTATTTACAGAGAGAGTTACAGAGAGAGAGGGAGAGACCTTCCATGTGCTGGTTCTTCTCGAGATGGCCACAACAGCCAACGCTGGGCAAGGCCAAAGCCAGGAGCCAGGGTCTTCATCCAGGTTTCCTGCATGGTTTACAAGGGCCATCAGCAGGGAGCTGGGTCAGTAGTGGAACAGCATGGACACAAACTGGTGCCCACATGAGATGTCAGCATCACAAGTGGCAGCTTTACCCATCATGCCACAATGCACCCCAAGCCTAAAATTCTTATAGAACTACAAAAGACCCTCAACAGTCAAAGAGAAAATGAGTAGATCTGGAATTATTATACTACCTAACTTCAAGATAAAATGCAAAGCTATAGTAACCAAAATATAATACTGGCATAAAATTAGACCAATAGATTGATGGAAGAAAATAGAGAACCCAAAAAAAAACCCTACATATTTACAGCCAATGATTTTTGGCAAAGGTATCAAGAACACACACCAAGAAAAAGAATATTCTCTTCAGTAAATGGAGCTAGGAAAATTGGATATCAACATGCAAAAGAATCAAACTAGACTTCTATCTCTTATCCCTTAATCATGCATAATAATTAACTCAAAAAAGATTAAAGTCTTAGGTGTAAAAATGGAAATTATGAAACTCCAAGAATAAAAGTTACAAGAACTGCTTCATGACTTTGATCAGGGAAATAACATGTTGATAAAGAACTCAGAAGCACAGGCGACAGAAACAAAAATAGACAAATGGGACTTTATCAAACTGAGAAGTTACTGCCAAGCAAAGGAAGCAACAAACAGAGCAAATAGATAATCTACACACTGGGGAAAAATATCTTCAAGGGATGCATCTCACAAGGGGTTAATATCCAGAATATATATGGATCTGAAAAACTTCGATAGCCAAGCCTCAAATAATAAAATTAAAATGGGAAAAGATTTGAACAGACATTGCTCAAATACACACAAATGACCAACAGATACATGGTAAAAATGGTCAACATCATGAATTGTCATGGAAATGAAAATGAAAACCACAATTAGATATCACCTCACCCAATTTATGATGTTTATTACCCAAAAGACAAAAAATAATAAATGCTGCTGCTGAAGATGTGGCTGTGATGGGAATACCAATTGTTAGAATTATTATGAACAACAGTATAGAAGTTCCCCTACAAATTAAAAATAGAACTATCATACGGAAACTATTCACAGTAGCCAGGATATGGCGTCCATCCACAGTATCTAGAGGAGAATGAATTTTTTATATATATTTATATATACAAATACTATTGTGTCATAAAAATGAATGAAGTCTTTTCATTTGCCACAGCATGGGTGAATGTGGAGGATATAGTGTCAAGTGAAATATGCCAGGCACACATGGACAAGTATTGTGTTATCTCACTAATATTTGAAATCTAAGAAAGTTGATCTAGAAGTAGAGAGTAGACTAGTGGTTGCCAGTGGCTGGGGAGGGGAGAGAGGGTTGGGACGAAGTTGATTAATACACAATATAGTTAAACAAGAAGAATAGGTTAGACAGAATAAGTTCAGATTTTATTGCAAACTAATTGTTAACTATAGCTAACAATAGTATATCACACATTTCAAAACAGCTAGAAGGGAAGATTTTGAGTGTTCTTACCACAAAGAAATAATCAGTGTTGGAAGTGATGGATATTCAAATTGCCCTGATTTGATCATTACATGAAGTACACAATGTATTCATACACAATACTCCACAAACACAGACCATTATCATTTGTTAATTAAAATAAAAGAAAATAAAACATTTTAAAAGATGTTGTTGTAAGAAGTCTACACAGACAGAAATCCTGTCCTTGTTAGGCTTACATCACAGTAAGGAAACAAGACACATATAGTGAATGAGTAAATGTTACGGGTTTCAGAAGGTTATAAGTTTGGGGAGGGATAATGTTGGGGAGGAAGGTAAGTAGTGTAAGGGACAGGCCAAGGTAGGAATGGGGTGACAGCAGGCAATTTAATATAGTAGAAGGAGTAGAGGGTGAGATTTCACTGAGAAGGTAAAATCTGGGCAGACATGAATAGAATGAGGATGTGAACTATGTGAATACTTTTCAGAAGAGAATTTTAGGCACAGGGAGCAGCCTAACAAAAAAAAAAATGCCAGGGCAGAAGTGAGGGGTGAGATTACTAAGAGATAAAATTAGAAGGATGAGGGGCATGGTGATTCCATAGAACAATTTTTGGAGCTGAAGTTCAGAACTTTGTCTTCAACCATGAATGTGATGCAGAACCATTAAAGGACTTGAGCTGAGCAGTCTGAGGATCAGATTTAGATTGTAGAACTCTAATGTTAGTGACTGTATTTGGAGTAGATAGTAGGAGGGAAAAGGCAGAGGAAGAGAGACAACTTAGGGAAGCTATTGGAGTAGACCAGGGGATAGTTTTCACCAAAATAAATGTAGAAGTGAAGGTGGTAAGAAGTCGTGTGATGTGGGTTGGAAGTACAGCTGTTAAGGTTTCTTGATTGAAAATGAGCTGTAAAAGAAAATGAGTCAAGAAAGGCCCACAGGGATATATAGAGATATATTTTGAAGACAGAGATCTCCTATCTGTGTTGAAGCACTAAACTTATCAAGAAATTTCCCTACATAAGTAACACAAACTAGCATATGAGCTTCAAATTCTATCAATGAGTGACAAAAAACTGAACTTTCTTTAATATTGACGAAAATAATTTACCATTACCAAAATGCTGTTAAATAAAGCAAAGTTTAAAAATCTCAATCCATCCTATTTCCTAAATAGTTAAAGCAGCAGTAGGTTTGAGGTGGCCTGCCTCAGTGGGAAGAGGAAATTGTGAGTATTTCATCCCAGGGTTTAGTGACTTCAACACAGAGGGTGAAATTGCCTTTACTGGGAGGCAGGGAGATCACATAAGAGAGATCTTCAAATGCTTACAAACCCAGGTCTGTTGTTGATGTTGATTTTTTTTTTCTCTTTTTCCAGATAACTGGTTCCTCACCATTTCTCAGCACAACTGGCTAAAACAACAAAACAACGGATTTTAATACTAAACTAAGATACATTTTAATATTGATTCAAGATAAATTTTATGGGACAGGCACTGTGAGTTAAGGGGCCATCCAGGATACCAGCCTCCCTATCAGAGTGCCTGTTTGAGTCCTGGCCACTCTAGTTCTGATCTAGCTCCCTGCTAATGCACCTAAGAAGCAGAAGATGATAGCAGAAGTTTCTGACTCCTGGCTTTATCTTGGCACAACACAAATTGGTGCATCTATTTAGGGAGTGAACAGCCAGTTGGGAGGATCTCTCTCTCTTACAAATAAATATTTTTTAAAAGATAAATTTTAAAAGGACTGTGCTCACTGTTTGCTTTCTAGAGTTACTTATAATTTCAATTTCACTAGTTTATTTACTACTAAAAACAAATGATAATGAAAATATAGTATTTTCCTAAAAGGAACTAGGAGAAACGGTTTTGAATGATTTCACCATAAAGAAATGCCCACTATTTGCTAAATATTTAATTTAATCATATATATTTTATATTTATGTTACATATAAACATATAATATATATATTTATAAATTATATGTTTATATATTTATTTATATTATATATTTATATATAAATATTTGTTAAGTATTTAATATAAATCTAATAAATATTTAATATGAATAGTATATATTATATGAATATAAATAATTATATATAATTAATATAAATAAATAAATATGTTAAAATGTTAAATATATATACATTTAAAAGACATCATACATGTCCTATATATAGAGAGAAATAGCACATGGTACCTCATAAATGAAATTTATTATGTGTCAGTTACAAATAAATGAGTA
Organism: Lepus europaeus; assembly: GCF_033115175.1. Lineage (NCBI taxonomy): Eukaryota > Metazoa > Chordata > Mammalia > Lagomorpha > Leporidae > Lepus > Lepus europaeus. Next base: position 18,372,057 of record NC_084848.1, read on the forward strand.
ATTTAAAGTCATTTTCATTAGTAGATGTAACGAAGAGGATTCTCTCGTTCAAACATGAGAGATTTAGATTAGTATTTGTGAAATTTCATCATAAGCTTTATTGAAATCTAGTTTTTTCATCTTTAAGATGTGGAGAAAACCCACATAAAGCACCATTGCAGAAACTGAATAAATTGATAAATTCTCTATCCCATAGCAACCACTCAGTGCAAAAGGGTTCATTTCCTTTCTTTTCCTTGAAAACCTTCCTTTTGTGACACACAATTGACAAGCAGTGGCTTGATATCAGAGTCATTGAACCTGCCTCCTCATTGGAAATGATTCAGTTTTTGTATTTCTTGTTGTGTGTTCAGTTTTGAAACAAAATGCATTGAAATATAATTGACATATATGAGAATACCTGCAAAAGTCTGTGGGAAAATGGCATTATAAGACAAGCTTACTTTGATGCAAGACATTTTTGAAGTCCATGCAGTTTTTTCATAAGATTGATTTTCCATGAACTTTACCATTTATACCATAGAATGCAGTCAGTTTGTCAGACACATACACTTGCAAATTCCTGGCCACAATCACAATAAAGACCAGTTCCCTCACCTCCAAAGGTTTCCTCCTGACTCCCAGTAGTTCATCTCCATCTCCATCCCTAGCTCCCAGAAAATCACTGTTCTATTTCTATCACTATAAAAATTTTCATTTTCTAAAATTTCATTTAAGGACATTCATCTAACATCAACTATTGTGTGTTTGATTACTTTTGCTCAGTATATTTTTTTATTAAACTTTTATTTAATGAATATAAATTTCCAAAGTACAGCTTATGGGTTACAATGGCTTCCCCCTCCCAAAACTTCCCTCCCACCCACAACCTTCCCCTTTCCCACTCCCTCTCCCCTTCCATTCACATCAAGATTCATTTTCAATTCTCTTTATATACAGAAGATCAGTTTAGTATATATTAGGTAAAGATTTCAACAGTTTGCCCCATATAGCAACACAAAGTGAAAAAACTACCGTTGGAGTACTAGTTATAGCATTAAATAAGAGTGTACAGCACATTAAAGACAGAGATCCTACATGATATTTTTTTAAAATTAATTAATTTTCTATGCCATTTCCAATTTAACACCAGGTTGTTTTTTTTTTTCCATTTCCAATTATCTTTATATACAGAAGATCAATTCAGTATATAATTAGTAAAGACCTCATCAGTTTGTACCCACACAGAAACACAAAGTATAAAAATACTGTTTCAGTACTAGTTATAGCATCACTTCACATTAGACAACAGTATATATTTTTTTAAGATTTTATTTTTTCTCTGAGAGGTAGTGCTACAAAGACAGGGGAAACAGACAGAAAGGTCTTCCATTCGCTGTTTCACTCCCCAAATGGCCACAATGGGTGGAGCTGGGCTGATCTGAACCCAGGAACCAGGAGCTTCCTCCAGGTTCCCAATGCGAGTGCAGGGGCCCAAGCACTTGGGCCATCCTCCACCGCTTTCTCAGGCCATAGCAGAAAGCTGGACCAGAAGAAGAGCAGCCTGGACCACAATTATCACCCATTCGGGATGCCAGCACCTCAGGCAGAGGATGACCTACTGTGCCACTGCACCGGCCCCTGCTCAGTGTACTTAAACACTTATTTTAAGAGAGTTCCAGTTGTTCCCACTTCTCTCCCACTCAATATTGTGAGTATTTTTAATTATAACTGGTATATAAAGTATCTAAACTGTTTTCAGGCTTCTTTTTCCCAATGACTAATGATGTCAAACTTCTTTGTACTTATGTAACGGACTTTCTTAATCATTCTAAAGAATTGTCCTTTTATTTTGTCTTTGGTGGTCTGCTCATATTCATGTTCATTTCTGTCTTTTTCTGTCCACCTATTTGTGCTTACTTTTTAATTTTTTTGGTTTGCTGAAGAGGGAAATTGAAGTTATTCCTTCTTTTCTGCCATATGTGTGTTCTTAATGTTGAGTATATAGTCAATCATTAATGTCACTAGGTTAGAAGATATTTAATAGAATATACCTTCTATAGTTTTATTTTTTTACTAGTTTTACTGGGAAATACTAAGAAAAGAATATAATGCTTCAAAATCTTATTATAAACTTATTAATTTCCCCTTTAGTTCTGAATCTCTATTAAACAAATATACATTCTGATTATATTTTCCAAAATTATTGGCACTGTCATCAGTACTATGTTGCTAGTAATTCTCCTTATCTTACAGTCTATTTTGTCTGAATATGACCCCCTCACTTTTTTCCCTTTTCCTTGCCTACATGCTCTTATTTTTTCTTTCATGCTATTATGTTGAATTGATTTGTGTCATGAATTAAAAGTGTGCCTCTTTTAGACAAATCATATTGACTCTTGCTTTTGTAACCAGTCTCATAAAATTTGATTTTCATTTCCTTTCTCTTTTTTCCTGTTTTTTACTTCTACTTATTTTCTGTTAGGTTATAGTATTCAATTTTTTTCTTAATTTCACTTTCCAGTCATATTTCTATGCTTTCTGTCCAGGATTAACATTACAGTTGGCTTTATAAGGCTCTGGGAAGTAAAATATGTATCTTTGACTTATTTCAGCATACTTTTAGTAAATATTGAGCTATTTCTGCGAAAACCTAGAAATTTGAAGACAACATATTTCCATTTCCTACCTTACACTGTAGTTTATGTCACTATTGCTATGTAGCAGCCCCTCCTCTTCTTTTCTCCTCTCCCCGCTTTCCTTTTGCCCCCACAATTAAAAGTTCCTTGAGAACCGATGAACAGTGACCATGTCGTGACTGCGTTGGACCCTCGTAGGCGAGGGTCCGACATGGCATATTTCACTTAACATAGTGTCATCCAGGTATACGTATGTTGTTACAAATGACAGACTTTCTATTTTATGGTTGAACAATATTCCACTGTATACAGGTACTAAAATATCCATACCCATTCACTCATCATTGAACATTAAGGATTTCCCCCCATATCTTATCTATTGTGAATAAAACTGTAATGAAAATGGGAGTATAAATACCTCTTCAAGAAACTGATTTTATTTCTTTGTATATATACCCTGAAGTAGGGTTGCTGGATCATATGGTAGAACTATTACTAATATTTTGTGACATCCATACTCTTTTCCATAATGGCTATGACAATTTTCATCTCACCAACAGTGTAGAAGTTTTGTCTTTTATCTAAACTATCACCTGGAAGAAGCAACTAGCTCATGACTTTGGCCTGGCCTACCCTGGCCGTTGCAGCCGTTTGGGGAGTGAATCGGCCGATGGAAAATCTCTGTCTGTCTCTACATCTCTCTGTGCAACTCTGACTTTCAAATAAAATAAAATACATCTTTAAAGGAAACAGATATTTCTAACATTGAAAACAGACACATAGACCAATGAAACAGAGTAGAGATCCTGGAAATAGACAACTGGTCTTTGATAAGTACACCATTAATATATGATGGGGAAACGAAAAATCTCTTCAATAAATGGTATTGGGGAAAATGGATATACATATATAAAAGAATAAAATCTAGTATTTCCTTAAGTCATATACAAAAATTAACTGCAAATAGGTTAAAGACTCAAATATAAGATCCAAAACTCTCTAACTTCTAGAAGAAGGCACACATTAGAAACTCTTGACACTAGTGTTGGCATGACTTTTTTGGATATAACACTTTAAATGCAGTAAATAAAGGAACATAAACAAATGGGGATACATCATTTTTAAACTATTCTTTTGATCTTTATTGTCAATGCATTTGGTGTTGGTTATCTCCCCAAATACCTAGGGATCATGGATCACCATTAATATCTCAGCATATAGCATTTAAAAGATTCCAACAAGACCGTATTATTGCAGCCTGGGCTTACAGCCTGATGAAATTCCTGTGAGGAGCTAGGAAACCAACCTTTTGGTGTTGAAACAGTGATTACTGGGGAGTTAGTCTGACCAGGTTGATAAATGGTATGGCTGGTTTCATTGTGTTGACCCTGTGCATCCCTCTTCCAACCAGATGCTCTTAAATCCAGAACAAATTTCTTTAGGAATAAAGATTGGATTTCCTGTGGTGGTCTCATCTGCCACTGTTCAGTAAGAACATCAGACATGAACTGTTCCATAGGGTTTCAAAACAGCTACTTATTCACACAAACAGTTTAGATTCACCCAAGTCTTCAGCAACAAGAAATTGTCCAAACCTAGGCATCCCCATGCCCCACAAGGAACTTTTTTCCTGTAATTGTTGCTGGTTCAGCTCTTACTGTCCTATTGAAGGCACTGCTTTCTGACTTTCAAGATATTGTTGAGCAGTTCTCTCTGTTAATAGTCATGCTTTCCTTTATCCTTACTCGTTGATAAACAGTCTTTCATGTTCACTTTGGAAGGCAATAATCTAACGTATGTATTATTTCTGATAAATTTACAAGCTAGTTTTCATTTTTCTCTTACAGCATAATGTAAGTTTTTGATGTACCAAGCCAAAGTGATAGTTGGGAGTTTCATGTTACTGGTTATCCAATTGCTTATAGAACACATTTTAAAATAGGTTTTTATTAAAAGAAAGCCATTGCTAATGCTTTCCTGAGAAAACCTGTATTTACACTATCTTCAATCTTTCCTTTTCTATCCTAATTTGAAAAATTATTCAATAATGACTTTTCTTATTTCCTGAAATAGAAGATGAAAAAGAGTCTAAGAGGACCTGTGCTTTCATCAACTCCTTTCCTGTAATCCCACCTTTGCTGCAGTGATTGTTGAATTTCTTCAGTAATTATGAACCTATATCATGATGCAATATTATCCTAGACCCTCAATAAATGTAGAAATTATATTGATGAACTCCTGATTTTCAGGAAACTTATGCCATTGTGTGTCTGTGATGAGTCTGTTCCATAATAATATGCCATTAGACTAGGCATATTATGGAAATACAAATTCATTTCTCATAGTTCTAGAGACTGGGAAATCCAAGATGAGGATGCCAACAGATCGTCTGTGTGCTGAGAATCCCTTTCCTGGCTCACAGATAGTATCTTCCCACATGGAATGGACAAACTAACTTTCTGGCTGCTCCATTATTACAGCACTGATCCCTATCACGTCTCTGTCCTTATGATCTAACCACCTCCCATAGGCATAATTTCCAAGTATGCTCACTTTAGGTTTTACGTGAATTTTGGGAAGCCAGAACATTCAGAATTCAATAAACATATGTACACAGAAAGTTAAATATATGCACTGTAAAATAACTGTAAGAAATGTTCTTAAACAGTATATGACTTGTTTCATTAATAGAAACAAAATATAAATTTACACATAATAAGCTAAATTATTTATAGTAAAAGTGCCCCCCAGAAAAGCCTAAAAAGAGGTGAAAACTTTGAGAGGGATCTTGACTCATTTTTATAGTAGTCAAGAATGTAGAATAAAAGGTGAAAAGTAGAAACAATGGCATAAATATAGGAATAGAAAAATCTGTTTTCAGATTCCATTTATTCTTTAACTCAACTAATATTTGTTGACTTCTTATGATATGCCAGTCACTATTCTAGGTAAGGATACAGATAATCTTTGTGTGACATAATCAATCTCACTAAATCAGAGGCTTTTGTGAGATTTATAGGGAGAAGGCATCGACCAGTTAGATTGAGGGCAAGGCAAGGCTCTAAAACTAAAATCTCGCTCTTCCTTCCCATTCCTTCAATACTTATTTCTTGCTTTATCTACAAACATGTTGTGTACAAAAAGAATCCACACCTGTATCTTCACCTACCATTAATATTTATACCTTTTTTACTTGTCTAGGTAATCATTTTGTATTTTTCAGTTCTTTGCTATTCTACCTCACATATTTCCTCTATTCTTATTTATGTCAAGTAAATGTGATATGTATTCAGCTGTAGAGAGCAAATACAGTTGCTCTACTGCCAAACATCACCATAAGCCTTGCTTTCCTAACTTTTTATTTTCAGTTTCAGTAATAGTTCCCCTCCAATGGGTAATTTTGCATTTGGCCTTTAGATTGTGAATAACTGAGAGAGTCATTTCATTTTTTTGCTTCTAAAGTTACTTGCCTAAGGCAAAATTCACTATCAGCTACAACTATAGATCAGATATCTGAAGACATTCTTTGCCTGGGAGTATGATCTGTACTAGTTACAGTAATATGACTGAGTAGGGAGGTTAGCATCAGCGGAAGACTCTGCTCCATTGGAGATAATGCATTAGGTCAACGCTAAATACACCTTCATGCTTTCAGGCACACTGTTACATACTATCTGGCACTCTTGGAAGTACATATCCTAGTGTTAATAGGTAAACTGAAGCACTGCAGGAAGGATTCTACAATTCAGAGGTTAACAACTTCCACTGTCTTCTACTCCAGCAACTAACCCTAGGACGTTTCTGCTGGTCTCATCAACATTCTTTAGCAACAAAACAGAAATGTTCCACATAAAGAGGAGCAGGTGCCCTGCATAAGATCTGTGTCTGTATGGAAACAAGTAAGAAAAATTAAAAATGGCAGCATTGAATATTTTAGTTTTAATGCTTTCCTTACCTTTTTCTTCATCCAGTAAAGATCTTTTTAGAGAAAATTATTTCGGTCATGATGCCATAAGATTTGCTTTGGAGGAAAACATTTGCTTTTTTTCACTTGTTGTTTAATGACTGGGACCAATGACAATATTTAAAATTCTTGCTGTTTCGTTTTCCTTGCCCCTGACAGGCTAAAGACTAAAACGTTGGATTTTGAGAACGGAGCCCTTTCACCCCACTCTGCCATCCTCAAAAATAACACTTGTGTTTGACAATTTCTATCACGTGTGTCTGCCTGTCTCTTCAGCTGTGCCCTTGTCAGTGCTTCCTCTCACTTTTCATTTGAATCACATTTAACATCTGCCCTTTGATGATCAGATGCGGCGATTAGCCTCTCCTGGGCGCCTACTTTACCAGACTCCCTGGCACTGAACTCAATTGCAATCGGCATGAATATGGATGGCATTAGTGCTTCTAACCTCTGCTCCCTCTTCACAGCACCCTTTCCTCATCCCTGTCCCCTTCTCGTGTAGCAATGATTGCCACCAGGTCTGCTCATCAGCTCGCCTTGGTCATTAAGCTGCAAATCTACAGCATGGCACCTGCAGCTAAGGCTGTCTCTATTACCTAAAGCTCTTACACAGCCAGAACACAATCACTCAGCTGATGGAAGTCTTACCTGCTGTTAGTGAGATCAGCTTCAGTGAGGAAGCCACTGCAGCAGTGGGCAGAGCATTGCAGAGTTGAATGAGGAGAGCATGCATATTCCGTAACAATTAAGGTGGTAGTCTCTGAAGACACAGATACAATTTTCATTCAGGACCTGTTACAGAGCCTCGGTAACACATTGCTCCATATACCTCAATTATTCATTGTAAGAGGAATAAGAATCTCTTAAGTTTTGCTGTCATATTTAAGAGAGGAAAGGCCAACAGAATTAAATGTGGATCATATAGTTGTTCAGTAGCTGAAAACCAAAGGATCCTAGCTTTTGCTTTTCATAGTAACAAATTTGACCAAAATGATATTCTATCTTTGGAATAAAAAGAATATGTTTTGGGGCTGCCTCTTGCAGTGCTGGCATCCAAAATGATTGCCAGTTCACGTTCAGGCTGCTCCACTTCCAATCCAGCTCTCTGCTATGGCCTGGGAGAGCAGTGAAAGATGGCCCAAGTCCTTGGGCCCCTGCACCCATGTGGGAGACCAGGAAGAAGCTCCTGGCTTCAGATTGGCACAACTCTGGTCTTGCAGCTATTTGGAGAGTGAACCAGTGGATGGAAAACTCTCTCTCTCTGTCTCTCTGTCTCTCTGTCTCTTTCTGCCTCTCTGTAATGCTGCCCTTCAAATAAATAAATAAATCTTTTTTTTAAAAAAAAGGAAAATGTTTTTATAAGTGTATGGATTATGGTTATATATATATTTTTTTTTCTTTTACAAAGATTTATTTATTTATTTGAAAGCAAGAGTTATAGAGAGGCAGTGGCAGACAGACAGATCTTCCATTTGCTGGTTCACTCCCCAAATGACTGCAATAACCAGAGCTGGGCTGATCTGAAACCAGGAGCCAGGAGGTTCCTCCAGGTCTCCCACTTGGATACAGGGACCCAAGGACTTGGGTCCTCTTACGCTGCTTTTCTAGGTGCACTAGCAAGTAGTCAGATCGAAAGTGGAGCAGCCAGGACTTGAACTGGTGCCCATATGGGATGCCAGCACTGCAGGCGGCAGCTTTACCCACTATGCCACAATGCTGGCCCCTATTTTATGTATTTGCCACACTGTATGCATTTCACATGCATTTTATTATCTGTAAGTTATTTAATGTATTAAATTTATTAAACATGTTTGGAAAGTTGGCTAATCCTCTGTCTGCTATGCCAGCATCCCACATGGGTGCCCAGTTCTAGCCCCGGTTGCTCCTCTTCCAGTCCAGCTCTCTGCTGTGGCCCAGGAAGGCAGTGGAGGATGGCCCAGGTGCTTGGGTGCCTGCACCCACGTGGAAGACCAGGAGGGGGCACTTGGCTCCTGGCTTCGGATCAGCGTAGCACCAGCCGTGGCGGCCATTTTGGGGGTAAACCAATAGAGGGAAGACCTTTCTCTTTGTCTCTATCTCTCACTAACTCTATCTGTCAAATTAAAAAAAAAAGAAAAAAAGAAAATTTTCACCCCTATTGGCATGTTATATTTGCTTCAGTTCAGACCCTTGACATTTACTACCATAATTAATGTAAATCTGACACAACCCCATCCCCCTGCATCTACTCTTGACATTGTTACCAAAGAGGGTCACAAATCAGAATACATCACTTTCCTATTATTAAAGCCTTTTCTTTGTTAGTTCCCTGTAGTTTTTTGGAAAAATTCAACCTCTTTCTCATTTTTAACATTTATTTATTTTCATCTACTTGATATTAAGGGTGAGAGAGAGAGAGAGCAAACAAGAGAGGCAGAGATCTTCCAACTGCTTTTTCACTCCTCAAATGCCAACAACAGCCAGTCCTGGGCCTAGACAAAGTCAGGAGCCAGGAACTCCATCTGGGTCTCCCACTTGAGTGGCTGGAGTTCAGGTATTTCAATCATCTGCTGCCTAACAGGGTACATTAAAAAAACTGGATTAGAAGCTGATTAGAAGCTGAGCCAGCCAGAATTCAAACCAGCACTTTGATAAGGTATGTCCCAAGGAACACCTTAACCCACTGCAACACACTCCATGTCCAAATCAAATCTCTAAAGTGTGGCACACAATGTATTCTTGACTTTTCTCCTTTATATCCACATTCAAAGCAGGCAGAAGGATTTGAAGTTCTTGGAGTGTACCAGATTCTCTCTTAACCGGGCTATTTGTAGATACGGTTCTGTGTAACACCATAGGAATACTTGCTACTCTGTCAGTTTAGACATTAACTGTCCTGGGATGTTTTCTCTGAATTTACCATATTGCATTTCTAATGACCTTGCAAACTCTTTTAACTTTCCACAGTAAATGTGTGGTTTGGATCCTTTAAAAATTTTTGAGTTCTAAAATTATTTCTCTGTATACTTCCAGAATTAGCTTAATAGCTAGCTCTTAATACTATTTGTTAGTATATATTCTTAATTAATAACATGACTTTTTAAAATGTTATACTATGGAATTATTTTTCATTTATAAGTTATATCTTTTAATCCTATAGAAATCCAACTGGTTTTAAATAAAGAAAAGCTACATATTCTTTGACTTCAAATCTATAAAGAATGAATGATTTATCTTAGGGTAAAGTGTGAAAATACGTTTCAGCTTTGAGTTACTGATTTTGCTATTTTATTAAAGACATTTCCATTTGTACCTTATTAGAAAGTTTTGCTATATAGCTCTCTAATTAAACTAATATTTATGTCTGAAAATTAAAATATTAGTATTTTAGTTTCCCCAAGAGAAACAATAAGGATAGCATTACTCAAATAACAATAGAGGGCATAAAATTCAATGTATTCTGCCTGAAGCAGGTTCTGAAATATCCATTTCTTGCAGCCAAGAAACTGCTTTTATCTATTGCTGGAAGTGTGTTTTATACTAGTAGCAATTTATCTCACATTTTCTTAGGAAAGTCATTAAGAAAAAAAGGCAGCAAGAAATAATGTGTCATAACAATCTTCAATAACTTTTTTATGTGTCAATAAAGGTAAACTTCTGTGTCTGCCACTGTGAATGCATGAAAAATATCCTTACTATTATATGTGTTTGAATTTTCTCACAAATTGTAATGCTGACAATCTCAAATTAATTTTGTTGTGACTGAGTTGTCTACCAACTTATTTGTCCTCTTTTGGTAATGTTGATAAATAGACAACGTGTCAATTCAGGTGTAAAATTTCTGATTATGTTTTGCCTGATCATCATTTGTATAAAGAGTATTTGAACTCTATTTTAGATATGAAAATTTTTTTAGCAAGTTTCATTTGGGATAGAGGAAGAAGAATAGTAAGAGTGTGGGTTACCACCAACAGATTCTACAATGCTTCTGGTGATGGTGAGTCCAAAATATGATGCTTCTTTAAAGAAGCAACCCATGTTTTTATTTAAGTATTAGAAATTCTAGATTTGCAGCATGTACAACATGATGTGTACTTATATGTATATATATATGTTATATATACAAATGAACACACATATACACATACAAACATTTTGGAATGAATAAATAATACCGATTAATATATATTAACTCAAATCCAATTTTTCATGTGTATGATGAGAACACAAAATATACTCTTGGCAATTTGGGGGTATACATCATTCACTGTAGTCATCACACTGTACAAAAGATCTTTTAAACTTATTTCTCTTATCTTTTGTATCCTTTAAAACATATTTTCCCTTCTCTTTGCTTCTGTAAGTTCAACTTTTTTAGGGTTCATAATATAATATTGAGCATTCAGTATTTGTCTTTCTGCACTTGGCTTATTTTCTTTAGCATAATGTCCTCCAATTTTATCTATATTGACACAAATGACACTTTTTTTTTCTATTTTAAGGATGACAAGTACTCCATTTTTACAGTGGCACAATGTTGTTTTTTTTTTTTTCCATTCATTTACTGATGGATACTTAAATTGATCTTAATACTTGATAACTGTAATTTTTGACATATTTGTGACAAGTAACTAAAGCTGATTTCATCTCAATAAAAAAAGAACAGAGAATTCTACCCAATTGGTTACCCAAAACTGGCAACATTTCACTGGACAGTAATTTCCAGTTGTTTTTATATAACTCTCTAGTTTTTGGAAGTCTAGTCAACTTAGTGTCTAGAATTTCTCCTACTTCCTTGCCAACTCAGCTATGCTCACCATCTTAGACATTTTTTTACAGGATATTAAAGGGTAGTTCAGTATCTACAGTGTCACCCATCTGATAATAAACATGGAAAGTGTTCTTCACCAGTTGACCCAGTGATCATTTCAATGCAGAAAATTTAACAACCATTGAAGTACAAAGATGCTCACTCCAGTCCTATTGGTAAGAGAAAAAGTATAGAAAAACAGTAGGAATGATATGGGTAAATAATGATGGCTCAGATAAGAATGGAACTTAAAACAGTGTTGGAGAACTATGGGATACTATCAAATGACCCAACATATAAGTCTTAGGGGTTCCTGCAGGCATGGAAATAGAGAATGGATTAGAAGGCATTTTTAGTGAAATCATTACAGAAAACTTCTCCAATTTGGAGAAAGGAAAGGACATCCATTGGCCCAACTAACAAAGAAAGTAAAAAAAAAAAAAAATAGAGGGAGAAAATCCAAATTGATCAAATTAGAAATGAAAAAGGAAATATAACAACAGTTACCATGGAAATAAAAAGAATCATCAGAAATTACTACAAAGATTTCTTCTCCAAAAAAATCAGAAAACTTATAAGAATTGGATAGAATCCTGGACACAAATAACCTAAATAAAATGATCCATGAAGACATAGTAAACTTAAATAGACCAATAACTAAGATGGAAACTGAAGCAGTAATAAAGACCCTCCCAACATAGAAAAGCTCAGGGCTGGACAGCATCACTGCTGAATTCTACCAGACATTTAAAGAACAACTAATTCTGGGGCTGGCGCCATGGCTCACTTGGTTAATCCTCCGCCAGCGGCGCCGGCATCTCATATGGGTGCCGGGTTCTAGTCCCAGTTGCTCCTCTTCCAGTCCAGCTCTCTGCTGTGGCCCAGGAAGGCAGTGGAGGATGGCCCAAGTGCTTGGGCCCCTGCGTCTGCATGGGAGACCAAGAAGAAACTTCTGGCTCCTGGCTTCTGATCGGCACAGTGCTGGCCGTAGCGGCCATCTCGGGGGTGAACCAACGGAAGGAAGACCTTTCTCTCTGTCTCTCTCTCTCTCACTGTCTATAACTCTACCTGTCCAAAAAAAAAAAAAAAAAAAAAAAACACTAATTCCAATTCTTCTCAAGCTATTCAAAACAATTGAAAGGGATATAATCCTCCCAAACTCCTTCTATGAGTCCAGCACCACCTTAATTCCTAAACCTGAAAAAGATACACCAGATAAAGAAAACTACAGACCAATTTCCCCAATGAATATAGATGTAAAACTCCTCAACAAAATACTGACTAATCAACTCTAACAACACACAATAAAGATCATTCACCCAGAGCAAGTGAGATTTAGCCTAGGTATGCAGGGTGGGTTCAACATTTGCAGATCAATTAATGTGATACATCATATTAACAAACTGAAAAGCAAAAACCATATTATTATCTCAATAGATGCATAGAAAGCATTAGATAAAATAAAACATCCTTTCGTGATGAAAACTTTAAGCTAATTGTGTATAGAAGGAACATTCTTCAACACAGTCAAGGCAATTTATGACAAAACCATGGCCAGTGTCCTATTGACTGCAGATCCAGAACCAGACAAGGATGCCCACTGTCACTACTGCTATTCAATACAGTCCTTGAAATTTCAGCCAGAAACATTCGGCAAGAAAAAGAAATCAAATGGCTATAAAATTGGAAAGAGGAAATCAAACCATCTCTATTTGAAGATGACATGATTCTGTATACAGGGGATCCAAAAATGACTCCACTAGGAGACTACTGGAACTCTTAAAAGAATTTGGTAAAGTGAAAGGATAAAAAACACACAAAAATCAATATCCTGTGTATACAGAGATAATGCCATGGCTGAGAAAGAATATCTAAGATCAATCCCATTCATAAAAAATTAAATATCTTATAATAAACTTAGACAAGGACATCTAAGACCCCTACAATGAGAATTAGAAAACATTAAAGAAATACAAGGAGACATCAAAAAAGAAATGGGAAATATTCCATGTTCGTGGATTGGAATAATCAATACCCATATTGATATCCATAACGCCCATATTACCAAAAGAAATCTACAGATTCGTCATGATACCAATGAAAATACCAAGGACATTCTTCTCAGATATAGAAATCGTGATACTGAAATTCATATTGAATATGAATATGAATAGCTAAAGGAATCTTATACAACAAAAAAATCTGGAGATATCATAATACCGAATTAAAGACATACTACAGGGCAGTTATAATCAAAACAGCCTGGTACTGCCATAAAAACAGATGGCTAGACCAATGGAACAGAATAGAAATGCCAGAAATCAAGCCACACATCTACAACCAAGTTATCTTTGACAAAGGAGCTAAAATCAATCCCTGGAGCAAGTACAGCCTTTTCAAAAAATGGTCTTAGAAAACAAGATCTGCATGCAGAAATATGAAGTAAGACCCCTACCTCACTTCTTACACAAAAATCCACTGAAAATGGATCAAAGACCTAAATATACAACTCAATACCATGAAATTATTAGAGAACACAGGGGAAAATCTGTAAGACACTGGCATAGTCAAAGATTTTTTGGAAAAGAACCCAGAAGTACAGCCAATCAAAGCAAAAATTGACAAATTGGCTCATATCAAATTGAGAAGCTACTGCAGTGCAAAATAAACATGCAGCAAAGTGAAGAAGCAACTAACAGAATGGGAGAAATCATCTGTAAACTATGCAACTGACAAATGATTAATATCCCAAATATATAAAGAGATCATGAAACTCAACAACAACAAACAACCCAGTTAAGAAATGGGCTGCCGGTGCCGCGGCTCAATAGACTAATCCTCCGCCTGTGGCACCGGCACACCGGGTTCTAGTCCCGGTTGGGGTACTGGATTCTGTCCCAATTGCTACTCTTCCTTTCCAGCTCTCTGCTATGGCCCGGGAGTACAGTGGAGGATGGCCCAAGTCCTTGGGCCCTGCACCCACATGGGAGACCAGGAGAAGCACCTGGCTCCTGGCTTCGGATCAGCACAGCGCGCCAGCCACAGCATGCCAGCCACAGCAGCCATTGGGGGGTGAACCAATGGAAAAGGAAGACCTTTCTCTCTCTCTCTCTCTCACTGTCAACTCTGACTGTCAAAAAAAAAAAAAAAAAAAGAGAGAGAGAGAGAAAGAAAGAAATGGGCCAAGGAGTTGAATAGGTATTTGTCAAAAGTGCAAATCCAACTGGCCAACAGACACATGGGAAAATGCTCAGGATCATTACTCATCAGGAAAATGCAAATCAAAACCACAATGAGGTCTCACCTCAGCCTGGTTAGAATGGCTTTCATAAATAAATCAACAAATAACAGATGCTGGTGAAGACATGGAGGAAAAGGTCCCCTAGTCCATTGTTGGTAGGAATGTAAACTGGTACAAGCACTGTGGAAGGGCATATGTAGATACCTCAGAAATCTGAATATAGACCTACCATATGACACAGGCATCCCACTCCTGGGAATCTACCCAAAGTAAGTGAAATCAGCATATGAAAGAATTATCTATATCCCATTTTTATTGAAGCTCAATTCACAATAGCTTGCATATATAATCAACCCAGATGTCTGTCAACAGAGACTGGATAAAGATATATAGGATATGTGCCTATGGACTATAACACATTGGCTTAAAAAATGAAATCTGTCATTTACAACAAAGTGGGCGCAACTAGAAAACATCGTATTAGTGAAATAAACCAGTCCGAAAAGGACAAATATTGTATGTTCTCCCTGATCTGAGGTAATTAATAGAGTATCCAAAAGGTAATCTAGCGAAGTGAAATTGACACTGAGATACGATGACTTTGGACAGTTCTTGTCCCAACTGTTGAGGAACAGTTTCTTTTTTTTTTTTTTTCATAGTATTTGTTGAACCTTACTGCATATAGGATTAATCATATGTGCATAAACTTAATTAAAAATAGATTTTAGTAAAAAATAACAATGGGAATAGGAGAGGGAGGAAGAAGAAGGGTGAGAGTGTGGAAGGGAGAGCAGCTAGGTGGGAAGAATCACTATGTTCCTAAATTTACATTTATGAAATACATGAAGTTTGTATACCTTGATTAAGTTTTCTGGGGGGAAAAAAGAATGGAATTTCAACTATGTTTAAAGTACTTTATAAGTATATTTATCTAAGGAAGTAAGCAGTAAATAATGCAAAGGAAAAAATTTGAAGGTTGTATGTTTATATGGGGTTTATTCAAATTTAGAACACACAAAGAAGAAATGTATGTGGAAATAAGTAAAAAAGGCTGGTGTTAGCCATTGCTTGTGTTGATGGCTTTCCAGAACAGAGTGCCACTTCAAGTCTCAGCTGCTCCATTTCTAATCCTGTGTCCCTGCTAATGCACGTGAGAAGGCAGCAGAAGATGGTCCAAATACTTTGGACCCTGCCCCCAGTGTGGGAGACACAGATGGAGTTCCTGGCTCTTGGCTTTGGCTTGGCCCAACCTTGATTGTTGTAGGTATTTGGGAAATGAACCAGCAGATGGAATGTTTCTGTTTCTATCTCTGTGTGTGCATGTTTATATGTGTGTGTTGCTCTCTGCTGCTCTTCCTTACAAATATACAAAATCTTTCTTTTATGGGTAAATATCAATTTTGTTTAGATGATATTATAATTGCTTTGATCCTGGTTATGACTCTTTTAATTTATGTGAAATTGTAAAAGTTATTTAACCTCTCTAAGTCTTGGGGTTTTGGTCCCAAACTAAGAATAGCTAAATTAATATTAGAGGCCTTATTAATAAATACAAAAAGATGTCATATGTATAGTGGTCTTTCTAATTTTTTCTTGTTGACCAGTATATGTAGTAAACTATTAAGCCTGTGATTATGAAGTAAATTGAATGTATACTATCACAAAAATAAGGGGAAAAAAGAAAGGAAAGAGGAGGCAGTGAAAGAGATGAAGTATATTATGTTTTTAGAATTGTATATTTGAAAATACAAGAACTCTGTTCTGTTTCTATTAATAAAAATTTAGATGTATAAGTAATTTAGGAAAGCCTCAGTAAAATCATGACAATTTTTATATTCCTCTGTTTTAAAATTCTTATACAAGAACTTATAGATTCTAATTACATTTATAATAATAAACTAATAATACTCTGAAAGAAAAAGAAAAAAAAAGTTATCCTTTTAAGTACTACAATAGATTAAATTTATAAGCTAACGTTTTTCAATTTCAGTCCCATTACCTGGGTCCCTGTGGATAACCCTGTTAGCATATTATCCTTAAAAAACAAAGTTCACATTCATGTTATAAAAAGGACATTCAGTTTTCAGATTCCACTGTGCTGGCACATTCCAGCCTGTATTTTTGAATGCTACTTATTTCTAAAAGTGTTTTTCACTTTTAATATCTGGAAACTAATGCTCACAGAGGAAACAATGGAACAGCAAATTGCTATGGATTACTTTTGATTTGTGTGGCAGCAACTAACAGAGGTCACCAGATTCTTTTGTTTCTTCAATTATTGTCTACCTCATTTTTATAAGCTATGTTAAAGCTACATCGACAATTTCAACTTTAATATATAAGAAATACATTGAAAGAATATTAAAAGATTGAGAATCCAACTAATTTACTTTCAGCACATTTTCTATATTAGATAATATTGCTGATGCCCTGTTTTCCTTTTACCCTTTTTTGTGTAATGAATGCCAGTCTGTTTCTCGCTTTGATTTTTTTTTTTTTCTGAAATGATCAGCAGAATGTTGTGTTAGCAGTTAGCCATTCATACTGATTCTTCCAAAACAGCAAGACAAATACTGCCAAAGTATTCTAAAGGATACCATTCAGTCTAGTTCCTAACATAATCAAATGTGAAAAGTTGGATTGTTTCTAAAACCCAACACTACATAGTGCATACTCAACTTTATCTAACTAATGCCCTGCAATTGAAAATGAGCATTCTTAGGAAGTGAAAAAATAATGACATTCCTCATTTAAGTAATGAACATCAGAAATAACTCAAAGGAATCATTGAAAAGAAACACCACCTGCAGTTAGGAGTGTAGCTTATTTGAGAGTGAAATGGTTTTCCAAATTCCCCAAAATATACTCCTTTGAAAATCTCACTTCTGAGAAAGTTTGGTTTTGTGGAGTCAACACAGTTCCCGTTACTGAAGTTGCTGCCTCTCACCTGTATAGGAAGAGAGAAGTAAGAAAGAAAAGACTCAGTTTCTCGAGCTCAGAAACTTTTTTAGATTAACCTGACTAGTACAGAATGTACTTCTGTGGAAGACATCTGCAATGTGATTACATTTTTCACCTCCACATGATAGTGGCAGCAGAAGCCTGGAATATGGGGACAAATTCCCCCTAATGGAGAGCTAAGTGTAAGGAATTTACTACCTTTTCTATTATTGCACGTAATCTCAACACAGAAACGACATCCAGGAAATAGTCTTGCTAACCAATCACAACTTGAATGTTCTAACTCGTCTGATTCAAGAAGATCTAGAGTAAGCATTCCAGAAGAGATTAGAAACTTCATTGTGGGAGGGCCTTTATTACTGTTTCAATTTCTGTGTCAGTTATGGTTAGATTTTCTATGTCTTCCTGGCTCAATTTAGGTAGGTTGTATGTGTCCAGGAATCTATCCATTTCTGATAGATTTCCCTGTTTGCTGCCATACAAGTCCTTGTAGTAATTTCTGATGATTCTTTTTATTTCTGTGGTGTCTGTTGTTACGTTTCCTTTTTCATCTCTGATTTTATTGATTTGGGTCTTTTCATTTTCTAGTTAGTTGGGCCAATGGGGTGTCAATTTGTTTATTTTTTCAAAAAACCAGATCCTCGTTAGGCTGATTTTTTGTAATGTTTTTTTTTTTTTTTTTTGGATTCAATCCTGTTGATTTCTTCTCTGATTTTAATTATTTCTCTTCTCCTATATATTAGGGTCTGGTTTGCTGCAAATTTTCTAGATCCTTGAGATGACTTGAAAGCTCATCTATTTGGTGCCTTTCCAATTTCTTGATGTAGGCACCTATTGATATAAACTTTCCTCTTAACACTGCCTTTGCTGTATCCCATAGGTTTAGTATGTTGTGCTGTTATCCTCATTTACTTCCAGGAAATTTTTTATTTCTCTTTTAATTTCTTCTATGACCCATTGTTCATTCAGGAGCATGTTGTTCAGTCTCCATGTGTTTGCATATGCTCTAGGGATTCCCGAGTTGCTAATTTCCAACTTCATTCCTTTATGGTCTGAGAAGCTGCATTGTATGATTCTAAACAAAACTAGTGTCTGCTAATACTAATTGATAGAATCAAAAAGGGAGAGAACGATCCAACATGGGAAGTGGGAGACACAGCAGAGCCATAGAATGGCAGATGTCCTAAATAGCACTCTGGCCTCAGAATCAGCCCATAAGGCATTCAGATAGGGTTGAAGATCCCATGAGAGTATTTCAAGCATGGAAAGCCAAGACACTCCTGTCAAAAAAAAAAAAAAAACAAAAAAAAACCTAAATGAAAGATCTCTCCAAGTGAGATCCCAGTGAAAAGAATGGGACCAGGGAGGAGTGAACCTCCACTTTGACTATGACCCTATTGGAATAAGATCAAAGTCAGCGAACCCTAAAGGCTTCCATAGCCCTGGCAACTCATGACTAGAGCCTAGGGAGATTACGGACACCATAAACAAGAGTGTCAAATTGTTAAATCAACAACAGAAGTCACTGTATACTTTCGTCTCATGTGGGATCTGTCCTTAATGTGTTATCCAATGTGAAGCAATGCTATAACTAGTACTGAAACAGTATTTTTACACTTTGTGTTTCTGTGTGGGTACAAACTGATGAAAACCTTACTTAGTATATACTGAATCGATCATCTGTATGTAAAGATAATTGAAAATGAAAAAAAAAAACAACTTGGTTTTAAATTGGAAATTGCACAGAAAATTAATCAATTTTTTAAAAATATCATGTAGGATCTCTGTCTTTAATGTGCTGTACACTGTTATTTAATGCTATAACTAGTACTCCAACGGTAGTTTTTTCACTTTGTGTTGCTATGTGGGTGCAAACTGTTGAAATCTCTACCTAATATATACTAAACTGATCTTCTGTATATAAAGAGAATTGAAAATGAATCTTGATGTGAATGGAAGGGGAGAGGGAGCGGGAAAGGGGAGGGTTGTGGGTGGGAGGGAAGTTTGGGTGGGGGGAAGCCATTGTAATCCATAAGCTGTACTTTGGAAATTTACATTCGTTAAATAAAAGTTTAAAAATAAACAAAGAGAAAAAAAAAAGAAACTTCATTGTGAAAATGAAAGTTCAGTTACTTTCCTCTCATTGGAGAAGAGTAAGCATTTCCTACTATAATTTGTTCATAAATCTATTAATAAATTTATCCATGTTTTTAAGACATTGTCTAGAACATAAACCAGCAAGTAAACCAGAATAATAAATATTGAACGAATTAATTAATGCCTGAGAGAGTATCTCCTTTCTTGAAAAAAAATTGTGAATTTTGTGTGGAATATCAGAGAAATTAAGGTCATGGAATTTTCTTTCCTGTGTCCCTGGAAAAGTAAATTTCTAGATAGTAGATAACCTAAACTGAAAATAGATAATCTTGATTTTTAATCCTACAAAATATGTGTAATGAACAAATTCCCTTGGCAGTATCACCTACTGACCCATAATGGACACCATTAAGAAGTGTGATCAGATGCATGCAGGAGAGCACTGTAGAAAGGCATGGTAAAGAAACTGAGTGTGAAGCCCACCTCTGTTATCATGTAAGTAACTTTGGAAAAGTATCTTCAAATGCTGGCTACTCAATCCTAACTAGCAAATTATTCACAGAAATTTGTTGGTTGTTTAGGACAGTTTACACCAATAAGCACCTTAATTGTTGTTAACTAACTTCCTAACCACACCCTCATTCCCAAAACTACTTGGGTTTTTGGTGGGATTATCTGATGTTGCATTTCCTACATAATACATAGGTATACCAAAGTGTGTCAAAAACATGGATCACTTGATTAAATCTCAAAAATAGTGCTATGTTTTGTGCTATAAGCACAGAAACTGACTTTAGCAATTTAAGACCAAAAAGAAAATAGAGCTGTTTAGCAGGATTGATAATTTTTACAGGACACTTCACAATTTGGGACAAGCAGACAAAATGTAATACCAAAAATGGCAGAAATTACTGGTTTCTAGGCAGTTTCAAGGAACCTAAGTTTCAGAAACCAGAGAAAAGTCCCTTCAAGGGAAGTTTAGGACAAAAACCAAATCAAACTCTTCTATGCTGAGAAACCTCACTGAACACACAAAATCAAGGATGAAAAGTAATTTGTAAATTTTTATCAAATTCTTAATTGAAAGGAAGAGAGCAGCTATTGTTAAGTTTGGACAGAACCTTTAAGAACAGCTGACCTAAGAGTCAGGAAAGTTATCAGGAATACAGAGAGGAAATATATAATGATAACAGGGTAAGTTTTCCAAGAAAACAAAATGATTCTTCAATTACGTCAAAACAGTACAAAAATGTGTGAACCCAAACTGAGAACTGCAAGGCCCATGCATGAATTCACTATTGTGGTTAGAGGCTTCAGGAACCCTCCTCTATCAAAAATGGATAGTTCCCGAAGAAAACCAGTAAGGACACAAAACAACTCACCAACACCACCAATCAACTGAATATAATGGATGGATATGAACTACTTCACCCCAGAGCAGAATACACATTCTTCTTAAGCTCACGAAGAACATTCACCAAGACAGACCATATTTTAGGCGGTATAGCACACCTTAAGTAATTTAATAGAATATACATTATATAATATCTATTCTCAAACCACAAAGGAATTAAACTAGCTGGAAAGTTCTCAAATATTTGGAGCTTAAATAACAGATTTCTAAATAATAATAGGTTAAAATTTAAAAACTATTTAGAACTAAATGAAAAGATACAACTTATCAACATTTATGGAACACAGTGAAAGCAGTCGTTAGAGGGAAACTTTCAACGCACATGTTAGAACAAAGAAGGTATAAAATTCAATCACCTAAGCTACCTTGGGAAACTAGAAAAGTAAGAAAAAATTAGTCCAAAGTAAGCAGAAGTAATTGAATAATAATAATAAATTAGAACAGATGCCAATGAAATTGACTATAGGAAATTAATGAAGATATCAGTGAACTCAAAAGCTAGTTTTAGAAGATTTTTTTTTTAAAATTTGAAATGCATAGTGATAGAGACAGAAAGTGTGCATGTGTGTGTATGTGTGTTTTGTGTGTGTGTGAGAGAGAGAGAGAGAGAATCTTCCATCCACAGGTTCATACTCCAATGCCTGAAACAGGCAAGGCTAGGCATGGCCAAAGCCAGGAACCAGGAATTCCATCTGTGTCTCCCACATGGATAAGGATCTAAGTACTTCAGCCATCACCTTATGCCTTTCAGGATGTACATTAGCAGTAATCTGGATTAGAATCAGAGGCAGGACTCTGAAATGGGATCCCATGTACTCTGATAAGGAATTTGGACCTCTAAGCAGCGGCTTAACCAGTTGCAATCAATAGCCCATTCAGCAAAGTTATTTTTAATCAAAAAAAACTCTAAATATGCCAAGAAAATATGGAAGAGAACACAAATTGGTAATAGTAGGAACAAAAGAAATTCATCATCAATGAGATCCTATGAACATTCAGAGGATAAACAAGCCAATGAACCACAAGGTCTTGGGTTATAAGAAGAGGAATATTCCTTGAATGTTTTCTAGTTGTTTATATTCTATCAGTGCGGGAGCATTTATATGTTCACATTTTCTTTGGTCTGTCCTGATTTATATCTGTTGGCCCATATTAAAAATCCACAGTGCCACTTATGGTATATAAATTGTAATCAGTTTGGATGACATATCACCTGCTTACCCAGCAACATGATGGGACTGGTTCATAT
This sequence comes from Lepus europaeus, assembly GCF_033115175.1. Classification (NCBI taxonomy): domain Eukaryota; kingdom Metazoa; phylum Chordata; class Mammalia; order Lagomorpha; family Leporidae; genus Lepus; species Lepus europaeus. The sequence continues at coordinate 18,394,390 of NC_084848.1, forward strand.
AATCCGATAAGAATGCATTGTGTGCAGCTCCTTCTGGGGCTACATTCAATGACAGTATGTCACTAACTTGAAACCAACAATGAGAGTAGATTTACATAATGAAAAATGGCATTCAAAATCATGTCATCTACCTTGCAAACTTCCTACTCTATAAGAACTCATACAGAATTATACCACTGTGTTCACACAAAGTGTAATATATTGGTGAATATCATGGACTTTGTTTTGTGTTCATCATAGCAAAGTTCTTTCCTTTTAATAACAAGAAAAATGTGAAAGAAAATTGCTGTAGAAGCTAGCTATTAATGGGGAGATAAATACAGATGTCCCCAAAGGCTCATTTATTTAATGTTTTCTGGAACTGAGCAAACAGACTCAGTATATCTGGGTTAGTTTAGTGGAAGAACAAGCAGCTACTATAGACTGGGTCCTAGGGACCTTATATTTGAATCAGGCCTTTCCTTGGACCAGAAAATGCCATCGCTACATAGACATGCAGATACTTTTTTTTTTCTTCCTCATCCTATAAATCATGAGTGTTAATGACACAAGAGATATCTCTACTGAAGAGCTTCTGGGGGCCGGCACTGTGGCGTAGCAGGTAAAGCTGCTGCCTGCAATGTCGGCATCCCATTTGGGTGGCAGTTCAAGTCTGGCTGCTCCACTTCTGATCCAGCTCTCTGCCATGGCCTGGGAAAGCAGCAGGAGATGGCCCAAGTCCTTGGGGCCCTGAACACACATGGAAGACAGAGAAGAAGCTCTTAGCTCTTGGCTTCAAATCAGTGCAGCTCCAGCCATTGCGGCCATCTGGGGTGTGAACCAGCAGGTGGAAGACCTTTCCTTCTGTCTCTCTGCCTCTCCTTCTCTCTCTGTGTGACTCTGACTTTCAAATAAATAAATCTTAAAAAAAAAGAGCTTCTTGGGGCTGGCACTGCGGCACAGCGAGTTAATGCTCTGGCCTGAAGCGCCAGCATCCCATATGGGCGCCAGTTAGAGACCTGGCCACTCCACTTCTGATCCAGCTCTCTACTATGGCATGGGAAGGCAGTAGAAGATGGCCCAAGTCCGTGGGCCCCTGCACCCATGTGGGAGACCTGAAAGAAGCTCCTGGCTCCTGGCTTCGGATTGGCACAGCTCCAGCTGTTGCGGCCATCTGAGGAGTGAACCAATGGATGGAGGACCTCTCTCTCTCTCTCTCTCTTTCTCTGCCTCTCTTCTCTCTGTGTAACTCTGACTTTCAAATAAATAAATAAATCTTTTTTTAAAAAAAAAAAAGAGCTTCTGTTTGGCTGCATCTAATCTATTCATGCTGTCTATGGCCTGCAGAGAACTCTGGGGTCCTGATGCTCTCTGCTGAGTGTCTCTGTGTCACACCTTTGGAGATTTTATTCTCAGAAAGTTACAGAATACCTCTATACCTGATCTGGCATCTCAGAAAATTACAGAAAACCTGGGTGTATAGCCAACTTACCAAAATAAAGTAAAATATATTGCATGCAAACCAGGCAAGTAGCATGCAAGCAGCTATGGGGTGGGGGAGGGGGGAGAGGAGGGCATCATCACCTTGTGGGTGGAATTTGCTCTGCATCTTCCAGCAAGGATATAAGTCCTCATGGTGTCCGCCCTCTTGGCAACCACGTGTTTTTACCAGAAACTGACATAGTGGGGTGGAAGACCCACCCTTCACCATAAGAAATGGACCCTGCACCATGTTTGGACTCCCACTTCCTGAGACTATGTGGTTATTAGGCAACAAAACCTATTTTTCCCCTTTGTACCACCCAAACTGATATTGGAAATGACCCCCTAAAATATATACAGAAATGTGGCCCTTTAAAGTTCCCCCAGAAGTCCCATCTGGGATGCCACATGTTACCGGAATTTGGGGTGCCATATGATATCACCATATGCTTATTAATAAATCCCCAATATTAATAAACCTGAGAGGGTTCTTGCCTAATATTTAGAGAGGAATTCTAAATACTGGCATAAATAAATTAGGCAGCATGGTACATTTTAAGCTTTTATTTAGTGAGAAAGATACGTAGGAGAGTGAGAGCTTTATCTAAGAGAGAGAGGTAAATCTGGGTTCATATCGAGTACCAGGAACCAGCCTCATGGAGGAAAATCTAGGCCAGGAAGCCTAGGGTGGGTAGCCCAAAGGCCTCACACCCTGGAGGTGCAGGGCGACAGCCAGCCCCCTCCTGGCAAGAGGCCAGGGCAAAGAGAGGGCAGGCACACTGTGTCTCAGGCTTTTAACTCACTTCCAAAGGGGAGTGGTTAATTAACCTGATTGGCCGGGGGGCACCCAGGTGTGGCCAGGTAGGGGTGTGAGGTCACAAGGGGCTAGTGAAGGCATGGTCAGCAAATCCACTCTAGCATGCCTGATTTAAAAACCAAAAACCTGAGGCAATTGTTGATAACCGTAAAATCCTTCTGCACGTCTTAAAGTCTTACGTTTCAATTTTCCCAAATTTATAAATTATCCTTAAAAACATGTCACAAACAACTTGGAAATATTTAAATATCAGTAAACACTCTCAAACTGGCCCTTTTTCTCGCCTTTTCTCCCAAATTCCATTGGCTTCTACCCACCTAAAGCTACCAAAATTAGGAACACAAAAGACAATAAGACTTTCCTGAGAGAAAGGAAACTGAAACTGAAACCCTGAAATGCAGTGCATTTCCTGAGAGAAGCCAGTGTTTGGCATTTGCTGAGGTAAAAACCTTGTGATTACTCAGATGCAATTCCTAAGAAAAACTGGGAGTTTGCTGAGGTAAAAGCCCCCATGTGATTGCTGTTTGCAAATGGATTTGTCTACTAGCTGGCTGTGCCAATATGTTGTGGGCTAGGTTGGGCCTAAATTAATTTTCCAGACTCTTGCCTTTTATTTAGAGAAGAATTCTAAGTTCAGGCCCAAACACGGCATGCAGTGTGATAATCCTTATTTACAAAGAAAAAAAAAATACACAGGCACATGAAGGCTTTATTTAGGGAGAGTGGGCCAGGGAAAGAGAATTACCATACCCTGCTCTGTTTGTCTTGAGTCCAAGAGAAGAGCAAGCATCTGTTCTACCTTGCCTTTTTTTAAAAGATTTTATTTATTTATTTGAGAGCGTTACAGACAGTGAGAGGGAGAGACAGAGAGAGATGTCTTCCATCTGCTGGTTCACTCCCCAAATGGCCGCAACAGCCAGAGCTGAGCAAGGAGCTTCTTCTGGATCTCCCACGAGGATGCAGGGACCCAAGCACTTGGGCCGTCTTCTACTGTTTTCCAGGCCATAACAGGGAGCTGGATAGGGCACCCAAATGGGAGGCCAGCGCTACAGGCAGAGGATTAAACTACTGTGCCACATGCCCACCCCTACCTTGCTTTTTATGAGTTTAGAAAAGCAGAGTGTTTCCGTGATACCACCCCACATTCTGGGTAAGAAGAAGTACTTCCAAGGGAGGAGTCCCCTGATTGACAAGTAGGTGAATGTGGCTGCACAAAGCAGAGGAGGTGTGACTTCTAGCTCAAGAATTGATCTAAGCTTTCCCACGTGAATTCTAAAAGTCCTTGGCTGGTCGATTTAAATTTTCTGCAAAACAGTAATCATACAATATCTAGAATTCTAGAGAATATTTGTGAAGGTAGAAGTACATAATTCTGAAACACCTTTGACCATTTTTTTTTATACACATGCATAGTTTTATTAGTTTAGATAATAATATGCAAAAGTCAATAAAATATGCTGGGTGTGGGCATTTGGTACAGCAGACTGAATTGGCATTTAGGACACCCTCATCCTGTATCTGAGTGCCTGGCTTAGAGTCCCACCTTCTCTTCAAATCCAACCTTTTCTGGTGGGCATCCTAGGAGCAGGATATAACAGCTCAATTAGTTCAGTTCTTGAGACCTACATGGGAGACCCAAACTGAGTTCCTGACTCCTAGCATCTACTTGGCTCAACCCCCAGCTCTTGTGGGCATCTGGGGAAAGAACCAGCAAATAGAAGATTTTCTCTCTTTCTCTCATTCTGCCTTTCAAATTAATGAAAGCACATAAACATTTTTTAAATGTGGTAGCTTTTTCAACCATATGATTCAGTCAAGGCTTGAACTGCATATTCAATTTCTGCTTTCCTTTATCCTAAAATATATCTTATTATATTCCATATAATTTTCCTTATTTCCCATTAAATGATGACATTTTATTGCTTTTGTGATTTTTTATACTCTCATCAGCTTAGAGCCCTGCAAAGCTGACAGTTTTGCAGCAAAGTTATATTAAAGTGTCCTTTGCATCTAGCACTTTTTTACTTCTTTCAACTGATCTGATTATTACTGATAGCATCATTCTAATCTGGATTCTTATATTTTTATTTTGTGTATTTACTAAAAATCTATGGTAAGGAGAGAAAATCAACAGGAAGAAGCTCTCTCTCTAACCACTCACGTCAATTCTGTCCATTTAAGCTGGGGAGAGCTGAGACCTAATTTTACTTGGACTGTGATTTCCTTGGGCCTTATTAAGCTAGGTCATGAGAAGAAAATAGAAGAATATAATAATAGCAATCAGAGAGAAAAGAGTTGCTACCAGGCAGTCCTGTTTCTAATTCAACTGACTAAATAAGACTAACACATTTTTATATATGTATTTAAAAATTTTTCATTTTTATTTGAAAGGTGGTGGGGAGGGGGTTATGCAGAGAGAGATAGAGATCTTCCGATTGCTGATTCAGTCTCCAAATGACCGCAATAGTCAAGTTAAAACCAGGAGTTTAGAACTCCATCTGGGTCTCTCATATGGGTGGAGGGACCCAAGTACTTGAGCCATCACCTGCCGCCTCCCAGAATGCATATTAGCAAGAAGTCTGAACTGAAACTCTAATAAAGCACTCATCCCAAGAGGTGATTAGCTTCTGCACAAAATACCTGTCCCAGAAAATAGTGAACTAGAATTACCTGTGAATTGAAATTCTGGCAACATTTTTTGGTTTTCATTTCTGCGATCATGATACAAATATAAGTAATTAACAAATAAATATAATAATCAAACAGGCTAATCTTTTGAGATTCTGAATATAATGATAGAGTATTGCTTCTCAAGTGCTTTAAACAGGCAACACTACTTTGAGGAGGCATCGTATAAGGATATTGTCAAACAAAACCCCTTTTGTCCAACTCAGAGTTCTTTGTGATACCAATGTGTTGGTTATTTTAAAAGTGAACTTTCTTAAATATGGTGTTTCTGTTTTATTTTACCTATTTTTATGTAATCTAATTGGACAATTGGGAATCTCTGAGGCATTAAGAAATTTCTCTTGGTTTTTTAATTGGCCCAACAAAATATGAGCATAAGAATGAATGGTGCAGGGAGCATTTTATGACTGTGTATTGAAACAATTCAATGTGTATCTTGTCATCCTTTGCCAAACGAAAGCTTTGTGGAAGTGGACATATAAAATCAAGAAATCAGTGAGCTATCTAGACTCAAAAGGATGATAATCATATATTTATATTAAGAGCAGCTAATTTGTTCAAACACTTTAAGTCTAAATAATACAAATGCTTCATATTTCTCTATTCTCAAGTGAATAATCTAATAATTCTGCTGTTGTATAATATTAAGTTGTATTTCAGTTTGTATTTTATAGTTATTTGGAATGCAGCTTAAAATTCTTTTAAATAATGAATTATTTATTCAAGTCTGAATATAATGAGTCAATCTATAAAAATATTCGATTCCTTAAGTGAAAGACTTTTTAGAATAGGTAGCATAATTGCAAACAGGATTTTTGAAATCATAATTCAAGACAGCAGTAAAATATGCCTTTTACTATTGAAAAGACCAGAAGAAATATTGTGCAACTGTTATAGATTCCTTTTTTCTTGGAAGCATTCTAATTTTCTAGAGAATTTGCTTGTATTTTTTATAAGAGATTTTCAAAGTTTGCAGAAAATTCATATCAGGAAAAAAACTATGCATGTATTTCTGCGCTTTTTTGCACTAAATTTATCTTTTAATTCCAGTTTCTGTGAACTTTTTAAAAACTCCTCTTGTATGAATTTGGTATGTTTTCTATATTTTAATTGAGAACGAGAAATACAGAAAGAGTTGAGAGAGAGAGAGGGAGAGAGAGAGAACGCTCATGCAGGGATTCAGTCCCCTAAAGCCTGTAAGGGCCAGGCTTACCAGGCTGAAGCTGGGAGCTAGAAGTTCTGGCCAGGTTCACCCTATGGGTGGCAGGGACAAAACTGGTTGATCCATCACCATGGCCTTCCAGGATCGCATTAGCAGCAACCTCCAATCAGGAACACACTCTTGACTCTCACCTTGGCACTGGAACATGGGATGCAGATATACCAACCAGCATCTTAATTTAGGCCAAACACCTACCCCGAGATTTTGATGGTCGAAGACCTCTAGACAATGTTAGCCTGGCACTTTTATTTAAACATTATCCAAATGTTTAATCTGGTTAACATGACAATTAGGTCCATTGTGTGAGATAGCAATGTAAGTCTTCTCCACTACTATATGAACAAAACAATCAGAATTCAGGAACAAGTTATCAGAGAAGCCAATACAAGATTTTCCGCAGGAAGACAACACTTTTCTCAGCTCCCCATAAGTGTAAACTTAAAGAATCCCTTTTCTTTCTTGTTATAGGCCCAGAACTCTTCCTGCTACTGCTTATTTTGAAATAGTAACCAATTGTCTCACTCTATATATTTGAGCACTAGTGTAATCTTGAATGGAAAAGGAATTTGTCTTTCCATCTTTCCTTCTTTCCACTTGTCCAGAGACATTTTTAATGTTCAGACTATTCTCAATATTAAGTTTTATTCATAATCACTGGAGCATAATAAAAGTTACAAATAAACTTGGCAATGTTTCAAAGTCTGAGACTATTAAATATTAGGCCCTAGTTGATAGTTTCTTGTTCTCTGAGACAGCAATCAGAAGTTGTATTGTGATCCTGCCTCGTGTATAATTTCTTATACTGGAAATTCTTCCCCTCTGTGGTGTCACAAATATTATATGTGTGATTTTTGCCCATGGACCTTGGAGCTTACTGTCTTTTTTATGCTACCAAGATGATTTGTAGGGAGAGAGGTTAGAAAGCTTCAGATGTGACTGGTCCTAGGAAAGGACTAGCATTGGTTATACAATTGGGATTTTTGGCCCCATTTCCTGACCTCTGATCAGGAATGAATGGCTGAAATTTTAGTTTAATAATCAATGACCAATGATCTATTCAATCATGATGATGTAATAAGACCTACAACTCCTGACTCCAGCTTCCTGCCAATAAAGACCCTTGGGTCAGCAATGATGGCCAAGTGGTTAGGCTCCTGCCACCCTTGTGGGGGATTGTTTCCAGCTCCTAGCTCTGGACTGACCCAGGCCTGGCTGTTGTGGGAATTTGGAGAGTGAACCAGAAGTTAGGAGTTTACTTATTGCTTAATCTGTTTTTCTATCATTAAAAATAAAAATAAAAACAAAAAATTCCATCAGGAGGAGGAAAATTTTTTTCTGCCATGGACCATTTGGATGTTTATACATCATTCGTGAGCTACACAAAAGTAGAAATTTCAAAATTAGCCTGCTATAGATGTATTGAATTTCGAGTCCTGCCTGTGGTTGCCTTGCCAGAGCCAGACCAAATGAATACATGGGCCAGATAAAACCTGGGGTATGGACGTTCCCCCACCCCTGTTGATGGGGTTCCTATGGTGCACAGGTTTGTGAACACACTGATGTGCTTTGGAAGTGGCATTTCCAGTAGAAGGAATGGAAGCTCCATCACTTCCCAGTCCATAACTTGTCTTACGCATGTCTTCCATTTGGCTTTTCCTGAATTGAATACTTTCTAGTAAACCTGTTGGCTTAAGTAGAAAATTTCCTGAGTTCTGTGAGCTACTCTGGTGAACTATCAAAAATTAGGAAGAGGATTGTATAGAGAAACATTTTCAATTAGCAATAATTGCGCCTCAGATTAACATCATTGGCTACAATACTGCCACTGTGCAAAGCTGTAGGGCATGTCAAATTTGTACATGGTCAACCAAAACTGACATCTCAAGTGGGGCCAGCCTTGTGGGACTGAGATTTGATCTATGAGGCCTGGGTTAAACGTGAATAGTGTCACAATAGAGTTATTGGATACCCTAATGGTGATTAAAAAAAATTGGGAAAAATGTTGTTAGTGTGGAATAAAATATCTATATACCATATGAGTTCACTTTTGAACAGCAGTATATGTATCTTATATTTTTCCACCTTGTTCTTACAGCTTTAAGATTCAGCTCAGGCAGAAAACTATGTACCTCTAAGTAGAATTTTTCATCTTTGAGAGCTTCTGAGCTTCCTCGGAGCTACATTGATAGACTACATTTGGACCACTGAGCACATTGTCAAGAGCATCACAGATTAAGTGTTACTCTCATCCTGAGTTTTATACCTGGTACCTACCAGGAAAGAGGACAAGTTTAATCATGTGCCTAAATGACAAAAAGACTCTCAGTTTGGAGTGGTACAACCTGCATTAGAATTGACTCTTTTCTTAACAGAGGATCTTTATCAAACTACAAGCAGGATATTTGGGGGGAAATATGCTTGTTTTTAAAGGGCAGTGAAGAAAAAAGCCCTGAAATTATTGTAATTTTAATATCATTAATCAATAAATAAACATAAGAACTCATTAAAGTGAAAAATTTATCAATATACTTTTGTCTTTCAGCTGCTGATCAAGACCTCTAACTGCCACAAAGTTCTACCCTCTCCCAGATATTTCATTTGAATTGGTAGCATGTATCTCAGATGGTGTTTGTTGCTTTGACAGGCAAAAGTATCATTTCTAAGTGTTTTCCTCAGAACAACCATGTTTTCTCTTGGTAACACATAGAGTTAGCAGTTTCCTGGAGGGTGCCAACTATGACTGTTACAGCAGGGACTTCAAGGGCTCCAGTAATTGGCTAATCTGTAATATCTTCTCCAGATTTTCAACTGGACCCACTGAGCTTCTGAGTCATCAAAGCTGCATGATGTTCCATGGAAAAGGTAGGAAAGGTCAATCATTCTTTTTATGTTGAAAATATGATCTCATGAATCATAAAGGTCACTTGCAATATATTCCAGAGCTCAAATAGCTCTCAATATGCTTACTTTCAGCTACTTCTCAAAAATGCAGTTATGCAGCATCCAGAAAAGAGAAAGGAACATATTTCAGTAGTGGCAACTGAACCACTCTCAAAAGCACTCTTCTACATCTATTTCCTGATACCTACTCATTTCTCACAATAGGATCCATTCTCCCATAGAGATAGATCTTTCGCCCTATAGGCACTTAATGGTTCCCCATAGTAATTTGCTAAACAGTGAAAAATGAAGATAAACCTTTAGTAGCAGACAGTACTTCAAATTTGTTACAAGCTTCTTTAATCTGAAAAAAGTGGAAATCTCTGGGAACTTACTCCACTATTTTTTGGGTAATAACAGTCTCCTCTAGATTTAACTGAGACTTAAGCTGAGATTTTCCACAACAATTTTGATATTCACTAATATGGTAGAAGGCACTGTAGATACATAAAAGACACTTTCATGTATAACTTTTTTAATGATTTATTTATTTATTTGAAAATTAGAGTTACACAGAGAGAGGAGAGACAGAGAGAGAGAGAGAGAGAGAGGTCTTTCATCCAATGGCTCACTCCCAAATTGGCCGCAATGGCCAGAGCTGTGCCGATCTGAAGCCAGGAGCCAGGAGCTTCTTCTGGGTCTCCCATGCAGGTGCAGGGGCCCAAGGACTTGGGCCATCTTCTACTGCTTTTCCAGGCTATAGCAGAGAGCTGGATGGGAAGTGGAGCAGCCGGGTCTTGAACCAGCGCCCATATGGGATGCTGGCGCTTCATGCCGGGGCATTAACCCACTGCGCCACAGCACCAGCCCCATTTATAACATTTATGTGAAGTCATTTACATCCATGTAATGACTTTAAAAAAACTAAACAGAAAACCGCTGATAGCTCATCCAAAATTTTATTCGCTAAATATGTATAAGGAAACACAAATGTTCTAGCTCTTGTCCAAGACTTCTAGTTAATTTCCATCAATAAATGTTTGAGTCTTAGTTCACCATTATTTCAGGAGGATCTCAAGGTCACTATGATCATTATTTTCTCTTATGTACTACCAACGTTTATTTTTAATTTGAGACTGGTAAATACAGTTTAATAGGATTTTAATGGCTTATTGGACACACTTCAGTGTCCAGAGATGTGGCATCATCTTCAGGAATGTCATTATGTAGATTAATTATCAATAGCAGATAGATATCATTAGAGCAACTTGAAAATGAGAGATGCTATAAATGAAATTTTTCTAAGCAGAGCAAAACAGCATATTATTTGCAACTATTTAGTGTTTCTGAAATCTATTTTTTGATGATGTATCTATTTCTTGTTACTGAGACTCTTTCTAAAGTAATCTTAGAGAGGGATTGTAATTAGTCAGTTTAATTTATAAGGTCAATTTATTTAGATATGTGCCTAGGTGCCTTGTTCTGTAGGAAGCAGAAAAACACACTCTTTTTAGTAGACAATTTCTTGAATTTTATTATGTTCGCTCAATGAAAGGGTTGAAATATAATATGGCATTCTCTTTGCATAGTACACAAAATCCTCTCACAGATTGATCTGGTTCAACACTTTTATTAAATCCCCAAAACGGTGTAGGAGAAAACCATCTTTTAAAAGAAAATATTTTATTCATTTCTTAAAGGTCTTCATATTCTATAATATTTCACAGTGTATGCAATACTTTTACATAAAATGATGCTTGATTGTTTTTAAATAATATAATTAACTATTATACTTTTATGCCATTTTTGCACTAATATATAAGATCAGCTTGATAGAAAAATATCATGCGAACATAGAAAATAAATGCATTATTGTGCCTATTTGTTGGTTTAAATTCAAATATACCTATTTGAATTTGTCAAATCTGAATATCTCCAGTGTAAAAAAAGAAATCACTAGTAATGTAACACATTGAAAGAAAAAAACGCCTGAATAATAACTTTTAGTTTTGGTGCTAAACTATAGAATATTGAGGTCTCATTAAAGATATTTTAAATAGGCAATTATACTTAACATCAGTAGTTTTAACAATGCATGTGGGGCTGGCACTGTGGCATAGTGGGTGAGGCTCCGCCTGCAATGCTGGTATCCCATTTGGGCACCAGTTCGGATCCCTGCTGTTCTACTTCCGATCTAGCTCTCTGCTATGGCCTGGGAAAGGAATGGGAGATGGCCTAAGTCCTTGGGCCCCTTCACCCACTTGGGAGACCGGGAAGAAGCTCTTGGCTCCTGGCTTCGGATCGACGCAGTTCTGGCCATTGTGGCCAATTGGGAAGTGAACCAGCAGATGGAAGACCCCTCTCTCTCTGCCTTTCCTCTCTCTGTATAACTCAGACTTTCAAATAAAAAACAAATACATTTTTTAAAAAAATGTATGTAACTCAGTTAAAGGGTTGACATTGTTGTGGGGTCTGGCACTGTGGCATAGCAGGGAAAGCCGCCACCTGCAGTGCCGACATTCCATATGGATGCCAGTCCAGTCCCAGCTGCTCTACTTCCTATTCAGCTCTCTGCTATGGCCTGGAAAAGCAGTAGAAGATTGCTCGAGTCCTTGGGCCTCTGCACCCATGTGAGAGACTCGGAAGAAGCTCCTGGCTCCTGGCCTCGGATCAGCACAGCTCTGGCCATTGTGGCCAGTTGCGGAGTGAACCAGCAGGTGGAAGACTTCTCTCTTTCTCTTTCTCTCTCTCTCTCTCTCTCTCTCTCTCTCTCTCTCTCTCTCTCTCCTTCTCTCTGTGTGTTAACTGTTTCAAATAAATAAATAAATCTTTAAAAAAAGAGAGAGAGAGTAGTTATGACCTAATTTAGTCACCAGCAGGCAGCAGGCAATGACAAGCATGTCACCCTTGTTATCTGGGTGAAAGTAATTAAAGATAAATCCTGATGTCAGAGATGCAAAATGCAAAATGCAAAAAAAAAAAAAAAAGGATATGGCCATAGAATTGGTAAAGTTTTTTTTTAATCCTATCTTCATCTTTGCTGTCCTTCATGCTTGATCAACTTTAATCATTCTATATATCATTTTTCATCCATAAAATGGACATAACAAGGTATTCATCACATTATTGTTGTGAAGATGGACTTAAATTAATCTTCAAAAGCAAATGGCACAAGTCCTAGAACAATTTGTGTGTGTGCTCAATGGCTCAATGAGTGAGCTTTACAAAGGTACTGTCCTACAGAGTTTGCCAAAAGCACAACTCTCCTCTGAAACTCACCATTTGTGAACTTGGGAAAAATTATTTAACCTCAGTGTGCACAATAATGTTTTATCATAATAGTGAAAGGATGACACAAGTTTTCTCATGTGATTTAAGTAAAATATGTGCCTAGATAAAGCAGTTTCACTACTTTTTTCTTTTATTGCTAACTGGAGAAGCTTCCACTTACACAACACGTCCATCTGGAATGCCCCTTGTCGTGTAGAATATTGCCAGACTTGAAAATCCATGCAAAATGGTCCCATTAGTTAACAACCCTGGACAGCTTATGGAGAAAGGCTTGTATATTAGTTTGTGAGTTTTTTCCTTTGCTCTTACAATTTAGTGTGACATTCAAATATGTAGCAGTGGTTTTACAAACAAACATATAATTCATATTTGCTCTCATATCTTTCACTTTCTCTTCAGTGCAGTGGCTGTTATAGTATAGAAAGGATGATAAAATCATCTGGGCTTTGAAATTAAGTGAATACATTTGTATAATGATTTGTTAAGAATATATTTGGATAATATATAATATAAAATCATACTGTTATACAATTAAACTGTAACAGCACTTTCTAAAGAGTTTTCTTTTTTTGTAGTTTGTGTTCTGCTATGTGAAGCACATGATGAAATGTCCCTGAAAAATTCACCATTTAAGTTCAAGGCTACAGATCATTGAATATAGTGCCAAGAAAATTAAATGTGTGCCCAACTAGCAAAATGCTGTAAGTGAATTTGAAGCCCTCTAGAGAGCACATCCGTCAGCAATATGCCATCAACTCGGCTCAAGTTTACCGCCTCAGCCCTTATAAGAAAGAATTATTGGGGATCCCAAGGTTAAGAAATGATATCTCCACTTTGGTAAAAGAGCAGATCTTTTGTGTTTATGAGACTACCTCATTTAATAGTCTATTTTGAATATAAAGGGCTCTAAAATGTACGTAAAAATAATACTAGATTTATTCAGTCTTCATAGAACTTGGGCTTCAGAGAGTCCATGACCTTCTGAAATTATTAAGAAAATGATTTGTTGGAATATAAATTTTGACAGTTATGTAGGCCCATCAGACCATCAAAAGGGCTTTGAATACAAAAAAGGAAAATAAATATTTGCATATATTGTCCACTTTTATGAACTAATAAATATTGGAAAATTAAATATTTTATTTATATATTCTTAGACTTATTTTAATTCCCACTGCATTGAGGAGAATACTGAAAAAACACAAAAGATCAGGAAAATGCTGTAAATAAAACTGCGAGGAGATGGTGGTTTCAATAGCTGAACCAAATAGTACTTTTCCTGAGACAAAGAAGTGACCTATATTCACCATGGCAAAGAAGTCTGATGTGGAGAAAGACCACTGTCAAGGGAATTAGAAAACTCTGAGTTGAATTCCAGCTCTATATCTTCCATTAATATTAACAAGAGTTTTCTCTTGATGGTTTTCAGTATGTTAAATGTTCTTTGCATGCCTACCATATAAGGGTTATCAGATTTAGCAAGTAAAAATACAAAACTTTCAGCTCATTACAAACTAAAAATCCCCAAAATATATCTTAGTATAAGTATGTCCCAAATATTCCATGATATATACTTATCTTACAATATATATATATATATTTTTTTTTCTGAACTTCAAAATTAACGCAGAGCCCTATATAATATTTGATAAGTCTGTTACATAGGAAAAGAGTACAAAAAAGCATCAAAGACAGATTTTCTCCTTCTTCAAGGAATTTATTATCATGATTTAAAAGAGACAAACACATGAAACATTTTAAGGAAATACCACTCATTGAAGTGGGTTGGTGTGACTCACGAAGTCTTTCTTCCTCTATCTCCCATCTTCTTCTCATTACAGATGCATTTTTACAAATCTGGTACATCTGAATTCTTACTGAGAGGCAGAATAATGCCAATCTTCCATTGTCTGCCTTGTTGACTGAAAAAAATGTGGAGAGATTAAGAAACCTGTTTAAAATGGATCTGTCAGAATTTTCCAGTGGTTTTTAAGAGATCAAAGATCACACTGAAATAAAAGTGGTCCTAAAATTCAGAAAAGTAAAGGGAGCTGGTCTGCAAAGTCAGATTCAGTGTTTATCAACCAGCATGTGCTCTGTGCTGAGGAACAGACCTTCCAATATATCTACATCTAAACAGTTTAGATGTCTCCTGGAGACGATATGTTAAATAAAACTCTAACTCTATAATATCTATAGTATCTTATGAAAACTCCCTTGTTCATTTTGTAAAATTGGTGGCTATTTCACAAGTGTTTTTCTGCATGTATCTGATGACTATAGAAGTACATATAGGATTGGTTCACAGATTTGTAGGCAGTTAGAGAAGAGGCGATGCGTCATCCTCAAGGCAGAAACATAGCTCTCATTTTTTTTTTTTAAATTTATTTGACAGGTAGAGTTACAGATAGTGAGAGAGAGAGAGAGACAGAGAGAAAGGTCTTCCTTCCATTGGTTCATTCCCCAAATGGCCGCCACGACCAGCGCTGCACCAATCTGAAGCCAGGAACCCGGTGCTTCTTCCTGGTCTCCCATGCGGGTGCACGGGCCCAAGCACTTGGGCCATCCTCCACTGCCCTCCCGGGCCACAGCAGAGAGCTGGACCGGAAGAGGAGCAGCCGGGACTAGAACCAGCGCCCATAAGGGATGCCGGTGCCACAGATGGATTAACCAAGTGAAAAACAGCGTGGGACCCATAGCTCTTATTTTAATAAGAGAAGTTGACGTCCAAAGAAAGACAAACATACTTCAGAGGTTAGGGAATCTGAAAATTTTTAATGATACTTAGTTTTAATAAATATATGTTTGGCTACTAAGTAGAATGCAAACAGGTGGCTATGAATAGGTAAAGAAAAACAGGATTTGGGGCAGCATTTAAAATGCCCATTATAAAAATCACAGAAAATGAAAATGGGCGTTTTGTATATGCCGTGGAAGTTCTGCTTGACTCTATTTAAAATAATCTGTACCAGTTAAAATATATACTATGTTGCAGCAGTAATCTCAAACTCAATGACTGAATACAACAAGGAGTTATTCCTCAGTTATGTATAGTATGGGTTTTTAAGTTCTCTGTATAGTAACTCAGGGTCTCAAGTTTATAGAACAGTTCCCATCTTGATTGTGGTCAGTTTCTTTCCTTTTTTTTTTTTTTTTTTAATTTTTGACAGGCAGAGTGGACAGTGAGAGAGACAGAGAGAAAGGTCTTCCCTTGCCGTTGGTTCACCCTCCAATGGCTGCCGCGGTTGGCGTGCTGCGGCCGGCACACCGCGCTGATCTGATGGCAGGAGCCAGGTGCTTCTCCTGGTCTCCCATGTGGTGCAGGGCCCAAGCACTTGGGCCATCCTCCACTGCACTCCCGGGCCACAGCAGAGAACTGGCCTGGAGGAGGGGCAACCGGGACAGAATCCAGCGCCCCGACCGGGACTAGAACCTGGTGTGCCGGCGCTGCAAGGCGGAGGATTAGCCTAGTGAGCCGTGGCGCCGGCCAGTTGTGGTCAGTTTCTACCCAAGAAATAAGGAGAATTCTGCAGATTATAATGCTGCTAATGATGTGACTTGTTATGAAGTTACGCTTATCATTCCTACCAAACTCACTGACCAGGACCTGTATCAAGGCCCCACAAAGTCACAAGGAGTCAAGGTATTCTAACACCCTCAAGATACTAGAATTTGGAAAGTGAAAAATATTTGCCTAGGAGTAGGAAGGACAACCATATTATGCATGTTTACCCCCTGTGTTTTGGATACTGTAAGAAGTGTAGAAGAGTTTAGTTGCTATACACACAGAAGTGAAATTTACAATGGGTGGAATATTCCATAAAACCAATAAGACTTGGTTTTGCCGGTGCCGCGGCTCACTAGGCTAATCCTCCGCCTTGCGGCACCGGCACACTGGGTTCTAGTCCTGGTCGGGGCACCGATCCTGTCCCGGTTGCCCCTCTTCCAGGACAGCTCTCTGCTGTGGCCAGGGAGTGCAGAGGAGGATGGCCCAAGTGCTTGGGCCCTGCACCACATGGGAGACCAGGAGAAGCACCTGGCTCCTGCCTTCGGATCAGCGCGGTGTGCCGGCTGCAGTGCGCCAACCGCGGCAGCCATTGGAGGGTGAACCAACGGCAAGGGAAGACCTTTCTCTCTGTCTCTCTCTCACTGTCCACTCTGCCTGTCAAAAAAAAAAATAAAATAGGCCGGCGCCGTGGCTCAACAGGCTAATCCTCCGCCTTGCGGCGCCGGCACACCGGGTTCTAGTCCCGGTCGGGGCACCGATCCTGTCCCGGTTGCCCCTCTTCCAGGCCAGCTCTCTGCTGTGGCCAGGGAGTGCAGTGGAGGATAGCCCAAGTGTTTGGGCTCTGCACCCCATGGGAGACCAGGAGAAGCACCTGGCTCCTGCCATCGGAACAGCGCGGTGCGCCGGCCGCAGCTCGCCAACCGCAGCGGCCATTGGAGGGTGAACCAACGGCAAAAGGAAGACCTTTCTCTCTGTCTCTCTCTCACTGTCCACTCTGCCTGTCAAAAATAAATTTAAAAAAATAATAATTAAAAAAAATAATAAAATAAAATAAAATAAAAACCAATAAGACTCGGGTATGATCTGCATTTTCTTTAAGACCACAGCTACATATTTAGGTAGTTGTATAGCAAAGAACCTTAAAATTACTTCAGATTGACACAACTGGATCCTGTCTGTCAAAAATACATATTACAATAATGTTTTCCTCCAGGAACTCTACCAGACTCTAAGGTCTGTATCAGGGAATGAAACAAAAAACAAACAAACAAAAAAAAATCATTGTCTCATGGGACTTGATCTAGCAGTTCTAAAACATTGCTTCTCAGTCGCTGACAAAATTGTTACAAGGAGAGAACCTATATATTCTCCTTAACATAAATGGGGGGGACAAAAAATGTAGATGCAATATGCCAGAATCTCTGCAGCATTAGAATGATGCAGCCTCAATCTAAGAATGTAAGGAAGTAAAGAAAAATAATCCACTGAGTATTTTTATCTGAATGCTAGCACCAGTGATACTCATTTAAACATGTTGAAATAATTCACTATGTCTCAGTGAAAATATTGATGCATATTAAGTCTGCAGATTTCAATACTTTCCATTATCCCTGGACAGAAGCTTGTGTTGTATAATTTATGTGCACTTCCCAGTCACAAGCATTTGCTGGAAAATGAAACGTGATCATGTGGAAGTGAATATATTTATGCATACATGTTTAAATTATTCCTGTTGTCTAGTATCTAGCTTCTAACAACCATGGAATATTCTAGATACTCATCTTCATTGATTAAAATCAATATGGCTAACAACTCTCTTATGCTTAGCAATCAATTTCACTCCAGCAGGAGTCCCATATGTGATCCACTTTGACAGGTACCAAGATAAATTGCAACTAAAATTCTGTATGTGAATGATAGAAGTTTTTTCTTTGAATCATTACTATTTCCTCACTGTAACTATCTCATAAACTATTTTAAAAATTCTGAAAAATTGAAAGAATAACACATGAATATGCTTTTGTGTGATTTATTTACTTATTAATTTATTTTTAAAATTGACTTGTTTACTGAAAGGAGAGACCACTGAATTCCAAATAGGAATCTGATGTATGGGAAAAAGGTAGTTTTGAAAATGGAGATTGGATAAAAAGATTCTTTAATCTGCAGTTTTACTCATTGCCCTGGCCTGATACTGAATATAGCTAATGCATTCAAGCTACAATTCCACCGTTTAAAATAGTCTAGTTTAAAGTAGGAGGTATTGTGTTTTGGGTCCTTGGAGATATTCCAAAAAAATGAAAATGAATTCAGTTGTCCATACTGTGTAAATCAGACTCTAAAAGTATCACTATTCTCTTTCATCTAGGTTCATGCAAGATAAAAATCTCGTATTTGGAAGTTTTTTCCCAATTATAATATAAAAAAATCTCAAGGAAATCAGTTTAGTCACTTTTTTCCTGAAAAGGGGGCTCATGTTTTAGAAACCGGATGCATACAATGAAGGCATTCCTCATCCGCACAAACAGAAGGAGCAACATAATGGGAAAGAAAATAAGGAAAAGGCAGAAGGAGCCTATGAAAGATAAGATGTTGGACACGAGGAAAGAGAAAGCTCGATAGACAGAGCAGCGGCTCTACTGGTCAGTCACAGGTTTCTTTCTTTTCCTGCCAGAGAATATGTAGTCTTCATAAATTTGATGTGGGCATCATAGAAAATGTTTAATAGAGTAAGAAAATCTTTTTAAAAGGTAGTGTACTGTTATTTTATCCAATCAAGCTTACTGTTTATAAGTCAAGTACAATATGTGAGATGTCCTGTTTCAGGGTCAGACCGTTAAGAACTCCAGTTGGATAACAGTGTGATTTATTGAGGTATAAATTCACATTCTGCTTTCATTGCTGTGAAAGAATCGGGAACAGCAGTATCTTGGGGCCAGCATTGTCTGGTAGAAAGTCAAGCCTCTGCCCTAGACACCAGCATCCTGTATGCGCACAGATTCCAGAGCCTGCTGCTGCAAGTCTGATCCAGCCCCCTGCTAATGTTCCTGGGAAAACGACAGAAGATGCCCCAAGTGCTTGGGCCCCTGCACCCATGTGGGAGACCCAAAAGAAGCACTTGACTCGTGGCTTGGGCTGTTGCGTTGCTGACATTTGGGGAGTAAATCAGCAGATGGAAGATCTCTCTGTTTCTCCTCCTCTCTCTGTAACTCTGCTTTTCAAGTAAATAAAAATAAAATATTAAAAGGGAGGAGAGCACTTAAAAAATAAATAAAAATACCAAATACCAGAATCGGCCGGCACCGAGGCTCACTAGGCTAATCCTCTGCCTGTGGCACCGGCACCCAGGGTTCTAGTCCCGGTTGGGGCACCGGATTCTGTCCCGGTTTGTCCTCTTTCAGTCCAGCTCTATGCTGTGGCCCGGGAAGGCAGTGGAGGATGGCCCAGGTGCTTGGGCCCTGGACCTGCATGCGAGACCTGGAGGAAGCACCTGGGTCCTGGCTTTGGACTGGTGCAGCGCTGGCTGTGGTGGCCATTTGGGGGGTGAACCAACGGAAGGAAGACCTTTCTCTCTGTCTCTCTCTCTCATTGTCTAACTCTGCCTGTCGGGAAAAAAAAAAAAAAAATGATACCCAGATGCTAGGGGAAAAAGTTTTCCAACAGGTATCTCAACAGTAGTCGCATTCACTAAAAGACAGAGTATTTTTCCTAAAAACTTTCCTTTGGATCAATTGTACAGGATATTTGCAGAATTTAGAACATGAAAGGAAAACTAATCATTCCTAACTTCAAATCTGTTGCCATTGAGCCAGACTGGGAACTAAAAATTAACTTAGATTTAAAATTTTGAAAATTATATTTTTCCTATCTATTTTACCTTCTGGAATTCATACATATTTCTGTTAAAAGCTCCTAAGAGGTGCCTATTAGCCTCATGGTTAAGATGCTCACATCCATATCGTGGTACCTGGCGCCTCTTGACTCCAGCTTCCTGCTATTGTGTTCCCTAGGAGGCATCAGTGATTGCTGACATAATTGGGTTCCTGCCAACCACAAGTGAGATGTGGATTGTGTTTCTGGCTTCTAGCTTCAGCCAGGCCTAGTCCCAAGTGTTGTGGGCATTTGGGGAGAGAACCAATAGATAGGAAATCTGTCTTTCTATTTTCTCTGTCTCTCAGAATAAGTTAAAAGCTACCACTGAGGGCTGACTTTATGGTATAGCAACTCAAGCCACCACTTGGGATCCCAGCATTCAACATGGGTACTGGTTCATGTCCTGGCTGTTCTACTTCTGATCTAGCTCCCTGTTAATAAGCCTGGGAGGGCAGTAGAAGATGCTCCAAATACTAGGGTGCCTCCCACCTTCATGAGAGAACTGAATAGAGTTCCAGGATCCTGGCTTCAGCCTGGTCCAGCCCAGGCTGTTCCAGCCATTTGGGGAATGAATCGAGTACACTGGTAGAGGGAAGACCTCTCTCTCTCTCTCTCACTCTCCCTCTCTCTCTCCCTCTCTCTTTTTTCCCCTCTCTGTGTAAAACTCTGCATTTCAAATAAACAAATACATCTTTTAAAAAAATTTAAAAAATTTAAAAGACTACTGCTTATTTCAAATTTTGGCTTAATTTTGGAGTGTATAGTATCTTTTGTGTATAAAAAGACTTTATAAGCTACTGGGAAAAACACAGGAAATACCTACTAAACACCTGGAAAATATAGAATTAAATCAAGTATACTTTAATCCACCCTTTTCTTAATTGCTATGGAAATTACTCCAGGGACAAAAGTAAGCAAGTAAATTAGTCTAATCTCCTTGTGAGCATAACTGAAAGTCTGGAAAATACACACTAGTGATACTAAGAGGAAAGTGCGTCTCTGTGTAATGCTCTGGATTCGAATTACTTATGGTAAACAAAACTGCCATCTGTAAATGTATTAGCTGCAGCTCCCTGGATAAAGTCATTTGTGGTATATAGTATTCTTGGATATGCAATGTATGTGTTTCACAACCCGTATGTTCCCTGCTGCATGAGGAATTCACAAAATTTACTTAAGCATGTCAACTACTCTTCTAGACTAGAGAAGGCATATATAGTCTAGGAAGGAAAGGTCTGTGACGTCATGAGTGATACTCCAGACCTCTCCTGTTTGATTTAGGCTTTATAAAAGTCACTAATTTATCTCAGAGATCACTTACTTTAACTGATAATCATCTTCTGCAGTGCCTCCTTAATGCATATATCCTTGAATTTCTTAGTAAACTTGATGTTAGGTAAGGTCTAAAAATCATTTGGCCTGATATGACTTTTTAACGTTAGCTCGAATTATTTTAAATATTCCCAATATTGCTGCTATTTCTTGCATTTTTAAAATGACTAAATATTTTCGTTTATTTTACTTATTTAAAATGGAGAGGGAGAGTGGGAGAAAAATCTTTTATGCTGGTGAATTCTCCAAATGCCTTCAAAAAGCAGAGCTGGGCTAGGCTGAATCCAGGAACCTGAAACTTAATTTGGGTCTCTCAAATGGGTGACAGAGACTCACATACATCATCTACTGTCCCCCAAAGTACACATTGACAGTAGCAGGAATAGGGAACGGAGCCAGGATTCAAACCAAGGCACTGCTGTATGGGACATGTACGTCACAACCAGAGTATTTACTGGTATACGTGATGCCCACTCCACGGCTGCTCTTCCTTTCTTTTCAATTTCTGTCACATCCTTTGTCCTTTGGAAAACACCAAGCACATTTCTCTCTCTTCACTTCCCAAGTTTTCTCCCTTCCAGAAGTGTCATTCCCAGAGCCAGCAACAGTGGCCTAACTCCTTCCTGACCTAAAGAACACAGCTTCAAGGTAGTTTCTTCAGGGAAGCAGTCCTCTGTGTCTCTGAGAAGTCTGATCTCCACATTACATAGACACCCCACGTTTTCCTCTGAGATGTTCCTCATTCTTACAGACATTTGTATAATGTCCATTTCTCATCACCAGTCTGAAATTTGATGGGCGAGAGACTATGCTGATTTTGTTCACTGCTGTATTTCCAGGATCCAGCATAGTGTTTGGCATAAAGTTGGTATATGATACAAGAGATATGATAATAACAGTCCCAATATTTTTATAATACTCATGGATATATATTTCTGCAAAACTAAGAGTGACTTGTATCCCCGCAAAGATTAATCACCTCCATTTTCCTTTATGTCTAAATTCAGTTTTTGTAACAGGAAATTGAAATAAGAAATATTCTGCTTAATTTCAGCTGAGGCCCCAAAGATAGAATGTAATATTTTAGGTGTTAGGGCACCAATGAAGAATACAGAATATGATAAGCAATATAAAAGCTAATTCTCAATCCCCTTTTTTATCTAGAAAATGATGGGAAGTAAAGACTTAAGGAAAGAAAATGTAGTAAAAGTGGTCAGAATTCTGTTTCCTTTACTGCCCTTACTCTCATCCAAGGATATATATATATATATATATATATATATATACTTGATATATATATATATATACTTGATATATATATATATGTATATATAATCCCTCATCCTAAAGAAGGTGCGTAGGAATGCAAGGGCTATCTATATTCTAAAATATGAGAAATATTAGAAAAATATGTAAATCTTGCTTAAATGTTACTTTATTTAGAATTTTTGATACTAAATTTATAAATGCAAACAACATATTCACCTCTGATCTTTATTCTCACCTTCACTAATGTGTATTTCTCTGTAGAATTTACTCGTTTCTTATTTACTACATATTTTTAATTTCATTTATTTCTTGCTTCCTTAATATCAGTTCCACAGGAACCAAGAGTTCATCTATCTTGTTTATTATGTCAGAATCTAAAACATTGGCCTAAAGACCATAGATATTAAATTACTATTTGGTAAATAAGTGAAAAAGATTAATGGAGAATTTGGGGCTATAGTTATCCATGTATCTACTAAGAAAACAGAATTTAAATGTTACATTCGAGGGTCAATGTCGCTTTCAATGACATTGGGGAAAAGATGAGTGGTTTCTCTCTACACCAAATGTATCCCTAAGAGGGGGTCAGTGTCACCACAAAGAGATATTTAAAGATGAGTTGGTAGTCAGGGAGCCACAACTTAGGAGGAGTCATGCACCGCCTGCAAAAGCAGAAATCAGATTGATGTCAAGGTACTGAAACCAGCCATCCCTGTGATCCATGAGAGAAAGTCAGCAAATATATAACTTACCCAGAGGCCTCTGGTGCCAAATGATACTCAGCTGGTTCTATAAAGCCATAACTATGTCCTTAAATCTTATTTAAAGGAACGTTATCCCCATAGAGTCAGAGACAGCAGCAGCTAGTAAGATCAGAGTTGGTACAGTAAAGCAAAAAGGAAACTATTATGGATCTTTGTTCAGTCATGAGCCTTCAAACTGAGGTTCCATCTCTGGGGGAAGTCTAGTTTTGATAAGAATTCTGAGTGTGAATGATTACAATTGGCTGGATGGCATATGCTTATTAGTGGGAAAATTTATACATTTTAGTAACTATATGAAATACACCTCTTGTTTGTCACCTAAGAGAAATCTAATAAGCTGTAAGACCTATAATTTATCCATAGACAGAAATGTCACAAAAAATAAATGAAACAGAGGTGAAGCAATACCATAAGAAAAAAAAAGATGATTGATAACTTTCTAGTATAAATACATTATATGGGTTATACATGATAAGTAAAAGAACCCCAGCCTAGACCAATTCACTGTGGAACTATAGAACACTGAAGACAAAAAAAGTAGCATGATATTGACAATGTATAAGCAAACTGACCTGTAAAAATAAAGACCTCCAGTATGGACTCAAACATTTTGAATGTCTTCTTGGGGCACTAAAAATTCCTGGAGAAAGTGGAGCCATTCAATAAAACTGTTGTAACAATTGGTTTTCCATATTGGAAAAAAGAGAAAAGAACAGAAAAGAAAAAATGTAACCTTTTCTCACCCAACACATAGAAACCAATTCTAAATGATCAAAAACTTAAATGACAATGCAAATCATTAACTCTTTACAGAAAAAAAAATCATACATTTTCAAACAGTATTTCTCCCTTGCACTGGTAGGTCAAAAGATTATCAAAGAAGTAATCATGAAATTTGAAAAATAAAAAAATTTTAGCACTTGAAGGTCATGAAATCTGCAACTCAAAAAGCACTATAAAAAAAGACAAAACTCAGACTACTTCCTGAAAATGATTCTTTTTTTTCATGTTTTTTTAAACTTTTATTTAATAAATATAAATTTCTAAAGCATAGCTTATGGATTACAATGGCTTTCCCCCCCATAACTTCCCTCCCACCCGCAACCCTCCCAACTCCTGCTCCCTCTCCCATTCCATTCACATCAAGATTCATTTTCAATTATCTTTATATACAGACGATCAATTTACTATATATATTAAGTAAAGATTTCAATAGTTTGCATCCACACAGAACATAAGTGTAAAATACTGTTTGGGTACAAGTTATAGCATTAATTCACATTGAACAACACATTAAGGACATGTACTCTATAGAATACTATACAGCAGTAAAAAAAAAAAAAAAAAAGAAATCCGGTCATTTGCAACAAAATGGAGGAATCTGGAAAACATCATGCTGAGTGAAATAAGCCAGTCCCTTAGGGACAAATACCATACATTCTCCCGGATCAGCGACAACTAACTGAGCACCAAAGGGGAAACCTGTTGAAGTGAAATGGACACTATGAGAAACAGTGACTTGATCGGCCTTGTCCTGACTGTTGATGTACAACTTAATACTTTATCCCTTTTAGTATTTTTTTTTTTGTTCTACTTAATACTATTGGTTGAACTCTGTAATTAACACACAATTATTCTTAGGTGTTTAAATTTAACTGAAAAGTGATCCCTGTTAAATATAAGAGTGGGAATAAGATAGGGAAGAGATGTACAATTTGGGACATGCTCAGGCTGACTTGCCCCAAAGGGTAGAGTTAGAAATGTGCCAGGGAATTCCAATTCAATCCCATCAAGGTGGCATGTACCAATGCCATCTCACTAGTCCAAGTGATCAATTTCCGTTCACAATTGATCACACTGATAGGTCTAAGAGTCAAAGGGATCACATAAACAAGACTAGTGTCTGCTAATACTAACTGATAGAATCAAAAAGGGAGAGAACGATCCATCATGGAAAGCGGGATACACAGCAGACTCATAGAATGGTAGATGTCCTAAACAGCACTCTGGCCTCAGAATCAGCCCTTAAGTCATTCAGATAGGGCTGAAGATCCCATGAGAGTATTTCAGGCATGGAAAGCCAAGACACTCTGGCAAAAAAAAAAAAAAAAAAAAAAAAAAAACTAAATGAAAGATCTCTGTGAGTGAGATCCCAGTGGAAAGAATGGGGCCATCAAAGAAGGAGGTACCTTTCTCTGAAGGGAGGAGTGAACCTCCACTTTGACTATGACCCTGTCAGAATAAGATCAAAGTCAGCAAACTCAAAAGGCTTCCATAGCCTTGGCAACTCATGACAAGAGCCTAGGGAGATTACTGATGCCATAAACAAGAGTGTCAATTTGTTAAGTCAACAACAGGAGTCACTGTGCACTTGCTCCTCATGTAGGATCTCTGTCCTTAATGTGTTGTTCAATGTGAAAATGATTCTTAAAAAAGGAACTAATAATTAGAATGCTAAAGTATATAAAGAAAACCTGTAATTCCATATAATGACAAATATCAAAATATATGAACAGGAAGATAAAATTCAAATGAGAAATAATCATATGCATAGTTGCCCAGCCTTAATTAAGTCAGATGAATGAAAAAGTTACAAGAACTATTATAGAGCCTCTGGATTGTCAAATATAAAGTTTGACACTACACATGTTGAAGATGAAACGGATCAATGAAAAAAGATATCTACTAAATTTTACATTGTGTTGGAGTTAAATATATACATATTCCATGAGTCATAAATTGTACTCCTAGCTTTCAGAGTATAGCCTACATAAGATCTTGGACATGTATCTGCTGATATTTAGTGAGGTACTGTTCATAGCATTATTATATGATTGAAAATACGACACTGGCTAAATAAAAGTTAGGATATTCACACACAGAATTGAGTTTAGCAATGGGAATCAAGACGTGAAAACTACAGGAAAAATGTAAATCTCAAAAAATGTTGAATAAAAACATTTCAGAAGTCTACACACATAAATGCAGATACATACTCAATATATATAATATATATATATATGTAGCCTACATAGGATGCCATTTTTCTTTTTTTACAAAAAGATTTATTTATTTATTTATTTGAAAGTCAGATTTACACAGGGAGAAGGAGAAGCAGAGAGAGGTTCTCCATCCACTGGTTCACTCCCCAGTTGGCTGCAATGGGCAGAGCTGTGCCAATCTGAAGCCAGGAGCTCCTTCCAGGTCTCCCACTTGGGTGCAGGAGCCCAAGGAGTTGGGCCATCTTCTGCTGCTTTCCCAGGCCATAGCAGAGAGCTGGATTGGAAGCAGAGCAGCTGGGACCAGAACTGGCACCAATATGGGATTGCCAGCACTGCAGACGGCAGCTTTACCCACTACGCCACAGCACCAGCCCCATAGGATGCCATTTTCCTAGAAAATAGTGTTAGGGTTATGCATGTGTGAAGTAAGACATGCAGAACAAAATTAAGTAACTTCTGAGAAGTGAGCCAAAGAGATGTGATAAGTCAAACATGTGAATAAGTGCCAGATGTGGTAATATTTTTGGTTGGGGACTCTGTTTTTATTCTGCCTCTAATGCACACATACATAATATCTAACAGAGCATCTATTTCACTAAATTGGAGAAAGCCTTGGAAATCCTTTACTAAGATTTATGAGACAAGGAAACTTGAAGGGCTGTGTTAATGACTCCAAAGAGGGACCCAAAGGGATCATAAGTGTTTACTGGAAGAACGGAATGGATATTTAAGCTGATTCTCCAGCAATGGGAGAGTGGTGATTTGCTAAAAGAAGAGGAGATGAGTTATTATGAGATTCCCAGAAGAATAAACATGTGCAAAGAAACGGAAGTAAAGGAAAACAAAGATTATTCCAGAAATCGCTAGTACTTTATATGCAGCTGAAGATTTTAAGTTAGGAGCTGAGAGAACTGAGGTTCAAGGAACAGCTGTCTTCACATATAAAAGGATTCCTTGAACATATCTGTTGTTAAATTTGTGTTTATTTGAGAGACAAAGCTCCTATCCACTGACTCGCTCTCTACATGCCCAAGAGCCAGGGACTAAATGTAGGTTTCCCATGTGGGTCGCAAGGACCAGACTTCTGCCTTCCAGGATGTATGTTAGCATGAAAGTGGAACTAAAGTCGAATCTAGGACTTGAGCCCAGGTGCTTCAATATGGAATGTGGGGATCCCAACATGTGTCTTAACTGCTCCTGATTGTGTTCTACCTCTAATCTATAGAGTTTAATTTAGTATATTTAAACAGAGGAATAGAAATAATAAATTCACACATGAATCCAGGGTAACTTTTAAGATGGGCATAGGGGCTGTGGCACAGTGGGTTAAAGCCTTGGCCTGTAGTGCTGGCATCCATATGGGCACCGTTTCTAGCTGCTCTTCTTCCAGTCCAGCTCTTTGCTGTGGCCTGGGATAGCAGTAGAAGATAGCTCAAGTCCTTGGGCCCCTGCGCCCGTGTGGGAGACCTGGCTCCTGGCTTCGGATAGGCGTAGCTCTGGCTGTTGCAGCCATCAGGGGAGTGAACCAATGGATGGAAAACCTGTCTCTCTGTCTTTATCTCTCGCTGTAACTCTGTCTTTCAAATAAGTAAAATAAATCTTGAAAAAAAAAATAAAATGGGCACAAATATTCCACAAATAAAGTTCTTTTTATATCCTTATTAGAAGAGATTAAATGTCTAAAATTTGAAGTGCTCAGATGAAAAGAGGTGAATGAATATGAAATGTTAAGCATTGCAATGTAGAATTCCTGTCCTTAAGCTGAAACAAGCTATTGACTTCAACTTGATAAAAACAATGTAGTGAAAAAGTAGATGTTAAGTGTTAGATGTTATTTTAGCACAACAGCTATGAAGCCAGTGAGGGGTTCACTGCTCTCAAAAAGAAAGGTCAGCATTTTGTCAGGAAAAGGGCTTTCCCTCATAGCCTAGCTCAAGAAGCATAAATGGAGAAGGGGACTGCAAACAAAACTTCAACATACAACAGTGTTGAAGCACATATAAGGATCTGACTGTGGTGAGCAATCAAAATGTGAACCAGGTTCACAACAGCCATAGGACTTTGTAAAGGTCAGTCATTAAGAATAAAAGTATGTAAATGGACCAGATGTAAATATGGACGTAACATATGCACTTTCACATACATACATAAATATCCTATCTCCATAAAAAAACTTTTTAATAATTTATTTTATTTATTTAAAGAGAACAGATTTCATGTAGCTTATAGATATAATTATAAAAATATAATGATGCTTCCCTCTACCTATGTTTCTTTCTTCTTTTCTTTCTTTCTTCCTTCCTTCCTTCCTTTCTTCCTCCCTCTCTCTCTCTCTCTCTCTCTCTCTCTTTCTTTTCTGTGATACTATATTTTTAATTAACTTTACAGTCAAAGGCTTAGTGCTCCACTAAACAAAGAGTTCAACAAATAAAAAGTAGACAGACCATTGTTCAGGAAGAATATAGGCAAGAGCTATAAACAATAATCAAATCCCTAGATGTCAATTTCACTCAAATACAATATTTTTTAATATTCTATATATTGGTAAATCAGCCTTGAGGCTCTTTCCAAATGAAAGAAATTAACTTTTCATAATTTACTGTGGAGCATGCCTTTATTTAGTATTTTTGATTAAAATTACTTTTATTTTGTTTTCTAATTCATGATTCAAAATTGATGCCAGATATTAGAATTGTAGCATTTTTACCAACTGTTTGCCAACTAGATTCCTATCTAGTAAACATGTGTTCAGCTCCTAGGTATCCTTCTCACATTTCATATTAGGATTTGAACAAACAACTTCATGCTAAAGAAACAACTTATTAACAACATCAATCAGAACACTAGGGATGTTTCAGAGAGGAAAACAGAAACAATACTAGTTATTTCAACAGACAGAATAACCTACAGCAAATTGGTTTACAGATATTGAAACCCAAAAGAGAACTTCGTAAGTGTAGAGAGAGTAATGATAACAATCCATCTAGCACTGAGGTTAAGAGGAGAGAGTTTAGAGTCCTTGGAACTTAAAAGCTGAAGAAGGGCCTCAGCAAATTAAGACTTAGATCTTTGAAGAAGGAAACAGCACAGCTGCTACTGGTTTCTCTGAGACTGGGACTGGTATAAGAAACTGGAAACCTGAGCCAATTTCTATCAGTACCAAGCAGAACTGCTGGGTGAAAAGTTCTTGCTAGGCTAATTCTTACAGCATCTATAAATAAACCTGGGACAATCACCTCGCTTCCCCCATCCTCCAGTTTCATCCAGCACCTGTAATTCTAAAGCTAAGAAAGAGCCAATCTGAAAGAAAGACATGTGATATTCAGAATTGCAGTCCCAGCACCACGGAGCCAAGAACAGAAGGGAAGATTCATGGCTGAGAGACAACAGCTCCTTAAACAAAACAGGGGAATGAGCAGACACATTAGAAGACCTTTCTCTCCATAGCCTGTAGCAGAAACAACTAATTGATATCGCACCAGGACGCTATCCTATTTCTTCTGTGTGTTTACATTTAGGGCTTACTTTCATGTCTGAGTCAAAACCGGAGTATCGAGTACCTAGGATCTGGTAACACAAGGAGGAGAAATTCCTAAATTTTAAGCCCCCTGGCATTTGGTGATTTGGAATCATTCATGTAAGGAATGGTAAATAAATAGGCAAAGTCTGGAATGAAAATCATGAATCATGAATGCAATAATGCCAAGGAGATTTAAATTCTAATATAATCAAAGTATATATTACAAATTAACTGCTAATGGCCTTCCTCTTCATCAATCAATCAAGAACAGATATTTGAGTTGTCAAATTATTGCTCAAAATTTGCTGGAGGGACTGTGAATTAGAATAAATTATCAAATTGCTGTTCTTATGAGTCAAAACTGATCATGTGTCACAATCCAACATCTCAGGTTTACTATGGTCCATCAATCTTGGCTCAAATGTCTATCTTAGCTTAGAAAGTACATGGGTATCAGGAAAAGCCTGAGTTGTGATTAACACTAAAACATTTTGTCTAATCACCTACTTTTATCTTCTTATCTAGCAAGATGTTGAATTGTTAGACTTATTCAAAAATAATAACCTGGGTAGACCCATGTACAGGGTTTAAGAAATCTTATTATGGAATCAAATGTATTTTTATAGATAAACTACTTATTATCTAGTCATTGTACTTGGGCAAGTTATAAAACTCATTCAGACCTCGGGTTCTTCAGCCATAAAATAGAAAATGCTCTTTCTACCAATGACAACATTTAAAATATTTAGCAGAGCCTATCATATTGCAAATTACATCAAATGACACTCTTTTGTGTGTTTTTCTCTCTGAAAAGGACTTAATAATGTCTTGAGTATCAAATGAATAAATATATGCCAAGTGCATTTAGTAGCTTCTGACAGTAAATATCCTATGATGATCTTATACAATTATACTAATTTCATTTTAAAGATTTATTTATTTATTTGAAAGGCAGAGAGAGAGAGAGAGAGAGAGAAAGGATCATACGTCCACATGTTCATTATCAAAATGGCTGCAGTGGCCCTACCTAGGTCATAAAAAGCCCAGAACTCCATCTGGGTCTCCCACATGGGTAATGAGGACCCAAGAATGAGTCATCATCTGCTACTTTCACAGGCTCGTTAGCAGGGATCTGGATTAGAAATGGAACAGCAGGGACTGAGATGCCAACATTGCAGGTGGCAGATTAACCTGCTGGACCACAACGCTGTTTCCAATATAATAATTATTGATATCATTAGAAGTATGGACTATTATTGCTGCTAATAATATTGTTGTTCCTATTATTTTTATTATTTGGGAACATCTTCCCCCAACCTCAACTCACAGTTTGTACCTAAATGACAAACTGTGTTACAGGACTGTTATCTACATTCAGGCTGGGTATGTATGTGTGTGTCTCTATGTGTGTAAAGAAGAAATTGTGGGTCCAAGTTATTTCTGCTTTTTTAACATTTATTTTATTTATCTGAAATGAAGAGTTACAAAGAGAGGGAGAGACAGAGAGAAAGATATTCTATCTCCTGGTTCACTTCTCAGTTGGCTGTCATAGCCAGGGTTGAACTACACCAAAGCCAGAAGCCTTGAATTCCATTCAGATTTCCCAAGTAGGTGGCAGGAGTCCAGGCCTTTGGACCACATCTGCTGCTTTCTCAAATGCATTAGTAGGGAACTAGATCAGAGGTGGAGCAGCTGGGCCTTGAACCAGCACTCATATGGGATGCTGGTGTTGCAGGTGCCAGCTTAACACACTGCACCAGAGTGCTGCCCCTCCCCCAGGTTATTTCTTGATGCACTTCTTATATCTCACTTCTACTAGTCAACTTTTCTCTACTATAATAAGAACAGAGGCAGCTAATTCCCAAAGGAAAAAAGATTTATTTGGTTCATTGTTCTGAAAATTCTCAGTCCACGATTTGATGAGCTCTGTTGGTTCACTCTGGTGATGGTAAAAACCTTCAAAGAATTCTCTTCCTGGCAAAAACCTGAGGTGATTCAGTGAGCCCACATATCTATTTATGTCTATACAATCTTAGAAAGCCATCAGCATG